>NC_092384.1:57280094-59680094 GCF_030028105.1 Mobula birostris
AGCATCGCTACCGTTCATGATATTGGGTTTTGCTTTGTAGGAAGTAACATCATGCAAACCCTGGCAGAGTTGACACGCATCCGTTGTCGCTGCCTACCTCCAAAGGAATTGTTTCTTTGCTCATGAAGTAGCTCTCCATAAGTTATACCTGGGTTTCTTATACAGACCTACTCCTCAGCAGACGATGAACCTCCTCCTTCATCCATGGCTTTTGGTTTGGGAGTGTACAGCAAGTTTTCATAGGCACACACTTAGCCACACAGGTCTTAATGAAGTCAGTAGCAACTGGCATACTCATTCGGATTCGAAGATGAATCCCTGAATACAGTCTAGTCCACTGATTCAAAGCAGCCTTGCAAGTGCTCCTGTGTGTCCCCTGTCCATAGCTTGTTGGTCCTCATTACTGGTGCTGCAGTCTTCAGTCTCTGCCTATACTCAGGGAGTAGAAGTACAGCCATGTAACCAGACTTTCTGAAGTGTGGGCGTGGAAGAGCATGGTAAGCACTCTGGATGGTGGTGTAACAGTGGCCAAGCGGAAGGTTGAGCCAACTTCACCGGAAATCAGGCTTGAATCTGGATCACTGAATTGAAAGACAGATGCAATGCTGTGTTGCCCAAGGTCCATCACTGTGCTTTGGTCCAGTGCTACAATCTTGGGCAGTTTGTGTTGACATTGAAATATTTCTGTGTGTGGTCTTGCAAGGGGAACAGAACCTTTTGGCTCCCTAGTCTCTGGAAGTATCATTGCACCACTCTATAAGAAGGCAGTTCTTTTCTTTTTAATAATCTGTAAACAAAAATAAAAGTTAGCACAGAAGAACAAACTGGATCTATTTCTTACAGCCTGAAACCATAAAGTCTATAGATGCAGATAAGAGAAAAAAAGTAAGGACTGAATACTGAAGATAATTCAGAGATGCTGGGTTAATTAAGGACAATCTGAAACATTAGAGAATCCATCAATTCCCCAGTTAATCTGATATAAATTAAAGCACAGTGCCAGAATAGAACTGCTAATGACTGGTTATCATAAATTCTGAACAGCTACGGTGTAAATTTTAGTACATCGGTCGTTTTTGCACAACACTTCTACATTTTAATTAGGAACGCTGCCCAGTTATTTTTGCTTAACTCATGCCCTCTTCTCATTGATACCATCATGAAGGAGGTACGGAAGCCTGAGAGGACACACTTGGTGAATCAGGAACAGCTTCTTCCTCTCTGCCATATGATTTTTAAGTGGACTCTGCTTTCTTATTTCTGTTTTTTGACACTACTCATTTTAACTTGACTATTATTTTCTAGTAATTCATTTTTTCTCTATATTTATTTATCATGTATTGCATTGTACTGCTGCCGTAAAGTGAACAGATTTCATGACATAGGCCTTTGATATTAAACCTGATTCTGATTCTGTAATTTCTTCTTAGATGTGATCCCTGCAAAATCTGATTGTATTTATTGCCTACAAGCATTATACCTCAAAGTGAGCAACACACATAAAAGTTGCTGGTGAATGCAGCAGGCCAGGCAGCACCTTTAGGAAGAGGTACAGTCGACGTTTCGGGCCGATATCTCAGCTAGTTCCTTCTCCAACACCCTGGCCAGACCCCGATATCTCAGTCAGTTCCTTCTCCACACCCCGGCCAGATCCCGATATCACAGCCAGTTCCATCTCCAACACCCCGGTCAATCAGGTCTCGTCCTGAAACGTCGACTGTACCTCTTCCTAGAGATGCTGCCTGGCCTGCTGCGTTCACCAGCAACTTTTATGTGTGTTGCTTGAAATTCCAGCATCTGCAGGTTTCCTTGTGTTTGCGTACCTCAAAGTGAGCTATTTTTCAATACAGATGTTTTGGTGCCTTTTTTCTGTTTACTGGGGTGCCGTTCAAATGAACATTCAGCACAAATGTGACCTTTTGAGTTACATTACCCCTTAGTGTAGGAATTGTTTCTCAGTATTGGCATCACTTGTAGGCTCTCTGCTAAGTGTGTTAAACAAGCACAAAGTCTTCTCAATCAGCATCTGTAAAAGTGATGCTTGAAGTTCCTTTGGCATTGTTTCAAATAGGATCTCTCAGCCTAAGCATCACTAAAAACAGAATTTTCCTTTATTGGAGGCAACTATTCTCAAGTTAAATGTACAATCATATATCATAACCATATCATGTGGTACACTTAGTTCCTGAAAGTGCACTTACAATTGCTCTATATATCCATTCTACCCCTTACCAGCATCTCTCATTTCAGAAAATGTGTGATTTATTAAGAAAATGAACATTATAAAATGAAGTGGAGAATAACTTCATAAATCTGAAGAATTCAGGCAAACGTTTGCAAGTCTTTGGTGCCATACTAAATCTTCTCAAACTCCTAACAGGGGGCATGCCTTTTTCATAATTCCATCAATATGTTGGGCCCAGGATAGATGCTGTGAGGTGTTAACATCCAGGAAAGGGAAGTTGCTGTATGCCTCTTCATCACCTCATGTTCTACCAATAATGATAATGTCATCAGTGAATTTATAGATAGCACTTGAGCTGTGCGGAGAGAGTAGAGCAATGGACTAATCCGCATCCTTGAAGTGTGCCCGTTTTGATTATCAGCAAGAAGACTCAGTTAGTGTCTCCCTTAAACCATCCATTTTATGGTAGATTTAATTGGATCACATACCCATTACTGGAAAAATTCAGGTGTGAATGTCGAAACATAATTTTCCTTCCATTTAAAAAAAACACACTAAGTGATCAAATTCAAGAAATTTGTTTTGCTTAAGTTTCATAAATCCATTAGACATAGAGCAGAATTTTGGCCATTCCACCCCATTGAGTCTGCTCCTCCATTTCATCATGGTTGTTATATTATCCCTCTCATCCCCATCCTCCTGCCTTCTCCCTGTAACCTTTGACACCTTGACCGACCAGAATCTGTCAACCTCTGCTTTAAATATACTCAATGACTTGCACTCCATAGCTGCCCTTGGCGATGAATTCCTCTGACTAAAGAAATTCCTTCTCATCTCTGTTCTCAATGTTTGTCCCTCTTTTCTGAGACTGTGCCCTGTGGTCCCACTAAAAGAATATCCTCTCCACATCCTCTCTATCTCGGCCTTTCAACATTCGATATGTTTCATTGAGATCTCCCCCTCATTCTTCTGGAAGTCCAGCAAGTGCAGGCCCAGAGCCATCAAACTCTCCTCAGACATTAAAACTTTCATTCCCAGAGTCATTGTCATGAACCTCCTGGATCTTCAATGTCAGCACATCTTGTTTCAGATAAGGGACTCAATACTGCTCACAATTCTCCAAGTGCAGCCTGACCATTGCCTTATAAAGCCTCAGCATCTTGTATTCTAGTCTTTTGAATGGAAAATGTGTTTTAAATTTTAAGCAATTTCATTACTGTCAATAATGTATGTTCATTGTAAAAAAAAATGTTAATTGTTAGCTTTACTAATAGCATCAACATGAACAGTTCAGGCAGCATTTATGGGAAGGAATAATGGGTTGACATTTCAATCCAAGGCATAACTGAAATTTCTTAAAAATTGACGGCAAGGTTTTAATCAAAAGAGCAAACAAACTAGCTATATCATGGGGGGAATTTACTGAGAGTATTAGTTTTGATTAAGATTTTTCATGTCTCAAAATCTTTCATAGCCTCTCTCAAAATCTTGTTTTATTGAATGAATGCTGTTAACGTGCAACAGTTGGAAAGAGCTTTGAACCACACCAATGCATTTGAGTACCCACAGCTTGTAGTTTATTTCCTGCAGAGAGGCTACATTCAGAACATATGGAGTTTTTCAGAATTCAGCATGCAATCTGTACAATCAAAGGGATGAAAGGATTTGATCCCTTGTCCTTTGAGAAGTTATTGGCTTCTTCAAAGAGACTTCAAAAAGAGATGAAGTGTCTGAAAACATCTTCAGCAACAAAAAACTGGACTATTTGCAAAGAATGGCTGGGAAAACAAATCCAACATTAATCTCTTATCCCTCCGGATATATTTTCATAATTTCAGATGGAACTATAGTGAAGCTATTTTGTCAAAGAGTAAGATCCAACAGAACAGGTCTAAATTGTAATCAGATTCCTTGAGTCCATGGTCAATTTTGCTTGCTTCTAGAGATTTTTGCTAGCTGAAGTTTATCAATCAGCTTTTTCTCCAGAGTAGATGATCGGTGATTTTAGACACTATGAATCAAGGAATTAAAGTAAATACGCAGCTTCCTATTACTTCTATTCGTATACGTGGGTGTCATTGGAAAGACTGGCTGTTTATATGCTTCAGTATTTACCCTTGAGCAGGTGATGGTGAACTGCCTTCAAAAACCACTGGTCTCCTTGTAAAGTTTATCCTATGGTGCCTCAGAAAGGCAGAGTCGGTCATGAAGGACCTCCACTGGTAAAGACATACCCTCTTCTCATTGCTACCATTAGGTTGGAGGTACAGAAGCCTGAAGGCACAGATTCAATGATTCAGGAACAGCTTTATCCCCTCTGCCATCCGATTTCTGATTGGATATTGAACCCATGAACACTGCCTCACTACTTTTGTTTATTTCCTTTTTTCTTGCACCATTTATTTATTTTAACCTTTTAATATATCTACCTACTGTAATTCATGTTTTTCTATTTCTCTCTGTTATCATTGTACCGCTGTTGCAAAGTTAACAAATTTCACAACATACACTGGTGATATTAAATCTGATTCTGATTCTTCTAGCTAGGTAACAGCTGGGCTGGCCAAAGGGTCTTTAGTGTAACGGTGTGTAAAATGCACAGGTGCTGAAAACAGCATTAGGGCAATGGATGGTTTGAGGAAGGGAGGTAGTGAACAAGAATGTATACTGGGAGATGGATATTGGTGAAAGGAATCTGATTACAATTTAGTCCCTGCTCTGTTGGATCTTACTGTTCAACTAAGTAACTTTACTGTAGTTTGATCTGAAGCAATTGAACACTAGTAAATACTTCTGAACTCCAATTTCCCAGTGATCCACAATCCACACCTCTAGTCCCTATGAACTCAGGACAAAAAACTCTTGTTCCCTACTCTCATATATGTAGAGAGAGAGTGCAAACAGGCTCTTCTGGTTCTTCAAGTTGTGCCACCATCAACTCCCAATTTAACCCTAGCCTAATCACAGGACAATTTACAAAGACCAATTAACTTATGAACCAGTACATCTTTGGACTGTGGGAGGAAACTGGAGCACTCAGAGGAACCCCATGCATTCCACTGGGAAGGATGTATGCACTCCTTACAGAGGATGCTGGGACTGAACTCCAAACTCTGATGCCCCAAGTTGTAATAGCGTCTCACTAACCACTTCTATGGTGCCTAATGTCAGTTAACATTGACTTTGCTCCTTGAGAGCTGCCTAGAGTTGTGCCAGAAGTCGCAGCCATTTTGCCAACGTTAAGATACACTTGGTCATTTTTCCAGTCTTATTAAGAAGGTCCCAAATGGGCATAGTTCAGTGAAACCAATCATCAGAGCTTCTTGATGGGAAAGTGCAAAGAAAATACCAAATCCACCCTTAAACTGCATAAATTTAAACTCCTCTGAAAGAATCAGTGCCGAGTTTAGAGAAAATAAACATGCAAAAACAATGGAAGTTGAATTTTAAGAATGAAAATGACTGAAAATTTGGACTGACTACTGTGAATCCATCGGGGATGCTCGCATTTGGGAATGGGGTGCACAGGTACCTTGTCAGTGGAGATCAGGGAAACCTGTGTATAATGCAGTCGAGCAAGGCACATCCAAATTTCTGCCTCCTTCAAATCACTTTTGCAACCAATTTGCACTGATCTTCAGGTGAAAATGCAGAGAAACATTAGTCCCATGCATATCTCTCACTTCTCATGGGTGTAGAATACCACAGCAGCTATGTAGCTACTTTTAAAATGTCTACTCTGAATAAAATGTTTAATCCAGCACCTCAACAATGGGAAACGTAATTTTCAACTTTTGTCCTACTTCACCCTAATTCAAAGTTCAAAGTAAACTTATTATCAAAGTACATACATGTCACCATATACAACACTGAGATTCATTCTCTTGCAGGCATACGCAATAAATCCAAGAAACACAGTAGAATCAATGTATGACCGCACCATGAGGACAGGCAGACAACCGGTGTGCAAAAGACAATATAACATTTTTAAAATAATAATAAATATCTAACACGAGATGAAGAGTCTTTAAAAGTAAGTCCATTGCTTGTGGGAACAGTTCAGTGGTGGGGCAAGTGAAGTTGCCCACTCTGATTCAAGAGTCTGATGGCTGAGGGGTAATAACTGTTCCTGAAACTGGTGGTGTGGATTGTGAGCTCCAGTACCTTCTTCCTGATGGCAGTAGTGAGAAGATGGCAAAGCCTGGACGGTGGGGGTCCCTGATAATAAAAGAGTACTTTTTGTAGTCTTTTCCATTCAAGGGCATTGGTGTTTCCATACCAGACTGTGATGCAGCCTGTCAATATACTCTCCACCATGCATCCGTAGAAGTTTGTCTAAGTTTAAATGTCATGCTGAATCTTAACAAACTTCTAAGGATGTAGAGGCACTGCTGTTTCCTTCTCTGTAATGCCACTTACGTGTTGGACCCAGGACAGATCTTCTCAAATGATAACACTGAGAAATTTAAATTTTCTGATGCTCTCCGCCTCTAATTTCTCTCCTCACCAGTCCCTCCCCTCCAACCGATGAGGACTGGTTCATGGACTTCCAGTTTCCTCCTCCTGAAGTAATTAATCAACTCCTTGGTCTTGCTGACATTGAGTAACAGGTTTGTTGTTGTGACGCCATTCAGGCAGATTTTCAATCTTTTTCTGATTCATCCCCACTTTTGATTCGGCCAACAATAGTGGTGTCATCAGCAAACTTAAACATGGCATTGGTGTTGGAGCAATGCTTAGCCTCACAGTCGTACTGTAATTATTAAGCAAGTAGACCAGGGGCTAAGCACACAACGTTGTGGTGCACCTGTGCTGTTCAAGACTGTGGAGGAGATGTTTTTGCCACTCTGACCTGACTGGGGTCTGGAAGTAAGGAAGTGAGATTTTCATCTTGTTAGCTTTGATAAAAAAGGCTGGAAGTCATTTTATATTTTTCACCAGTAAGTAAAACCATGTAACAGCCATTACTTGAAATTAATTGATTCCAGAAATCAACAACTATGCAGCATCCCAATTTTTAATAAACAACAGATTTAGCTAGACCTTGCAGTGCTTCAGTTGAAAACATGACTCTCTGGCACCACCTCTGGTGGAAGTCAGAAGCTGCAGGACCATGAAAAATCCTGACTTGATTCGGCTGTCAGTTTTCAGAACATTTTCTGCATTTTCATGTGAACTTTTGAAACTACTCCATGCTTTGTAAATTTGTCACTCATCTCAGACTTCAATTTCATAAGAACATATTTTAAGGTTGCAATCTGTTGAGCTTAATTGCATTGGTTTTTATTTATGTTTTATTTAAAGACAATAGGTCCTTCCGGTCCATTGAGTCCATGCGGCCCTAAGTGACCTAGTAACTCGTACATCTTTGGGACGTGGAAGGAAACCAGAGTACCCACAGGAAGCCCAGAGAGTCACAGATATTCTTCTTGCAGTCAGCGGTGGGTCTATAGTATTGTAAACCATTATGCTCACCTCTGTGCTATCGGGCCTCTCTATTAGTTGCACAGTTGTTAAGCTGCCAGCCGATAAAGCAACAGGGTGGGCAGAGTGTGTTCACCTATCCTGAGTCTGTAATGTTGTCAGCCACGACATTGGGAAAGGCTCCTTACTGGTATCAGGACCTGTTCCTCAACAACATTTGCCAACAAGACTGCATCAGCCATTGAGCTAGAGTTCAGGCGAATTGTATGAAAGCCACAAAAAACCTATCTTTTCATTGAAGACGGGGAATAGATCAAGGTAATATTTTCCTGGAAAAGATGGACAGAGTAAATTATAATTGCATGTAAATTATGTGCATAAAATCAGCCACAGTTGTTCACACTATTCAATCCCACTCAGAATGGGAAGTAAAAATCTGCTCTAGTTGTCATTGACACTGCCTCTATCTACAACCATGCCTGATCAGGGCATGAAGGCTCTCACATATATTTATAGAGTGCCTGATACCTGAGGCCTTCCATAAGACGTAGGTGCGGAATTAGGCCATTCGGCCCATTGAGTCTGCTCTGCCATTCAATCATGGCTGATCATTTTTTCCCCCTCCTCAGCCCCACTCTCTGGCCTTCCCCCCCCCTTAACCTTTGATGCTGTGTCCAATCAAGAACCTATCAAGCTCTGCCTTAAATACACCCAACAACCTGGCCTCCATAGCTGCCTATGGTAACTTATTCCACAAATTCACCACCCCTTGGCTGAAGAAATTTCTCTGCATCTCTGTTTTAAATGGATGCCCCTCTATCCTGAGGCTGTGCCCTCTTGTCCTAGACTCCCCCACCAGGAGAAACATCCTTTCCACATCTACTCTGTCAGGGCCTTTCAGTATTCAAAAGGTTTTAATGAGATCCCCCCTCATCCTTCTAAATTCCAATGAGTACAGACCCCAAGCCATCAAATGTTCCTCATATGATAACACTTTGATTCCTGAATCATCATTGTGAACCTCCTCTGACCCCTCTCCAATGCTTGTACATGTTTTCTAAGATGAGGAACCAAAAACTGTTCACAGTACTCAAGGTGAGGCCTCACCAGTGCCTTATAAAGCCCTCAGCATCACATCTCTGCTCTTGTATTCCAGATCTCTTGAAATGAATGCTAACATTGCATTTGCCTTCCTCACTACCGACTCAACCTGCATGTTGACTTTTAGGGTGTTCTGCACATGGACTCCCAAGTCCCTTTGCATTTCAGATTTTTGGAATTTGTCCCCATTTAAAAAAAGTCTACACATTTATTTCTACTACCAAAGCGCATGACCGTGCATTTTCCAACATTGTATTTCATCTGCCACTTTCTTGCCCATCCTCCTAATCTGTCTAAGCCCTTCTGCAGCCTACCTGCTTCTTCAACACTACCTGCCCCTCCACCAATCTTGGTATCATCTGCAAACTTGGCAACAAAGTCATCTATTCCATCATCTAAATCACTGATATACAGCATAAAAAGAAGTGGTCCCAACACCAGCCCGTGTGGAACACCTCTAGTCACTGGCAGCCAACTAGGAAAGGATCCTTTTATTCCCACTCACTGCCTCCTACCAATCAGCCAATTCTCTAACCATGCCAGTAACTTTTCTTTAATACCATGGGCTCTTAACTTGGTAAGCAGCCTCACATGTGGCACCTTGTCAAAGGCCTTCTGTAATCCAAATATACAAAATCCACTGCATCCCCTTTACCTATCCTGCTTGTAATCTCCTCAAAAAAAAATTCCAACAGGTTCATTAGGCAAGGTTTTCTCTTAATGAAACCATGCTGACTTTGCCCTATCTTGTCCTGTGTCACCAAGTACTCCATAATCCCATCCTTAACAATTGACTCCAACATCTTCCCAACCACTGAGGTCAGGCTAACTGGTCTATCATTTCCTTTCTTAAAGAGTGGATTGACATTTGCAATTTTCCAGTCCTCTGGCACCATACCAGAGTCCAGTGATTTTTGAAAGATCATTACTAATACCTCCACAATCTCTACTGCTACTTCTTTCTGAACCCTAGGGTGCAGTTCATCTCATCCGGGTGACTTGTATACCCTTAGCTCTATCAGCTTTTTCAACACCTTCTCCCTTCTAGTAGTAATGATACTCACTTCTGTTCCCTCACACCCTTCAACATCTGGCACACTGCTGGTGTCTTCCATAGTGAAGACTGATGCAAAATACTCATTTATTTCATCTGCCATCTCCTTGTCCCCATTATTATTTCTCTGGCCTCATTTCCTAGTGGTCCTATATCCTCTCTATTCACATTTCCATTTTTCCTGACAGTCATCCAGCTACTACCCTTCTGCAACTTAGGGATGACTACTTCCCTGTAACTCTGATCAATGATCCCTTCACTCTCCCATACAAGTCAAAGGTCATCCAGCTGCTGCTCCAGATCCCTAAAATGGTTTTCAAGGAGCTGCAGCTGGATGCACTTTACGCAGATGTCGTTCCCTGGGAGACTCTGGGTCTTGCAGGACTTCAACATCTGACATGAATAACACATAATGGTCATTTACTACACTAGGTACAGTAAGAGAGGAAAAAAAGGGAACCTTAATAGAAACTTACACAGAACCAATGACTGTTTGAGCTGAAGCCTTCTTTGAGCCAAAGCCTGACACGTCTACTCTCAGCACTGGCCTACTCCCAATAATGGCCGCCCCGCTTGTTCCTTCTGTACTTTTAAACAAGCATCGCCAACCTGCAAGAAAGCTCGCCACTGTGGCCTGCCCCTGCTGCTGATTGGGCTGTGGAATGCGCCCAAACACCCGTGAAGCTCTCCTCTTAAACAAGTGTCGCCAGCCTGCGAGAAACCTCGTCACTGTGGCCTGCTCCTGCTGCTGATTGGGCTGCCAGAATGGGAACTAGTTTGTGACTAACTGATATAGACACAATATGTTGCAGTAAGTATTCCTTCGTGAAAGTGATCTAAACTAAAAGAGAATCCAACAGTCTGATAAAACAAATGAAGAACTAAGTTATCTAAAGAGCTTGGAGGTTATCAGTCAACGTTTAGCATGCTAACCTTGTAATTTGTAAGTAAATATACAGTATATAGTTGCTCCTTTGCTTTGGTAATGAGTCTTTTTGCTATTCTAAGGTAAAGATTATTCTTTCTTTGTTGATTTTATCCGCTAGTTCACAGCCTCTCCCTAGCTTGCTACCTTAAGCGTTAGTGAATTTTGCAGGGTTCATTGTATCTCCTGTAGGAATATTTTGGAAAATGTACACATGGTTTTCATCTGAAATGGGGATCCTGTGAAACCAAAAGTGAACTTTAGATTTTTAAGGTTATTACTACCTACCGTAAGTGAAAATCATCAACACTAGTGATTCCAGAATAGCGCACACAAAATGCTGGAGGAAATGCATGAACCCTGCTGAAGGGTTTTGGCCCAAAATGTTGATTCTTTATTTCTTTCCATATATGCTGCCTGACCTGCTGAGTTCTTCCAGCATTTTGTGAGTGAAAAATTAAGTATTTTATCCTTGTGTTGCAAAGGAATACACGTTTTTTTAGGGGTTTTTATAGTAAACTGATTTAATATGTATCAGAGTTGAGCAAGCAGACATCTCACCTCTCCCGGAGCTTCCGGGAGTCTCCCGCATATGAATAGTGGCTTCCTGATGCCCACAAATTATATACAATATCATGGAAATCAATTGTTTTGAGAGCGCGCGAGAGAAAAGCAAGAGAGAGCGCGAGAGAGACCACGAGAAAGAGCAAGCGAGAGCGCTTGAGAGCGAGCGAGAGAGAAAAAAAAGAGAAAAAGAGAAAAAACCATTGCAGAGTGTTCCAAAAAAATATAAAACGTACATCACCCCAGACTACAGTAAAGTGTACCCCAGCCTAATAGGAGTCAAAATAATGACAGTGTTGCTCACTGCACTGTTTGCAACAGTGACTTTTCTATTGCCCATGGTGGGTTAAAATGTAAAAGACATGTTGAGGTGAGTTTAACAGGTGTCATTCGTTCATTAGCATAGCTAACGTTATTTAAACTAGCTGGCTAGCTGCTAAGGAGCTACTCTATTGCAGATATCCCACCTCTCCCAGAAGTCTCCTGCAAATTGATGGTGCTACCTCCCTGAAATGAGTTTTTGCAGGGTGAGATGTCTGAGCAAGACTTGGAAATGCATATGGATCATAATGCATGCGTTTTGTTCATTCAAATAACGTCTCAGTTTTGTTTTTTCCCTTATCAATCTGCAGATATGCGGGCAGGTGTGATGAATGTACCACAATAATGACAGCTTTTTCATTGTAGCTCTGCTGTGCAAATAAACCACTATTGCTGCAGGCAGAGAGATGGACAAAGAGCTGCAATATTAACACACACACACATGTAAAAGGCATTTTGACACTTTACATTTCAAAGATATTATTTTGCAGGAGGGAACATGCAGCTGAATGCAAAATGTCTAAACTTGTCAATGATTTGGTAGTTGACAGATTATCTTGTTCTGCATCACGGGAGCCAGACATGAGACCTTGGTCAGTTTGATTCCAGCAAGCTGCCCCAAATGATTAGATTTTGAAAAGTAACACCCTTTTTATTACTAATGTTATGTTTTGTAACTTCGGAACTGATCAAAGGAAAATCACGGAACAGGGATAATGGGAGGTGGGGGGGGGTGAATAACAGGTCTATTTTATTTTTACTTCTCTTAAGTGAGTGTACTAAAGAAGAGGTGGCATAATAATGTATGCCATTCATGTACTTTAACATATAACTTGTAATGAATTATTTAAACAAAGAATGCTTAAGCAATATATGTACAAGATTAATGAAATATTAAATGCACAAACTCCACCTTACTTCGCTATAATGTCCAGCTTAATATATAATGCATCTCAACTTATTTACATGTACTGTATATTATCTCTCTACCTACCTACCTACCTACCTACCTACCTACCCACCCACCCACCCCGTAACTGGGTTGCCAAACCAGCAGGAATGGATCACTCAGTTGGAGTCTGGATTACTAGAACTAAGAAAGTTTTATTAAAGAAACAAGCAACACAGTACTCTAATCAAAAGGATAATAAATGCAACAGTTCAGCAATGATAAACACACATGTACACAGAATTAAGATAACAGGATCAATCAAGCTCTATCATTGTCTAGGGGTAAATGACCAGTTTCAAAGTGACGCAAAGTTCAGTTCAATTTAGTTCAGTTCAGTTCGCAGTAATCGCTGCCGTGGGAGATGGACAGTGGGGGGAAGGAGAGAGAGAGAGCAAAACGAATGAATATTCAAACGGCTTCCACACACAGACCTTCGATATTCTTCGCAGTCAGCTTTCGTGTGAGCCCTTTGTGATGTCTTCTGAGGTCACCGACCGTGACCCCTCCGTTTCCAGATACGATCGTTTCTCTGTGGTGAACCTGGCACCCAGGCAAGGGTGGGCACACACCAGATTCCCGCCAATCGCGCCTTTCCACCCTGTGCGTCTATGGCTTGATCCCTCGACCAGCCGTCCAAAACTTCCCAGCGACTTGTGGGAGACACACCGCTTCCAGGGTCTCGTTTACCTCGGGGTGTCGTGTGTGTCCTGCCTTAGCGAACCTGTCCCTTTTTATCCCCCTGCTGGGGTATCGCCTGTTCATCACTTCAAACAGTTCAGGGTTCAAAGGGGGAGCCGATCTTGACAGCTCTCCTTCCGTTAAACTCTCCCGTCCCTTCACTAACATCTCCAAATGCTGCTTCATTGTTTTCCTTATCCCTCTTTCTCCTGAAGACAGGTGGCAGACCAACTGCTGATCCCACTGGTGCCAGCACAGGCCAGCTAACATCTTAATCTATGTGTATTCTCGTCACAATATATGATATGACTGTGAAACAAACTCAGGTTCTGGGGCACCGAAGTGGTTGTAGGAGTTGACTCTGGGAATATTATACTCCAGAAAAAGGCGTATTATGGTTATAAGGCCCTTTGTAAGTGTTTATGGTGAGAAACACTTTAGACTCTTCTTCCATCCCCATCTATAGATAGGCTTTGCTGGAGTGCTTTCCCCCCAGAAAGGTTTGCAAAGATATCGACTCTCCTGGGCAGAGGGTATTGATCTACTCTCAGTGCTGGATTGATGGTGACCTTAAAATCACCACAGAATCTGACAGACCCATTCTTCTTGGTTACTGAGACCACTGGAGTTGTCCATGAGCTTCACTCAACCTTGGAAAGAATTCCTTCAGCCTCCATGCAATCTAGCTCACTGTCTATTTTGTTATGGGTGGTATGCGGATCCGGATGGGCTTTGCAAAACTTGGGCGTGCCATTTTCATTTAACACTTGATATGTTTGGTTTTTCCAATGCTATCCTTGAACCCTGCTGTGGCATCATCTAGTACCTTTTTAAATTCACTTTTCGTTGACACTATTGCAGGGGATGTGGCATACAATCTCCAAGCAAGTTGTAGCTGTCTCAGCTTTGTATGTCTCTACAATGTTTTTACCAATGTGGCTTGTGAGATGTTGCATTTCACTTTTACGAATATTATTTCCACAGGAGTCAACTTTTCTCCAGTATAGGTTCTTAGTTGGATATCTTCAGGCTTCAGTTTAATATCTTTAAAATGCTGCTCAAATTCATTTTATGGAATGACTGAAACAGCTGAGCCAGTTTCCAGTTTGATTTTTAATTAACTGCTGTTCACTTCTGGTGTCAGTCATATTGCTTGTCACTTGTTAGTTTTCACTATCCAGCCCAATGTTACTCTTATCGTCATCAGGTTTTTCATCAACAGTGGCGGATTAGTGCTCTTTTTGAAACTGCAACTTAACTTTTTATCTTTTTCTCTTTCCTGTGGAGTCCATTTACTTTGTTGGCCCAACATGTTCCTTTGTATGTGTCCTACTTTGTGGCATTTTCAGGATGTTTCAACTTTAAACCAGCATTGGACTGGTGTACAGTGTGCAGAAGTCTTAGGCACAGAAATATAGTGAGGGTACTGTATATGTCAATGTGGAGCAGAGAGTGGGTTTGTAAATCTGGCGTGAGCAAATGATATTAGGAAGGGCGAGAGTGGAGCACCATAAGAGGGGTATGGGACTGGCGGCAGAGAAGGAGTGCCAGGGGTGGGTTGTGGCATGGGTGCAGACACATTCAGCACTGAGACACCAGGGAAGGTAATTTGATTCCAAATTATTGGTTTATTGATCATTACAGAATGTCTCTCTGGTGCTTCCCACTCACTCCCCTCTCCCTTCTCCTTTTTCCAACCATGATTCACCTCTCCCAGCCCCCTTCCCACTCTCAGTCCACGATACAGACCCTATCAGAATCAGGTTTATCATCACTCACACGTTATGATTTTTTTGTGGCAGCAGTACAGTGCAATACATAAAATTACTACAGTACTGTGCAAAAGTCTTATGTTTCCTATCTATATATAGGTGCTTAAGACTTTTATACAGTACTGTCTGTGAGCCCCTGCCACAACGATAACACAATTTATTCGGCCAGACGGCTTTCTGTTTAGATTAGGGGTCCCCAACCTTTTTTGCACCACGGACCGGCTTAATATTGACAGTATTCTTGTGGACTGGCCGATCGGGGGTGAGGGGGTGGGGTGGGGGTAGGGTTGCCAACTTTCTCACTGTGTTTACCCCGAGAAAGACTACCATGACCATGAAGCCTTGTGCGGGCACTTATGTGCGCATGTGTGTACGTGCTGATTTTTTTTTCTCTACAAATCGGTTTTGGCGATTCTGTTCAGTGAAACTACATTGTACATACATTATTTCTACTTCATATAGGCTGTGTATTTATCATATCATTCCTGCTTTTACCATATGTTAGTGTTATTTTAAGTTTTATGTGTTATTTGGTATGATTTGGTAGGTTTTTTTTGGGTCTGGGAATGCTCAAAAATTTTTCCCATATAAATTAATGGCAATTGTTTCTTCGATTTATGCCATTTCGGCACGAAAGGTTTCATAGGAACGCTCTACCTTAGTGGGTGAAATACGGGACAAGCGTGGTCCAATTTAGCCCAATATACAGGATGTCTGGGCTAATACGGAACAGTTGGCAACCCTGGGGGTGGGGGGGTGTTAATCACGACTGGAATATAGGTGATAAGTCAACTATAAGTCACTTATAAGTGGCTAATACACTCAATTTCGTTTCTAAAAGGGTTTATCTAATGAATTTAATATTAAACACACAGCGCATATTTTCCTCGCATGAATATAGTGATAAGTCAATTATAAGTCACTTATAAGTCAATAGCATCATAACATTTTAAGTAACGTTTGGATATTAAACAGACAGCGCATATTTTCCTCGTATGAACATATAAAATCATTGCAACACACCAATATCGCTGAATCAGTGCGAGCCCTGGACTTGTTTTCCTGCAACAAGACAGTCCTATCGAGGGGTGATGGGAGACAGCGATACTTGAAGTGGGTTCCTTGTGTCTAGTCTATTCTGCAATTTAGTTTTTGTTGCATTCATTGCAGAAAACTCCGCTTCATAGAGGTATGTTGGAAATGGAAGCAATGTTTTCCGTGCTCTTGTGGCTATCTCAGGATATTTAGGCCCTTGACTTTGATCCAGAATGCCAGCAGAGATGTTATGTCAAACATACTTTTCAGCCCATCGTCATTTGCAAGCTCGAGGAGTTGATGTTCCCTCGCTGACATGGATGACGCGTGCGTACAAGTTCAACAGTGGGCGTGACAGGGAATGAGGAAAGGTGCAGCTGACTTATATCGCCAAATCGTATCATTTCCTCGAGGCCCGGTAGCACATGCTATGCCGCCCGGTACTGCTCCACGGCCCGGTGGTTGGGGACCACTGGTTTAGATGTTGCAACTTTGTTCACTCTCACTTTCATTCCTGACTGCAACTCAATTGTATCTTTAACTGCTGTTTCTGTTCATACAGTGATTTCAACTGTTCTTTTAAATGTGAATTGTGTTTCAGTTAGGAGCAGTTTTTCAGTGCTTTTATTCCACAAACTAAATGATTTCTCAGTGCATCATTAAGCCCATCACTGAACTGGCAATACTCAATTTTTAAAAAAAATTCGGCTATGTAAGCTGAAATGGACTCCCCTTCCTTTTGATTCTGCTTATAAAACATAAAGCATTCTGAAATCAATAGTTTCAGTTTCAAATGTTCCTGCATTACTTTCACAACATCAACAAAGCTCATTCCAGCTGCTTTGGTTGGAGCAGTCAAACTTTGAGGAAACTGTATTCTTTTCTACCTATTGTACTTAACAAAACTGGAACTCATTTCTCATTGGCTATTTCATTTGCTTTAAAATACTGCTCAATTCATTCAGTATTCATCAGCCAGTTATCTGTTGTGCAGTCAAATGTGTCTATCTTTTCGATGTGGCCAGCCATTTCTGCTTTATATTTATTTATTATTATCACCTGGTACTGGCTGTTTATGAACTGATGAATTTCATGTGCTTTCTGCCTTTTCTTTAACATGAATGTCTCTTTCTCTGCTTCTGAAGAATAAACATGCTGCGTTTTTTAAAAACTGGAACATCCCCTTGCACTTCAACAGGTAGGTTGCTGTCTTGGGTTCATTTTAAAATGTACTTATCGCTATGATTATGTTTTGTAACTCCAAAACTCATCAAAAGAAAATCATGGAGCTAGGGATAACAGATCTATTTCATTTTTATTCTCCTATTCTTTAGTATGGCACTCACTTTTGACATGGTAGCGTAATGATGTATGCCAATCACGTACTTTTACATACAGTATAACTCATAAAGAATCATTTAAATGAACAAAGAATGCTTAACCAAATAATATATTTACAATATTACTCAAATATTACAAAAATATTAAATACATAACAGCTAACACCAGACCTGATATAGGAAAGAATTTAAATCATTTAAATCTCATCTGTCTGGTGCTAAACCGGTGGGCTGTTAAAATGATCTGTACAGAGGTGTCAGAACTGGTGAGTATTATGCCTGACAGCTCTTTGAAAGCTCTAATTAATTCCATTCCTCTGCTTTTTCCCCATACCACTGCAATTAATATTGCATTTTTTCCACCCCAACTCAAAGCAATGGTAATGCACACATAATGCTGGAGGAATTCAGCAGGCCAGGCAGCTTCAATGGAAAGGGTAAACAGTCAACGTTTCAGGCCAAGGTACTTCATCAGGAGCATCTGCAGATTTTCTTTTGCTTGTGATTCAAAGCAATGGTTCTCAGTTCATTAGAATTCATAAGTAAAATGCTTACTTCTGCATAAAACCTTTGTTTGCTTTTGCCAGTTATTTTTAGTCTCCATGGTCCTGATCACTTCTGCCTCTGGAAGCAGAGTCTCGTTATTTATTCTATCATCAATGATTTTAAATACTTACCAATCACATATTACTCTTCACCATTCTGAGCACAACAGTCCCAGTGCTCAGGTACTGACCCTCCAGTACTATTCCAGAAAATTGCCTCTATTCAGCCGCCTTGAAGTTTGATGCACAGAAGTACTTCATCTGAAACCTAACCTATGTTTTTTAGATGTTTAGCACCCTGTGGCATGGAATTTAATTCATGGTTGCATGGACTGAATGATTGATGTAAAAGTGTATAATAATCAATGGAACCACGTTTGGAAGCAGAGCTCTGTACATATTTGCCACTGTTTCCCTATTGGTGCACTTGGCCTTCTGTTAATAAAGCTAACGCTTATATGGGGGTTCTTAATTGGGCCTGTCATCTTAAAAGATTTAAATTCCTGCAGAGGTAGGAAAGTCTTTATAAAGCTCAAAGCAACACTCACAACACGCTGGAGGAACTCAGCAGGTTGGGCAGCATCTGTGGAAAAGATCAGTCGAAGTTTCGGGCCGGAACCCTTCGTCAGGACTGTAGAGGGAGGGACAGAGGCCCTATAAAGAAGGTGGGGGGAGGGTGGGAAGGAGAAGGCTGGTAGGTTCCAGATGAAAAACCAGTAAGGGGAAGGATAAAGGGGTGGGGGAGGGGAAGCGGGAAGGTGATAGGCAGGAAAGGTGAAGAAGGAATAGGGGAAAACACAATAGGTAGTAGAAGGAGGCAGAACCATGAGGGAGGTGATAGGCAGCTGGGGGAGGGGGAGTAGCCACCCACTTCAACTCTGCTTCCCACTCCCATTCAGTTATGTCCATACATGGCCTCCTCTACTGCCATGATGAGGCTAAGCTCAGGTTGGAGGAGCAACACCTCATATACCGTCTAGGTAGTCTGCAGCCCCTTGGTATGAACATAGAATTCTCCAACTTCCGGTAATTCCCTCTCCCTCCCTTCCTCTATCCCTATGTCACTCTGCCCCCTTCTCCAACTGCCTATCACCTCCCTCATGGTTCAGCCTCCTTCTACTACCCATTGTGTTTTACCCCTATTCCTTCTTCACCTTTCCTGCCTATCACCTCCCTGCTTCCCCTCTCCCACCCCTTTATCTTTCCCCTTACTGGTTTTTCACCTGGAACCTACCAGCCTTCTCCTTCCCACCCTCCCCCCACCTTCTTTATAGGGCCTCTGCTCCTTCCCTCTACAGTCCTGATGAAGGGCTCTGGCCCGAAATGTCGACCGATCTTTTCCACGGATGCTGCCCGACCTGCTGTGTTCCTCCCAGCGTGTTGTGAGTGTTGCTTTGACCCCAGCATCTGCAGGTTATTTTGTGTTTATAAAGCTCGAATTAGGCCACGATTAAAATATCATTTCTATTTCTTATCAGCATATCAGAATAGAACGTTCCTTTAGAATGGAGATGAGGAATTTCTTTTGCCAGAGGTGATGAATGTGTGGAATTCATTGCCACAAACAGCTGTGGAGGCCAAGTCGTTAAGTATATTTAAAGTGGAGGTTCATAGTTTATTGATTAGTTAGGGCATCAAAGGTTATGGGGAGAAGGTTGGAGAATGGGGTTGAGAGGGAAAATAAAGCAGCCCTGATTGAACGGCAGAGCAGACACAATGGGCCAAATGACATAATTCTGCCCCTACATCTTATGGTCTTATTTCAGGAAGCTGACATTAATTGCCCAACTTTCACGACCTGGGGAAATGGGCAGTAATCCCATTTTTTTGACAATTGAGCAACTTGCTGGTATGTTTCAGTCAACTAGATTACTGTGGGTCAAGAGTCACAGAAACAGTCTGAGCTTAAAATGTAAGAATCATTCCCATAAAAGGCATAGGTGAGGTGAATTTAATGATGTTTTAACAATACAGTAGTAGTTTGATATTTTGTGTTGTTATTATTTTACAGAATTGTTTAATTCACCAAATTTAAGTTGGGTGTGAGCTTATGTCTCTGCATCTTTACACTCAGCTCTTGGATTACCACATAACAATTATGCTAACATGCTTGGTGAAGCAGTGGAACGAAGGAAAATCATTGGCAAAGCTAATAAAACACTCAGCTTCCTAATCCTTGTTGATGATTTACATTTATGTTGTTCCTTTATTTTAGATGTTCAAAATAATTGCCAAACTCAAGAAGCAAAGGTTTAGTCAGAGAAAAGGAGGATCCGAAAGAAGGTGGAGAATGGGCTGCAATGCATGTTTTTAAGGAAGAACTCCCAGAAAATGAAACTAGGCAGCTTAAGTTGCATTTGTGTTGTAGAGACTGGAGAGTAAGGAGGAGTGGGTAGAGGTTTGTCAGAGCTATGAGTGATACGCAAGAAAGCTGAATCAGAAGAATGTAGAGCACAGGTTAGAGAGAGTTATAACGTTGGAGAGAGTATGGAGATGGGGAGGATTTTAAACACCAATCTGTAGACATTGCACCTTAAGTATTTTTGATTTAGTTAATGATGCTGTGTACTGTATAGCAAAAAAAATACACAAAGCTGAAACTCTGGCTTCCTTCCTTTTAGGAGCATAAAACCCCAGCTTGCACATCTAACACGTGGCAGCTGCCAAAGGTATAAAGGGAAAATGGGAGCAACAATCACCAAAACCAGAGGCCAGGTGAAGGGGGTGGATGGGAAAGAGGGTGGGAGGGTAATGACATATGGATCTCCTGTGGAAATCCCCCGACTAATGCCAATTGATCTGTGAACCTCACTTACAGTTCACAGAAACTTAATCTTTATACATGACTGCACCTGAAATTTATTTTTTTAATTTTACAAATAATCATTTCAAGAAAGAATTTTTGAATATGGAAACAATGTACATGGGGATACAACGTAATTGATGCAGATTTCTTTTCTTTAACCAAGATGTACTCCTTGTTTCAATTTAAATTATGGACAAAGCTTGTAATCCATGACTTCTGATCCAATTACTGTCATTAAGTTAGAGCGAGCTGTTCATGTCAATGATGTCATCACATGTGGGAAATACAAGAGGGAATTAAAACCTTCCTTAGTGTGAGCTGTGCACAGAACTGCCCAGTCCGATTTCCTGATCAGCTGACTTGGTCTGCAAATGTGCCAACAAGGATTTTAACTTTTTATGCATGCTTTACATGTAAAAATCATTTTCCAGGTGCAAGAGCCTTAAATATGAGATAATGGAATGCTGGGAGCAAAGGTTGGTCAGTCGTCGTATAGAAATGAGTGTGAAAGAGTTGAGTAACATAATTTAAAGCTGGTGCAGTCATGAACAGGCTGATTTAGTGGAGATGGAGAATGAAAAATCCACATGGTGATGATGCGTAATCTAGTCAAAAGGAAAGTAAATTCCATGTAGGAGGGTTTCTTGAGAGGGGTGAGTTAGTGGCATGAAAGGCATGCAGCCACTGCATTAAAAAAGTTATATAGTTTTCTGCTGATAATTATTTTTCTTTCAGAAGGAAAAACCCTAAATAACCTGAGCATCATTACACCATTATTTGAGAGTCAAAATGCAGATTAATATCTACAGTTGCTTCACTTGAAAGGCTGCCAGGTTTATCTGCCCAAGTTAAGGTCAGGGTTCTGCCTGGAGGGAAGGAGAAAGCAACTATTACTTCCTGAGTTCTTCCTCAGCAATGCTTCAGATGTACCTTCTGCCAATTTTCTGAGTAAATTTTGTCATTTCAGGATTAATAACTGTTGTTGCTTTTCTAAGTAGTTGAAGGATAATAAAATTGCAGCTCTTGGGGGAAGAACAGACACGATGAGCCAGAATAATTAAAGCCATTTTAATCACATTTACACGCATCTGCGGTATGGTGCTATAGATCTTATTTTACTGTTTTATCATGACAAGAATACTGCCAAAAATAGATGCATATCACATTATTCAAGAATGGTACAGCTCTGAACTAATGGCCAATGATTCTATCTGTTCAGCCTATTTTGTCACCTGCAATTTGTTGGTCTGTCAAGTCTGAGATTGTAAGTGTGGTTTTAAAGTTGACTGGTGTAGCAGAGACAACTTATTCATTCATGCAGTCCACTTGTGTCTCAAATGGCATTTGGCTTTCTGGATAAGGAAACTGCAGTTGCCAGACTATAGCCTGTCTAAAGATCACATCCTTTGTCAGTCTCTACATGTTTGCCTCTTTCTTACCTGTCAGTGCAAGTTGTTTGAGGCCTTGTATCAAAGCCAGCCTCCTCTCCTCACTTTCAGCACCTCCATAATATTTGCCCTCTGATCCTGAGATTGCCGTTGGCCAAAAAATCCCAAAGGTCTCCAAAGCCTCTAGGTTGTGGGCAGTTCTTGTCTGGTGTACAACCAATGATGTCATGCAGGTGAAAACCTTCACTTTCGTTCTCTCCTGATTTGGATGAAGGAAACACTAAAATAAGTACAGAAAAATCTGGAAGCCCTCAGAGGTCGGGCAGCGAAAAGAGAAAGAGAGTTAAACATTTGAGACCTAGACCATTCAGCTAGACAGAAGAAATGTTTAATTGAATATGAACACGAGATATTGTAGATGCTGGAAATCTTGAGCATCACACACAAAATACTGGAAGAACTCACCAAGTCAGGCAACATCTATGGAGGGGAATAAACAGTTGACATGTTAGGCCAAGACATGAAAGGAACATGAATTTACTTTCTCCTCTATTTGTAATAAGATGTGCATTGTCACAAATTCTGACCTCTTGACATTTCTTTTGTTTTTCCAACATTTTCTTATGAAAACTTCCTGTGTTTTGAACAAAGTCAGGATGAAACAAAAAAGCCCAACCGCATTTGAGTAAACTAATTTGCGTGAGATGGGCCTACACGGAATTTTCTTCAGAGTAGCAAGGCCTGCTTTACATAGAACTTGTACAGTTACCATTGTTGACTCATTTTTAAGCAAATTAGTTACATACAAATTGTAGAGAGCATTGAGAAGTTCTTCATACAGAACTATTTTGATTCTTGCAGTCTCTTCCATGTTATTTTGCATATCAAAACAATCCAGGTAAATAGAGAAAATTCAGTAACATTGTAATTGACACATTGGGGTTCTTCGAAGAGGTGGGTCTGCATAACAAGTTTTAAATGTAGAAATTTCAGATTGCTGTTTTCAGCAGAAGATAATTGATCTGTGCTCTCTGATTGGTGCAGCCAACAGAGGACTTAAAGAAGATTATATCACTCATTTCCCCATCATCATCATCATTATGAGTCATGTTGTATAAGGTGATCATGGTCTCATGAGCACGATTGCTCTTGGCAAATTTTTCTATAGAAGTGGTTTGTCATTGCCATCTTCTGGGCAGTGTCTTTACCAAACAGATGGCCCCAGCCCTTATCAATACTCTTCAGAGGTTGCCTGTCTGGCATCAGTGGTTGCATAACCAGGACTTGTGATATGCAACAGCTGCTCATACAACCATCCACCAACTGCTCACATGGCTTCACGTGACCCTGATCTGTGGACTAAGCAGGTGCTACACCTTGCCCAAGTCGGACCTGCAGGCTAGCAGAGGGAAGTAGCACCTTACATCTCCTTTGGTAGAGACGTGTCTCTGCCTGGTTACTCACCATTTCCCCAAAGGTCACATGTTTCCAATATTTTGCAGATGTATTTTCCCAATTTTCTCAAAATTTAGCAGTAAAGGGAAGCAAGATGGTTTAATATCTTTACGCAGTAATTGTCGGTCTGGAGGATTATTTTTTTTCCACTAATTCAAGCAGGTTCACAAACTTCTATAATCCTACCTCATCTCTCACCACTTGGCCATAATTCTCATTTTAAATGTAAATTCAGTGGTGGTTTTATTAGGTACTTCCCATGCCTAATAAAGTGGCCACTGAGGATACATTCATGGTCTTCTGCTGATATAGCCCATCCGCTTCAAGGTTCGATGTATTGTGCATTCAGAGACGCTCTCTGCACACCATATTGTAATCATGGTTATTTGAGTTACTGCTACCTTCCTGGCAGCTTGAACCAATCTGCCATTCTGCTTTGACTTCACTCATTAACATTTTTGCCCACTGGGTTTTTTTTTCGTACCATTCTCTGTAAACTCTGGAGATGGGTGTGGGTGAAAATCCCAAGAGATCAATTTCTGTGATACTCAAGTCACCTCGTCTGGCACCAACGGCCAAAGTCATTTGGATCATATTTCTTTCCCTTTCTGCTGCTTGGCCTGAACAACAACTTGACCATGTTTGCATGTTTTTATTCATTTAATTGCTGCCACAGGATTGGTGGATTAGATATTGCATTACTGAGAAGTACAGGTGTACCTAATAAAGTGGCCACTGAGCATATAAAGTTATGCAATTGGCTAAATATTTATAAGTGTGATTAGTAATTAATTTCTCAGTTTTTTGATGTTCCCATCTTTGAATGTTTTCACAATTAGCCTAAAGCATTAACTCTGTTTAAACCTCCATGAATGTTGCCTGGCCTCCTGAGTTTCCAGGATATTCTCTTTTTGTTTCTGATTTCCAACATCTGCAGATTTTTATTTCTACTGGCCAGTTCTAGATGTAATTCAGTTTTCATTTCTTCATAGGTCCTGTTGGTCTTTCCCAGATTCTCCTTTATTTCAGATTTTTAGCAGCTGCATTGTCTGTATCTTGTTCCAACATATTTTTGTTAATTTTGTTTCTCTCACCTCTGCATTTTCTTTCTTTAAACCTCCTCATGATTAATGGTTATTAATCAGTCCTTGCTGCCTCTTTCAGTTGACATGAAACCTGAGTGATTAATTTTCTTTTAATCCCAACCAATTATAGATGTTTCTTTGTTCTCTGACCCCCTCTCCTTCTTTTCTAAGTTAAAATTTGCCAGTTTCCTATTTCTGATGAATGTTCATCACAGTGAAATGTTAACTGTTGCCCTCTCATGAGATGCTTCCTGAGTTTCTAGGTCTTTCCAGGATTTTACTGATTTTTAGTTCCCGCGAATTTCCCAACGTTGCAGATGTGTGTGTTTGTAGGAGGACAAATCTCAGAGTTGTATTCTGCATACATACTTTGATAATAAATGTACTCTGAATCTTCACCAATTTTCAATGCCATTGTGTAATTTTTCTAAGTGGGAGCTTATTTTTATCCCCCTTCAAATATTATTGGCCGTTTTTCTTACATTATAATCTGTTAGAAGCTAAAACAGCAAAAAAATCCTCAGTGTAGCTGTCCAAGCAATGCTAATGCACCTGACTCTTTCACAATTTATTCTTTCAGTTTGAAGTTAGTTGACATTATTGCTGAAACAAACTTCTGATCATTTGCTTTTACAGTTTTGCATCGTCAAGCTGTTAAAACGAGATATAGACTAGGTGTGTGTACACGAGATGAGTTCAAACAAAATATTTCAAATACAACAAAGATGACTTGCAAAATAATATTAAGCAAGAAATGTAGTACCACGAAAAAGAAGGACTCTTCAACAGATGCATTTGTGCAAGCATTTCCTTCGCCTGTGGCCTGGTTGCAAATCACCTTGAGATGCCTAAGGAAAGCTGCTTTCCTCCCATTAGTTACTAACAGCCATTCCCATGTTTATGCACTGAGCACTTAACATCATTGTACAACTATCACTATCTAGTCAGATATTTCATAAATTTTCAGATTATAAAAAATAAAAATTAAGATCAGAAAGTGAACAACTTAGTTTTCTGCAACTGTGCTCACCATCCTGTGGTTTACTAAAACAATCATCATATAGAAAGCTTTTGCTACTACAGATATGGTATCTGGTGCAGCCAAGACATCAGTTTTTGCTGTCCTTTTCCAGAAATGAAACTCTTCAATCAGCAGAATGAATAAGCGATTGGGGAGAACAGAAAGGAAGAGAAAAGTATTAGATGAAAGAGAAAGAGGAACAGTAATAAGTCAAATTTAAATATAATTCTAAACTAGGAGCAAACATCTCAATCTGACAAACATTGGGACTGAATGTAGATATATGAAACATTTCTGCGTAATTCTGCGTCTCATGTAAATGCAAAATTAATCCCATTGATAAATCAGCTGTTGAAAATATAATTTTAACTGAAGATTCATATATTCGTAAGGGGTAAGGCAGGATGGCTGGTGGTAACACACATCATACTGGTTTCATTCTTGTTCTAACTTTCTATATCTCCCAATATTTTAGTAATAGATTATAGACCTTGTGACTTCTAATAGCTACTTTATCATCAAACTAATTTTGCTGAAACCTTGTATAAAAGCTTAAAATCATATTTGAACTCTCCAGTATTAGATTGTAAACATTATTTGTATTCAGACAGTACTGCACATGTTCATGATTTTCCTGTGTTGAATTATCTCCTGCTTTTTAATTCTATCAGCCGTTCCAATTGAATGTTCATGAATTTGAACCGGTCGAAAATAAGCTCAAATATCTCATTTGCTTGAGGTTAGGAATACAAAGGCAAAGAATTGCACGTGTTGAAAATCTGAAGTAAAACAGACCGGGCAGTCCCCGGTTACACAAGAATTCTGCTCCTGAAAAACAGTACTTATATCAATTTTGTTTAAGTCAGAAATGTCCATTTTCTTTAGCTTCCCATATCATAGTTTTCTTCATACATTTCCAATATTTTTTTCATTGAGTATTCACCCAAACACCACCCATTATAAAATGAATTAAATGTATATCACATCCAAAATTTATTATCAAAGTTCATATATGTCACATGTACAACCATGAAATTTGTTTTCTTGAAGGCATACATAGTAAATCCAAGAAACGTATTAGAATCAATAAAATACCATACCTAACAGGGCATACAATTGATAATTAACATCATGAAACATTATTAATATTATCTTGAAAATTTCTTTAAAAATTTGTGGGAGAATTTTGAATAAAGTTGAATATCTGTAAGTCAGTTCTTCTGTAATCCAGAGAGCCCTTATATTATGGAAACACACAACAGGTTAAATGGTAATGTGTTTGTATCTCTTACATTTTAGCACACCCTTTTTCACGACGCCTCCATTTTGGCAACAAATGTGAACGGACACCTGCCACTCTACAGTCCTTTCCTATCATCTATCTCTGAGCACAGCGTCCTCCACTGTTCCAATAAAGTTGAGGAATAACATCCTGTCAAGAACATTGAACAATACGGTATAGGAACAGGCTGTTTGGTTCATGATATTGTGCCAAGCTTATTAAACAAGTAATTAAGTGCTTAACTAAATGAATCCATTCTGGCAAACAATGCCCATAATCCTCCATTCTCAGTAGACTCTTTTGGCCTATCCAAGACCATCTAAAATACCTCATCTCTCAGCAAGGCATGTTGTAACATTATTTTGTTAACTTTTGCCATTTAATCGCTCATGGCTTCTGCTCAAACAGAACCTCTCATTTTGTCTCTCTTCCCCTCACTGCATTCTCAGTATCCAAAACTTGTTATCTCTAAACATTTGTTCATGGCATGTGAGCCTCACAGGTCAGGTCTATCAAGTGGTCCACCTTGGCTGCAGTTGACACACAGGCCTGATGAGAAAGGATGGCAGGTTTCATGCCCCAAGGTGCATTAGTGAACCAGGCTGCTTGTCACAACAGTCCAGTTGTAGATGGTTACAATTCGTGAAATTAGATTTTCTATTTCTGGACTTGTTTACTCATTTGGAATTAAATTTCCCAGGTGGGACACAAACAACAAAGTATCCAAAACAATAGTCCAAACCTCTGGATGCATCTGTAACGCGATATGGTGAAAGTACATCAAAGTGCTATGTTAAGCAAAAACAGAATATGCTAAAAACACTCAGAAGATTAAGTAGCGTATGTGGAGGGAGTGAATGAGCTAACATTTCAGAATTAATCCAAAATGTTAACCCTGTAGTTCAACAGACACTGCCTGATCTGTAGAGCATTTGAAGTTTTGTTTTATTTAAGTTAGAATATTATTTGTCCCGCTAAAGATACTGTGCAGCACATTGTACATTTATTGCATTCTCAGATGTGACTTGTGGCTTGCAGTTATGCAGACCAGTTCAAAGTCTTTGCGAACTGTTTGAACTGCTGTTTGTTATCCATACCCCTGAAATCTTATACTGAAATGAATGATATTGAGGCTTATCTTGAATGCTTGCTTATTTGTTTATTAGCGATAAGAGGTAGAGTAAACCCTTCTGACCCTTTGAGCAGCGCCCGACAACCCTGATTTAACCCTAACCTAATCGTAAAGAATTTACAAAGACCAATTAACCTTTTCGTACGTCTTGCCCAGGGAAAACACACACTTCCTACGGGGGTACATATAGAGGATGGTGTGATTGAACTCCAAACGCTAACACACCGGGCTGTAATAGCGTCACGTTAACCGCTACGCAACCGTGGCGCCTGGTGTGCTGGTATCATTTAGTGGCATGCCTCTGCAAGACTGAGTAAGCACAATGTGGTTGGTTGTTCTCTTCAGAAGATCCATATTGTTCCACTACTCAATTAAGGTGCATTTACACAGCAAGAGATAATGAAAACCTAGAGCAACATGAACTAATGATCATTTAGGCTCCAGTATAGGTCCCATATATTTTTTTCAAGCCATCAGTTGATATCCAACTGTTCCCACAGCTCCAGTCTCTTCACATTTCTTCATGCCCATCTGAATAAATTACTGGAAAAAAGTGTTTCTGGAATATAGTAGAATTCAGGAAAATGAATTTAGTTTTGCTCAAAGTGCCAGTTGTTAAATTTGCCATAGCAAGCAAGCTTTGACTGAGTATGGTTTTCCCGCAAATCTTTTAACTTTGAGATAGAAAGGAAACTGGCACTCTCAGGCCCCCAGGCAATGAATTGACAGCTGCTAGCAACAAGCTATGACCAGAAAACTAGCAGTTACTTCCTGTATTCTTTTGTGTCGCCTGCTTAATAAAGAATAGCTATCTGGAAGCCAAACCAACCGAGAAGATAAAATGCAAGTTTATGAGGTATGGCAGATGAAATTGAAAGCAGTTTTACATCACAGTGGCTTGTGGGTGAGCAATGCAGAAATACTTAAATTTCAGTACTGGAGTAACACACACAAAATGCTGGAGAAACTTAACAAGTTAAGCAGCATCTGTGGAGGGAGATAAACAGCTGATATTTTGGGCTGAGACCCTTCATCATGACCAGGACTGATTTGTTTCCAGCATTTTTCATGTGTGCGCTGTTCTAGATCTCCAGAATATCTCGTGTGCCCCTAATTTCTGCACTGTATCCCATTAGCATGTATATTATATTAACTGCAGTTGTGAGCAATAGCCAGATCAGAAATGCTGATCAAGTCAACTAGTTCCCAAAGAGAACTCTGATAGGCCAATCAGATGGTTCACTGCTGCTCAGCGATAGAACACAAAACAGGCACGGGGGTCGCTAGCCCCTGTACCCCAGAAACACACTGGAGCGGTGTGGCGGAGGTATGTGCTATGCATGACCTGATCTGAAGGCATCATGCTGACTCATAATAGATTGTGTTCACAGTGGAACAGCTTAGTCAAGGATGGGGTGATCAGCACAGATGGACAAATTGTACCTCCACTACCCCTTGCGTTCTGGCAAAACTTCATGTTTTAACTATGCACTGTGGGACTCGCATTGAAAGCTATGATTATGAGCTTGGGTGGGGGGGGGGAGGCGGTTACTGAATGGGCAGGAGAAGGAGAGAGAGGGTGGGTGGGTGTAGGCTCATTTTTAAATAATGAAGCACTGTGGGAAAGCAACCACAGTAGGGCAGGAAAATGGAAATGGCCTAGAATAGTGATCAAATTGCAGAGGTTTGGAAGGGCTGATTCCGACATTAATGAATGTAGTAATACACATTCAAATTTAGTTCCGTGGTAGATGGTAGATCTTCTTTAGTCTACCCTGGGGTATGTTCAGCCAGTAACCTCTGCACTTTATTTAATGCAGACAAACCCACATCAGTAGTATTATTAAACATTTTGTCATGCATTTTAAATACTATTATTTGTATTTTGAGTGGAAGCTCTGTGAAAATGTCTAAATATAGTCACTGAATAAAAATTGCTTTAACAAAAAGGCTTGCAATAACTTTGAAGAAAGATGGAAGTGATACAGGTCACATCATCATTTGATTAATCAAGCAGGAAAAGTCATGTTGAACACCCAAGGGTTCTTAAGGTACTGACTGTGCAAGATTTACAGCACATTTACACATCCAGAGGGCTGAAAGAAATGAATTCACTCTTTTCTCACATTACATCGAGCAAGTACTACACTGTTAAGACTGCTGTGACACCAACCGCTTCCTTGTGCTTTTCCTATTTCAGTCGTTACGTGTTCTCTCTCGTGTTGCTGCAACATGGCAGCAATTTCTTTACTTGCTTTTTGCAAAGCAAAAAACCAATTCCTCTTGGGATTAATTTGCAGCTTTTTCATGTGAATATCTCTGGAGAGGAGGATAACTGATAGTTAAAGGGTGGAGATAGAAAAGTTGTTTTAGAAGTATTTTCATTTTCCTGAGTAAAAATTGTTTTGCAGCTTGTGGCATGCAAGTAAATCCTCTAGGCTCAGTCAATGAGTTCACCTTGTAATTACAATTCATCTTGTAAATGAAAGAAGGGACCAAGATATTAAATCAAGACATGATAGTGTAGTCCTCAAGTATGAAGACAATCACTGAAACTTCAGTTTATTTGTTACATCCAACAGTAATGCAAATTTAGTTAAAGCCATTTTAACACCCTAGCTGAAGATTTTTAATCTCTGCCTCCATGCTTAGTGCTGAGAAATGGATAATTGAAATGAAGGAATAAGGTTGTATTTTCCTGGTGCCTTTTGTGATCTGAGGATTTCCCTGTGTGTTTTACATTGTAGTTTTGACATGGAATGGCTGATGGAATGTAGGAATTGATTTATATTCAGGAAAGTCCTATAAACCACAAGGGAATAGTATTGTGTTTGTATATAAAATATAGGGTAGAACATTTGCTGCTCTTTCAGTAAAGTGTAGAATTGTTGATGTCTGTGTAAGAAGATTAGCTGAGGAGATAACGGCCTCCATTTCAATGTTTCATCCACAAGATGGTTGTTTTGGAACCAGTGCTCACTTAGTACTGACCTAGTTTTATGCACAGCTTCATAACTTCACCCAGATGTGAGGTCCATAACTTACATGAAGCTGACCTCTTCATTCTTAGATCACTGCAGCTTTATACGAAGAGAATCTGGTGTGTACTTGGTTATCAAGAGCTCCCTCGCAGCAAAGCTACTGACCCTGCCTGTTGCTATAAATGACTGAATCCAGGGCTTGCGTACACCTTTGCAAGGAAAATGCCACCTCACCATAGTCAACGTTTACGCCCCAAATCTGACTCATCCCAGTGAAGTCAAGGAGGCATTCTATAGTGAGCTGAAAACCACCATCAGTAGCGTGGCAACTTCAGATGAGCTACTGTTGCTGTGAGACTTTAATGCTCGGGTTGGCAAGGAGTCCAGTGTGTGGCCTGGTGTGATTGGATGCCAAGGGGTTGGCAACAGTAACGGTAACGGTCTACTGCTCCTCGCGATGTGCACAGAATTAAAACTGTGCATTACTAACACACTGTTCAGATTGTCAGACAAGCTCAACTGCACATGGTTGCATCCACGACCTAAAAGCTAGCATCTCATTGAGTACACGCATCAAAGTTGCTGGTGAACGCAGCAGGCCAGGCAGCATCTCTGGGAAGAGATACAGTTGACGTTTCGGGCCGAGACCCTTCGTCAGGACTAACTGAAGGAAGAGCTAGTAAGAGATTTGAAAGTGGGAGGGGGAGATCCAAAATGATAGAAGAAGACAGGAGGGGGAGGGATGGAGCTAAGAGCTGGACAGGTGTTTGGCAAAAGGGATATGAGAGGATCATGGGACAGGAGGTCCAGGGAGAAGGAAAAGGGGGTTGGGGGGGGGGGACCCAGAGGATGGGCAAGGGGTATAGTCAGAGGGACAGAGGGAGAAAAAGGAGAGAGAGAGAAAGAATGTGTGTATATAAATAAATAACGGATGGAGTACGAGGGGGAGGTGGGGCATTAACGGAAGTTAGAGAAATCACTGTTCATGCCATCAGGTTGGAGGCTACCCAGACGGAATATAAGGTGTTGTTCCTCCAACCTGAGTGTGGCTTCATCTTTACAGTAGAGGAGGCCGTGGATAGACATATCAGAATGGGAATGGGACGTGGAATTAAAATGTGTGGCCACTGGGAGATCCTGCTTTCTCTGGCAGACAGAGCGTAGGTGTTCAGCAAAACGGTCTCCCAGTCTGCGTCGGATCTCGCCAATATATAGAAGACCACATAGGGAGCACCGAACGCAGTATATGACCCCAGCCGACTCACAGGTGAAGTGTTGCCTCACCTGGAAGGACTGTCTGGGGCCCTGAATGGTGGTAAGGGAGGAAGTGTAAGGGCATGTGTAGCACTTGTTCCGCTTACAAGGATAAGTGCCGGGAGGGAGATCAGTGGGGAGGGATGGGGGGTATGAATGGACAAGGGAGTCGCGTAGGGAGCGATCCCTGTGGAAAACAGAGAGAGTGGAGAGGGATAGATGTGCTTAGTGGTGGGATCCCGTTGGATGTGGCGGAAGTTATGGAGAATAATATGTTGGACCCTTGTTCAACACCTGTCCAGCTGTTGGCTCTATCCCTCCCCCTCCTGTCTTCTCCTATCATTTTGGATCTCCCCTCCCCCTCCCACTTTCAAATCTCTTACTAGCTCTTCCTTCAGTTAGTCCTGACGAAGGGTCTCGGCCCAAAACATCGATTGTACCTCTTCCTAGAGATGCTGCCTGGCCTGCTGCGTTCACCAGCAACTTTGATGTGTGTTGCTTGAATTTCCAGCGTCTGCAGAATTCCTCGTGTTTACGATCTCATTGACTATGTCATCACCCGCCAACGAGACATCTCTGACGTTCGTATCACCAGAGTTAAGCGTGGAGCTGAGTGTTCAACTGATCATCAAATGGTGTGGCCGGATCTATGTCTACGAATCAAACCTCCACGCAGACTGAATGCTGCCAAGCCACTCAAAGAGTTGAACACCACCAAAATGAAACATCGCGAGTGTGCTGATGCTCTGAAATCCTCTATGGAAACTGCTCTAAGCAGACTGGTTGAGAATCCACCAGACGATATTACTGAGCGCTGGAATGCCTTCACAGAAACGGTCTACAGCGCTGCCCAGGACACCTTGGGGGAAGGCAAGTGCCAGCATCAGGACTGGTTTGATGAGAGCAACCAATCTGTGCAAGACCTTCTAATGCAGCTGCACACCAGGCTCTTCTTCGACACCCAAACTCAAGTTCCAAAAAACGTGCCTTTTTCCAGTGCAAAATCAACTCTGCAGAGGCAGCTCAGAGCTATGAAAGACCAATGGTGGACGAACAAGGCCAAGGAGTTACAAGCCTTTGCTGACTGTAATGACCCAAAGAAGCTTCTATGAAGCAATCAAGGTTGTGTATGGCCCATCAAAACAAGGCACCTCACAACTCCTGAGCAAAGACAATCTTCACTGAGAAGTCAGAGCACATGAAAAGATGGCAAGAACACTTCCACGAGCTGCTGAACAGACCAGGAACCATCACCGATGAAGCACTGGGTAGAGTACACCCTTGACCCATACTGTTCGAGCTAGAGCTCCTACTCTTCACGAAGTCATCAAAGCCATCAAACAGCTAAAACCCAACAACGCACCAGGGCCTGTTGGTATCGCAGCCCAGATCTACCAGTATGGTGGTCACACACTGACATCATGCCTGCACCAGCTGTTCACAAAGTTGTGGGGAGCTGCAGAACTACCACAGGACTTCAAAGACGCATCAGTAATGACAATCTACAAGAACAAGGGAGACAAGAGAGACTGCAGCAATTACCGTAGTATCTCTGTTCTGTCAGTTGTGGGAAAATGCCTCGCGAAGATCATCCTTAGACGCTTGGTGTCCAACATCAGTGATGACATCGTCTAGAAAGCCAGTGTGGTTTTCGAACAGGCCGTAGTACAGTGGACATGATCTTTTCACTGAGGCAGCTCCAAGAGAAATGTGTTCAGCAGCAGAAAAGTCTCTACCTCACATTTGTTTATCTAACCAAAGCGTTTGACACTGTTGGGAGAGATGGCCTGTGGAAGCTCCAACCAAAATTCGGTTGCTGCCCATGCCTAACCAACATCATCTGTCGGTTCCACAAAGGCATGGAAGGCTGCATCAACATGTGTGGTGAGTTGTCAGACCCATTTTCCATCAGCAACGGCGTAAAACAAGGTTGTGTTCTGGCTGCTACTCTGTTTGGACTATTCTTCGCTGCTGTTCTTCAGGATGCCACAAGACTGAGAGCAAAAACAAAAGTCAGGGACGTTGTAGTGCGTGAGCTACAGTTTGCTGATGACTGTGCACTAGTTGACCACTCTCTCGAAGACTTACAAGAGATTACCAGTCCCTTTGCCAGTGCAGCCAAAAGCTTTGGACTGACAATCAGCCTGAAAAAGACAGATGTTTTGTACCAACCAGCATCTGACTCAAGCTACGAAGAACCATTGTCCTCATTGATGACACTCTTCTCAATGCTGTCAACAAGTTTTGCTACCTGGGCAGCATAATGACATCCTCAGCTTCTCTGGAGTCAAGATCCAGAAAAGCCTGCTTTGCCCTTGGTCAGCTGAAAGATCGAGTTTGGTCACAGGACATCAGGTTGGCCACCAAGTGCAAGTTATACAGGGCTGTTGTCATATCAACCTTATTATACGGATGTGAGACATGGTGCCCATATCAGAGACACTTACACCAGCTTGACCAACTGCAGCAGCGTCACCTATGTTCTCTGATGAAGATCACCTAGCGAGACAAGGTCTCCCATATCGAGGTCCTCTCGAGCCAGAATGCCAGCAGTTTCAACTTTGGTGATGTCAGCCCAACTGCGCTGGGCAGGACATGTTGTCAGAATGCCTGACGGAATTCTGCCCAAGGACACCTTGTATGGCCAACTGTCCAGTGGTACTCGAAAACGAGGAGGCCAGCGACTACGGTACAAGGATGTTCTGCACAGGAGCCTCAAGAGAGCTGACATTGCCCCATCAACATGGGAGGATCTGGCTCAAGATCGCTCACAGTGGAGGGACGCCATCAGAAAAGGTGTGGACGCTGCTGTGAACAAGCTGAACAAGGCAACAGGGGAAAGGCACAGGAAGCGCCACAACAGAGCTTCTGCCCCTGCTGCCCCTCCAGGCCTCATCTGCCAAGTATGTGGCAAGCAGTGCCCGTCAAGGATCGTCCTGTACAGCCACTCCAGGACACACATATCAAACCCCACTAACTGATTGAAAGGAACCGTCATCATCCTATGGGATGGATAGCCAGAGAGAGAGAGAGAGAGGTTTTTAAAAACGCAAACACGAGGAATTCTGCAGATGCTGGAAATTCAAGCAACACACATCCAAGTTGCTGGTGAACGCAGCAGGCCAGGCAGCATCTCTAGGAAGAGGTACAGTCAACGTTTCACCCGAGACCCTTTGTCAGGACTAACGACGGTTCTCGGCCTGAAACGTCGACTGTACCTCTTCCTAGAGATGCTGCCTGGCCTGCTGCGTTCACCAGCAACTTTGATGTGTGTAGAGAGAGTTAGGTGCCCACTTGAATCAAGTGAGAGTTGTCATTCATGTTATGAAATCTGGAATGGGATGAAATAGATACAACATAAGGCCAAGTTTGAGATCTTCTTTTTGATTTTGTGTATTAAATGTCCTGTCATTTGTCCCTCACTATGCAGATTAAATGTGAAACGCAATTGCTTGACAAGAAGGCACAATGGTCTGGCTGCATTTCAGCACTACTTTCTGGATTTCTGTACACCAGCAGGGGGCAGTATTGCAACTACTCTACTCAGAACTGCAAGAAACTGCAGCTCTGTGGACACGGGGTTGGGGGAGGGGTTCATGTTTGGGCAGGGTGTTTTGGAAATCTTCTTCTCATTGGCCTGCTCGTGAACTATTCACAGGTTCAGAAATGTAGACTGAGTCCATGGACGGGGTGGGGAGGCTGGTTCCCGTGATGTGCCGAGCTGTGTCCAGGGAAGTCAAGGTTCTCAGAGGTCTATTTGGATTTGACCGTCAGTTCCAGTTCAGAGGTTTACAATCACACACATGTTGCTGGAGAGGGAGAACGTGGTGATTTCATACAGATACTCTGAGACCGGAAGGCATCACAAGACAGACAGCAACATTTTAATTTAATTACATTTTGTTGAAAATATTTTAAAAATATATTTTAAATAAACCAGAAAAAAAAAGTATGGGCCTGTGAATAAAGATCAGAAAAAAAGTATACTGTAGTGCCCAGAACTACATGCAATATTCCAAATGCGATCTAACCAAACTTTCGAACCAGGAAAAGGAGAGATGTAAGAGGACTTCCAGTAGAAGGGGAGGTGGAGGAGGGATGCAAGTTAGTTTATTGTTGTCACATGCACTGAGACAAAGAATAAATTGTCTTGTATACCTTTTATACAGATCATTACAACAGTGCATTGTGGCAATATAAAACCATCAAGTACTTGGCAGCTATTCAGTAGTGTTTGACAGTGGGAACGATGTAGTCATGAACTTGGTGGTATGTCCCTCGGGCTTTTGTTATCTTCTGATCAATGGTAACTGGGAAAAGAGAGAATGTGGGGGGGGGGGTAGATGGGATCTTTCATTAGGCTGGCTGTTTTACTGAGGTAGTGAGAAGTGTAGACGGTCTGTGGAAGGGGAGGTTGGTTTCTATAATATGGCAAGTTGTGGCCACAGAAACTCTGCAGTTCCTTTGCAGTTATGGGCAGAATAGTTGCCGCGATGCATCTGGATAGGATGCTTCCTTTGGTGCTTTGATAAAAATCAGGTAAAGGGGGACATGCCAAATTTCCTCAGCCTCCCGAAGAAGCAATGGCACTGGTGAATGAGTTACCAGAGGAAGTGATGGAGGCAGGAACAGTAACAACATTTAAGGTGTATCTGGACATGAATGAGCAAAGTATAGAAGGATATAGAATTAATTCAGGAACATGAGAATAGAGTAAATAGTCAGTATAGACAAGTGGCTGGTTTCTATGTTGTATAATGTTATGATCCTGGTTGTATCAGCACATTAGGCTGTTAGGCTTCCTGGCAGGTTAGACTGGTATATGTAGGATAAGAACATAAAAACAAAATGGAAAAGGTCATATAATCGTAGAGTCATAGAGCATAGCAGCACAGACCCCGTCTCTTCAGCCCATCTAGTCGGTGTCTGCCTAGCTTTCAGCATAGCGCCACCTATCTGTATACAGACCATTGCCCTCCATACCTGTCTCATCCATATACCTATCCAAGTTCTTTTAAATGTTAAAATTGAACCTGCATCCACCACATCTTCTGGCAGTTCCTCCAGATTCTCGGCATCCTCTGAGTGAAGAAGATCCCCCTCAGATACCTCTTAAATATTTCACCTTTTACCCTTGACCCATGTCCTCTATGGAAAATGCTAAAAAAAAAACTAAGCAGATTAGAAGCACAAGAATGTCTGCAGATGCTGAAAATCCAAAGCAATGCACACAAAATGCTGGAGGAACTCTGCAGGTGAAGTAGCACCTATAGAAATAAATAGGCAGTCAACGTTTCAGGCTGCGACCCTTCATCAGGACTGAGAAGGAAGGGGGAAGATGCCAGAATAGAAAGGTGGGGGGAGGGGGATGGAGGCTAGCTGGAAGGTGATGGGTGAAGCCAGGTGAGTGAGGAAGGTCAAGGGCTGGAGAAGTAGGAACCTGAGAGGAGAGTGGCCCATCGGAGAAAGGGAAGGAGGAGGGGACCTGGGGGAGTAATAAACAGGTGAGAAGAGGTAAAAGGTCACAGTGAGGAATTGAGCGAAGGGGGGTTTTTTTTTAACTGGAAGGAGAAATCAATATTCATGCTATTAGCGTGGAGGCTATTCAAACAGAATATAAGATGTTGCTTCTCCATCCTGAAGGAATAGGAAACAGAATTAAAATGATTGACCATTGGGAAGTCTTTGCTTGTAATGAATGGAGTGGAGGTGCTCAACGAAGCGGTTACCCAATTTTCGACAGGACTCACCAATCTACAGGAGACTGCAGCAGGAACACCAGACACAATAGACAGCCCCAGCAGATTGGCAGGTGAAGTGATGCCTCACCTGTAAGGACTGTTTGAGGCCCTGAATGGAGTTAAGGGAGGTGTATGGGCAGGTATAGCACTGAAGCCACTTGCAGGGATAATTGCCGGGAGGGAGATTTGTGGTGAGTGGAGGGAGACGAATGGACAAGGGAATTGTGGTGGGAGCGACCTACCCCAGAGAAAGCGGAAGTAGATTAGGCAGTTTCTGTAGAAAGAGAAAGAGAAATATTTAACATCTCAGACAAGGGACCTTTTTCCAGACCTGGGAAGGAGAAAAATAGGTTGGTCTGGGTAGCAATAAAATGTAGGTGTAGCCAAGAGGTAAATGCAAGAGATTCTGCAGATGCTGGAAATCTTGATGACCGTGTGCAAAGTTCTGGAGGAACACAGCAGGTCGGGAATCATCGGAAGAAAGGATGAACAGTCAACCTTTTGGTTCAAGATCCTTCATTGGGATTGGAGAGGAAGGGAGAAGAAGCCAGAATAAGAAGGAGGGGGGAGAGGAAAGAGTACAAGTTGGCAGGTGATAGATGAAGCCAGGTAAGGAGAAAGATGGGTAGGTGGGGTGTTATGATAGGGGAAAGCCAAGGGAATTTCACTGATAAGGTACGATGGTTGAATAAATTGTGGTTGATGTGTTCTGGTATACTGGGACATGTCCAGAAGACCAGACCATACACGGAAGGAAAAGGGGAAAAAAAGGAATGCAAGGGCAAAATGATTCAGAGTATGGTACATAAAGTTAGAGAGATAAGGTTAAACCAGAAGATTGCACTATACCCAGGCAGAAGGTGAGACGCTTTTTCTCAAGCTTGTGTTTTGTCTCATTATGTTGTATGAGCCACTGACAGAGAGATCAGAATAGGAGTGGGATGAAGAGTTAAAATGGCATGTAATTGGAAGCTCAGGGTCACTCCTGTGGACTGAAGGTGGGTATTCCATAATGTGATCATCCAGTCTGCGTTAGTTTTTCCAGTGACAGTGAGGCTCCTCATAATGGACAGAGCTCTTGACTACATCTCTATTTTCTGCATCTTTGTTCTCACCCCTTTTTAGTTCTGGGCAGGATTTCACCCTTCTTGTTCCTGCAATTGCAGCCCATTGGAAAATCAAGCAAGCAGTTTTCAGCTTTGTAAATAGCAATGCAAACAATGGTCAGGACAGTGGGAATGAACAGCACGCTAATCAAATTTTAAGTGTCTGCCAAAGAGCTAGTGCAATTCAAATAGGCTGAATGGCATCAATGATGCCATTTATGATGTATAGACATTTCTTTTTTGTCTTGCAGTACTCAAATGAAACAGATGCCAGGCACTCATCTCAGTAAGTTTTGAAGATTTTATCTTAACTTTTAGAGATAAATGTACTTTGCCCATCTGTGAGACCATTACACTGTGAAGAAAGGACGTAAATAGTATGGCATTATGAGTGTGGTATCACTGCATTACCCAGACTGCACTCTTTGGAGACAAAATGCATCAACATTTCAATGATCAAGCAATGACAATGGGAAATGAACCCAGAGAAATTTGCTGCAACAAAGCAATCTGATTTGTGTTCCCATATGGTAATTTGCCTTCTCAATTTGAGGGCATGGCACATATTATTATGAGAAGTACGGTCATTGACTCAGTAAAGGAAAGAAAATCAGCTAGCAACTTCTTGTGGTCAATTACAGAATCACCAAGTACACAGCACTGAACTTTGTTCAGGAAATGGTGCACGTAGAGGAACTTAACACGGAAGACGAATTTTATAAAGGGGTGTGGAAATGTTAAACAGAACGTGTTGAAATGGATATCTATGTTAGTGTGACAATTCATTACTTTCTGAAAAGGCTTAACCACATGAAGCTAAGTGGAAATGTGAGTTCTCTTTATACTGCACCTATTCAAAATACTCATTAAATGACCGAGAATCAGATTATCAAACTGTACAGGTTGCTTCAAACAGTATTGACATCTATTGGGGGTACTGACAATATCATAATGTCTTCAAAAATGCCAGTAGACACTTTGTGAATGATGTCAATATTCACATCACTTCACTGAACAATTGTCACAAATGTCACTCTTTGTATATTTTAAGATATTTTAAGGTAACTGGTAAATTAGTTTGTTGTTGCCACATATACACAGTGAAAGTCACATCTTGTATGCTGTTTATATAGATCAATTCTTTAAAGATTAGTTTTAGTAAAGATTAACTTTATTTGTCGCATATACACCAACCAAAAATGGAAAATACAGTGAAGTGCATTGTTTTGTGCCCATGCCGAACAGAGTCTGAGGATTGTGCTGGGGCATCCGGCAGCTTTTGCCATGTTCCTGGCACCAGCGTAGCATGCCCACAACTTACTAACCCTAACCCACACTTTAGAATGTGGGAGGAAACCAAAGCACCTGGAGGAAACCCATGTGGTCATGGGAAGAGATGACAAACTCCTTACAATCAAGAGCGGTAATTGAACCCTGAACCCTGATCCCTGGCACTCTAATAGAGTCATGTTGACTGCTACACTACTGTGCTGCCCTTCGATTGCCTCAATTACATGGTGCATTGAGGTAGTATGAGGCAAAACAATTATAGAGAACAGAAAAAAGTGACACAGTTATAGAGAAAGTACAGTGTAGCTAGACAATAAGGTGCAAGGTCACAATGAGGCAGATTATAAGGTCAAGAGTCTGTCTTATAAATCAGGGAAACAGGATAGAATCTATTTTTGACCCTGGTGGTACATATCTTCAGGCTTCTGTACCTTCTGAATGGGGTGGAGGGAGAAGAATTTCCATGGTGGGTGGGGTGTTTAGTTATGTTTGCTGCTTCACCGAGGCAGTGTGGTGTAGACATCTGTAGTCCATAGAGGGAGGCTGTCTCCTGCGATGTATTGAACAGTCTCCATAACTCTGCAGTTTCTTGTAGTTACAGGCAGAGCAGTTGCTGTACTCAGCTGTGATGCATCCAAATGGAATGCATTTTATGCAGCTTCGATAAAAATTGGAGAGGGTCAAGGAGAACATACTGAATTTCTTTAGCCTCCTGAGGAAGTAGAGATGCTGGTGAGCTTTCTTGGCTGTGGTGTCAGTGTAGTTGGACCAGGTCAGGCAGGAACATTAGCGATGTTCAAGTTGAAGTTTACTGTCATTCAACTATATACTGTACATATAGACCTCTCAATGAAACAACATTCCTGTGGACTATGACACATAAAACTTACACATGGCACAGAAATAATATAAGTAAAGTTAAATTAACAAATAATGTGCATTTACAATACAAGTCAAAAGCAAACAGTATAAAGGTACTGATGCTTCATACGTGATGAGACCTGGGTGGTAGCAGGGAGTTCAGTAGTCTCACGGCCTCTGGGAAGAAGCTACTTCCCAGCTTAACGTACCTTGTCCTAATGCTGCAGAACCTCCTGCTTGATGGTAGGGGGGCGGGGGGGGGGTCAAAGAGATTGTTGGATGGAAGGGATCATTGACAATGCTATGGGCCCCATGTTCGCAGCACTGCTAATAATCCTGATCCTCCTAGGAACATTCTTGATGTTCATTCCTGGGAACTTGAAGCTCTTGAACCTCTTGACCACAGCATCAATGATGTAAACAGAGGCACGTGCACCACCTCCCTTCCTGAAATCAATGACCAGCTCCTTTGATGACATTAAGGGAAAGGTTATTGTCATGACACCATGTGACTTTGCTGTCTATCACCTCCCTATACTCTGACCCATTGTTATTTGTGTTATATGGCCGAGTACATGGGTATCATCTGTAAACTTGTAGTTGGAGTTAGAGCAGAGTCTGGCCGTGCAATGGTGAGTGCACAGGGAGTTTTTGTGCAAGGGAGTGGGTTAAGGGTTTGGGGGTTGCATGTTTTTGTTTCTTTTTCTTTGTTTCATGGCTATCTTGAGAAGACAAATCTCAGAGTTATATTCTACATACATACTTTGATAATAAAATGAACTTTGAACCTTTGAGTAGAGTAGGGGGCTGGGAGGCAGCCTTGTGAGGCACTAATGTTGTTGCTTACCCTTACCAATTGTGGTCTGTTGGTTGGGATGTCAAGGATCTAGCTGCAAAAGATATTTAGTCCCAGGATGAGTGTAAAACATCCTCACCTAAAAGCTAATGTTCAGTATCTGATATAAATATTCTGTTTGCTTTTAGTTGATTTACAAGAGATCAAAGAACTTCGCCTTGGGAAAAACTCGAAGGACTTTGAGCAGATTTCAAAAGATCAAAGGGACAAGTACAGTGATGATGTCTGCTTCACAGTGTTCTACGGATCTGAATTTGTTCTCAACAATCTCAGTTTGGCAGGTGAGTGCTCAGACCAATAGAAAATAAATCACGGTCATTGTCATTGTTCCTGATCAATATAGTGAAGCCATTCTCCATTTTGAAGATTCGACAGAACATCTTGTTAAGAAGAATAGAAACTTCTGGGAAAGTGAAACTGACTATTTGGAAGGCAAGATGTTGTGCATAGTGATAAGTGTTCTGGGAAATGTAATCGAGTTTCCTCAAAAATGTGCCGTTTTATTATCACAATTGTGTTTGGATTACTGTTCAGTGTTTGTACATATTGCTCATCCCCAGTGAGTGATGTTGAAATGCCTTGTTAGATCACTGCAGTCCTTCTGGTTAAGACATTATGTTTTCAGGGAGGGACTTTCAGAATCTAGATCCAGCGTTTTTAGGGAAGTGGCAATATATTTCCATGTCAGAAAAGTGTGTGGCTTGGAGATGACCTTGAAGGTAGCAGGTGTTTCCATGACAGAATCATGTTCCTATCCACAAAAACTAAAATGCTTACTATAGATTTATTTGAGATCTTTTACTTTAAAATTAACAAAGCATTGACTTCTCAAAATGGGACTTCTGTCATTTTCAGCTATGTTCATTTTTTCAAGTGACTATGCTAAAGCTTTTGGCTTTCAAGCTTGCAAATTTAATAACAGTTATTTTAGAGTTGCTAAAGAGATTGTAATAAAGAGCCCATTGATCTTGCTGTATAGGTTGTTTTTAAAATAATTTCCTTTTTGGTAGATTGGTGAAACTTGTTAAGAAAGCTTGCATTTGAGATTACATCCTACTCTTTCTCGAACTGTTTCCAAAAATATCAATTGGAAAAGTGTTTTGTTTTAATATGTGGGCACTTTGAATCCATAATTAGAGATTGTCATAATTCACACCATACATAAACCAGAATTGTATAGAATTATTTTGGAAGTTGGGTCTTTATTTCTCAAAATATAATTCAAATCAATACTTGCTACCTGATGAAAGTCAGAATGAGAGACAGAGACAGAGAGCACATGCTTGCAATCAACTCCAGTAAATTACAACATTGCCATTTTTTCTTTAGGCGCCTGTGGGTTTCCAAGTACTAAATAATACTGAAGGAAGTCATTATTGTATTACTAAGACTTCCAACACTCTTGCATAAGGAGGATAACTAGGTTGGAGATTCACACAACTTGTGAAGTCTTCCATTTTAACCAAGCTTTTCAAAAAGGCCTGCCCTTAAAGTATAAAGGAAATTCTTCAACTTAAAATAGAGGAAGAGGACAAAATCTTTTCCTTATCTCTTTTCTGACATTTATAGTTTCTTCTCCTTGTCCATGAGGAAAGCGTGAATAAGAAGTACTAGTTCCCATTCTTACAGTAATTGAATCAAACTGTGTTAGTGATCCCACTCATTTGAATTTAGATTGCATGCGACAAAAATAGTTTCTATCCATAGTTCAGTTGTACCTCACAAAGGTAAATTAATTTAAAACCAAACACTGTCAGTTAGAATTTTGTCTTCAAGGCCATATCATATTCATTACACTATTAATCTTACGTAGTTGTCAAGAAGTCCTATTGTCAAAAGAAGACAGAGCATTATCTGCAAATCATAAGCACAGAAGATTCTGCAGATGCTAGAAATACGGTGCAACAAGAACAAAATACTGGTGAAACTCAGTAGGTCAGGCAGCATCTATGGAAAGTAATAGAGTCAACATATTGGGCCGATTCATTCATCAGGACTGGAAGATATTAAATTAAGAAGGGGGGGAGGAAAAGCTAGAATATGGTAAGTGGAGGTAAGTGGGTGGGGTTATCACCTTCTAGCTTGTCCTTCTTCCTCCTTCTCCCTTCCTTTCCAGTCCTATGAAGGGTCTTGGCCTGGGATGTTGACTGTTTATTCATTTCCATAGATGCTGCCAGACCTGCTGATTTCCTCCAGCATGTTGTGTTTGTTGCAATATCTGCAGTTAAAGGCTGTTCACTCTAAAGTGTTCAGATTTACTTCTAAGACTGTACAAAGTTGAACACTTTGAAAAGCAATGACAGGATCACAATAGTTTTCACCTCTGAGGAAGAGTATACACTTAATATAAATTCTTTAAAGAGCTACTTTCAAATATAGAACACCTCAGCAAACAGTCACACACACTTTCACACAAACTGAATCTAGATTCCTTTCACTGACGCCTTGGTATGTTTCATCTTTCTCGCACAAACACTGAAAACACGCCTACCAACTTCTCATTTCCTCACTCACCTCTCTATCTTTCTTAAGTGTGTCATGCAATTTCCTAACTTGCAATACATTAACATTTATAGAGCAATCACACATTATAAATCAGTTAGAAAACAAAATATTACTCATTTTCAGGGGTTATATTGAAAGGAGAATGGAAGACATTATTCAAGGAGATTTTAAAACATAGTTTTAAAACAGTGTTGTCAACTTCTGATCATGTAGACACCCCCATTTCTCTCAAACCTTCAACAGCCTCCAAATGTCCTTGCTTTCTGATCTGCATCCTCCACCAAATGAGAAAATCTATTTACTATCAGGGCTTCAGCCTTGTTGAAATTAACCATTGTCTCCCAGGGACATCTTCACTTTTGAGCTATTTGTTGTCATTTACGTGTAGAATGTACATTAGATTTCTTTGAAGTTTTGCTTCCTGACATTCATTTAAAAAGAATTCAACTCCATGACCACAGAACCACATTTCTGTTGCTTTATAGCGCCAAATGATAAACACAAGAGAACCTGCAGATGCTGGAAATCTATAGCAACGCACACAAAATGCTGAAGGAACTCAGCAGGTCAGGCAGCATCTATGGAAACGAACTAACGTTTCAGGCCCAGGCACTTCTTCAGGACCGGAGGAAGGCCTCGGCCCGAAAACATCAACTGATTATTTGTGTCCATAGATGCTGCCTGACCTGCTGAGTTCCTCTGGCATTTTGTGTGCTTTGTTTTATTGTACCATTGGTGGGGTCCTCGCCCTGTTTATCCTCCAATGAATACCTTCTCACGACTCAAGCTTTTCGAGTGCGTAGGTGTCACGGATCAAACCCCAAAGCGTCTTTAATTAGCAACGTAGCTATGAGAGCTCTCGACCGTTGAAGGATATTGGCTCTCTTTCAGCATTGGACATGCTATGATGGCACTGACATGTGTGGCAACACTTGTGGGCGGCTCCCAGCACTTTGTTAGCTTGTGTTGGTTGTTAATGCAAATAACACATTTCACTGTACATTTCAACATACACATGATAAATACATCTGAACCTGAGCTGCCAATTAATGTTGATCCAATTGAACTCCTTGCGTTTCATTACAAACAGGTTGTAAACTGTTAGCAAATACTTCTAGGTGTTACTGTCTCCTCGGGTGTCTCTATTCAAGATTGATTAATGTATACAAGAACATAGAATAGTACAGCACAGTACAGGCCCTTCAGCCCACAATGTTGTGCCGACCCTCAAACTCTGCCTCCCATATAAGCCCCCACCTTAGATTCCTCCATATACCTGTCTAGTAGTCTCTTAAACTTCACTAGTGTATCTGCCTCCACCACTGACTCAGGCAGTGCATTCCACGCACCAACCACTCTCTGAGTAAAAAACCTTCCTCTAATATCCCCCTTGAACTTCCCACCCCTTACCTTAAAGCCATGTCCTCTTGTATTGAGCAGTGGTACCCTGGGGAAGAGGCGCTGGCTGTCCACTCATCTATTCCTCTTATTATCTTGTACACCTCTATTATGTCTCCTCTTATCCTCCTTCTCTCCAAAGAGTAAGGCCCTATCTCCCTTAATCTCTGATCATAATGCATACTTTCTAAACCAGGCAGCATCCTGGTAAATCTCCTCTGTACCCTTTCCAATGCTTCCACATCCTTCCTATAGTGAGGTGACCAGAACTGGACACGATACTCCAAGTGTGGCCTAACCAGAGTTTTATAGAGCTGCATCATTACATCGCGACTCTTAAACTCTATCCCTCGACTTATGAAAGCTAACACCCCATAAGCTTTCTTAACTACCCTATCCACCTGTGAGGCAACTTTCAGGGATCTGTGGACATGTACCCCGAGATCCCTCTGCTCCTCCACACTACCAAGCATCCTGCCATTTACTTTGTACTCTGCCTTGGAGTTTGTCCTTCCAAAGTGTACCACCTCACACTTCTCCGGGTTGAACTCCATCTGCCACTTCTCAGCCCACTTCTGCATCCTATCAATGTCTCTCTGCAATCTTTGACAATCCTCTACACTATCTACAACACCACCAACCTTTGTGTCGTCTGCAAACTTGCCAACCCACCCTTCTACCCCCACATCCAGGTCGTTAATAAAAATCATGAAAAGTAGGGGTCCCAGAACAGATCCTTGTGGGACACCACTAGTCACGATCCTCCAATCTGAATGTACTCCCTCCACCACCACCCTCTGCCTTCTGCAGGCAAGTCAATTCTGAATCCACCTGGCCAAACTTCCCTGGATCCCATGCCTTCTAACTTTCTGAATAAGCCTACCGTGTGGAACCTTGTCAAATGCCTTACTAAAATCCATATAGATCACATCCACTGCACTACCCTCATCTATATGCCTGGTCACCTCCTCAAAGAACTCTATCAGGCTTGTTAGACATGATCTGTCCTTCACAAGGCCATGCTGACTGTCCCTGATCAGAACATGATTCTCTAAATGCCTATAGATCCTATCTCTAAGAATCTTTTCCAACAGCTTTCCCACCACAGACGTAAGGCTCACCGGTCTATAATTACCCAGACTATCCCTACTACCTTTTTTGAACAAGGGAACAACATTCGCCTCCCTCCAATCCTCTGGTACAATTCCAGTGGACAACGAGGACATAAAGATCCTAGCCAGAGGCTCAGCAATCTCTTCTCTCGCCTCGTGGAGCAGCCGGGGGAATATTCCGTCAGTTCCCGGGGACTCATCTGTCCTAATGTATTTTAACAACTCCAACACCTCCTCTCCCTTAATATCAATATGCTCCAGAACATCAACCTCACTCATATTGTCCTCACCATCATCAAGTTCCCTCTCATTGTTGAGTAGCTAACACGAGAGTAAGGAGATCAAAATAATTGTTAGTCCGGATCTGTTGCCGCACAAGGAAAACACTAAAGATAAAGAGCACAATAAAAAAACACACAATAAATATAAATACATATGATAGCTTATATACATTGATTGTACGTCCATAAAGTGAGGCTAGACTGTACAAAAGGTGACTGATGGGAAATAATAAAGTAGTGATTGAGTTTATGGGTGGAGGTGTTGATCAGTCTCTGACATTGCTGAGTGTTGCCCGAGTTACCTGATGTCAGGCAAATGGGGCAAAGGATTTGTCTGCTTTTTAGTTTGAATGCTCCATCCCAGACTAAAATGCAGACAGACTTTTTAATCAAATCTGTGAAAACTCTGCATTAAAACTGTAACTTCTAAATACATAAAGTGTCCTTCTAATATCTCCTAACCTGAGATTCTTAAATCCCTTGCTTCTCAATTGTGAGTGAGGAAAACCTTTATCATCCTTCATTGACCCTTTGGGTCTGTCAGCACTGTGGTTGTTACTCTCACATTCAATTGCAAAGCTTGTCATTCATAGTTTATTTGACTGACTCAACAAATGCACCAACCAATGGTGTCTGTGTCTTTGCATAATTAAGATTTTACTTACTTTGCCTTGTGTTTAAATCATTTATTTCAGAATCAAAATGAGGTTTATTATCACTGACATATATTGTGAAACCTGTTGTTCTGTGGTTGCCGCAGCAAAATGTAGTACATAAAAATTAATATAAACTGCTTTAAGAATATATTTTAAAACAGTGCAAAAGGAGAGCAAATTAGTGTTGTTAATTCCTTGTATATACTGGGTTAATTCATAACAGTACATTGCAAAACTGTCAATATGGTACAGCTGCATGATTCTTTTTATATCAATTTACTTTGAGTTAAATGCACTCACCTTGCAGGTCTAACTACGGCTGTAAGTGAACTGACTGGAAAAAGCATTGATAAGCGTTTCACAATTGTCTTCTGTTTCTTCAGCTAATTCAAAAGAAGAAGCTTCCAAATGGATAAAGGGTCTGGAAATCCTCCACAAAGAAGCTCAAAGTGCACCAACACCCTTACTAATCGAAAGGTAGAGGAATGCATGGCAGTCTTGTGCTTAAGTTTCTTCGCCGATTGCTTTTCTACACAAACAAACCTGAAACAGTATCGAACACGCAAATAATTTTTCAGTATACATTCATGCGTAGAAAAATTAAATCATTTTGCACCTGCAAGAAAGTAATTTAACCTGAATTACATCCCACTGTTAATAATTTCTGGATGATATTATGTCCATTGGGTAATTAATCTGGGCACTCTCGTGTATAATTCATCTTATCTTGTCTGATGCAATTCTGCATTTTTTCCTACACTATATATTTTATGCCATTCTCACAAAAGTTGGCTCTTTTGGGTGCGCCTACTAAATGGACAAAATGAACTTTGGAGCACACTGCAATGAGCAGGTCTCCATCCCAACGTTCTGCACAGTTTCTGCTTGCCTCAGCTTTCAATGATCGGGGTATGAACACCTCATCGCTGGTTCAAATCAAGTTTGTTGTCATATGCATAAACACAGTGAGGTACAGCTACAGTGTAAAACTTGCAGCAGCATCACATGCACATAGAATCAGAACATAACTGATACAGACATTATTCATTTGCAATATAATACAGCAAAGAAAAGGACTGGGCAAGACATCAGTGCAAAAAAAAAAATAGAAGCAAGACCATTGTACTGCAAAAGGTGGTCCACAGTGTTCAATAGCTGAGGGAGGATTAGAGTTGAGCAGGTTAGTCCAAGAACCTTATGGTTTCAAAAACAAAGGTAGCTGTCCCAGAACCTGATGGTGTGGGGCTTCAAGCTTCTGTACCCCCTGCCCGATAGTAGAGGTAAGAGGAGGATGTTGCCCAGATGACGAGTACCCTCGATGATAGATGCCGCCTTCCTGAGGCTGTGCCTCATGTGGATGCTTTTGATGTTGGGGACCGCTGTGCCCCCGATGGATGAAGCTGTGGCTACTATTGACAGCTTCTTATGTACACTTGCATTGAAATTGCTGTAAAAGGCCATGAGTCAGGATAATTTCAGAATCAGGGTCAGGGTTTATTATCAGTGATATGTCATGAAATTTGTAGTTTTGTGCCAGTGGTTAACAGTGCAAGACATAAATATTATTATGTTACAATAAATAAATAAAGTAGTGCAAGGGAGGAATAATGAGGTAGTGTTCGTGGCTTCATCTGCTATTCAGAAATCTGACGTCGGAGGAGAAGAAGCTGTTCTTGAAACATTTTGTGTGGGTCTTCATGCTCGCGTATCTCCTTTCTGAAGGTAGCAGCTCGAAGTGAGCGTATTCCAGATGCTGAGTGTCTATAATAATGGATGCCCACCTTTCTGAACACCACTTCTTGAAGCTGTTGTTGATTGTGGGAAGGATTGTGCCAATGACGAAGCTGGCTGTGTCTACACTCCTCTGCAGTCTCTTGAAATGCTCTGCTTTGAAGGTTCCATACCAGGCTATGATGCAACTGGTTGCCATGTTCTCCATCTGTAGAAATTTACGAGTCTTTGGTGACGTACCAAATCTAGAAATAGTATATCATTAATGAAGTAGAGCTAATGGCTTACCTTATTCATTATTGCAATAAAGTGTTGGACTCAGCTCCTCTGAGATGTTGGCATCCAGGAGCTTGAAGCTGCCCACCATTTCCACCACTGACCCCTCATTGAGGACTGGTACGTGTACTCCAACTTTCCCTTCCAGAAGTCCACAATCATTTCTGTGGACGTGCGTTAAGTGTGAGGTTGTTGCGACACCATTCAACCCCAGCTGAGCTATCTCACTCTTGTGTGCCTCCTCACCGCAGTCTGAGATTCTGCCAATGACAGTGACGTTATCTGTAAGTTTATAGATGATGATTGAGTGGCGCCCAGGCACATTGTCGTGAGTGTAGAGAGGGTAGAGCACTGGGCTAAGTGTGCATCTTTACCAGTGTTGATTGTCAGCGAAGAGGAAATGTTATTTCTGATCCACACTGATTGATAAGCAAGTCAAGAATCCAGTTGCAGAGGGTCCAGGATTTGAAGCTTGTTGAGGGTATGAACACGTTGCTGTAATCAGAGGCCAGCCATAGGTATTGCTGTTGTCCAGGTGGTCTAAGGCTGTGTGGAGGCCCAGTGAGATTGTGCAATTTTAGACCTATTGGGTCGATGGGCAAATTGCAATAGGTCCAGGTCCTAGCTTAGGCAGGAGTTAATTCTAGCTATGACTAACCCCTCAAAACACTTCATCACTGTAGCTGTGAGTGCTACAGCGCAATAGTCATTGAGGCAACTCGCGTGGGCATTACTGATGCCCTTTTAAAGCAGGTTGCAATCTCCAGTTACATGTCCTTGCACACTCCAGCCAGCTGGTTGGCACTGATTTCCTGTACCCTGCTAAGTACACCAGCAAGGCCTGGTGCTTTGTGAGGGTTTATGCACTTGAAGGATGTTTTGATGTCAGCTTCTGAGACAGAGCTCACAGTGTTGCCAGATGCTGTGTTGTGTCACTTTCCCTTTCAAAGCATGCATTTCAGACAATTACCAACCAGTCAGGATAATTTCCATAGTGTATCTGTTCAATAGAGTATTTGGTGAAATGCCAAAGGTCCTTAAGCTGCAAAGGAAGTTATTCCATCACTGGTTTAAGCCAATTTATACCATGCACATTCACACTATGTGTTGAGATTTGTGCCACAGTGGTCTAACAGTGATATGGGCCATTCATTGTATGGGACTTAATTGTCAAGTTCTGCCTCACGAATGATTTTCCTCATTTCTCTGGCAACCTTTTACACCTTTGTGAAAGCTATGGGGAGAATTTCTTTCACATCTGACTACCTTCCCAGTGATCAACACAGAAAACTCGTGGCTTTCAGTAGGTTTTGAGGCAACTTTCATCTGGTGTTACATGATCCTGGATTTAGGTCGTGCTTTAGACTATCGTTGGCCAGTTTGATGATATCATCTGAATGGGTATTAGTGCAGTGCATGTGAAGCACACCAAATATGGGTAAAATCCAATTTCTAGACAAAAGGGTAATGCGTACCCTTTTGGTATCTGGGACTGAGAGGGTAAGCAACTTTAGGTTCCTCAACATCCACATCACCGAGGACCTCACGTCTGTACATATTGGCTGTGTGGTGAAAAAGGTACAACAGAGCCTCTTTCACCTCAGACAGTTGCGGAAGTTTGGTATGGCCCCCAAATCCTAAGAACTTTCTACAGGGTCACAATTGAGAGCATCCTGACTGGCTGCGTCACTGCTTGGTATGGGAACTGTACCTCCCTCAATCGCAGTACTCGGCAGAGAGTGGTGCAGACAGCCAAATGCATCTGTAGTTGCAAACTTCCCATGATTCAGGACATTTACAAGGACAGGTGTGTAAAAAGGGCCCGTAGGATCATTGGGGACCTGAGTCACCCCAACCACAATCTATTCCAACTGCTACCATCCGGGAAGCGGTACCGCAACATAAAAGCTAGGACCAACAGGCTCCTGGACAGCTTCTTCCACCAGGCCATCAGACTGATTAACTCATGCTGATTTGAGTGTCTCTGTGTTACATTGATTGTTCTATTTATTATAAATTATTATAAATTACTATGATTGCACATTGCACATTTAGACAGAGACATAACATAAAGATTTTTACTCCTTGTGTACGTGAAGGATGTAAGAAATATAAAGTCAGTTCCATTCAATACTGGTTTACTCCCATATAAAACTTCATAGACAAAAAATAATAACATTTATGTTAGAAGATCTCAAAAATCTGAAGTGTTCTTTGGAGTTGCATGAAATTCTGCGAGCAATTGATTGCAGTTTGACACTGCACTACTTTTAATTCTTGGTATAGAGCATTGTGACATATGTCCTCTTGTTGCTGCCTTGTAATCTGGTGCTGGAAATGCACAAGTGAAAACGTAACAATGCTTTTGTGACTCCTTCCCATTCTGATATGTTTTTCCTGTCACTTTCAGCTGGCTGAGGAAACAATTTTATTCTGTGGACTACACAAGGAGAGTCAGGTAAAGTTCATTGACTTTCTGTGCTTCTTGAACTGCAGTGTTAGGTAGGCTGGTTGAGCCAAGTTTGTTTCTTGATAATGGTGTGGATATGGAAATGCAGGTGTTACCCAAGACCAGGGAATTATGGGATTTTTGTTGGCCAAGGTTGTCTTTGTCTGCCACTTATCTACTGTACTAATGTTTGAACATCTTCCATGTCTTGCTCTTAGCAACTATTGGCATCTGTCTCCTGACTGAAGCGAGTTTTTAGTCAAAGGAGCTGTTGACATCTGGACTAAAAGTTACTCCCTGAAAATTGCAATCACAGGCCTCTGATAATTAGAATTATCTCTACATCATGTTTCCTAGGGATCATTGTTTTTATACTCAGTCAAAGACGGAATTCCATTTTCCTTTCCTCTGGCATTCACATCTTGGATACATGTGTTTGAGATAGAGACCAGCGTCAAGTGATTCTAATACCATTCAGCAGTAGTAAGCAAGGTATTTGTGAGTCTTTCCCTGTATATGAAATTGTTCTTATCTCCTTCCACCACTTTACTGATAACTAAGCAATGGTGATGGGTTGACTACTGAACAGACAAAATTTATCTTTAATTTGGAGATAAAGCATCCTTCATGTTATTTGGTAATCCATTGCAATATTTCAATCTGGAAAATGTTCCATTCTGATGCTGTCTTCTCAACAGTTCAATTGAGAAATCAAAAGAATGTACGGATCTGCATTTAGGAAGTGGATCACCCAGTTTGCACTGAGATGAGAAATTTCTTCATTCAAGGAATAGTGAATCTTTGGAAATGTCTAATCATATACAGTTATTGAGCCAACTTTGCAGTTTACTATCAATGGAAAATTGTGTACATGTTCCTTAAATAATCCAAGACTGACCCAAACTGATAGGAATAACCTGCTATGTATTATTGGACAAAATCAGGAAATTTGTTAAGAACCTTTCAATGGTTAAATGCTTAATATATGCTGCCCTTTTGGAAATGGCCAAGGCTTTCTCTGTGGCAACACATGCAAAGTGCTGAAGGAACTCAGCAGGTCAGGCAGCATCTATTGGCATGAATAAACAGTCCTTAGTTTAGAGATAAAGTATCACGTTATCAGCAGAATGACTGTTCATGTCCTTAAATGCTGCCTGACCTGCTGAGTTCCTCCAGCATTTTGTGTGTGTTTCTCTGGAATTCCAGCATCTGCCGAATCTCTTGTGTTCCTGAAGATGTTCCTTATGCCAGTAAGGACAGGGAGGAAGGCAAAAGAGGTGGGAGTGTGGCACTGTTGATCAGAGATAGTTTCACGGCTGCAGAAAAGGAGGAAGTCATGGAGGGATTATCTACTGAGTCTCTGTGGATGAAAGTTAGGAACAGCAGGGGGTCAATAACTCTACTGGGTGTTTTTTTATAGACCTCCCAATAGTAACAGGGGTGTCATGGTGGGAGATTTTAATCTCCCTAGAGCAAGGGGTTTAGATGGGGTGGAGTTTGTTAGGTGTGTTCAGGAAAGTTTCCTGACAGAGGATGTGCTGGAGGTTTTGGAAAACATCAAGTTGGATAAGTCACCAGGTCTGGATAAGATGTACCCCAGGCTACTGTGGGAGGCGAGGGAGGAGATTGCTGAGCCTCTGGTAATGATCTTTGTATCATCGATGGAGACAGGAGAGATCCTGGAGAATTGGAGGGTTGCAGATGTTGTTCCCTTGTTCAAGAAAGGGAGTAAAGGTAGTCCAGGAAATTACAGACCGGTGAGTCTTACTTCAGTGCTTGGTAAGTTGATGGAGAAGATCCTGAGAGGCAGGATTTATGAATGTTTGGAGAAGCATAATATGATCAGGAATAGTCAGCATGGCTTTGTCAAAGGCAGGTCGTGCCTTATGAGCCTGGTTGAATTTTTTGAGGATGTGACTAAATACACTGATGAAGGTAGAGCAGTAGGTGTAGTATATATGGATTTCAGCAAGGGATTTGATAAGATACCCCCTGCAAGGCTTATTGAGTAAGTAAGGAGGCATGGGATCCAAGGGGACTTTGCTTTGTGGATCCAGAATTGGCTTGCCCACCGAAGGCAAAGAATGGTTGTAGACGGGTCATATTCTGCAAGGAGGTTGGTGACCAGTGGTGTGCGTCAGTAATCTGTTCTGGGACTTATTCTCTTCGTGATTTTTATGAATGACCTGGATGAGGAAGTGGAGGGATGGGTTAGTGAATTTGCTGATGACTCGAAGGTTGGTGCTGTTGTGGATAGTGTGGTGGGCTTTCAGAGGTTACAGCGGGACATTGATAGGATGCAAAACTGGGCTGAGAAGTGGCAGATGGTGTTCAACCCAGATAAGTGTGAAGTGGTTCATTTTGGTAGGTTAGAAATAATGGCAGAATATAGTATTAATGGTAAGACTCTTGGCAGTGTGGAGGATCAGAGGGATCTTGAGGTCTGAGTCCATAGGACACTCAAAGCTGTTGTGCAGGTTGACTCTGTGGTTAAGAAGGCATAAGGTGCATTGGCCTTCTTCATCCATGGGATTGAGTTCAAGAGCTGAGAGATAATTTTACAGCTGTATAGAACCCTGGTCAGACTCCACTTGGAGTACTGTGCTCAGTTTTGGTCACTTCAGTACTGGAAGTATGTGGAAACCATAGAAAGGGTGCAGAGGACATTTACAAGGATGTTGCCTGGATTCGGGAGCATGCCTTACGAGAATAGGTTGATTGAACTCAGCCTTTTTCCCTTGGAGCAATGGAGGATGAGAGGTGACCTGATAGAGATGTTTAAGATGATGAGAGGGCACAGTTTTAAGATGCTTGGAAGCAGGTACAGAGGGGATGTCAATGGTAAGTTTTTTACACAGAGAGTGTTGAGTGTGTGTATTGGGCTGCTGGTGACTGTGGTGGAGGCGGATATGATAGATTCTTTTAAGAGACTCCTGGATAGATACATGGACCTTATAAAAATAGAGGGCTATTGGTAACCCTTGGTAATTTCTAAAGTAAGTACATGTTCAGCACAGCATTGTGGGCCAAAGGGCCTGTTTTGTGCTGTAGGTTTTCTATGTTTCTACGTTAGGAATGGAAATAATTTAGAGTTCAAAAATTACTTAAATCAGGCATTCTGGAAGATCCATCTTTCCTTATACCTTTGAAATTCATCTCGTTTGACAGGTTTGTTGTAATCACGTGCCTCATCTGAGCTTAAGCATAAAAATCCTTACATATATGGTCTTTGTGATACGGTGCTTTGCTTAAAAAATCTTTAAAAGAACTGAATTTGCTTTTTTTTTTGGAAGAACTGAGTTTTAGTGTGGTAGTGAAACTTAGGTTCTTATTGGTCTATGTCATGTGCAACTAATTTCACCTTGCTTTTTAAAATTTACTTTGGATTAGATTTTACTCTCAGCATTCCATATCTTTTCTCACCCTTCCATCACTCAGAGGAATTGCCAAACCAGTGGTTTAGTTAGACGCTTAGTTTTGAGTGTGTGAATGGAATAACCCAAGCTTGTTTGCTAGCCACTTATTTCACCTAAACTGGAGTTCATTCCAAATATTTTCAAGTGAAGATACTTTTCAATTTAGAAAAATATTATAGGTTCAGTTCTCCACTTAAATGCAGGAACAGTCCACCTTTAAAATACAGTTTGCTCTGTTGCTTTAGGCAGAAAACTCTGCCATTTTACAATTTTAAGTGAAGTATTTATAATGCTTTTGAGATGAATTGATATTGCAGGTTTTCACACACACTGTTGTAGGATTTTCAGCTCTGGAAGAAAGCTTCCATCATTTTGGGATCATTTCTTACTTGCAGTGAAAGAAGGAGGGAGTGACAATATATCAGAAAAAGACAACTGTCCTTCTGGGCCTTGCCTTTGGCATAACAAGATTTAGTTGAAATGCCACTTGCTTCCATACATCCCAGGTGGAATAGCAATACATCACTGTTAAATGCTCCAATATGTTCTCAATTCAATTTCTTTTCAATAGCTTCTAATAAAAAAATCCTTATTCTGAAATGCAAGGATAGAATTAATCTGTTCAACCAGCTTGCTAAAAACTGCTTTGGCCTTAGCCTATGCGTACTGATGGTATGATGGTATTGGGTTTGCTGACTGTGAAGTTATCAACTCAAACAAAGTCCTTAAGCTGTATCTGATATAAATAGCCACAGGTACTCTCACTAAAAGGAGCTTATACTGCAACTACCCAACCCTCAAAGACTAGTTCACTTCCCTGTATATCCTTCATGATGAGTTTAGCTGCCAATACTCACTATTTGGGCAGTTGGACCCCCTCCCTACCAAGGAGAACATAATTTCAGATTAAGCACAATTTATTTTCAGTGATGCATGTTTAAATTCACACAACATTCTTAAAACACATTTAAAACTCACAGAAGATTTCTATCTTATATAGAAATCCAAAGTACAAACTGTTTCTAAAACAGGAAGGATTTGCAAAACACACAAACAATTCCCATAAGCTATAAAGATGTACCCACATGCCACAAATTCGTGAGTCATCTGTCACAAAAACCGAAGACAGAGGGATGGATTCTGGTTCACCTCGTGTTTCCGTCATTCTTCTGTATATTCCTGGACCATTCCTAAAAAGCCTGAACAGCTGTCTACGTTTATACAATTTCTTTGCCACTTGGGTGACTGCACACATAATATTTTTACATTTTAATGCAAGTGGTCTAAAAGCTTCTGGCGACAGAATTCCCAGGTACCCACAATTAATGCTGTGAAGCTGACTCTATGAATAAACAAGCGTTCTAAGTTATTAATAGATCAGCTATCTGATGTACTAAATGATAGTATTCATCTGGTCTGTAAGCTTCCTTAAACTAAACAACTCAGTCATTGTTGTCTGATTTGAAACAAGCCAAGTTAAATAATCCATTATCTTACACTGCACCTCTTTAGCAGTTAGTCCATGTGCTGTGAACAAGAGCTTGTTTTCAAAGCTGTCTTTTTAACTTCAAACTGACTAAAGCTTATTATTTATATTGAGAACTGAAGACTGGCTCCCGCTTATGATCAGAAGCTAAGCAAGGAATATAAGTTGGAAGTTTTAACTTATTCAGAAACAGCCCTTTGATCTTTACAAGCGTCAACTGCTGTATGTAGAAAGCTGAGCATGGCGAAAACAAGGCTCCCTTTTGGCCCTAGACAGTGAATATCCACCGCAATGGGTATGTCTCCTATTTTATGGAGTAAATTCCCAGTTCTCACTCCCTGGTGAAGACTCATAGTGGAAGCATTGTGACCTTAGTGTCTGACCCATGCTTCCTTTACATATGACTTGGAGTGTGTGATTTGTGAATTTATCTTTCTATATTTGGCTTCTTTCCCATATGATTGAATCAACTAACTTCTTACATTTTTTCAGCATCACCTTCAAGGAGCTGAAGATAATGCTACCTCAAGTGAATTTCAAAGTACCAAATGTGAAGTTCCTTAAGGACAAGATGGGGGTATTTATCCTTTACATTTTTTGCCAGTTACTGTTTCTGAAGTTGCTATATTTTGTTTATTCCTTCCTTATTTGTTAAAAATTCTGAAACTTGGTTTTCATTTCTATGTTGGGGTTTTGCCTTGTATTCGCTGCTGGGGGTGCATATTCCAGGAAAAATTGCATTGAAGGTTTAGATTTCCTCAATAGCTTCTAACAAGAGTCAAGTGAGAAATTTTGTACTTTTTCTGCTTTTAAGCTTCAGCCCAAAGTTAGAAAATAATGAAATAACTCAATAGATCACATGTTTAGACAGAAAGACAGAATTAACACCCTGATGAAGGGGCTTGGCACAAAACATCGACCATTTATTCCTCTCCATAGACACTACTTGGTCTGCTGACTTTATCCTGCATTGTGTATGTTTGTTACACTAACATCTCAAGTTGCAGACCTTCCATTTAACCTATTTAGGACATTACTGATCCTATTAATATTGTTCTCTACTAGATTGCACTTGAATAGTTCAGTTATTTTTCATCTTTGGTGTGTTTATAAAAAAAAACAATAATTACCGTTAATGATGTCGCGGTAAAGATGGTGCATAACTGTGGCAATGTTCAAAATCAGCACAAAAATCAGAGAATTGAAAGCAGATTCAGGCTACACAGAAGTCTCATACTGCACAACATCTCCAGCCCACAAGCATCTTGCAAGTTATGTATTTACCTGGAACATGACTGTAGAATAGTGCATCCAAACTGCAGCTACCTGGGAGATAGAAATCATCTCTGTTTGCAGAAACTAGATCTGTGCAAATGATTACCCGGATTTTTAAAAATAAGCATTTCAGTGAGGTAAACTAGATGCTACGTGGTGCTATGTTGGAGGAGCAGCCTAATCATTTTTATTCATTACCTTGGGCATTGCATTCTTTCATCTTAACAATAAAATCTAGCTTTCTATACTAGTATACTTGGTACATAAGCCATCCAAAGTATATTTCTACACATATCCCCAGCATGCGGAGTTTATGATTTCCATGTGGCCATTATCATTGTATGTCTGGAAGAGTTCAAGTCAGTCATTCCACAGTGGGAAGGATTCTCACAGTTTTAGAGCACTGAGGCCTTTTGGCTTCCTGTGCTCATGGAGTTCACAGTTCTTGCTGTGCTGATGAAGGATCTCCATGTCCTTCAGTGAAGGAGTCTGGAGAGGACAGCCATAGGTGTCTGTTGTGTGTCTGCTGTCTCTTTTGCAGAAACTGGGCCCACTCCTCTGTGCGGTGTGTCAGCCACTGAATACAAAGTGCAAATGCTGGGGCAATGATAAGACATTGTGCTTAGAGCAATAGAACATAATTTTCGGATAATAATTCAGGTATATTTTCTAGTGTGGATGTCAGCCAAAATGACTTGTGATTCAGCCCTTTTGCAGATGTTTCAATAACCACAATAACGTAAGAGTAAGGATTTCATTGATGGATTAATACAACTACAGTTAGCAGTTTAAGTAGTGGAGAAGCTTACTCCAAGTGTGCCAGGACTGTTTTAAAGTAGTGACATTTATGGATCATCCCACAACTAAACTATCCAGCAGCGGTTTAAAACTACTTGATAAGATAGATATTTTATTTACTCTTTGGATTGGTATATCAAGGCATAATATGTTCATTGTAATAACTTGTCTATTAGTGATTAATAACTTTGGAAACTGATTTTCTTTAATAACCCAGGCTCAAAAGTATATATACCATTTTACAAGTTAGAACTAATATTTGTTCCATGTCAAATTTACTCTTCATTTTTGGTAATTTTCAGTACTTCCGAAGTAATTTCTGTAAAGTGGGCTTTATTTATCTATTTCCCCGTTATGTTCTCTAAACTCTGAGCACCCATTTGATCGATGCTGGTGAAAGAACATCAGCTGTTGCAATTCTCTCGTCCATTATTATTGAAGAAAAGTAGGGCATGACAGAACTGGTTTCATCTTGAGAAAATGCTTTGCCATTGTTCATGTTTAGAATGACGAGAGTTTATATCTGGGCTGTTATTTCATTTTCTGTCATTTTGTGCCAGTCTGCACACAACAGTGTCACAGTTATACTGGTTTCAAGGCAGATTCTGTGGGTTATGGAACAGCATCATTCTTCTGCCAGATATTGAAGGTTCTTTGTTAAGGAGAGTCAATGTTCATTATTTTATCTAAAATAACCACTGTCAATGCTTTCAGGACATGGGAAATTCTAAAGATGATCTTAGCTTTGAACACTTTCACCACTTCTACAAGAACCTAATGTTTGAAAGCCAGAAGATGGTAAGTAAATCACGGCAGTGTAATTCACATATCATGATATTTAATTGGTAATGATAAATTGTTTATTATTGTCAAATGTACTGAGATACAGTGAAAAACTTCTGTTTGCATGCCATCCAGATAGATTATTTCAAACATAATTACATTGAGATAGTACAAAAGAAAATTAAAACAGAATGCAGGGTATAATGTTACAGTTACAGAGAAAGTGAAGGATGATTTGTATGTATTACCAGACTTCGTTCACAAGTTGCTATTACTATTGATTATAAAACGCTTTCTTCAGTGGTGAAAAAAATAAAGAATTAGTGAAATGGCTTTTAAGTTTCAAAAACTGTCTTAAAGTAAATTCAGTGGGAACCCCTCTTTAATCATTCATAGTCACGTCAACAGTTTCAGTTATCATATTATGGTGTTCAGCTAAAGATCAGCGGCTACCCCAAAGCTCATTTAGTCCCCATCTATATCACAGCAATTAGCATCATGCTATTATGGCGCCAGTGACTCGGGTTCAATTCCACTGCTGTGTGTATGTTCTCCTTGTGATTACACGGGTTCTCTCCAGTTTCCTCCCACATTCCAAAGCCATAACAGTTAATAGGTTAATTGGTCTCGTGGGCGTCATTGTGTGGTGCGGGCTCATTGTGCTGGAAGGCCCTGTTACCATGCTGTATCTCGAAATAAAACCATCAATCAATCAATGATTAAATATGTACCTTAATACACTCCAATTATTACTCAGATATTTGATTTGACATCCCTGCATTTTTAATGTTTTATTTTAAGTACTTCGCTCATTTCAATGTTAAATGTAGCAATCTCTTTCCAGTCTCTGCGGCCTCCAGATCTCCAATCTATATAGATGGCATTGGTGTCACTGTCAGTTGCGAGAGAGAGAGAGAGAGAGAGAGAGAGAGAGAGAGAGACAGACAGACAGATAGACAAACAGACCACGACCACATAATCAAACCTGATTTTTGAGTCAGTTGCAAAGAGACAGAAATAGAGCAAGTGAAATGTTGCTCCATTGAACAGCAGTAACCAGCTGCAATTCTCTCCAGCTGAGCTAGGCGGACGAAAAGGCTGCCCACTTCAAGCAAGTCTTTCACAATGTCAGAATCAGAAATCAGGTTCTACTAAGCTGCCAGGTTTATGCCAGGAAGTGCAAGCAGTTCCAATAAAATAATTCCAAAATTATGCCTTTAATTTTCCATGAAGGATTGGTGGAAGCAGGAATAGTTTAAGAAAAACTTAGACTTCCATACCTTAACTATTACCTGTACTTTGTTATCCTTGCCCTTAATTGTGTAGATGTTCCAGGATGGTCCAACACCCAATCCTAAAATGTAGACTACTCTTAAGCCTACTGTATGACTTCCCAATGGACTAAGAATATAACATTAGAGCTTGGGCATTTTACTGCTTGGCCTTCAGTCCATTTCAAGTTATGGCCGCTCAATTAGATTTAAAATCAAGGCTCACAATTTAAGGTCAGGTGTCTATTTTATAACATTGTAGTTATTTTCATGGTTTTATTTGGGCGAATGAATTGCAGAGTTATTCTAACTGGTTAAAAAAAATCTATCCTGTAATTTCTGATCGGTGTTCATATGGACATTTTTCACGGTCGCCTCACAGTTGTTTAAAATAAATATTAAAATTAAAATGTGTTACTCAAAAGTATCTCTCTTCTAGATTCTTGACATGTTTAAAGTGGAGGGATCTGTATTTATTCTTGGGTAAGCAGATTTTTTCTCTGTCTGTTTGGGGAAATAGGAATTCTTCCATCACTATAGTGTTGAATGTTTGAGGACAGCACAGTGGTGCAGCAGGTAGTGCTGTTGCCTCACACAGTGCCTATAAAAAGTATTCACCCCCTCCTCTTGGAAGTTTTCATGTTTTTTTTTACAACATTGAATCACAGTGGATTCAGTTTGGCTTTTTGTGACACTGATCAACACAAGACTCTTTCATGCCAAAGTGAAAACAGATTTCTACACAGTTAGCTAACTTAATTACAAACTTAAAACACAAAGTAATTGATTGCATAAGTATTCACTCCCTTCAAGACAGTATTTAGTAGATGCACCATTGGTAGTAATTACAGCCTTCAGCCTGTGTGGATAGGTCCCTAGCAGCTTTGAACATCTGGACAGTGCAATTTTTCCCCATTCTCCTTTATAAAACTACTCAAGCTCTGTCAGATTCAAGTCCAGCCACAAATTTTCAATTGGATTGAGGTCTGAACTCTGAATTGGCCACTCCAGGACATTAACTTTGTTGTTTTAAAGCCATTTATGCTTGTGGCCATTGTCTTGCTGGAAAACAAATCTCCCAAGTCAGAGTTCTCTTGCAGACTGCATCAGGTTTTTCTCCAGAATTTCCCTGTATTTTGCTGCATTCATTTCACTCTCTACCTTCACAGGCCTTTCAGGGCCTGCTACAGTGAAGCATTCACTCTCTGCCATCACAAGCTACCACCCTGCTTCACGGTAGGGATGGTGTGCTTTTGATGATGTGCAGTGTTTTGTCTGATGGCCAAAAAGCTCAATTTTGGTTTCATCAGAGCATAGAGCCTTCTTCCAGCTGACTTCAGAGTCTCCCACATGCCTTCTGGCAAACTCTAGTTGAGATTTCATGTGAGTTCTTTTCAATAGTGGCTTTCTCTTTGCCTTCTCCCATAAAGCTGCGACTGGTGAAGCACCCAGGCAGCAGTTATTATAGACGTAGTCTCTCTCATCTCAGCCACTGAGGCTTGTAACTCCTCCAGAGTTGTCATAGATCACTTGGTGGCCTCCCTCACTTGTCCCCTTCTTGCATGGACATTCAGTTTTTGAGGACAATCTGCAGATTTACAGCTGTGCCATATTCTTTCCATTTCTTGATAATTCACTTAACAGTACGCCAAGGGATATTCAGTGACTTGGAGATTTTCTTGTATCCATCTCCCGACTTGTGCTTTTCAATAACTTTTTTTGCAGAGTTTCTTGGAGTGATTTTTGTCTTTATGGTGCAATTTTTGCTGGGAATCTGACTCGCTAGCAGTTGGACATTCCAGATACCTTCCTGGTGTATTTTTACTACCATCAAATGAAGCACCTTGACTGCATACAGGTCTCCATTTAACTTATGATGTGACTTCTAAAACCAATTGTCTGCACCAGTGATGATTTGATGTGTCATATTAAAGGTGGTGAATACTTATGCAATCAATGATTTTATGTTTTGTATTTGTAATTAATTTAGATCACTTTGTAGAGGTCTGTTTTCACTTTGATACAAAAGTCTTTTTGTGTTGATCAGTGTCAAAAAAGCCAAATTAAATCTGCTGTGATTCAATGTTGTAAAACAATAAAACATGAAAACTTCCAAGGGGGATGAATACTTTGTACAGGGACTGTAGCTGTATTGGTGCATGTTCGATCCTGACCCTATGTTGTGTCTAAATTGAAACTGAACATTCTGCTTGTGACTTTATACATTTCCCTTGGGTGTTCCGATTTTCTCCCACATCCCAAAGATATGCTGGCTGCTTAACTGCCCAGCTTTGTTAATGGGCGTATATAAGAGATGGGTTACTAGAGAATAAATGGGAGGATGGGAATGGTGGGATTGTTCTGGGACAGAGGTCCCCAACCTTTTTTGCACCGCGGACCGGTTTAATATTGACAATATTCTTGCGGACCGACCGACCAGAGGGGAAGGGGCGTGTTCAAGTAGGGTTAAACTCCCATCAACATGTTTTTTACAGTTAGGGTTGCCAACTTTCTCACTCCCAAATAAGGGACAAAAGTAGCAGTCAAATCCCGGGACACTTTACCCCAGGAAAGACTACCATGACCATGAAGCCTTGCACGGGCGCTTGTGTGCGCATGCGCGTACGTGCTGATTTTTTTTTTTCCCCCACAAATAGGTTTTGCCTTCATCTTCCCAACTGCACTGTACATACATTATTTCTACTTAATATAGGCTATGTATTTATCATATCATTCCTGCTTTTACTATATGTTAGTGTTATTTATTTTCGGTTTTATGTGTTATTTGGTATGATTTGTTAGGTTTTTTTTGGGTCTGGGAATGCTCAAAAATTTTTCCCATATAAGTTATTGGTAATTGCTTCTTCACTTCATGCCATTTCGGCTTATGAACAGTTTCATAGGAACGCTCTACCTTAGCGGGGGGAAATACGGGACAAGGGCGGTCCTGTGTGGAACAAACCAATTTAGCCCAATATACGGGATGCCTTGGCAAATATGGGACAGTTGGCAACCCTATGTTCAAGTTCAACAGTGCATGACAGGGAATGAGGAAAGGTGCAGCTGACTCATATCATTTCCTCACGGCCCGGTAGCACATGCTTTGTGGCCCGCTACCGGTCCGCGGCCCGGTGGTTGGGAACCGCTGTTCTGGGAGACATCATGGACCTCCTGCTGTGTCGTAAGTTCATTTGAGAGTATGAGATCATAGCGTCTTTAAACCACTAGTATAGACCTTAGAAGTGTTTAATCTGAGTTAAATAATCAATGCAAATTACAAAATTACAAACCCACTATCCTATCTGGTATTGAATTAAAGTTTTTGTCATATCTGCTTGATGAGGGCAATTCCAACTTTCAATGAACCTAAGTTTCACAGCATTCCTCCATTTCATCCATCACTGAGCTGCTCAATTTTATCTCCCTGTGTTTAGAGATTTTAAATTTTTGGTTGCTTCTTATTACTTAAGAACATTTTCATTTTCATTTGAGAAGTCAACCTTGTAGCTTAGTCTCCTGGTTCAGGACATGCTCGAAGAAACAGAGAGCCCACAACCAATCATTGACACCTTTCTACCCTTATCTCTCAGAATTTCACTGGTGTCTCCAGCTGCTCTTTTTTCTGCTACCAATCATTAAAGTTATCTACTTTTTATCTTGACACCTTCAAGAAAGTGTCCTGCAATTAATTACATTAAGCCTTTTACATCTCAAGGCACCACAAACCACCTTGCAGCCACTTAAGTGCTTTTGATGCACAGTTCTTCTTAATTTGTAGGGAATATTGTGACCAGTGTGCGTACAAGATTGAAAAATGTTTAGTGCTATATGTGATCTGTTAGCAACATCAAATGTTCATCAGGACACCAGGGAGATTTAGTCTACTGTTGTCTGAATAGAGTTCAGGGTTTCATATAGTCACTTGAGAGATCAGATGGTTTCTCAATTCGATATTTCATTCAGATGGTGCTGCCTCTGGCGGTGTGGCATTGCAGCATCAGGCTGAAACTTATGTGTACATCCCTGGGAGGGGTGTTATGTCCCAATAATGAAAGTGTACAATCCCCAGGTAACAAAATTCACAAAATAATGTTGGGATCTGCTGAAATTTAGCATTGTACCCATCACATATCTCAAATACTTTTAATCAGCTTGGGGTGTCTGACTTCTAACTTTGCTTTCTATCTGCAGAAGAACAGATAAACTCAATGCTTCAGTTTTGTACCTTCATGACTTCCAACGCTTCCTGCTCCATGAACAGAAGGTAATAAGAGAATAATCTCTTTTGGCAAGAATCCTAAGAAAGGATCAAACTTGCCTTGAAAAAAAATTGGGTCTAACTTAAAGTTATGAACAAGTTGTAAATTAGGTTAATATATTCAAGGTCAAGCACTCATTAGAATATTAACAATTGTCAATACAGTAAAGTCAACAGGTAAATCTACTAGTGGTACAATGATTTCGGTCTGCCTCCAAAGTACTTACACTAAGGTTCAGGTGACCCAAGATGAACATTTGACATGAACCCTGAGCTACTGTGAAATTTGTGGTCCTAAAGAAGCAAAAGCCTTAGCTCAGTATCTAGTCATATAGACTAGACCCCATCCTACCCATGGTGTCATTCCTGTGCACCAATAGATGGACTGCTGAGTGACCTTATGAGCAGCTCTTCAAGATACTATTGGTGGCTACTCCTTAAACAAAGAGGAGGATTTGTTTGATCCAAAGATATTTTTGTAGAGCTGTGTGAAATATTCCAGGATCAAACTCAAGAAACGTGAGGGCATGGAACTAGCTATTACACCTCCATGCTTAACCCATTGGTGATCAATAAGACTGGATGCGTTGACCTCAAAGCTGATATCCTTCAAGTGAGTTTTCATTCTATGAATGTGTAAGCTTGACACTTGTGTCTTGCTCCCTAAGCAACTGAAGATTTACAAAGATGAAGTTTAATGCTGAGTTTGGAAAACCCTGTTTTCATGTAACAATAAACACCTATTAGGACTTAAATCTCATGTACATCTTTTCCATTATACAGGAATCATGGGCCAGTGATGTTAATAAAGTTCGAGAGCTGATGACTAGATGTATTTATGACACTTACAGAGAAACAAACGAGCCCTTCTTCTACGTAAATGAGGTATATAACATTTTACAGTAGTTTTCTAGATTTAAGTATATGTGATTAACAACCCCAATTCATTTACACAAGTCAACCTGCTCATTTTAATCACATTCTGTCTGCTGAACATGAAGTTAATGTCCTCCTTACTTAACTGCATTACCTTATGATCTTTGAAAAATGGCTTGTACTATCCATAAAGTTCCTTCCAACAGATCTAGTAACAGCACACAGCTTTCACTCTGCTATTCCTTTCTGACCATTGACACCCATTAAACGCTCCAACCAATCCCACACCTAAAAACTGCCGGTTGCATTTGGTCAAGGGAGTTCTTGCTGAGGGACAATGACGTTAGCAGAAAGTTACCAATTCCGCCTATTGCATACAGCATAATACTCAACAAGTCAAGCAGCTTCTGTGAAGAGGGAAGCAGCATTAACATTCCACAAAGCTGCCTCACTTACTGAGTTTTTCCAGTGTCTTCTATTTTATTTCAGATTTGTAGCACTTTATTTTGATACTGACAATTATTTGCTCCGGATATGCCGAATTTAAAACTATCTTGCATTCCCTCTGTGCCCTCTGTGCCCCAGGATGCTCTAAGCATTGTACAGCCAATCAACTTCCTCCCTGATCATGATCTGGTCCTGATGTAGGGTTTCCATCCAAAAGATCAACAATTCCTTTCTTCCCACAGATGCCGCTCGGCCCAATGAATTCCTCCAGCAGATTGTTTGTAACTACCTCCAAAGTATACCAGCATTGTAATGAATGAAGTATGTAGAAACTGGCTGGGTTTTTTCCTTCTGCATTCACCAACCCATGGTTTTCTCCTTTCAACTGTTAAGGATGGTGAAAGATTTTTTTTATCTGTTTATTTGCACTTCCTTTGAACATTGATTGTCAGTCTTTGTAGCTTTTCATTGATTCTATTGTATTTCTTTGTTCTACTGTGAATGCTTCAAAGAAAACAAATCTCAGGGTAAGTAATATGTGGTGACATATACATACTTGAATAATAAATTTATTTTGAACATCGAATGTTTGAACTTTGGAAAGTGGTATGTGAACTGCACCTTTTGTAGGACCAATATAACTTATTTCAAATGTCACCTTCAGCAGTGATCCTTTATCAATAATCTACAATATTTACCTAACTGTGTGTCAGCTCGGAAACCAATCAAAGTGCATACAGTTCCTGTAAACCGGTGTCACATCGCTGTTGGAATCTTACCACAGGCCATTTCAGTTTTGGCGGCATTTTCCACTTTAGAGTGGGTTTAGCAGTGGGGAGTATCAACATAAAGAAGTTTCAGCTCTTGCAAAGTTCGAGTGAAGGGCATTTGCAGCATTTAATGAGTTTCAATGGTAGTAGGGTATTTGCATCCTGGACGATTGTGTCCCAGTCATTAGCATCCCTGGACATTTGCGTCCCACTATATGTAACTATAGTGGGACACAAATACCCTAGCAACAAACCCGGTGTTATATATGCTAAGCCTCTTATCTCAGCTCAAAAAGCAACTGTCTAATCAATTAGGGTAATTGTAGGCAAATGAGGGGTGCCTCGTTTGCAACTGAGCTACTTATAAACAAACCCCCACATTTCCTATTACAATTTGGCTTTAAATTTATTTTTTTTCAGAAACTAAGCTATGTCTCAGTTCTTGAAAGCAAGCAAAGGTGGAAACATACTTGTTGATGACGGAAATTATATCTATCACTATGATAAGAAAAATGCTGTGGGCACGAAAACTTACGGGAGATGTGTGCTACGATCTTGCAAAGCAAGAGTTCATACCGAGTGCGATGTAATAACAAAATGAATTAATGAACATAACCATTGTTCTTCTGCTGCTGCAATTAGAGCAAAAGAATCAGTTTTAGCGTTGAAAGAAACTGCGATATCCTCACAAGAACCAACAGGACATCTCATTGGAACAACTTTGTCAAAACATGATGAAATTTCAATGGCAGAAATGCCCTCTGTCTCTGCAATGGGGAGAAATGTTCGTCGTTAGAGACAGAAGGCACAAAATGCGCCTTCTATACCAAACCAAAGATGTAATTATGAAATACCAGAAGAATGTTGTATTCTCCCCACTGGACAAAGGTTTCTTGCAATTGATACTGACATAAATGATGAAAATAGAATGCTCATCTTTGCTTCTGAAGAGGGTTTGGATGACTTGACACGATTTCAGAATTGGGCAGCAGATGGCACTTTCAAAATTTGCCCACAAATCTATTATCAATTGTACTGCATCCATGTCCAAGATGGTATATTCAATATTTCCTGTGTTTTTGATTTTCTACTCAATAAGAGTAAAGAAATATATGACCGCCTATTCACTCTTTTGTTGCAGACTCGCCCTCAACTTAATCCCAAATTAGTGCTGACTGATTTTGAACTAGGAGCAAGAAAGAGTATTGCAGAAACATGTCCTAATGCAACAATAAGCTCATGTATTTTCCATTTGTCAAAATCCATCTTAAGAGAATATGCAACCTCGGTTTAGGACAATGATATAACGAAGATCAAGAATTCAATTTAAAAATTAGATGTTTCTCTGCATTAGCTTTCCTTCTGGTAAATGATGTGGTAGCAGGCTTTTTGGATCTGAGTGAAAATCACGACTTGCCTCCTGAATTCATCACATACTTTGAAATTACATACATTGGCCAAGCAGGAAGTAGAAGTGGGCACAGGATTGCAGCAACCTTTTCCATTGCATCTTGGAATGTTCATGATCGAACAATGAACGACTTGCCGAGATCTAACAATCGTTTAGAGGAGTGGCATAATGCTATCCAAAATTCAATTACTTGTCAACACCCCTCTGTTTGGAAATTAATTGATGTGTTGAAGAAAGAGGAAGCTATGGCCACAAAGAAGAAAACTGACTACTAAAGAGGGATTATTGTCCAACCAAGAAATAAGAATATCAGTAAGCGCCTTCAATCTTTAATTGCACGTTACAATCCTGAGGAAAAATTAGGTTTCTTTCAAGGGGTTGCCCACAACATGCGTACTTTTTAAGTCTGGACTTATAAATTAAATTTTTTAATCAATAAAATGCATGCTACAATCCCTTTTTTAATTAATAAAACTGTTTTTGATTAAAAAAATACATGAATATGTAAAATTATTTCTTTTTATGAAATATACATATATTGGGACACAAATCTAATATGAGATATACATATGTTGGGACACAAATGTCTGGGATGCAAAAAAACAGAGGCAAATGTCCAGGGACACCAATGACTGGGACTACATTTGACCGGGACACAGTTGTCCAGGACGCAATTGTCCTGTCACCAGTTTCAACCTGTGGGATGTTTCAGTACAAGTGTGGTAAGCAGGAAGGTTTTTTATCATTTTTATTTCCATAATCAACAACATATTTGGTCTGTCAGAAAATACCTTATCGTAATCCAAATCAAAGCACATCTTTTTATACATTGGAAGGCAAGTATTGTCAGGAAATTTATGTTTAAGTCACCAGACAGATTCTAACAGAAGGTGGGCTGATTAGGAATTGACCAAGCCAGTATCAAATTCTCGTTCCAAGGAGAAGTCCACGAACCCATGAATACTGCTTTACTATTTTGCTCTTTTTTGCACTATTTATTTTTCTAGATATTTCTTCTTGTCACTTACAGTATATTTTGTATTGCATGTATTGCTGCTGCAAAACAACAAAATCTCACAACAAAATGTCAGTGATAATGAACCTGATTCTGATTCTGAACTAGTAAGTTAGATTTATTCTTCTGACATTTGCTGTTTTGGTACTTTGTTATGTGTTCGCAGAAATGTAAGTGCTTCAACTCCCATGGAATCTCTTTATTTCATTTTTAGAATAGCTGGTGAAGTGTAGGATGCAGGTCATGTTAAAAAGTTACGGGGGAGGGAGGTATCAGTTGATGCAGAAATTGCCCAAGATGTATTCACAATTTCCTTGCATTATACTTGCTGATCTTGCTGTGCCCAGCAGGGGGAGACACAGGGCAGCAAAAGAAGGATAATCAAAGTGAACAACACAAAAACCTCTAGATTTTCAGCATCTGTAGAATCTCCTGCGCTTAATCAAAGTGAAGCTGTGGACCAGGAACTGAGCAGGTCAATTCCTCAGATGGGAACTGTGCAGTGTTACAGCAGAGAGTGCAATTAAGCCAATGAAAGGAAAACAAACTCAAAATCCTATGGGCATAAGATTCAAGATTCAAAAAACTTTTATTGTCATTCTAACCGTACATCAGCTCTGCAGGGCGGAATGAGACAGCGTTTCCCAGGAGCAGTGCAATCATAACATAACAAACTCAACACTAAATAATAAACATAACAATAAATAGTAAAACACAACAGCCATATGTCAGTTAAAATCAAATTATAAGTGTCCAGTGCAAGTTAAAAGTGTCCAAAGCAGAGTCAGGCTATTAAATTAAAATAATTATTGCAATTTAAAATTCTGTGTTCAAAGTCCAAAGCAATTTTATTGTCGAATTACATATATGTCACTATTTACTTGCTGGCAATTCATTTTCTTGAAAGCATTCATGGTAGAACAAAGAAATGTAAAAGAATCAATGAAAAACTACACACGAACAGACTGACAAGCAACCAGTGTGCAAAAGAAGACAAACGCTGCAAATACAAAGCAAAAGAATAAAGTGTGTGTGCTGGGGGAGGGGGAATATATAAATAATTAAATGAAGAGAACATGAGTTGTAGAGTCCTTGAAAGTAAGGGCATAGGCTGTGGATCAGTTCAGTGTTGAGGTGAGTTAACAGCCTGATTGTTGAAGGGTAAGAACAGTTCCTGAACCTGGTGATGTGGGACCTGAAGCTCCTGTAGCTCCTTCCCGATGGCAGCATAGCCTGGATGGTGAGGGATGCTGCTTATTTTGTGGCAGTGCTTCTTATGGATGTGCTCAATTGTGGGAAGGGCATTGCCTGAGATGAGCAGGGCTGTGTCCACCATTTTTGTTTAAGGCTTTTCCATTCATAAGCATTGGTGTTTCCATACCAGGCTATGATGCAGCCCATCAGGACACTCTCCACCGCACACTGTGTTTTTATTGTAAACGTTACATGTAAATATACCGGAAGAATATAATTCCTGTATCAGTACTGTTCGTCCAAATTTCTACAGACTTATGAGAGAAACAAAAAAATATGATCATAGCAAATTCTCCGTGTCTCTTTGAACCAACAATCACATTGAACCATTTGTCAGGAAACAACTCCTTCGTATCTTTTCAGGGGAATCTCAAGAATTTCCCAGTATTTAAAAAAAATGTTTAGTTATTGAACACTAACAATTAAAACCTATAATGAATTGGTTGGCTATAAATCAGTGGAATGTTTCATCAATTCATATTTATTCTCAACAGAAATTACATTTCCATAATGTCTGTTCTATGCATTTGCAGTTTCTGTCATATCTATTTTCAAAAGAAAATACCATCTGGGACACCAAGTATGATTCCATCTGCATCCAGGATATGAATAACCCATTGTCACATTACTGGATCTCATCTTCACATAACACGTAAGAAGTTTATTCTTGTCCATTTTAGAAGGATTTGTATGTAAGAGAGCAACCAATATTTTGTTTTTGTTAAGGGGACGTTGCACCTCTCAATAAAAGGTGATCAGTTCCTGCTACCCGAAATCATGAATGGGTTTGCTGATTCATCACTATAGTCTTTGACCTCATGGTCCAGAGGTTGACCTAATGTTCAAACAAGATTGAGGGTCTTGGATAAAATAAGGTGCACAGAGCCCTGGACAATGCTTTCCTGCCAACTTTACTTAGGTCATCGCATTTATGTTTCTGGTGTTATGTTGATTCTAAAAATTTCTGAATCTTAATTCCAGAATTAGATTGAATTAACATTATGAACATAAAAGTTATGGCTCTGGTCACCAATCCTACCAATGGAAGACCAATTAAATATTTGATATTTTTTCAATATTTCACACATCAATCACATGACTCCTGCTTAGGTTTTCAAAATTTCCCTCTGGGAATATCACTTTTTCACAACTTATGACAATATTCATAGTAAAATTTAAAACTCAACATGAATTCCAGCTACGAACTAGAAAAGCTATTCGAGGCATCTGTCAGGTAGAAAACATAACTTTGAGTTACAAGTGGCATAGTACCAGCGCCAGGGTATTTGCTCCTCAAATGTGCATCCCCTGTATCCCTGCTCAAGCTGTATAAAATTCCATTTGATTATTTAAAATAATTGCCTGTCTTTCTAGTAAATAGAGCAATATTGATAAATATTTAAATTTTTATTAGTATAATTTAATTGTTTTTACTAAACTCATATTTTGCCACTTCTTTCATAGGTACCTTACAGGAGATCAGCTTCGTAGTGATTCATCTACCGAGGCATATGCTAGATGCTTGCGGATGGGATGTCGCTGTATTGAATGTAAGACAATATATGGAATATATATGCTCTAAGTTCCTCATCTAGGTCTATAGTATCTTAAATTCTTGACCGCTTCTATACTTAGCTCCAGATTAGAACTAAATTGAAAGGCCCTGATAGAGTGGACTTGGAAAAGATATTTCCATTGGTGGACGAGTTGAGAACCAGAGAGCACAGCCACAGAACAGAAGGGCGATCCTTCAGAACAGAGATGAGGAAGGACGTCTTTAGCCGGGGAGCCATGAATCCGTGAAATTAATTGCCACAGGCAGCTGTGGCGGCCAAGTCATTGGGTATGCTTAAGGCGGAGGTTGATAGGTTCTTGATTGGTAAGGGTGTCAGAGGTTATGGGAAAAGGCAGGAGACCAGGATTGTGAGCGAAAATAAATCTGGAGTAGACTTGTTGGGTCAAGTAGCCTAATTCTGCTGCTATGTCTTATGATGGTATGGTCATAATACCCCGTTCTTTGTAACATTTGAAAACTTTGTGTTCTTTTTTTCCCCCCCATAATACTCATAATGCCTTTTACTCCTAATGTTTTAGTGGATTGTTGGGATGGGCCAGACGGCAAACCCATTATTTATCACGGCTGGACACTTACTTCCAAAATCAAGTTCGACGATGTTGTAGATGCCATCAAAAGTCATGCCTTTGTTTCGTCAGAGTAAGTTTGAACTACCTTATTATGCTTAGTGCTCATTATTGTCACTGCTAGCCAGAGCTATCATTGCACCCGGTACTATCTCCATTCATTAATCTATAAACTCTGGATAACAGGACAGTTCCTGGTGTTGAAATTTTGAAATATGAAATGTTAATTGCTTGCTTTATCTTTCATATTTGCAGCTGCAGACTGGGTTTCGGTGTATACCCAGCACTAGTCCTTATCTGTTTCTGATTTCTATTATTTATAATTTTGCGCGTATTCAGTGTGTTTCGCACTGAGAATGCTAGCTGGAAACCTGAACTGTTTCTATATTGTCCCAGGGAGCAGTTGAACTCTGGAACATGAGCTTTGTATTCAGAAAGTTGCCTTTAGAAAATGGTTCACACTGGCAGCTCGGTACTTGTTACCTGTATTAGTTGTCCTGTGATGACTCCAAGTACTCCACTGAAGTAGCAGGGTGTCGGAATCAGGTCCAGACACGTAACCATTGACTTGGAGGTAAGGTTAGTACGAATAGGTAGGAAGAGAGTATAAGGGTAGATCGCTTAATCCTTTGAGTCTGCTTGGGCCTGAGGAAGGACTGTAATGTCAAGTCCATTCTATTTACATAAAATTATGCAAGGTTGTTTTGCCCCATATCCAGCATATTTTGCATAGCTTTAAATATATTTTTTGAAAATTTTTCTTTAAAAAAGCTATTTTGATTGTTGTTTTCATGAGTTTGCTTACCTTTTAATAAATTCAGTTGCCTACAAATGCTCCCTGGTTAGTAAGATTAAAAGTGCTGTTTGATCACATCTAATGCAACATAATGAAGCACAGAGGTTGCAAATAGATTTGAGTGATAACCAACTGAGGATGAATTCTGGCGTAACCTTTATGCTCATTAACGTGGCAGTTCAGTCGCAGGTAATGGATTCATTTCTGTAGGAGTCATCCAACAGCACATTCACAGCGCAACAGCAAGGTATGGGATGAAATTCTCTTTAGCTCTAGTACAGCATTGCCTTCAATTCTGTCTGAATGGCATTGTCAGTTGCCGCCTACCCCCCCAACTCTTTACAAATGCACTGAGACTACTCAGGCACGTCCCTCATAAGACCTGTGGACATCGGGGACTTTCTTCTGATGTGAAGATGCCTAGCTGACTGAACCACCCTGTAGGGGTCATGTATCTACTTGCTGTCTGTCTGTATTGTACTTTGTGCCGTGTGTTTATTATGGGTAATCTGTCAGGTGGGTTGGCGCATGGTAAAGGTAAAAGAGTTTAGTTACATATTCTCGCTTTGTTTTAGTTGGTTAGTTTAGTTGTTAGAGGCAGCCGGGGAATTATATGTACTTGTTGACTGCTTATTTACTACCTTTGCTTAATTTTGCTAATTTGAACGTTAATTATTCTTAATTCGCTAACTTTGTTTCATTGTTTGTTTAATGCTATAAGGTCATTCATTATTGTTAGTTTTTTAATAAAGGATCGAATATGCTTTTTTAAACTCGGAATTCAGTTGTTCTGGAAGTGCGTCGTACAGTGTTAACTCCCATATACAGTGCGGTTTGGTTTATTTTCAAGTAACCGCTACACACCTATTTCCTACTTAGATGTTCTTACAGTTTTTTCTGGAACAGATTTTATTGACTATTGAGCATCTGTTACTATAACTATAGTTGTCCGATTTCACACATCATTCAGTCAGAACGTATAGCCAGCGCACTGGAATGCTGTACTAACACTGTTATTGGGTTCCTCAGGTATCCAGTCATCCTTTCGATCGAAGAGCACTGCGCAATTGAGCAGCAGCGACACATGGCCACTAAGTTCAAGGACACCTTCGGGTCTATGCTTATAACCAAACCCATTGAAGCAAACGCAGAGCAGTTACCGTCACCCGCCCAACTTACGAACAAAATTATCATCAAGGTGAGGCTGTCATAATGTGTTTGCTGTTTCTAAAATACTCAAATTTATGCATTAAAAGCACTGTTAAATAGAGTTTAGAAGAATATTTTCACAAAAAGTTGTTCACAAATTTAGAACTGAATATAGAACATAGAACAGTGCAGCACAATACTGCCACTTTGGCCCATAATGTTATGCAGACCTTTTAACCTACTCTGAAATCAACCCTTCGCTCCTACATAACCCTCCATTTTTCTATCACCCATGCGCTCAGCTAAGAATTTCTTAAATGCCCCTAATGTATTTGCCTTTGGCATTACCTGGATGTTCCATGCACCCTCTGACATTCTCCCTGTTCAATCACCTTAAATTTATGCCCTCTAATTTATTAGCTATTTCCACCCTGGGGGGAAAAAAGTCTCTGGCTATCTATTCGATCTGTGCCTCATCATCTTGTACACCTGTGCAAGTTACCTCTCATCCTTATTTGGTCCAAAGAGAAAAGCCCTAGCTCACTCAATCTATCCCCAAAAGACATGCCCTTTAGTTCAGGCAGCACCCAGCTAAGTCTCTTCTGCATCCTTTCTAAAGCTTTCACATCCTTCCGATAATGAGGTGTTCAGAACTGAATGCAATATTCCGCATGTGATCTAACCAAAGTTTTATAGAGCTGCAACATTATTTCACAGCTCTTGAACTCAATCTCCTGACTAATCAAAGCCAATACAACATTTGCTTTCTTATCAACCCTGTCTGTGGCAACCATGGGGGATCAATAGATGGGGACCCCCAAGATCCCATTGCTCCTCCGTACTGTCAAGAATCCTGCCATTAACCCTGTATTCCACCTTCAAATTCAACCTCCAACTTTTCTTTTTAAATATATCATGTTGTATCTCCTTCTGAAATTCATTCCAGTGAGGACAATGGAAAGGTTTCTCAGAACAAAATATAAAGCATATAACATGCCCATTTCCATCAGACAGAGATGAATCTCAAAGGCAAATTTGAGAAATTCTTCACCCCACATGTCAATTAAGGGTGTGTCAGTCATCATGTAAGAGGGAATAAGATGAATATTTGAAATGTTTTCTTTTCGGAAAAAGCAAGAAATTGAGATTGAGATAATTGTTCAGTTGGGCCTGGTATGTGAGCTGACTGCAGCCTGGAAGCGCCCATAAAATCCTAATGCTTTTTAAGTTTTACATCACACTTTTTAATACATATTTGACTGCTCTGAATCAAAATCCCACTTGACTTCTGACAATTTTATTGAATGTTTTACTATCAAACGTAGGACACAAGAGAAAAGACATATGTTTGTAGAGCCAAAGAATATCCTGGCCTTTCTCAATTTTTTTTTTATTATTCTACATGTAGACATAAAATCAAGTAGTTTCTAAATGTAGTTCTGCAATATAGCAAGTCATAATACCTTGATGCATAAATCTATCCTAACCGTAATCCAGGTTAGCTCTGAAACAAATTGTCTCCATCAATCATTTGACACTGTGGCTCAAATAGAATCCAAACTGCTCTGGGTGTTGCTTCTTCAGCAAATGTTTCTGAGAAACCAATTTTTAGCTCATTGCGACTTCAACTGAGCTCCCAGCTCTTAAAATTTTCCTACTTAAACACTTTTATTTTTAAATGCATGGCTAGGGAAATCAAAGAGAATAGCCTGGAGTCCAAGCTGAAGGAATCAGCCTGTGGGATGAAGAGAAAGGGAGTGAGAGGGAGGGGAAGGGAGTAAGATCCGGATGGAGTTAACACAATGGTCGGCGATGGACACAGGGCGAGATGCAACAGAATAAACCTTGTACAATAAACTGTAATAGCTTGTTCCCTGTGAGTATGTGAGACATTTAGATAGGCACATGAATGTGATGAAGATGTATGGATATGGTAGGAGAGACTAGTTTTTGGCTGTTTTTGATTTACTTTTTAGCTGGTTTGGCACAACACTGGGCCACCAGGTCTGTTCCTGTGCTGCACTGTTCTATGTTCTAAGTTCTATCTCAGGGAGATTGAGCAAAAATGCATATGCTTATGTTGCTTTTCGCACATCCTATAATGCCCACTAATGGCTTTGATTCCATGCCACATTTGTAGCCATGATGCGACCTGCCACAGTTAATGAGGCCCGAAATCTTTGTTACGTGTGTTGTAGCCAGTCATCGGATTGGCATTGGTTAGATGGCTCAGCCATTGATCAGATCTGCAATAGTAACCCTAAAATTTCTGCCACTGTTTCAGCACAAAAAATTGGATTCCCAGCAAGAGACTTCATGCTCAACTATTTACACCAGTTTCAAGGAGCTTGAAAAGAAGTCTGGATTTCTCTATATGCTGGATCCAATAGATCTGGTAAGACTCCAAGCAACAATATTCACACATTCTTCATGCCTTAGACTGGAATTATAGAGGTGTCTTAACAGGATGGATATTTCCTCTTGGGAGAGAATCTTGAATTAGGGAGTCATCTTGAATTAGATTCACCATTTAAGACATAGATGAGGTGAAATTTCTTTCCTCTGAGGGTTGTGAGTCTTTTAAGCTCTTACTCAAAGGGCTGTGGAAGCAAAATCTTTGTACATCTTTAAGGCAGAGGTAGAAGGATTCTTGATAAGCAAAGGAGTGGAAAGTAAGTCCAGGTAGAGGGGAATGCAAAGTTATGGTTAGATTCAGATCATTTATAGTTCCATTAACTGTTCCTATTCCTAATTTCCTGAATATGGATAATCAAAGGAATTACAAATTTAGAAATTTTGGTTAAGGTGAATTGAAATTAATTCAGAAATGTGCAAATATTGACTGTGCTATGGAAAACACTGTAAAGCAATGACAGTATTAAAATAAAATCAGCTTTGGTTTCTTGAAATTAAAAACAGCAGTAGTTCTGAGAGTAATTCTAGTGCCAGAATAAAACTAGGCTACTTGAATGAGCTTGTGTAAGTATAGTCCACTTTCTTCAGTGTGCTCTTCACAGGAACAGACCTGAGTCACATCTCGCTCTTCATGTATTTACTGGGGGAAGAACTCTGGTACAATAGTTTTACATATTGAATGTGGATCATCCCAAAACACTAAATTAAACAAAGACTCTCATCACAGAGCAATGTAGTATTATCAAACTTTACATTTCTGTTTTTTGTACATCATTGTTGGTACTAATCGCATACCAACTTGAACCGTGATGTGGTTTTCAATTCTGTTTGACTTCTTTTGACAGAAATGGTACAAACATTATTGCGTAATCGTAGATGGCAAGCTGTATTTTTCAGATCCAAGTGATGATGATAATGAATGCACAAAAGCATCATGCCAGGTATAGTTTAATGTGTTTATTCCTGTCGTTCCCTTTTTTTTTTGTTTGTTCCCCCCCCACCCCCGCCCCAGCAGTGAATAGTATCAAGTTTATTTTGTGTTGGCTTCTTCTAAATTGCATATTCAAAGATCAACACTGAAATCAAGGTCTTCTACACTTACAGTCTTTCATGACCCATCCGCCAACTTTTTCACTGCTAGTGAATTGCTCTTCATTGTCACTGTCACTGGTATTATCCTGGTGAATTTAACTTTATGCCTCTTCTATAATGTCTGCTGGAGGCCGGAGGCCTGTCTTAACGATTACGAACTACCTGTCTATGTGGGTTGGTGGGGTCAAGGGAAGGGGGTTGTTTTGATGTAGTTATGTTGCTCGTTGTGCTCTGTGTTGTTCTGCCAAGTATTGTGGGCCTGCTAGGTCGCCATATGTGGTGACTCTTGCGGGCTGCCCTCAGCACATCTTTAGGTTGTGCTGGTTGGCAACGCAAACTTTGCATTTCACTGTATGTTCAGATGATAAATAAATGTATCGGAATCTGAATGTTGCTCCTTGCCGCCTATGATCTTGTATAAATTAACTGCTTTATTTAGCATTAAAGCAGCATACACAAAATTCTGGAGGAACTCAGCAAGCCAGGCAGCCTCTGTGGAAAAGAGTACAGTCAATGTCGATGTTTTGTGCTGAGACCCTTCATTAGGGCTGGAAAGAAAAGATGAGGAGTGGGAGTAAGAAAGTGGAGGGAGAGGAGGAAGAAACACAAGGTAATAAGTGAAACCAGGAAAGGGAGGGGGGTGGAGGGATGAAGTAAAGAGCTGGGAAGTTGATTGGTGAAAGAGATACAGGGCTGGAGAAGGGGGAAACTGGTAGAGGACAGAAGGCCATAGAAGAAAGAAAAGAGGGAGCAGCATCAGAGGCTGGAGATGAGGTAAGAGAGGGAAATGGGAATGGAGAATGGTGAAGTGGGTGGGAGGCATTGCAAGAAGTCTGAGAAATTCATGTTCATGCCTTCAGGTTGGATGTTGTCCCAATGGAATATAAGATGTTATGACCTGAGTGTGGCCTTATTGAAACAGTAGAGGAGGCCATGGACTGACATTTTGGAATGGGAAGTGCAAATAAAATGGGTGGCCACTGGGAGATCCTGCTTTTTCTGGCGGACAGAGCATAGGTGCTCGGCGAAGCGGTCTCCCAATCTATGTCGGGTCTCACTGATATACAGAAGGGCACACCAGATACAGTAGATGACCCCAACAGGCTTACAGATGAAGTATTGCCTCGTCTGGAAGGACTGTTTGGGAGCCCTGAATGGTAGTGAGGGAGGAGGTGTAGGGGCGGGTGTAACACTTGTTCGGCTTGCAAGGATCAGTGGGGAGGGACGAGTTGATAAGAGAGTCACATCAGGAGTGATCCCTGTGGAAATCAGAAAATGGGGGTAGGGAAAAATGTGCTTGGTGGTGGGATCCCACTGTAGCTGGGGGAAGATGTGGAGAATTATGTGTTGGACACAAAGGCTGGTGGGGTGGTAGGTGAGGATAAGAGGATCCCTATCCCCAGCATTAACTTTATCTTCCTTCCTTCTGCCACATTCCCTGCCCAAATGTTCTATAAATTTCTCCAAACTGCATTGAAAAAGTCTTGCTTCTTTTCTTTGAAAGCACTGCTCCACTGCTGTTTCTCAATAGCCCTGTAAATGTTTCCTTTACAAGCATATCCTTAATTCTTTTTTAAAAGTAGCTATTGACTTAACTTTCCTTAGGCACTGCATTCAGGACAACACAATTTGCTGCAATAAAAAATACATCAAATATATCTTCCAATCACAGGAATTATGTGTGACCTGATTAAAACTTCACTTGCCCAAGGGAATCTTCCTATCAACCAAAGAGAAATCAGTTTTAGATGCCTCAGTTCAATTTCCCTTTATTTGTCTCCACTGCAAGATCTCTTTATGAACAACAAAATCACCAGTTTCTGACAGAGCCTTTGTAGATAGACATAGAGCTGTACAGCATAGAAATCCATCCTTCGAGCTATACGTTTATGCTAACCCTCATTCCTACATTAACTATACTAGTCACGCTTGCCTGTATTAATTCCATATCCTTCTGTGTGCCTTCCCCATTCAAGTATCTGTCCAAATGTCTCTTCCGTATTGTTACTGTTCCAGCTTCCTGGACCTCCTGTGACAGTGCCAGCCTATCAAATCTCTCCTTATAATTGAAGCTGTCCAATCCTGGCAACAACACCGTGAATCTTTTCTGCGCCATCTCTAGCTTGGCCGCATCTTTCTGTGGTGTGGTGTTCTTTCAGGAGGGTGAACCTACAGAAAGCATCCAGCCAAGGTGGGGTACCTGACCGATTACTAAAGACTTGTGTTGATCAGTTAGCTGGAGTGTTCACCGATACCTTCACCCTCTCACTTTGGCCTGGGATGGAAACACCAAGGCCCTCGAACAGAAAATCCTACTACAAAAAGTAATGGATATGGCCCAGTCCACCACAGGTGGAACCATCCCCACCATTGCTCATATTTATATGGAGCACTATTGCAGGAAAGCAGTATCCATTATCAGGGATCCCCGCCATCCAGGCTGTGCTCTCATCTCACTGCTGCCATCAGGAAGGTGGTAGAGGAGCCTCAAGACCCACACTACCGAGTTCAGGAAAAGCTATTTCCCCTCAACCATCACTTGCCCCAACACTGAACTGTTCCACAAACCATGGACTCACTTTGAAGGAATTTTCATCTAACATTCTTGCTATTTATTGCTTGTTTAATGTTATCATTATTATTTCATTTTTCTTTTGAGTCGCACAGTGTGTTATGTTTTGTTCATTGTCCTTTTTGGTGTGGTCTTTCATTGATTCTGTTGTGTTTCTTGTATTCATTGTGACTGCCTGCAAGAAAATGCATCTCAGGATTGTACGTGGTGACATGCATATACTTTGATAATAAACTTACATTGAGCTTTGAAGTGCACACAGTACTGCAAGTATGGTCTAGCCAATATTGTGTACAACTGTAACGTGATGTCACCACTCTTGTGCTCACTACCACAGCCAATGAAGGCAAACATATTGTACACCGTCTTCATCACTCTGGCTATCTGTGTTTCAAATTCCAGGGAACTATGTGGTTGTGCCCCAAGGTCTGTCTGTTCAAAATTATTCCCTGGGGCCCCACGATTTACTGTATATTTCTTGCTTGGTTTGACTTCCCAAAATGCATCTCCTTAACAGTGGTCTAAGTTAAAGTCCACCTGCACACATTTCAAGATGATATCCTGTTGTAACCTCAGACAAACTTCTTCACTGTCACTACACCACCAATTATGGTGTCCTCTTCAGACTTGCTAATCATGCCACCTATTTGCTCATGCAAAACATTAATATAGATGAGAAACCACGGAGGACCTTGCATTGATTCTTGCTACACACCACTGGTCACACCCCTTCAATGTGAAAATGAAACCTCCTACCACCAGGACAATTTTCTATGTAGTTGGCTTGATTACTCTGTATCCCATGTGATCATACTTTCCAGGGCAGCCGTGTAGTCAACATCTACTGTCCTGTCCTCGGAAATCCTCTTAGTCATATCTCCCAAAAACTCAAGTTCACGATCTCTCAAAGATCTGAACCCCAAAGACTTAACGTAGGAACAAAAGAACATAAATTAAAGTAGGTGTACGTCATTCAGCCCCACACAGCTACTGGTAGTTATCGCGCTTACCCTGCTGCTCTTCATGATTAAAGTTACCATACCAGCTGCCTTCCAGTGATCTCGCACCTCACTTGTGGCCAGCTAAGATTTGGGTGTCTCCGTCAGGATTCCAGCAAGCTTATTGTCATCTACAGCGGTCTGGGATGCATCTCATCAGGTCCTCATGCTTTATCCATCTTTAAGCCCTTTAAGATACCTAATACTTCATTTAAAATGTTAAAATATTCTAGAATTTCACTCTCCCTGCCCCCATACCCAGTTTACTGAATTCTCCTGCTGCAATGTTCTTCTTAGTAAATGCTAATGTGAAGGTATCCTCCCCCTCTTCCTCAGCGAGAGAAACCAGACCTGTATTCAACAGTGCAGGGCCCTACAAAATTTCAGTAAGACAGCTGTACCCTTTGGCTTACTTCTTGTATGCTTCCTTTACTGTAACTCTTAACTCATAATCATGTACAAAATTAATCGATGAAATTTTTCTATTTAGAGAAGCGACAGCATGACTCGTCACTTCAATGAGAAATGGTTTCATGGGAAAATGGGCAAGGATGGCAGACAGCGAGCAGAGAAGCTGTTACAGGAGTTCTGTGCAGAAACATCGGGACGAGACGGAACGTTTTTGGTCCGTGAGAGTGATACATTCCCCGGAGACTTCACCTTGTCATTTTGGTATTGCTGTACTCTTTCACTAAACTTTATCTACCAAAGTTTCCTCAGTCATAATTATTCCACAAAAGCAATGTTTATATGACAGTGTTGGCTGCAGAAATATTTGAAGAAAGGTTATAAAAAAAAGGCCAAAAAAGATAAAATGGCAAACAATCTAATAAAAGATAAACTCTAGCTTTTCACTTATCCATGTAATGGATTGAAAGTGTTGTCGTAAAATGTGATTATAGAAGTGCAGAAATAGCAGCAAAAATACTAAACCGTTGCATTCATTAAAGATATTAAAATAAAGTTATACCATAAGACATAGGAGCAGAATTAGGCCATTCGATTAATCAAGTTTGCTCCGCCATTTGATCATGGCTGATTTATTTTCCTTCTTGACTTCACTCTCCTGTCTTCTTTCCATAACCTTTAATCCCTTACTAATCAAGAACCTGTCAACCTCTCTTTAAGTATACCCACTGATGTTACCTCCACAGCCATCTCTGGCAATGTATTCCACACATTCTCCACCTTCTGGCTAACGAAAGTCATCCTCATCACTTTTCTAAAGAGATGTCTTTCTATTCTGAGGCTGTTCCCTCTGGTCCTGGAGTCTCCCACATTGGGAACATGTCTTGGACAATCGGAAAAATTAGTCAACAAAACAAAGAAGATCAAGCATGTATTTAGTTTCATTACAATAGCAGAGGCAAGTAGCTGTGTGTAACTAAATTAACCAGCCTGTGCCCAGTGCTTCTGCAATAAGGACTGAAAATGTTTAAGTGTCATCATTTGCCAGTGATCATCACAGTAAACTTCTTTAAATGATTTGACAATGCAACCTTAAGCCTTGTTTCTGCTAATAGTAGCATGGATTGTTATTCATAACCTTTGGATAGCCATGAATATATATTGCCTAAGAACTTGACAGTTAATGATTATTTATATTTCACCTAGTGTTTGGACAAGATGATTTATCAGCAGAGTTATTAACTTTACATAGGTCCCTAGGAGAATTAAGTCATTTTGGAGAACAAGGTGATGTTAGAGGAGTTAAACAGATACTTTTATCTGTTTGACCTAATTGAAACCTATAGGATGGTAAAAAGCCTTGACAGAGTGGATGTGAAGAGGATATTTCCTATGAGGGAGAGTTTAGGACCAGAGGACACAGCCTCAGTTGAAGAGGGGTATACTTTTAGAATGGAGATGAGGAGGAAGTTCTTTAGACAGAGACTGATGAATCTGTGGAATGGGTTGCTACCGGAATCTGTGGAGGCCAAGTCTTTATGAATATTTAAGGTGAATGTTGATGGATCGTTGATTGGTCAAAGCACGAAGGTGTAGCGAGAGAAGGCAGGGGATTGGGGCTGAGAGGAATAATGGATCAGCCACGAAGAGATGGTGGGGCAGACTCAATCAGCCAAATAGCCTAATTCTGCTCTTGTGGTCTTATATCAATCTTTATGGGAGAAAATTGTACAAATACACAACTAATACTGAAAAGAATTGTGATGAGGCATTCTTTTTTCAAAGGAGCAGAGGTTTGGAGCACATTGTATTGCAAAAGGAAATACTGTGTCCGTGTAGGCATGGATATGCATTTGAAGTGACACACGCAAAATGCTGAAGGAATTCAGCAGGTCAGGCAGCACCTTTGGAGAGGAATAAGGAGACAACATTTTTGGCTGACACTATTCATCGGGACCTTCTCGGCCAAAAAAACACCAGCTCTTTATTTCTCTATAGGTGCTGCCTGACCTGCTGAGTTCCTGCGGCATTTTCTGTTTGTTACTCCGGAGTTCCAGCACTTTCAGAATATCTTTGTTTAAGATCCTCCGTGTCTATTGGCCCAAAGCTGGAAAGTGGGCTTTGGCTAAAAAGACTACATCAGTCAGTGCAGATAGCTGGACAAAAATACTCTTTTTGTGACTAGTTCTCTTCCCTTCTCACATTCCTCCTCCAACTTGTATCTTGTGATCAGATCATAATGCTTTGTAAGATGACTTCCAGGTCTCAGAGAGACTTCTGCAAATGCTAAACAGTCTATGTCTGTCCCAAAAATAGTGAGGGGACAAGTTTCTCCAATAAAACGCTTAGAAGTAGAACGGCATTAGAGCAGTTCACCTAATCACACTCTCATCTACTAACTAAACTCTATGGACAATGTTATGTTCCAACAGAGATGTTAAATATTAAATAAAAACTGACACTTTAATTCTTTTCTCTGTGTTTTTGAAACTAGGAGGAACGGAAGAGTTCAGCACTGTCGCATTCGCTCTGTCACAGATGAAGAGGGCAGTAAATACTTCCTGACGGATAACTTAACTTTCCATAATGTCTATGACCTAGTGCAATACTATCAGAATACACCTTTACGGTGCAGTGAATTTGAATTATGTTTAACTGAAGCAGTACCTTGCCCAAATCCTCATGAATCTCAGGAGTAAGTACACCATCAAAAATCTGCACTTAATGTACATGGGGTGATTGATAAGTTCGTGGTCTAAGGTAGAAGGAGTCAATTTTAGAAAATCTAGCACATTTATTTTTCAACATACTCCCATCCTACATGTACACGCTTAGTCCAGCAGTCGTGGAGCATACGGATCCCTTCTTTGTAGAATTCGGCGTCTTGGACCTCCAGAAAGTGGTCCACAGCAGAGGTGATTGATAAGTTTGTGGCCGAAGGTAGAAGGAGATGAGTTATACAGCTCTCATTACATGCACGCGCATTTCAACTCTGAGTGATTATGCAGAAAGTTTGAAGTTAATAACTCATCTCCTTCTACATTAGGCCACAAACTTATCAATCACCCCTGCTGTGGACCACTTTCTGGAGATCCAAGATGCTGACTTCTACAAAGAAGGGATCTGTATGCTCCATGACCGCTAGACTAAGTGTGTAAATGTAGGAGGGGACTATGTTGAACAATAAATGTGCTCAGGTTTCTAAGATTGACTCCTTTTACCTTAGGCCACAAAGTTATCAATAATCCCTCATAAATCTATCAAAAACAGAGAGATCTAGAAGTCATATATCAAAAATATCTTTCTACTGCCAATGGATGGATATTCAGGATAAACGGATTCAAATCTGTAGATAAGAGACAATCAATTAGAAAGTACTCATTTGAATACTACAGTGCTAAGTTAACCAATGAGAAAGCACATTTGAGAAATGGAGAACAAAGAAATTTCTAAGGCTTTCCAGAATCTTACTCCGTATAGCCACTAGGAATAATAGTAAGCAGTTGCTTGTGTATAAGCAATTACATAAAATACAAGCAGACAATTAATTGTTAAGCTGCAAGGAAAATAAAAATAAAACAGTCCAGTCTAAGGATTAAACAGTCAGATCCAACATGTGAGAGCTCCATTCACTGGAAAAGGAGCAATAATGGTTGCACATCAAAAATAATCAAAAATCATGAAAATCAAACTTTGTTTAATTATCACACCTGGAGGTTAGTAGTTGCAAAACTTATCTTAGGTTGTCCTGCAGATCGAGGAAACTTGCTTTCACTCTGATTCTGTGGGTTCAGCGCTGGCTGATAGGTCTAGTGTGGGAACACAGACCCTTTGAAGAAAGAATGTGAAATGCCTGATGGGACGGGCAGCTGGTAGCTTTGTGAGGTGACGTGCTTCTTCCATCATGTCCGCCATGTTTCTGTTATGCTCCTGGTGCATGGAATAAAAGTGTCTAGTGCCATCCTCTGATTCTTCTCCATGTTAAGCAGTCAGTCTGAGAACTTTGCTAAGCAATTTATGAACTTCCTTTAATCTTTTCCCTTATAAACTCATCCTATGACAGAGCTCAGAGGAGAGAGCATATTCTGGGAGCTGGAGCGGGTCTGCAAGTGATGTCTGCCCAGCAGAGCTGAGTGTAAATACGGCCTCCATGTTGGGATGTTTGGCTGGGAGAGAGCATAAGTATTGGTTCACTGGATTTGAAGGATTTTGCAGAGCAAGTATTGGTCGTACCACGCCTTCTGTTAGCAGTCTAACTCCCAGAAGCAAGTGTGATGGTAGGAATCGCTACTGCCCAGCAGGCCACAAGTACTGTATTTTGCAGGGTTTTAATATGCAAACACCATTTTCTACAGTCAGTCAAAGGCTAATGAAGGCAGTGATGTATTTCACCATTAATGCTTGCCTTCTCTGAGAGGTGTGTTTTCCATTGTTCCTGCCATTGACCTGTATTGTTGGGGGCATGGTTGTATAGGTTGGAAGATGCATCTTGAATGCTTCAGTGAATGAGCTGACAGTGTCTGGGAACTTGGCTTCTGAGTGTTAACATTATCTCGGCACTTCAGCTCGATTGTAGAGACTATGGTTCTGGAGTTGAGTACAGGTTCAACAGTTTCCTATTAGTTCTGTAATTTAGCTCTGCTCTGGCAGGGAGCGCGCTGGTTGCAGTACTGCTGAGAGATGTTCCTCAACTGATCCGCGAAGATCAGGAAGTTGGTTGAAAAGTTTCAATACAGCTCCACGAAATGAAAAGCAATTTCTCAATGAACTGAATCACTGCATAGTTTTTTGTTATTTCCAGATGGTACTATAAAAATCTAAGTCGGGGAGAAGCCGAGGACATGCTTATGAGGATACCCAGAGATGGGGCCTTTCTGGTTCGAAAGCGAGATGAGTCAAATTCCTATGCTATTACCTTTAGGTAAGCGAACTAAACATTCCTAAACATATTTTAATCAAATATACCTGTCGCACCATCACTGAAACTTTAATTTTGTGACTTACCCCCAGGGCCGACAGTAAGGTTAAGCACTGCCGTATTAACTATGACGAAGGCAAGTACATACTAGGGACCTCAGCAGAGTTTGACAGCCTTGTGGAACTTATCAGTTATCATAAAAAACATCCCTTATATAGAAAAATGAAACTCCGTTATCCAGTCACAGAAAAAATGCTTGAGCGTTACAGTGTGGTAAGTGTTCTGCTTATTTTCTTAACAATACTCTTTTCACTGATGTGGTATGTTATTGCTGATATGCTTCTCTCCTCAGGTAAGAAAGTGTGTAAAAAAAAAAAAAAAAAAAAAAATTCATTTCCCTAACCCTGAGGTTAACTGGCTGTCTTTAGCATCAGTTCATGATCATTCATGATACTGGAGTGACTTGATGCTTATAACTGTCCTTGTCCAAACAGCTCTATTTTAAAAGACTCCTTCTGCACCCTGACAAAAACCTTGAGGATAAAACTCAACTGGTATTTATAAGGATTGGAAAGCGGACATCTGAATTAATTTGTAATTTATGGAATTTAGCAGTTACTGACCATTCCAACTACCTCTTGAGGAGGTGAGGGTAGGCAGCTCATAAGAACAGCTCCAGTACTTTTAGGGAGGGTCTTGCAAAATTCTGACTTGGTAAGAAAACTATATGATACACAGGGGAATCACTGGTGTTCCAATGTGCCTGCTGTTCTTTGCGCTCTAGATGGTAGAGAATGAGGGTTTAATCCTTGCAATTGAGCCTGTGCATCTTGTATTTGTCCTGTTGTTTGTTAAATGATTTTTTGTTATCCTCTTAATTCCAAAACCTCAAGTAAAATTATGCCTAGCTTTCTTATTGCTTAATACTGGCAGCAAATTGTGGACTTGCCTCCATTTTATACAATACCTAAAATCCAAAGGGTGTGGTGCGTGAATGGTTAGGGTGTTGGGCTCATGATCTGAAGGTCATGGGTTTGAGTCTCAGCCAAGGCAGCACTGCTCCAGTCCACCCAGCTGAAAATGGGTACCGGCAAAATGCTAGGGGTTAACCTTGCGATAGACTGGCATCCTATCCGGGGGGTGGGGGGGTGGGGGTGGAGTCTCGTATTCTCAGATGGCATAAGCACCGGCCTGATGGGCCACAAGGCTTGGGACAGACTTCAACTTTTTTAATTTAAAATCCAAAGGCATTGTCATTGTTGAATGCAGATTAGCCCTACCATTGTGTAAATTCAGATTATGTTTCCCTTCTGTTTTTAAAGAAGCATAAATCACAAAAGGATTTTTGATTAAGTTCAAAGAATTAACATATCATTATTCTAATAGAAAGGTCTCCTCAAAATGCCCTGAAACTACACGCATATCAATCTTTATTATTCTCCATAACTACAGTTTTGTTCTGCTTTCAGGTAAAAGACTATGGCAGTCTCTATGGGATAAATTATGTGGATCCAAATGAACTTGCACCTTCAAAGGTAGGATTCTGAAATTGACTTTTCTTGTGCTTATGTAATATTGACTAAATTTTGCTGTGAGAGGCAGAAATTGGAAACTTAAAGTGAAATTCTTGTTCTGGGTTTCAAAATTTTATACCAAAATCTCAAATGGGAGACAGAACAAATGTTTGGAGAAGCATCCCTCCTTTTTATTTTAAACTATTAAGTTGTATTTGAATATTGTGTAAGTTTTGAAAACTGATTTATGAATAAAACATAAATCTCAATTCTTTATTCACAAATGTTGATTCTTCTCCAATAATTTGCTGCCTTTTAGGTAATTAGCAGCTACTTTTTGTCAAAATGACCAGTGCTTTGGCCATCAGGACCACAAATACATTATACAACAGCAATATATTGTTTGATATATTCAAGGAAGAACCTCACTGCGAAGTAGACATTGCCTACTACATCATCATATGCAACAAGCACTCAGCGGAACCTCCAGTAGAATTGATTATTGAGTGATAAAAAATTGAATATAAGTAAAAATGTATTCCCTCCTAATTTTACCCTCAGCTCATTCCTCCTCCGAAAGAATCAAAGACTTTGCTATTGCTCCTTGCACAAGTCTTTCATGATGTCCCACATTATTTTGCAGCAATTAAAATATTCTGAAGTACAAAATGATATACAGCAGAAGACCAAGGAGTTGACTTACACCTAGCCCTGGAAGCTTCTATAGTGCTGTATTATTTGAATAGGGGCTTTCTGATTGGCTGACTCTTATCTGTGAATTTGAATGGATTTTTTCTTATCTCCATTTCTGAGTATAAAAAGAGCTGACTATAAGGTAGCACCATCTTTTTTCTCTTTCTTTTGCTTCTCCCTTCAGCTACTAGCCTCTGTTCCTATTAATTTTTTCTTTCTTCTATTACCGTTTAATAAAACAATCAGGAAGCAACAAGTTTTTGCCTCTTTCCTGATTTCTGAAAGGACCTTGGATTCAACTGAGGACAGCTAATGTTGCTCTGTTGTTTAAGACAGGCTGTAAGAGTAAGCCAGTGAGTCCAGCAGCAATAGTGGGAAATTTATTGAAGGTGTTCTAAGGGACTATATATATATATAAGCTTTTGGATAGACAAGAACTGATTAGGGATAGTCAGTATGTATCTAATTAATCTTATATAATTTTACAAGGAAGTTATTGGGAAAGTTGATGAAGGCAAAGCAGTGGATGTTGCCTACATGGACGTTGACAAGCTCCCGCATGGGAGGTTGATCAAGAATGGTCAGTGGCTTGGCATTCAGAATGAGGTAGTAAATTGGATTAGACATTGTCTTACGGGCAAAGTCAGATAGTGGTACTAAGTGATTGCCTCTCTAACTGGAGGCCTGTGACTAGTGACGTGCTGCAGGGATCGGTGCTGGGTCCATTGCTGTTTGTTCATCGATGGGCCTACTTCTGCTCCTTTGTCTTATGGTCTTATGGTCTTATATCTACAATTTGGATGATAATGTCAGACATCCCACCCTACAAAAACTCATTTCAGGGAGGTAGCACCATCAATTTGCGGGAGACTCCCGGAACTTGCGAGAGAGGTGGGATATCTGCAATAGAGTAGCTCCTTAACAGCTAGCCAGCTAGTTTAAATAACGTTAGCTACGCTAATGAATGAATGACACCTGTTAAACTCACCTCAACACGTCTTTTACAGTCTTGACCCACCGTGGGCAATAGAAAAGTCACTGTTGCAAACAGTGCAGCGAGCAACACTGTCATTATTTTTGACCCCTATTAGGCAGGGATACACTTTAGTGTAGTCTGGAATGACGTATGTTTTATATTTTCTTTTTTTTTTTTTTTTGGAACACTCTGCCATGGCGCACTCTCGCTCTCTGTCTCGCTCACACGCACGCTCGCTCTCGTGGTCACTCGCGTGCTTTTGCTTTCTCTCTTGCTCTCTCGCTTGCTTTCTCTCTCGCGCTCTTTCTTGCTTTTGCTCACTCGCTCTCATAAAAATTGATTTCCGTGATATTGTATATAATTTGCGGGCATCAGGGAGCCACTATTAATATGCGGGAGACTCCTGGAACTTCCAGGAGAGGTGGGATGTCTGTAATGTAGTAAACTGGATCCGCAAATTTGCAGATAACACTAAGATTGGGCATGTAGTGGACAGCGCAGAGGGCTATCAAAGATTGCAGTGGGTTCTAAAAAATGGCAGATGACATTTATTGCAGGTAAATGTGAGGTGTTGCACTTTTGAGAGGACCAAACAGGGTAGGATTTATACAGTGATCGATAGGGCACTGACAAGGGACTGATTTGGGGCACTGATTTGGGAATACAGATCCATAATTCCTTGAAAGTGGTGTCATAGGTACAGCAGATAGGGTCGTAAAGAGATCTTTTGGCACATTGGCCTTTATAAATCAATGTATTAAGTACAGGGGTTGGAATATTGTGTTGAAGTTGTACAAGATGCGGTGAGGCCTGATTTGAAGTATTGTGTGCAGTTCTAGTCACCTACCTACAGGAAAGACTAAAGTAAGCTTGACAGAGTGCAGAGAAAACTTACAAGGGTTTTGCCAGAACTTGAAGACTTGAGTTATAGGGAGGGTTCAATAGGTTAAGACTTTATTCCTTAGAGCATAGGATACTGAGGAGAGATTTGATAGAGAAATACAAAATTATGAGACATATAGATAGGGAAAATGCAGGTAGGCTTTTTCCACTGAGGTTTCAGTTTGGGTATTTGATCCTCCACAATATTCCGTGTGGGAATTTAAACTGGAGGTGGCAAGTGTTTTTTTTTAACGAGGTCGAGTTGCGATCTCGACATCAACCCAGCATGGATGGAGAGCGCGCTTGGGAGCGGTTTGCCACCGGACTGAACTGGGGAACCTTTGTTCTCGAGCCCGCGGCTGATCTCACTGCGCCACCAGCCGACCGTTGTAGTGAGTGAGATCGTGTGAGACTACAACCAAAGGTCATGGGTTGAGGATGAAAGATGAAATGTTTAAGGGAAACATGAAGGGGAACTTCTTCACTCAGAGGGTGGTGAGAGTGTGAATCAAGTAGGCAGAGGAAGTGGTAGGGCTCATATGTCCAAAGATAAACTATCTCACTATTACTCTTATATTAATCCAATATGTGACAGATGTCATTTCGAGATAGCTTCTCTAACCAACATGTTTTGGTCATGTCCCCTGTTGCAGAAATATTGGAAAGATATTTTTGATATTATTTCAACAGTTTTAAATATAGACTTACAACCACATCCAATTACTGCTATTTTTGGACTACCAATGATAGATTTAAATAATTTAAACTCTTCATCACGAAGGATGATTGCATTTCTTACTTTAATGGCTAGAAGGTCTATTTTGTTGAATTGGAAAGAGATTAACCCTCCTAAGGTATTTCATTGGTTTTCACAAAATATGCTGTGTTTGAATTTGGAGAAAATTAGAAGTGCAGTTTATGACCCTTCCATCAAGTTTGAAAAAACTTGGAGGCCATTCATTCAGCATTTTCACTTAATGTAATATCTTTATTTCCAAACTTATTTTATTTCTCTGTATTGATGTTGGAGGGGAATGGAGTCGTCGGCACTAAGGTTTTCTTCTTTTTCATTTTTAAGTTCTTAGATTTGCCCAAGTCTTTTAGTTTAGTTGATTAATTTTGTCTTTCTTTTGGGATGGGATTTTTTTTTTGGTTTTGGTTTTTTTTTTCTTTTTCATGATTTTTTTAAAAATTTTTTTTGATTTGTATTATCCGTTGTTAGTTTTATATGATTGGGAGCTTTGTGAAATTTCAATATTGGATTTTACGATTACTGTTTGTAAGTGTAACAATTTATCTCCTATTGTATCATTGCTATGTTTTGTCTATATATTCTAAAATTAATAAAAAGATTGAAAAAGGAAGAAAGGAAGTGGTGAATGTGATTTCGATTTCACATTTAAGAGAAAGTTGGATGGGTACGTGGATGGGGGGGCGGTGTGGTGGTCTAGGGTCCAAGTGCAGGTCAATAGGACTAGGTAGATGAATAGTTCGCCATAGACTAGATGGCCCGAAGGGCATGTTAATGTGCTATATTTTTCTATAATTCTACGACACTTGTAGATGATTGAGACTGGTATGCATGATGGACAACAATAATTTAAATTTATTTAGCATTTTTAATACAGCAACCCATGTCTGAGGGGTCCCCAGGAGCTGTAAGCCTCATTAGGTTATATGAGAGAAGATTACTAACAGCTTTTTGAAACAGTTTTAAAGATGATCTTATGAAAAGCCAATAAGACAGAATAATAGGAAGGGAATTCCACCCAATGTACAGGGTGTTGACCAGTTGGCATCACTGCAAATAGGAGAGTGATTGAATTTGAAAACAAACATAAGAAAGCAAACGTTAAAAAAAACACCTTTCCTAAATTCATAGTGTTGCTCAGGGAATCCTTGAGGCATGGGTGAAAAGGGAAAATAAACAGCAGGCTTATTTGGCGTCTTGAAATTTACAAAGAATAGACTATGGAGGATGGTCAGGAGTGTTATGAAATAGTCAAGACTAGAAGTAACAAAGGTGGAAACTGTAATTTGGACTCCAATGAATATTTTCATCCTTTCCACCATTTAGACATGGGCCTTACAGCTGGTTCCTTAGTTTCCTTCTCTTGTCTTAAGAATGCAGGAACTCATTACCTCACAATAAGGAAAATAGAAGCATTGAGACTCGTGATCTCTTTCTACTTGGGCTGTTGAAGGAGTAGGGAAGGGATTGTAATTGAACAATTGAGGACTTTTGAAGCAACTGAATTTTTGTCAGCACAGAGGCCAGCCTCATGTCTAAGCTATTTCCTAGAACGCAAAAATCTAGGTGGTTTATTAGATACATACTGTGGCATTTGATCTTGAATAATTAGGAATGTAGATTAAAAGTTTGCCAATAGTTTTGAACTTTGATTCTCTCTTTACCAACTTTGTTCATGCTAATATGCAAATTCATGGCTGATTAAAAAGATTAAAGTATGAAAAGACATTGCCAGTGGGAGGAAAGTACCTTCAATGCTATGCATTAAGATCAAAAGAAAAACACTAAAAGCAATTTTAACGCAGGAAAATGTCTTACTCGCAAATATATTCACTTACCAATGAAATTCGAGTTTGCTGATATGAGTTGATGGTTTATGTAGGGTGATAGGAGAAAGGTGGAGTGTGCAGTTTACATAAAATTAAATATACAATTTTTCTCCTTTCAATATTAGCAATAAATTTACTTTGATCTTAATATGTATCCAATCTTATAAACTTCTTTCTTCCAAAATTTCCTTAATCCTAATGATATAAGTCCTATTCAAAGGCTTCCTTCATTGACTCATAAGTAATAAAATTATTTGTTTAGATGCCTTGTATGGTAACTATAAATACAAGTCCTCTTCAATGTGATTCAATCTCTAAAGACTTTAACCATGTGTTTCTTTATCCTTAGGGTTCAGTGAAAGCTCTGTACAATTATCAAGCTCAACAACCGGATGAACTTTCTTTTCCTAGAGGTGTCATCATCCTCAATGTCAAAAAGCACGACCAAGGGTGGTAAGGATTCTTGTTTTGCAACTAATAAATAAACTGGTAATTTATCAGGGTTTTTCCTCTTCATTTGAATAGTGAAAATAAGGACTGATTCGGAAAGCAGACACAGTGTCAAGAAATTCATTTAGTGAGTTAGCAAGAAGAAGATGTAGGAGGTTCATATTACTGTCCAAGGGCATCCTGAGGGTGGTAACATGTAGCATGTATTCAAAGACAAAGTCTGTAGAGCTTCAGTGTTCCAGTGTGATCTTTGGATGTTTTTTGGCACTGCTGATCAGCTTTGAACAACTTTGCACTGATAACCATGGCTCTTCGCCTCCACAGATCTTTGACGAATCCCCGAGCTGCACGTACCTCATTCCCTCTGGACAACATCTCCCTTGGCCAGCATCCCTGAAATTTACAGCTATATGCCATCATCAAATTCCTAAACCGATGCAGGGTTTCAATCTGAAATATTGGCAATTCCTTTCCACCCACCGAGGTCCTCCAGTTGTTCGTTGTTCCTCCACATTTCAGCATCTGCAGCCTATAGAGTCTGCAAGTTTCCATCCTTCTTTCCTGGGTTTCCTGCATTCTCCAGCAAGTATTTCTCCTTCAACTGCAGTGGGTATGACATCCCATTGTTGTGTGTGTGCGTGTGTACACTAAGCATTCAATGAAGCAGTGACTGCCCATTGCACTCCACTCAAGCCCTTCAATGGAATTTCTTCATTTCTCCCACTTTTGCTTTTATGCCCCCGACAACTTCAAGGACATTCGGAACCAACACCTGCCTTTATAATAGGTATTACATTACCTTCCTCTCCTGGTCTGTGTGTGTCTTGTATGGCCTGACTGCCTCTTCATAAACAATGTGCCTGGCCTGCAGCTTAGAAGAAGATCTAGGAATTTTTGAAGTCATGTTGCGTTCTGCTTCATTATTTTGTGTCACAACTTATTCTGACATCTACCATTAAAATGTTTTCTGTTAATCTAGAAATAGTTCATGCCTGATATTTGCCTTGTCTTCTGTCCATGTAGCATTGTCATGAGCGTAGTATCTCAGAACGGTGTGGTTTCTAAACTGGTGTAAAATGGAAAAGCAGCATCCAATTTATGCACAGAAAGCTCCCACAAAATGCTTAGTAAGGGATACATATTTCAGCCAGGACATCAGAGCTACTAGCCTGCTTTTATTCAAAGTAGTGCGATGGGACCTTTTTACATCTAGACAAGAGATTAGATAGAATCTCAGCTGAACTTTCTCATGCAGGGGAGGGAGGGAACGTTGATTCAGACCATGAGAGGCCAGCATCGGGCATTTTCATGCCTTAGAAGGCGCAGATTGGAAGTCTGTGTGGGGCACCACTCCTCTCACAGACACTAGAGCAATGTGTGATTAAGTGCCTTGCTCAAGGGCACAAACACACTGCCACAGCTGAGGCTCGAACTAGCAACCTTGAGGTAACTAGACGAACGTTTTAACCACTTGGTCACATGCCCAACTCTTTTTCATGCAAAAGATAACAATCAATTTGGACTGACAATTTACTGCAGCTAAGAAGCAATATTATAACTTTACTCTTTCCTTAAAATTAGATTACTTATTCATAAATAAAGCAGCTTCTGGGCGGACTGAAGGGAAATATACTCAGTGGGCACTTTATTAAGTACAACAGTACCCCTGCTGGTTGATGCAAATAGCTAATTAGCCAATCATGTGGCAGCGTCTCAATGCATAAAAAGCATATTGACATGGTCAAGAGGTTCAGTGTAGTTCAGACCAAACATCAGAATAGGAAAGAAATTTGATCTAAAGTAACTTTAGCCACAGAATGATTGTTGGTGCTATATGGAATAGTTTGAGTATTTCAGAAACTGCAGATCTCCGGTGATTTTCATGCAGAACAGTCTCTAGAGTTTATAGAGAATGGTACTAGGAACAAAGGGCATCCAGTGAGCAGCAGTTCTGTGGGCAAGAAAGCCTTGTAAATGAGAGGTCAGAAGAGACTGGCTAATCTGGTTCAAGCTGACAGAAAGGCAGCAGTAATTCAAATAACCATGTGTTACAACAGTGCTGTGCTGAAGAGCATCTCTGAACACATGTTGAACCTTGAAATGGAAGGACTTCAGCAGCAAACCACACTGGGTTCTACTCCTGTACCTAATAAAGTGACCACAGAGTGAGTGTATAATTGTTAAGCTCACCCTTGGCTTAGTTGACAGAATTCGTGCCTCAGAATCAAAATGTTGTGCTTTCAGATACCACTCAAGTGATTGGAGTAGAAAGGTCAAGAACTGACTCTTCAATCTATTACTATCTCTAGGTTGTCTCTTAATTTCCAGCAATATAACCACAATCCGGATTAGCTAAATCCTCAGAGAAGTTCCCTACCAACCAGTTGCATTACCTTCTCTTTTCCCAGGCACAATGTTGCTTTAGTTCACACAGCTCAATAATTCTATCTGCATAATTTGTTTAGGTGGACAGGGGACTATGGAGATCAAATACAAAAATACTTTCCAGCCAACTATGTGGAAGAAATAGCAGCTGAAATTCAAGAGGAAGGAAACAACCAGGTATATTTCGTTTGAATGTTGGTTTCCATATTCTCATAGACTCGAAGACTTGACCGTGACATATGTAACTGCACAGTTCTACTTAAACATATCAATGCAATCCCATAGATGGATTTTTCTTGTAGTTTTGTTTCTATTACTGTTACTTTTGCCATCATGACTATGGAGCTTACAACTTCTAAACTAATAATGATCTTGAATTAACTTTGTCCAGTTTGCAGATCTCATCACTGTATTTTTTTTCATTTTTCACTTTGTTGTTCAGCTAACAGAAGATAATCCCCTAGGTGTATTTTGCAGAGGGATTGTCGAACTTGCTAACTGTTCTGTTGGTACGTATGCCCAATCTGCTAATATACAATAATGAAAATGTGTAATTATTTAGATTGTTCTGGTCAGTTTCAGTTGGAATTCACATGTGCAGAGCCACTCTAAGATCTGAAATAATAATTACTTTGAAAACAGTTAAACAGGTAAATGGGATGAATGAGATGGGTTTCGTGTTCACTATCCAACCAAAAGTACCTGTGGATGCACCGGCCCTGGATATTGCTACTGAAACACTGGAAGATTTGTTCTCCTGGTACCATGAAGTGGTACAGTGCTCTCAGAAGATATATGTACAGGTACGCCTCCGCGGAAAGCTTATTTAAAAGTAAAGCAAACTATAAATAAAGAATACCTATCCTTTGACTATGAGTTTGAACTCATATCAATAACATTGATTAATTTAGTACATTTGGGTTGAATTGTTACAACCGAATTAAAAGCAGAAAATTCTGCCCACTGTGAAGTAAGAATTCCTCTGGTGACCATGTGTAAGCTTCTCAGTTAGTATTTTCCCGTACTCTTTTCAATTCATAGCATTTGCTATTGATCTAATTTCCTAGCCAAAGTACTTCTTCACAACAGTGCAGTTGTAGCATTGGTTTCAAACTAATTTCAAACCAAGGGGCATTTTAGACATTGTAGTCTTTTACCCTTCTGTCCTCCCCATTGAAAAACTTAATGTGGAAATTTGAAGAATGGCAAGCTCTTTGATAAGTTATAAGGAAAGATTGAATAGGTTAGGACTTTATTCCTTGGAACGTAGAAGATTGAGAGGAGATTTGATAGATGTATACAAAATTACAAGGATAAATGCAAGCAAGCTTTTTCCACTGAGATTGGGTGCAGCCACAACAAGAGGCCATGGGTTAAGGGTCAAAGAGGAACATGAGGGGAATCTTTTTCATTTAAAGGGTCATGAGAACATGGAATGAGCTGCCAGCACAAGTGGTGCATGCGAGCTCAATTTCATTGTTTAAGATATGCTTGGGTAGGTGCGTGAATGGTAGGGATATGGAGGTCTCTGGTCCTGGTGTTGAGCAGAGAGTTTAAATAGTTTCAGCACAGACTAGATGGGCTGAAGGGCCTGTTTTGTGCTGTGTTTTTATATGAATTTATTATAAAAACCAATTCAGAATTCTGACAGGTGCCATGGTCTTAGAAGTGTTGAGCAGTTGTCTGAATAAACTTAGAATTGTTGCAGTTAAGGAAGATATTATACATACTGAGACGATTCAACACATCCTGTTAATTGTGCTCAATTAACCTTTGCAATTTAATTTAAAATAATATTCTGGATATGCTTTTCTATGCTATTGATGGGCAGCAGAATGATGCAGCATGCAGCAGGTGCAATCTTGATCTCTGATGTGTGGAATTTGCACCTTGTTCTGACTACCTGGGTTTTCCCTATATGCAGCTGATTTCACCACAGACCCATGTTGGTAGTTTAATTTGCCACTGTACATTACCCATGCTGTGCAGGTGAGTGGTAGGGGTTTGTTGGAACTTGGGAAGAATAGGTCACAGGAAAAATTGGTGGAGAATGGGATTAATCTGTGATCTGGGATAGATGAACTAAAATGGCCTCCTATCTGCAAGGAAATATGGATTATTATATATAATCATCAGAAGCACCAGTCACAGTCCCAAATAAGGAAGAAAAATATTTTATGTGAAGTGGTTGTGGACCTTCAGAATGAACAAAACCTGTGGGCTGTGAATGTGCAATTCTTGAGTCTATTCAAGACTGAGATTGAAAGACACAAAATTCTGCACATGCTGGAAATCCAAAGGAACACAAACAAAATGCTGGAGGAAATCAGCTGGTGAGGTAATGTCTATGGAGGGGAATAAACAGTGGATATTTCCAGCCCAGACTCTTCATCAGAGATGGATAGATTTGGGCTGTTGGAGGGATCGAGGGGTACTGAGAGAAGTTAGAGCTGAGCTAGAAATTGTCTTAAGTGTCTTTCTGCTCCTGATTTATGGATGAATGGATTTGTGTGTGAAATTCATTATGTACATAATAATGAAGTGGTAATTTTCTTCTGAACAATACAAATGCTGATATGAGTTCTGTTTCAACAGGAGGAGAATCGAAATGAGATGGAGAGGAAACAACAGATTGCCAAAGAGTTGTCTGACTTAGTTGTGTACTGCAAACCAGCAAAGTGCAAAGACTTCTTTCCAACTGGTAATTTTTATAATAACTTAACTACTTAGTTTATTTTGAAGACTTTTCTCTTTGTGTTGAAATAGAATGATCAAAACTGTTCACCTGATATTTCCCTGAAACCTAGTTGCAACATAACAGAAATGATAATATTGCTTAATTTGTATGTTATATGAGTACTAATGATGTTGGTGACAGATCACTGGGTACTACTGGAATAGTGTTGCTTGAATTTATGTTCAAATCCCTTGTAGTTTATTTCCTGATATCTTTAATAATAAGATTCAGACAATGGCTAAAAGAAGAAAAGGGAGTATAATATTCACTCTACAGAACATTCTTTACATGAAAGTAAGATCACAGTAATGATGGATGAGAAAAAACATTATTCATCCATCCACTCTATGGTTAAATCCATTTGCTCATTCAATGCTTCAGAATATTTTGCAACCAAAGTTTGTTTGTAATCATAGGCCACGTGATGGTCACTTTCTTGCAAGGAATTGCTTCCCAAAGTCTGTACAAATTTTAAACCAATGTTGCTTAGTTCTACTCGCATGGGTTGACTTGATAGTCCATGTTATTAAACACAATTCTGCAGGTACTGGAAATCTTGAGCAACACACACAAAATGTTGACAGATCTCATCAAGTCAGGCAGCATTAATGGAATAAACAGTTGACGTTTTGGACTGAAGGGGTATGGGGCTCAGGATGAAGGATCATGGCCCGAAATGTCGATTACATATTCCAGTTTAACATTTCTTTCACCATTAACAATCTTCTCTACTTTCATAAGGTCATTTCCCTAATGCTTTCTTTTTAAGTTGAGAAGTCTATGCTTCTCTAGTTCATTTTTACCATTCAGAGTTATGACATTGGAGACCAACTTCACAGTTCTCCTCTGCAGTATTTCTAGTATTTGAATTTCAATCAATTTTTTAGCACAGGTTTCAAGAAATGTATTGTCCATCAGGCTATTCCTGCTGTGATACAACCTGCAGTTTCCCTTGTTAGTCGTCGCTGTGCATATTTAAGATCAATTCCTTGGTTTCTTTCAGCTTCATTCTCAACTAATTAATTGATACAATGTATTTTTCTTTCATTCTGTAATACATCACAATTTTCAGCATCAAAGTTTCCTCTGCCTTCTACCCAAGTTGTGCATCTCATTGAATTCAGTCTCAGCTGAGATGTAAAGCTGACTGTATCCCAGCTCCACACACACGCCAATGCAACCTCACTTCATTTTGTTTTCCATTGGCAGTGGTCGCCTTACATCCCCCCTGAAGCAGCAAGTTTTGCTCATCCCGTAACTTAAGCACTTGCCTTGTTAACGATAGAGCCAAGAAAGAACCTTTCTCACAAGTGCTATCTGTTCTTTTTCAGCGAAGGATGTCATTGATTACAAGGAAATGAGATCATTTGCAGAAAATAAGGCAGAAGCTATCCTCAAGCAAAAACCCAAAGAGTTTCGAGAATACAACCGTAAGCAACTTTCCAGAATCTATCCCAAAGGACAACGCATTGAATCTTCCAACTACGACCCAATTTTGCTATGGCAACATGGATCCCAAATGGCTGCTCTAAATTTCCAAACACCAGGTATGTCAAATTCTTCATATTGGCTTATTGAATTTCTGCTACTGTTTCAAAGAATGCTATTTATTTATTAATTATTTATTGAGATACAACGCAGAGTAGGCCCTTACGGCCCTACAAGCCCTTATCGCCCAGCAACCCCCAATTTAACCTTGCCTTATCACAGAACAATTTACAATGACCATTAACATACTAACTGGTACATTACTGGACTGTGTGAGGAAACCAGAGCATCTGGAGGAAACCCATGAGGCCACGGGGAGAATGTACAAGCTCATTACAGACAGTGGGGAGAATTGAAATCCGGTCACTGGTGCTGTAAAGCATTGTGCTAACCACCACACTACCATGTGTATGCAAGTAACTCTGAATGTGTGTGAAGAATGAACAACAGCAATATAACCCAAGAATTCCAGATTATATTTTGGATTTATCCATGATTGTATGAGTCTAGACTGAACAAGTGTTGATGAACTTCTTAGGCTGAAGGAAAATGTGATGGTTATTTTCCTCAACTAGGTCTCTCTACACAGAAGGAAAACAAACATTAATATAATTCCCTTCTTGATGAAAAAACATTTCAAAGTGCTTTCAGGGTAGATTCATAAGTGTAATCACAGCAATGAGTACTAATGCTTATGTTCTTATCTTATACATATCACAAAAACAGAAAGAAGTCTTTGGCCCATTTTGTCCATGGCATTTCCAATGGAAACCAACCCAACCATTTTTTCCCTCATTTTAATCTTCCCTATGCCCCTGCAATTTATTTTCACCTTGATCCTTTTTAACCTACAAGGAAGGTTCATTTGCAATACTCATTTAAGCTGCCAACATGTCTTGTGGTGCAGGAGTAAAGTGGAACACCCAGAGGAAGACACAGAGTCACAGGGGGAATGTACAAATTCGCAGCACCCAGGGTCAGAATTGAACTCGAGTCGTAGAACTGTGAGGAGGCAGCACCACTTGCTGCATCCTTGTGCCTCCCCTTATGTGAAATAAAAGTTTGAAATTATCAAAGCATTATTAAATCACATTAAGCATGATGTTTAAGAAAGTCTAATCCAAGGGTTGTTCAGTTTTGAAATAGGCCTTTCAACCTATTGTGTCTGTGTCTGTGCCAATCGTCATGCTATACTCCTCCCACTTGCCTGCATCACTTCCATGTCCCTACATTCCTGTCCGGATGCCGCCTGGGTGTGTTACTGTTGCACCACCTCCTCATTCACCACTCAGATCCCCTTTATACCGCCTCCCTCTCACTTAAACCTATACCCTCTACCTTTAGAGTCTTTTTTATGCTGCCATGGGACAAGGTCTATGGCTATCTATCCATAGATTTACATATGTGAAACTCTAAAAAATAGTTTAACAATGATTTTTACTGCCATAATTACGTTTTTAGGATTAAGGTAAATATTGCTATTGGTAACCTAATCACAAACAAGAGAAAATCTGCAGATGCTGGAAATCCGAGCAACACACACAAAATGCTGGAGGAACTCAGCAGGCCAGGCAGCATCTAAGGAAAAGAGTATAGCAGACGTTTCCATCTTTTCCTAGTTGCTGCCTGGCCTGCTGAGTTCCTCCAGAATTTTGTGCATATTGCTGTCGGTGTTGGTTTATTGTCGTCATTACAGGTACCAAGATACAGTGAAATGCCTGTCTTGCATACTTTTATATAGATGAAATCATTACGTAGTGCATTGAGCTAGAATAAAGTAAAACAATAACAAGCAGCACAGGTAAACAATAAAATGCAAGATCATAAACTGGTAGATTATGAGCTCATCTTATCATACAAGAAGTCTATGCAAGCGTCTGGTAACAGTAGGATAGGAGCTGGTCATGGGATCTATTAATCCTCAAACATTTGCTGCAAATTGTGAGAAGATTTGAATTTTTATAAGAAGAAATTAACTGAATATAGTCATAGTCATACTTTATTGATCCCGGGGGAAATTGGTTTTCGTTACAGTTGCACCATAAATAATTAAATAGTAATAAAACCATAAATAATTAAATAGTAATATGTAAATTATGCCAGGAAATAAGTCCAGGACCAGCCTACTGGCTCAGGGTGTTTGACCCTCTAAGGGAGGAGTTGTAAAGTTTGATGGCCACGGGCAGGAATGACTTCCTATGACGCTCAGTGTTGCATCTCGGTGAAATGAGTCTCTGGCTGAATGTACTCCTGTGCCCACCCAGTACATTATGTAGTGGATGGGAGACATTGTCCAAGATGGCATGCAACTTGGACAGCATTCTCTTTTCAGACACCACAGTCGGAGAGTCCAGTTCCATCCCCACAACATCACTAGCCTTACGAATGAGTTTGTTGATTCTGTTGTTGTCTGATAGCCTCAGCTTGCTGCCCCAGCACACAACAGCAAACATGATCGCACTGGCCACCACAGATTCGTAGAACATCCTCAGCATTGTCCGACAGATGTTAAAGGACCTCAGTCCTTTATGGAGTGTGTGCCCAAAAATTAGAGAGCATCAAAGTGAAGATGATTCCTGATTGGTGGCTGTGAAGGGGTATTGGTCTTTCAGTTCCACATAATATTTATATGAGATGAAAATTTATGGTTGTTCCCTGGTCCATCACACACAATGAAGATTTTAGATTTGTTGCATCAATTGTGGTTAAATCTCAGAAACTGCTTTTGCTCATAGGCACCTCTAGATGGAGCTTCTATCCTTGGATAAAATTATTGAAAGCTTTGTCGATTTGTCAGTGGTAGACAATAACCTGATGGCGTGTATGTTGTATATTATTTCAGAAAGAATATGGAGCACCTTACAAGGAGTCCATGAGTGAATCTTTGAAGTCTTTTCTTTTTTTCTCCTTGATATTACTTCCCCAATGAGCTCAGAACAGAGTACATATTTTGGAAGCCCAGTGTTTGGCATTAGACAATGTGAACATTGCACTTACAGCAGTGCTGTTGAGCAGGATCAAGGCCTTGATACTGGAGATGTTGGCGCAGGAGCAACTACTGATGTTGATGTTGCTTACTGAGCCTGTGGGTTTGGAGGCTTTGTGGAGGCAGCTTTCTCAAAACACTGATGCTATTCCTTCCATGGCCTGAGGTGTCTACTGTAATATGCCCATGTCTCTGAGATGAACAGGAGGGCAGGAATATACGGAGGACAATGATGTCTCAAAACTGACAGTTTAGTCATATACAGGTTGTGCTGGTGGACTGGAGATTCTGGTGAATATAATTATCAATGATTACTCTCACTGAGAGATCATTCCTAAGTTATGGGAAGTGATCCATCTTGATGCATGTTAGGTAAAGATTTTGATTGAAGGGCAAATATGGCAAGCAGTTTTATGCCATCAAGGCAGGTTGTTGAAGAACTGATGGCTTCTGGGTTTTTAGCACTGCACTCATCTTCATTGAAGGAATCAATGTCGATTTGGATGTTGGCTCCAACAAAGAGGGTCTGTACATTGTAACTAGACGTATGAGCTTGGAGTAAATTGAGGTGGAAAATGGCAAGGTTCCAGAAGCCTAGTTATTCAGTTGTTGGTTGACCTTTCCAACTTTTGTCAGCCTGGAGGAGTGCCAAATATGTGATGGACATTGTACTGTTGTGCAGAGTAAAGGAGCAAAGAAAAGGCAAATGCCAGAAGGCGAGATTAGGCAATGTGGCTCTGTGTTGTTCCTGCATAGCTAATTTACAAACAGCATGGACAAAATAGGCCAATAGCTGCCAACGTCATAAATTTTCTACAATTGTAAAACTAATGCTTACTCTGAGCCAGCATAGTCCATGCACCAAGGCACCTGAAGGTTGGGACTCGTTGGGATGCTATGGGGTGTTAGGTAGAATGTTTCTTGTGGTGTTTTTGAGTTCCTCAGCCATGTTCATCCTCTGACTATATTTCTCTTTTGGGCCAGGCTGATGAAGATGATGACAAAGATTATTAGTTAGTGAGCAGTCTAACTTCTATTGTGGTACAATTAGTCCTTGCAGTCCCTTGTTTGGATGATGATGCACCTACCAATGTCTGTCGTGAGGGTGTTGAGGTAATGAAACACACAGTGTCTCTTTGACTAAACAGGGCATTGGTTGTCGCATGTGTTCTGTCAGGAGTTAGCTTTCCCTCAGCCTTACCTGCCAATGCCACATTCTCAGAGGTTCATGTCCTTTCTAATCCTCGTGGTGAAATTGCCCAGAAGGATCAATATACCCCCCATTTGACTTAGGCCATGGATTCCTCAGAGTGGAAGCAGAATTTCTTCATGGATTCAGGGTTGCTAATGACCATTGTTTGTGGTCCCGTAACAGATTACGCCAAAGGATATTGAGACATTTAATTATTCAGAGCTAATCTAAACATGAGATGCAGATTACCTCATTTTTTTATGGTTAAGTCAGCACTGTGAATGCAACATTCTTCTTGGGGTTTGCACTTCTTGATGAAGGTATATCAGTTGACTTGTTCCTTAAGTTGGAACTTAAGTAAAGTTCCTTAAGTTATTTTGCTTGCTCATGTCACACTCATTGTAGTAGTGGTGACATTCATAGCTCTGATTTCCTGGGCTGTGAGAGTGGTATGATGTTCAGATCTAATGCTGATAGAGTTGTCCATGGAGGTGCTGACATGCCAGATCCAAAAATTGCATTGTAAAATACCTGTAGATGATTTTATTCATTTTGGGATGTTTGTGTACAGCAGCATGGTCTTGACAGAGCAGTCTTGCTCCATTGGCAAGGGGTCTACTGAATGGACAACACAAACAAAATTTGTGGGAAAAGTTTAAACTTCTGTTCTAAAATATTTTACTTGATTAATCAGTTTAATCGCTATAAAGTTGGGTCATCAGTTAATCGGGTCAGCTGCTGATTTAGGACAACTCTTAAAGAACAAAAATTCAATGGAAAAAATAGCTGGAATTCCCTTTGTTTATTTGGGGCACTATGCTGCTTAATTGTGGCAGGAGACTGTTGCTGAACAGTTTCTAACGAGCATCAGTCACATGCACTTATGTGGTCAGACACTACATTGTGCTTACAGCAAACAGTTTTTAAATAGCGTCAGCTACATGTGTTTGTGTTCAAAAGGCAGTGATATTTGTCACTGATGGTTTACAAGAACTAAACAGTCAGGTAGTCCAGAACTGTTTTGCTCACTGTGATTTCAAGCATTGAGGCTTGGAAACGCCAGAAACAGCCAAGAGTGAAAATGAGATGATTTCAATACTTCATCTTTAGGAACTATGAAGAATTTGAAGGTATCAATGATTGTCTTGAATGTTACAATGAAAATAAAGATTTGGAGGGTGCATCCTTTGTATAGAGGCAGTTCATTATCTGCACTAGGTTTCTGTGCTGATTTTGTTCAGTTACAGTCAAAAGAACAGCAGCTGGATGAATTCCTCCATTGATAGCTATTAGGAACTAATATGCAGTTTTATAGTACTGTAGTAGTATTGATGTTCCAATTTGTTCTGTATTTCATTTAAATACTTAATTTTTTACTCAGTTTGTCTTTTTTACGCCTTTTTAACTATTTCTATGAAACTTCGGTGAATTGGAGCAGCCACTTAATTAGGCTAAAATACGCTGATCCTGATGTGTCTCAATTAACTGGAATTCTACTATAGTAACTGTGAATAAAAATTAGAAAAGACCTATGCTGTTAAGAGGATGACTTCTGTTCCATGTTTGGTGAGGTGTTTTACACTTAATTCTACACCAGTGGCTAGAAGCTGAAAGATTTGTTGAGAAGTACCGTACCTCATTTTCGTAAGCAAAGACTGCATGCAGTATGTCAGAGGTGTGCCAGACCCATTGTATCGACAATCGCTTTAACATATCCTTCCAATTTTGTTACAGATAAGTCAATGCAGCTGAATCAAGCTTTGTTTTCTATGAATGGAAAAACAGGGTATCTACTACAGCCTGAATCACTGAGGAGTGACAATCCCAATAAACACCGACCATATTCCATTAAAATAAAAGTAAGGAAGTTAATTCCATATATATTGTGTTATTTGTTTCAGATTAGTACTACTTATGGAATAAAGCCATTGTGTCAGGAGAGAATGGTTGTAAAAATTATGTGGGTAAGCTCTTCGTTTCAAGAAACACTACCTACTAATTTTGACCATTGTAAACTAAACAAAAGGAACATTATTAGAAACATAGAAACATAGAAAGCCTACAGCACAATACAGGTCCTTTGGCCCACAAAGCTGTGCTGCATATGTCATTGCCTTAGAATTACCTAGGGTTACCCATAGCCCTCTATTTTTCTAAGCTCCATATACTTATCCAGAAGTCTCTTAAACGACCCTATCATATCCGCCTCCACCACCGTACCACTCCCTGCGTAAAAAAACTTACCCGACATCTCCTCTGTACCTACTTTATTCTTATATTATTCTTATATTTTTAAAATCATTCAGATAAATTTTATCTATTTTGTCTTGAATTTATTCAGTAAGCCAATTTTTGTACTTTTTTTTAGCACACGCACCATAAACATCACACACTGGAGAAATATGGTACTTTGTTGTAAATACTAAATGCTATCTGCCTCATTGGCTTCCTTTCCACTTCAAAGTAAAATGCCTTAAAACCAACCTCTGTGCCTAATTACTGTTTGTATTGATTGGCTTCTTTGAATTGCTTAAGTTCTCACAAAATGCTTTGGGGTGTTCTTGCTACAGTTGGCCCTCCTTATCCGCGAGTTCCGCATGCACAAATTCAACCAACCGCAAATCGAGAAAACCCGGAAGTGCTCTTCCAGCACTTGCTGTTCGAGCATGTACAGACTTTTTTTTCTTGTCATTATTCCCTAAACAATGCAGTATAACAACTATTTTACATAGCATTTACTTTGTATTAGGTATTATAAGTAATCTAGAGATGATTTAAAGTATACGGGAGGATGTGCGTAGGTTATCCTGGATCGGGATCGAAAAAAAACGGAAGTTCTCTTACTAAGTAAGTCGGAACAGGTAGATCTGGTATTATTTAGCGTCAGTTAGTTAAACGTTTGTCTTAGTATATAGTATATACTTTACCTTTCTATGCATATAAAACACTTAAGGAATGTATGTTTCAGCATCGGGCTCCGGAACGGAAGTTCCTGGGTTCAATCCAGTGACAGATCGCTTCCAAGTGCGCTTTCCATCTGTGCCGGGTTAATGTGGAGGATCAAAAACCCAAAACCCCAAAACTCAATAATTAAACCACTGCTTTGCTTAGTAATAATTGTAGCTTTCATCGGGGCAGGGCCTTTCTCACTTTATCCTTTAAAATTGTTCCGATCGATGAATGACTGTAGCCTAACGATGTAACAATGACTGATGGCGTTTCACCTCTTTCCGATTGCTTATTATTTCCACTTTATTTTCAATCGTGATCGTGATTATTTTCGTGAACAGAAACACTGCAGATTCAGAGCTCCGCCGCCGGGTCCTAATATCCACTGCACTGAGACAGGTTAAATAAGGTCCAGGGTTCCCACTGGGTCCTAAGGTCCACCGCATTGAGCCAGGTTGAATAAGGGACTTGAGCATCCGCATTTTTTGGTATCCGCGAGGGGTCCTGGAACCAGTCCCTCGTGGATAACGAGGGCCGATTGTATTTTGAAAGTTTTATATAAATGGGAGCTGTTGAATATGTATGAAATATCACCAGAACTTTCCAATCTATAGAATCTCTTGTCCAAATGATGATCAGTCTGAGATTTTCATTTACTTAGCTCATGAAACTCAGCAGTAAATAGAGCTGTACATTTGATTTAATTTAGCATACATGGGAAGTTTAGATGAAGGTGTATAGGAAGGGAATCCCAGAGATTATGCCTGGGCAGATAAAGGCATGATGACCAATTTTAAAGTGGAAGAAGTTAGAAAAGATTTGAAGGAAAAACGCATTGTTAAACGCATTGCCAAAGCACAGAATGTAGAGATATAGAGGGCCAAGGAGGCATTTAAATGCAAGAATGAGAAATTTAAAATTTAAAGGCTTTCCTAAACTACTAGCCAGTGTAGTGGGCAAAGGGATGATGGGTGAAAGGTGCAAATAACACAATGCACTGTTGCACGCAGTTGTATTATATAAAACATTTCAAGATAATGCCATAAGGTTTATGAGTGGTATCACATAGATTACAACGTAGTAATGGTGCCAGGTTTTAACAATAAATATTTTGCTCTGAAGATTGTTCTTTGTGTAGTGTCCATTAACTATTGAATGCCACATATTTGTATCTTTTTCTCAGCAGTGACAAAGCATAGCTTCCTTTTCCTTAGCAAGTGATATCAAGTTACATGATAATTGTTTAAGTAACACCTTATTTCACTTAAAATACCCTCTGCAGTCAGTGCCCACATCACAAATGGGGAAGATCAAAGGAAGCTCCTGTGCAATTCTTGGCAGAGTTATCAATTAGTTCTACACATTTTGCTTTAACAATTGGCTTAGAAACCTATTGAATATTTTTATATCTACTGTTCCCATTAACTTTGCAGATTCTTGGTGCCCGCCATCTACCCAAACCTGGCAGGAGTATAGTCTGTCCTTTTGTAGAAATGGAACTGTGTGGGCCTGAGAATGAGAATGAGAACAAGAAGTTCAAGACAGTGGTGATAAGTAAGTCTGAGTGTGTGTGTGTGTATGTGTGTGCGTGCACACACACACACATCTGCAAATATATAATTACTCATAGAATTACAGAGAAAAGTAACTCCTTCAGCCCACCAAGTCTGTGTTGACAAACAACCAACCATTTATACTAAGCCTTTATGATTCTCCCCTTATTCTGGTCAATTTGTTACACATTCTTAGACATTTAACTGTGCACAAGCAGCAATTTAAAGTGGCCTCCAACCTGTGACCTGAGATGTGCAAGAAAACTGGATCATGTCATAAAGGGAGTGTGAAAATGTCACACCAACACCAACTGAGACCAAAGTTGAACAAAGGTCTCTTGCACCTTGCAAGGCAGTGGCTCTACTAGTTGCGCCACCATGTAATTATGTGGATATTGTTTCAGTAATAAACATACTGAAGAACTGGACATTTTGTGTTCTTTTCCTCATTTATTCATAAAAAAGCCCTAAAAGACTAGAAGCATACAATTCAATATTTTTGTTATTCTGTGTCTAAGTTATTGTGTTATAATCATCTCTGTTAAATGTTCAATATTTGGAAATTAATATTCCATTATTCATAAAAAGAGTTAAGAATGTTTTGTATTGTAAAGAAGGAATCTTGTAAATCTCAAATTATCTTAATTCCAGATGATAATGGCCTGAATCCAGTTTGGTCAGGAGCAACTGAAGAGCCAACTAAGGAATTTGTCATCCAAGATCCCTCTTTAGCATTTCTTCGATTTGTTGTGTATGAAGAGGACATGTTCAGTGATCCAAACTTCTTGGCTCATGCTACTTTCCCCATCAAAGGAATCAAAACTGGTTAGTTTGACAGATCAAATACTTAGTGGAAGCAAACAGGTTAAGTAGCATAAAGATGAGCTGGATATAAAGGCAAAGACCTGCTAAATTCAGCCGTGGCAGAAAAATGGGGTTGGGGAACATGTAATCAGTTTACAGAAGCCAGAAGCTTCCCACGTGTGCCCTAGTATTCTTGGATATTTGCATTTTAACCATAGTTCCAAATGTGTGCAGGAAAGTACAACAGGTGACCATTACTCTCACACACGTTTAGTATTGGTGACTGAAGAAATAATTCTCTGTAAGAAAAACTGAAAATGCTGGCAACGCTCAGCAGGTCAAGGCATCATCTTGGGAAGGAGAAACAGGGTAGAATTGGGGATTGAAAACCTTTTGTCAGGACCTCCACCTGAAACATCAACTTTTTTTCTCCTTCCAGCGATGCTGCCGGGCCCTTTGAGTGTTATCAGCAATTTTCTATTTCGTTTTAAGATTTCCAGCAATTCTAGTTTTAAATTTTTATCGAATTCTTCACTGCTTTTCCTGTGTACAAATCTGTGAATCTGTACAGGGGAAAAGTAGAGCCTCCACCACTGCAGTCACCTGAGGCCCAACACAACCTAACCTCATTGCTACACACAAGCATAGTTTGGTGCATTAAAAATCATTTTCAAGTTTGGTTACCTCTATATATCTGGGTAACTTATCTTGCCTGATCGTTTTGGTGTCTCCATTTTTAAAGTACAGAAGCTCAATTTAAGCCATGTATGTGAGAACAACACCTAATTTCCACTTTCTCTCTAGTCCTTGAATACCATTACAGAAGGTTCAATTAATTTTTGAAGCTGTATGCTTGGGGAAGAATCCAGGTCGTATTTAAACAGTGAAAACTTTGAAATGACTAAGTAAGTCATTAAAATGACTGCTTTTCATTGTCTGCCCATCTCTCATCTGCTCTTTAAACCTCATCCCATGACATTGTTCCTCAATCTACTGTCTAATTTCTGAGGTTATTCAAATTGCCTTACTCTCATTCACCCGTCAGCCCTGTGCTTGCCAATTATCTCAGTCCTTGATTAGGTTTACCTCAACTTGAAATTTTCTGCTGATAATAAATTTTTCCATGGTTTACCCCGTCATATCTCTGCATTCTCATAACTCAATGAAATCCAAATTCTGGCCTTATGATCTTCCCCAGATTAAGTCATCACATCACAGGTTGAGTTCTAAGGCCATAAACATTAAAATTTACACCTATAACTCCTAGCCTAGATCTTTTATTTTCCTGTAAGTATTTCTTAGAACTTGCTTCTTTGCTCATAGTTTTTCTCATCTGCTCAGTGACAGTTCCTGCTTGTGATGTTTCTTACCTACATTATCTACATGGAGGATCTGAAGTTTCATTGAACGATCCTTCTGATATATGGAACTACATGATCCAAATTAGTTCCAATTTACCAGCTACATTGTAGCCATCAGCATTGAATTTTGTAACGCTTTAATTCTAACGAGGAATAAACCTTCACAGATGGCTAAAGTTATTTTGATTAGTATGTTTGCAATATTACAATTTAATTCGAAGATATACATGTCATACCATTGCTTCCAAAATAGTGAATACATTAATTTAGTTCAAAGGTTCTTTAGCATAAAATACGCTATGAAACATCTGCATATTTTAGGGCAAAATATAAATCATCTCTTGTTAATAATGCAAGAATGGAAAATCAAATCATATTTGTCAAGTCTATTTATCTTTATTACATGTACTCAAAGTTAAAGAATAATAATACATTTAATTAACAGTACCTGTGACAAGAGACACTAAGGTATAGTAACATAATGATTATGTAACTAAGCTGGTAATCCAGATGACCTGGTTAATGGTCCCTTGTAACATATGAACATGAATTTAAATACCACCCTATTGATTAGAGAATTTAAGTTGAGTTAATTAATTAACCATGGAATTTTACAAAACGAACCTGCAGTAATGGTCCTAGAATGATAGAGCGATACAACACGTTTACAGGTCCTTTAGCCCATCGAGTCCAAGCCAACCAGCTGCCCACCTAGCTGGTCACAATTTCCTGCGCCCAGTTCGTATCCCTGTAAGCCTCATCCTTTCGTGTACCAGTCGCCATTTTCCCTCAAAATATCCACAGCTACCTCTGAGACACAAATGTACACTATTATTGAACTCCAAATGCAGTCTTTATGAAAAATTGCTTAAAGAGTTTGATTACAAATTCACCTAATCGTTCTTCTTTAAATAATAATGTAAAAATATATTAAAATTCTTAGAATCTGGAGCATGATTTTGTTGTTCTTCTGTTGCAATATCCAAAGAATTTAGGTGTGAAATAAGTTTAACAGTGTAATTGAAAAGCTATTGTAGTGTCACTTCAGTGTTCATAAGTTTAAATGTTTAATAAGCTTTTTATTTTCCGTTTTTTTCCAGGGTACAGGTCTGTTCCTCTTAAGAATGGTTACAATGAAGATATTGAATTAGCAGCTCTTCTAGTCCAATGTGAAGTGAATCATTTAGGGGTAAATGGTGTTTATCTTCATAGTACTAATTGTTTAATGGGTGCTAGCTTAAATAGTGTGAAACTTCTCAAATAATGCAATTTAGTATATAAGATCATGAATGAATCGACAGAGACAAATGAGCTAAAGATATTCTTCAGTGACAGTACAAATCCACACTGAACATGCTTACAGTGTTAATAGCTTTTCTACTGTTGTTATTCACTGACATGGATTTACTTCAGACATTTTGCACAATGTTATGAATTTTCACCCTACCTTTTCAAACAGGTACAAAATTTGACACATTTGCTATCACATGGACTGAATTGAATGGGCTGACTACTGGTTCCTTGATGGTGGGAACCCAAGATATCTCATTCAAGCAGCATACCTGGCTAAAGATGGCAGTAGTTACCTTCAGTCTTTTCCTTGACATTAGCACTCTAGGCTCAACCAATATTAAGGATGGAGCCTCCTTCTCCACACAAGCATACATAAGAACAATCATATTAGGAGCAGCAGGAGGCTGTTTGGCCCCTCGGCCATTCACTAAGGACTTGCCTGATGTGGCCATAAGCTCAAACCTAGAATCAGGTTTATTACCAGTGTCTTATATGACATGAAATTTGTTGTTTCGTGGCAGCAGCTCAACACGGCATTCCTGCCTATTGACTATCTCAAGAAAGCTTCCAACCCCTTACTCATAAAGGACCTAGCTACCTCGTTTGTGAAAATATTTAGAGAATGTTTCAATTGACCCTTGAGTAAGATATTTCAAAAGACATGATTCCTGAGAAAATATTTTAAAAATATGACACCCACTTAAAGCAGAGGTCAAGCAAACCATTTTCTCAGGAATCATGTCTTTTGAAATATGCACATGAAACATAGACATAGAAACATAGAAAATAGGTGCAGGAGTAGGCCATTCGGCCCTTCGAGCCTGCACCACCATTCAGTATGATCATCCAACTCAGAACCCTATAGAAACATAGAAACATTAGATTCTGACATTCTAGTAAGATTTAGACTGATGGGATAGGATTATTTATGCAGTTCTTGTGTTCCAGTATCACATCCGTGGAAAGAGTACGTCCCATTTAACTAGAGAAACAATACTTTCTCTCATTAATCATTGCAGGTAGGTGAAGAAGACCTTTACTCTTCGCGTCAGCAGTTACGACAGCGGCCGGTTGAAGGGTTATACGATACTGCCCCGATTAGGCAACGGACATTGGAAGGATTATACAGTAGCAGTATTCCCCGTCAGAGGCAAGCATGCGATCCAATGTTATATGATTCCAATACACTGCCAGTTCTCAGGAGCGGAGGTCAGAGAGAACAACTGCCAGAAGTTCCAAAGAGGAGGTACGTATGTAAAAGCTCTAATCATTGAACATCCATGGGAAGATAAATAAACAGACTTCAGGAACTACCTATGTCTTATGGTCTATCACTGGTAGTTTTAATTTATTACATCCTGCATTACAGGCAGGGACATTCTTATTCCCCTTTAATCCCAGCGAATGGTGCTGACTGCTGTCTGCCTACTTCCGCTGGTAGCCCCTTTTAATTTGTGAGTTTCCCAGATATTTAAGCTATTGCCTCCATGCATCGATCAGTTCTGCGGGCACTTATGGTGAGTTTAAAGGTGATTATCCACGACACTGTGCCGACTGGGTCCCCAAAAGGTAAAAATGAAACCCCTTGCTGCACTTGATGTCTACCTTAAAGGTAGAAGAGTACAGCACAGGAACAGGCCATTCGTCCCACAGTATTATGCCAAACCAGCTAAAAAGCAGCTCAAAAACTCCCAAACATCGCCTAGTTTTTTAATATATTGGCACATAGTTTCTCACTTTCATCCAATTCAAATCCACATAACATATATCCAGTGGTATAATGGGGAATTCCCAGGGATGGCTAGGGACTTTAATATGCTGTGGACAGTGATAACTGTATTTTAATTTGAAGCTGTTATTTGTGTGTTGTATGAAGTTCTGAATATTGTATAATAGTGTAATCATTTGAATAAACTTTTATACATACATAAGATAATTCAATGAAGTAGAAGGGGGATGTTTCAAAAGTGCAAACTTGTCATTGAAACATTTCTAGCCTGCATAGATTAACAATAAAATGTAAATACATTACAAATAAGCTAGTTATTCTGATTAAAATGTCTTAACAAAACAACACAACCAATACTCTTAAGAGATACCACATTCTACATATGAATAGGCATTGGGTGTTTATTGGTCACAGCAGGTTAAGATATTCTTTCCTGACATAAAAGGTTCAAAGCATATTATGCAGAGTAAATATTTATATTCTAGTAAACTCATTTTCCTACATGCCTACAGAGTATCATCACTGGTTCCATTATTACCACGTCCCCAACTCTTGCTCTTTTCCTACAGTATTTGAAATATTCATTCAGTTCTTTTTCGAATATTACTAATGAGGTTGTTCCAGGCCATGTATTCCACATCTTAACGCCTCACAGACTAAATGCAGGTGCTGCATTCCCCAGTGATTTTTATACCAAATATATACTTAATTTGATTCCAACAAATCTGTCATTTAAAGATTTATCCTTATCTACTCAACAGCAGCCTCTCAATAGTGAAAGCCTGTGCAAGTTACCTTAAGCATGCCTGCTTCAGTGAGAATAATACAAGGTTCTCAGTTATATCTTCAAGAGACAAAGGAACTTGCATCATTTTTGAAACATTAAACTGCCACAGTGAGAATTCTAAAATCATTTCATGCTTGATTTGTTGCTGGACTTTCACACTATTGACCTTTAGAAGTCTTGGTTAAATATTAAAAAATACTTTCTGTACTACTATTGCTTTTCAGAGGCAAAGATAAAGAGAAGAGACCTCACAACAAATATTATCCATGAAAGAAGACTGCCTTTGTCATCAGTGCATGGTGCCATCATATTGTAAAGCAAAAGTATTTACTGTTGTAAATTAAAAGATTTTGTTTTTAGGAAATTGATGGTCAGTATATCAATGGATTTAATGAATTTATTGCACTATACCTAATTATTGTTTTGATCAGGTAATTAAAATCATTAATTTACTGCCTTCCTACTTTAATGAAGCTCCTTTCATTTTCCACGTTAAATAGCCTGTTAATTCCAAAGTCTTTCAAAGGAATCTGTCCTACAGATGTTAATCAATTGAGTGGTATCATGTTAACCTATAGTGCAGTGATATACAAGTAGTCCTTTTCAATTAAGAACTCTAATAAAATTAAGTGAGACAGAAACCAACATTTCAAAGTTATTGCTGATTAGAATTTAAATATTAAAACAATGAATAAAGAATAAATATGAAGGATTGAGAAGCAAGCTACTGCAGATACTGGAAACCTGAAATGAAAATATATGGTACTGGAAATACTCATGGTCAGTCAGTAACTGTGGAAAGAGAAATAGAATTGAAACTTAAAGTTGATAATCTTGCCAGCACTCAAGTTCTGATGAAAAGTCAAGAACTTGAAATGTTAACTGTGTTTAACTCCATAAACGCTGTCTGATCAACTTGTTTATCCCATATTTTATATGATTAGCTTATGAAGGGTTGAGATCATCGTAATGAATTATGTGTTAAATAGGAAAGTGCACAGAACTGAATATGCCTCATTATCTGTGTTCCAACTTTAGATAATTTTCGGAGTACTGGTCCAATATAGAACAGGATATCATATGGAGTCAGGATTTGAGCTCAGACATTGGCTTATAACTAAAATGCACTGAAACTGTTAATGACATATCCCATATCTTCAATGCAGAAGAAAACAAAAGACCAAAGGTGCCTTGCTTTACAAGTTAAACATTTTCAAAAGAGGTAAAAAAAACTTGGTAAAAGATCAAGTGAGCAACATGATTATACCCAATGAATGTGGAACAGAGACAGAATTAGCTTGGCCTCGGATAGTGAGGAAAAATTGTAGTACATCAGCTATGTCGTAATTTCAATGGAAATACTACAGTACTGTAAATTATAATTTATCTTAAAGATTATGATTGGCATTCAGCTATTGAAAATATTGCATCGTGACATAAACAGATAGAATCAATGGATTGAGCTGAAAATTCAGAGAATTATGCACAGCATATGCCATTTATATCAGCCATGTTAAAAGATTCTGTTTCGAGTAAATGGAGTTCAGAAAACCAAGTACTTTTTTGTATTTATAAGAATATAAGTATATTTTAATTTATAGTTTGTGTTAAAACATGAATAGCTTCCTCCTTTTATAATGAAAAATTTAATGAAAAGTTCTTTTTATATAGCTTAACTTATGTAGGCTTGCAAAATTCCAATTCTCCCACAAGAAACATTAATCTCCGGTATAAAACTGCATTTGACCTTTTGATAAGCCATTATCCACATTGAATTTTTGATTAATTTGTTCAACTTCAACTATTTTTACGGCTGTTGCTAAAATGGTCTCTATTAACTCAATGTAGAGAGTATTCCATTACTGGCTTCTTGGTTATTTTCTGAAACAAAAATATTTCTCACCAGCCCAGCATCTTGATATTGAAAGTATAAGAAAAAATAATTTTGATTCCAACTTTTTGTACAGCTTGAAAATCACTGGCTAGCTTCTTCCTACCTAATTGTGGTAGCTCAAAATTATCACTTTATGTATGCTACCACATCCACAGACCCTAATTGTGCACTGTGACTAATAATTGAAGTAATATGTCAGGGATTTAAGGAAACTGGAGCTAGAAACACAAAATCCTGGAGAAATTCAGCAGGTTAGGCAGCATCTATGGAAACGAAAACTGGAGGTGTATCTTATTTGGAATGATAAGTCACAAGAAGCTAAATAATTTACCAAAAAACTGAATTACAGTTAAAAAAGTATTTCTATACACTCTTTGTAGTGTAGAAGTTTTTAAAAAATCCTTTAATGACACTTCATTTAGCATTCTGTGCAAGTATTTCTACAATATTTGCAATTGTTTTCATCAGAAACAGAATGCATTTAAGTTATTTGTTCAATGTACATTCTTATAAATGCGCTACATAATTTCTTTATGAATGTATATTTGTCATAAAATCTAAAGATTTTCAATACATTCAGCAATGAAAAATTTAAAATTCATTAAGTTCTTGTATGTTTGCAACTTTTGTTACTTTATTTTCACAGAGGAAAAAAATGGGACTTTGAGGGTGATGGTAGCTTAAATATGTAAATATCAGTGGCTGGTTTATACTGACAAAAGTCATACCAGGTTGTTGTGAGTTATTTTTGTTTTAACTAAATTTAATGTGAGGAATACAAATATAAACATTTCTAATGTGCCTTTTTCTGAGTGCATTACTTCTACATAATACTATGTAATAAATGTCTAAGTCATTGTTAAATATCAGACTGAAAATAGGTTACAATTTTTTTTGAAAGATATTTTTAACACTGCTCTGGATAATTAACACAATTTCCACCTTTTCTGATCAAGTACCAAAGTTATGAAATGCTAAGGTACTGCTTGTTCCAATCATTTAAAATTGTATTTAAGAATTACACCTTTGTATTTACAGAATTACATATTTTAGCAATACGGTTGTAAATCTGATTAGTTTTTACCATTTGGTGTCACTCTTCAAAATGTGTACTTTGGGCCATTCTTTGCAGAAATTTCAAGAAGGTTGTATACATAATTTATTTGAATATTAATTTGAGATCATGCACTTCTGAAGTTATGATTTGGTCACATACTGAAGGAATGACATTATTGAAGCCATCCCACCATTGTACTTTGTGAGGCACTATTCTCCCATAAAAAAACACAATTGAACAGTAAATAGATGCAATATTAGACTGTTATATATGTAAGAAGCCATTGTGCAAGCAGAAAAGCAAAACTGCAATAATAGTAACTTGAAACAAACCCACAAAGCTCGAAATACACAGTAAGCGGGAAATGAGCCACTGGGCGTACGATGCAAAATACTTGGTTTACATTTTAAGTACTTTTTGTTTTGGAGCATATAATACTTTTTCCTTCCAATCCAGTTTTTCATTTCATGCATTTAAAATGTTCAATTATAAAACTACATTTGAAGTACAAAACAACAGTGAAGAATTTTTGGCTCAAACAAAAATCTAAGGAATGCTAATTACTTTCTTGACCTGATGGAAAGTGTCTTTTTATTTTTCTTTTTGCTTTCTGTTATGTTACATAACTTTTGATGAATGATTTCTAGTTATGGCAATTTGGCAGTTAAATTCCACATAATTGAAGGGAAGCAATCCTTGCAAAATGAAAGGTAGGTCATGTTATTTCCAGAATCTGATTTTTTTTTTCATTTATTCTGGAAAAAAAAGCATCTTGTTGCCTTTAAATTTGATTTGGTTAAATATAGACATACATGTCAATATTTTTAAGGATAAATTTGAGTAGTTTCCTGCTATTTTAAAAAGAGAAACAGTTCTGAACATTGTGGATTTTGCTTTGTATTCTCAATTATTTAACATGTACAAATAAATAATTCATATGTTTCCAATTCAGTGTATGTTGATTGCTAAAATATAATTAAGTACTCGCAATTATATATTAACTGCCATAGTATCTGAGCATTGTGTAAGATTATATAATTACATGTATGAAATTGCACCATGAACATTCAATTGTAAACATGTCTTATTTACTATGAAGCTTAAGACAAGCTTTACCATGATATAAGCTATTAGCTTGTATCCCAAAATTGCCTTATGTGAATGTACCATATTTTTCAGTCAGTTGGACCGATGATATCACACAAGGGCCACCACAATATCAAGCAATCAAGTGGTATACATTCAACACACACAAAACGCTGGTGGAACGCAGCAGGCCAGGCAGCATCTATAGGAAGAAATACAGTCGATGTTTCAGGTCGAGACCCCTCATCAGGACTAATAGAAAAAAGACATAGTAAGAGATTTGGGAGGGGGGATCTGAAATGATAGAAGACAGGAGGGTGAAGGATGAAGCCAGGAGCTGGGAAGTTGATTGGCAAAAGGGATACAAGGCTGGAGAAGGGAGGAGTATCATGGGACAGAAGGCCTGGAAGAAAGAAAGGGGGAGGACAACACAAGAGGAAGATGGAGAACAGCCAAGGAGTTATTGTGAGAGGGAGAGATAAATAATTAAATAAATAAAGTGGCATACATTATTGTGTATTGCCCACTCCTGTGTAACATTTTTGGTTGTAAAACAGTGTGTCAAATGGCAAATGCACCTCTTACCAATCCCTCCTGACATCTCCCCCTATGATTAGGGATTCTCTTCTTTCCTTGTTTCTGTGCAGTGGCTTAAATATATAAAAGTGCTATGTAAAGATAAATCTTGGTGGGTATCAAGAATATTAATGACAACAAAGTTTTGCCAACCACAATAAATGTTACATTTCTTTCTGAAAGAGTGTGGCCAAAGCAGTTATTTATGAAGCAGATCCAATGAAATATGAGGTGCATACATTTTCAACTAGTTAAGGTACTTGATGATTAATGGAGACCTGTTTCCATATTGAATCTCACTATTTTTCATATTAAAAACACAATACACAAAATAGTCATCTAATCTATTAAACAGAAATTTGCAAGATAAATTTATTATTAATAAATGCAACATTTTACATAAATACCTTTAAAAATGCTACATATTAACAATATAACTTTTTGCTATAGGTTTGCCTGACAATCATTTTTATTTTAAAATGCAGCATTGTACCTACACAGAAATTATTACTAAACATTAGTCCATCAAATTATCTTGCTTGTTTACCTCCTTTACTATTAGTGCAAATATTGCATACAAAAATAATTGCTAGAAATTACCAGAAATCTAAAATAAAAATTGTTAAAAAACCCAGATTTGCCTTTCCTTGAGTTACATGATAAAATCCAAAAGATCTGCCAAATTCCCTTCAGCTAATAATATAATCTTTGCTGCATATGTTTTCATATCATCAAGGTCTCTCACTTCTGCTTAACTGTAAAAAATGCTCTCAACTATTTTAAAATTCATATATATTATTCATCAAAGTGATTTAAGTTTATGCAAAGTATTGTGAAGAAGATGGCTTATGTCAGGCTCAACACTGCAACTGGTTATTGCATTCAGCTAATAACTGGAAGGCTAGTGACTGAGTTCACTCAGATTAGACATTGAGTTTTTTTTTGGTGGTACAATGGCATAATAGTGGTGCTACTGTTGTATGGCTCCAGCGACCCAGCTTCAATCCTGACTCCCAGTACACAGTTCATTTGCTCCTCCTGTGACTCGAGCATTTGACAGGTGCTCATTTCCTCCTACATCTCAAGGATGTGCTGGTCAGTAGGTTAATTGCTTGCAGAAAGATCATTTGTACTGGAGGTGGGTAGCAGTAGATTCAAGGTAAAGTTAATAGGCATATAAAAGAGAATAGGTTTCAGGGAACTAAGTGAGGAAATGAGACAAATGGGAATTTCTGGAGAGCTGCCATAGGTTTAATAGGCCAAGTGGCCTTCATGCCATTTGGAATACAAAAATGAGAGAAGTTACTTATTTTAAATGCTATTTAAAAAATAAATAATATAAAATATCTTTTTAAATTAATATTCCACTTTTTGTTATCCATTAATTCCATTAGAGAGAGATTTCATTAAATTCCTTGAGTTTATTAGAATGTTTCTACATTTTTCTATTTCAACATATAAATATATTCCTTATAATTATGATAGACAAACTGTAAAGCAATAATAGCTTCAAACCAATCAGATTACAAGTCAGGAATGCTTGTCTGGATGAATGCAGCTCCAGCAATGCTTATGGAGTTTGGTACGATTGAGCAAAATAGCTCTCAACTGGTCTCCCTTCAACCTCAATTAACATTCATTCCCTTTGCCATTGGCTCACTGAGGATGCAGTATGTACCATCTATGCTTATGGTTATTGAGTTACTGACCTCAGCTAGTTTAACAACATCTCCAACCCTTCCAACAAGGAGGGCAAAGGCAGCAGGCACTAGGAACACCATTGCCTGTTTATTTCATAGCATCTAAGTTCTTATTCCCCTTCTGACCGCAACTTTTCTTCCCACTAACTTATCTTGACGGGAAAATTTAAACAAGGTAACTCTCATGAGCTCAGTCTGTCAGATAATTGAAGCTCATTGTATCATGAAAATACAATGAAGTCATGTTGTTTCCTCTATTTTCAAACCCATGTCAAATTTCAAACTTTACCAGTAAACTCTGAGCTGTAAGGAACATTCAGCAAATACTAATTGCACAAAATATTATGCTGAAACAACAGGAAGCCAAGACATGATAACAAGCAACAGCAACAGTAAAAATATGACATCCGACATAAGGCGCCTAATGTTAAACTGCGATGATTTCCGCCCATGACCACGTGCTTTGAACCATTCCACTATTTCCAGAAAGCTGTGTTCCCTTGGATGGTACCCTAGATCTTTTCGAGCCTTCTGTATACTGAAATAATGAGTGACTCCTGTTTTATAGACTTCTGTGCGAGTTAGAAATGGTTGAAAATTATACATGTGACTAATAGAAAAATGAATGATTTCAGTTAGGAAAGCAAAGTAGTAAATCAGCCAGAGTGGCAGCCGAACTGTGGGGTATTTGTAGCCAAGGCCTTCCACCAAAGGTCTGAAAAATTCAAAGCTGTTCACTGGTTTGCCATCAGAGATAAAGTAAGCTTGGCCAGCCGCTACATAATTTTTTCCTCCTTTTAGAGCTTCTGATGCCAGTATTTCTGCAGAAACGAGGTTGTCAACATGGACAAACTCTACCAGAGAATCTGCTGCCCCATATACAAACTTGAAGAGTCCATTCTCTATATAATTAACCATCCTTGGAAGATGTCTTTGCTCACCAGGTCCATAGATGCCTGCCGGCCGGAGAGCACAAGTTCGTAACACGCCAGTGCCTTTCCTTAGCTTTGTGCTATTTGCATGTAGCACCTTCATCTCTGCTAAAGATTTGGTCCTTGAATAGTGATCTGGGTGAAGATGCAGTGGAAGATAAGGGAGTGATTCATCTCCATTTTCAATTACTTGGCCTCCAAACACAACATTGTATGTACTTGTATAAAGAAGCCTTGATATGCCATTAGTCAGGCATGCCTTGATTACGTTCTCTGTTCCTTTAAGATTGACATTTTCTATCAGCTTTATATTTAACTGCTCCCTTCCAGACATACCATATGAAGCTAAATGGAAAATACAATCTACATTCCTGAGTGCAGCCTCCACCTCCAGATAGTTGCAGATGTCTCCCTTTATGAAGCTCACTGCATCTGGCACTTCCTCTAAAGGACTGTGAATATCAAACAGAATCACCTTTCGGCCCATCTTCTGCAGGGTGCACCCCAATCTAAAACACAGAAAAAAGACAGCTTAAAGGTATTTGCTAAAACTAGTCTATAGAACATAGAACAGTACTGGCCCTTAAACCCATGATGTCATGCAAACCTTTTAATCTGCTCAAAGATCAATCTAATGCTTTCCTCCCACATCGCCCTTTCACTCAGAATCCTTTAGATCACTCTGTCTCTACCACTACTGTGCAACTGCATTCCACCCGCATAACTATGTGCTCTATTATTACAAAATAAATAGGGCACATAGCAGATGTACATTCTGAGTGGAATAGCGTTGAGACAGTGAAAGAAGTCTCTACATGCTGGTTATTAAGGAAAAGTGCATCCAAAAAAATCACAGGCGCTAAGAATTCCAGATCTTGACCAAGCTTTTGTAAAATCTACTGGAATAGAAAAGAATGTTTTCCAACAAAATTCTGCACAAAGCTTTTCTGAGAGTATATGAGTTGTAGGAAATGCTGGGAAAATACAGTCTAGGGATTGGAGTTAAGCAATGCTAAAGAGTGGGGTTATCACTTCTCTAAAAGGTTGCAAAGGAAAATAATGTGGGGAAGGTGTGAATGCAAGAGGATTCGCGTACAGGAGCAGGGAGGTACTACTGCAGTTGTACAAGGCCTTGGTGAGACCACACCTGGAGTATTGTGTGCAGTTTCGGTCCCCTAATCTGAGGAAAGACATCCTTGTCATAGAGGGAGTACAAAGAAGGTTCACCAGATTGATTCCTGGGATGGCAGGATGTTCATATGATGAAAGACTGATGAACTAGGCTTATACTCATTGGAATTTAGAAGATTGAGGGGGGATCTTATTGAAACGTATAAAATCCTAAAGGGATTGGACAGGCTAGATGCAGGAAGGTTGTTCCCGATGTTGGGGAAGTCCAGAATGAGGGGTCACAGTTTGAGGATAAAGGGGAAGCCTTTTAGGACCGAGATGAGGAAAAACTTCTTCACACAGCGAGTGGTGAATCTGTGGCATTCTCTGCCACAGGAAACAGTTGAGGCCAGTTCATTGGCTATATTTAAGAGGGAGTTAGATATGGCCCTTGTGGCTAAAGGGATCGGGAGTATGGAGGGAAGGCTGGTACAGGGTTCTGAGTTGGATGATCAGCCATGATCATACTGAATGGCAGTGCAGGCTCAAAGGGCCGAATGTCCTACTCCTGCACCTATTTTCTATGTTTCTATGAAAGAAAAGTACAAGTTTTGATGGGCCTTTTTACTCCATATTTATGATTTTTTATTGCTACCTCATCGCATTGGTGACTTCTATATCATTCAGTTAACCATGTAAAGCAGAGTGTAGGTATTGAATGTGGGCACGTGGCCAAGTGGTTAAGGCATTGGACTAGCGACCTGAAGGTCGTGAGTTCAAGCCCCAGCCGAGGGAACGTGTTGTGTCCTTGAGCAAGGCACTTAATCACACATTGCTCTGCGATGACACCGGTGCCAAGCTGTATGGGTCCTAATGCCCTTCCCTTGGACAACATTGGTGTCGTGGAGAGGGGGGACTTGCAGCATGGGCAACTGCTGGTCTTCCATACAACCTTGCCCAGGTGAAGACTTTCCAGGTGCAGATCCATGGTCTTGCAAGACTAATGGATGCCTTTAGTTTAGGTATTGAATATCTCAATATTCATCAGTTACTCCAGCAGGCAGATTTTGCATCCACTAGAACCTTTAGAATATCTAATTGCAGATAAAGGTTACTAGAATTTTTAACAATCCTAATGTGCTTTGAATTTTATGTCTTTGCTAATGTTACGTGATAGTTTTTCCTATCCTTCAACTGTGAACTGATAGCGAACTGATAATCAAACAGGAATCAATTCATCTGATGAAAAATTTGAGAACAACCAAACAGGAAAATGGAATCCATTAAATGTTGTCTTGTTATTCCACTACTGTTAATAGACTAAACGTACTTTAAATTATCTAATTTTGTTTCCTGCCAAGAAATTTTGAAATAGCAGAACGCTCGGAAACAAAATAGCACATAACCACAACTGTGAATGGGGTTTTTTTACTTTGCACAATGTAAAGGCAAATTCCCGGCACAGAAACATCCTTTTAAAATGTAATTATTATTTGTCAGTTTCCAACTGAAACTACAATATGTAATTATAGTTTAACTCTAATATATCATGAAGGGTCTTACCTGCAGCCTAAATAACCTCCTCCACCAGTTATCAGAACTGTTTCAGGTGCTGTAATCTTTTCTGATGTCTCCATTGAGATTAAATGTCCAATACTGAGCTGTTTAAAATAAATGTAAATATCACTCCTCTAAAGGAAAAAAAATCACAATATCAGATATCGACAAATAACTTATCTAGAAATGGGCTTTTGGATTTATTGTAGAGAAGCAAGGGAAAGGGTTTGGTTATCAAACAGGAAAAAAAATCGTGTTCACCCTTCCTGCAGTCAGTTTAGCTATTGGGGATTTCTAACGTTAAGCAACAAAGACTTGGTTTGTAATTTAACAGAAACCAGATTGGATTGTTCTTACTAAAAACAAACCAGAACCAAGGAAGAAAGTAAAATACTTATTTGAAGAACATTTTTTTAACATACTAAACAAAATAAATATTAGGATATAAAAAAGACTGGTGCAGAAGTTGAGATATAATGATGTCATATACAAAAAACAACATTCTACACTGCCAGAGAGCATCCACACATCAATCATTACTCAAGGAAATCTGCAAATGCTTTAAATTTAAGTAACACACAACAAAGTTGCTGGTGAATGCAGCAAGCCAGGCAGCATCTCTAGGAAGAGGTACAGTCGACGTTTCGGGCCCAGATCCTTCGTCAGGACTAACTGAAAGAAGAGCTAGTAAGAGATTTGAAAGCGAGAGGAGGATGGGGAGATCCAAAATGATAGGAGAAGAGATTTCTGACACCTCCCTCCCCTTTCTAGGTACTTCTGTCTCTATCTCTGGAGACAGCTTATCTACTGATGTCTACTATAAGCCTACTGACTCACAGCTATCTGGACTATTCTTCTCCTCACCCTCTCTTGCAAAAATGCCATCCCCTTGCAATTCCTCCGTCTCCACCGCATCTGCTTTCAGGATGAGGCTTTTCATTCCAGGACCAGGGAGATGTCCTTTTTTAAAGAAAGGGGCTTCCCTTCCTCCACCATCAACTCTGCTCTCAAACGCATCTCCCCCATTTCACGCACATCTGCTCTCACTCCAACCTCCCGCCACCCCACTAGGAATAGGGTTCCCCTTGTCCTCACCTACCACCCCACTAGCCTCCGGGTCCAACATATTATTCTCTGTAACTTCCGCCACCTCCAACGGGATCCCACCACCAAGCACAGCTTTCCCTCCCCCCCCTCTGCTTTCCCCAGGGATCGCTCCCTACGCAACTCCCTTGTCCATTCGTTCCGCCCCATCCCTCCCTACAGATCTCCCTCCTGGCGCTTATCCGTGTAAGCGGAACAAGTGCTCCACATGCCCTTACACTTCCTCCCTTACCACCATTCAGGGCCCCAGAGAGTCCTTCCAGGTGAGGCGACACTTCACCTGTGAGTTGGCTAGGGTGATATACTGCGTCCGGTGCTCCCGATGTGGCCTTCTGTATATTGGCAAGACCCGACGCAGACTGAGAGATCATTTCACTGAATACCTACGCTCTGTCCGCCAGAGAAAGCAGGATCTCCCAGTGGCCACACGTTTTAATTCCGCATCCCATTCCCATTCTGATATGTCTATCCATGGCCTCCTCTACTGTAAAGATGAAGCCACACTCAGGTTGGAGCAACAACACCTTATATTCATCTGGGTAGCCTCCAACCTGATGGCATGAACATTGACTTCTCAAACTTCCACTAATGCCCCACCTCCCCCTCGTCCCCATCCATTAATTATTTATATACACACATTGTTTTTCTCTCTCTCCTTTTCCTCCCTCTGTCTCTCTCACTATACCCCTTGCCCATCCTCTGGGGTTTTCCCCCCTCCTCCTTTTCTTTCTCCCCGGGCCTCCTGTCCCTTGATCCTCTCATATCCCTTTTGCCAATCAGCTGTCCAGCTCTTGGCTCCATCCCTCCCCCTCCTGTCTTCTCCTATCATTTTGGATCTCCCCCTCCCCCTCCCACTTTCAAATCTCTTACTATCTCTTCTTTCAGTTAGTCCTGACGAAGGGTCTCGGCCCGAAATGTCGACTGTACCTCTTCCTAGAGATGCAGCCTGGCCCGCTGCGTTCACCAGCAACTTTGCTGTGTGTTGCATCAACCATTACTGTTTGGTTTGGTGCAGCACCTTCGTACAATATACGAAAACTGCTAGAAACTGTCAGGTTAGCTGGCTGCAGTCTACCATCACTGCAAGACCTCAATGTGCCCAGGACAAAGAACTTTAAAACATCTTACAAGTTTCTTTCCCCAGGCAGTTAATTTGATCAACCACTCTTGTTAGCCCTCACATCCTCTCTGTTACCCCAGTCACTGCACTGTATTCACTTCAAACCAATTTTTATAATGTTGCTTACATTGTACTATATGCTGGTATTTATGCACATTTTATTCCATATCCATACTTTATTTTGAGATATAGCCTTCAAAGTTCATCTGAGGTCTCCAGGAAAACTAAAATAAGATCAGGACATTGCTGTCAAACATTTGAGAATAAAAACCACAACATGTATAAATTACGTCTTTCTTAGGACATCTTCAAGGAGCGGTGTCTCAGAAAGGCTGCATTCATTATTAAGGACCCCCAGCACCCAGGACATGCCCTTTCCTCGTTGTTACCATCTGATAGGAGGTACAGAAATCTGAAGGCACACACGCAGCATTTCAGGAACACTTCTTCCCCTCTGCCATTTAATTCCTAAATGGTCCATAAACACTACCTCACTTTTTTAATATATATAGTGGTATGCAAAAGTTTGGGCACCCCTGGTCAAAATTTCTGTTACTGTGAAAAGCTAAGCGAGTAAAAGGCAACCTGAATTCCAAAAGGCATAAAGTTAAAGATGTCACATTTCTTTAATGTTTTGTTTGGGGGATGTTCACCCATTCTTTCTTGCAAAAGGTTTCTAGTTCTGTGAAGTTCTTGGGCCATCTTGCATGCACTGCTCTTTTGAGGTCTATCCACAGATTTTCGATGATGTTTAGGTCAGGGGACTATGAGGGCCATGGCAAAACCTTCAGCTTGCGCCTCTTGAGGTAGTCCATTGTAGATTTTGAGGTGTGTTTAGGATCATTATCCTGTTGTAGAAGCCATCCTCTTTTCATCTTCAGCTTTTTTTTTAAACAGACAGTGTGATGTTTGCTTCCAGAATTTGCTGGCATTGAATTCATTCTTCCCTCTACCAGTGAAATGTTCCCGTTCCACTGGCTGCTACACAAGCCCAAAGCATGATCGATTCACCCCCGTGCTTAACAGTTGGAGAAGCATTCTTTTCATGAAATACTGCACCCTTTTTTCTCCAAACATACCTTTGCTCATTGCGGCCAAAATTCAGCGTCAGAAGTTTGCAAAGGAACTTCTAAACAAGCCTGATGCATTTTGGAAACAAGTCCTGTGGACTGATGAGGTTAAAATAGAACTTTTTGGTCGCAATGAGCAACAACAGGATGAAAAGAGTTGAAAGGCTCTTAGCTGGCTACAAAGAGCGTTTACAAGCTGTGATACTTGCCAAAGGGGGTGTTACGAAGTACTGACTATGCAGGGTGCCCAAACTTTTGCTTCAAGCCCTTTTCCTTTTTTGTTATTTTGAAGCTGTAAAAGATGGAAACAAAAAAGTAATCTTGCTTAAAACATTAAAGAAACGTGTCATCTTTAACTCTATGCCTTTTGGAAATCAGCTCATCTTTTACTCACTTAGCTATTCACAGTAACAGAAATTTTGACCAGGGGTGCCCAAACTTTTGCATGCCACTATATTATTTCTGTTTTTGCACAATTTTTAATCTATTCAATATACACATACTGTAATTGACTTACTTATTTATTTTTACTCTTTTTCTTCTATGTTATATATTGCATTGAACTGCTGCTGCTAAGTTGACAAATTTAACAAATGCAACAAGTACCTTCAACAGACTGGCCAGTTGATACCTGTAATACTTAACCTAGAGATACAAGAGATTGCAGATGCTGTAATCTGAAGCCAAAAAAAAAAAAAAAAAAAAAAAAAAAATCGGTAGAAGGAACTCAGCAGGTCAAGCAGCAGCAGCATCTGTGGAGGTAAAAGGGTTTCAAGAAGAGACCCTGTATCAGGATTGCATGGAGATGGCCAATACCTGGATGTGGAGACTGGTAAGGTGAAAGCTGAGGTGCAATGGAAACTCCATCTCAGATTTGTCTTGGAAGAGGAGAGGAAGACCGTAGAAGAAATGTGAGAGGGCTCCAATGACCACAATAAAGGGGAAGCTACATTTTCCCAAAAATGCAGACTAACTTGTGAGTTTGTTGGGGTCATCTATTGCATCCGGTGCTCCTGGTGCAGCCTCCTCTACATCGGTGAAACCCGACACAGATTGGGGGACCGCTTCGTCGAGCACCTCCGCTCCATCCGCCAAAACAGACAGGATCTCCCAGTAGCCACCCACTTCAACTCTGCTTCCCACTCCCATTCAGATATGTCCATACATGGCCTCCTCTACTGCCATGATGAGGCTAAACTCAGGTTGGAGGAGCAACACCTCATATACTGTCTAGGTAGTCTCCAGCTCCTTGGTATGAACAAAGAATCCTCCAACTTTTGGTAATTCCCACCCCCTCCCTTCCCCTATCCCTATATCACTCTGCCCCCTCCCCCAGCTGCCTACCACCTCCCTCTTGGTTCTGCCTCCTTCTACTACCCATTGTGTTTTTCCCTATTCTTTCTTCACCTTTCCTGCCTATCACCTCCCTGCCTCCCTTCCCTCACCCCTTTATCTTTCCCCTTACTGGTTTTTCACCTGGAACCTACCAGCCTTCTCCTTCCCACCCTCCCCCCACCTTTTTTATAGGGCCTCTGCCCCTTCCCCCTGCAGTCCTGACAAAGGGTTCCGGCCCGAAACGTGGTCCAATCTTTTCCACGGATGCTGCCTGACCTGCTGAGTTCCTCCAGCATGTTATGAGTGTTGCTTTGACCCCAGCATCTGCAGATTATTTTGTGTTTACAATTCCCTCCTAAACAGATATACTGTTTTGGATACTGTTGGGAGAGATGTCTCATCAGGGGAAGGCAGCAGCAGCTGAGTTCATGGCACCAGGGGTGGCTCTACAGCACAGGAGGGAAGGAAAAGGAGTGGGAGCACTATAGTGATAGGGGATTCGATTGTAAGGGGAATAGATAGGCCGCAAATGAGACTCCAGGAGGGTATGATGCCTCCCTGGTGCAAGGGTCAAGGATGTCTCTGAGCGGTTGCAGGATATTCTGGAGTGGGGGGGTAAACAGCCAGTGGTCGTGGTGCACATAGGTACCAACGATATAGGTAAAAAAAAAAAAAAAAACGGGATGAGGTCCTACAAGGTGAATTTAGGGAGTTAGGAGATAAACTAAAAAGTAGGACCACAAAGGTTATAATCTCTGGATTACTACCAGTGCCACGTGCTACTCAGAGTAGAAATAGGAGGATATTTCAGATGAATATGTGGCTTGAAAAATGGTGCAATGGGGAGGGATTCAAATTTCTGGGGCATTGGAACCAGTTCTGGAGGAGGTGGGACCGGTACAAACAGGACGGTCTGCACCTGGGCTGGACTGGAACCAATGTCCTAGGGGGAGTGTTTGCTACTGTTGTTCAGGAGGATTTAAACTAATGTGACAGGGGGATGGGAAGAAGTGCAGAGAGACAGAGGGGTGTAAAATAAGGGTAGAAGCAAAAAGTAGTAAGGTGAAAAGTAAAAGTGGCAGGCCGGCAAATCCAGGGCAAAAATCAAAAAGGGTCGCTTTTCAACGTAATTATATAAGGGGTAAGAGTGTTGTAAAAGCAAGCCTGAAAGCTCTGTGTGTCAATGCAAGGAGCATTCGTAACAAGGTGGATGAATTGAATGTGCAGATAGTTATTAATGAATATGATATAGTTGGGATCACAGAGACATGGCTCCAGGGTGACCAAGGATGAGAGCTCAACATTCAGGGATATTCAATATTCAGGAGGGATAGACATGAAAGAAAAGGAGGTGGGGTGGCATTGCTGGTTAGAGAGGAGATTAACGCAATGGAAAGGAAGGACATTAGCCAGGAGGATGTGGAATCGATATGGGTAGAGCTGCATACCACTAAGGGGCAGAAAACGCTGGTGGGAGTTGTGTACAGGCCACCTAACAGTAGTAGTGAGGTTGGGGATGGCATTAAACAGGAAATTAGAAATGCATGCAATAAAGGAACAGCAGTTATAATGGGTGACTTCAATCTACATATAGATTGGGTGAACCAAATTGGTAAGGGTGCTGAGAAAGAGGATTTCTTGGAATGTATGCAGGATAGTTTTCTGAACCAACATGTCGAGGAACCAACTAGAGAGCAGGCCATTCTAGACTGGGTATTGAGCAATGAGGAAGGGTTAGTTAGCAATCTCGTCGTGTGAGGCCCCTTGGGTAAGAGTGACTATAATATGGTGGAATTCTTCATTAAGATGGAGAGTGATATACTTAATTCAGTAACAAAGGTTCTGAACTTAAAGAAGGATAACTTTGAAGGTATGAGACGTGAATTAGCTGAGATAGACTAGCAAATGCTACTTAAAGGGTTGACGGTGGATATGCAATGGCAAGCATTTAAAGATCGCATGGATGAACGACAACAACTGTTCATCCCAGTTTGGCAAAAGAATAAACCAGGGGAGGTAGTGCACCCGTGGCTGACAAGGGAAATGAAGGATAGTATCAATTCTAAAGAAGAAACATACAAATTAGCCAGAAAAAGTGGCTCACCTGAGGACTAGGAGAAATTCAGAGTCCAGAACAGGAGGACAGAGGGCTTAATTAGGAAAGGGAAAAAAGATTATGAGAGAAAGCTGGCAGGGAACATAAAAACTGACTGTAAAAGCTTTTATAGATATGTGAAACGAAAAAGATTGGTTAAGACAAATGTAGGTCCCTTACAGTCAGAAACAGGTGAATTGATCATGGGGGAACAAGGACATGGCAGACCAACTGAATAACTACTTTGGTTCTGTCTTCACTAAGGAGGACATAAATAATCTTCCGGAAATAGTAGAGGACCGAGGGTCCAGTGAGATGGAGGAACTGAGGGAAATACATGTTAGTAGAGAAATGGTCTTAGGTAAATTGAAGGGATTAAAGGCAGATAAATCCCCAGGGCCACATGGCCTGCATCCCAGAGTGCTTAAGGAAGTAGCCCAAGAAATTGTGGATGCATTAGTGATAATTTTTCAAAACTCTTTAGATTCTGGATTAGTTCCTGAGGATTGGAGGGTGGCTAATGTAACCCTGCTTTTAAAAAAGGAGGGAGAGAGAAACCGGGGAATTATAGACCGGTTAGCCTGACATCGGTGGTGGGGAAAATGCTACAGTCAGTTATCAAAGATGTGATAACAGCACATTTGGAAAGCGGTGAAATTATCGGACAAAGTCAGCATGGACTTGTGAAAGGGAAATCATGTCTTGACGAATCTCATAGAATTTTTTGAGGATGTAACTAGCAGAGTGGATAGGGGAGAACCAGTGGATGTAGTATATTTGGATTTTCAAAAGGCTTTTGACAAGGTCCCACACAGGAGATTAGTGTGCAAACTTAAAGCACACAGTATTGGGGGTAAGGTATTGATGTGGATAGAGAATTGGTTGGCAGACAGGAAACAAAGAGTGGGAATAAATGGGACCTTTTCAGAATGGCAGGCGGTGACTAGTGGGGTATCGCAGGGCTCAGTGCTGGGACCCCAGCTGTTTACAATATATATTAACGACTTAGACGAGGGAATTAAATGCAGCATCTCCAAGTTTGCGGATGACACGAAGCTGGGTGGCAGTGTTAGCTGTGAGGAGGATGCTAAGAGGATGCAGGGTGACTTGGATAGGTTAGGTGAGTAGGCAAGTTCATGGCAGATGCAATTTAATGTGGATAAATGTGAGGTTATCCACTTTGGTGGCAAGAACAGGAAAACAGATTATTATCTGAATGGTGGCCGATTAGGAAAAGGGGAGGTGCAACGAGACCTGGGTGTCATTGTACACCAGTCATTGAAAGTGGGCATGCAGGTACAGCAGGCGGTGAAAAAGGCGAATGGTATGCTGGCATTCATAGCAAAAGGATTCGAGTACAGGAGCAGAGAGGTACTACTGCAGTTGTACAAGGCCTTGGTGAGACCACACCTGGAGTACTGTGCGCAGTTTTGGTCCCCTAATCTGTGGAAAGACATTCTTGCCATAGAGGGAGTACAAAGGTTCACCAGATTGATTCCTGGGATGGCAGGACTTTCATATGATGAAAGACTGGATCGACTAGGCTTATACTCTCTGGAATTTAGAAGATTGAGGGGGGATCTGATTGAAACGTACAAAATTCTAAAGGGCTTGGACAAGCTAGATGCAGGAAGATTGTTCCCGATGTTGGGTAAGTCGAGAACGAGGGGTCACAGTTTGAGGATAAAGGGGAAGCCTTTTAGGACCGAGATGAGGAAAAACTTCTTCACACAGAGAGTGGTGAATCTGTGGAATTCTCTGCCACGGGAAACAGTTGAGGCCAGTTCATTGGCTATATTTAAGAGGGAGTTAGATATGGCCCTTGTGGCTAAAGGGATCGGGGGTATGGAGAGAAGGCAGGTACAGGGTTCTGAGTTGGATGATCAGCAATGATCGTACTGAATGACGGTGCAGGCTCGAAGGGCCAAATGGCCTACTCCTGCACCTATTTTCTATGTTTCTATGTTTAGATGTAGGGGAGAATAGACTGGTCAAAAATCCAACAGGCTCCACTCCACTAACAATCATTTGCCTGCCATAACTTGATATCCTGAGCAACTCCTGAACCCCTTGATTTTCTACAACTCAAATTTACAGCCATGGGCACTTGTTTGGGCCTAAGCTACGCCTGAATTTTTACTGTCTCAAGTTTTACTTCTAAACTTACACTGATATCAGTCCCCAACTCTGCCTCCTGAATCAATGACTGTATTTGTCCCATCACACGCACTCCTACAGAACATCAATTTTATCACCCTCACTACTCAGTCCCACCCAACCTTCAAATTCAGCCTTTTTCTAACATCTCTGCTTTTCTACAGGTCTCAATTTTAGCAAACTAACCACTGATATTTAATACAAGCTCACTGAATCCCATAGCTACCTTCCCCACATTTCCTCCCACTCAGTCTCTCAAAAAGATGCCATCCATTTCTATCAGCAAGTTTAAGGTGGTGCTACCAAAGGCTTACTGGTAGTTGGAATGACGAGAAATTCAACTAAAAACATTAACTTTTCTGAAGAAAATTGTGGTAAACTATCACTACAAACAATGAAGAAGCAGGCGGAGGCGAAGCTGATTCGAAGGATGTGCCATGCAAGTGCATTGCAAAGTCAAAGCACAACATGTTCAAGATGGGGTCGCAGATGGAGTTGGCATTGAGTCGGAGTGAACAATTTGGGGAGGAGTCATTGCAGAATCGTTTCCATGCCCCCGCACCTAACCTGGGTGAGAGGTTGGATTGCTCCAAGCGCCAAGCCGATTTGGTGAGATCGAGAACAACTTTGGGCTGGGCGGCCCAAGCTTATCACTACACCAGGGTTTGGGTCCTATAGTGAGCCACTACCCGGATAATTTAAACGTCGCTCCAGATACACCAGAAAGCAAAAGTGTGACGATTGGAGGCGAGGGTCGGTCTGATTTCATTTGTTCTCCCGCTATGTTCATTCATCTCTCGGCAGTGAACTGCTCCGGCTGCTGTGCTACCAAGACCGAGGCTTAGGCCTACTCTGGCTGCTCCAGGAAGCAGATCCAAGGATTCAATCTGGTTTGGAATGCCATCCCTTGCTTCTATTGGTTGTATGATTGTGTTTTTTTCTTTCTGTGCGCAGTGGTTTTGGTCTTCCTTTTTTTTAAATTGGGTTCTTCAGGCAAGCAGACAAATCTCAAGGTGTATAATTCATATATTCTTTGATAATAAACGTACCTTGAATCTTGATGTCTGCACATCTTAAGTGAGCACGAAGCTGTCTGTTCCATGACAGCTGAAATATCTTATTTATGAAATGTGTTTTCCCCCCTACTGTGGTTAGTGGCGCCCTCATTTGCATCTCCAAAACATCTTGGACGTCTGTTCTCCCTCACTCCCAGAAAGAACAAACAGTTTCCTTGGTCATCAGCTTTCACCCTGACTGCCTCCACATCCAGCCTATTACCACCAGTCGCATCTTCACCTCCCCTGTCTGCTTTCCAAGGTGACCACTTCCTCCGTTGACTTCTAGATTGATTCATCCCTGGGAACCCAGCCAGCCCTCCCAGTCCTCTGGCATTCTCCCCTGCAAAAGCATTAGTTGAAACATTTGTTCCGATACTTCCTCCCTCAGCACCTAAATAGCCCCTCCAGGTGAGGTAAAGATTCACATATACCAACTCCAACCCATTGTACTGCATTTGGTGCTCTCAATGTAACCTCCTCTAGATCAGCAAAACCAAGTATAGAATAGGTGAACGTCATTCTGAACATTTGTGCTCTCTCCACAGTGACGATCTTGAGCTCCTGGTTGCATATCATTTCAACTTCCCTTTCCATATCAACGTGTCTGCCTTCACATACTTCCAGTACGATGGCGGCACACTCAGGGGTACAATCAAAAGCACATATGTTCCTCTTTTGTCTGCTTACGATCGCAAGTCACTGCTGGATACAAAAGATATCATACTGCAGGACTGTCCCATCAGGGAGTTGCTCGATAGCAGTAGTGTTGTGTTGTTGCATACCATTGTGCAATAAACAGAGTGAGTGATTATCTTTGATCACAGGACCCTGTTGGACACTGATACCGCAAATCTGTTTGATACGGAGGTAAGGGAGCTAACATTGCCTTGGTTGTGGTGAAGATTAGCCCTCAGCCGTGGGTCACCTTGGACACAGCAACTTACTGCAGCTGCCCAGGAAAGAGAGTACAGGCCTCTGCTGGGCAGGCTGGAATCGTGTTGGGTTGGGAGGGGGGGTGGCTCCACCCATTGGTGCTGCTCTCCATTGTTCACTCAGTGCTGTCCCCAGTGTTCACTCTGTGGAAGAATAAGTTGGGCCAGAACAATCTAGAGTCAGGCTACTCAGGAACTTGGGCTATATACTTTTTCTGAAATCATAACTAAATGTGCTATTTGTGTTAGTTGCTATTTGCAGTGTGCTGTGTGTTATTGGTAATATAATTTGCACCTTGGCCCCAGAGGAACGCCATTTTGTTTGGCTATATTCATGCATGGTTGAATGATCATTGAACTTGAACCATTACAGCTGAAACCAAGTATAAACTGGCCTTGGAGTGGGATAGGAGAAGACAGTACAGGGAAGTATTTAATTGGGAGAGGGGGAATTAGGCAGGAACTGGGGAGCATAAATTAGGAACAGATGGACTCATAAATACACAACACAAATGTGGAGGTTGATTAAGGAACACTTACTGAGGATTTTGGATAGGTCTGTCCCAATGAGATAGGGAAAAGAATGGGAGAGTGAAGGAACCATGGTTGACAAGTGATGTTGAAGATCTGCAAGAGGAAAAAATAAGTTTATTTAAAGTTTAAGAAGCAAGAATCAGACAGAGCTCTAGAGAGTTACAAGGTCGCCAGGTAGGAGCTTAAGAATGGAATTGTAAGAACTAGATGGGGGCATGAGAAGGCCTTAATGGGTAGGATAAAGGAAACCCCAAGGTGTTGTACACGTGAACAACAGGTGAAGATCGGACCAATCAAAGATAAAAGAGGAAAATTATGCCTGGAGCTGGAGAAGATAAAGAGGGTTCTTAATCAATACTTTGTTTCAGTAATCACCAGTGAGAGGGACCTTGACATCTGTGAGGACAGCGTAAAACAGGCTGATATGCCTGAAAGTGCTGACGTTAAGAAAGAGGATGAGCTAGTACTTCTGGGGAAAAAAAAAGTTAGGATAGCTAAATCCCCAGCACCAGACAGGGTATACCCCTATACCATTGGTTACTTTGGGAAACGAGGTGAGAGATTTCTACACCTTTGGCGATGATCTTTGTGCCATTTACAGATCACTGGAGGGTAGGGATTACCCTGAAAATTAGGCTACGTCCACACTAGACGGGATAATTTTGAAAATACTGGTTTCGAGTGAGAACAACAGGGGTCCACAACAAGAGTTTTTCAAAATATCTCTGTCCACATTAGAACAGATATTTGGGTGAATCTCCTCCTACTGGCATGCACAGGACACACAGAAAACAAGCAAAGAGGAAACAGTATACTTGGTGCACGTTTGTCCAGTTACAGACTAGAAAAACTTTAAAGGAATTGCTCTTGGCTCTCGCGCAGGAGGACTTAAAACTAAAAAACAACAAATACTGGAGCATATGGAGGCAACCGTCAGGGAGTTCACGGACAGTACCACCCGGCTGACGACGAACATTGAAAAACTGACTAACTCTGTTGCATTAATAAAGCACCTTGTTAAATGTATAAAACATGTCTGCATCAGTGTTATCTTGTATTTCCATACAACATTACATTAGGCTGTTACACATCTATTGTCAGAGAAGTACTTGCATAAATAGGTAAACCACCTTCATACAAGCAAGGACAGAAAACAGGGCAAAGTGAGTATACTCATTTATTCAGTAAGCTATGGGTCAAAGTATTTGGTGAGTACATTTCTAACTCTTCTGGCTTCAGTCTCTTTGCTGTCTGTTCTGAAATTGTTAGGCTGTGTGGGGGGTTGCATTCAAGAAAACAATGAAATGCCGCACTGCCGTCATCTGTTCCGGCACGTCGTGACAGCGTTTTTAACTAGTCAAAAAAGCTCACTTTACAATTTAAGTCTCACGCCGTTCACACCGACTGTGCGTTATAACAGCCGTCCGGCAGTGCTTGCGCAGTACCAAGCAGAAGCAGAAAAAGCATTGTTGTTGTGGTGTTGTCATGACAGCATTTTTAAATCTCTCCGTTTACCCTGTCCACACTACAACGCACAACAATCATTTTCAAATTCACACACTCTGGAGAGTGTTTTAGAAAAGCTCAGTTTTCAGGGGATGAAAACGCCCGTTTCAATGTGGACGGAGGGTCAAAATGAAGAGAAAAAGCTTTGTTTTCAAAATTATCCGGCGTAGTGTGGACATAGCCTTAGACTAAATCTCACTTCAGTGGTAAGCAAATTATTGGAGAAGATTCTTAGAGACCGGATTTACAAATATTTGCAGACACATAGTCTGATTAGTGATAGTCAGCCATGCCATTGAGAGGTGGAGGTTACGCCTAATGAACCTGATTGAACTCTTTGAGAATGTGACAAAGCACAATAATGAGTAGATGTGGTGTATTTCGATTTTAGTAAGGCGTTTGATAAGGTTCCCCATAGTAGGCTCATTCAGAAAGTCAGGATGCATGGGATCCAGGGAAACTTGGCTTGGCTGCATTGACAACAGAATTGCCTTGCCCATAGAAGGCAGAGGGTGGTAGCAGATGGAAAGTATTCTACCTGAAAATCAGTGACCAAAGGAATGGCTATGGTTTTGCTTTGAGTCGGTGGACTGGACTGTGTTCGAGGACTCAGAGGATCTGAATGAATACACCACAGTTGTCGCAGACTTTATAAAAACAGTTGTAGATGACTGTGTCCCCACAAAATCATTCAAAGTCTTCCCCAAACAGAAGCTCTGATGAGCTATGCGATCCGTAATCTGCTAAAGGCCAGATAAGTGGCATTCAAATCCACTGACCAAGTAAGATACAGGAGGTCCAGGTACAATCTCTGGAAAGCCATCTCATTAGAAAAGTGTCCATTCCATACAAAACTTGAATCACTGAAGGATGCTCAACAGCTGTGGCAGGGCCTGAATGCTATTATCTCTTACAAAGTGAAACCAAATTAACATAGATGACAGCAAGGGCTTGCTCCCAGATGAGTTTGTTTCCTTCTATGCTCGCTTTGACTATCAAAACATGGAAAAACTTCCATTAACTCCCACAGCCCCTGATGACCCGGTAATTTCAGTCAACGAGGCCAACATAAAAGCAGCCTTCAGCAGGGTGAACCCATGAAAAACATCCAGCCCAGATGGAGTACCTGGCCAACTACTACTAAGACCTGCATTAATCAACTGGATGGAGTGTTCACCGATGTCTTTAACCTCTCAATTCTACAATCTGAGGTACCCACCTGCTTCAGGCAGGCTTCAGTTATACTGGTGATTAGAAAGACATGGTAACCTGCCTCAGTGACTATCATCCAGAAGCACTTACATCTACTATGATCAAGTTCTTTCAGAGGTTGGTGATAAAATGTAGCAACTCCTACCTGAGAAGCAACTTAGGTCCACTGCAGATGTCATTTCATTGGCTCTTCCTGCAACCCTCGAACATCTGGACAGCAAAGATGCATACATCAGGATGCTCTTTATTGTTTACGGCTCAGCATTGAATACTACCATCCCCTCAAAACTAATCAATAAGATTCAAGACCTTGGCATTAAAACCTCCTTGTGCAACTGGATCCTCAATTTCCTCACTTGCAGACTCCAGTCAGTTTGGATTGGCAACAACATTTCTTCCACCATCTCCATCAGCACAGGTACACCACAAAACTGTATGCCCCTGCTCGACTCACTCTATATCTATGTCCGTAAGGCTCAGCACAGCTCCAATGCCATATTTAAGTTGGCTGAATCAAAGATGATGTCAAATCTGCATATAACAGGGAGACTGAAAATCTGGCTGAGTGGTGCCATAACAACCACTGTCAATAAGATCAAGGAGCTGATTATTGACTTAAGGAAGACGAAACAAGAGATCCATGAGCCAGTCCTCAATGAGGTATCAGAGGTGGACAGGGTCAGCAACTTTAAATTTCTTGGTGTTATCATTTCAGAGGATCTGTCCTGGGCCCAGCATTAAGTACCGTTATGAAAAAAGGACAATAGCGCCTCTACTTCTTTAGAGGTTTGCAAAGATTCGGCATGTCATCCAAAATTTTGACCAACTTCTTAAAATGTGTGGTAGAGAGTACATTGACTTGTTGGCCTGGTATGGAAACACCAAAGCCCCTTTCAATAGAAAATCCAACAAAAAGTAGTGGGTACAGCCCAGTCCATAATCAGTAAAGCCCTTCCCACCATGGAGCACATCTAGACAGATTGCTGTCACATCATCAATGACCCCCACAACACAGGACACATTCTCTTCTCACTGCTACCATCAGGTAGAAGGTACAGGAGTCTCACAGCCCATCCCACCAAATTCAGGAACAGTTATTATCCCTCAGCAGTCAGGCTCTTGAATCAGTTGCGATAACTTCACTCACCCTATCACTGAACCATTCCTAAAAACCTCTGGGCTCACTTTCCTGATGAAGAATCTCAGCCCAAAACATCAACTGTTTACTCTTTTTCATACATGCTGCCTGACCTGATTTCCTCCAGCAATTTTTTTGTATGTCCTGCATGGACTTCCAGCATCTGCAGATTTCCTTCTTTGACTCACTTTCAAACTGTTCATGTCATGTTCTCAAGTTATTTTTTTTCTTTTACATTTGCACAATTTGGTGTCTTTTGCACATTAGCTGCTTGCTTGTCCTGTTGGGTGTGGTCTTTCTTGAATTCTATTTTGTTTCTTTGATTTACTGAGCATGCCCTCAAGAAAATATGTCAGGGTTGTATATGGAGATTTTGACAACAAACTTAATTTTGAACATTGAATGACAGAAACACGAAGAGCTATGGAGGCAAGGGTTAGAGAGTAGGTTAAAAGGCTAGAACAACATGTGGGCCGAAGGGCCTGTACTTTGAAGTGCTGTGTTCTATGGATGAACAGTTCATACTCCAATTTCAGGTAACCTGCGCCCTGTGTTTTTTTTCGCTCTCCTGATCCGCCGTGGTTTCCCCCCAGCTTCACCAACCCCTCCACCTGACCCCCTTGTCTCCTGTTTATCGCTCACCAGCTACTTTGTTCAAGGCTCCTTCTTCCCCCCCGCCCCCACCAACTCACCCGATTCTACTGTCACCTCCCCTGCCCCAGTCTCAACCCTCCCCTTCAATACAGCGGCTCCCTTCCATCACATGCAGTCCCCATGCAGGATCTCCAACCGCAACGACGACCGCCCCTCTGTCCGCCCAGATGCCGCCAGACTCACCGGGTTTGCTCCGCTCCGGCTCACTTCCCCTCAGCCGCCGGCTGGCCGCCGCTTCCGGTCGGGTCACGTAGTCGGGCTCGGGCCGGTAACGACTGCAAACGCGCAGCCACACGGGAGCAGGCTGAGGGGACCCAGCGGCTCTGACAGCATCTGCTCAGCGAAATGATCGGGGGGGGGGTGGGGTGGCGTTTACATCCGTGTTTTTATCGTGGCTGGAGGAGATGCAAAATTAGTGAATCCGTTCGCGACGCTGCCAGCGGACCAATAAAACGTTTTGTTAATACTGCCAGACGAAATGACGGCACGACATGGCAGTAAGCGGCATTTTGCCTTGATCGAAGATGGCACGTGGCGGAGTGGCAGATGGTGATGCCTTGATCAAAGATGGCGCGGGTAGAGTTGATCAAAGCTGTTGGCCGTTGTGTGATTGACTGCTCAGCGCAGGGAATGCTGGGACAAGGATGGCGGGTAAACTGAAGGCTGCGGAGTACACGGCGGTACTGGCTGAGTTAACGGTTGTTAATGAAACTTTCGGTAGGTGAGGTGCGTCTGCTGGCGATGTTAGTCCAGAGCATTGCTTACAGGTGTATTTTTGGGATGTGGACGTCACTGGTAATATTTATTTAGTTAAATCTTACATCTGTCCCATAACGTGAGGGAGTAAAAATCTTTGCGTTATGACTCCGTTGCAGAGTACTGATATCTGAATTTATAAGTCAATAGCTTGTAGAAGGAATCTGTCCCGTAGTCTGTTGGTCCTGGCTTTAATGTTGCGGTACCGTTTGTCAAACGGAAGCAGCTGAAACAGTTTATGGATGGGGTGACTGGTGTCCCCGATGATCTTCCAGACTGTAGCGATGTGCTACACACAGCGCTAGAATAACCACACGGAGTCGGTGAGTTAGAGTTGCGATGAAAGAGATTTATTCAAACTTCGCTGCCTGCTTTAAAGCCCTCCCGTTCCCGCCCTCCCTGGGCGGGACTGCTGTGGAGACCCTTTCTGCGCGCGGGATTTGGTGAAGATGGCCTGGCGCCCTTTTTGGGGCCGGCCCTCTGCCTGTGCGCGCTGTTTTGTGAGCCGGTTCGTGTGGGTCGCCACATAACCCCCCCCCCCCCAGAACCGGCGATACCTCCCCCAATGTCCACAGTCTGGATCGGCCTCTGTTTGCCCCTGCGCCGCGGAGCCTGAGCCTGGACCAGCTGCGCCAAGTCCACATGGGCCGGTTTGAGTCAGTCCACCATGAAAATCGCCTCTCTTCACCCAATGTCCAGCACGAACGTGGACTCGTTGTCCCTGATCACCTTAAACGGCCCCTCGTAGGGCCGCTGTGGCGGTGCCCGGTGTCCGCCCCGTCGTACAAAAAGAAACTCACAGTTCTGCAGGTCTTTGGGTACGCAGGTCGGGCTCTGTCCGTGCTGTGATGTGGGTATGGGGGCCTGGTTACTGAGCCTCTCTCATAGTCTGTCCAGGACTGCTGTGGGTTCTTCCTCTTGCGGCTTTGGGGCTGGTATGAACTCTCCTGGGACTACCAGGGGCGCGCTGTACACCAACTGGGCCGACGAGGTGTGTAGATCCTCCTTGGGCGCCGTGTGGATTCCGAGCAGGACCCAGGGAAGTTCGTCCACCCAGTTAGGCCCCTCCAAGCGGGCCATGAGAGCTGACTTCAGGTGACGGTGGAAGCGCTCCACTAGTCCGTTCGACTGTGGGTGGTAGGCAGTTGTGTGGTGTAGCTGTGTTCCTAAAAGGTTGGCCATAGCCGACCACAGGCTGGAGGTGAACTGGGCTCCCCTGTCAGAGGTAATGTAGGCCGGTACCCCGAAGCGGGCTACCCAGGTTGCAATCAGTGCTCGGGCGCAGGATTCGGAGGTGGTGTCGGTGAGCGGGACTGCCTCTGGCCATCTGGTGAACCGGTCTATCATAGTTAGGAGGTACCGCGCTCTTCGCGACACTGGCAGGGGCCCCACCATATCCACATGAATGTGGTCGAACCTCCGGCGGGTGGGTTCGAACTGCTGCGGCGGAGCCTTGGCCGTTTGGCACTGCATGCACGTTTTGGCCCATTCACTGACCTGCTTACGAAGTCCATGCCACATGAACCTGTTGGCGACCAGCCGGATGGTTGTCCTGATGGAGGGGTGCGCTAAGTTGTGAATGGACTCGAAAACCCGCTGGCGCCAGGCTGCTGGGACGACGGGGCGGGGTTGGCCGACAGCTACGTCACATAGTAGAGTCCTCTCACCTGGGCCTACGGGAAGGTCTTGAAGCTGTAAACCGGAGACTGCAGTCCTGTAACTAGGGATCTCAGTGTCTGCCTGCTGTGCCTCTGCCAGCGCTGCATAGTCCACCCCCTGGGACAGGGCCTGTATGGTAGGTCTGGAAAGTGCGACCGCCACGACGTTGTGCTTTCCAGAGACATGCCGGATGCCTGTCGTGTACTCGGAGATGTAGGACAGATGTCGCTGCTGGCGGGACGACCAGGGGTCGGACACCTTAGTGAACGCAAAGGTAAGCGGTTTGTGGTCTGTGAACGCGGTGAAGGGCCTACCTTCTAAGAAGTACCTGAAATGCCGGATTGCCAGGTATAGTGCCAATAGCTCCCAGTCGAAAGCACTGTATTTGAGTTCGGGTGGTCGTAGGTGTTTGCTGAAGAACGCCAGGGGTTGCCAGCGACCCTCGAGTTGTTCCAGCACTCCACCGACCGCTGTGTTGGATGCGTCCACCGTGAGGGCAGTAGGAACGTCCGTTCTGGGGTGCACTAGCATCGCGGCGTTTGCTAAGGCTTCTTTGGTTTTAACGAAAGCGGTTGCGGCCTCTTCGAGCCAGGTAATGTCCTTGCCCTTACCCGACATCAAGGTGAACAGGGGGCGCATGGTTCGGGCTGCTGACGGGAGGAAACGGTGGTAAAAATTCACCATACCCACGAATTCCTGCAAGCCTTTGATTGTGTTGGGTCGGGGGAAGTGGCGGACCGCGTCTACCTTGGCGGGCAGCGGGGTTGCCCCGTCTTTAGTAATCCTGTGGCCCAGGAAGTTGATGATGTCGAGTCCGAACTGGCATTTGGCTGGGTTGATTGTAAGGCCGAATTCGCTCAGGCGGGAGTAGAGCTGGCGGAGGTGGGACAGATGCTTCTGCCGACTACTGCTGGCTATGAGGATGTCGTCCAAATAGATGAATGCAAAGTCCAGGTCGCGTCCCACCGCGTCCATTAGCCGCTGGAAAGTCTGTGCGGCATTCTTTAGACCAAATGGCATGCGGAGGAATTCGAAAAGTCGGAACGGGGTGATAAGTGCTGTTTTGGGGATGTCTGGATGTACAGGGATTTGATGGTATCCCCGGACGAGGTCTACCTTGGAAAAGATCCTTGCGCCGTGTAGGTTTGCTGCGAAGTCTTGAATGTGCGGCACAGGGTAGCGGTCTGGCATTGTAGCCTCATTCAGTCTGCGGTAGTCACCGCATGGTCTCCAGCCCCCCGTTGCCTTGGGCACCATGTGAAGGGGGGAGGCCCATGGGCTGTCGGACCGTCGTATGATCCCTAATTCCTCCATCTTCTTGAACTTCTCCTTCGCCAGTCGGAGCTTGTCCGGGGGAAGCCTTCGAGCACGGGCGTGTTAGGGTGGTCCCTGGGTCAGGATGTGGTGCTGTACTCCATGTCTGGGCATGGCTGCCGTGAACTGCGGTGTCAGTACTGATGGGAAATCCACCAGGACCCTGGTGAATTCATCGTCGGACAGCGTGATGGAGTCCAGGTGTGGGGCTGGCAACTGTGCTTCACCCAGGGAGAACGTTTGAAAAGTCTTGGCGTGGACTAATCGCTTCCCTTGCAGGTCGACCAGCAGGCTGTGGGCTCGTAGAAAATCTGCCCCCAGCAGTGGTTAGGCCACGGCGGCCAGTGTGAAGTCCCACGTGAACCGGCTGGAGCTGAACTGTAGCCGCACCGTGCGGGTGCCGTAGGTTCGTATTGTGCTGCCATTAGCGGCCCTCAGGGTGGGTCCCGGTTCTCTGTTGCGGGTGTCGTAACTCGTTGGAGGTAAGACGCTGATCTCCGCTCCGGTGTGACCAAAAAGCGGCGTCCCGACTGCTTGTCCCAGACGTACAGGAGGCTGTCCTGATAGCCGTAGCCATGAGCGGCGGCTGGCCCTGGTGTTTCCCGGGAATTTGCAGGGTGGTCTGCAGCGGCGGGCCTCTGTGCCCCACCGCTGGTGGTAGAAACACCATTGTTCGTTGGGCTCCTCACTCCCGTCGCCGGGTTTTGTAGGCTCTGCTGCCAGGCCTGGTCTGGTCTGTCGTTGGGCGTGCGGCTTGGTGATCTGTGCGACGGATGCCCCTCTCTCTTTCCTGGCATTCCACAGCACATCTGCTCGGGCCGCCACCTCCCGGGGGTTGCTGAAATCTGCGTCGGACAGCAGCAGGCATATGTCCTCGGGCAGTTGCTCTAGGAACGCCTGCTCAAACATGAGGCAGGGTTTGTGTCCTTCAGCCAGGGCCAGCATCTCGTTCATTAATGCTGACGGCGGCCTGTCTCCCAAACCATCCAGGTGCATTAAGCGGTGTGCTCGTTCGCGCCGTGAGAGTCCGAAAGTCCTTATGAGCAGGGCTTTGAATGCTGTGTATTTGCCGTCCTCCGGGGGCAACTGTTTAAACTCCTCAACTTGTGCAGCAGTCTCCTGGTCGAGTGAGCTCAGCACGTAGTAGTAGCGAGTGGACTCCGAGGTTATCTGCTTGTTCGAACCATAATTGGGGTCGCAACGTCCAGAAGCTTGGCAGTTTTAACAAAACTGCATGAACAGATGCAGCGTCGGTCATCTCTGGTCCAAATATCGTTTGGGCCGTCGGGGTCACCAATTGTAGTGGTGTGCTACACACAGCACTAGAATAGTCACACGGAGTCGGTGAGTTAGAGTTGCGATGAAAGAGATTTATTCAAACTTCGCGGCCCGCTTTAAAGCCTTCCCGTTCCCGCCCTCCCTGGGCGGGATTGCTGTGGGGAATGCATATTCCCAGACCCTTTCTGCGCGCTGGATTTACCCCCTGCCGGTGAAGATGGCCTGGCGCCCTTTTTGGGGCTGGCCCTCTGCCTGCGCGCGCTGTTGTGAGCCGGTTCGTGTGTGCCAGAAAGTGGGTCGCCACAAGACCTTCTTTATGTACCTGTTGCTGTCAGTGTGCTCAATTCACGTCCACGGTTGCTTTGGACTGTCCGTATCACTCTGCAGTGCTCAGCCGTCAAGGTTGGTGCAGTTCCTGTACCAGGCGGTGATACAGTCAGTCAGGATGCTCTCAATGGTGCCCCTGTAGAAGGTCTTAAGGATTTGGGGGCTCATGCTGAACAACTCTGGATGGTCACCTGAGGTGGAAGAGACAGTGCTGTGCTTTTTTTTGCCACACAGTCAATGTTTACAGTCCAGGTGAGGTCTTCAGAAATGTGTGTATTGAGGAACTTGAAACTGCTCACCCTCTCAACTGCAATCCCATTGATGTTGATCTGGCCAAGCCTGTCTCTGTTCCTCCTATACACCCTGGGGGGGGGGGGGGGCACCTGTTTTGAGGGGCAGAAATGAGGGAGCCCATCCTTATCACCTGTCAATGATCCAATACGAAGTCTAAGATCCTGCTGCACAAGGTGGGGTGGAGATCGTGATTTCTTGGCTTCCTGTCAAGTCTGGAGGAAATTATGCTGTTGAATGCTGAATTGTATTCCAGGAACAGCATTCTAAGGTATGCATCCCTTTTCTCCAGGTAAGTGAGGATGGCGTGTAGTGCTGTGGCTATGGCATCATTGGTAGACTGGTTCTGACAGTAGGCAGATTGTAGGGAGTCCAATGTGGGTGGTAGCATGCTGCAGATGTAGCCTTTAGCCAACCTCTCAAAGCCTTTGCTTATGATTGAGGTCAGTGCAACAGGGTGACAATGGTTCAGGTATGCTACCTTGGGCCGCAGAACATGTGGTACCAGGCCACGAGGAAGCAATATGAGTCAGCTGCACCTTTCCTCATTCCCTGTCACGCACTGTTGAACTTGAACATAGGGTTGCAAACTGTCCCGTATTTGCAGGACATCCCGTATATTGAGCTAATTTTGGTTTGTCCCATACGGGACAGCCCTTGTCCCGTATTTCCCCCGCTAAGGTAAAGCGTTCCTATGAAACCATTCGTAAGCCAAAATGGCGTAAAGCGAAGAAGCAATTACCATTAATTTATATGGGAAAAAATTTCACGTTCCCGGACCCAGAAAATAACCTATCAAATCATACCAAATAACACATAAAACCTAAAATAACACTAACATATTGTAAAAGCAGGAATGATATGATAAATACACAGCCTATGTAAAGTAGAAATAATGTATGTACAGTGTAGTCAGGAAGATTGAGCCAAAACCAATTTGCGAGGAAAAAGTCAGCACGTACGTGCATCACGCATGCGCACACAGGTGCTCGTGCAAGGCTTCATGGTGATGGTAGTCCTTCCTGGGGTAAATACAAGTGTCCCGTATTTGACTGCTACTTTTCTCTCTTATTTGGGAGTAAGAAAGTTGGCAACCCTAAATGTAAAAGACATGTTGAGGTGAGTTTAACCCTACTTGAACACGCACCCCCCCTCCCCCCGGGTCGGCCGGTCCGCAAGAATATTGTCAATATTAAACCGGTCCACGGTGCAAAAAAGGTTGGGACCCCTGTTCTTGGATACAGGGACATTGATGAATAATTTGAAACAGGAAGGCACCACACACTTGGACAGGAAAGATTAAAGATGTCCATAAACACACCAGTCAGCTGTTCCACGTATGCTTTGAGGACGCAACCTGGGGTGCTGTCTGGCCCCGTTGCCTTGCAGCTGTTGACAAGTTGGAGTGCGCTTTGTGCTGCAGCCTCAGAGATGACCAAGGAGCAGCTCTTCTTGGAGAATCAGTCCTATCAACCTCAAATTGAACGTAAAAAATACATTTAGCTCGTCAGGGAGTGAGGCGGCAATGTTGGCTGTACTGCTGTGTTTCCTCTTGAAGTTAGCGATGGTGTGCAGTCCTTGCCGCATGCTGCAAGTGTCATTGTCACAGAGTTGTGACTGAATTTTGTCCTTGTGTTGCCATTTGACACCTTGATGACCACGTAAGTCATAGTGGCATCTCTTGAGCTCCTATGGTTCTCCGGAGGCAAAGGCTTTAACCCATGCACTGAGAGCAACATTTCTCCTGGGTAAACCTGGACCAGTTTTCGGGGAACGATGTCTTCAATGCACTTCTGAATGAAGCTTGTGACCACTTCCGTGTGTGACGATTTAGGAAAGGTTTCACTGCTAATGTAATGGTTCCTCTGTAGTGCAGTGTTTGGGTTATGACTAGAGATAATGGGGGCTTGGAATGTGTGCTGGCCAGTGAGGGGAGGTGTTTCTCTTTCTTGTGTGCCCAAGAGAAAGTTTTGCAGTCTTTTGTTCAGCGGAAGATGGAGAGAGAAGATGCCAGAACGGGGAAGTCGTAGACTGCAGGACGGAGTGAACTTGGAATGGGGTCGGGAGTCGACGACGCTCGGGGGAAATTGATGGAGAATGGACAGACAGGAAAACAGCTCCAACATGCGCATTAGACTGTTTCATGAAAATGGGCCCTTTTTCTTTTTTTTTGCCTTCTTTATTAACCCTATAGGCAAATTAAGAATTATTTCATTTCATTTTTAAATCTCTTTTATTATTATTATTGAAGATCAAAAAAATACATTAAAGTAATCATGTCAATATGTACAATGAGGAATTAAATTACCAAATAACTGATTAACAAAGCTAAACAATATACCAATAATAAAGAAAAAATAAAGTGTTAAGACTTTTTTTTGGAAAAGAGAAAGAAGGAAAAAGAACCCCTACTAACTAAAACAAAAAAAACCATTGGGAGCACAACCCCAGAGCTATACACCATACAAGCTTCCATAAAAGAAAAACATCAATCCACCAACTCAAATCCATTTAAACAAGAATCAGAAGGGAGCCATCTTAATTAACTCACATCAGATGATAGTAGCGGGCAAAAGAAACCCACCTTTTCTCAAAGTCAAATTGAGGATCAAAAGTTCGACTTCTGATTTTCTCCAAACTAAGACATAGCATCACCTGAGAGAACCGTTGTATCAAAGTGGGAGCAGAGGCATCTTTCCATTTCAATAAAATAGCCCTTCTGGCCAATAATGTAACAAATGCAATTACATGTTGGTCTGAGAAATTAAGAATTATAAAGCTCAATCATTGATTGCATATTGTGTACTGTTTTGTTATTTTGTGGTACTGATCTGTAACGGGGAACACATCACACACAGCATCCACACAAACAAGAATTCTCAAGTTTGATCAGACCAGAGGCTGTCTTCCCCTAGATTAATGCCACTAGCTGAACCTGAGGTTGACAGTTGTGGGGTATCGTTCGGGATCGATTCTGTTGGATGCTGTGTGATTGTCCCAAACATTGAACCAGTGGGTTGTGTGTTTTAAGTTTGTGCTAATATGGCTGCCAGGGTAGAGTGATGGTGCTCATCTGCAGGGGTTACTGGTAACTAGTGCATGCATGTTGAGTGGGGTAGATATTTGTACTCCGAATGAATTGTTAAGTATTGTTAAAGTTGTTGACAAAGTTGTGATTGCTTGGCGGAGGTTTCATAAAATGGCGGGCTCAGCTCTCATTTTACTGCAGACTAGTGTTGACGTAGCGGCAGCGGGGCCAGCCGAATCTCAAGTCAAGTTTCCCGTAGCTGAAGGCAGAGATTTCAAAGGCAAGGTTCTATCGTTTGTGATGAGTGGGGGGAAGGAGTGGTCGGATTTGGAATGTCTAATTAGTCCACGTCCCCAGGGAAGAGTTGGTATCCGCCCTTACCTCTGGTAAATAGGTGGAAAGGTGCCCAGGTCCAAAGTCCCAGCTGTGGTAGGCTCCACCTATTTGCTGGAATAACGCCCACCCCTAAAGGTGAAGAGGAGTATGAGACTTGGGCGGAGCAGATCTCTCAGTTGTTGGATGAGTGGCAGTGCTCTGATGACAAGGTGACAGTGATTGGTTGAGAGTTTGATTGGGCAGGCTGATGACATTGTGAGAACTGTCATGTCACAGTACCTTCCAGCAAATACGGCCGATTACAGAAGCACTGGAAAATGCCTTTTGCACGACAGGAAGCCCAATGAATCACATGGCGGGGTTTCAGAACACGCGTCAGGAGAAGGAGGAGAAGCTTTCGGCTAGAGATGTAGCTAAATTGCTAGCGATACAGAGGGGCCATTCAGGCGGCTGAGGTGAAACAGTTAAGAATGGACCAGATAGCAAAGGGCGCCCAGTCCCAGGACCTGATCACTTGGGTCTCCGATTGTCTCGTAAGACACATCCCCCTCCCTTGTTTGTTGAACTGATCAGAGAAGTACGAGAGGAGGAGAATGCGTTGGAGGTGTCAGCAGGGTACAGTCCTTGGTAATGGTTCCCTGCGGTGAAGTGACCGTGGGTAGCCTGCCCCGGGGAGCGGTAGAGGAGATTGTGGCAGAGTTGAAAACTGGGATGTCTCAGTTGTTATCAGCAGGTGTGACCCCCCCCCCCACATGATGGAGCTGATGGGGGGAGGCGGATTCTCTAAGGGGACAAACAATCAGGAAGGCTGCTAGCAGCCAGTGTCACATGAAAAGGAGAGTGAGACCCTGGGTACCTAAGCAGAGAGAGTCGTGGGAAAACATAGAGGAGACCCAGTGAGGGAACGGCCTGATGTCTCTGGGGGAATCCATTCCCAGTAATATACCAAGGAATCCCCGAAAGCAAAAGACTCTATTCCTGAAGGCTTAGTGGGGCCATGCTCCAGTGTATCGCTACGGGTAGAAGGTATTTCTGCTCAAGCCATACTCGACACCGGGTTGCAGATCATGTTGCTGTACCATTGGTTTTACAACTGATATCTGATGCGTTTACCATTGACACCATTCAATGGATACTGGAGATCTGGGGTCTCGATATGATGGTTATTTGTCAGTGAAACTGGAGTTTTCGGAGGTTGAAGAATATTGCAAGTCGTACATTCGATGCATTCGGCGGAAGATGCTGCCTACATGGGCAGCTCCCTTATCCCACTTGCAGAGCGCGGGGCCCCTGGACCTGGTGTGTATGGATTTCCTGTCAGTAGAACCGGATGCCAGCAACACGGCCTATGTCTTGGTCATCACGGATCAGTACGCTAGATATGCGCAGGCTTTCCTTACCAACGACCAGAGGGTATCCACAGTGGCCAAAGTGTTATAGGAGAAGTATTTCATTTATTATGGCTTCCCGGGCAGATACATAGTGATTAGGAACGGGACTTCAATAGCAGGTACATCCATGAGTTGCTGAGCATGCTTGGAGTCGAAAGGTCTCGGACCACTCCCAATCATCCCCAGCCCAAGAGGTTTAATCAGACCTTGCTAGACTAACTTGGGACCTTGGAGATCAGCAAGAAGAGCAGGTGGAGTCAACATATTGGACATCTGGTCCACAGTTATAACTGTACCCAAAATGAAGCTACCGGGTACTTGCCATACTACCTGATGTTTGGGCACGAAGCAAGGTTGCCTGTTAACCTTTGTTTTGGGACTGATGAGGGTGACTTACCACTGAAGACTTATTTGAAGTATGTGTCTGATATGAGAAGAGAGCTGAAAAAGGCTTATGAATTAGCTGGGGTCGCGGCTGCCAAGCAGAATCAAGGAAACAGGAGGTATGATCAGAAGGTGAAGTTCTCCCAACTCCTACTGGGAGACCAAGTTCTCATAAGAAATTTGGGGCTGCCTGGGAAGCATAAGTTGCTGACCACTGGGCAGCTGTGCCCTATGTGGTGGAGAGTCAGATGCCAAACCTACCAGTTTTCTGGGTGAAACCAGAGGATGGGAAAGGGCCTGTCAAGATTGTCCATCGGAACCACCTGCTGCCTCTGGGACAAGAGGTGCAGGTTGATCCAGAGCTCAAACTGGAGTTTACACCTAGTAAGAGGACTCCGCGGAAACGCGGGGTGACTTCAGGGCCAACAGCAGGAGAGGTTAGGGCAGCCCCCACCCCTGAGAGAAATACTGATTCAGAAGATGGACCTGGAGGTGTGGTATATGCTGCCTTTTGCTAACTCCCAGCCCTCCTCCTGCTGAGTCAGGTGAAATTGGGGGGTCGGGGGGGGGGACTATCTGTGGACAGCCTGGGTTGCAGTGGGACCCTGTAAGGGATGAAGCAGGGCTTAGCCAAGGGACAGAGAGGTCGAGTGGCGGGTGGGCACGAGTGATAGGCCAGGGGAGGCTTCGCCCAGTGGACCAGAGGTATCCCCAGTAGTGTCAGAACATGAAGAGATAGACGAGGGGGTATGGAGGGCACACAGAATCAGAAGACCACTGGATAGGTTGGCCTATGTAGCATCGGGGGAACAGAGTGTGACCCCTACCATTTTGGGGAGCTATGTGCTATGTCACTGTCTTTTACATCTGGGTTAGATTTTGTGTTTTGCAGGAAGGGTTGGTAAATTATTTCAAAGTCATGAGGGTATGACTAAATTTGGTGGGGGGGTAGTGTAACAACCTGGGAAAGGTTTCACTGCTAATGTAATGGTTTCTCTGTAGTGCAGTGTTTGGGCTATGACTAGAGGTAATGGGGGCCAGGAATGCGCGCTAGACAGTGAGGGGAGGTGTTTTTCTTTCATACGTGCCCGAGAGAAGGTTTTGCAGTCTTTTGCTTGGTGGAAGATGGAGAGAGAAGATACCAGAACGGGGAAGTTGTAGACTGCAGGACAGCGTTGACGATGCTCGGGGGAAATCGATGGAGAACGGATAGATGGGAACAGTGAGCTACAACATGCACATTAGGCTGTTTCATGAAAATGGGCCTTTTTTTTATTGTTTTCTTTACTAACCCTATCGTCATTTCAGAATTATACAGCTCAATTGTTTAATTGCATATTGTGTACTATTTGTTATTTCGTGGTACTGATTTGCAACAGGGGAACACATCATGTGGCATCCACCCAGACAAGATTTCTCAAGTTTGGCTGGGCCAGAAGCCACTAGCTGAACCTGAGGGTTACATGTGTATTCAGAGATGTTCTCAGCTCGAAGTACCTTCCAGGTAACACTATCAAAGCAGTCTTGTAACATTGAGTCTGACTGGTTGGACCGGTAGTGGATGGTTTTCACTATGGCTGCTTCCTGTTTCAGCTTCTGCATTACATGACCATGCAGGGGTGGTGCAGATGGTACACTGATTTCACAGTCAGCAGGACTGAACCTGCCTTTTGTAACATCTACGGTCTTTTCTGTCGGTCTTTCTTTACTCCAAATTGACAGTTACTTGAATTTAAGTTTCCTAGCTGCAATGGTAAGATTTGAACAATAAGAGAAAATCTGCAGATGATGCTGGAAATGCAAGAAACATACACAAAATGCTGGAGGAACTCAGCAGTCTAAGCAGCATCTATGAAAAAGAGTACAGTTGATGTTTTGGGCCAAGACCCGAACATGTCCGGTCCTGATGAAGGGTCTCAGTCCAAAATGTTGACTGTACTTTTCCATAGATGTTACCTGGCCTGCTGAGTTCTTCCAGCATTTTGTGCGTGTTGCTTGGATACAATCTAGCCACTTAAGCAGCAATACCTTATTGATGCTTGTAGTGTTACTATTTACCTAATTTGGTGAGCCAGGAACCGTCCTGCAGAATTAGGCAATGAAACCCTGAAATCCCACACCAGCAGGTTCAGGAGCAGTCACTTACCTTCAACTATCTGGTCCCTGAATGACCTTGATCATTACCTCAGTACAGCAACACTTGGACCACTTTGCAGTACAATACTTTGTTTTTGTCATTCACTATTCAATAACTCCAGCCCACTCCCCAGTAATTGTCCAATGCAGACCAAGACAACCAGCAACTTTAAAGTGTCTAACTCAAAGGTGAACACCTGCCAAGAACTAGCACGATCATCAAGACTGCCTAAACCAACCTAGGCAATGTCAGGGCCAGGCTTGAATGACCACATCAAAAATTATGACACTTTGAGATGGTCTGTGTTGTAAAAGTACTTTATATGATCTAAGTTCTCTTTTTCTATGGATTTGTACTTAACAGAAAAATATTTCACGATGCTTTGTAAAGAAAGATACCATAAAAATTGTTAGCTTTGCACTGCATTTCATGAACCTTCATATTGTAACAGGGTTATTATCCTGCACCTCATATAGCATGGCAATTTCAGACCAAACAAATTCTGCAAAAACTGGAAGAGGGATGTTCTCAAATTTGTTTCAGATTCTAATACTGCTGGAATCTTTCCATAAATGTGCCGTGGTTTGAGAGTACAAACGTGATCGAATTTCATAAATTTTGTAACTATTTCTAACGATAGAAAATGCAGCAAGTATTTGGGTCTGTCAGGATCTGTGGTAAAAGGGCTAACAGTTCAAATTAATGACTTTTAGTTTGAACTATTATCTTATGGATTTCTAGCATCTATAGTACCTTGCAAAATTACAAAGATAATTTGGTCCTTTTTGAGCAAAAATGTTTTCTCATCATCATTTTCCAGTGTCCATAGAGGCACAGATATTTAAATTATTTGCAACTACTTTTCAAATAGCCTCCCCCTTTTTAAATAAATTGGGTTAAGTTTTATGTTTTCCCAATCCTCAGCTTGGACTCCTCACTCATAAATACAAGCAAGTCTGTAGATGCTGGAAATCTAAAGCAACACACACGAAATACTGGAGAAATTCAGCAGGTCAGGCAACATCTATGGAAATGAGTAAACTGTTGATATTTTGGGCCAAAATGGTGACTGCTTATTCAGTTCCATAGATGCTGTCTGACCTCCTGAGTTCCTTCAGTATTGTGTGTGTGTTGCTCCTTACTCATGTCACTTTTTTTCCCCATTCCGGCTTGCAAATTGCTTTTTACTTTGGTCAGAATGTTATCCACATTAATTTAAATTCCTAACTACCCTAACCAAACCAAAGTGCTTGTTTTATTTTTATTGTGAATGAGGAAATGTTCTTCTCTGCTTTGAGTGTTTCAATAAAACAATTTCCCCCACTATATCTGAAACAAATTCTATAAATTTCCTTATTTCAGGATCCTTGTTAGAAAAATTAAATGGCTCCCAGAAGGTGATGAAAAAGTCCATTCAGTGTCAAGAATTGCTTAATCAGGTACAGTAGTTCTAGACTCTGCGGAATCGTTAAATTTAATTGTATTACTTTTCCTCATTTGCCTTCAGTTGGCTCTAAACTCTGGAATGCTGCCCTACCTGTCTTTCCAAATGTATTCCTTTAAAGCAAGGGTTCCCAACCTGAGGTCCACCGACCCTTCTGTTAGTGGTAGGGGTTCATGCCATTTTTAAAAAAAAAGTAAGGAACTCCTGCTTTGAAGCATCTCGAAGTTTTAATTACAGTTTCTATGGCTTGAGGACATTTTTTGTGAACTGCTGCACAAGAACATTATTAATGTTTTATTACATTACAAATGCTGAATGTTGATGAGATATGAAGGAAACGTTTACCTTTGTCTCATAATTGAGGAATGTAATATTTCTGCTGTCTGAAGTCTTGCAGTACTCCATTCTACAAATGCAGAGTTTTGTCAGCAACATGGTCTATTTGAAATTATGTGGGCCTGTGTGGATTGCCTTAATGCCGATCTAGAGATGTCCATGATAAGAAATTGCAATGATAGTTCTTCGAATAGCCATTTCTGAAAGCCCATAAGATGAGGTCATGGGAAAACGACCCTTGCTTACCGTTGATTTATAAAGTGTTCCCACTTCTCTCGTGTGTTTTCCTCAGTGGAAGCCTGAGGGAAAAGCCAGCTCTCTCATTTGGGGCTCAACACTTAACAACATGGCCGTCAGCAACAGTAATGACCTGTCCTACAGGACACTGTTTACAAAGGAACTCATAAGGCTGACAATAGGCTATGACAGCTGGTTGTCAAAATTGATTTTTCAATAAGGCACTGAAACAAACACTGAAAATCATTCAACAGGTGTTTTTTTTAAAATACTAAACTCAACTAGGAGGAATTAAGGGAAGCAGTAATTTCTTGCCGGTGAAAGTGGGGGAGAATATTCCCTTTCAGCAGGTTCATTTGGGTTACTTGACTGGATTCCCAACTGCATGTGTAGGGAATTGCTGTCACTTGGTGCCTTAGAATTTTAAGAAGTCCTGTGTAGGTAGCAGTCAAAAACTTGATCATGCACTGCTGGCAATGACCGTCCCAAGGGTTTCTGCAATTACAAAAAAAAAATCAAAGTTGCGTCTGCTTCCTGCCCTCAGTACTTCCTACATTGTCTGTTCTTATTTTGGATTTCCAGCCATTGCAGTTTTTCTTGATTTTAATCCTCATGGTACCTGTCCTTCAGAATTGTGCATGTTTCAACAAGTTCTAACTTTTATTTACTTTTTGTTTGGAATGTGTTGCTATATGATTTGTTTCTTTTAACTGTACTGAGTAATGTACAACTTAGTCACATGTTAATTAAACAAGTTCTTGAAATCTCACTGACTCCATATTTTAAAAAAATCTTTTGTTGCAGAGCATAGAACCAATTATCACAGCCTTCAAGCCTCAGGAAGAGGTTAGACGTGCTGCTGTCAATCCAATGGACTGAAGATTATGTATTTATAGTTAAAAATCTGTCGAGGTTTTATTATGTCCCAGTCCTGAAATGTCAGGAACTGGTTATTTAAAATGAGTTGTTAATGTACAATCAATGGACTTGTGGAAAAATAGAGTATACAAAATAATAGTCCACTCACTGACACAGATTTTTTTTTTAATTTCAAAATATACTTTATTCAAAAATAAATATATACAATAAACCATTCAATAACTTTTCATCCTTTACATACGTTTCCATTATACTCAGTAAATATCCGTATTAATAGCCACCCACATGGCACTCCAGTAGTTCAGCTTAGCATATCATTGTTGAGGGGTATACTCCCCGCTCACTGACCCCTCCCACTCCCACGGGTGGAGAAACCTATACTGTGTTTCCTTCCCCGCCGGGCCCTTGCGGTGGCTGCATCAAGTTTCAGTGCGTCCCTCAGCACGTACTCCTGCAGCCGAGAATGTGCCAGTCGGCAGCATTCTCCCACGGACATCTCCATGTGCTGGTAGATCATCAAGTTTCGGGCTGACCAAAGAGCGTCTTTCACCGAGTTGATGATCTGCCAGCAGCACCGGATGTTGGTCTCCGTGTGCGTCCCCGGGAACAGCCCGTAGATCAGAGAGTCCTCTGTTACGCAGCTGCTGGGGATAAAAAGTGACACTAGCCCGTCCATCCTCCTCCATACCCTCTTTGCGAACTGGCAGTGTGCAAGGAGGTGGGTCACAGACTCCCCCTCGCTGCAGTCCTTCCGTGGGCAGTGGGGTGCGGAGATGACATTCTGGGCGTACAGGAGGGCTCTGACTGGGAGGGCCCCTCTCACCGCCAGCCAGGCAAGGTCTTGGTGCCTGTTGGTGAGATCTGGCGATGAGGCATTTTGCCAGATGAACTGGACAGTCTGCTCAGGGAACCACCCCACTGTGTCCATCACGTCCTTCTCCTGCAGTGCCTGCAGGACACTTCGTGCCGACCACTGCCTGATGGCCCTGTGGTCAAAGGCGTTCTCCTGGAAGAACTTTGCTACGTAGGACAGGTATGCCGGCAACGACCAGCTGACTGGGGCGTTGCGGGGGAGTGGGGCCAGACCCATCCTTCATAGCCAGGGTGACAAGTAGAACCTGGGCAAATAGTGGTACTGCCTTATTAAATAGAAAAATCAGATACTAATAGACAACGCAAACAGGAATTCTGCAGATGCTGTTAATTCAAGCAACACACATCAAAGTTGCTGGAAATTCGACTATACCTCTTCCTAGAGATGCTACCTGGCCTGCTGCATTCACCAGCAACTTTGATGTGTGTTACTCAGAGACTTAATTTATTTTCTAGTGTGTGCTCCCAGCAAAATTCATTTCCCTGTATATAAACTGCCAGTATTTCACACCCCATTTTTTTTAAACATTTACAGGTTTAATTGTTATCGTTTTTTTAATAAAATTTTGTTAAAGAATTCTGACAAATTAGTCTCTTTATCAAAACTGTTTAAATGATCCTATATCAGCGCTCAATTTCTACTGTGTAATGGAATAAACTTACCTTTTATCATTGTTGGAAAGAAAACATATAATTTTATACTGAGATTTCAAGAGAAAGCACTGAATGTGCTCTCTGACAACTTGTCAAACAACATTCCCTCTAATTTTTTTACAGCTGCGTGGACCAACCATTGCTGGAAACCTGCACATCACTTTAATAAGACATAGAATAGAAAACTCCAGCTGCACAGCAGCAAAGGCTATGCATGGGAGCATTTCAGTTACTGCATGGCAGAACACCTACACAGTGTTGTCAATTGGAAATTTGTTGTAATAATGAGGACAAAATCCCTGGCAAACCTTGCTACCCATTTAGAAGTAAATATTAATTGAATTTAACTGAATCAGAATCAGGTAAATTATCACACTGACATCCGTCATAAAATTTGTTGGTTTGCAGCAGCAGTACAGTGCAATACATTAAAAAAAAATTGCTTTGAGTTACACAGTACATTAAGAGAGCAAAATAGTGCGGTAGTGTTCATGGGTTAACGGACTGTTTAGAAGTCTATTTCTTTATAAAGTAACCTAACTGGCATGTCTTTGGACTCTAGGAGGAAACCTGAGCACCCGGAGGAAACCCACAGGGTCACGGGGAGAAATACAATCTTACAGACAGTGGCGTGAATCTGATAGCAGGGAGTAACAAGCTGTTCTTAAAACACTGAGTGTGGGTCTCCAGGTTCCTATACTTCCTCCCTGCTGATAGTAATGAGAAGAGATTATGTCCTGAATGGTGGGGGTCATTAATGATGGTTGCCACCTTCTTGAGCCATTGCATTTTGAAGATGTCCTTGCCAATGCCTATGATGGAGTTGGAGCCTACAACTCACTGCAGCTTTTTTTCAGTCTATAATATAAAATTGATAATATCCAATTCACAGGATACAGTTTAAAGCTAAGTTCAGACAATCAACAATATCCCTAAATCAGTGCGTTTGCTGGGTCCAGTCGCTTGAGAAGTAAATTTTCCCTTCTAGCAGTGGGTAAAATCTAAACCTGGGAGCAGGGTTTTGGTGATGCAGAACTTTAAGAAGGGAAGAACAGATCCAATCTCATTGTATAGAGAGAAAACTCAGTCATTGAAATAAAGTCCAATACAATTAAGATGATCCTCTTGGACATCAGGAAGAAATGGTACATTAAAGCTTAAAAATCTTCTGATTTCTATAGTGTCTATCTCGTACATCATTTTGATATGCTGTGGTTGTGCTTAACGCTCGTGCCAAAGACACCAACTCGTAATTCCAAGCTGATTCTTCAGTACAAAGGGCAGAAGGGCTGCAATGCTTTTTTAACGAAACATTGGACTGAAGAATGCAAGGAAAGTTATCTCCCATGTCTTGACCTACATGCATCACTCAATTTCAATAAAATAATTGCCTGATTATTGAAACACTACTATTTGCTCTGCACACTCTTGCGTATCCTAAAACCATGTCTATACTGCATAAAGAATTTAACTAACAGAAAAAAGTGCTATATGAATATATTTAACCATTTGCAATAGAACACTCCAATGTTCCAAAATATGAAACCATATATTATAAAACAGATCCACCAAAGTAAGTATTGTGATACGCTATGTGGAAAATCTCTTTGAAGGTGTATGAGTGGTTCTGGAGCCATATCGTATACTTTAACTTTCTTGAAAAGCTCATTTTGTGATGTTGCAATTACTTCACTAAATAATATACAAAAATATCCACATGGGTTGTTCTTTACTATCACTATGGCTAAGTAATCTGAGGTCAGGGATTAATTCCAATCATTGCTGCAGAACATTTGCTTTATAAAGACTTGTTATATCTTTACTGAGACAACCAAGGCATGGGTTACACCATGGGGGTTCCATAGCCTGTGGGCAGGTTTGCTAGAGCGGTTGGGGAGAATTGAAAATAATTTGGCAGGGGGATGGGAACTGGAATGATAGAGTGGTTGGTATACAAGTAGATGCAGTGAGACTGTGAGGAAGGACAGGCAGTGGGATGAGTTAAAGTGTAACGGCCAAAATGGAAAAGGGTGAAGGATACATGACTGAAGGTGTTTTATTTGAATTAACATAGTATATGGAATAAGGTACATGATATTGCAGTGTGGATAGAGTTTAGAAAGTATAATGTCAGCATTGCTGGGTTGTGGCTGAAGGAAGATCATAGTTGGGAGCTTAGCATCCAAGGATACAAGTTGTATTGAAAAGATAGGCAGAGGAAATGGGGTGGCTCTTTGATTTAAAAAAAATCAGATCCTTAGAAGTGACAAAGGATCAGAAAATGTAGAATCCTTCTGATAGACTTAACAAGCTGCAAGGGTAAAAGACCCTGATGGGAGTTATTTACAAGCCTCCGAACAGTTGCCAAAATGTGGGCTACAAATTACAATGGGAGATAGAAATGTCATGTAAAAAGAACAATGTTTTAATAGTCATGGGGGATTTCCAAAATGCAGGTAGATTGGGAAAATCAGCTTGGCATAAGATCCCAAGAGGGGGAATTTGTAGAATGCCTATGAAATGACTTTTTAGAGCAGATTGTGCATGAGCCCAAGAGAGGAATGGCAATTCTGGATTGGGTGTAATGTAATGATTCAGATTTGATTAGAGAACTTAAGGTAAAGGAACCCTTAGGAGGCAGTGATCATATGAAATAATTCACTGCAGTTTGTGAAGAAGAAGCTAAATCAGTATTACATTAGAGTAAAGGGAATTACAGAGGCAGTGGGACGACTGGGCTGTTCAAAGCTGATTAGACAGGGACATCAGCAGGGATGATGGCAGGACATCAATGGCTGGAGTTTCTGGGAGTCATTAGGAAAGCACAGGAAACATACATCCCAAAGATGAAGTACTCTAAAGGCAGGATGACACAAGATTGGCTGACAAGAAAAATCAAAGCCAAAGAGAGGGCAGATAATAGAGCAAAAAAAAAAGTGGGAAGTTGAAGGATTGGGAAACTTTTAAAAACCAACAGAAGGCAACTAAAAAAGTCATAAAGATGGAATATGGAGGTAAGCTAGCCAATAATATTAGAAGATACTAAGTTTCTTCAGATATATAAAGAATAAAAAGTGAGACGAGTGGATATCGGAGCACTGGAAAATGATGCAGGAGAGGTAGTAAAGAGGGACAAAGAAATGGATGAACCTAATAAATATTTTGGGTCAACCTTCACTGTGGAAGACACTAGCAGTATGCTAGAAATTTGAGAGTGTCATGGGGCAGAAGTGGGTGCAGTTGCTTTTACTACAAAGAAGTTACTTGGGAAAGTGAAAGGTCTGAAGGTAGGTACGGCAACTGGACCAGATGGTCTACACCCCCAGGTTCCAAAAGAGGTAGCTGAAGAGGCATTAGTAATGTTCTTTCAAGAATCTCTAGATTCTGGAATGGTTTTGGAGAACTGGAAAATTGCAAATGTCACTCCACTCCAAGGAGGGATGGAGGCAAAAGAAAGGAAATTATAGGCCATTTAGTCTGACTTCAGTGGTTGGAATGATGTTGGAGTTCATTAGTAAAGATGAGGTTTTGGAGTGTTTAGAGGTGCATGATAAAGTAGGCCAAAGCATGGTTTCCTGAAGGGAAATCTTGCCTGATAAATGTGCTGGAATTCTTTAAAGAAAAAACAGACAGAATAGACAAATGAGAGTCAGTGGATGATTATTTGGATTTTCAAAAGGCCTTTGAGAATTTGCTGCACATGGGCCTGCTTAACAAGATAAATCCATGCATTTACAAGGAAGATATTAACATAGATTGAAGATTGGCTGACTGGCAGGAGGCAAAGAGTGGGAATAAAGGGGCCTTTTCTGGCTGTGTGGGCATGTGGCCAAGTGGTTAAGGCACTGGACTAGCTAGCGACCTGAAGGTCATGAGTTCGAGCCCCAGCTGAGGCTACGTGTGTTGTGTCCTTGAGCAACACACTTAATCACACATTGCTCTGCGACGACACTGGTGCCAAGCTGTAATGCCCTTCCCTTGGACAACATTGGTGTCGTGGAGAAGGGAAACTTGCAGCATGGGCAACTGCTGGTCTTCCATACAACCTTGCCCAGGCCTGCGCACTGGAGAGTGAAGACTTTCCAGGTGCAGATCCATGGTCTTGCAAGACTAACGGATGCCTTTACTTTCTGGTTGGATGCCAGTGACAAGTGGTGCTCAGCAAGGGTTGGTGTTGGGACCAATTCTTTTTACGTTATATGTCAAAGATTTGGATGAAGGGACTGATAGCTTTGTGGCCACATCTGCAGACAGTATGAAGATAGGTGGAGTGGCAGGTAGTGTTGGGGAAGCAGAGTGTCTGCGGAAAGACTTGTGAATATGGGCAAAGGAGTGGCAAATGGAATATAGTGTAGTGAAGTGCATAGTCATGCACTTCGGTAGAAGGAATAAAAACATAGCCTATTTTCTGAACATGGGAGCAAATTCAAAAATCAGAGAAGCAAAGGGACTTGGGATTCCCCTAAAGTTAACTTGCAGGTTTAGTCGGTGGTAAGGAAGGCAAATTCAATGTTAGAATTTGTTTCAAGAGGATTAGAGTATAAGTGCAAGGATATAATGCTGAGGCTTTGTACTGTAAGTGATTGGTCAGACTGAACTTGAAGTATTATAAGCAGTTTTGGGCACCCTATCTAAGGAAAGATGTGCTGGTGTTGCAGAGTGTCCAAAGGGGATTCATGAGAATGATGCTGGGGAGGAAAAGTTTAACGCATGAGGAGTATTTGACAGCTCTGGGCCTGTACTCACTGGAGTTTAAAGAATGAGAGGGATCTCATGGAAAGCTGTTAAATATTGAAGGGCCTAGATAAAGTGGATGTGGATAGGGTATTTCCTTTAGTGGGTGAATCTACAACCAGAGAGCACAGCCTCAGAATAGAGGGACATTCATTTAGAAGACAGAAGGAGGAATTTCTTTAGTCAGAGGGTAGTGAATTTGTGGAATTTATTGCCACAGACGGGCCAAGTCATTGAGTATATTAAAAGTTGAATTTGATAGGTTCTTGATTAGTTAGGATGTCAAAGGTTACAGGGAGGAGTGGGAGAATGAGGCTGAAAGACTTGATGGAATGGCGGCGCGAATTCAATGGGTCGAATAGCCTAATTAAGCACCTGTGTCTTATGGTCATATAATTACCATCTCTTAAACATCAAGCTTTAATATCTGAAATTCTATCTTGGGAATCTGTCAATGTAATTCCCTTCATTTAGAACTGGAATTTGTTCTTTATTGTCACATATACCAAAATACAGTGAAAAGTGTGTCATATTATCTGTTCATACATAAAAATCATCACACAGTGAAGTAGATCAAGGTAAAACAACAACAGGATGCAAAATAAAGCTTAATGGCTCCAGAAATCAGAATTACATATGTCCTATCTATCATTTTAATAATTGGACTTTAAAAATTAACAACATCAATTGATGTTTGATTGTGAGGGAGTTAATTCTGTATATGCAATGTAGGTTTGTTTTCACTTTATCTAAACAAAAATTTTTTAAGTGGTGCCCCTTTTTTGCCAAGCACCCTACCATCAACACCCTAGGGTATGTTTGCGATTGTAAATGCATTGAATTCTATTTCCTTACATTGTAAAAATGATTACACTTGCATTTACTTCACGTGCTGTGGGACATCCTGAGGATGTGAAAGGAATCATAGATATAAAATTGTTGTTTCTTTCCTTGTTTACATTTCACATTCACAATATCGCATAAACTTAGTCGGAAGATTACTACCTCCTGATGAAATCGACTATGACAATGACAGATTCACAAGAATCTGAGAAGTTTTGTATGATTGCTGCTACACGAACAGTATTACTTTAATCATAAACATAACCAGTTTGGATATTAAATCTCAAATGGTCCAAATTTGTTTTAATTCTGCAATTGAAATATTCTAAATCAAATTAATCTGTTTGGTAAATTATCCTTATATTCACAACCAAGTAGTAGAATCAAATGCTGTATTATTACCAAGAGCTGAAATAAACCACTTTGAGTAACAATAATGTAATGCCCTGGTTCATATTTTTACTGTTATGCTGTATGTATTTCATTTTGGCAGTTCTGTAAGAACAGCTTGTTTGGGTTATTGTTGAAGATAAGAGATGAGAAATGTGTGCCTTCCAATTAGGATGGTTGAATTAAGGGGCGGTTTGTCTGGTGAGGGACATTAAGGTTGGGTTTGGGCTTTTGTTCGGCAGGAGGTGAAGAGAGAAAATGCTGGGGAGAACCAGTTGTAGCATAGATCTGGTGGGAGACCCGATTCGAGATGGATTGCAAGCAACATTCGTAAGGTGATGTCACAGTGCGTGAGTGCCAGAGAAGTTCAAGATGAGCTTCACCTTGTGCATATTTGACTGTTTAATTAGATAGGGCCCTTTTCTTTTTGTTATTCTTTACTAACCTTTTAGTTAAGTTAAGACTCATAAATATAATTCCTTTAATCGTATGCATGTACTGTCTGTTATTTCATGGCACTGATTTGTAACAGGGTAACAAATGACATAGCATCCACACAAACCGGGGTTAGTGGTGGGATCGAGCAGTTTCAATCTCACAAATTTGGCGAGACTTGAGAGTGTCTTTCCTAGACTTATGCAGCCCAGGAAACCAGGGTGTTTCAATAAGAAATTTAAAAAACTGCAACTGCAGGAAAACTGAAATAAAAGTTCAAAATAATGGACGAACTCAAAACGTCAATGGAAAGAGAAATAAAGCTTAATGTATTATATTAAGGACCTTAGAACTGGCAAAGGGAGAAAGGAAATGTTTGAAGTTGCAGTGACAGTGGGAGTGGAAAGGATATGAAATATCCTTTATAGGATGAGGCCAGCATTTCTACTCGGATAAACTCGGTTTAAATCTTCTGGATTATAGGCTAATAGGGAAAATTGAAGTAAGGATTGTTAAAACTGTGAGATACAAAACTGTAAGAATGCCTAGTATGTCAGGCCATTCTAGTACGGAGATACAGAGAGAACAAGTAAGCCAATAATACAGATGCATTAGAAGTGGGCAGTTCTCATTACAGACAGACAGAGTGAGCTACCGGGAGTTGCAGAATTTGATATTGAGGTCTGAAGGCTGTAATATGCCTAGAAGGGGGTTAAGGTACCATTCTTTAAATTTACAATGATTCTTGTTACAATAATGCAGGAACCCATCGAAAGATTGCAGTCGGAATGAGACAAAAAATTAAAGGATTAGCTGACAGAAAAATTCATCAACTAAACTGCATTGCAAATCAGTGATCTGAACAGTTTCAAGCTGTGCTGCGACTTAGCCTTCCTGTTTCCAGAGAGCTTTTATTTCAGTTTTCTACTATCTGTGGTGTTTTAATAAATTTATTTTAATTTTGAGCATACTATTTTCTTGATAAGTTACAAGTATAATATGACCATTGAAGTACAGAAGGAAAGGAAAAATTCTTAAAATTTGACTTGTGCTTCAGTTATAAGTTAGCAGAGGTCTCAATTTTGGGGAGCTACTGTATGTCTCAGTGTGCCACAGTAGCGTAGCCGTTAGTGCAACACTATTACAGCTCAGAGTATCAGTGTCACGACATGTGCTGGCAATATCAGAACCCAAATGCAGAGGAAAGACAAGCGCTGAAGTTGTGATGGTGCCATGAGTTTATAATTCAAAAAATATCAGTGACTTGGCTGAGCGACACAGTGAGAAGTAACATCCTCAAAAGTAGGACCCTGCTATTAGAGCTAATCGGGCATCTGCTACGAGTAACACGGAATCCCTGAGCCTATCAAAATAAACTTTACAAATTTAAGCAGAAAGCACTAGGAGGCGCTGTTATAAAGAACGAGTCCCTCGGGAGAGAAAACTAAATGATTTATGACTCTCGTTAAACAACAATTTACCAACTCAGGTGCTCTAAAAACTTCGGAGCCTAACGCTCTCTGGTGCCCTGCAAAGGCCCAAAGAGCTCATCACAGTCAGAGTTCAGAGTTCAGTTCCAGTGCTGCCTGTGAGAAATTTGTACATTTTACTTGTGACCCTGTGGGCTTCCTTCAGGTGCTCCAGTTTCCTTTCACAGTTCAAAGGCATCCTGGTTAGTGGGTTAATTGGACATTGTAAATTGTGTGACTAGGCTCGTGTTTAATAGGTGGGTTACTGGGCGGAATGGCTTATTTGGCCAGAAAGGCCCATTCCACGCTGTATTTTTAAATAACTAAAATATAATAAGTGCAATTGCATATTGCTAATGAATTAGTTATGCCTACAGATATAAATCTATGTGTGCAATTTATGATGAGTGATGTTCAGACAGATATTTTCTGAATCTATTAGGCATAGCTCATTTTATGGAGTAAATAAACAGAGACAATATAGATGTCATTGTACATTTACAAGCATTTTTTGTAACTTATCACAAATGTTATAAGAATACAGTACACTTAACCACACAGCCATAGGTGTGAATACAGAACATAATACTGAGATGAAATGTTGAATTTCCAGCAGCAATTCTCCAGATCATTCAATGTAACTTCAGTGTAAAGTTTTTGAAAGCATAAATGCAGAAGTAAACCCAAGGCCTTCCGCATATTAATTAAACAGAAAAAAAAATTGGCTATTTTGGAAGGAAAGGTTGTGGGTTTTTTAGAAGATAAAACTTGTATTGATGCAACTAAAAATATCTTTACCTTATGCAAACACTTACATTCACATCAATCAATTCCAGCCATTTGACAACTGGATTAGTTTAGTAACGTTTTTCTCAAGTGGCTAAGGACAACCTTGCTACATTAATGATGCTGCATTAATAAAAATTATTACTGTTGCAGCTACAGTCTTCGGGTGAATGATTAATTGTTATATTTAATTGCATGACTGCACAGACACATTTGTTCAAGCCAGACTAACAGACCTTCAGCATCTGATGATGTAAAAGATCCCTTGGGATCACTCTGAAGAGGTGTGAAGTGAAGTTAACCACACTTGCTGGTTAATCTTCATTGCTCACTCAAGTTCACTAAAACAGTTTACCTGGCCATTATCACATTGTCTGCTTTGTCCCCTACAAAACAATAGTTCTCTATAATCCATCAGAACAGTCTTCAGCCCTCCTCCTCTTCATGGACACCCTGCTCTGGTCTTCTGCCTACTCTGGATCTCTTTATTGCTAACAGCCAACGGGAAATCAACCATCTCGACTTCACTACACCCTGTTCCAATTCCAACCTTACCCCTTCTGGACGCTCTGCTCTCCACTCCCTCCGCACCAATCCTAACCTTACTATAAAACACGCTGATAAGTGGGGTGCTGTAGTAGTCTCGCGTATTGATCCCTACCTTGCCGAGGCACAGCGTCAACTCGCGGATACCTCCTCTTATTTACCCCTCGATCATGACCCCCTTAAGGAGCACCAGGCCATTGTCTCCCACACCATCACCAAACTTATCAGCTCTGGGGATCTCCCATCCACTGCCACCAACCTTACAGTTCCCACACACCGCACTTCCCATTTCTACCTCCTACCTAAGATCCACAAACCTGCCTGTCCAGGTAGACCCATTGTCTCAGCTTGCTCCTGCCCCACCAAACTCATTTCTGCATACCTCGACACTGTTTTATCCCTCCTTGTTCAATCCCTTCCCACCTATGTTCGTGACACCTCTCACGCTCTGAATTTTTTCAATTATTTTAAGTTCCCTGGCCCCCACCGCTTTATTTTCACCATGGATGTCCAGTCCCTATATACCTCCATCCCCCACCAGGAAGATCTCAAAGCTCTCCGCTTCTTTTTGGAATCCAGTCCTAACCAGTTCCCCTCTACCACCACTCTCCTCCGTCTAGCGGAATTAGTCCTTACTCTTAATACTTTCTCCTTTGGCTCCTCCCACTTCCTCCAAACTAAAGGTGTAGCCATGAGCACCTGTATGGGTCCCAGCTGTGCCTGCCTTTTGGTTGGCTTTGTGGAACAATCCATGTTCCAAGCCTATACTGGTATCCGTCCCCCACTTTTCCTTTGTTGCATCGACGATTGCATTGGCGCTGCTTCCTGCACGCATGCTGAGCTCATTGGCTTCATTAACTTTGCCTCCAACTTTCACCCTGCCCTCAAGTTTACCTGGTCCATTTCCGACACCTTCCTCCCCTTTCTTGACCTTTCTGTCTCTATCTCTGGAGACAGCTTATCTACTGAAGTCTACTATAAGCCTACGGACTCTCACAGCTACCTGGACTATTCCTCTTCCCACCCTGTCTCTTGCAAAAATGCTATCCCCTTCTCGCAATTCCTCTGTCTCTGCCCCAGCTGCTCTCAGGATGAGGCTTTTCATTCCAGGATGAAGGAGATGTCTTCCTTTTTTTAAAGAGAGGGGCTTCCCTTCCTCCACCATCAACTCTGCTCTCAAACGCATCTCTCCCATTTCACACACATCTGTTCTCACCCCAAACTCCTGCCATCCCACTAGGGATAGGGTTCCCCTTGTCCTCATCTACCACCCCACCAGCCTCGGGGTTCCACATATAATCCTCTGTAACGTCTGCCACCTCCAACAGGATCCCACCACCAAGCACATCTTTCCCTCTCCCCCCTCTTTCTGCTTTCTGCAGGGATCGCCCCATATGTGACTCCCTTGTCCATTCGTCCCCCCATCCCTTCCCACCGATCTCCCTCCTGGCACTTATCCTTGTAAGCGGAACAAGTGCTATAGATGCCCTTACACTTCCTCCCTCACCACCATTCAGGGCCCCAGACAATCCTTCCAGGTGAGGCGACACTTCACCTGTGAGTCGGCTGGTGTGATATACTGCGTCCGGTGCTCCCGGTATGGCCTTCTATATATTGGCGAGACTCGACGCAGGCTGAGAGACTGTTTCGGTGAACATCTATTCTCTGTGTGCCAGTGAAAGCAGGATCTCCCAGTGGCCACACATTTTAATTCCACGTCCTATTCCCATTCTGATATGTCTATCCACGGCCTCCTCTACTGTCAAGATGAAGCCACACTCAGGTTGGAGGAACAACACCTTAATATTCTGTCTGGGTAGCCTCCAAACTGATGGCATGAACATTGACTTCTCTAATTTCCATTAGTGCCCCTCCTCCCCTTCTTAACCCATCCTTTGTTTATGTATTTACTATTTTTTATTTTTTCCCTTTTTTTCTCTCTCTCTTTTTTTCTCCCTCTGTCCTTCTCACTATAACTCCTTGCCTGCTCTCCATCTTCCTCTGGTGCTCCCCTCCCCCCTTTCTTTCTCCCTAGGCCTCCCGTCCCATGATCTTCGCCTTTCTCCAGCCTTGTATCCCTTTTGCCAATCAACTTTCCAGCTCTTAGCTCCATCTCTCCCCCTCCTGTCTTCTCCTATCATTTCGGATCTCCCCCTTCCCCTCCCCCTCCCCCTCCCACTTTCAAATCTCTTACTATCTCCTCTTTCAGTTAGTCCTGACGAAGGGTCTCGGCCCGAAATGTCGACTGTACCTCTCTCTATAGATGCTGCCTGGCCTGCTGCGTTCCACCAGCATTTTGTGTGTGTTGCTTGAATTTCCAGCATCTGCAGATTTCCTCGTGTTTGCGTTGTAGTTGTTAAATGCATTACTTTCTTTATAGATATGTATTAATCATCATAGAGTCATGGGAATTTACCACACAACAGAAGCCCACTCTGCTCACTGTATTGTATCCACACTAACCATAAACAACTATTGAATTTAATTCTGTTTGTTTAGCTCTCAGCACGCAGACCTCTCTGCTACAGCCCATCAAATACTTCTCACTGTGATGAGGATTTCTGCCTAAACCAATCTTTCAGAGAGTGAGTTCTAAACCCCACAATTTTCTGGGAGGGGAAAAAAACAATTATCCTTTAATTCCTCTATATATACATTTTAATCTAAGCTACAAGATATTCACAGAATCACAAAATGGTACGGCAAGGAGACTAGTTGGTCTTTTAAGTTCATAAGAGCAAGCTAGCCAGTCCCACTCCCCATAAGTGCACATACTAACCTTTCAACAACTTATTCAGATCTCTTGAAGAGTTGTACTGCAGCCACAATACCTGGGAGTACATTAAGGATCCCAGCCACCTGCCATACAGAAAAAATTTCACCCTTGGTAGGTTTGATTTTTATCTTATCTATACTTTTATTGTATTATACACTATGATTAAATCTCCCCCAGCCTCCTCTGTGTAAAGAAAACAATGTAAGTCCAACTAATCTTTAACTAAACATCCTGCTCTAGGAAGACACTCATAAATCTTCCCCCTCTGTCAAAAAATGTCACCCCGAGCTTCCTGTTGCCCATCACTTTAATTCTTCACCTCACTTCCATTTTGACCTCTCTATCCTTAATCTTCGTTTCAAAGAAGCATCACATCTTCCGACTATTTACAACCATCTGGATAAGGATCTGAGCTCAATAAACTGCTGTTGCTATGTTTTATGGGGTCTTGTAAGATAGTAAGCTTTATTGTTTAATTATGGGCATACAGAGTAGGGACACCTAAGTGGAAGGAACATGATCAGTCTGAAACCAGTAGAGAGTGACACACAAGTACTGGTGATGTTAGTTGAATGATGTGCCCATCAGAATCAGAATCAGGTTTAATATCACCAGTATATGTCGTGAAATTTGGCATAATTTAACGGCAGCAGTACAATGCAATACATAATAAATATAGAGAAAAAGAGTTACAGTAAGTGTGTGTGTATATATATATGTATGTATATTAAATAGTTAAAATTAAAAATAGTGGTGCAAAAACAGAAATAATTTTAAAAAGGTAAGATAATGTTCATGGGTTCAATGTCCATTTAGAAATCGGATGGCAGAGGGGAAGAAGCTGTTCCTGAATCATTGAGTGTGTACCTTTAGGCTTCTATACCTCCTTCCTGATAATAATAATAATGAGAAGAGAGCATGTCCTGGTGATGGGGGTCCTTAATAATGGACATTGGACACCACCTTTCTGAGGCACTAGTCCTTGAAGATGCCTTGGATATACGAAGGCGAGTACCCATGATGGAGCTGACTGACTTTACAACTTTCTGTACCTTCTTACAATCGTGTGCAGTAGCACCCCACCCCGCAATACCATATGGTGATGCAGCCTGTCAGAATGCTCTCCACGGTACACCTGTAGAAGTTTTTGAATGTTTTAGATGACAAACCAAATCTCCTCAAACTCCTAATGAAATATAGCTACTGTCTTGCCTTCTTCATCACTGCATGGATATGTTGGGTCCAGGTTCGATCCTCTGATATACTGACACCCAGGAAATTGATTCCTCTCTCCACTTCTGAATAGACCCAACAAGGTGTAGTGTGGCACATCTGACAGTGCTGCTGCCATACAGCTCTAGTCCTGGGTTTGATCCTGACCTCCAGTTCTGTCTGCTGTGTCTGTGACTAAGTCACTGGAGATCAAAGCTAATGGTTGTAAAAGGTATTTACTCATTACGATAAGCAGGCCTTCTGGAGGACAGGCTCTCAGTAAAATCACCCTGACAATAAGTACATTCATATTTTATACTTTTAGGAAGAAGCAGAACAGCAGGTGATTCAACACAACTTTAATTGTTACCTTGACAACATTTTCTCCAATACCCTCGAGGTAGACAAATTGTTCAATTGATTTGTAGATTATCAATAGGAGTAACAAGACAACTCTAGAAATACAAACACTTTTGCTAGGAAAAAGTAGTTGGCATGGTTTACTAAAAGCTTTTGAGGACAGAAAGCCCAGTCACTCAGTGTTGTGAGGGTTGATTGTCAGGGTACACAAGGCAAAATGTCTATAGCCATGTTTGATGCGCTAAGGGGTAAATTAAGTTTGGTCTGGAAGCTCCATGGATTTTGGATCAAACGCAAAATAACAGCTGAAGGTTTCTGAAGCCTGGCTGATGAAGGCCAATATTTATATGCAACAGACCATAATTCCATAAGATGTAGGAGCAGAATGAGGCCATCGAGTCTACACCACCAGTACATCATGACTGATCCATTTCCCTCTCAGCTCTAATCTCCTGCCTTCTTCCTGGATCCTTTCACACCCCAACTAATCAAGAATCTTTCAGCCTCTGGCTTAAATATACCCATTGACCTGGCCTCCACGACAGTCTGTAGAAATGCATTCCACAGATTCATCACTCTCTAGCTGAAGAAATTCCTCCTCATCTCTATTCTAAATGAACAACTCTCTATTCTGAGGCTGCGTATTCTGGTCTTAGAATCTTCCACCACAGGAAACATTCTCTCCACATCCACTCTATCAAGGCCTTTAAACATTTGTTAGGTTTCAATGAAATCCCACCAACCCCGCCCCCCCATTCTTCTGAATTCCATTGACTAGAGACCCAGAACCATCAAATGCTTCTCATACGATAAACCTTCTAATCCCAGAATCTTTTTCATGAACCTCCTTTCAACCTTCTCCAATGTCAGCACATCCTTTCTTAGATAAGGGGCCCAAAACTGCTCACAATACTCCAATTAGGACCTAACCAGTGCCTTATAAAGTCTCAACCTTAAATCCTTGCTTTTATATTCTAGTTTCTCGAAATGAGTGCTAACATTGCATTCGCCTTCCTCACCATCGATTCAACCTGCGAATTAACCTTTAGGGAGTCCTGCACAAGGATTCCCAAGTTCCTTTGCAGTTCAGATTTTTGAACTTTTTCTTCATTTAGAAAATAGTCAATGCTTTTATTTTGTCTAACAATGCATGACCGTATACTTCCTGACACTGTATTCCATCTGCCACTTCTTCGGCCATTCTTCTAATCTGTCTAAGTCCTCCTGTAACCTCTCGGCTTCCTCAGCACTACCTGCCCCTCCAATTATCTTTGTATCATTCACTAACTTGACCACAAAGTCATCGATTCTGTCATGCAAATCATTAACATATAATGTAGAAAGCAGTGGTCCCAAAACAGATGTCTGTTGAACACCACTATTCACCGGTATCCTACCGGAAAAGGCTCCCTTTATTCCCACTCTTTGTCCCCTACCAATCAACCACTGCTTTATCCATGCTAGTACCTTTCCTGTAATACCATGGGCTCTTAACTTGCTAGGCATTTTCATGTGTAACACTTTGTCAAAGGTCTTCCCAAAACCCAAGTACATGTCGAAGGGTCTCAGCCTGAAACGTCGACCGTACCTCTTCCTAGAGATGCTGCCTGGCCTGCTGCGTTCACCAGCAACTTTGATGTGTGTTGCTAGGAAAACAGGACCTGGATGAGGAACAAGGAATTTGGAACCTGGACAAGGACTCCGAGCCAGAGACTGGACAGGGACCCAGAACCTGTGTCTTGACTTGGGCTCGGACCCCGGATCTAGGCAAGGACAAGACATGGTTACAGGACTGGACGTGGCTAGGCTACAGGTCTGGATGTGGCTACAGGACTGGGCATGGAACTCCTGTACAGGACAAGAACACAAAGCCGTGGCTTGGACTAGATGAAATACTTGGATGTGGCTTGGACTAGATGAGATACTCCTAGGTTGGGCGAGGCATAAGGACAGGATGACACCCCGAAGCCTTGACTTGGTCTTTGGAGACAGGAACGCAGAACACAGAGCCCTAGTCATGGGAGACAGGAATGCAGAACACAGAGCCTTGGTAATTTTGGGAGACAGGAACGCAGAACACAGAACCTTGGTCTTGGGAGACAGGAATGCAGAACACAGAGCCTTGGTAATTTTGGGAGACAGGAACGCAGAACACAGAGCCTTGGTAATCTTGGGAGACAGGAACGCAGAACACAGAACCTTGGTCTTGGGAGACAGGAACGTCGGAGCCTTGGACTTGAGAGACAGGGACATGGAACACAGAGCCGGTACCCGTCCTTGGGAACAGAACGTAGGGCCGGGACTCATACACAGAATACAGAGCCGGGAACCCCTCTTGGGGATAGGACGTAGGGCCGGGACTCATACACAGAATGCTGAACACGACGAGACGGTACCCAACACAAGGTAGTGGCAAATGGCTGAACCTACCTAGCGAAGGCATGGACACAGAGGCGGTTCCCAACACAAGGTAGCGGCAAATAGCCGGACTGACCTAGCGAAGGCATGGACATATAGACAGTTCCAAACAACGAAAGACAGTACCTTATCTAGAAACAGCAAGGCTCCGGTCTTGCTCCGGCAGTAGAACTTGACAGCGATACAGGCGAGGACGCAGGCGAGGTTGCAGGCAAGTCTTCAGGCAAAGGCTTCAGAAGGAAGGGGAAGGGAAGGGAACAGTCCAGCCCAAAATGAGAATCATGTGCCTCAATTAAGGCACACAACAGGACAAGGGAAAACCAGAAAACCTGGAATAAGGATCGATGGACCGGACCATGATAATTTATTTATTTTTTAAATTTTTCCCCCTCCCCCCCCCTCTCTCTCTCTGCCCCTCTCACTATAACTCCTTGCTCATCCTCTGGGCTCCCCCCCCCCTTCTTTCTCCCTAATCCTCCTGTCCCATGATCCTCTCCCTTCTCCAGCCTTGTATCCCTTTTGCCAATCAACTTTCCAGCTCTTAGCTCCATCCCTCCCCCTCCTGTCTTCTCCTATCATTTCGGATCTCCCCCTCCCCCTCTCATTTTCAAATCTCTTACTACCTCTTCTTTCAGTTAGTCCTGGCGAAGGGTCTCAGCCTGAAACGTTGACTGTACCTCATCCTGCAGATGCTGTCTGGCCTGCTGCATTCACCAGCATTTTTTGTATGTGTTGCTATAATTTCCTCTCTTTTGTCTTCCTCCTTTCTTAAAGACTGGAGTGACATTTGCAATTTTTCAGTCCTCTGGGACCATTCCAGAATCAAGTAATTCTTGAAAGATCATGACCAATGCATCCGTTATCTCTTCAGCAAACTCTCTCAGGACTCTGGGATGTACTCCATCTGGTCCAGGTGACTTATCCACCTTAACACCTTTGAGTTTGCCCAGCACTTTTTCCTTTGCAATGGCAATGCCACTCACTCATCCTCCCTGACACTCACAGACCTCTGCCATACAGCTAGTGTCTTCCACAGTGAAGTTCATCTGCCACTTATTTGTCCCCTATTACTACCTCACCAGTATCCAGTGCTCCAATATCAACTCTCCCCTCCCTTTTATTCTTTATAAAACTGAAAAAAATCTTCCAGTGTCTCGTTCTATATTATTGGCTAGTTTGCCATTATGCTTCAAACAAGAGAAAATCTGCAGATAACCAGCCCACTATTGAATGGCTGGGGAGACTCAATGGGCCAAATGGCCTACGTTTACTCCTATATCTTATGGTCTTATAGATGCTGGAAATACAAGCAACATACACAAAATTCTGGAGAAACTCAGCAAGCCAGGTAGCATCTATGGAAAAGAGTACAGTTGAGTACAGCCTGAAAGGTTGACTATACTCTTTTCCATAGATGCTACCTGGCCTGCTAAGTTCCTCCAACATTTTGTGTGTTTGCTCGAATTTTCAGCATCTGCAGATTTTCTCTTGTTTGTAATTGGATTACTACTCTGTGAATTCTCTTCCAGGGATGCCTACCCTGAAGAAGTTTAAATCTTCCCTTCAACAGGAGTTCAGTGAAACCCTCTCTCTCTGCCGCCCCCTCCCCCCCCCCCCCCCCCCCCCGTGATCTCTGCTGTGTCCTGCCAAATGGTTTCGGCCCAAAACGTCATCTGTACTCTTTTCCATAGACGTTCCCTGACCTACTGAGTTCCTCCAGCATTTTGTGTGTGTTGCCCTCATACAGTATTTCATCTTTTCCATTCTTAAGGCTGATTTAGTTGCCTTGTTGAAGATTAAAATTTCCCAATCATACAACTTTCCACCTACTTTTGCTGACTTATATGCCCTTTCCTTGGCTTCCCTTGTCCTTAACTTCTCTGTCAGCTTCGGTTTCCTACCCCTACCGTTTGAGAGCAACTTCTGTGGGACCTATCTATCCTCTTTTGTGAACTCTTCCAGAAACTTCAACCACCTCTGCTCTACCGTCATCCCCGCCAGTATCGCCGTCCAATCCACCTGGGCAAGCTCCTCTCTCATGCCCTTTATTCCATTGCGATACAGATACGCGTGACTTATGCTTCTCCCTCTCAAATTGCAGTATGAATGCAATTACATAATGATCACTTCCCCCTAAGGTCTCCTTTAAGTTAAGCGGACTAATAAAATTTGGGTTATTACACAACACCCATAGCCTTTTCCCTAGTAGGCTCCAGCACAAACTGCTCTACAAAGCTATCTCGTCGGCATTCAACAAATTTCCTCTTTTGTGATTTGATACTAACCTGATTTTCTCAATCGCCTTGCATATTGAAGTCCCCCATTACAATTATGTCATTACCCTTATTACATGCCTTTTCCGGCTCCCTTTGGAATCTCAACCCCATAGCTTGGCTACTATTTCGAGGCCTATATATGATTCCCATAATAGTTTTTTCACCCTTGCAATTCCTTAACTCCACCCACAACGATTCGACATTCTTTGACGCTATGTCACCGCTTTTTAAAGAAGTACAGTAATTCCACCTCTTACCAACAGAGCCACACCACCGTCTGTGCTTTCCTGCCTGTCCTTTCGATACAAAGTATATCGTTTAATGTTAAACTTCTAACTCTGACCTTCTTTCAGCCACAACCCAGTGATGCTCACAGCGTCATACCGACCAATCTATAATTGCGCCGAGTTCGTCCACCTTATTCCGAATGCTACGAACATTTAAATACTGCACTTTCACTCCTGCATTCTTCGCCCTTATGAATTCAGCCTCCGTGTACAACTAAGCCCTTTGCTCTGTCTGCATTTGTATCTAATTATTGCCTCGTCCTTCCTTACATTCACGTTACACCCAACATCAACTTGTAAACCAGCTGGCTCATCCTCAGCTGTATCACACTGGTTCCCATCCCCCTACCATTTTAGTTTAAACCATTCTCAACAGCTCTAGCAAACCTGCCCGCAAGGATATTGCTCCCCCTCGGATTCAAGTCCATCTGTCCCTTTTGTTCAGGTCCCACAAGCCCCAGAAGGGGTCCGAATGATCCAGAAATCGGAATCACTGCACCGTTCTCCTATTCTTCAGCCACTCATTCATCTGTCTCCTCATTCTATTCCTATCCTCAATGTCGCAACAATCCCGAGATTACTACCCTTGCTGCTCAGCTTCCTTCCTAACTCCGTGCAGTCTGTTTCCAGGACTTCCTCCCTTTTTCTACCTATGTCGTTGGTACCAATATGTACCACGACCTCTGGCTGTTCACCTTCCCTTTTCAGAATATTGTGAATGCGTTCAAAAACATCGCGGACCCTGGCATCCGGAAGGCAAACTACCATCTGCGTTCCTTTTCGCGTCCACAGAATCGCCTGTTTCCCTTAACTATCGAGTCCTCCAAATATCCGGACCTGCCTCTCGGTTTTTGTTTTGCACTACCTTACTTTACCTTTTCTAATTTCTATTTATGATTTATAGTTCAAATTTTTAATATTTACTATCGATTTATAATCGAGGGAGCGCGAAGCGCAGAATCAAATATCGCTGTGATGATTGAACGCTCTAGTATCAATTGTTCGGCGACAATAAAGTAAAATAATTAAGTAAGCAAGTAACTGCTACCATCCTGTTCAGTTTCCTGCCCTTCTGAGCTATAGGGCCAGACTCAGCGCCAGAGGCACGGCCACCGTTGCTTCCCCCAGGCAGGTCGTCCCCCCAATAGTACTCAAAATTGAATACCTATCGTTGGCCACTGGAATCAGTGCATGTGGTGTGATCGGGGCTGCGTCGGGAGAGTACGTATGGATGGGTGGCTGGAGCTGGAGCTCGGATTAATGTCCCCTACACAGTGAGATATAGATGTGAAAGGTTTGAGACCCTGGTAAGACCACATCTGGAGTTCTGTGTGCAGTTTTAGTCTCCAAATTTGAGGAAGGACATTCTTGCTATTGAGGGAGTATAGCGTAGGTTCACAAGGTTAATTCCCGGGATGGCGGGACTGTCATATGTCGAAAGATTGGAGCTTCTGGGCTTGTATACTCTGGAATTTAGAAGGCTGAGAGGGCATCTTATTGAAATATGTAAGATTATTAAGGGATTGAACACGCTGGAGGCTCGAAGCATGTTCCCGCTGATGGGTGAGTCCAGAACCAGAGGCCACAGTTTAAGAATAAGGGGTAGGCCATTTAGAACGGAGTTGAGGAAAAACTTTTTCACCCAGAGAGTGGTGGATATATGGAATGCTCTGCCCCAGAAGGCTGTGGAGGCCAAGTCTCTGGATGCTTTCAAGAAAGAGATGGATAGAGCTCTTAGAATCAAAGGTTATAGGGATAAGGCAGGAACTGGACACTGATAGTGGATGATCAGCCATGATCACAGTGAATGGCGGTGCTGGCTCGAAGGGCCGAATGGCACCTATTGTCTATTGTCTATAAGTAATCCCTGGCCTGGCTATATTACCGATACCTACTTATCACATGTGCTAAAGCCCTGGGAACAGACAATTTTCAATTCAGTTTCGTTCATCATCGTGGCAAATGTCTTCATTCCGATTCACATTCGCCTGGCACTGGAGTTGTATATAAACTCTATCAATATTTTCCTCATCTTGCTGCTTCTTAGCCCCGTCTCGATGGTTTGTAGGTGTCCTTTCCTTTCTCTGCAAGGGTACCTCTCATCTTTCAGGACACCTTCCTGGTATCAGGAAGGCCACATCCCATCACAAACTCACTGAATTTGTTCACCCCTTTCGTGTGCGTGCCTTCACAATGCCTACGTGGGAACTGTTAGCAGAGCAGGAGGTAATTAATTGGAAACTTCGTATCTCCTTGTCTGTCTTTGGGCGGGGTTTTGTCTTCGGTGTTTTTCCAATCCCAAAGGTTAGAAGCCGGCGATTGCACTTGTCGGGAGCTCAGAGTGACAGGCTGTGGAGACTGTGGAGTAGGAGGATATTGTTGCTGAGGGTAGCGCTCGGAACGGGGAGCGCGGCACCTCTGCAGGTTAAGTGTCTGCGAAGATCAGCATTGGAGGGGGAGAGGAAAGGGGGCGGAGGAAAGGGGGAAAGGAAGCAGGGAACAAAGGAACAAGAGGCAACGAGAGAAGCGGGGAGAGAGGTGAAGGAAAGGAGGGTGAGCGAGAACGAGAGAGAGAGAAAAAGTGAGAGGAAGGAGGAGGGAGAGAGGAGGAGTGAGAGGAGGGAAGGAAAAGTGAGGGTACAAGAAAGAGAGCGAGGGGAGGAAAGATTTGAGGGAGAAAAGGAGTTGTCAAGCACTAGAATCAACTGGCCAACATGCTCTTCCCATTACTCTACGCTCTAGCTACAGCAGCTTTCGGCGGCGCGGTGCTGCGGTTGCTGCTGAGGCAGGAGCTAAAGGTGGGGCTGGAAATTGCTCTGGGTCTCCTGCTCCTACTCCTTTTCGAGACCCTGTGCTACAAGGTGATGCTTGGCTATCTCGGCTTTTGTCTCTTCTCCCTGGCTTGTCTGCTCGCCTACTGGAAACTGACCGTGTCCGGGTTGCTACCTGTCCAGGAAAAGGCTGTTCTCATCACAGGTGAGTGAAGCGGGTTGTTCCCTTTCAGCCCGTCGACACTTTGTGTCTCCGCTTTCAGTCAGCGAGACTGAAAGATACACCCAGCCCATTCATTGCTACCGTGCGTTTAAAAGAGCTCTCCGCAATGGTCAAAGCTAGAATGAAACAGCGAGCGGCACAGTAGCTTTGATTTGTTTTTTTTACCCTTCCTTGTGGGTTGGACATGTCTGCCTCTAGACATGTCCAACCCACAAGGAAGGGTAAAAAAAAACAAATCAAAGCTTTAACAGGTATAAAAGTTAGAAATGTTTGTTTTCAATTAATGCCTTAAAATGATTGCGTTAATAAAGATGATTGATTGATGAAGGTAGATCAGTGATGTGGTGTACATGGAATTAGGTAAATTTTTAGATAATGTCTCTTATCCAGAAGGTTAAGGCAACTACCAAATTTATTGTCATATGTACTGAGATACAGTGAAAAACTTATTTTGTGTGCCTTCCAAGCAGATCATGCCATACATACTGTATTGAGCAACTGCCTGAGGCACATATGTATAAGCTAAGACTTTTGTGGAATGTTGGGAATGGTAAAAAAAAGTGTGTGACAGATGCCAGTGAAGGAGTGCTGAACACAGGTGCAGTCACACCCAGCCCTGAGACATAGGCAACGTAATTTGCTTCCAAACAATTGGTTTATTGATCATTACCGAATGATGCTCTGGTGCTTCCTGCTCCCTCCCCTCTCCCTTCCTCTTTTCTCAACCATGGTTCCCCTCTCCATGCCTCCCTTCCCACTCTCAGTCAACGATAGAGGCCCATATCAGAATCAGGTATATCATCACTTACACATGTCATGAAATTTGTTTTTTTCATGGCAGCAGTACAGTGCAATGCACAAAGTTACTACAGTACTGTGCAATAAGTCTTAGACACCTCAGCTATATATAAGTTACTAAGACACAGTGTTAGAGTGAGTTTTTTTGGGTAGATGATTTGTTTACATTTAAATGACTTTGGCCACCAGACTTCTATTCAACAAAGTACTGTGGATTGAGTTCACAACAATGCACTTCCTAAAAAGGTGTGAATACCAGATGCTTCTGGCGCTATAGTTTCAAAGACAATAGTATCTATACTTTATAAATATTAATTGTCTATGCCAAATAAATATACTGTGGATTTAACTTGCATTCCTAAAGGCTGTGGATACCAACCCAGACATATTGGCATCAGGAGGAAAGGATGAAGTCAGAAGGTGTGATGTTTTGTACGTAGCTTCAAAAGGAAGCATTGTCTATAACTTTTTAAGTAGCGATTGCCTTTGTGCTTAGCATATAAATATCGAGCTCACATTGGGCTCCCAGACCTTTCTACAGAAACTGTCTCTGTCCATATGATACCTGCTATGCCTTGTGTCGAATAAAGAAGCTGCTTTGTATCTACCAGTGACTCTGTATCGCCAGTGATTTCATCTACGCTACAACGCACAGTACTGTAGATATACTGAGGTAGTGAAACAAAAGCCGCATGTAGGATGTAGTGTTGCAGCTACAGAGAAAGTACAGTGCAGGAAAATAAATCAGGAGTAAAGGATGCATGGAAGTAGAAAACTGGGTACTGGTGGAGAGATGTTTTTCTGACTGTGACCATTAGATAAATGCTGAGACCTCTTGTGCTTGTGAAATGTGCAAACAATTTGGACAAAAGTGTAAGTGGGGTGATTAGTAAATCTCCAGGTGGCCCAAAATTTGGTGGTGTTGTGGACAGTGAGGACAATTTTCATAAAGGATTCAGCATGGTAATTTGAAATGTGGGCAGAGAAATGGCAGATGGAGTTTAACCTGGACTAGTCTGAGGTGTTTCACCTTGGAAGGTCAAGCGTAAGAGGAAGGTATACATTAAATGGCAAGACCCTTCAGAGCATTAAGATACAGAGGAATCTTGGGGTGCAAGTTAATCATTCCCTGAAAATGGCAACACATGGTAAAGAAAGTGTGTGACATTAATTTATCTTCATCAGTCAGGATGTTAAGTACAAAAGTTGTGTCGCAGCTGTGTAAGACTTTGTTTCGAGTATCGTGTGCAGTCTGGTTGCCACATTGCAGGAAGAATGTGGAACAGAAGAGACTCATCAGGATTTGAGACAATTAGTTATAAGGAGACAAAGTTCAATTTTTTTTCTGGAGTGTCAGAGGCTGAGTGGTAAAATATATAAAATTACGAGCGGCATAGATATGGATGCATAATTAAAAGACTTTGTTCCAGGGTGCAACTGTCAAATACAAGGGCTTATCTATAAGGGAGAGGGGAAAAGTTTAACGGAGATTTACGAGGCAAGTTTATTTACACAGGCAGGGGTAGGTGCTGGAATACATTGACATTGACAGGAAGCAGACACAGTAACAACATTAAAGAGACACACAAACAGGCAGAGAATGGAGGGATATTGGCCATACGCAGGCAGAAGGGATTCGTTAAAATTGGCATGTTCATCACAAGCATTTGTATGCTGGAGGATTTATTCCTGTGCTGTATTATTTTATGTTAATAAAACAGACTCTAAGGCAGGGGTGTCAAACTACCAGCCCGCGGGCCGGATGCAGCCCGCAAAGGGGTCCAATCCGGCCCCGCCGGATGACTTGGGGAAAAAAAAGTATGTATTCACAACCATTTATTATGTATCTGTACGGCAGCTGCTCTCTCCCTCCCAACGCTGTCTGTGCCGCCTGCTGCGCCGGCAGCTTGTCGTGTGTACTTAGAAAACAATAAGCGGCTGTTAACCACCCGTGTGCATAAGCACCTGCCACCCTGCACTGAAGACCACCAGGGCCCCACTTACGTCGGCAGACACAGTATAAGCATACAGAGTACTCAGATAAGTAACATCTGTAGCAAGGCTGAGACTGTTTACTGCTAGGGTTCAAAATGCTTTGCAAGAAAAGTTGACATCGAAGGTCGGATATTCAACGATAATTGGAAAGATCGTTTTTTCTTCTGTAAGGTCAACGGCAAACCTGTGTGTCTGATATGCTCGCAACAAGTGGCTGTGGCAAAAGAGCACAATATCAAACAACACTATGAGACTTCACACGGAGAGAAATATGACAAGTAAGCTGGACGACTCAGAACACAAAAAGTAAATGAACTTGAAGCAGCTCTGAAAAAACAGCAGTGTTCACCAAAAGTTGAGAGACTCATGGAGCTGTCAAGGTCAGCTATATTATTGCCAACAAAATAGCTGCTGCGTCGAAGCCATACTCAGAGGGGAAATTCATCAAAGCACGCATGCTGCCCGTGGCTGAGCTGGTGTGCCCTGAGAAGAGACAGGCTTTTGGTAATATCAGCTTGTCAAGAAATACTGTGGCAGAGAGAATCAGGGACCTTGCAGGAGATTTGAACAGTCAACTAAAAGACAAAGTGAAGTCATTTATTGCCTTCCCTATTGCAATTGATGAGAGCACCGACGTGACTGATGTAGCTCAATTGGGAATATTTATTTGTGGTGTAGATGCATCTTTGACCGTCACTGAGGAGCTTGTGGGGATGGTCGGGGAAAAGGCGGGTGTTGTTGTGAAACTCCGAGAGAAAGTTCAGACAGAGAATCCAGAGCAGGAATTCTGGAATTTTCATTGTATTACACACTAAGAGGCCTTATGCAACAGGAGCCTGAAAATGGACAATGTCATGGATGTAGTAATCAAAACGGTTAATTTTTATTAGAGCCAAGGGAATCAACCATTGGCAATTTGACACTCTTTTGTCCGAAAGTAATATTGGACACAGCCTACCCTACCACACTGAAGTCCGCTGGTTGAGCAGAGGGGTTGTGCTCAAACATTGTTTTCAATTACGTGCCGAAATTGGACTATTCATGAACGAGAAAGGGAAGCCAGTGGCAGAGTTGGATGACCCAGACTGGCTTCATGATCTTACATTTTTGATGGTTATAACAGAGCACTTAAATGTGCTTAATGCTAACATGCAAGGCCGCAACAAACTTGTTACGGAATAATACGACAGCATTCGTGCCTTTCAAATTAAATTAGGCCTGTGGGAAATGCAACTATCCCGAAGCTACCCAGCTCATTTCCCCTTTTTGCAGTCTGTGCGTGTTGCTCATGGGAATAATGACAACATGGACAGGTACAAGGACAAAATATCACGGCTGAAAAGTAAGTTTCAGAATCGTTTCCAAGTCTTCACTCAGTTTGAGAAGGAATTCTCACTATTTTGCTCGCCGTTTGTCATCAACGCAGCATCACATGTGCCGGAGGAACTCCAAATGGAACTAATTGAAATTCAGTGTAACTCGGCTTTGAAATATAAATTTGAGACTGTGGGTCTGGACTCATTCTATCAATACCTGGGACTGATGTATCCCATATTGACAGACTTTGCCTCAAAGATCCTTTGCATGTTTGGTACAACATATCTTTGTGAGCAGGCGTTTTCTATAATGAACATTAACAAATCCAAACTGCGCTCACAGCTGACACACAGACATCTAAATGACATTATGAAAATCACAACTGCCCAGAAGCTGGTCCCTGATGTTGACAGGCTGGTTAAAGCCAAGAGATGTCAGGTGTCTGGAAGCAGCAAGTGAAAAATAGGTGACACTGTTCAATGCACTGTGACATGTGAGCAAAATGCATTATGAAATATTGAGTGTCATAATATTGTGATTCATTCATTTTCAGACTATTCTATTATTGTAAATGTGATCACTTCAATAAAAATTAGAGGCTAACTGTAAACAACAGGAATTCTGCAGATGCTGGAAATTCAAGCAACACACATCAAAGTTGCTAGTGAACGCAGCAGGCCAGGCAGCATCTGTAGGAAGAGGTGCAGTCGACGTTTCAGGCCGAGACCCTTCGTCAGGACTAACTGAAGGAGGAGTGAGTAAGGGATTTGAAAGTTGGAGGGGGAGGGGGAGATCCAAAATGATAGGAGAAGACAGGAGGGGGAGGGATGGAGCCAAGAGCTGGACAGGTGATAGGCAAAAGGGGATACGAGAGGATCATGGGACAGGAGGTCCGGGAAGAAAGACAAGGAGGGGAGGGGGACCCAGAGGTTGGGCAAGAGGTATATTCAGAGGGACAGAGGGAGAAAAAGGAGAGTGAGAGAAAGAATGTGTGCATAAAAATAAGTAACAGATGGGGTACGAGGGGGAGGTGGGGCCTTAGCGGAAGTTAGAGAAGTCGATGTTCATGCCATCAGGTTGGAGGCTACCCAGACGGAATATAAGGTGTTGTTCCTCCAACCTGAGTGTGGCTTCATCTTTACAGTAGAGGAGGCCGTGGATAGACATGTCAGAATGGGAATGGGATGTGGAATTAAAATGTGTGGCCACTGGGAGATCCTGCTTTCTCTGGCGGACAGAGCATAGATGTTCAGCAAAGCGGTCTCCCAGTCTGCGCCGGGTCTCGCCAATATATAAAAGGCCACATCGGGAGCACCGGACGCAGTATATCACCCCAGTCGACTCACAGGTGAAGTGTTGCCTCACCTGGAAGGACTGTTTGGGGCCCTGAATGGTGGTAAGGGAGGAAGTGTAAGGGCATGTGTAGCACTTGTTCCACTTACACGGATAAGTGCCAGGAGGGAGATCAGTGGGGAGGGATGGGGGTGACGAATGGACAAGGGAGTTGTGTAGGGAGTGATCCCAGCGGAATTCAGTTAGTCCTGACGAAGGGTCTCGGCCTGAAACGTCGACTGCACCTCTTCCTACAGATGCTGCTTGGCCTGCTGCGTTCACCAGCAACTTTGATGTGTGTTGCTAGAGGCTAACTGTGTTCATTTTCTGAGTTTGATTGCTGGAAGCAGGTTAATAAGAATTAGGTGCAATTGTGTAGCCCAGCGGTCCCCAACCACCGGGCCGCAAAGCATGCGCTACCGGGCCGTGAGGAAGCGATATGATTTGGCGATAGGAGTCAGCTGCACCTTTCCTCATTCCTTGTCATGCCCACTGCTGAGCCATTATGCACGCGAGGTCATTACCCGTGCGTCATCCATGTCAGCGCAGGAAGGAGATCAACTCCTCAAGCTTGCAAATGATGGCGGGCTGGAAAGTCTGTTTGACATAACATCTCTGCCGGCATTCTGGATCAAAGTCAAGGCTAAATATCCTGAGACAGCCACGAAAGCACTGAAAACGTTTCTTCCATTTCCAAAATATCTCTGCAATGAAAGCGACAAAAACTAAATTGCGGAATAGACTGGACATAAGGAACCCATTCGAGTATCACTGTCTCCCATCACCCCTCGATTGGACCGTCTTGTTGCAGGGAAACAAGCCCAGGGCTCCCACTGATTCAGCGATATTGGTGTGTTGCAATGCTTTTATATGTTCATACGGGGAAAATATGCGCTGCATGTTTAATATCCAAACGTTACTTAAAATGTTATGATGCTATTGACTTATATAACCATATAACAATTACAGCACGAAAACGGGCCATCTCGGCCCTTCTAGTCCATGCCGAATGCTACTCTCACCCAGTCCCACCGACCTGCACTCAGCCCATAACCCTCCATTCCTTTCCTGTCTATATACCTATCCAATTTTTCTTTAAATGATAATATCGAACCTGCCTCTACCACTTCTACTGGAAGTTCGTTCAAAACTTACTTCAAGCTCCCCTGACAATTGACTTATCACTATATTCATGTAAGGAAAATATGCACTGTGTGTTTAATATTAAATTCGTTAGATAAACCCTTTTAGAAAGGAAATTGAGCGTATTAGCCACTTATCACCGATATTCCGGTCGTGATTAAGATCCCCCGAACAGAATCGCCAAAAACGATTTGTAGAAAAAAACCGTACACGCATGCGCGCTGGTGCCCGCGCAAGGCTTCATGGTCATTGTAGTCTTTCTCGGGGTAAACCCAGCATATTTGACTGCTACTCTCGTCCATTGGCAACCCTCCCCTCCCCCCCCCCCCCCCCCCCCACCGGTTGGCCGGTCCACAAGAATATTGTCAATGTGAAACCGGTCCGCAGTGCGGAAAAGGTTGGGGATCCCTGGTGTAGCCTACATTTACAATTTGTTTCATTAGGTTTACATTTGTGTCTGCCAATGTTCAATTTCAAATTGTTTATTAATGGAAAGGGTGTGGGTCCCTAAACAGTCTTAGCCAAAATAGCATCGTTTTTTCTCTCTCTCATCACAACTTACTTGTAGCCTATGGCCGTAAGTTAATTCCAATCATAAAAATAATGCTTGCTAGGCAATCTTCTGCATAAGAAACGAAATACGTAAAGTGAAACACTTTGTAGTTATAGCAGAGACTGAGACACATGAGAGCAGGTTGAAATAACGAAGGCAACGAGAGCTGTGGGAGTATGCGCGCGTGCACAATTGATCCGGCCCGCATGAAGTCGCATTTTGCCCAGTCCGGCCCATAACCTAAAAAGAGTTTGACACCCCTGCCCTTATTGATTTGATCAAGATTTCAGTATCTGCCCATGTAAGGCATTCTCTGGCACAATGCCCGGAAATGCTGATGCAAAAATGCTTTAAAAGTCACATCACATACTGTACTCAGTTCCTAAATATTCACTTACATCCTTTTATGTACTGCATAGAAGAAATGAACCATTCCAGCTATCGACGAATATAACATTTTCTAATCAATTAATTCTTTACAGACAGATATACACACATTTTGTCAATTCTGTTAACAGCAGAGGCTGAAACAATGAAACATCAACATTGTACCAAATGATAATCTTAGTTCAGTGCCAAATTATCCTAAGAATACCTTAATACTTTTGACAAGGTTAAAGGCACTACGTGGATTTCGGCTGCTAATCCACTGGTGAGGAACACCCATTTAATCCAGTGTTAAGAAAATTGTGAACCAGAAAAGAAGCGTGCAAAAACCTGTACTGTCTGGGTAGGTTCGGTGGGCCAACTTTGGCTTTGTGACACCCCAGTTTTAAAGTGACTGTGAACCAGTTTAGTCTTAAAAACATCCTGTTCTGCTTTCTGTTTACCTCTGACAGAGTGTAGTAAAGTTTGTGATGAACTGCCCAATTCCATAGCTTTCAACTTCATTGGGTTCCTAAAATCTTGAAGCTATTATGACACCATCTGAAATATATGAATCTTAGCATTATCTGGTTGGGCAAGGTATAGGTTGGACATTCCATTATTGATTAATTGAGTATGCCCATAAGGTAAATGCATCTCTGGGTTGTGTACGGTGACATACATGTACTTTAAAAATAAATGTACTTTGAACTTTGAGGAGTGAGGAAGGAGGGAAACATGGTTGGATTACCAGAGAAGTGTGGTGAAATGTGAAAAGAGCTGTTGGCTGTTGCCATCGTTAGAGTTTGTGTAGAATCTATTCCTCGGTAGTTGGTGGCCAAAGCAAGTGTACTAATAAGATTGCTTAATTTATTTATCTGTTCATGTTATCTGATTTTCAGTGGACTGTTGCCAACTGTCATGGTAAGTTACTGATTGAGTTGCGTGCATAGAAGTTGTGAAAGAGCAACTTTATTGAACTGAGCTGAACAACAAAACACAATAAGCAAACAAACAGATTCAATGTTAATTTTTTCAACTATTTGATTTGGACAGCATCATACTTTAAAGCAAACTGATGCCCTCGGAATACCTTAGAGAATTGCTGATAAACTGAAATCCAAAGGGCAAACAAGAGAAAATCTATAGATACTGGGAACCTAAGCAACACACACAAAATGCTAGGGTAACTGAGCTGGCCAGGAAGACCTTCAGCCCGAAATGTTGACTGTACTTTTTTCCATCGATGCTGCCTGGCCTGCTGATGTCCTCCAGCATTTTGTGTGTGTTGCTTGAAATCGAAAGGAAATTGATCTGATTTCCACTTTTAGGGAACCAGAACTATTGGGGCAGTGGAAGTGGTATAGTGATGATGGATGTCTGAAAGGTTGTTTTTTTTCTGGTGGTCACAGCACTTTGACTGGAATAAGTAGGGGATCACATTGTCATGCCAGGCTGTTTGCATCATGATTACAATTTGAATGGCCACTCTAGGATCATCGGACACAAGGAACTGAGGCTGCTGGTAGGCACTGGACTCCTGGACAGGAAAGGGCCAGAAAACCTTTTTGTAGCTGTGATTCTCTTGGCTTTGCAGATAGACTGCAGGATATTTATTGAATTGAATTGACCTTATTACTTACAGCCTTCATATACACGAGGAGCAAAAATCTTTACATTCCATCTCCTTCTAAATGGGCAACATGCAATTTCTAGTAATTTGAAATAAATAGTATGTACAGCAGCACAGTCAATATAACATAGAAATACAATTGTATCAGCGTGAGTTAATCAGTCTGATGGCCTGGTGGAAGAAGCTGTCCTGGAGCCTGTTGGTCCTGGCTTTTATACTGCAATACTGTTTCCCGGATGGTAGCAGCTGGAACAGTTTGTGGTTGGGGTGACTCAAGTCCCCAGTGATCCTTCGGACCCTTTTTACACACCTGTCTTTGTAATTGTCCTGAATAGTGGGAAGTTCACATCTACAGATGCTCTGGGCTGTCTGCAAAAATCTCTGCAGTGTCTTGTGCTTGAGGGAAGTACAGTTCCCATACCAGGCAGTGATACAGCCAGTCAAGATGCTCTCAATTGTGCCCCTGTAGAAAGTTCTTAGGATTTGGGGGCCCATACCAAACTTCTTCAATCATCCGAGGTGAAAGAGGCGCTGTTGTGCTTTTTTCACTGCATAGCCAATATGTACAGACCACGTGAGATCCTTGGTGATGTGGATGCCGAAGAACTTAAAGTTGTTCACCCTCTCAACCCCAGATCCATTGATGTCAAGAGGGGTTAGCTTGTCTCCATTCCTCCTGTAGTCCACAACCAGCTCCTTTGATTTGCGACATTGAGGGAGAGGTTGTTTTCTTGATACTACTGTGTCAAGGCAACGACTTCTTCTCTGTAGGCTGCCTCATTATTATTTGAGATTACGTTAATCAATGTAGTATCGTCAGCAAATTTAATTAGCCGATTGGAGCTGTGGATGGCAACACAGTATATAGAGAGTAAAGGAGGGGGCTTAGGACACAGCCTTGACAGACTCCTGTTTTGAGGGTCAGAGGGGCAGAGGTGAGGGAACCCACTCTTAACACCTGCCGGCGATCTGACAGGAAGTCCAGGATCCAGCTGTACGAGGCAGGGTGAAGGCCAAGGTCTTTGAGCTTCTTGTCAAGTCTGGAGGGAATTAATAGCGTTGAATTCTGAACTGTAGTCCAAGAACAGCATTTTCACATAAGTATCCTTCTTCTACAGATGTGTAAGAATGGTGTATAGAACTGTGGCTATAGCATCATTTAGGATCCATATTGCTTCAGTTTTATATCTCTTCTTTGCCCAATTCTCTCACCTGCCTTCCATGTGATTGATGTACTAGGACATTGAACTGCATTGATGCTTCTGCCAGTTATATCCTTCCAATGTCTTGGTTCTGTATATGAAGATCCTACTCATGTTGAGGGTGTTCTCCCCATCTTGTCCTTCTCCATTCACACTGTGCAGTTAGAATCATGAAAAAGTTGTAATTATTCAAAGCAGTAGCATTTTACATTGCATGGTGGTGTAAGATTTAAGAAAGTGAAAAGGAAGACAGCACAATTCCTTCGGATATCCAGAAGCCGGACTCTCAGTAATACCTGATGCAAATGACATCCATTGATTTTTCTTCCACCTGCCTCCCACCTCTGGCTGCTGTTACCACACACGTGGCAGGATATCAGCTTGCTGCAGTGTGGAAAGATAAGACATTTCCTCCTCCCACTTCCTTCAAGGACAAAAGCCAGGGTGCCTTTCCACTGCCATTTAGAATTTAGAAAAATATACTGCAGTTCATTCTCCCTTTAAGAAGTGGTAGGCCTTTTAACTATTAAATGAGCTTGTTAAAATAACTCTGTCCTTGCCTTGGACAGGATGAGAAACAGAATCAAATTTATCATTGATGACTTAGGTGTCATGAAATTTGTTCCGTTACAGCAGCAGTACAGTTCAAAAATGTAAAATTATTATGAATTACAAAAAATAAATCAATTATGCAAGAAAGAGGAGTAACAGTTTCATGGTTTGTTCAGAAATCTGATGGTGAATGGGTGGACAGGGAGAAGCTGTTACTGGATCATTCTGAAAGGTAAGGCTTGTGTCTTCTGTGAAATAGGGACTGGTACAAAGTTCCCTTGGCTTACATGACTGCATTTGCTCTTAGAACATGCTGCTGGATTTTTCCTTGTTTTTGACTCTTAGCTCGATCACGTGTCTAAACCTGAAGCGCAAAGTTCCTCTGTTCTGCGGCAATTGAATTGTCGGCAATTTCTCACAATTGGACAAACCTTTATTTTTGTAAATCTTAGTGAAAATGTATTAATCAAATATGCAAGCTAAGAGCCTAAGATATCATTGTTTTGTGCTATTTTCTCAGACCCACCTCCCTAGAGGTAGATTTCCAAATGTTCCAAAAGTGAAGAAGGGTGTTTTGCCTTTTTGTTGAATAAATCTGTAAATCTGCAATGAAGTGCATTTTACAGTTGGAGCTGTTTTCAATCTTTTGCCTTCTTTTTAGGATATCCCTTGGTTCTGGAGATGACATCCATTTCAGTTTTCTGGGTTCAAAGGTGACTAATGAGGCCAGTGTGAAGTCCGCAGGCTTTGGCACTACTTACTTCGTGCTCCTGACAAAGGGATTGAGGTTACTAAAATGCCATTCCAACACTGCTTATTCTTAGGCTGTGACTTTTCCTGAGTCAAGGGTGGCTGTGGAGTGGTGATTATTACGATTTACCAGTTTGATTTGTTCTAATATTCCCCTTATTGTGTGACTGGTTAAAATTGAGCCATGTGGAAGCTGTAACTGGGAAATATAAAAGTCTTTATTTACAAAGCAAGCATCCAGGAGGGAGCGGCACGAAGATAACATTAAATGATAAACTGGAGTTTCAATAGCTATGTAACACGCTCAAAATGCCAGAGGCAGTATCGATGGAAAAGAGTAACCAGTCTACATTTCAGGCCGAGATACTTTGTCAATTGTTGTAATCTCCTACTTAATTTAACATTTGAAATATAGTGAGATAAATTTACAGAATTACGTATTTACAATGGTCGCACATCCCAACTATGAGAACATCTTTGAATATTCAACATTGGTTCCAAAAGCCAAACACCTAAACTATACTCCTTTTGTGACTCTGTTGAAGGATACCTCTCTGACTATGCAATTACAGGTCAAGTGACAAGCAGATTATCTTCTAAACTGTGCTGTAAATGGCAGGAAAACACCTTTAACAATATGATAATACTAGGAACATTCATCTATTGTCTTTCCTCATGTAGTTTCAATGGGACAGAATCAGAATGATTGTTTTTTCTAGCCAAAAGATATCAGCTGAAAGTTAAATATCGTGTTCAGGTTTTATTTCCTGAAGAAGAGTTCTCATTTTAGTTAATCCATAGTTAGGCTGCCCAACGCTGTTCACTCTCCAAGTAATGATCCCTAACAGAACCTGGCAATCTCTTGTCAAAATCTCCATGTAAACTAAAATTGTCCTTATGCCTTCCAAAAAAGTTGCACCTGGAACGTAGATTAAGTGTACTTTCAATGAAGAGGAAAAGTGCCTGAGTTAGCAATTTAAGTGTATAACTTTTAAGTACGAGTGACTGTTACATAGAACAGGTCCTCCTCAGCTTACAAATGACTGATTTATGTGCATCTGAACAACCAATATGGAGACCAGCAGATGGATGTGCTGACTGCTACAGACTGCAGGCATCTTCTACTCCCTGGGAACTAGGTTCGTGGCCTCATCTGCAACTTGCAAACTGTCCAGGCTATCAACTGCTCTCAGGAGCAGAACCCAGCTACAAGCTTGGGAAGACTAGTATTGTAATTTCTTTAAAAATATTAATATTTTTAAGTAATATTCCATCTGGGTAGTCTCTAACCTGATGAAATGAATATTGATTTCTCCTTCTGGTTAAAATAATTCCTCCCCTCCCCCTTCTGCTATTTCCCATTCTGGCCTCTTACCTCTTCTCACCTGCCCCTGACCTGCCCCTGGTGCCCCTCCTCCTCTGATGGTCCACTCTCCACTCCTATCGGATTCCTTCCCCTCTAGCTTTTTATCTTTCCCACCCACCTGAATTCACCTATCAGCTTCTGGCTATCCTTCTTACACAGCTCTCACCTTTTTAATCTGGTGTCCTTACCCCTTCCTTTTCTCGGCCTGAAACATCGACAATTTGTTCATTTCCATGGATGCTGAGTTCTTTCAGCATTTTGTGCATGTTACTTTTAACTACTGATAGTTTTGGGGACAGAAAGAGGAGTTAAAGATCAGGATAGGGTTTAGGGACAGGGATGTGGACTACAGGCCTCCACTCTGCATTCAAAGGCCAACAACATGGGCATTGCTGCTCCACTCCACGCTCAAAGTCCAGCGACATGGATGGATGATGAATGTCATCCTGAGTCTAGTCCTCCACTCAAGTGCACAAAGGGCATTGATGTGGATGGGTGACAAAGGACGATTGTGGTTGTCGGGCTGTCCCAGAATCAGATGTCTATGTGAGGTTAAGGCACCAGGAAGCACAAGGGCTGGTCAGTTGGTGTGCCCAGCGACAGAACCTGGATTTCGGGATTCCGTCCTCAGCTAGTCCAGGAGACCAAAGTCTGAAGGTCAACTGGAAGTGTGGAAGTCAAAGGTCAATGGCCAGAGTGGGTGGGACAGAGGAAAGGGACTTGCTTTTGCTGTTGTTCCTCTGCTTGTTGTGTTCTGCTTTGTTGTATTCTGTGTTGTTCTGCTAAGCATTGAAGGAATGCAATATGGTCATTGAAATCTGTGGATGCACTTGTGGGCTGCCCCCAACACATCCCTAATGTGTTGGTTGTTAATGCATATGGCACATTTCACTGCATATTTCAATGTACCTACATGTGATAAATAAATTTCAATCTGAACTTTTCAAATATCTCTGTTTTTAATAAGTTTTGGGTATTTTAAAAAATGTGTGAATGTCAAAGAGTGGTCAATTCCAGTGAGAGATTTGACAGTCAGCAAGCCTATGGTGGAAGGCAACCAGCCCTCCATGAGGCAACATGGCTAATTTTTCCAGGGAAGATGCAACACTCCACTACATTGTCTTGGGCCACACAATTCTGGCCTTCCAGCAGACAGACTGCTTTGGGGACCACAATGGAAGAACAGGTGTTCTTCAGACAGTCAAAGACTTGTCCGATTGTTTCACTTGCAAGACGTAGTTCATGACTTCGAATGATATCAATCAGGACTGATTTGTTTATCCATTTGTAATAAAACTCTTGTATAACCCTTCAGCATCTGCTTCCACATGTTTACGTACTTGGCAGGGACCTAATTCCCTTAAGTTTTATCATTCCACTTCAATCATAGTCAATTTAATCTGATTTATTTCAGCATCAGAATCAATTTCAATACAACTGGCATATGTTGTGAAATGTTGTTGTTATGTAGCAGCAGTACATTGGAATACAAAATAATACATATGTTTCTATGTTTAAACTGTAAATTGTAGTAAGAAATGTATGTTACTTAAAAAGTTTAAAAAGTAGTGCAAAAAGAGAAAAAATCTATCACAATTCTATCTCCTTTACCATAGCATTGCAGAGAGACAGGAACAGACAAGTTAAGGAAACGTTTAATTGAAGCAAGGGAAAATATGAGGCTATCAGGCAGGAACTTGGAAGCATAAATTAGAAACAGATGTTCTCAGGGAAATGTACAGAAAAAATGTGGCAAATGTTCAGGGGATATTTGCGTGGGGTTCTGCACAGGTACATTCTAATGAGACAGAGAAAGGATGGTAGGGTACAGGAACCATGGTGTAAAAAGGCTGTTGTAAATCTAGCCAAGGAGAAAAGAAGAGCTTACGAAAGGTTCAAAAAACTAGGTAATGATAGAGATCTAGAAGATTATAAGGCTAGCAGGAAGGAGCTTAAGAAGGAAATTAGGAGAGCCAGAAGGGACCATGAGAAGGCCTTTGGTGGGCAGGATAAAGGAAAACCCCAAGGCATTCTACAAGTATGTGAAGAGCAAGAGGATAAAACGTGAGAGAATAGGACCAGTCAAGTGTGACAATGGAAAAGAGTGTATGGAACCGAAGGAGACAGCAGAGGTACTTAAGGAATACTTTACTTCAGTATTCACTATGAAAAAGGATCTTGGCGATTGTAGGGATGCTTGTAGCAGACTGAAAAGCTTGAGCATGTAGATATTAAGGGAGATGATGTGCTGGAGCTTTTGGAAAGTATCAAGCTGGATAAGTCACTGGGACCGGATGGGATGTACCCCAGGCTACTGTGGGAGGCGAGGAAGGAGATTGCTGAGCCTCTGGAGATGATCTTTGCATCATCAATGAGGACGGGAGAGGTTCTGGAGGATTGGAGGTTTGCGGATGTTGTTCCCTTATTCGAGAAAGGGAGTAGAGATGGCCCAGGAAATTATAGGCCAGTGAGTCTTACTTCAGTGGTTGGTATGTTGATGGAGAAGATCCTGAGAGGCAGGATTTGTGAACATTTGGAGAGGCATAATATGGTTAGGAATAGTCAGCATGGCTTTGTCAAAGGCAAAGAGTGGTTGTAAACACGAGGAAGTCTGCAGATGCTGGAAATTCAAGCAACACACACAAAAAATGCTGGTGAACGCAGCAGGCCAGGCAGCATCTATAGGAAGAGGTACAGTCGACGTTTCGGGCTGAGACCCTTCGTCAGGACTAACTGAAAGAAGAGATAGTAAGAGATTTGAAAGTGGGAGGGGGAGGGGGAGATCCAAAATGATAGGAGTAGACAGGAGGGGGAAGGATGGAGCTAAGAGCTGGAAAGTTGATTGGCAAAAGGGATATGAGGCTGGAGAAGGGAGAGGATCATGGGATGGGAGGCTGAGGGAGAAAGAAACCCCATTTCTCTATCCCTAGGTCTCCCATCCCATGATCCTCTCCCTTCTCCAGCCTCGTATCCCTTTTGCCAATCAACTTTCCAGCTCCTAGCTCCTCGTATCCCTCACTCCCCCTCCTGTCTTCTCCTATCGTTTCGGATCTCCCCCTCCCCCTCCCACTTTCAAATCTCTTACTATCTCTTCCTTCAGTTAGTCATGACGAAGGGTCTCGGCCCAAAAAGTCGACTGTATCTCTTCCTATAGATGCTGCCTGGCCTGCTGCGTTCACCAGTATTTTTTGAAAGAGTCGTTGTAGATGGTTATATTCTGCATGGTGGCCGGTGACCAGTGGTGCGTCTCAGAAATCTGCTCTGGGACCCCCTACTGTTCGTGATTTTTATAAATGACCTGGATGAGGAAGTGGAGGGATGGGTTAGTAAATTTGCTGATGACACAAAGTTGGGGGTGTTGTGGATAGTGTGGAGGGCTGTCAGAGGTTACAATGGGACATTAATAGGATGCAAAGCTGGGCTGAGAAGTGGTAGATGAAGTTCAACCCAGATAAGTGTGAGATGGTTCATTTTGGTAGGTCAAATATGATGGCAGAATATAGCATTAATCGTAAGACTTGGCAGTGTGGAGGATCAGGGGGATCTTGGGGTCCAAGTCCATAGGACACTCAAAGCTGCTACGCAGTTTGACTCTGTGGTTAAGAAGGCATACGATGTATTGGCCTTCAACAATCGTGGGACTGAGTTTAACAGCCGAGAGGTAAATGTTGCAGCTTTATAGGACCCTGGTCAGACCCCACTTGGAGTACTGTGCTCAGTTCTGGTCACCTCACTACAGGAAGGACGTAGAAACCATAGGGTGCAGAGGACATTTACAAGGATGTTGCCTGGATTGGGGAGCATGCCTTATGAAAATAGGTTGAGTGAACTCGGCCTTTTCTCCTTGGAGCAACGGAGGATGAGAGGTGACCTGATAGAGGTGTATAAGATGATGAGAGGCATTGATCATGCGGATAGTCAGGGGCTTTTCCCCAGGGCTGAAATGGCTAGCACGGGAGGGCATAGTTTTAAGGTGCTTGGAAGTAGGTACAGAGGAGATGTCAGGGGTAAGTTTTTTATGCAGAGAGTGGTGAGTGTGTGGAATGGGCTGCCGGCAGTGGTGGTGGAGGTGGAAACGGAAACAATAGGGTCTTTTAAGAGACTCCTGGATAGGTATATGGAGCTTAGAAAAATAGAGGGCTATGGGTAACCCTAGGTAACTTCTAAGGTCAGGACATGTTCGGCATTCTATGTTTGTATGTTAAAAACTGGTAATGTAGTGTTCTTGGATTTAATGACCATTCAGAAATCTGATGGCAGAGGGGAAGAAGCTGTTTCTGAACCATTGATTGTGTGCCTTCAGGCTCCCGTACCACCTCCCTGATAGTAGAAATGAACAGAGGGCATAGTGGTCCTTAATGATGGATAGTGCCTTTTTGAGGCATCACTCCTTGAAGATGTTCTGGATGCTGGGGAGGCTACTGTCCATGATGAAGCTGACTGAGTTTACAATTTTCTGCAGTTTATTTCGATCCTGTGCAGCCTCCCCATACCAGACAGTGATGCAGCCAATTAGAATTCTCTCCACAGCACAGCTGTAGAAATTTATGAGTGTTTTTGGAGACATACCAAATCTCCTTGAACTCCTAATGAAATATAGCCACTGTCATGCCTTCTTTTTGACCGCATCGATATGTTGGGCCCAGGATAGATCCTCAGAGATGCTGAAGCAAAGAACTTGAAATTGCTATGAGGTCTGGTGTGCATTCCCTCGTCTTAGCCTTTCTAAAGTTCACCTCAATTCTTTGATCTTACTGACATTGAGTACAGGTTGTCTCTGCAACACCACTCAACCAGCTGATCAATCTCGCTCCTGTATGCCTTCACATCACATCACTAACAATAGTTGCGTCACCAGCAAATTTGCAGCTAGCACTGGAGTTGTTACGGACCAGCAACAATAGATGTAGAATGGAGTCAGGGGATTATTGCAAAACAACTAAATTTATTAACATTTATGCAGAAATATAGAAAATTAAACAAACGACTAACTTAAACAGAAGTTAACGGCATTATGCATCTATAGTTCCCAAACAGTCAAACTTAGAAACAATTCTTAACAAAGTCTTACTCAATCACAGTTTTAGAGTGGCAGTTTCGAAAGTCCAGGTGATTCATGAAATAAGTGAAAGGAGAGACTTGTATATTTACGATGTAACGAAGAGATGATCTTGGAGATTCACAATTTGGCGGAGAGGCGATCTTGAAGAAACAGTTACTGGAGTTTGCAGCTGCAGAGTACCTTTCTCGAAGAGTCCAGGAAGAGCGAGATTTCACAGAGTAACTGACAGGGAGTGTCCCTTTCGCCGAAATGGTCACCACACAACAACCGAGACCATGCAGGGGTTAACCAAAAGTGTGTGCCACAATCCACGTATGGATTATACGAAATGTCAGTCACATTCGAAATGCACAGAGTGTTGCTGGCTTTGGGTTTGTTCAAAGACTGCAATCTCCACTCTCACTCTCCTTTTCTGTCGATTCCTTAATGACTCCTTACCGAGCGACTCCCTCATGAGCCACTGCCCACTAAACGACTGCGACTCTTCTTATACCGTCACGTGACCCTCACGGAAACAAAGTCATGGATTCCCAGTAAACCACGTGGCGCCCCCAGGATTCAAAACTACAAGCTTCCAGCAAAACAAGACTATAGATAGATCACACTTAGTAAATGAAACTAATATCACGTGACATCCACAGGAATCAAAGCTGTGGACCCATAAACAGAGTTTTGCCTAGTCATACAGACATGGGTGTACAGAGCGTAGGGCAGTGGACTAAGCACACATACGTGAGAATTCCTGTTGTTTCAAGGCAACTTCTGGTTAAAAATTAAATTGTTTGCACGATTGAAATACATAGGTACATGAAGAAATAAATGGATATATTTGGATGCACTTACATCTCAAGCTTCACATAGGTATTTATGAAATGGGTCATTTATAATGGCTAAGATATTTATTTAATGCTTCACAATTGTTAAATGAGTGTTGATTTACAGGTTGACATTATCTTTTATGCTAACAAACTGGCTTCTTTGGGAGAATACAATTTAAAAAAAACACCCTCGTATAATTCTATTACCAAGCTGAAAACATCAAAAACTAAAGTTTAATTGCAACTTCTTTGAGTATTTGATTACTGAATTCTGCACAGCTTGTAAGCTGGACATTTGTACCTTAAGACAAGGAAGTACAGCTTACCACCTCACTGGATTTGACAGTTACCGCAGAAAGGTTTTTCTTATTTAATTTTGGAATAGAATTTGTATTAATACCCACATCTGATTTCCGAGTGTCTTGATCTTTCATTACAATTAATTGGAGCACATTGGGACCTATACATTTTAGTGCAATTAAGCAGCTGTACAATTAGACCAAGTTTCATGGAAGTGGTTAAAAAGGAACTTGTGTAAAAAAGACAAACTACCTTTTAAATGAGTAACAAATCATGCATTTAACTGAAACTAGACAATGGGGTGACCTGTTGGGGCACTCTTTGAGAGAAGGGTAATGCAGTCTGATGTGACCAGAATGAACATTAAATTTTCCTGAATGCTATTGGTATCACTTTGCTTTCGAAATTGAAGAAGAAAACCTCAGTTTATTAAAGAAGAACAACGAGTGGCAAGGCAAATATAGCTCCTCCTCGTTTAACGAAGGACACTTTTGATGGCATCATTTCTGGTTGATCTGCCACCCTTGTGCCTCTCATTGTCATTCTGGAGACATGCAGTCCTTTCATCCAACGTCTCTTCATCTCTTCTGCTGTTTATTCGTTGTCTCTGATCCTGGAGAGATGCATTTCTCAGCTCCTTTGTCTCTTCCTCTCTCCTCCTCCTGTGCCTGCTTTTGTCATTCTGGAGACATGCAGCCCTTTCATCCCCCATCTCTTCATCTCTTCTGCTGTTTATTCGTTGTCTCTGATCCTGGAGAGATGCATTTCTCTGCTCCTTTGTCTCTGCCTCTCTCCTCCTCCTGTGTCTGTTTTTGTCATTCTGGAGATGTGCAGCCCTTTCATCCCCTGTCTCTTCATTTCCTTTGCTGTTTGTTCTTTGTCTCTGATCCTGGAGAGATACATTTCTCAGCTCCTTTGTCTCTTCGTCTCTCCTCCTCCTATGCCAGTTGTTGTTATTTTGGAGATGTGCATGCCTCTCTTCCTCTGTCTCATCTTCTCTCATCTTTTTTCTTCTGACTCTTTGATCCTGAAGTCGTGCGGCCCTGGTTTCATCCGATTCTTGTTCTCTTCCTCTCCTTGCCGCTTCCCCACGACGTTTGGCATCATCTCTTGACCATATTGTCCCCCTTCTCTTTCCACGTGGCATAATTAGGCTGACCATATTTTTTTTTACCTAATGCTGGATAGAAGATAAGAAGCAGTAACACCAAAGCCTCCAGGATGCTGATTATTCTTGATGATGTGGTTGGTGCTCTCCTAAATGGACGTGATATGATCACTGCTGTCCTTGGACTACAGCAGAGGGTTTGATGGGTGTCTTGAAGTACATCATTACAATAAGATTTAGTTATCTTTTATTGATGGGTCACAGTTTGATCTGTCCCAATCCTGCACATGCTGATGGTGATTAACAGAATGTGACTGCTCGAAATAGAGCTGCCCTGCCCTTTTGCTCCGCTTGGTGTTGCTGCTGTGAGCATCTTGAGTTGCTTCTGAGGCTGGCCGTGCGCATGCGTTGTGGTGTTGCGTCGTGGTTTCCATCGTGGCTGACATTGGCTCTCGGGTGAAAGCGAGGTTGTTGATTTTGGCGAGTGAGCAATTTTATACGAATATATAACCCTGAACTTTGCCTGCATTCTGTAAGTTAGTGCATTTTAAGTCGATTTAGCCAAAAATAGTGCCACTGTAATGCACCGTTTGTGCTAATTGGAGGTCACAAACAGACAAACAGAGAATGAGAGTTTTAGTAGTATATAGATACTGAACAAAATTAGAACACGATCAATACTACTGCAGTACTATGAAACTGTGTATTAGTTCCTAATAGATATCAACAGATATATTCATCCAGTGTATGCATTCTTTTAATGGACTGTAACTAGCAAAAGTTGTGCCGACACCTTCTGAAGAGAATGGACTGCCTTCATACAATGCTGCCAGCAATTGCATCCTCAAAATCTTCCTTTTCATTGCAACATTCAAGATGACTTGAGGAGCTTTGAGCAGCGCCCAAATGGAATCAGAAGGCTGAAAAGACATAGTTTGCCCAGGTTCGCCAATTAAGTAGAAAAGGCAGCAACTCGTGGCAGTTTGGAGCTTTGAGCAGCAGCCAGCTAGGATCAGAAGCCTGAGAAGTTCACTCAGTTCACTCAGGTTTGATGATTTAGTAGATTACAGAAGATAGATTGATACACTGAAGTAGTGTAAGACGTCGGTAAGGAGTATTAATTTGGAGTATTGTATGCAGTTTTGGTCACCTACTTACAGGAAAGATGTAAACAAAGCAGAAAGAGTACAGAGAAAATTTACAAGGATGTGTGGAAAACCTGAGTTATATGGAAAGATTGAATAGATTAGGAATTTTTTCCTTGGAATGTAGAAGATTGAGAGGAGATTTGTTAGAGGTATGTATACAAAATTATGAGTCATAGTCATACTTTATTAATTCCAGGGAAAATTGGGGTATAAATTGGGTACGTGAGAGGAGGCATTTCTTATTGAGATTGGGTGGGACTACAACTAGAACATAGAACAAAGAAACTTAAAGTAAATTACAACCCTTCGGCCCACAATGTTGTGCCAACCATGTAACCTGCTCTACAGACTGTCTAGAATTTACCTAGCACATAGCGCTCTATTTTTCTAAGCTCCATGTACCTATCTAAGAGGCTCTTAAAAGATGCTATTGAATCCACTTCCACTACCGCCACCGGCAGTGATTCCAAGCACCCACCACTCTCTGTGTGGAAAGACTTACCCTGACATTTTCTCGATACCTACTTCCAAGCACCTAAAACTATGTCCCCTCGTGTTAGCAATTTCAGCCCTGGGAAAAAGTCTCTGGCTATCCACACAATCAATGCTCCTCATGATCTTATACACCTCTATCAGGTCACCTCTCATCCTCCAACGCTGCAAGGAGAAAAGGCCATGTTCTCTCAACCTATTCTCGTAAGGCATGCTCCCCAATCCAGACAACATTCTTGTAAATCTCCTCTACACTCTCTCTATAGTATCCACATCCTTCCTGTAGTGAGATGACCAGAACTGAACACAGTACTCCAAGCAGGGTCTGACCAAGGTCTTATATGGCTGTAACATTATCTCACAGCTATTGAATTCAATTCCATGGCTGATGAATGCCAACACACCATATGACTTCTTAACAACTCTGTCAACCTGTGCAGCAGCTTTGAGTGTCCTATCGACATGGACCCCAAGATCTCTCAGATCTTCCACACTGCCAAGAGGGTCTTACCATTTATATTTTCTTCTGTCTTCAAATTGGACCTACCAAAATGAACCATTTCACACTTATCTGGGTTGAAGTCCGTCTGCCACTTCTCAGCCCAGATCTGCATCCTATTGATGTCTCACTGTAACCTCTGACAACCCTCCAGACTATCTACAACACCCCTAACCTTTGTGTTATCTGGAAACCTACTTACCCACCCTCTACTTCCTTATCGAGGTCATTTATGAAAATCACAAAGAGGTGGGGTCCCAGAACAGATCCTTGCAGAACACCACTGGTCACTGACCTCCATGCAGAATACAAACCATCTACAACCACCCTTTGCCTTCTGTGAGCAAGCCAGTTCTGGATCCACAAAGCAAGGTCTCCTTGGATCCCATGCCTCATTACTTTTTGAATGAGTCTTGCATGGGGAACTTTATCAAATGCCTTACTGAAATCCATAAACACTACAAACACTGCTCCACCTTCATCAATGTGTTTTGTTACATCCTCAAAGAATTCAATCAGACTCATAAGGCACAACCTGCCCTTGACAAAGCCATGCTGATTATCTCTAATCAGATTATGTCTCTCCAAATGCTCATAAATCTTGCCTCTCAGGGTCTTCTCCAACAACTTACCCACAAATGAAGTCAGTCTCATTGGTCTATAATTTCCTGGGTTATCTCTACTCCCTTTCTTGAATAAGGGAACAACATTTTCAACGCTCCAATCCTCCGGTACTTCTCCCGCCCCTAATGATGATGCAAAGATCATCGCAAGAGGCTCAGCAATCTCCTCCCTTGCTCCTCACAGTAGCCTGGGGTATATCTAATCAAGTCCCGATGACTTATCTAACTTAATGCTTTTATTCAAAAACTCCAGCACATCCTCTTTCTTAATGTCTATATGCTCAAGTGTATGGCTGTAAGTCATCCCCACAATTGCCAAGGTCTTTTTCCCAGGTTGTGTTTTGAAGCTTTCATAAGCTTTTAATTTCTTCTTAACAAGATTTTTCACATTCTTTGTACACCATGGCTCTTTAACTCTGCCATCCTTTCCCTGCCTCAATGGAACATACCTATGCAGAACTCCATGCAAATGTTCCCTCAACATATGTCACATTTCTGCCGTGTATTTCCCTGAGAACATCTGCTCCAAATTTATGCTCCCAAGTTCCTGCCTAAGAGCATCATATTTCCCCTTACCCCAATTAAATGTTTTCCCAAATTGTCTAGTCCTATCCCTCTTCAGCGTAATGGCGAAAGAGATAGAGTTATGGTCACTACCTCCAAAATGCTCTCCCACCGAGAGATCTGACACCTGACCAGGTTCAGTTCCCAATACCAGATCAAGTACAGCCTCTCCTCTTGTTGGCTTATCTACAAATTGCATCAGGAAACCTTCCTGAACACACCTAACAAACTCCATCCCATCTAAACCCTTGCGTTAAGGAGATGCCAATCAATATCTGGAAATTTAAAATCTCCCATCACAACAACCCTATTATTATTGCACCGTTCCAGAATCTGCCTTCCTATATGCTCCTTGATATTCCTGTTACTATTGGGGGTCTATAAAAAACTCCCAGTAGAGTTATTGCCCCTTTCCTGTATCTGACTTCCACTCACACTGACTCAGTAGACTATCCCTCCATGACTTCTCCTTTTCTGCAGCCGTGATACTATCCCTAATTAGCAATGCCATGCCCCACCTCTTTTGCCTCCCTCTCTGTTCTTTTTGAAACATCAAAAGCCTGGCATACTCAGCAGCCGTTTCAGCTCCTGAGACATCCAAGTCTCCGTAATGGCCGTAACATCATTGTTCCATGTATTGATCCATGCCTCAAAGTTCATCCGCCTTGTTTATGATACTCCTTGCATTAAAATAGACACAATCTCAAACCATCAGGCTGAGTGCATCTTTGCTCTAACATCTGCCTATCCTTCCTCACAAACTCCCTACAAGCTGTCTCTACTTGTGCTCCAACCTCCCTATCCTCTGACTCTTCACTTCGGTTTCCACCCCCGCAGCAAATCTAGTTTAAACCCTCCGCAGTAGCAATAGAAAACCTCCCCACCAGGAAATTGGTCCCCCTTGGATTCAAGTGCAACCCATCCTTTTTGTACAGGTCACACCTGCCCCAAAAGAGGTCCCAATGATCTAGAAATCTGAATCCCTGCCCCCTGCTCCAATCCCTCAGCCACACATTTATCCTCCACCTCACTCTATTCCTATTCTCACTGTCGCTTGGCCCAGGCAGCAGTCCTGAGATTACTACCTTTGAGGTCCTGCTTCTCAGCTTCCTTCCTAACTCCCCCTGTGCTCTGCTTTCAGGACTTCCACCCTCTTTCTGCCTATGTCGGTGGTACCAATATTTACCACGACTTCTGGCTACTCACCCTCCCATTTCAGGATACTGTGTACATGCTCAGAAACATCACAAACCCTGGCACCTGGGAGGCAGACTACCATCCTTGTTTTTTTTTGAGCCCACAGAATTGCCTGTCTGTCCCCCTAACTACAGAGTTCCCTATTACTGCTGCCTTTTTCTTCCATTCCCTATCCTTCTGAGGCACAGGGCCAGACTCAGTGCCACTGCTGCTTCCCCCAGGTAGGTTGCCCTCCCCAACAGCGTTCAAAATGAAGTACTTATTGTTAAGGTGGTCAGCCACAGGGACGCCCTCCCTTCCCTCTCCTGACAGTCACCCACTTATCTAACTCCTCTGGCCCTGGGATGTCTACCTGCCTGTAGCTCCTGTCTTACCACCTCCTCAATCTCCCTAACAAGCCGAAGGTCATCGAGCGCCTGCTCCAGTTCCCTAACTCGGTCTCTAAGGAGCTCCACCTCAATGCACCTGGTGTAGATGTGGCCATCAGGGAGGCTGGAAGCCTCCCGGACATCGCACATCTGACACACAGAACGGAAAACTGGCCTCGCAGTCATACCCACTATTCTAATGTGCCGAGCCCCATGAAACGCCCCTTTGTTAAGCTTTTTTCCCCGACCTGTGCGAAGCTCTCTCTCTCTTTGAATTGTTTGGTCTTTCTCTAATGCCTCTAGAGGTTAAGGGTGAAAGGTGAAAAGTTTAAAGGAAACATAAGGGAAAACTTCTTCACTCAGAGGATCGTGGGAGTGTGGCATGAGCTGCTGGCAGAAGTGGTGCATGTGAGCTCAATTTCAATGTTTAAGAGAAGTTTCGATAGGTACATGGATGGTGGGGAATTGGAGGGCTATAGTCCCGGTGCAGGTCAATGGGAGTAGGCAGTTTAAATAATTTTGATATGGATTAGATACCAAAGATTATGGAATTGAAAAACTGACTGATTTAATCAATGACATTTATGATACTGGAATAATACCAGAAGAGATGAAAAAATCAGTGTTTATCACTCTTCCTAAGAAACTTGGAGCAATAGAATGTGAATTACATAGGACCATAAGTTTAATGAATCATATCACCAAGATACTTCTAAGAATTTTGATGACAAGAGCTAAAAGTAAGATACAAGCTGAAATAGGTAAAGAACAATGTGGTTTTGTGAAAGACAAACGTACAGTCGGCCCTCCTTATCCGTGAGGGATTGGCTCCGGGATCCCTCGCGGATACCAGAAAAGGTGGATGCTCAACTCCCTTATTCAACTGGTCTTAATGCAGTGGACCTTCGGACCCAGCGGAACCCTGGACCTTACTTAACCTGTTTCAGTGCGGTGGACATTAGGACCCGGCGGAGGAGCTCTGAATCCTCAGTGTTTCTGTTCTCGAAAATAATCACAATTACGATTGACAATAAAGTGGAAATAATAAAGCGATTTGAAAGAGCTGACACGCCATCGGTCATTGGAAAAGTGTTAGGCTACAGTCGGTCAACGATCGGAACAATTTTAAAGGATAAAGTGAGAAAGGCCCTGCCCTGATGAAAGCTACAATTATTACTAAGCAACACAGTGGTTTAATTATTGGGTTATTGGGTCTTGGGGTTTTGGGTTTTTGATCCTTCACATCAACCCGGCACGGATGGAGAGTGCGCTCGGGAGCGATCTGTCACTGGATCGAACTTGGGAAATTCCGATCCTGACCCAGCGTTGAAACATACGTTTCTTAAGTGTTTTATATGCATAGAAAGGTCAAATATATACTATATACTAAGACAAACATCTGACTAACTGACGTTAAATAATATCGATGTACCTGTTCCAACTTACTTAGTAAGAGAACTTATGTTTTTTTTTCCGATCCCAATCCACAATAACCTACACACGTCTTCCCGTATACTTTAAATCATCTCTAAGATTACTTATAATACCTAATACAATGTAAATGCTATGTAAAATTGTTGTTATACTGCATTGTTTAGGGTGACAAGAAAAAAAAGTCTGTACATGCTCGAACAACGTGTTGGAAGAGCACTTCCGGGTTTTCTTGATTCGCGGTTGGTTGAATTCGCGCATGCGGAACTCGCGGATAAGGAGGGCCGACTGTACAAGAAATGCAATATTGATGTTAGAGATACTATCAGAACGAGCTATTCAAGTATAAAAAGATTCGTTTGTTTGTTTTATCGACTACACAAAAGCATTTGATAAAGTGAAGCACAAAAAGTTATTTGAAATATTACAGAAAACTCTAGATCTAGATTTGAAAGACCTCCACCTAATCAGAAACCTGTACTGGGAATAAACTGCCCCTGTAAGAATAGATGGAGAAGTGAGTCAGTTTATGAAAAACAAGGGAGGCGATAGACAAGGGTGTGTTTTCTCCCCTGATTTATTTAATGTGTACAGTGAAACAATATTACAAAAAATAAGAGATCTTGGGAATCAAAGTTGGCGGTGAAAACATCAATAATTTCAGATATGCAGATGACACTGTGTTAATTGCAAGTATGGAGGAAGAACTACAAAACTTAATTGATATAATTGTTGAAGAAAGTGCAAAAATGGGTCTATCTATCAATTGCAAAAAGACAATGTATGGTGATATCCAAAAAGAAGGAGAATCCTATCTGCAGGCTGAGAATAAATGAGAAAGACACAAACCAAGTACAGAACTTTTGCTACTTAGGAAGCTGGGTGACATCAGATGGCAGGTGAGACATGGACACCAAAAGAAGAATAGGGATGGCAAAAGACACCTTTACGAGAATGAAGAGTATACTGACCAACACTAAACTAGGCATGACAACCTGCCTCAGAGTACTGAAATGTTACATTTATCCAATGATGTTATATGGCTCAGAATGTTGGACAGTATCTAGTAACATGAGGAAATAAACTGTAGCAGCAGAGATGTGGTTTTTGAGGAGGATGCAAAGAATATCATGGATGTAACAAATATCTAACAAGGATGTCATGAATAGAGCAAACACAAAAAGAGAAATAATGTATGAGATCATGAAAAGGCAACGTAACTTCATGTGTATAGGAAAGAGGAGTTAGAATGCACGGTAATTGTGGGAAAGGTTGAAGGGAAGAAAGCAAGAGGAAGACAAAGACAAATGATGATGGAGACAGCAGCCAGAGAACTGTAAATGAATACCAAAGAATTGCTCCACTTGACCCGAAACAGGAATGTGTGGGCTATGGCAGTCAAAACTCAAATTGGGCACAGCATCTGATGATGATGAAAGATTAGATGGGCTGAAGGGACTGTTTCTGTGCTGTACTTCTGTGCACACACACATCTTTTGCTCCTAGTGCACAAAGGAATTTAAACAGTGCACAAAAGTTTGCCACCCTTTACCTCATCGGCATGTTAAGTATACTTAAGTATATTACACAATCACATTTCCTTTTCCAGTTTCTGATGTGGATGGTGTTGACAACATGGAGTTTGCGATGATTTGTCTGTAGATTTTTAGAACTGGCTTGTTTATGTAGCTTTTATTGAAGAAATTATTTAGTGCACACATGTTGTCACTGGGCAAAAAATTGCACAGCAGAAGATTTTTGTGTACACTGATCATCGCAAATTAGAGGGAACATTGGTGACAACTTTTGTGTGCTGTTTAAATTCCTTTGTGCGCTAGTAGCAAAAATGTGTGCATGCGCACACCACAGAGGGAATATTGCTCCCGGCCGTTTCTGACCTTCCCAAGTCTGAATGCTTGAAACCGCAGTCAGCAAAATTGTTCTGGATTGTCTTGCTGCTTATTTCTCACCAGCTATCAGTGACAAAAATGATTGCTTTTGAACACAAGTGCATGCAAATGATACTACTTAACTGTTCTCTTTAAGCACGGTGTAGTGTCTAATGGCCACACAAATGCACACATCTGATGCAAGTTAGAAGCTGTTCGGCAACAGGCTCCTGTCCCAATTAAATGGCATAGTATCCCAAATAAACAAAGGGAATCCCTGCTATTTTCTTGATTAGTTTTTACTCATTAAGAGTTGTCCCAAATAAGCGCCAGCCCTGATTAACCAATGGTTAACCAGAATTCACTGTGTTGATAAAATTTTGAAATCTAGGGGTGATGTCGGGATTTCATTGCAATATGAATTTGCTGATCTACAATTATTTGCATGTTCATCATACAAAAGACTATACCCAATGCAAAGAAAACCTGATGGTTAGAATCTTTGGGTATCAAAGGTCTGAAGTTATATGTACCTTCCAAATCTGCTCCAATTACCATATATTACATTTCAAATTATGAGTATACTGTATCTCTGAAAGAAACCTAAATAATTTGCATTTACTGTCTGTATTCTGTTGTTCCAATTACAAGTTTCCCCCACCATCCGAAGGTAGAGCGTTCCTATGAAATGATTCGTAAGCCGAAATGTCGTAAAGCGAAGAAGCAATTACCATTTATTTATCTGGGATTGCCAATTGCATCGCCTCTGATCTGGGCCGACAATTACGTGCTAGGCAGCACCTAATTAAATAGCATGTTTATTTCGGCTTTTTTCTTAAAGAGGTGCTGTGTGCCTCCCGGCTCTTCGCGAATCGGTACAGTATCTGACCGGGACCCGGGTGTTGGGGTGGTGGGACACGGGGGTGTCATCTCATCGTCGATCAGGGCAAGCAGCTCATCTGCTCCTATGACTGCCCACCTCGATGTCGAAAGTCGAGGTTCGTCGTCTGCTGTGGCTGATCTGGAAGGCTTGCTTGACTGCTGAGCCTCGCGCATTTTTCTATCATACAGTTGTTTGTAAGCACTCAAACCATCCTGCAAATATCCCCTAAACCTACGTACCCTTTCAAAATTAAAGTCGTACTTTATCATTGCAGCGAAAATCTCACACAGTTGCTTCACTTCCTGCATTCGGTTGCATTCGATTTCGACTGTTACCCTTTCCTCTTCCAATTGCTTCAGCTCTTCATCTATCAGTTCTTGGTCATGGGATGCCAAAACCTCTTCAACATCATCCTCGTCAACTTCCACAAGCCAAACTCACTTTGTCCTTGCTTCGTTCACCACGATCGAAACACTTAATTATGTCTAGTTTTACGCTAAGTGTAACACCCTCACTCTTTCAGGCTTTTCCGGCACCTTAGAACTCATCTTGCAAACGGCTGCTCAATGCAACGTGTTAAAGCAATGCCGTTCCAAATCCGGGGGAGAGTGGCTGCTCGCGGCGCGCGCTGCTTTTCTTCATAACAGTGAAAACACCTTCTGAAAGCAAAAACAGGGTACTAATGTAGGTCTTTCGTAACAGTGAGGTTTCGTAAAGCGAACGTTCGAAAAGCGAGGGACACCTGTATTTGCATTTTCCAATCCACATACCAGTTACACCCAGAAAGCTACCCTTAGCTCAAAACAACACACACAAAATGCTGGAGGAACTCAGCAGGCCAGGCAGCATCTATGGAAGAGTATAGTCCTCGTTAGACCCTTCATTTTCAGACTACAGAATCTTCCGTCTCCAATACCGGCAGGCATCATATCTCAAAACACTTTTTGTTTTGAATGCAATATCAATAGCATTGTTTAAAAGATCAACTAAATAATTCTTCAACAACCTTGCCACAACAAATCACCAATCTTCTGTTGAATTGAAAAGCCACAATGATTGATGACATTAACCAAACATAAATGACTACAGTTCAAAAGCAGACAATAATCTCTACAGTCCTTGGAACATCCTGAAAGGCTTTTCTTATATTACTAAATATTTTCTTATACAGTACCTTACAGACCTATTGAAATTGTTGTATTATTTTGCATACATACAATGTACACACAGTGGCCACTTTATTAGGTACCCCTTGAGATTATGGGGTCTTCTGCTGCTGCAGCCCTTCTTCTTCAAGGTTCAATGTGTTGTGCATTCAGAGATGCTCCTCTGCACATCGCTGTTTTAATGGGTGGTTATTTGAGTTACTGTGGCCTTCCTGTGAGCTTGAACCAGTCTACCCATTGTCCTCTGACCTCTCGCACTAACAAGGCATTTCCATCCACAGAACTGGCTCTCATTGAATTTTTTATTTTTGCTTTTCATATCATTCTCTGTAAACGCTAGAGACTAGCAGGCGTGAAAAGCCCAGGAGAATAGTAGTTTCTGAGATACTCAAACCACCCGTCTGGCACCAATAATCATTCCACGGTCAAAGTCACTCAGATCACCATTCTTATATTTTGTCTGAACAACAACCAAATCTCTTGAACATGTCTGAATGCTTTTATGCACTGAGCTGGAGCCACATAATTGGCTGATTAGATATTTGTATTATCATCCAGGTGTGCAGGTGAATTAAGTAGCCACTAACTGTATGAATGAGTTTTCTTTTTAAGTACTTTATTTTCAAAATGTTCAAAAACACAACAAAATCAACAAGAACATATAAGCTCAGACATATGTTAAAATAAAATAAGCAAAAAAAAAGGAACATAACATTATAAGGATGCCTGCTGTACAAAGTGCTCAAAAGTGCTAAACATTAAGTCTCAAATGAGGGCCGTGAGAGATTAGCTGGGGGGAAATTGCTCATCTGCCCCCAGCCTCGTCCAGGTAGGCAAGAAATGGATCCCAGACAGCCGAAAATTTTATAATTGAATTCGTTCTCAAGAACCTGAGTCTCTCCATCTGTATGACTGAGATCATGTCAGCCAGCCATCTCCGAAGAGAAGGGGGAGAGGGTGATTTCTAGTCCCTCAAGATAAGTCTATTGGCGACAGTCATCCCCAGCCTCAGAGACTGTTGTATGGCTATAGGGAAGCATAGAGTGGATTGTGAACAGCCAGAGATAGCGAGACCAGCTTCCAAGGGGAAGGATTTTTTATAGGCCTTTGAGTACCAGTCAAATATTTTGGACCAAAATCCAGTCACCAAAAGGTGTGTGACAATGTGCCCTCTGTCCCTTGACATCTATCACACATTGGCGAGACTGTAGGGTAAATCCTGTGCAACCTGAGTTTAGACAAGTGAAGACGGTGGACAACTTTAAACTGGATCAGTTGGTGTCTGCTGTTAACAGAGCAAGCCTGTATCATAGACAAACTCTTGTCTCAGGCAGCTTCAGATAGTTCAATGCCCAATTCCTCTCTCCAAGCCTCCCTGATCTTCGCAGTAGAGGCTATAGTACAACCGTCAAACAAATGTACAAACTTAGAAACGAGATGCCTGGAGTCAGGTGGGTTCTCTAAAATATCAAAAAATATATGCTTCCTTGGAAGGATTTCTTTTTAGAGAACATACTTTAAATATAAATGCATTTGTTTAATCTAGATCGCTGAGGCTGAAATAAATCTTAACTGAATATTTGTGCTTGTGTGCTTGGTGTATCTGACTTTTTTTTTGCTGCGCTTTTGTTAGAAAATGCTTCTTGTTTCTTGTTTGGTATTAAAGCAGTTTTACTGGTATCTCCCAAATGATCTCAGTAAAAGCTGAATGAAGAGTGGGAACTCCAGTTGCAAGGTTCCCAGAACAGTATTGTTGGGTTTCTGTTGATTACGCTTTGCTGATAACACTGTAAGTTCTAGTGTCCCTTTCCCTATTGATGTGATGAAAGTCAGAGAACACAGTGCAGTCGAGTACAGATTAAAGATTAGCTTTATTTGTCACATGTACTGCGAAACATGAAAAGATACAGTGAGTTCTCATGAAGGGTCTTGGCCTGAAATGTTGACTGCTTATTTCCCTCCATTGATGCTGTCTGAGCTGCTGAGTTCCTTCAGTAGTTTGTGTATGTTCCTCTGGATTTCCAACATATGCAGAATTGTTAAGAAGACATACGGTATATTGACCTTCATCAATCGTGGAATTGAAATTAGGAGCCGAGAGGTAATGTTGCAGCTATATTGGACCCTGGTCAGACCCCACTTGGAATACTGTGCTCAGTTCTGGTTGCCTCACTACAGGAAGGATGTGGAAACCATAGAAGGGGTGCAGAGGAGATTTACAAGGATGTTGCCTGGATTGGGGATCATGCCTTATGAAAACAGGTTGAGAGAACTCGGCCTTTTCTCCTTGGAGCGACGGAGGACGAGAGATGACCTGATAGAGCTGTATAAGATGATGAGAGGCATTGATCGTTTGGATAGTCAGAGACTTTTTTCCCAGGGCTGAAATGGCGGCCACAAGAGGGCACAGGTTTAAGGTGCTTGGGGGTAGGTACAGAGGAGATGTCAGGGGTAAGTTTTTTCACACAGAGAGTGGTGAGTGCATGGAATGGGCTGCTGGCAACTGTGGTGGAGGCGGATACAATAGGGTCTTTTAAGAGAATTTTGGCTAGGTACATGAGGCTTAGAAAAATGATCTCAGTAAAGGGCTATAGAGAAGCCTAGTAATTTCTAAGGTAGGTCCTGTACTGTGCTGTAGGTTTTCTATGTTTTTAGAAGCTCGCTTGTTTAAGATACAGTAAAATGCATTGCTTACATCAATGACCAACATAATCCAAGGACGGGCTGGTGGCAATCTGTAAATGTTGCCATGCTTCCAGTGCCACCATAACTTGCCCATATATCTTTGGAGTGTGGGAGGAAACCTATATGATGACTGAGTGTACGTACAGACTCCACGTAGAGAGTGTTGGGAATTGAAGCCAGATTGCTGGCATGGTAAAACGTCATGCTGACTGCTATGTTACCCCTTCTACCATGTGTTACGCTTAAGGAACATACCATTCTACAAACATACCATTCTCCAGGGGAATGTCATTCCAGAGTGAATGGGTCTGCAGTGACTTAGGGTCAGTGAAACCCGAACAGGCTAGTGAAGCACAGTACCTGAACAAGTCATCTTCTCTCTGCATGAGAAACACGAAGATCCTCCAGTGAGGCAGTGAAGCAAAAGGCAGCTATGGTATGTGTGATATGGGACGATGACAGTTCAAAACATCTCAAGAGTTTATGATCCCATTCCAGCTAGCTATCAGTTTAATTGGACCACAGCCCTGAAGCACCTTGAATCAGGATTCAGCTATGTTACCTGACAACATAAATCTGTGAGAGACACAAAAGAAATTGCAGATGCTGGAAACATGGAGCAACACACACAAAACACTGGAGAAACGCAGCAGGTCAAAGATTTAAAGTACATTTCATTGTCAAAGTATTTATAAATAATACAACCTTGGGACTTGTCTGCTTACAGGCAGCCATGAAGCAAGAAACCCAAAAGAACCCAATTAAAAAAGAGTTCCAATACCCAATGCACAGAGAAAAAGAAAAAACGCAAATCATGCAAACAATAGAAGTGAGCAACAGCACTCTGAACCAAATTGAGTCCTTGGATCCGAATTTCTGGAGCAGCCGGGAGTAGGCCCAAAGCCTTGGTCTCAGATAGCATCTATGGAGGGAAATGAACAACTGACATTGTGGGCGAAGACTTTTTAATCACAACATTTTGGCAATTTAAATTCACATTGTTCTTAGTAATTAAAACCTGTTTGAGAGGAAGAGAGGACTTTAAGGAAACAAAACAAAAACAGAAAAAAATATTGGAAACATTCAACAGTTGGACTCTATCTCTGGAAAGAGGAATAGAACTGATTTTTTAAAAATCAAAGACCTTTCATTGGAACTCTTTTGCATTTTGCCAGTCTTCTCATATCTATAACTTGCTGAGTACACATGACTTTCTTCTAATATGTAACTTTCCTGAAGATCCCTCATCAGAGCCTGAACTGCAGGAAGCTTCCATTTTGAAAAACACTTAAGATTTACAAGATTTGCAGTTTATTAAGAATTTAGAATTGACTTTAAAGGAAAGAGCTAAAATAATGTTTGTTGGAATAGATGGAACACTCATGGCAAATAAACCTCACTGCTAAATTCAGAGGATGTAAATGTAAAAAGTTGAACAAAGTCCACTGGTTATGCTTAGAGCTGCAAAAGGTGGTCTTTATCCTTTATTCCATTAAAATTCTTTCTGTACATTTGACATGAGGAGTTTCTTCTTGAAAATACACCCGGTATTTTGTTTTTGTTCTGAACACAACCTCAGATGCCATAAGTACTTTTGGTTGATCATGTTATAGAGATCTTTTCTGATAATTTTCCATACAAATTAATATTTTATATCATGTGTTATTTCAGAAAGGATATAGTCTGCAATACATAGGATCTGCTTCCTGCAGAGGTTACATTATCTTTTGTTTCTATCATAAACCAGGATGTGATTCTGGATTCGGTCACGCACTGGCAAAATACCTCGATGAACTAGGTTTCACTGTATTTGCTGGTGTTCTCTTCCTCAATGGGCCTGGTGCTCAGGACTTGAAGAGGTGTGGGTCAGACAGGCTCACGGTGCTGCAGATGGACGTCACAAATTCACAGCAGATATCTCAATCCTTTGAGTCTGTAAAAGCTCAGGTAAAGGACAAAGGTTGGTGATAAATACATTATATCAGTTTTTTTTTGGTTTGTTTGCACTGATGTGTCACTGTGTGGATGGAATTAAACATTCTCTTACGCTTCCATATTTGTAACGCAGAGTTTGCCTCAGCTTTGGAATTCCTTTGTTTTGAGAAAAGTCTGAAAGTTGGCTTGGAAAGGGATACGTGGAAACACAAGGTGTGGTATGCTAAACCGAGTGTGACAGGATTGTAAATGAGGATTTCTTTCAAGAAGTGAAATCTTGAGGGTCCTAAATAAATTATGTAATAATACTCATTGATAGAAACATGAGAATATATAAATATTAAACAGGTTGTCAAATACTTAAGTCTAATCTTAGAGAGAGCATGCAGCACATAAATTCCTATCGACACTAATCCCATTTTCCTGCATTTGACAAATGACCCTCTACTCCTTCTTTATCCAGGTACCTGTCCAAATATTTTTCAAGCGCTAGGATTGTACCTGCCTTCACCAGTTCTCTGGCAACTTGTTCCATATACCTGTCTCTGTGTGAAAATATTCCCTCTCAGATTACCTGTAAATATGGAGACACAAGTGAGCTGGAAATCTGAAGCAACACACAACATGTTGAAGGAACTCAGTGGGTCAGGTATCATCTTTAGAGGGGAATAGTTGACATATTTGGGTTGAGACCCATCATCAAAGACACATCTATAAATATGTCCCCTCTCACCTTAAACCCATGTCTTATATTTTGAAACACTTCTACCCGTAGAAAGTGATTGTGATGTCTACCTTATCTATGCCCCTTATAATTTTATAAGCCTGTAAAAGGTCTTCCCTCAGCCTCCTTATATAGGCATCCGTTAGTCTCGTGAGACCATAGATTTGCGCCTTGGAAGGTTTCCAGGGCGCAGGCCTGGGTAAGGTTGTATGGAAGACCTGCAGTTGCCCATGTTGCAATTCTCCCCTTTCCACGCCACCGATGTTGTCCAAGGGAAGGGCACTAGGGCCGATACAGCTTGGCACCGGTGTCGTCGCAGAGCAATGTGTGGTTAAGTGCCTTGCTCAAGGACACAACACGCTGCCTCAGCTGAGGCTCAAACTAGCGACTTTCAGATCACTAGACCGATACCTTAACCACTTGGCCACACGTCAGCCTCCTTAACTCCAGTGTAAAATGTCCCATCTTAACCAACCTCTCCTTACAAGTAAAGTCTTCATTCCAGGCAACATTCTGGTGAATCTATGATAGAACCAAGGGCAGGGGGCCTTTCTCTTCCGCCAAACTCAGCTTTCTAAACATCGCAGCTAACACTTCTAAAGTTTAAAGTGTAGCTTTTACGTAGGTTAAACTTCCAACCAATATTCTTTGATTAGCTTCTTGTCATAAATGGGAGCCAGTCTTCAGTTCTTAATATAAACCGCAAGCAATAATCAGTCTGAAGTTAAAAGGATAGCTTTCCAAACAAACAGCACTGTCTATAGAGCACATCTTGCTGACTCACAGCATGAGACTAAATGTAACAGCTGCAGTGTAAGACAATGGGCTATGTTAATTGGCTTAAAGCAAACCAGTGATTGGCATTCACTGGCTAAATTGTAAGCTTGCAGACCAGATTGATACCATCACTGAACACAATAAATAGCTGATCTATTAATAGTTGGAAGGTTTGAGTGCTTAAAGAATTAATATCACAACATTAATTATGGTTATCTGGGTACCTTTGTCCCCAAAAGCTTTTAGACCACCTATGTGAAAAAGGTATCTGAAAAAATTGTCAAATGTGTGTGAAATCACCCAAGTGGGGGGAAAAAAAATATAAATGTAAGAGAGAGTCAGGCTTATTAGGAATGGCCAGGAGCATCAAGAAGAATGACAGACGGACAGGAAACTAGAATCCATTCACCTGCCTTTGATTTCTGCGATGGATGATTCATTCATCAGCAACTCACTGGTATGTCTCCTAAGCTTATAGGAATTGTATCTGTGTTTTGGAACTCTTGGTGCTTTAGAAATTGTTAGCAATTTGAATTTTTTTTATAAGATAGGAATCCTCTGTGAGTTTTAAATGTGTTTTAACATTTTTATCCAAATTTAAACATGTATCTAAGAATAAATGAACTGTGTTTAAATTACTTTGTTAGCTGCAAGTATCTCCTCCTTGGTAGGGAGGGGTCTCACTGCTCAAATCATGGGTATTGGCAGCTAAATTCACCGTGGAGGATAAACAGGGAAGTGAACTAGTCTTTGAAGATAAAGTGGTAACAGCATAGCCTCCTTTTAGTGAGAGTACCCATAACTATATCATATGGGGCTTAATAACTTTGTACGAGTTTAGAAGTTTGCGTTCAGCAAACCCAATATCATCACAAATCTCTTCTGCACTCGTTCTAGAATGATCTCATTTTTCTGCAATGTGGTGACCTAAATACTATGCCAACTATGATCTAACCAGTACAACACACACAAAATGCCGGAGGAACTCAGCAGGTTAAGCAGCACTTACGAAACTGAATAAATGAATTCAAGTGAACTGAATAAATTAGGAGCTACATGGAGTTAGTCATCCTGCGGCTGCAGAACTTAGATAAGCGGGTGACGGTTAGGGAAGCGCGGGGAAGTGCTCAGAAAGTAAATAGCACCCCTGTGGCCATCCCCCTCAGTAATCATTATCTTGTTTTGGATGTGGTTGAGGGGGATGACCTGACAGAGGACAACCACAGAGACTGGGTCCCTGGCACTGAGCCTGGTTCCGTGGTGCAGAGGGGAAAGAGGAAGATGAGGAATGCAGCAGTGATAGGGGATTCCATAGTGAGGGGAACAGACAGGAAGTTCTGTCAGCCTGATAGAGGTACCTACATGATGTGTTGCCTCCCAGGTTCTAGGGTACAGGATGTCTCGGATCAGGTGCTGAGTATTCTGAAGGGAGAGGGTGAACAGCCAGAAGTCTTGGTACATGTTGATACCAATGGCATAGGTAGAAAAACAGAGGGAAGATTCTGAGGTGTATGAGATGCTTCATACACCTGACTAATGCAGTTTTGAAGGTGAAACTGGCAGAAAATGCAACGAAGTAGGGCACATACAAAGAGTTGTTAGACAGGCAAAAATAAATAGTCTGCACAGGGAAGATGAAATGATTAAAAAGTCTCTATTCTGCATGCTGTTGATGAAAAATCTGATAATGATGAGAGTGACACAGAACTGAGTAACCTTGAGACTTACAATGTGAAACTAACAATAGACAATCCCCTTCTCGCAATTCCTCCGTCTCCGCTGCATCTGCTCTCAGGATGAGGCTTTTCATTCCAGGACAAAGGAGATTTCCTCCTTTTTTAAAGAAGCGGGCTTCCCTTCCTCCACCATAAACCCTGCTCTCAAATGCATCTCTCCCATTTCACGCAACCTGCTCTCACCCCGTCCTCCCACCACCCCACTAGGAATAGGGTTCCCTTTGTCCTCACCTACCACCCCACCAGCCTCCGGGTCCAACATATAATTCTCCGTAACTTCCGCCACCTCCAACGGGATCCCACCACTAAGCACATCTTTCCCTCCCTCCCCTCTGCTTTCTGCAGGGATCGTTCCGTACGCAATTCCCTTGTCCATTTGTTCCCTCCATCCCTTCCCACCGATCTCCCTCCCGGCCCTTATCCTTGTAAGCGGAATAAGTGCTACACATACCCTTACACTTCCTCCCTCACCACCATTCAGGGCTCCTGACAGTCCTTTCAGGTGAGGCGACACTTCACCTGTGAGTCAGCTGGGGTGATATACTGCGTCCGGTGCTCCCGATGCGACCTTCTATATATTGGCGAGACCTGACGCAGGCTGGGAGACTATTTCACTGAACACCTATGCTTTGTCCGCCAGAGAAGGCAGGATCTCCCAGTGGCCACACATTTTAATTCCACGTCCCATTCCCATTCTGATATGTCTATCCACGGCCTCCTCTACTGTCAAGATGAAGCTACACTCAGGTTGGAGGAACAACACCTTATATTCCGTCTGGGTAGCCTCCAACCTGATGGCATGAACATTGACTTCTCAAACTTCCACTAATGCCCCACCTCCCCTTCGTACCCCATCCATTATTTATTTATTATTATTAATTTTTTTTATCCCTCTCACTATACTCCTTGCCCATCCTCTGGGTTTCCCCCCTCCCCCTTTCTTTCTCTCTAGGCCTCCCGTCCCCTGATCCCCTCATATCCCTTTTGCCAATCAACTTTCCAGGTCTTAGTTCCATCCCTCCCCCTCCTATCTTCTCCTATCATTTCGGATCTCCCCCTCCCCCTCTCGAATCTCTTTTTCTTTTTCAATCTTTTTATTATTTTCGAAGTATAGACACAAAACATAGCAATAATACAAATAGTAGGAGAAATATTGTTACACTTAGGAAAAGTAATTGTAAAATCAAATAGTGCAAGTTAACAAAGCTCCCAATCATGTAGAACTGACAACGGGTAATACAAATCAAAAAAAAAACTGAAAAAAAAAATCATGAAAAAGAAAAAAAAACAAAACCAAAAAAAACCAAACCCCATCCCCAAAGAAAAACAGAATTAATCAACTAAACTAAAAGACTTCGGCAAAACTAACAACTTAAAAATGGAAAAGAAGAAAACCTCAGCGTCGACGACTCCATTCCCCTCCAACAACAGTACAGAGAGATAAAACAAGTTTGGAAATGATCAAATTACATCAAGTGAAAATGCTGAATGAATGGCCTCCAAGTTTTTTCAAACTTAATGGAAGGGTCATAAACTGCACTTCTAATTTTCTCCAAATTTAAACACAACATAGTTTGTGAAAACCAATGAAATACCTTAGGAGGGTTAATCTCTTTCCAATTCAACAAAATGGACATTAAAGTAAGAAATGCAATCATCCTTCGTGATGAAGAGGTTAAATTATTTAAGTCTATCATTGGTAGTCCAAAGACAGCAGTAATTGGATGAGGTTGTAAGTCTATGTTTAGGACCGTTGAAATAATATCAAAAATATCTTTCCAATATTTCTCCAACAAGGGACATGACCAAAACATGTGGGTTAAAGAAGCTATCTCGAAATGACATCAGTCACATATTGGATTAATATAAGAGTAATAACGAGATAGTTTATCTTTGGACATATGAGCCCTGGGCACTACCTTAAACTGTATCAACCTATACTTAGCACATACAGAGGATGAATTCACCAACTGAAGAATTTTTTCCCATTTTTCAGTCGGTATATTAATCTCAAGTTCTCTTTCCCAGTCAGCTTTAATTTTATTAGAAGCATCAGGACATAAATTCATAATTATATTATATATAATTGCTACTACACTTTTCTGAGAGAGATTTATATCTAAGAATTTTTCCAAAATGTCCATTGGATATGGGTGTGGAAAATTAGGGGAAACAGTAATTAAAAAGTTTCTAATCTGTAAATATCTAAAAAAGTGAGATCTGGGTAAATTATATTTATTAGAGAGTTGATCAAAAGACATAAAACAATTATTCAAAAATAAATTGCGAAAAGATATTATACCTTTGGTTTTCCAATCACAGTAAGCTTGATCCATCGTGGAAGGTCGAAAAAGAAAAATTTGATATAACGGGACTTGCTAGAATAAATTGATTAAACCCAAAAAATCTTCGGAATTGAAACCATATACGTAAAGTATGCTTAACTATTGGGTTATTCATTTGTTTATATAATTTAAAAGTAGTAAAAGGAAGTGAAGTTCCTAAAACCAAACCCAAGGAAAACCCTTGTAATGAATTAGATTCAAGATTTACCCAATGAGGGTTTAAAGATACGTCCAAATCTCGTAACCAAAATTTTAAATATCGAATATTAATTGCCCAATAATAAAGTCTAAAATTCGGGAGGGCAAGCCCCCCCCCTCCTTTTTAGATTTCTGTGGATACCTTTTACCTAACGTAGGATTTTTATTCTGCCAAATATATGAGGAAATTTTTGAATCTATGTTATCAAAAAAAGATTTTGGGATGAAAATTGGAACCGATTGGAATATATACAAAAATTTGGGCAAAGTGATCATCTTAATAGCATTAATCCGACCAATCAAAGACAAAGAGATTGGCCACCATTTGGTAAATAAAAGTTTAATCTGATCAATTAAAGGTAAAAAATTAGCTTTAAATAAATCTTTATATTTTTTCGTAATTGTTATCCCTAAATATATAAGTGAATCAGTAACCAATTTAAATGGTAAACGTCCATAAGTAGATACATGCTTATTTAAAGGGAATAATTCACTCTTATTAAGATTCAATTTGTAACCAGAGAAGTTACTAAATTGAGCTAACAGATCTAAGATAGCAGGAATTGACTTCTCCGGGTTAGAGATGTATGACAACAAATCATCTGCATATAATGATAATTTATGTATTTCGTTTCCACAGGTAATACCAACGATATTTGGCGAGTCACAAATAGCAATTGCTAAAGGTTCAAGAGCAATATTGAATAGTAAAGGACTAAGAGGGCAACCTTGCCCAAATCTCTTACTATCTCTTCTTTCCATTAGTCCTGATGAAGGGTCTCGGCCTGAAACTTCGACTGTACCTCTTCCTATAGATGCTGCTTGGCCTGCTGCGTTCACCAGCAATTTTTGTGTGTTAATAGGCAAGCAATATATCTTGTAACAGAAGTGAATGGTAAATTAATTAAAATGGAATTGGATGCTGGCTTGGCTGTTTCAGTCATTCCACAAAATGAGTTTGAGTACTATACTGAACTGCAACCTAAAGATATCCAACTAAGAACTTTACACTGAAGAAAAGTTAACTCCTGTGATAATGGCATTTGGAACTGTGGAATGCTACAAACAACAAGCCACATTTGGCTGTATGTGGGTAAAAACAGGAGGGCCAGCATTGTGGGTGCGTGATTGGCTGGGACAACCACAATTTGATAGGAGATCCATCCACCATTTGCATGCCTCATCCCCTGCAATGGAGTCAACTGGAACCAAATTAAAAACCACACTGGATGTTGCCACAGCAGTATTCAAGGATGGCATTGGAAAACTCAAACACATTAAGGGTAAAATAGTGTTAAATGAAAATACCACGCTCAAGTTTTGCAAAGCCTGTCTGGTTCCTTATATCATCCGTGATAAAGTAGCTAGTGAGTTAGATCACGTGGAGGCTGAAGGAATTCTTCCAAAGTTGAGTGGAGTCTTATGGGCAATGTCAGTGGTCCCACTAGCCAAGAAGAATGGGTTTGTCAAGATTTGTGGTGATTTTCAGATCATCATCAATCCAGTACTGAAAGTAGATCAATACCCTCTACCCAGCATAGAGGATATCTTTATAGACCTTTCCAGAGGAAGACACTTCAGCAAAGTGGACTTAGCTGAGGTCTACCTACAGATGGAGATGGAAGAAGAGTCCAAAGTTTTCCTCAGCATAAACACTCAGAAAGGTCATAATTGCTATAATATTCTTATTTTTGGAGTCTGACAAAAAGCTATGGAAATTATCTCTAGTTTCGTAGTTTAGCAGTTGGTGCTTCATTGTTTAAATGCTTTGATCTAGCTAATACATGAGCTTTATGAGTTCACAAAATGAAGGTTGCAGAAGTTTCACAAAATAGCAGTCTCCATTCCTTCCAGTGCATGGCAAGAACAAAGACATTTAGCTTGCCTGCTTTCACTGACCTTGAGTCATTCTAGTTAGATGTTCTTTTTACGTATTTTATTTCCATCAAGGCCAATAAATTGTTGAAGCTCTGTAATCTCAACATTTAGATAAAATGTTTTTACATAAATGGTCTTGACAAGATGGACAACTTCATATCATCTTCCCACTTGATACTCACAAAACTCATCTATATCCCTCTGTAATCTCCAAGTATCCTCTTCACGTTTTGTTTCCCTACCCTTCTTTGTGTTTCAGTAATTTCAGCAACCTCTACCTTCCCAACAAGGCTTGATTTCCTTTTAGATCATTTCTGTTTGCTACTGCATACCCTCTGATCTACAGCTACCTGGTATTTGGCACAGTGACCAAAAATTATTGTGCAGATTAATGCATTATATTGATATTAATTGCTAATCATAAACCACTATTTTTCAATGAAAAAATCTGTCCAATTTACTCATTGAAATGTTATAAAGCATTGCATTTGAAATTGAAGAACACTCTGCCAATTTATAACCCAATCCTGAGAAATTTGCATATATTTATATATTTAAATTGCTTCCAGTTTCAGTGACTTGTTCCTTAAAGCCAGTAACTACACGAAACTGAGGAATGTACAACTTCCGAAACATTACATGATGTTCACATTTGCAAAGCCATTAAACTTAACTTAATAAGAGTCATTAGTTCATTCTCTTTTAATCATTCAACTCATTATGTTAATTCAGTTTTAGTAGAATAGTTCGTTATGAGAAGTCCAGAACTTTAGGCATCATTCTCCTGTTGTACATTAAACAGATTTACATTTTTAGTCAGAATCTGAATGTAATTTAAAGCTTGTTGACCCTACTTAATCTTTATTTGCGCTTGAATTACTTAAGCACATTTGCATACCACTGAAACAGATTGTTCTGTCCTCAGCAAGGGCCTTACCTTTGTCTCCCTTCATCTGTACCTGAGTGAGTTCCACCCCCGCCACAATGTCAAACTCTTCTTCTGTTGCCTCCATCTCTGAACCCAATTTTTGGCAAGGATTCTACAACCCACAAGAATAACTCCTTCTCCTGTTTTCATCCCTCTTCCTCTTCTTGGACATCCCACTCTGATTCTCTGCCTAGACCTACCTTGACCTAGACCTACATTTTGCATATTGATTTTGAAACTAATGGCATTGTGATCGCTAGATACAAAATGTTCCCCTACATAAACCTCGTCACCTGTTCTGTCTCATTCCCTAATAAGAGATCTAGTATCACACTCCCTCTAGTTGGGACTTCCAAGTACAGGTTAAGAAAACTTTCCTGAACACATTTGACAATTTGTTCCCCAGCTAGTCCTAGTCAATATGTGGAAGGTTAAAATCACCTATTGTAACAACCTTATGTTTCTTGCAGCAGTCTGCAATCTCTACATGTTTGCTCCACCAAATCCCTCTGGCTGTGGGGCAGTCTGTAATATCGCCCCATTAGTGTAGCCATAACTTTCTTATTACTTGTGCCAAGACGAGGCCACCCTCAGGGTGGAAGAGCAACACTTATATTCTGTATGGGTATGTGCAATCTGATGGCATTAATATCAATTTTGCCTTCCAGTAAAAAAAATTATTCCCCCCCGCCCTTTTTCCTGCTCTGACCTTTTACATCTTCTCACCTGTCTATTACTTCCCCTGGGTCCTGTCTTTCTTCCCTTTCTCCTGTGGTCTACTGTCCTCTCCTATAACAATCCTTCTTCTCCAGCATTTAACCTTTCCCACCCACCTGGCTTTCCCTATCACCTTCCAGTTAGCCCCCTTCCCCTCTCCCCACCTTTTTAATTCTGGTGTCTTCCCCCTTCCTTCTCAGTCCTGAAGAAGGGTCTCAGCCCAAAACATTCACAGTTTATTCATTTTCACAGGTGCAGCCTGGCGTGCTGAGTTCCTCCAGCATTTTGTGTATGTTGTTTTGCATGACACTGCCCTGTAATAACTTCACGTTTGATCCATTGTTCTAGCTTATCACTTCTTATACTAAATTTCAAGATTCATAGTTTAGACTCAAATGCTATCCATATAAAGTTACCAGGCTCACTCCTATTGGGGAAGGGTTAGTCTTCTCTGAGTTCTGAGTGGGTAGTCTACTCAGAACTATCACCAGTAGTAGTGGTAGTTCTGAGATGGTTGTTCCATGGTTATTGCTCCCTACGTCTCTGGAGTACTTCTGTCATAACGGGGGGGGGGGGGGCCCTGGGAGCAGCAGACCCAAATGCAAGACACAGACACTGAGGTACTAGGAACAGGACCGGATGTTTCAAGAAAACAAGGAAGGTGGGGAAGAAACAACGCTGGACAAAACACAGGCCTGGGACGAGGCTAGGACTAGACCAGGAAAGCGGGACCTGGACGAGGAACTAGGAACTTGGAACCTGGACAAGGACTCCGAGCCAGAGACTGGACAGGGACGCGGAACCTGGGTCTTGACTCGGGCTTGGACCCTGGATCTGGGCGAGGACTGGACGTGGCTACAGGACGAGGAGTGGCAACAGGACTGGATGGGAGACTCCGGAGCAGGACGAGGTAATCCCAGCACCGAGCTGGGCGAGGCACATGGACAGGACAAGAACACGAAGCCTTGACTTGGTCGAGGGAGAACAGGAACGCAGAGCCTTGGTCATGAGAGAACAGGAACACGGAACACAGAGTCGGGACCCCTCCTTGGGAATAGGACTTAGGGCCAGGGCTCTACACAGAGTCAGGACCCCTCCTAGGGAGCAGGACGTAGGGCTGGGACTCATACACAGAACACTGAGAGACAGATCTCCACTCAAGGTAGTGGCAAACAGCCGGACCAACCCAGCGGAGGCAAGGGCACAAAGAGATGGTTCCCAACACAAGGTAGCGGCAAATGGCCAGACCTGCCTAGCGAAGGCATGGGCACAGAGACAGTTCCTTTTCTAGACACAACAAGGCTCCGGTCTTGCTCCGGCAATAGAACTTGACGGCAAGGATGCAGGTGAGGCTTCAGGTGAAGGTAGCAGGCAAGGGCTACAGAAGGAATGGGAAGGGAAGGAAACAGATCAGTCCAGCAACTGAAGCTGAATCCAGGAGCTGTTTATGTAGCCAGCCCAAAATGGAAATCATGTGCCTCAATTAAGATACACAAAAGGACAAGGGAAAACTGGAAAACCTGGAATAACGAACAATGGACTGGACTGTGAACCGGAATGCAGACTTTATGGACTGGACCATGACAGTACTACCCCATCTATGGGAGTCTCCTGGCGAACGACCAGGCTATCCAGGACTAAGGGCAACACAGGTGGGTGGGAGGGTATTTAACAGAAGGGAAACCCAGGTGGCAAGAATAAAACGACAGTGTCTGTGTCACTGGGTCCATATTTGGCTGGACTGTTCTGTCATAAGGGGGGCGCTGGGAGCAGACCCAAATGCAAGACACAGACAATGAAGTATTAGGAACAGGACTAGGTGTGTCAAGAAAGCAAGGGAAGTAGGGAAGAAACAACACTGGACGAGGTTAGGATACAGGGCCTGGGCTAGGACTAGACTAGGAAAGCGGGACCTGGATGAGGAACTAGGAACTTGGAACCTGGACAAGGACTCCGAGCCAGAGACTGGACAGGGACGCGGAACCTGGGTCTTGACTCGGGCTCGGACCCCGGATCTAGGCGAGGACAAGTCATGGCTACAGGACGAGGAGTGGCAACAGGACTGGATGTGAGATTCCTGGACAGGATGAGGGAACCCCAGCACAGGACGAGGAAACCCCAGCACCAGGCTGGGTGAGGTTCTCCTGGGCTGGGCGAGGCACATGGACAGGGCATGAACACAAAGTCTTGACTTGGTTGAGGGAGAACAGGAATGCAGAGCCTTGGTCGTGAGAGAACAGGAATGCAGAACACAGAGCCGGGACCCTTCCATGGCAACAGGACTTGGCGCCAGGGCTCTACACAGAGTCAGGACCCCTCCTAGGGAGCAGAACATAGGGCTGGGACTCATACACAGAACACTGAGAGACAGATCTTCACTTAAGGTAGCAGCAAACGGCCGGACCTACCCAGCCAAGGCATGGACACAGAGACAGTTTCAAGCAATGAAAGACAGTTCCTTATCTAGACACATCAAGGCTCCGGTCTTGCTCCAGCAGTAGAACTTCACAGCGTGGATGCAGGTGAAGGTAGCAGGCAAAGGCTCCAGAAGGAAGGGGAAGGGAAGGGAACAGTCCAGCAACTGAAGCTGAAACCAGGAGCTGTTTATGTAGCCAGCCCAAAATAGGAATCATCTGCCTCAATTAAGGCACACAAAAGGACGAGTGAAAACTAGAAAACTTGAAATAAGGAACGATGGACCGGACCTTGAACGGGAATGCGGACTTCACGGACTGGACCACGACAACTTCTTTTATAAGAATTTTCTTCTTTATCCTTACCCCTGGCTAGTTTCATACTTCACATTTTCAGAATTCTATTTTCTTTTTCTTCCTTCATTTTATTTATTTCAGTTTTCATTAGTTTCCTGAATACATGAAAATCAGAAAAACCGTGGATATCATTTTATCTTATAAACTTTACTAGCTGTGTGTCGTATTTTCCCTAACTCCTTTAGTTTATATTTTTATTGTGATTTTCTTTAACTAGTGAGTTTCTTCTTCACTTCCTTTCACACACAACTTCCAAGTAAAGCTGTTGCAATGTGATTTTGTTCTCTGAAGCATGTTTCTTTGTCTTTAGGACTCTGGGGTATTGTAAACAATGCTGGAGTACTAGAAATACCAGCTGATGCAGAACTTATCCCCATGAACACTTATAAACACTGCATGGAGGTGAATTTCTTCGGGGCTGTGGAAGTCACAAAAGTATTCCTTCCACTACTCCGGCAAACCAAAGGCAGGCTCATTAGCGTCTCAAGCCTTGCAGGTGTGGTACTTTCATGTATCCAGACACAACATGCACTCAATTTTCCTTGTTTGTAATCCGTTCCACAATATGCTAATACTGATAGAGGAACTAGTTAGCAGAAAACAATGTTGTTAAGTTGTCAATACACATTCTTAAGAAAATGTGCAAGATATATTTAAAACCCAATGTTTTTAATCTCATGTTTATCAAAAAAAACTCATTTGCTAGTTTACAGTGTAATAATAAGAATTTGATTTAAGAATAGATCAATACTGTGGTAGGATTACAACTATATAATTAATAAGTACTTCTAACTGTGTTAAAAGTACTTCAGTAAATCCTGTTGGATATTATGTTGCCTTGAGATTCTGCAACACCACAAATGAAAATGTTCATGGTACATCGATTGACTTGCTGTTGTGTGTTCAACTATTTCAACCAGTAGGTTAACATTATTGCTGGGCTTTCTAGTGCAGCTTACAAAGTTCATTGAAGACCTTTTGCTGACTCCAGAGTCAAGGAAGCCTTCCACCCCATGTTGCTGGAATCCATTCTGAACAATGTTGCACCATCATTAGCTCCACTCTACTCCATATAATCCTACATCATCTGAGAGCCAGCGAGGAGATCCCCATTTCTTTCTACGTCGCTGAAATAATAGCCCTTCACAAAATTAGAATTTTATTTCTTACATCCATCTCAAAACATGAGGGAGTAAAAATCTTTATGTTGTGTTCTATGATGAAAATCCTTGACGAGGATGGCTTGGACCCAAATACTGGAATATCCGAGGCTGGGATCGAGACACTGAGCACAAAACAAATGCTAGACGAAATCACTGGTAAGCTTATGATTGAGCACTGAACCTATGTTCAGATGTTCCTTAAATACTCAATTCTTGGTGCCCAAGATATGCTTATCACTAACAGGAATGTCTTACACTCTTAAGGAGGCCATGCCAGCCATCCGTACTCCGGAAAGTTATAGCACTTAAATCTCGGAAGCTGGCGTGGCTGGGAGCATCTCATAATGGGACCTGCTCCCCTATGGCTGACTCCTGATGGCCCTGGCTGCTCAGAGAGGAGGTGATGGTAATCGTGGATGAGAGTCGGATCCAGGATGTCTTTTTCCGGCACCCAGCACCTTTCCTCCAGTCCGACTACTAGGTATTGCCGAACACCTCGAACAGTACACAAGTCCAAAAGTCTTTTCACTGTGAAGACCTGCTCCTCTTCGATAAACCTGGGTGGTGGCAGGGCTGATGGTGGTGGGGCTAATTTATAACAGGCAGGTTTTAATTTAGAGCTGTGGAAGTTGGAGTTGATCTTTAGGGACTTGGAGTATAAGCCACCAGGTTTACTTTCCTCAGGGTCTTAAAGGGACCAATGAACTTGGGTGCCAACTTTCTAGATTCCACTCAGAGAGGCAAATCATGAATGGATTGTCAGACCTGTTGCCCAGGCTGTAATGTGGGACCCAGATTTCTCCTTCGGTATGCCTTTGTCTCTGCTTCCTGGGTAGAGGCCAGCAAAATCTCTCCTGCCCTCATCCATTTCTCCTTGCTGTGGTAGACAAGATCTTCTGCTGCAGGGACCCCAACCTCTGCTTCCTGTTCCTGAAAGAGAGATGGGAGGATAACCAAACTGGCTTTCGAATGGTGACATTCCATGCACCGAGTGCTGTGAGGTGTTGTGGATGATCACCATCCACATCAAATGGTGACCCCGCTCAGCTGAAGATCTCACTCTAAGTCCTTGTAAACAGAGGGATTTTGACTGGCTTGGTTGTTGCTCTCTCCTCCAGACCTTTCTTCAAGGTCGACTCCTGAGACTTTGTTGGTGACAGGGGTGATTCGACGGGCTTCAAAGTCCTCTCTATGAGCTCACAAAGTTTATCTGAGGAAACAGTGCCCAAATCAAAGTCTGACTCCCTGTCTGTATCCTCAGCCAATGGCAACGAGGCACTACAGAGGGCTCTTGCATTCCCGGGAATAGGCTTCAAGGATCAGTGTAGAGACCTTGCAGCTGGTTCTCCTCAGTTTAGCAGCAATTCTCCCAGACCGTTCAGGCTTGGTCTTCCCCTTTCCTAGAAATTCCCTTTCTCTAGATCCTGTGGGATTCTGACTAGATTGTGTCGGGAGCTGGCCGGAACACCTTGTACGCTCTTGAGGACTGGACTAGGTCTCCAGAAGGTCTCAGGTTCCCTTGCGCCAAAGCCTGCCCCCTTATAGGTTGCTAGTCACTAGAGATCCTGGGTATTAGTACACCATGCCATAAACAAAGCCCCTTACGATGACTGAACCAAGCAATGATTCTCCCCTCACTCCAGTTCACAGATGGTTATGCTGGGACAGCCAAGGGTACCTGAGGATCAGGGGTCTGAGTGGAGAGTCAATAATGTAAACTGATATCTTCCACATGATCCCCTATCCTTATCTGCAATTCCACAGTCTTGCTGGATCTGCACGGAATGTAGCAGTCAGCCGTCTACGACAGTTGCGGGCAAGGACTGGCTCAACTCTCGCAGCGGTACGTTGAACCAACAGGCAGTTTCTAAATCCAGAAAATTATCTGCTGCCCCCAAGTCCACCGGGCTCGGACCGGATTCTCTTCAACCTCCTGAAGTTGTCCCACTCTTGCTCAGCCAGATAATTATTGAGACGGGTGGACTGGTCAATGAGAACCGAAGCCACACTCAGGTTGGAGGAACAACACCTTATATTCCGTCTGGGTAGCCTCCAACCTGATGGCATGAACATCGACTTCTCTAACTTCCGCTAGGCCCCACCTCTCCCTCGTACCCCATCTGTTACTTATTTTTATGCACACATTCTTTCTCTCACTCTCCTTTTTCTCCCTCTGTCCCTCTGAATATACCTCTTGCCCATCCTCTGGGACCCCCCCCCCCTTGTCTTTCTTCCCGGACCTCCTGTCCCATGATCCTCTCGTATCCCCTTTTGCCAATCACCTGTCCAGCTCTTGGCTCCATCCCTCTCCCTCCTGTCTTCTCCTATCATTTTGGATCTCCCCCTCCCCCTCCAACTTTCAAATCCCTTACTCACTCTTCCTTCAGTTAGTCCTGACGAAGGGTCTCAGCCTGAAACGTCGACTTCACCTCTTCCTACAGATGCTGCCTGGCCTGCTGCGTTCACCAGCAACTTTGATGTGTGTTGCTTGAATTTCCAGCATCTGCAGAATTCCTGTTGTTTGCCTCTAAGATCTCTGTTGGCTCTCCCAAGGTGAGGGCATCCTTCAGTTCGTCTTGAAGTCTGTGGTGGTATAGTGTGGCCAAAGCCTCCCTGTTCCAACCAGTCTCCTGGGCTAAGGTCTGAAATTTGGCTGGCTCTGGCAGGGTGATGAAACACCTTCCTCATGGTGGTCATAAACTCTTCCAAATCTGCGCAGTACTCTGACCTACATTCGCAATCCACTGTGACCCAGGCCTGAGATCTTCCAGTCAGGAGAGAGACAATGAAGGCCATTTTTCCGCACTGCGAAGGGAACTGGGATGACTGAAGTTCAAATATTAGCAAACATTGAATGAGGAAGCCATAGCAAGAGCCCGGTTTACCGTCGAATCTCTCCGGGGTTGAAAGATGTACTGGCTCTGGAGTGGGACCAACTAGTTCTCCCAGGCGACTCTGGCTTCCTCCTTGCCAAAGCTGACCAATGGCTACTTGGAGGTGCTGGGTTGCCAGGCTCTGCCTGGGAATATCTTTTCTGTGGCTGGTCACAGTGGACGATAAACTCTGATACCCCACTGGGCCCACGTTGGTTCGATTGTACTGTGATGAGAGTCCTTGACAAGGATGGCTTGGACCCAAATGCTGGAGTATCTGAGGCTGGGATCGAGACATGGTCTCAAACAGGGTCACGAAACTGAGCAGAAAACAAATGCTAGACAAAAATCACTAGTAGGCTTATGATTGAGCACTGAACTTATGTTCCAGTGTTCCTTAACTACTCATTTCTTGGCATCCAAAACATGCTTGTCAATTAATGGGAACATCTTACACCTTGAAAGGGGCCATGCCAGCTATCCGCACTCTGGAGAGTTAGAACGTTTAAATCTTGGAAGTTGTCATGGTTGGGAGCTTCTCGTAACAAGTTGTCTTTCTTTAAACTTTGAATAGTTTTAGACATTGAACACCATGTACATTTTCTGCTGAAGAAATTAACACGTCAAATGCAACATGAGCCTGAAAAATACAAGAGATGCCAGAAGTATGAATCAACACTTACACTTAATAAATATAACCATTCCAAACACACATAACATACAGAAATCAAGAAGTGAAAAACAGCAGAAATAAGCTGAAGTAAAAGAAGGAATTGAAGGACTTTGGAACATGAACAGGGTGTAGGTAATATCTACAACAAGTATCATTGCAAAATCACTGCACAATAGCATTAAATAATTAGCCCTACTCAGCAGTATTTATAAATCTTGAGAAAGTTACAATACTACACACCACGAGAATAGTCTGAAAGTTCCTAGCAATGAATATGCTTGGCTATGCCCATACCTCAGGTTTTACCAGCTTGAGCTGAGAAAAAAATAAGAATAAGTGAGCAATAAATATCAAGGACATGAGATGAAGAGTCCTTGTAAGTGAGTCCATAGGCTGTGAGATATTAATTAAGTGAATTTGAGAATAGTTTTTAGATTTATATAAAAAATGACATTCTATCCAACCAAACTATTGCAAACCAGAGAAGTGGTTATCCAGATAGTGTGCTCAATTTATGATATTAATATTTTGGGACCTTAATAGTTGTAGTGTTTTTTTTAAAGTATACCTTTGGCCCTTGATTCTAATATTTGGCAGTATTAAATATACGACTCTAAATATCTAAAGTCTAATCTGGCATTGCATGAAACAACGGTAAGAATGAACAGTTATGTTCTGAGAAAGCCCAGGCAAACTTTCATAATGTCAAGACTTTTTCAAAGTTTTTCTGATCTGTCTCAATGCAGGCAGTGTACCAATTATGAGGACTGTGGCATATAATGCCTCAAAAGCTGCTTTAAGCATGTTTTCCAATACTTTGAGATACGAACTTGCCAGCTGGGGAGTTAAAGTGGCCATCATCCAACCATCTGGCTTCAAAACAGGTTAGTAGTAACATAGGGAGGGTTTAAGGCAGTGAAGATCCTGATTAATTTTGTGTTACCTAGATATTCTTTGCAGATGGACAGGTCTAAATTCGTGAGTCACAGAGCACTACATCACGAATACAGGCTCTTCGGTCCTGAATCTATTCCGCCTATCTAGTTATTCCCAATTTCCTGCATTCTGCCAATATCCCTCTAAGCCACACCATTCCACATACCTATCTAAGTGCTTCTTAAATGGTAGTACTGTGCCTGTCTCAACCATTTCCTCAAGCAGCTCGTTCCATATATTCACCACTCTCTCTGTGAAAAGGTTGCCCATCATGTCTCTTTTAAAACTTTCCTCTCTCACTCCAAATCTATGCCCCCCTAGTTTTGTACTCCCCTACCCTGGGGAAAAAACTGTAACCATCCATCTTATCTATGACTCTCATAATTTTAAACATTGCTATAAAATTACACCTCATTCTCCTACTTAGAAAGATTTGTCTGGCCAACTTCTCTCTCAGTCCCAGTAACATCCTCATAAATCTTTTCAGTGTTCTTTTCAGTTTAGTCATAACTCTTCTATAATAGGGTGACTAAAATTATACAGAGTATTCCATGCATGGCCTTACCAATGACTTATTTGCATACAACTACAACATAATGTCCTAAATCCTATAGTCAGTGCCCTAAATGATGAAGACCAGCATGCTTAATGCCTGTTTCACTACTGTGCTAAATGTGATGCTGCTTTCAATGAACTTGTACTTTTATAGGCCCCTCTGTTCCAGTACACTCCCTAGTGCCCTACCATTCACTGTATAAATCCTGTGCTAGTTTGACTTTAAAATACATCACTTCCCACTTAATCTGGAATGAAATCCATTTGCTATCCCTCAATTCACTTTCCTAACTGATCAAAATCCTCCTGTGATAACATTCTTCACTATCAACAACAGCTCTTAATTTCATGTTACCTGCAAGCCTTGTGCATTCACAACCAAACCATTCTTAAAAATTGCAAATAGCAAAGATCCTAACACCAACTCCTGCAGCACACCACAAATCATCGGTCTCCAATCACCACCCTCTGCTTTCTACCTCTCTGCCAATTTTGAATCCGCCTAACCAGCTCCCCTTGGATTCCAGGACCAGCCTATCTTGCAGGACCTTGCTGAAATTCAAATGGGCTACATCCACTACCCTACCTTAGACCATAAGACACAGGAGAAGTATTAGACTGTTTACTGTTTATTAATAAAACAGAGAAGGTGCATACATTTTTTTGGGCTTGAAAGTATCAATAGTGCTAAATTGCATTTGCCTAGACTGTAACAGTGTTTGCATAATGTACAATGCTTAATATTATATTTTCCTAAGCTGATTGAAAGCTTGTGTGACCAGACCTTCAAATGATTCTAAGGAATCTTTATGGCAATTTGCCTGGCTGTTTTCAGTCTTAATATCATCAGGAAAGAAATATGGTTGGAAAAGTGCAACTTTTCCAAGTAGTCACAAATCAACCCACTTTACACTGGGAATTATGGCGAGCTTTATAACGTTTAACCTGAGGGCTCAGACCTGTGCTATGCTTCTAGCTTGATAGCATGACAGGATCCATGAAGAAGGGCATCATCACCCTCAACTACAAGTAGAAAGAGCAGAGTGAGGAGATCAGAAATTGACAATCCATCTCACTATTGAACGTGTATTACAAGATTTGGTCCAAGGCCATTGCCAATCAAGTCAGGTCTATTCTAGGGCAGCTGATCCACCTGGACCAGATTTGAGCTGCATCTAACAAGTAAATCTCTGACACAGAAATGAAAAATCTCATGATCAAATGTGCAGGGCCCTCTCTCTTCTGTCTTGTTTGTGTGTTTTCACATTGTTACATTCATACAACAGGAAACAAGGCCCTTTAGCCCAAATGGTCCATGCCAAACAAGATAGCCTCTAAGCTAGCCCCACTTTCCCATTTCCTTCCTATCCTTTTCTATCCTATGAACCTGTCCAAATACTTTTTATCTGCCAGCATTCTTCCCTGGCTCTAACCCAATAACCCTCAGACATGATTATACACGCTGATTCTGTGCTTTTCAGTATTCCATGTTTTTAATACCTTTTACATTGACAACCAATCCTTCAGCTACCAAGTATCCAAATTCCAGACCATTTCCTTTAACATCTTCAAACATCTCCATCATTCCACTCTTTTGATTCCTTTATGGGTTTCTCTAAAATCCTGTCATCTTGACCAGGTTGTTTTTTTATTGACCTTTCTGCTGACTCCATTGAAGATCATGGGAATAGGAAGGCTGTCAAGCCCAGGCAGCAGGGGCACTCAAATTAACTGTACACCGACCTCAGAACCACTAACGGGCGGCAGATTAATCGGCATCCACAATGGGGCTGAAACTGGCTTTTAAGGCCAGAGACAATAGCAGGAAAAATGAAGCCACAGTTTTTTTACCGAATGGTCCGACAAATCCTTTGTTCCCTTCGCGTCAGGTCTGATAACCTGAAGGTATTGGGAATCTGGTTCAGAGGAGCCAGGACACACATCCATTGAATGTCGAGTCTAGTGGGGTAGAAGGTAAAGAAAGTAGGAATCCTATCCTAGACTGAAGAGGAGGAGTGAGAGCAGATGAATCCAATGGTAACAATACTGATACCTACACCAGAACAGCTCAGCGTTCAGCACCATCATCCTCTGAGTACTAATCAACGAGCTTCAAAACCTGGGCCTCTGTACCTCCCTCTGCAACCGAATCCTTGACTTCCTCTTCGGGGGTCCAATTAGAGCAGATCAGAAATAACATCCCACGTTGCTGACAATCGGCACAGAAGCTGCTCAAGTATGTGTGCTTAGCCCACTTTCTACTCTCTTGACACTCATAACCATGTGGCTAGACACAGTTTAAGTACAATATATAAATTTGCCAATGGCACAGCTGCTGTTGGCAGAATTTCAGATGGTGACGAGAAGGTTTGTGGGAGTGAGAGAGATTGGCTGGTTGAGTGGTGTTGCAATAATAACCTTGCACTCGGTTTCAGTAAGATCAAGAACTGATTATGAACTTCAGGGGGGAAATCAGAACACACAGTGGTTCTCATCAAGGTGTTAGCAGTGAAGGGATGAGCAGCTTCAAGTTCCTGAGTATCAACATTTCTGAAGATTTATCCTGGGCCCATAATTCCTACTATTTTCACCCTCCACCACCCTGCTTCACCAGCAAAGTTCCTGCTACTAAATCCCACTCTAGTAATTCAACACCTCAATTTATATTTCCTTAAATTTGGTCACTCAAAATCAGTAACAACAAATACTTCCCTTCTGCAACTATCTTCGCATCCGACCTGTGTGTTAAAAGAGCACGGAGATGAGTTCTGTATTGTCTTCAGTGTTCAAGTGGCATGGAGAATAAAAATTGTTATGGCAAAAATGTATATGAATTTTGGCATTTAAATCGTTCCATATCTTTTACGGATTTTTGTTTCTTAAAATCCAGGAATTACTATTTTGGGTAAGTTAGCGATTTATCTAGCTCTGCTGACTGGCTGATGTTATTTTTACATAGAACCACAGATGTTGCACCACCTACAATCTTCACCATTTTGTTTCTCCCACAGGCATCCTTGGCACCATTGACCAATGGAACCAACAGTACACGAAAATCTTCCAGCAGCTCTCTCCTGAAGTTAGAAAAGATTATGGTGATAGCTATCTAAATTTACTCAAAGAACAGTACACTGCTTTTCAGAGTGGTACATCTGAAGGTCTGCAACCTGTTCTGAAGGACATACTCACTGCACTGTTGGCAAACAACCCCAGGAGGTTATATACACCTGGGTCAGGCGCATTCTTGATCCAATTCCTCCACCACAATTTTCCCACCTTTATCTCTGATTTTATTATTTTTCAGCTACTTAACCTGATTCAGAATGTGCCAGATGGAGCTAAACAAAAAGGAGTCTATCAATAGCTGCCATCAGCCTACTCTACAGTAAGCACAGGTGTGTACATTCTACTAATAAAACAATTTTTCCTTGCATCTATCTATTTTATGTACATAAAATCCTGAGCAAACCAGACACATTTGCTCTGTTCAACAGACAGTTTCCCAGAGACTTTCTTAAATGGCTGTAAACTGCCTACAACATTTCTCTAATGCCCCTGTTACCGCTGCCTCAGGAGAAAAAGGTTCTCTGTAAATTAACCAGAGTCCCAGATTCTTGTATGCTTGTTTTATATCCAAATAACAGACTTACCAATTTCTACTCTACAAATTAAAAATAACTTGCAGCTTGGTTAACAGACTATGAAACTTTGCAATTCACTGAATACAGACCCGGAATTAATAATATTTTGTTCACTTCAAACGAATATGGTTATTTGATTATGCAGAAAAATGTTTTTACAAGTTAATTGTATATTTTACACATTGTATAATCTTTCCTAGACATTGTAATGAAAGTAGATTTTTATTCAAGGCTAAGGGAAATATTTTGGCATATTTAATCTCTTGTCATCAGGATTATTTTTCAATGTAACTAAAATAATTCCTATTTGTACTGTAATTCATTATCTAGGTGATGTTGCTTTGATGACAAATCTGTCATCTTTTTCACAGTTGCTTAAGAAAATAATTTGCTATCAAGCATCAAGCTCATGCAGTTAATATTTAATTTCACAATGTAAAAGAACAGATACAAAACTCAGTAGCCAAAGAAAAAAAAATTGATACTGGAACTGCACGAGATGTTATGAAGTTGGCTGTCTAGTATCTAGAATCAGTGCTAAAACAATGTTTTAAAATAGAGAGTGAAACAACATCTCACACTCCAGGACTATCAGTCCCCTAGGTAGAAGGTTAGGAAACAGAAGTTAATGAATGAAGACGTTCAGCAAAAAAATGAAAAAGGAGAAACTATTTTATGCCTCTGGCACTTGGGATCTGCAACACACTACCAAAGATAATGGTGGAGGCACATTCTGTTGTGTTCATACAGGATCTGGATGATCAGACAAAATTTGCAGGAATATGTAGAGAGGATTGGGAATGTATCTAGTTGGATTGCTCTTACATGAAGCATGTATGGACTTAGTGGATCAAATATCCCCAACCATCCTGCAATGAATCTGTGATTCTGTATACTCTGAAAACTTTGCATTATTTAAGAAACACAGGGTTTTTTTTTTGCATACATTCTATAAATGTTTGCATTCTAGCCAATCTTGATCTCAGGTCTCAAAAGATATCACATGGTGCTTCTGATGTAAATCAGTACTAACCACAATGGAGTTTGTTAATAATCTCTGCTTGTGGAATGCACTTGACCTCTAGAGAATTTCAAGTCACTTTAATTGGATCTGAGAACTGGCTCATCTATTACCTCTCTTCTTGTTCACTCAGGAAGATTTCCCTTATTGGAATTTCAGTACTGCTACACCTTTAGTTTTAGTGGGATTTAGCATGTTACTTTAATTTTTATTTCTGTGTTATTAATGAGCAAGCAAACTTACCAAATACTATGTATAACTAGGGTGCTTAAGACTTTTGTCATGTCCTTTGTTGGAAAAATATTGGAAAGATATTTTTGATATTATTTCAACGGTTTTGAATACAGACTTACAACCTCATCCAATTACTGCTATTTTTGGATTACCAATGATAGACTCAAAGCATTTAACCTCTTCAGCACGCTGGATGATTGCATTTCTTACTTTAATGGCTAGAAGATCCATTTTGCTGAATTGGAAAGACATTAACCCTCCTACTGTATTTCACTGGTTTTCACAAACTATGTTGTGTTTGAATTTGGAAAAAATTAGAAGTGTGGTTTATGACCCCTCCATTAAATTTGAAAAAACTTGGAGGCCATTCATTCAGCATTTTCATTTGATGTAATTTGACCATTTCCAAACTTATTTCACTTCTCTGTACTGTTGGTTGAGAGGAATGGAGTCGTTGACACTAAGATTTTCTTCTCTTCCATTTTTATGTTGTTAGAATTGCCCATGTCTTTTTAGTTTAGTTGACTAATTCTGTTTAGTTTAGTTTTTTTTGGGGGGTGGGGTTTGTTTTTTTTTCTATTTTTTTTTCTTTTTCATGCTTTTTCTCCAGTTTTTTTTTTGTCCTGTATTATTCATTGTTATCCTACACGATTGGGAGTTTTGTCAATTTATACTATTTGGTTTTATAATTACTCATTTTAAGTATAACAATGTATCTCCAACTATTTGTATTATTGCTATGTTATGTTTATATTTTATGAAACTAATAAAAAGATTGAAAAAGAAAGAAAGACTTTTGCACAGTACTGTATTTGTCAATGTGGAGCAGAGAGTGAGTTTGTAAATCTGGTGGGAGCAAAGGATATTGAGAATGGTGAGGGTGGAGTGCCATGGGTTGGGTTGGGATAGGTGGCAGAGAAGGAGTGCCAGGGTTGGGTGGTGGTGTGGGTGCAGACACACCCAGCTTTGAGACACCAGGCAAGATCATTTGATTCCAAACAATTGGTTTATTGAGCATTATAGAAATTCACTCTGGTGCTTTCTGCTCCCTCCCCTCTTCCTTCCCCTTTTCCCAACTATAATTCCCCTCTCCCTGCCCCCTTTTCACTCTTAGACACTCTGTCCACAATAGAGACCCATATCAGAATCAGATTTACCAGATTTTTCTGCTGCTACAGTATAGTGCAATGCATAAAATTACAAAAGTACTGTGTGAAAGTCTTAGGCCCATATATATAACTAGGGTGCCTAGGACATTTGCACAGTACCAACTGCTTGCAATCAAATAACTTTGCCTGGTGTCTCAGGGCGGGTGTGCTTTCACCCACACCACCCCTGTCCCTGGCATTCCTTCTCTGCCACCCGTCCCACATCTCTCTGTAACACTCCATTCTCACCATTCCCAACATCCTTTGCTCCCGCCAGATTTACAAACTTGCTCTCTGCTCCATGCTGACAAATGCAGTACTATGCAAAAGTCTTAGGCACACTAGTGATATATATGTGCCGTAGACTTTTGCACAATACTGTATTTAAAAGTGTATTAAGATTTTTCAAAACTGGATAGATCATATGCATGAACTGAAGGACAACCTCCAATCATGTTTCTGTTTTCAGTACATCTTGATGTACTTTTGTTGTTGTCCTTTGGGTTTTTAACAGCACATTTATTGTGGCTTCTGGAATACATTTTCTGATATGTCTGACCTTTGTTAACTCTTATGCAATAAGTGCATGTCTTTGAGAAAATTGACTTCTTAAAATTTTATTTGTCAGTTTGTCTCTGTTTTAAGTTTTAATTTGCATGCGGACCAACTAACTCATTTTGTGGGATACTAAATAATTTCCTTTTACAACGGAGAATTAGGATTGGATTGAGAATTATTTTTTTGTGTATATTCAATTAAAATAAAGCTTCATATAAAATACTTTTACCTGAGGTGGTATTGCAAAATTCTGCATATATTACTTAGTTGAAAATGGCAAATTGTGGTACGCCAGCTGACATTGGTAAGCATGAGACAATTCCACATTCAGCTTTAAAATTGACAGAGGTTGTTATATTGTAATTACTGGTCTTAAATCTTAAATGTGATTTACAGCTAGCTGACGGTTATATAACAAGCAATGCCTCATGTCATGCTTCACATCAACAGAGTCCAGTGGCATAACTGGAGCTTCTCCAAGATGTCCCTTTTATTCACTTAGGAAACTCTAAAGAGTATAAGGAGATACTACATTGCAATTTTTAAACTATTGCTTTAACAGGTCATTTTAGGTGCAGATTGATCGGGCCAGTCTGTTGTAAACTCACTGAAGGTTGTGAATATTGGCTTTTAGAATACTCTGGTCTCACATTGCCAAAGTGATTTGTGTTGCCCACTGTCTTACCCAAGTTGTACCAATGCAAGTGATAGTACAGTGACTGCAGCGTAATATCGAAGCAGAAAATGTCGGAACTACTCAGCAGGTCCGGTTGTATCTTTGGGAAGAGAAAAAGAGGGTTTAGGTTGAAGACTCTTTGTCGGAACTAGGATGAAGACAAAAGAAGTTGTAACATTGTACCATAGGTGGGGAGGGGGATGTCTCTGATCGGGTAAAGTAGCATGATCTGGGGCAGGTGGGACCTGTACAAGAGAGACGGGTTACACTTGAACTACAGGGGGACCAATATCCTTTCAGGGAGGTTTGTTAATGCTATTGGGGAGGCTTTAAACTAGATTTGCAGGGGGATGGGAACCAAAGTGCCAGAGCTGACAGTGTGGCTGGAGTGAAAATAAATGATGTTAAAAGTTCAAGCAAATCCGCTAATAGAAGGGTTGTGAGTGGTGGTAAAAATCTTCTGAGGTGTATATATTTCAATGCTAGGAGTATTGCGGGGAAGGCGGATCAGTTGAGGGCGTGGATTGACATGTGGAATTATGACGTTGTAGCAATTAGTGAAACTTGGCTACAGGAGGGGCAGGACCGGCAGCTTAATATTCCAGGGTTCCGATGTTTCAGATGTGATCGAGGCAGAGGAATGAAAGGTGGGGGAGTGGCATTGCTCGTTAGGGAAAATATTACAGCAGTGCTCAGGCAGGACAGATTAGAGGGCTTGTCTACTGAGTCCTTGTGGGTGGAGCTAAGAATCAGGAAAGGTATGGCCACATTAGTGGGATTGTATTACAGACCACCCAATAGTCAAAGAGAATTGGAAGTGCAAATCTGCAGAGAGATAGCAGGCAACTGCAGGAAACATAAAGTTGTGGTGGTAGGGGATTTTAATTTTCCATATATTGATTGGGTCTCCCATACTGTTAGGGGTCTAGATGGTTTAGAGTTTGTAAAATGTGTTTAGAAAAGTTTTCTAAATCAATATATAGAGGGACCAACTAGAGGGGATGCAATATTGGATCTCCTGTTAGGAAACGAGTTAGGACAAGTCACAGAAGTCTGTGTAGGGGAGCACTTTGGTTCCAGTGATCATAGCACCATTAGTTTCAACTTGATCATGGACAAGGATAAATCTGGTCCTAGGGTTGAGGTTCTTAACTGGAAGAAGGCCAAATTTGAAGAAATGAGAAAGGATCTAAAAAGCGTGGATTGCGACAGGTTGTTCTCTGGCATGGATGTGATCGGTAGGTGGGAAGCCTTCAAAGCAGAAATTTTGAGAGCGCAGGATTTGTATGTTCCTGTCAGGATTAAAAGCAAGGTGAATAGGAATAAGGAACCTTGGTTCTCAAGGGATATTGCAACTCTGATAAAGAAGAAGAGGGAGTTGTATGACGTGTATAGGAAGCAGGGAGTAAATAAGGTGCTTGAGGAGTATAAGAAGTGCAAGAAAATACTTAAGAAAGAAATCAGGAGGGCTAAAAGAAGACATGAGGTTGCCTTGGCAGTCAAAGTGAAGGATAATCCAAAGAGCTTTTAGAGGTATATTAAGAGCAAAAGGATTGTAAGGGATAAAATTGGTCCTCTTGAAGATCAGAGTGGTTGGCTATGTGCGGAACCAAAGGAAATGGGGGAGATCTTAAATAGGTTTTTTGCGTCTGTATTTACTAAGGAAACTGGCATGAAGTCTATGGAATTAAGGGAAACAAGTAGTGAGATCATGGAAACTGTATAGATCGAAAAGGAGGAGGTCCTTGCTGTCTTGAGGAAAATTAAAGCGGATAAATCCCCGGGACCTGACAGGGTGTTCCCTCGGACCTTGAAGGAGACTAGTGTTGAAATTGCAGGGGCCCTGGCAGAAATATTTAAAATGTCACTGTCTAAAGGTGAGGTGTCGGAGGATTGGAGAGTGGCTCATGTTGTTCCGTTGTTTAAAAAAGGATCGAAAAGTAATCCGGGAAATTATAGGCCAGTAAGTTTAACGTCGGTAGTAGGTAAGTTATTGGAGGGAGTACTAAGAGACAGAATCTACAAGCATTTGGATAGACAGGGACTTATTAGGGAGCGTCAACATGGTTTTGTGCGTGGTAGGTCATGTTTGACCAATCTATTGGAGTTTTTCGAGGAGGTTACCAGGAAAGTGGATGAAGGGAAGGCAGTGGATATTGTCTATATGGACTTCAGTAAGGCCTTTGACAAGGTCCCGCATGGGAGGTTAGTTAGGAAAATTCAGTCGCTAGGTATACATGGAGAGGTGGTAAATTGGATTAGACATTGGCTCGATGGAAGAAGCCAGAGAGTGGTAGTAGAGAATTGCTTCTCTGAGTGGAGGCCTGTGACTAGTGGTGTGCCACAGGGATCAGTGCTGGGTCCATTGTTATTTGTCATCTATACCAATGATCTGGATGATAATGTGGTAAATTGGATCAGCAAGTTTGCTGATGATGCAAAGATTGGAGGTGTAGTAGACAGTGAGGAAGGTTTTCAGAGCCTGCAGAGGGACTTGGACCAGCTGGAAAAATGGGCTGAAAAATGGCAGATGGAGTTTAATACTGACAAGTGTGAGGTATTGCACGTTGCAAGGACAAACCAAGGTAGAACATACAGGGTTAATGGTAAGGCACTGAGGAGTGCAGTAGAACAGAGGGATCTGGGAATACAGATACAAAATTCCCTAAAAGTGGTGTCACAGGTAGATAGGGTTGTAAAGAGAGCTTTTGGTACATTGGCCTTTATTAATCAAAGTATTGAGTATAAGAGCTGGAATGTTATGATGACGTTGTATAAGGCATTGGTGAGGCCGAATCTGGAGTATTGTGTTCAGTTTTGGTCACCAAATTACAGGAAGGATATTAATAAGGTTGAAAGAGTGCAGAGAAGGTTTACAAGGATGTTGCCGGGACTTGAGAAACTCAGTTACAGAGAAAGGTTGAATAGGTTAGGACTTCATTCCCTGGAGCATAGAAGAATGAGGGGAGATTTGATAGAGGTATATAACATTATGATGGGTATAGATAGAGTGAATGCAAGCAGGCTTTTTCCACTGACGCAGGGGGAGAAAAAAACCAGAGGACATGGGTTAAGGGTGAGGGGGGAAAAGTTTAAAGGGAACATTAGTGGGGGCTTCTTCACACAGAGAGTGGTGGGAGTATGGAATGAGCTGCCAGACAAGGTGGTAAATGCAGGTTCTTTTTTAACATTTAAGAATAAATTGGACAGATACATGGATGGGAGGTGTATGGAGGGATATGGTCCGTGTGCAGGTCAGTGGGACTTGGCAGAAAATGGTTCGGCACAGCCAAGAAGGGCCAAAAGGCCTGTTTCTGTGCTGTAGTTTCTATGGTTTCTATGGAGTGAATGGGTGCAGTTATAGGGTGAGAACAAAGTCAAACAAAGGCTTATGAATGCAGGAAATGGGAAATGCAGAACAAGGAATACATACCTACTCAGTGAGGCTTGGCATATCCTCCACTCCAGGAGAGCAAAAAGGGATAGGAATTCTTTCTTTTCTTTATTCCTCTGTGAGTGGAGGGCATAACCCTCTTGACCTGCTGGACATGCTTTCCTCTTCTGCTTGTTCTTGCCTACTGAATGTTCTCACTCTCTAATTGGTCCCACTTACTCATTGACCATTGACCTGGTTTTATCCTATCAGAGACATCACCTTTCCCCACTCTCCTTATTTCTTTTCTCTCTTTCCCAGTCCTGCATGAGGGGTTTTAACCTGAAACATTACCTCTAATTCTCTTCCAAATGATGTGGCCTGACATGCTGAATATTTCTAGCATCTTCTGTTACTATTTTTGATTTCTAGCATCTGCAGGTTATTTTTGATTTTCAATGTGACTTCATTGTTGAGTGGTAACCTGGTTATGCTATTGTTTGCAGTACACTGCTGATGTAGCAGCAAAACTAATTCAAAGTCAGAAGAAAACATTAGCCACTTGCCTACAACCATATGGACTGTTGTACGTGTGTGATGCACCCACGGTTCCAACGATCGCTCCAAAAGTTGAGCCCTTTATTCGCAATTAGCAAACATACAATTAAGTATTATTGAGCGTTATCTCAGCAGTCAGTATAGACCCCGCCAGTCCCAAGCTACAAACTGCCATAAAATACGCAAGAATACATAACTTATTCCCTTCACTTTTACCATATCCCCACATATATGACTTGTGGCCATAATAAACACAGTAAACCCAGCATCACAGAATGCAAAGCAGATGGGGGACAGATACATAGCTCCTACAGTTGGTCATGATTCATTTATTCCCTCAGTGTACTTACAAGACTGACTATGATCAGACAGGAGCTTCTGTTCCTAGACACGTGCCTTAAATTAAAAAGAAGCAGCCATCTTAGTTGTAGACTTCATCTGCGTGCTTTACTGTTGCATTGCTTCAGTTTTCAAGTAACTTCTATATCACAATTCAAACAGTTAGACCAACCAAAAAGGTAATAAGAAAATGACAAGCCATATATGACTGACACTATCAGTCTGCCAAGTAGTTTTTAAAGTATTCGCCTATCTTTGTGGGTTTCTGTGGGTTTGCTAATTTCATCTTCCGAGTTTATTGCCTGTTAGATTTCATGATATAATGGAGAAAGTCATGTAAGCACCAAACTTCATGTGGGCAGCTTATTATTTCTGCTTATTTCATTCATTCCTCTGGTGCCTTCTTACAACGGGCAGCAATATTTTGCTGAGCACCATCTTACTGATCAAAGCTTTAACTTTGCATCATGGCTGCATTGTTCAATGTAACATGAACACTAGTTTTATTTCACTCCAGGGTATGAAGGTTTAGTATAGAGTTATATCAATTCTCACTAGTGAGATGTTTTTGGCAGTTTTCTTATGATTTGTAACTTGCAAAATCTTAGTCTTCAGTGGCCTTGTTGCTGAAATGCTGTCTCACCAGTAAGTAATCCTGTAAACATTAAGGTGTTAGATATGCCTTTAAATGAATTTGTAGACAATATTACACAACCATTACATGTGAATGCTATCCCTTCAGCTAAATTGTCTATCTATGGGCTACACAAAATAAAATATTAATTTAACTGAACAATGGATTGGCATGTCAATCATTGCTCCAAATTGGAATGAGTCCCTTTTAACACAATAGTTGTGTGATTTCTGTTCATTTCTATTTTGAATGTCCTTTGAAAACTGATTTGGAATATCAGACATGTTAAACATCTTTAATATTAGGAACTCAAATCAAACTGGTACCTGCATTATGAAGTATCTTTCACCTAAGCGACACTCTATTTAAAAGCGTTGCAAAGGCATGAACTAGATGATGTTTTATTTGCTTACATATTTTAAATAAAAAATCTTTGCTTTTTTTAAATTTTACATTTATTTTAAACGCGTTCTGGAATATAGGTAGTATGATCTATTTCTTCCCTGGTGCATAAGTGGTGAGACAAGATGAATCAAATAACCTCCTTCTGTGCTGTCACCAATTTAAGATTCAATGTACAATCTTCAGAAGTGTACTATTGTATAGTACAATCATCTATAAAAATGAAGGATGATTATTGTATACAACAGAATACTCACATCATTCATCAAAATCTTGCTTTAAAATACAAACTTATGTATGTCACATTACTTTACTACAAATACAAGCCTGATCCAGTTTTAGAGTCAGCGTTCAACAAATTACGTTACAACCGACCTACTATAACAGATGAGACAATCCATGATAATTGTCCTGATATAACATTACAAGATAATTAAGAAGAACTATTTCCCTAATAGATATAGCCATTCCAAACAAACATAACATAGAGACATCAATAAGTGAGAAACACTGGAAATATGCTAAATTAAAAGAGAAAATTGAAAGATTATGGAACATGAACAAGGTATACATTGTCTTGATAGTAATATCCATAACTGGTATCATCGTAATGCCACTACACAATAGCATTAAACCATTAGGCCTACCCAGCAGCATTTATGAATAACTCCTGAAAATCACAATACTAAACACCACTAAAGTAGTCTGAAAGTTCCAAGCAATTGAGAAATGAGTGTAATTGCCTATGCCTGTACCTCAGGTTTTACCAGCTTGAGGATAGAAAAAATAAAATCATAATAATAAGAAAGGTAAGGAAAAAGCTAAGGAATCACAACCTGGTATGGAAGTTGTCCTGTCCAAGGCCGGAAGAAGCTGCAGAAGATCGTGAACACGGCACAGCACATCACACAAACCAATCTTCCGTCCTTGGACTCACTTTACACCGCACGCTGTCGGAGCAGTGCTGCCAGGATAATCAAGGACACGACCCACCCAGCCAACACACTTTTCGTCCCTCTTCTCTCGGGGAGAAGGCTCAGGAGCTTGAAGACTCATGTGCCCAGATTTGGGAACAGCTTCTTTCCAACTGTGATAAGACTGCTGAACGGATCCTGACCCAGATCTGGGCCGTACCCTCCAAATATCCGGACCTGCCTCTCATTGTTTTTTTGCACTACCTTACTTTCCCTTTTCTATTTCCTATTTATGATTTATAATTTAAATTTTTAATATTTACTATTGATTTGTAATCCAGGGAGCACAAAGTACAGAATCAAATATCGCTGTGATGATTGTACGCTCTAGTATCAATTGTTTGGCGACAATAAAGTAAAGTAAGTAAAAAATACTAAGGAAGTATAAGGTTCATGCAAGATATAACCCACACAACAAAAACATTGTAGAATTTATAAATACACAAAAACAAAAGCTTGGTGCATACAACACCAGAGTAAATAGATAAATGAAATGCACCAGATGCAGAAAACAGAACTATCAGTTCAGGAACAACGAAAATGCAGGACATTGAAACTAAATTGAATGCACCAAGATGTCACCAACTCTCACACAAAATTACCAGCAGATACAGAAATAATGAACTTTTGGTCAAACAGGATAAAGCACAATTAAGAAGCAAGCTGGATTAGGGAAGGAAAATAAGACACTCCACACAACTGAAGACATGCAAACACTGGAAGTTACGATGGATATGCTAAAAGAGGTCATAAAAAAATGCCCACAATTGGAAAAGTACCAGCAGTGATAATATTCATAATTATTGGTATAAAAATTTACTTGCCTTCATCTGTACCAATACCTATTAATGCATGTCAACAATTTTCTTAAAAATCCTGAAGTACAGAAATTTTTAACAGAAGGTAAAACATATCTCTTATCTAAAGGACAAATCACAAATGACCCATCGAAATGTCGTCCTATGACTTGTTTATAAAATATATATAAAATTGTAATATCATGCATCTCGCAACTAATCACCACTCACTTAGATAGCCACTACAGGTATATACTTACAGAAGAGCAAAGCGATGACGGAAGGATGGGAAAAGATGTAAAGAATAATAGATCAAAGATTTTGTGATTCTAAGTCAAGCCCGGCAGAAAAGCTAGAATTCTTTCATGTTGTTATATTGACTACCACAAAGCATTTGATTCTATCCTACACTTACGGTTAATAGAAGCTCTTAATCTCCCATTCGGTATGGGAGCAGCTGAGTAGATCAGAAGTCCCTACTAAGGAATGTGAAAAAAGGCTGAGAGGATCACAGGGGGTCTCCCTACCAGCCATCGGGCACATTTATCAGGAGCACTGCGTATGCAGGGCCCTTAGTATTACCAAGGATTCTACTCATCCATCAAGAATCCACTTGACTTTCTACCATCAGTCAAGAGACCCCAATATATAAAAACAAGAATGGTCAGAATGGGAAACAGTTTCTTCTCCCAGGCCAATAGGCTTCCGAACTCCCTGCTGCATCACATTTGAAGTGTCACCAGTTAATCTGTTCTGTACCTTAAAGTATTTAATTTATGCACTTTATTTATTTATGCAAAGTTCATCTGTAGGTTTTATCCATACATTTCAAAGTTATTACATGTTATATGTGTGTTATGTATACTATAGTGCTTTACAGTCTGGTTCGGAGAAATATTGTCTAGTTTGATGGTATACGTGTATATAGCTAAAGGACAACAAACTTGACTGAACATAGAAAGCTACACCCTGTACTTGTGAAATTCCTAGGACATCTGATGAAATGTTGGTGTACTATAATCACCCTATCTATTAACAACCAAAAAAGAACAGCCATGGTTATCAAAATAAACCGAGACATTTTCCAAGGTGACTCTCTAAGCCCAGTATGGTTTTGTCCAGCTTTAAATCAACTCTCTAATTTACTAAATTGGATGAAAAGAGGGTATCAAATCAGAAAGAACCAAATGAATTATTCCTTGACGCACTTTCTATACACGGATGATTTGAAATTATATGCTACTTCATCAGTAAAGCTAAGCAATTAATTCGGGTAGTAGAGCTATTTTCTAAAGACATGAACTTTGGACGAAATAAGTGCAGAACATTAAACATAAAGAAAGGTGCAATAGAGCAGCAGGATACAATACAATGGATGAATATGAAACATCTAAGTATCTGGGATGTAAAAAAACAAAGAAAATAGATCATAATGGAATAAGAGGAAAGCTTTCGACAGAATTTACTCCAAGGCTTAAGAAAATCTGCCAAACAGAGCTTGATAGTAAAAATATAACAAAGACAATAAACACTTTCGCTATACCCATATTACATATTCTTCTGGCATAATATCTTAGTCTGAAGCCAATCTTTTTTTGCAAGAGGAGGGATTAGGGGGTTGACGTGCCTGATTTGTTTTGTTTGTGTTTTTGTGTGGAGGAGGGATTAGAGGTTGATGTGTCTGATTCGTTTTGTTCATGTTTTTGTGCAGGAGGAGGGGTTGGGGATTGATATGCCTGATTTGTTTTGTTTGTGTTTTTGTGCGGGAGGAGGGGTTGGGGGTTGATATGCCTGATTCGTTTTGTTTGTGTTTTTGTGCGGGAGGAGGGGTTGGGGGTTGATATGCCTGATTCGTTTTGTTTGTGTTTTTGTGCGGGAGGAGGGGTTGGGGGTTGATATGCCTGATTCGTTTCGTTTGTGTTTTTGTGCAGGGGAGGAGAGATTAGACAATAGACAATAGGTGCAGGAGTAGGCCATTCAGCCCTTCGAGCTAGCACCGCCATTCACTGTGATCATAGCTGATCATCCACAATCAGTACCCTGTTCCTGCCTTCTCCCCATATCCTTTGACTCTGCTATCTTTAAGAACTCTATCTAACTCTTTCTTGAAAGAATCCAGAGAATTGGCCTCCACTGCCTTCTGAGGCACAGCATTCCACAGATCCACAACCCTCAGTGTGAAAAGGTTTTTCCTCAACTCCGTTCTAAATGGTCTAGCCCTTATTCTTAAACTGTGGCCTCTGGTTCTGGACTCCCTCAACATCGGGAACACGTTTCCTGCCTCTAGCTTGTCCAATCCCTTAGTAATCTTATATGTTTCAATCAGATCCACCCTCATCCTTCTAAATTCCAGTGTCTACAAGCCCAGTCGCTCCAATCTTTCAATATATGACGTTCCCACCATCCCTGGAATTAACCCAGTGAACCTACACTGCACTCCCTCCATAGCAAGAATTTCCTTCCTCAAATTTGGAGACCAAAACTGCACACAGTACTCCAGGTTGGGTCTCACCAGGGCCTTGTACAACTGCAGAAGGACCTCTTTGCTCCTATACTCAACTCCCCTCGTTATGAAGGCCAACATGCCATTAGCTTTCTTCACTGCCTGCTGTACATATATGTTTACTTTCAGTGACTGATGTACAAGGACACCCAGATCTCGTTGGACTTTCCCTTTTCCTAACTTGACACCACTCAGATAGTAATCTGCCTTCCTGTTCTTGCCACCAAAGTGGATAACCTCACATTTATCCACATTAAACTGTATCTGCCATGCATCTGCCCACTCACCCAACCTGTCCAAGTCACCCTGCATTCTCATAACATCCTCCTCACATTTCACACTGTCACCCAGCTTTGTGTCATCTGCAAATTTGCTAATGTTACTTTTAATCCCTTCATCTAAATCATTAATGTATATTGTAAATAGCTGTGGTCCCAGCATCGAGCCTTGCAGTACCCCACTAGTCACCGCCTGCCATTCTAAAAAGGACCCATTAATCCCTACTCTTTGTTTCCTGTCTGCCAACCAATTTTCTATCCATGTCAGTACCCTACCCCCAATACCATGTGCTCTAATTTTGCCCACTAACCTCCTATGTGGGACCTTATCAAAGGCTTTCTGAAAGTCCAGGTACACTACATCCACTGGCTTTCCCATGTCCATTTTCATGGTTACATCCTCAAAAAATTCCAGAAGATTAGTCAAGCATGATTTCCCCTTCGTAAACCCATGCTGACTTGGACCTATCCTGCTACTGCTATCCAAATATGCCGCTATTTCATCTTTTATATTTGACTCCAGCATCTTCCCCACCACTGATGTCAGACTAACTGGTCCATAATTGCCTGTTTTCTCCCCCTCCTTTCTTAAAAAGTGGGATAAAATTAGCTACCCTCCAATCCGCAGGAACTGATCCTGAATCTATAGAACATTGGAAAATGATTACCAATGCGTCCATGATTTCTAGAGCCACCTCCTTAAGTACCCTGGGGTGCAGACCATCAGGTCCTGGGGACTTATCAGCCTCCAGTCCCATCAGTTTACCAAACACCATTTTCCGCCTAATGCGAATTTGCTTCAGTTCCTCTGTTACCCTAGGTCCTCTGACCACTATTACATCTGGGAGATTGTTTGTGTCTTCCCTAGTGAAGACTGATCCAAAGTACCTGTTCAACTTGTCTGCCATTTCTTTGTTCCCCATAATAAATTCACTCATTTCTGTCTTCAAGGGCCCAACTTTGGGCTTAACTAATTTTTTTCCTCTTCACATACCTAAAGAAGTTTTTACTATCCTCCTTTATATTCTTGGCTAGCTTACCTTTGTACCTCATCTTTTCCCCCCGTATTGCCTTTTTAGTTATCTTCTGCTGCTCCTTAGAAGTCTCTCAATCCTCTGGCTTCCCATTCATCCTTGCTATGTTATACTTCCTCTCTTTTATTTTTATATTGTCCTTGACTTCCCTTGTCATCCACGGTCGCCCCTTACTCCCCTTAGAATCTTTCTTCCTCTTTGGAATGAACTGATCCTGCACCTTCTGTATTATTCCCAGAAATACCTGCCATTGTTGTTCCACTGTCATCCCTGCTAGGGTATCTTTCTAGTCAACTTTGGCCAGCTCCTCCCTCATGGCTCCATAGTCCCCTTTGTTCAACTGTAATACTGACACTTCCGATTTTCCCTTCTTCCTCTCAAATTGTAGATTAAAACTTATCGTATTTTGGTCACTACTTTTTAGTATCTCCGAGTTCCCTTATCAAATCTGGCTCATTACACAACACTAAATCGAGAATTGCCTTCTCCCTGCTAGGCTCTAATACAAGCTGCTCTAAGAATCCATCTCTGAGGCATTCCACAAACTCCCTTTCTTGGGGTCCAGTACCAGCCTGATTTTCCCAGTCTACCTGCATGTTGTTCCTGCTTTTTGTGCCGGGGAGGGATTAGGGTTTTGATGTGCCTGATTCGTTTTACTCGTGTTTTTGCGTTGGGGAGGGATTATGGGGGTTGATGTGCCTGATTTGTTTTTTGTGTTTTTGTGTTGGGGAGGGAGTAGGGGGTTGAGGTGCCTGATACGTTTTGTTCGTGTTTTTGTGTGGGAGGAGAGATTAGGGGGTTGGTGTGTCTGATTCGTTTTGTTCATGTTTTTTCTATAGGGGAGGGATTAGGGGGTTGATTATTGTGTTTTCTTTCTTTTCTTTTGCTTTCTTGGTTTCATGGCTACCCAGAGAACTGAAGAATTTCACAGTTGTATCCTTTGATAATAAAATGAACCTTTGAATCATTGAAGATATACAACAAACTGAAATGACAAATCTTAGAAAACAGTACGTACGCTCAAACACACTTAGATTAACAGTAGCTAGGACAGAAAGAGGAAGGGGAATAACAGACATTTAAAAAATTACACAACCGTCTGATTAAACTTCTGAAGATATACTTTCCGCAATGAAAACAGGTTTCAGCATGCGAACTCCATGCGAACATATACAATTCTGGTAAGAAGTGCAAACCACTAAACCTAAATGAAAGCACAAGCCTGAAATATGAAGACATTATCAGAAAGCCACAATACTAAACACCACCAGAATAGTCTGAAAGCTCTTAGCAATTGTCATCCCCATGTGCTTGGATGTGGCCGTACCTCAGGTTTCACCAGTTTGAGCTGAGAAAAAATTAGATTAGCTTATGACGACACACAGTCCTCTTTTATTGTCATTTAGTAATACATGCTTTAAGAAATGATACAATGTTTCTCCAGAATGATATCACAGAAACACATGACAAACCGACTGAAAAACTGACAAAAACCACATAATTATAACATATAGTTACAACAGTGCAAAGCAATATCGTAATTTGAAAAAGAACAGACCATGGGCATGGTAAAAAGTCTCAAAGTCTCTCGAAAGTCCCATCATCTCACACAGACGGTAAATTCTCTAGCGCTGCAAACTTGCCGATGCAGCATCCTGGAAGCATCCGACCACATTCCGACTCCGAGTCCGTCCAAAAACGCCGAGCCTCGAACCAGCTCTCCGACACCGAGCACTGAGCACCATCTCTGCTGAGCACTTCGACCCCAGCCCCAGCAGCAGGCAATAGGCAAAGCCGAGGATTTGGGTCCTTCCCCTCCGGAGATTCTCAATCGCACAGTAGCAGTGGCAACGAAGCGAGCATTTCAGAAGTTTCTCCAGGTCTTCCTCCGTGCTTCTCACGGCTGTCTCCGTCAAATCAAGATTGTGCGCGGCCCCCTAGTTAACACATATAATATCATTCAGAATGGCTGCATGCACTGTGTCGCGCCGCCATATTCTCTCCCTCCTTATTAATAAGTAATAACAAGAATTTTGATAACCACCATTATCAAAGTAAACTGAGGCATTTTCCACGGTGACTCTCTAAGTCCACTATGGTCTGTCTAACTTTGAACCTGCTCTATAATTTACTGAATTGGTTATCAAATCAGAAACAACAAAATGAACTATACTTTAGCACACCTTCTGGATGATTTGAAGTTATATGCTCCTTCATCAGTAAAGGAAAAGTAATTAATTTAAACAGTAGGAATTCTTTTTGAAAGATATAAACATGAACTTTGGTCTGGATAAATGCAGAATATCAAGCATAGAGAAAGGTGCCATAGAGCTAATAGAATATAAAACAGAGCAGCAGGATACAATACAACAGATGGATGAATATGAAACATATACAGTAAGTATCTGGGATATCAACAAGGAAAGTTAATAGATCATAGTGTTATTAAAGGAAAACTTTTGACAGAATTTACTTCAAGGCTTAAGAAAATCTGCCAAAAAGACAATAAACAATTTTGCTATACCTATATTAACATATTCTTTTTGCATAATACCTTGGTCTGAAACCAATCTGGAAGACTTACAAAGATAAATAAGAACTGAAATGACAAATTTCAGAAAGCATTATGTACACTCGAATGCACATAGATTAACACTACCTAGGACAGAAGAGGCAAGAGGAATAACAGACATTAAAAATCTACACAACAGTCAGATAAAATTTCTGAGGATATATTTTCATCAACAAAAACAGGATTCAGCACTCCACGTGAGCATATGCAATCCTGATAAGAAATATACACCACTAAACTTAAATAAAGTGCAGCCCAGAAAAATGAAGACATTATCACTATTGAAGAAAAAGTGAACCAATGGAAGAGCACGACCCTCTATGGAGGACATCCCACGATATGAGCAGAGTAGATGTCAACAAGGAAGCGTTGAACATCTGGCTCAGAGTTGGAGACCTCTCCCAGGAACAGAAGTGTTCCTTGTGGCAATACAGGACCAGGCAGTTAACAGACAAAATTATCAAATATACATAATAAAAGACCAACAAATTCAAGACAATAAATGCAGAAAATGCCAAGAGAAACCAGAAACAATCCAACACATTAAAGGATCCTGCAGCAATTTAACTCAATATGATTATTACCCAGGCACAATCAAGTGGCAAACATAATTCACCAAAAATCTTGCTTTAAAATACAAACTCAGAAAAGATACCATACCTTACTATAAATACTAGTCTGATCCAGTTTTAGAGTCAAAGTCCTACAAAGCATATTACAACCGATCCATTATTACAGATAGGACCATCCTCAATAACCATTTGGACATAATATTGCAGAATAAACAAGCAAGAACAATTTACTTGATAGCTTTGGCCATTCCAAACACACATAAAAATACAGACATCAATCAGTGAAAAACACTAGAAAAATGCTGAATTAAAAGAGGAATTTAAGAGAGTATGGAACACGAACAGGATATATGTTATCTCAACAGTAATATCTACCACTGATATCATCACAATGTCACTACATAATAGCATTAAATAATTAGGCTGACAGAGCAATATTTATGTAAATCTCCAGAAAACCACAGTACTAAACACCACTAGAATAGTCTGAAGTTTCCTACCAACTGAGAAATGAGTGTGCTTGGCTATGCCCGTATCTCAGGTCGAACCAGCTTGAGCTGAGAAAAAGAAAAAAATCATAATAAATAAATAAGTAATAAATATTAGGAACATGAGATGAAGAGCCCTTGAAAGTGAGTCAATAGTTGTGGGACAGTGGAAAAGTTCAGTGACAAGGTGAGTGAAGTTGAGTGAAGTTATCCCCTCTGGTTCAATGACGTGATGGTTGAGGGGTAATAACTATTCCTGCTGGTGTGCGTTTTGAGGCTCCTGTACCATCTTCCTGATGGCAGCAGCAAGAAGAGAGTATGCCCTGGATGGTGGGGGTCCTTGATGATGGATGCTGCTTTCCTGCAACTGAACTCCATGTAGCTGTGCTCAATGGTGGAGAGGGCTTTCCCTGTGATGGACTGGACTGTATCCACTATTTTTTGTAGGATTTATGGTTCAAGGGGATTGGTGTTTCCATACTAGGCTGTGATGCAGCCAGTCAATATACTCTGTACCATACATTTATAGAAGTTTATCAAAATTTTAGATGTCATGCCAAATCTTCACAGACTTCTAAAGAAGTAGAGGTGGTGCTGTGCTTCCTTCGTAATGACATTTATGTACTGGAACAAGGACTAATCCTCTGAAATGATAACACTGAGAAATTTAAAGTTGCTGACCCTCTTTAGCTCTGATCCCCCAATGAGGACTGGCTCATGGACATCCTGTTTCCTCCTCCTGAAGTCAATAATCATCTAATCACATTCAATGAGAGGTTGTTATTGCGGCACCACCCAGCCGATTTTCAATCTCCCTCCTATATGCTAATTCATTACTACCTTTCATATGGAAAACAATAGTGGTATCATCAGCAAACTTAAATATGGCATTGGAGCTGCGCTTAGCCTCACAGCCATAAGTACAAAGTGAGTAGAGCAGGGGCTAAGCACACAATCTTGTGATATGCCTATGCTGATGGAGATTGAGGAGGAGATGTTCTTGCCAATCTGAACTGACAGGGTTAGGCAAGTGAGGAAATCATGGATCCAGTTGCAGAAGAAGGTATTGAGGCAAAAGACTTGAAGCTTATTGATTAGTTTTGAGGGACTGATAGCAATGAAAGTGAGCAGTAGTCAATGAAGAGCATCCTGATGTATGCATCTTCACTGTCCTGGTGTTCCAAGGTTCAGTGAGAAGTCAATGAAACGCATCTGCTTTGGACTTGTTGTGTTCTGAAACCTGTTAGAGAACCACTTTCTTCTGCTACAGTAAAATTCTGTGTTGTAACTTGAATTGAATCATTCATTGTAAATCATGCAAAAAAAGAACTAAGAGTATAAGAAAAAAGTATTTTCAAATCTGCATTTGATTTACTAAATAAAATTACACTCGTGTATCAGCTTGTGTGCTTGTTGTTTAACTGACAGAAAACTGATGTAGTTTCAAGTGTTGGTGTTACACTAGATACTGTTAATACAGAGATCTCGATGTGTAGGGAGCAAAGCAATATTGATGAAGGGGCTCGGCCTGAAATGTCAACTGTTTACTCTTTTCTATAGATGCTGCCTAGGCAGTTGAGTTCCTCTAGCATTTTTGTGTGTTGCTTGAATTTCCACCATCTGCAGATTTTCTCATGTTTGTGACTTGAGGTGAAAGCGGGAAGGTATAAAGGCAATATGCAGAGAATCTTTGATTTACGCAGAGGGAGTTAGGTGCTTGGAACGTGCTTTCAGGGATGGTAGTGGAAGCAGATACAACAGTGGTGTTCAAGAGACTGTCAGAAATGCACAAGAATATGAAGAGGATGTAGGGATATGAATCCTGTACAGGCTGAAGGGATTAGTTTAAATTAGAAACATGCTCAGCACAGTCATCGAGGGCCAAAGGTCCTGTTCCGGTGCCTGAGCTGTATTACTCTATGTCTTATTTCTGGATTGGCCAAACTGAGCTAAGGGACCTCCCTTCTCTTCACTGATTGTGTAATGATACTCTAGCCTTTGGGAGAATGCATCAACTGGCAAAAGCTAACCTGATCTGGATCATCTTGAGACAAATGTAAGCATGCTGTTCAGAGAATGAAATAAAGTGCTACGTTGCACCTTTTGATGCAACATACCCGAGGTAAGTCATTGTGTGGATAATGACTGCACAGCTGAAGAGTGATTGGTGGAATCATTGTATGACATTACTGACTAGAAATAGAATCAATTACCACCAAAAATGTCAAACCGACTGTATTTCATCAAATTTTGATTTTAACTTGATTGAATCTTGTTAGTAGTAATTTCTGAGTGAAATTGAGGCAGCTGGGGAATTGGACGCCAATTCCTGCTGTGATTTATGTTAGACATTCCAACATATTTCCAGCGTCAGAGATATGATGGTCTGCAGGATGACCTGGCTCCTCGCTTGCTGTGCCCCTGTGTGGACTTCTTCACCGGAGAAACCTTCCAATGGCCACAGCAGGTCTCTGTCATAGCTCAACATGATATGCTTACTATTACATTAGAGCGTTGGTTGAGATTGAAGGAATGATATCATCATTAACAATTTCAGGGAAATGGAAGAGATGGTTGTCAACATTGGTAGTTTCTGCCAAAGGCTCCAATTTATAGCCTGGATATCGAAACATTTCCATTTACTGAATTTACAGAATTTATTTTCAGTTTACTTAAATTTCTGGCCTCATTTTCATAGTAAAGTTCTTGAAATGGACTCAGCTTTCACTACCATTTAAAGTTACAGTCTTTGCGTTCTTAGTATATTGTATAATGGAATTGACTTATAGATTCAAGCACTTAAGAGAGTACGCATGAAAATTGGATTGATTCTGTTTACGCTCCAGGCTGTTTCTGGATGTTTAACACTCTAACACAGTGTCAGACTACATTTTGGTCAACTCCACTATTTTCTTTTGCTGGAAACCTGAAATGATTTCAGTGCCAAGGAAAACAGCCTTGTGTAAATGAAAATTTGTGCAATGAATCCTTGAAGAAGAAAGAAAGAGAACTTCTGTGATTCTTTAACTAGTACTGAGTAATTGAGACATACCAGACAGTTTGCTTTTTTACTTTTTTACTACAATCATATATTATTTCCAAAATTGAATCAAATAACTGCAGATGCTAGAAATCTAAAATAAAAACTCAAATTGCTGGAAATACTCTGGTAACTCTGCTGTAGAAGGAGAATCAGAATTATAACCGATTCAGTTTTCCAGTTTCTCACCTTACCCTCATAATCCCGGATTCTGTCATGCATCAAAAAATGACTTCCCTCAGCTTTGAATATATTCAAGACGTCTGCCTGCACAGTTTTCCAAGGTAAGGAATTCCGAAGGCTCACAACCCTTTGAAAGAAGAAATCCTTCCTCACCTTATTCTTAATGCACCCTCCTATTCCAAGGCAATGCCCTCTGCTTCTAGATTTACACATGAGGGGAAACATCCTCTCTGTGCTTTGTTGACACTCTTTCATAGAACATAGAACAGTACTGCACAGGAAGGCAATCTAAACTAAGCTCATATGTCTGAACATGGTCCATTTCCCTTTATGTACTTGTCTAAATGCCTCAAAGTCGCTATTGGATTGGCTTCTATCACTTTTCCCAGCAGCACGTTCAAGGAACTTACTGCTCTTCTTGCAAACCTTGCCTTGTAAACCTTCTTTAAATCTCCTTTAAATTTACATTCTTCCATCTTGCCTTAAAACTATGTCCTCTGGTATTTAACATTTTCATCTTAGGTGGAAGAATCTGACTCTCGACCACATCTACGTCTCTCATAATTGTATTTATTTATTGAGATACAGTATGGAATATGTCCTTCTGGCTCCTTGAACCACAAGGCCCATCAATCCCCCAAATTAAATCTAGCCTAATCTAGGCTAACAATTTACTCTGTCTAATTGATCTGCCATCCAGTACGTTTTTGGACTCCGAGAGGAACCTGAAGCACCCAGAGGAAACCCACACAATCACTGGGAGAACATACAAACTCCTTACAGACAGCAATGGGAATTGAACCCAGGTCATCTGTACTGTCAAGCATTGTGCTAACCACTATACTACCGTGCTAAGCCATTTCGCAGCCTGTTTACAGTCTCACCAGTGTCTTGTACAGTTGTAGTAAGAATTCTCCACTATTATAATCCAAACCCTTGCAATAGATCTCACATTCCATTAGTCTTCCCAACTACCCTCTGCACCTGTTTTCTGACTTTCTGTCTTTCATGTACAAGTATCCTCAGATCCTTTTGTACTGTGGATTTCTGCAGTCTTTATCAATATAAATTATACATTATGAAATCTTCCCACTAAAGTACGCATCTTTGCAATTTTCCTGTTATACAATATTTGTCAAACTTTTGCCCATTCATTTAACCTATTTCTCTGTACACAGTCTGCATCCTCCTCTCCATCCCACTTCCCATTCCCCATTAACTCTTTAACATAATTTCCCGTTCTGTCAGTCATTAATATACTCTCAGTGTTCACTTTATTAGATACACCTGTACACCTGCTTATTAATGCAAGTATCTAATCAGCCAGTCCTTTAGCAGCAACTGAATGCATAAAAGCATGCGGACATGGTCAAGACGTTCAGTTGTTGTTCAAACCAAAATCGGAAATGGATTAGAAATATGATCTAATTGACTTTAACCACGGAATGATTGTTGGTGCCAGATGGAGTGGCTTTAGTATCTCAGAAACTGCTAACCTCCTGGGATTTTCATGCACAACAATTTAGAGTTTACAGAAAATGGTGTGAAAACAAACAAAAAAACTTCTGGTAGAGTGAAGTTCTCTGGGTGAAAACACCTTGTTAATGAGAAAGTCATAGGAGAATGGCCAGGCTGGTTCAAGCTAACAGGAAGGCACAGTAGCTTAAATAACCCTGCATTACAGCTGTGGTGTGCAAAAGAGCCTCTCTGAATGCACAGCACATTGAACCTTCAATGGTTCAATTTAATACTAGAGAAAGCATACAATATACAACCAGAAGTTCCTACTCTTTGCAGGCATCCACAAACAGAAAAACCCGAAAGAATGAATGACTGAAACATCAGAATTCCAAGCCCCCTCTCCCCTCCCACCTACAAGCAGCAGCAAAATCATCAACCCTCTCCTCACTTGCTCCAGCAAAAGCACTGACCCCTCCTCCCCACCATGCAAAGCCCCCAAAGAGCACATCATCCAGAGTCCACCAAAAAACTACAGCCCATCCCAACACTTCTGGTAACTCAGACAGGATCTCTCTCACAAGCGAGGGAGAGAGGTTGCTCCTGCAACAAACAAGAGTAGAAGACCAGGCAGCTTGCAGTTTCAATGTTACAATCTTCCACATTGCTTCTCCGAGACGCCCGACACCAGGAGCATCAGGCGCTCACTCACCTTCAAAAGAGAGAGAGAGAGAGAGAGAAAGAGCGAGAGAGAAAGCAGGAAAGAGAGGATTGCTTGAGTGCAGGGGCTTTCTTCTGACTGCAACACACATTACCTGCTGTCTTGATATATCAGTCTCCCATGACGCTTCGTGCGGTGACATTGGCGAGGAACCAGGTCATCCAGTCTGTAGGCGCACGTCATCCAGGCCTCAGCTGGAGGTATTAAAACCCCAGGGTGCGTAGTGAGTCCAAGAACCCACTCGCAGAGAACCGTAATTTGAGCAGCAGCTGAAGATCATGGACTCCGACAGGACCCCAGCCAACTTCAAAACAGAGACATGAGAAAAGAATAAGCTGTTTCGCGGATGAACTGGAAGTCACCTAGGTCTTCAAAAACCTCTGGCACCATCTTTTCTAGGCTCCTTCCACTTCTCCTTGAAGTGAACAGGCTTCACACAGGGTTTTACTACTGTACTTAATAAAGTGACCACTGAGTGTATATTGTAAATACTAGGGATCCCTCAGACCCACCACACAACTCATCACAGGTCGCCAACTTGAAAACCATCCCCTTATTCCTCTTTGCTCTTTCTTGTGAGTTATTTCATCCTCCATGCATATTGATATGTTACCTCCAACATCTTGAGCTCCCACCTGATGGAATAACCTTTAGGGTATCACATTGTTGTAAGGTTTTGAAAAATCCAAATATATCGTATCATCTTTTTTCCCTCTATCTACTTTGGCTGATAGAAAGAAACCTTACTTTGATTTTAACTGCTCTTTAACTGCTAGATTCTTTCACTCTATCAAAGAGATTCTCTTTGTTCCTTCCACCAAGCTCCTCCATTTTCTCTGCACCCTTGACTCACTTGTTTTTACTCTCAGCTTTGATGGTCTCTCTTTCCACAGATCCTGCTGGACTATGAGTTTTTTCCCCCAGCTTTTGCTGGCTTGAATTCAGACCTCCAGCATTTAATATCAGAGAATGTATATAGTATACAACCTGAAATTCTTATTCTTCATAGCCATCCATGAAACAGAGACAAAAAAACCTAAAAAATTAATGACAGAAATATTAGAACCACAAAACCCCTTTCCCTCCCATGCAAAAACAGCAGCATCAAACCTCGCTCTCTCCCAATTGTTCCAGCAAAATGTGTAAGCTCCCCCACCACCCACACAATAGGAAGTCCCCAGTGACCATGATCTAGAGTCCATCAAAAACCACTGTCTGTTCCAACACTTCAACATCTCAACAAGCTCTCTCTCTCTCTCTGAGGGAAAGAGAGACATTTCTCCTGCCACAGCAAGATGGGAGGCCAAAAGCTCATGGTTTCAATACTACAATCTGTGGCGTTGCTTATATGAGCTCTCTCGACTCGAGGACCAGCAGACTCTCTCTCACCATCGAGAAAGAGAGAGTGATCGCTGAAGAGCAGAGGCCCCCAACAGCTGCACACGTTGTCTTGATATTTCGATCTCCCACAACGGTTCAGTCGGTATCATCAGTGAGGAATTGGGTCATCCACAGGGCCACACCACAGGGTGTTCTAAGCCATTGCTGGAGATACTGAAATGCCAGGCTTGGCGAATTCTGAGAAAGAACCCACCGCCAGTGAAGAACATAGTTTGAGCGCAGCTGTAGATCACGGACTCCAACAGGATCCCATCCACCTTAAAAAGGGGGAAAAAGAGGCACGAGGACAGAAGATTTAAACTGTTTCACAGATGAACTGGAAAAGTCACCCAGGTCCACAAACACTTCTGTTATCATCTAACTAAAGGTACAGATATTTTTATTCACACTGGCTGATGCTTCCCCAAAGAACTCCAAAAGATTTGCCAGCCTTTATACCAAGTATTCTAAAATTCATGGCAAAGCCCAGCCACAGACATGACCTTGTGATTCCATCAATGTGCCAAGCCCAGGGTAAATCCTCTGAGATGTTGACATACAGGGACTTGAAGCCACTCACCCTTTCCACCATTGACCTTCAATGTGGATTCTTGTGTGTTCTCTTGACTTCCACATCCCGAAGTAGGCCAAATGAGAGAAATTAGGACTAGCTGGATGGGCACCATGGTCAGCATGGACTCATTGGGCCAAAGGGCCTGTATCCATACTCTATTGCTCTGTGATTCAAGGATTATTTTTCCATCTTGAAGTAATATTGATCTGATCATATTTTTCCAAATGCTCCATTACTATTCCACAATAAGTGATTCTAATATTCTTCTAAAATAGTTATTTGGCTAACCAGCCTGGTTATCCACTTTTAGTATTTTACTTCTTAGTGAGTAGGATAAAGCATTGGTAGTTCTGCAATTCATGAGTGCTATTCCAGAATTTAGGGATTGCTTGAAAGAATAAGAGGAGGAGCTTAGGAGGAGACAATGGCGCCTAACGGCAACTCTTTTGCTTACATCTTTGGAATTAGCTATATTTCCATCTTTAATATCTCTACTTTTCCCTTTCAGGGTTTTTTTGAAGACCCTCACCTGGAGTTACACGCTGACATCGGTTCTTTGTGGGAATGGGACCCGCTCTCGGGGTTTCACGACTGGCCGTTATTCGATATGCCAAGGATGCGACCTTGGAGATTAGCTCACCTTCGGAGTTCCGGGATCTCATGGCTCTGGAGATGGGCGGTTTGAAGGTCGGTGTCTCAGCAGGAATTCGGTGCGTCGTGGGAGACGGAAGATAGAAAGCAGCAAGTTGGCTGCTGGCTGTGTGCCCAGAGACCCGAGTTCTTCGGGCACAGAGCTTGGAAAAAGTGACGCAACAGATTTTAACATTGTAAATCAGCGAGTTGTTTGTTATGTCTCCCCTCTCGCAGTGAAATGGAGACACCTCTTTTTCCCTTATTAGGGGGAGAGAGAGGGAGAGAGAGAGAGAGAGAGAGAACCTGTGGTATGTTGAATACCAGGTGAACGAGTAGTCTTTGGGGTACTGCAAGTCTGTGTCTTTGCTGCTGCTTACACGTGGGAGCGGGGAGCTGGAGGGGCTTTGGGGTTCTAACATCTAACTGTCATTCATCCTTTGGGTGCACTCCTCTGTTTTCATGGATAGTTGCGAAGAAAAGGTATTACAGGATGTATATTATAAACATATCTCTGGCATTAAATGTATTTTTGAAATCTTTGAGATTATAACCAATATGTCCACCATCCCTCTAGACATTTCTTGGAAACAAACCATCAGATCTGGGTCATATCAGCCATTAGCTCAACCAATGGAATAATTCTGACCTTCCATCAAAATCAAGAAAAATTAAAACCTGCATGATTTAAGTTGCAGAGCAGAGACTGGCAGCACCAAGAAAAAAGGAATATTCGTGGAAAACACACAAACTCACAATTCCTCTCTGCAAATAGATCAGCAATATGGTGGTCTTTATGTGTAGGTTGGTATATCAGTTGGCAATTATACAGTACTGTGCAAAAGTCTCATGCATCCTAGATATAGAATATAGGATATGGAACATAGAAATCTACAGCACATTACAGGTCCTTCAGCCCACAATGTTGTGCCGACCATATAACCTACTCTAGAAACTGCCTAGAATTTCCCTACCACATAGCCCTCTATTTTTCTAAGCTCCATGTACCTATCTAAGAGTCTCTTAAAAGACCCTATTGTATCCACCTCTACCACCGTCACTGGCAGTGCATTCCACACACCCACCACTCTCTGTGTGAAAAACTTACCTCTGACCTTCCCCTTGTACCTGCTTCCAAGCGCCTTAAAACTATACCCCGCTCATGTTAGCTATTTCAGCCTAGGGAAAAAGCCTCTGGCTGGCCACACAATCAATGCCTCTTATCAACTTACACAACTCTATCAGGTCACCCCTCATCCTCCATCTCTCCAAAGAGAAAAGGCCAAGTTCACTCAACCTATTCTCATAAGGTATGCTCTCCAATCCAGGCCACATTCTTGCAAATCTCCTCTGCACTCTCTGTATAGCATCCACATCCTTCCTGTAGTCTCTGCCGAGAGTCTTACCTTTAATATTATATTCTGTCTTCAACTTTGACCTATGGAAATGAACCACTTCACCTTTATCTAGGATGAACTCCATCTGCCATTTAATCAAGTTCTGCATCCTATTGATGTCCTGCTGTAACCTCTGACAACCTCCAGACTATCCACAACATCCCCAACCTTTGTGTCATCAACAAACTTACTAACCCACCCTTCTACTTCCTTATCCAGGTCATTCATATAAGTCACAAAGAGGAGGGGTCCCAGAACAGATCCCTGTGGAAAACAATTGGTCACCAACCTCCATGCAGAATACAAAGCATCTACAACCACCCTTTGCCTTTTGTGGGAAAGCCAGTTCTGGATCCATAAAGCAAGGTCTCCCTGGATCCCAGGATTCCTTATTTTCTGAATGAGCCTTGCATGGGAAACCTTATCAAGTGCCTTATTGAAATCTATATTAATTACATTCGCTGCTCTACCTACATCAATATGTTTTGTTACATCTTCAAAGAATTCAATCAGGCTCATAAGGCACAACCTGCCTTTGACAAAGCCACGCTGATTATCCCTAATCGGATTATGTCTCTCCAAATGCTCATAAATCCTGCCTCTCAGGATCGTCTCCAACAACTCACTGGTCACTGGTCTATAGCTCCCTGAGTTAGCTCTGCTCCCTTTCTTAAACGAGGGAACAACATTTTAAACCTTCCAATTTTCTGGTACTTCTCCCATCCGTATTGATGATGCAAGGATCATCGCCAGAAGCTCAGCAATCTCCTCCCTTGCTTACCAGAGTAGCCTGGGGTATATCTCGTCCAGTCCTGGTGACTTATCTAACTTAATACCTTTCAAAAGCTCCAGCACATCCTCTTTCTTAATGCCCATATGCTCAAGCATTTCTGTCTGCCTTAAGTCATCCCCACAATTGCCAATGTATCTAAGTACTCTAAATTCTCACTGTACGTTGCTTAGGATAACAATATGTACTCCGGACTAAGACATTAGCAATATCGATAGTATAGGACCATAGGTAAATTTACTATATATAATAGCTATCAATCATGCCATTCTTCACTCTGTACTGCATTCCAATGCAAGTCCAACTGTACATCATTTTACAAACCAATGAGCAGAAAAAAATGATCCACTAGTGTTCAAATAACATTGCTCTGCATCATTGCTATCTCTGCTTAGGCTTTAATACCAGCTAATATTTAAATTGCCCAGACATAAATGTATAATGAGCTTCTCTCAGCACTAAATGATGATGTACTTCACCTTGAACTAAAGGCCTGCTGCTTCATTCAGTATGAAGAATGTTTCCTACTGCCTGAGGGTTGACGCCGTGCCACTCTAATATCTGCTGAACCTCTAGATTCTTGTAATCTAAAGCTATTTTCAATAAGATGAGTAAATATTTTTACAGCAAACTGATTTATGCATTTTCATATCCCTTAGGCTAAAAATGCACTGTGATCTTGTGAGAAAATGACTCTAACATCTTGACATAGCTTTACTTTAATAGCTGAGGATTCTGTACAATATCACACACAGTGGCCACCATTCAGCTTGTAACAAGTGGTTTTGGACAATGGGAGCAAAAATTGAGATGGGATGTATCAGAATCGCGTTTATTGTCATGTTATGAAATTTGTTGTTTTGCAGCCACTGTACACTACAATCCATTAAAAATACAACAAATCACAAAAAGAAATATATATAAAAAATTAAACAAGTAGTGTGAAAAAAAGAGCAAAAATATTGAAGTAGTGTTCATGGGTTCATTGTCCACTCAGGAATCAGATGACAGAGGGGAAAAAACTGTTCCTAAAACATTGAGTGAGTGTCTTCAGGCTTCCGTACCTCCTCTCTGATGGTAGTAATGAAAAGAGGGCATGCTCTGGGTGCTGGGGTGTCCTTAATGAAGTATGCTGCCTTTTCTGAGACATCGCCTTTCAAAGGTGGCAGCGAGCACAGTATTAAAATCGCACTTTATCTGTTTCTAATTATAATTGTTAAACTCCTTTATCAGATAGGATTTCTTCTGAAAACCTTGAACAGATTGCATCCACTCACGCCTGCACATCCACTGAGTAACACTTCTAACCGTTTCTCCAGAGTACAATGACCGATCTAACGGGCTCTGAATGTTTTATCCAGACGTAAGCTGTAAATAGGATGAATTGTTTTTCTCCGCAACTGCTTTCAGTAATATCGGGTAAATACTAGAATAGGTTAAACAAAGCACCCTCTGGATTATGTATGACACAGCAGAACTACAGTTAATAATTTATAGGAGACTGATGAATATTTCAAGTTTAGCTTATGCCAAACGATGATCTGCAGATTTCTCAAAACCAGACCAATGAAATGTCCATTTTGTACATTTCACAAATATGTACCATGATGTAGTGCCAGATTGCTGTGAGATTCATCTCCTTTTCTCTTGCTTCACATACGTACAATATGTTTTGGTAAGAATACAGTGTTTATATTTAATATAGCATATTACTGTTATTAATGATAATAGCATTGTACTCGAAGCAAATACATTCTCAACAGTGTATTTAAATGATTGCTTGTCTCATTTCTTGCACAGAAATGGATTGCACTTTTGTGATGATTAACAGCTAATGAAAATGTGTGAAAAACAATCCATTTAACATTGCACAACACATTAAACTGCAATAAATATAGTGGAATAGGAGCAAGATAGATACTAATGCTTAAGAGGGAATTCAAAAGAACACACGCAAAACATGATTCATGCTGATAGTTTCTGAATATCCCGCTTTTGTATAATTGGAGTTTATTTTTAATTTAGTGTGTCTTTTTTAGTTTGGTCTTTTAGGAAGGAAAGTGGCATCCAAACCGCATGTATAATTTAATATACAGTGGATTCAGGTTAATTGGGATACATTGGGAGCAGTATATTTTGGCCCAATTAAGTAGCTGCCCCAATTAACCAAAGTTTCATGGAAATAGTTATAAAGGTATAAAGAAAGGCAAATTACCATTTAACTGAGCAACAAATTATCTATATAAATGAAATACACAAACAATTAGAACATTACCAATACTACTACAGTACCATAAAGTTGTGTATTGGTTCCTAATAGTTATCAATGAAGGAATTCATACAGTGTACGCTGCCATGTTCTTATGATTGACTGTAAATGAACAAAATTAGCGCAGATACCAAGTCTAGATAATGGGCTGCCTTCGTACAATACTTTTGATGATGGCATCTTCCAAATCTCCATTTTCATTGGAACGTGCATGATGATTGTTGATTCCTTAAAATTCTTCATAGTTCCTAACTTGTTGAAGTAGTGAAATTATTTTATTTTCACTCTGAATTGTTTCTGGCATCTTCAAGCCTGAATGCTTGCCACTTTAGTGAGCAAAAGTAATTCTGAGTTGTCTTACTAATTTTTCACCAACTATCAGTGATAAAAATCATTACTTTTTGAATAAAAACACACGCAACTGACGTTATTTAAGAACTGTTTGCTGTAAGTACAGTGTAGTGTCTAATGGCCACACAAGTGCACATAATCGATGCTAGTTAGAAACTGCTCAGCAACAACCTCCTGTTCCAATTAAGCAGGGAAGTTTCCCAAATAAATGAAGCAAGTCCCAGCTATTTTCTCAATTAGATTTTGTTCTTCAAGAGTTGTCCCAAATATGCTGCTGCCCTGACTAACCGATGGCTCAATCAACTGGAATCCACTGTATATAATTTGGCAGTACCTTTCCTAATTTAAAAAAAAACTTAGAGAACTCAGATTTTTTGACCTTCTGTGGAGATGTATGTATCTAAAACATCTTAGGCTCTTTTTGTCGCCAGGTTCGGATATGGCCCAAGTATGGAGTGAGAGACACTGAAGCAATTCAATAGTTCACAGACTTTAATGCGATCAGTGTTAAAAGGAAAAGAAAACAATAAATGCCAGGCTAAACAGGGGCATTAACTAAAAGTCGCAAATGGAAAACAAAGCCTACACTGCAGCTGAAAAGAACAACTAAGAATAAAAATGAATACCGCTAGCCTTCAGAGTCAGTTGACTCGACCGCCCAATTTCTCAGGCAAGGTGGAATGCAAGCAGGCAGTGAAGCGTTACTGTGTCCAAGTTTCAACAAATACTATGAAGGAATGAATGGAGTTAAATACTATCACAATGAAATAATTAGCTGGCACATGCATATTCATGAGTGCAATTGCCGTATCTGCTGCGCTGCTGAATCCATGGCTGTGACACTTTTTGGACTAGAGTAAAATTAAAAGGGCTGTGTTTTTATTTTAACTAAATGCAACTATTAGCTTTGAACACAAAGAACACAGCAGCTTTCTTATTTCTAAGCAGAACAACTTTACGAAGTCCTCCTTGCAAAAGGAATATTATTGAAAGATTGGTCACAGAGTCCCTAAGCTACTATGTTCAGGGAGGTACCTGCTAAAATTCAAAAATTGCTTTTATCCAGAAAAAAAAACTTTAAAGAGACTAGCCATAAAGAGATAAAGGTATTTATTTTTACTTATTTATTGAGATCCATCACGGTCTAAACTCTTCTGGCCCTTTGAGCTGAACTGTCCAGCAGCCCTTGATTTAATCCTAGCCTAATCACAGGACAATTTATAATCACTAATTAACCTACCAACTGGTATGCCTTTGGACTGTGTGAGGAAACCAGGTCACACTAGTACTGTAAAGTGTTGTGCTAACAATAAGTGAGAGACATCACAACACTGATGAAACCTCTGGTGCTGGAATATATTCCTTTAAAAAGCAAGCTCTATTTTCTTTACTTATGGAATAGGGGCTGCTGTTTTCCATCAAGTTTACATGTCTTACTTGCCAAAATTCTTTAAACATTCTTTGTTCTTATTTCTCAGTTTATTGGGAAATCCCAGACTTACCCTACAATGTCATATTTATTATACACTGCCTCCTTGAGCAAAGTTTCAGAGTATGAAAGTTTAGGACTTTATCCACTGTTTTCCCCTGTAACATGACAACAGCTGTGTTAACTTGCTTTTTGGATATTGTCAATTTACTTGACTTAAATAAAGCCTAAGAGCTTGGAGAGGTTAACACACTTTTTAAATTCAGTTAGATAGTGGTCTACGAAAGTCAGAAGATACTGATGATGGAAATCTGAACAGCAGAATTTGCTGGAAATGATGCCAGTCAGCATCTCCAAAGAGAAAGAAAAGAATTGGCTAAAATAACTAAATCAAAACCAGAATAATATAGGAAAATAGAGGGGGTGAGTGAGTTGAAAAGAATAGAGGAACACCTACAATAGAGGCAAATGAGTCTAGATGACAAAACAGATGATGATGATGATAAAAAAGGCGGAAGCAAGGAACAACAGCCATAGCAACAATTGTTGTGTATAGAAGGTTGCGATTAATGTTCTTAACTGAAAGATCAACTGCTATTCCTCAGGCTGCTGTTGAGCCTCAGTATAAGGATGAAGGAGGCTGAGGACAGAATAGACAAAGTAGGAACGGTACAGGGAAATAACATGACAGGTGTCCAGAAATGGAGGTAGACTGAATGGCAGCAACCCACAAAGCCATCACCCAACCTGAGTGGTCTCTTCTGTGTTAAGGAGATCATCTTGTGAGCAAAAAATAGCTTGATAAATTGAAAGAAGTACAAGTAAATTGCGGTTTCTCTTTGAAATAGGAAGTCAGAGTAAGGGTTATTTATTTCATGCCAGACTTGATATTTGCTGGGCTGAACTGGTCAGATTTATCACCGTCCTCTAGCTGACCTTCTGGTAGGACTAATCAAAATAAGACATACATGGTAAATGGTAGGGCATTAAAGAATGCAGTAGAACAGAGGGATCTAGGAATAATGGTGCATAGTTCCCTGAAGGTGGAATCTCATGTGGATAGGGTGGTGAAGAAAGCTTTTGGTATGCTGGCCTTTATTAATCAGAGCATTGAGTATAGGAGTTAGGATGTAATGTTGAAATTGTATAAGGCATTGGTTATGCCAAGTTTGGAGTATTGTATACAGTTATGGTCACCGAATTATAGGAAAGATGTCAATAAAATTGAGAGAGTACAGAGGAGGTTTACTAAAATGTTGCCTGGGTTTCATCTCCTAAGAGGAAGGTTGAACAAGTTAGGTCTTTATTCTTTGGAGCGTAGAAGGTTGAGGGGGGACTTGATAGAGGTGTTTAGAATTATGAGGGGGATTGATAGAGTTGACGTGGATAGGCTTTTTCCACTGAGAGTGGGGAAGATTAAAACAAGAGGACATGAGTTGAGAGTTAAAGGACAGAAGTTCAGTGGTAACATGAAGGGGAACTTCTTTACTCAGAGAGTGGTAGCTGTGTGGAATGAGCTTCCAGCAGAAGTGGTTGAGGCAGGTTCGTTGTTGTTGTTTAAAGTTAAATTGGATAGATATATGGACAGGAAAGGAATGGAGGGTTATGGGCTGAGTGCAGGTGGGTGGGACTAGGAGAGAGTAAGAATTCGGCACGGACTAGAAGGGCCAAGATGGCCTTTTTCTGTGCTGTAATTGCTATATGGTTATATGGTTATATGGACCTGCAAAACTGGTGGGGATTCCTATACAATGGTAGTTTTCTTTACAACCAAACAGTTTTGCAGATCACCTCAGAGAGAATTAGGAATCAAATGTGTAGTCTGAAATTAGAATTATGTCTGAGTCAAGTGAAGGTAATACATCCCATTACCTGATGATCTTTAGGGAATTAGTTGAATGTTCAGCAGATTTTATGAATTTGATTTCATAATCCTCAATGGTTCTTGTTTCAGTCGAAGCAAGCAGCTGAGAAGAAGGGTGTGAAGAAATCAGGTAGAAAAAGTTTTTTTTTTAAACACTGCTTGGGGAGGAGGGTCTGCACTGCGCAGGCGCATGACGTACCACGCCAAGCTTTAAAAACAGACCACCATATACAGCGACCATCATTGTAGCGGCCATCGTCGGAATGGACTGAGTCAGAGTGGGACGGCTTTGGCTCAACAGGCTTCGGAGTGAACAGGTAGAGGCCAGGGTAGGTTCGGGTAAGTTTTTTTGTCCGGTTTGTTTAGAGTAGACAGAATGCCAGGCAGGATGTTGGAATGCTCCTCTTACAGCATGTAGGAAGTCAGGGAGCCCTCCGGTGTCCCTGACAACGACACCTGCAAGAAGTGCATTCAGCTGCAGCTCCTAACAAACCGCGTTAGGGAACTGGAGCAGGAGCTGGATGGCCTGCGGATCATTTGGGAGAATGAGGAGATTATAGATAGTAGCTACAGGGAGGTAGTTACGGCAAAGGAGCAAAGCACAGGAAATTGGGTCACTCTCAGGCGAGGGAAGTGGAAAGGGCAGCCAGAGCAGGGTTCCCCTGTGGCCATTCCCCTCAACAACAAGTATACCACATTGGATACTGTTGGGGGGATGACTTACCTGGGACAAGCTGCAGCAGCCAGATCTCTGGCACTGAGTCTGGTTCTGCAGTGCAGAAGGGAGGGTGGAAAAAGAGGAGAGCGGTAGTGATAGGGGACTCGATAGTTAGAGGTACAGATAGGAGATTCTATGGCCGTGACAGAGAATCCAGGATGGTTTATTGCCTCCCGGGTGCCAGGGTCAAGGATGTCTCTGATCACTTGCATGACATTCTGAAGTGGGAGGGTGATCAGCCAGATGTCGTGGTGCACGTCGGTACCAATGACATAGCAAGGGAGAGTGAGGAGGTCCTGGAGAATGAGTATAGAGAGCTTGGTAGGAAGTTGAAAAGCAGGACCTCGAGGGTGGTAATCTCAGGATTGCTACCTGTGCTAGGTGCCAGTGAGGGTAGGAATAGGATGCTCTGGAGGATGAACAAGTATACCGCTGAAGAACTGGTGTAGGGGGCAGGGTTTCAGATTTCAGGATCATTGGGACCTCTTCTGGGGCAGGTGGGACCTGTACAAGAGAGACAGGTTACACTTGGATTACAAGGGGACCAATATCCTTTCAGGGAGGTTTGTTAGTGCTATTGGGGAGGCTTTAAACTAGATTTGCAGGGGTATGGGAACCAAAGTGCCAGAGCTGACAGTGTGGCTGGGGTGAAAATAAATGATGTTAAAAGTTCAAGCAAAGCCGCAAATAGAAAGGTTGTGTGTGGTGGTAAATATCTTCTGAGGTGTATATATTTCAATGCCAGGAGTATTGCGGGGAAGGCGGATGAGTTGAGGGTGTGGATTGACACGTGGAATTATGACGTCATAGCAATTAGTGAAACTTGGCTACAGGAGGGGCAGGACTGGCAGCTTAATATTCCAGGGTTCCGATGTTTCAGATGTGATCGAGGCAGAGGAATGAAAGGTGGGGGGTGGGGGTAGCATTGCTTGTTAGGGAAAATATTACAGCAGTGCTCAGGCAGGACAGATTAGAGGGCTTGTCTACTGAGTCCTTATGGGTGGAGCTGAGAAACAGGAAAGGTACGGCCACATTATAGACCACCCAATAGTCAGCGAGAATTGGAGGAGCAAATCTGCACAGAGATAGCAAGCAACTGCAGGAAACAAAGTAGTGGTGGTAGGGGATTTTAATTTTCCATATATTGATTAGGACTCCCATACTGTTAGGGGTCTAGATGGTTTAGAGTTTGTAAAATGTGTCAGGAAAGTTTTCTAAATCAATATATAGAGCTACCAACTAGAGGGGATGCAATATTGGATCTCCTGTTAGGAAATGAGTTAGGACAAGTGATGGAAGTGTGTGTAGGGGGGCACTTTGGTTCCAGTGATCATAACACCATTAGTTTCAACTTGATCATGGACAAGGATAGATCTGGTCCTAGGGTTGAGGTTCTGAACTGGAAGAAGGCCAAATTTGAAAAAATGAGAAGGGATCTAAAAAGTGTGGATTGGAACAGGTTGTTCTCTGGCAAGGATGTGATCAGTAAGTGGGAAGCCTTCAAAGAAGAAATTTTGAGAGCGCAGAGCTTGTGTGTTCCTGTCAGGTTTAAAGGCAAAGTGAATAGGAATAAGGAACCTTGGTTCTCAAGGGATATTGCAACTCTGATAAAGAAGAAGAGAGTTGTATGACATGTATAGGAAACAGGGAGTAAATAAGGTGCTTGAGGAGTATAAAAAGTGCAAAAAAATACTTAAGGAAGAAATCAGGAGGGCTAAAAGAAGACATGAGGTTGCCTTGGCAGTCAAAGTGAAGGATAGTCCAAAGAGCTTTTACAGGTATATTAAGAGCAAAAGGATTGTAAGGGATAAAATTGGTCGTCTTGAAGATCAGAGTGGTCAGCTATGTGTGGAACCAAAAGAAATGGGGGAGATCTTAAATGGGTTTTTTGCATCTGTATTTACTAAGGAAACTGGCATGAAGTCTAATTAAGGGAAACAAGTAGTGAGACCATGGAAACTGTACAGATTGAAAAGGAGGAGGTGCTTGCTATCTTGAGGCAAATTAAAGTGGATAAATCCCCAGGACCTGCAGGGTATTCCCTCGGACCTTGAAGGAGACTAGTGTTGAAATTGCAGGGGCCCTGGCAGATATACTTAAAATGTCGCTGTCTATGGGTGAGCTGCCGGAGGATTGGAGAGTGACTCATGTTGTTCTGTTGTTTAAAATAGGATCGAAAAGTGATCCAGGAAATTATAGGCTGGTTAGTTTGACGTCAGTGGTGGGTAAGTTATTGGAGGGAGTAATAAGAGACAGAATCTACAAGCATTTGGATAGACAGGGAATTAGGGAGAGTCAACATGGCTTTGTGCGTGGTAGGTTCACGTTTGACCAATCTATTGGAGTTTTTCGAGGAGGTTACCAGGAATGTGGATGAAGGGAAGGCAGTGGATGTTGTCTACATGGACTTCAGTAAGGCCTTTGACAAGGTCCCGCATGGGAGGTTAGTTAGGAAAATTCAATCACTAGGTATACATGGAGAGGTGGTAAATTGGATTAGACATTGGCTCAATGGAAGAAGCCAAAGACTGATAGTAGAGTGGAGTTCTGTGACTAGTGGTGTGCCACCGGGAGCAGTGCTGGGTCCGTTATTATTTGTCATCTATATCAATGATCTGGATGATAATGTGGTAAATTGGATCAGCAAATTTGCTGATGATACAAAGATTGGAGGTGTAGTGGACAATGAGGAGTGTTTTCAGAGCTTGCACAGGGACTTGGACCAGCTGGAAAAATGAGCTGAAAAATGGCAGATGGAGTTTAATACAGACAAGTGTGAGGTATTGCACTTTGGAAGGACAAACCAAGGTAGAACATACAGGGTAACTGGTAAGGCACTGAGGAGTGCAGTAGAACAGAGGGATCTGGGAATACAGATGCAAAATTCCCTAAAAGTGGCGTCACAGGTAGATAGGGTTGTAAAGAGAGCTTTTGGTACATTGGCCTTTATTAATCAAAGTATTGAGTATAAGAGCTGGAATGTTATGATGAGGTTGTATAAGGCATTGATGAGGCTGAATCTGGAATATTGTCTTCAGTTTTGGTCACCAAATTACAGGAAGGATATTAATAAGGTTGAAAGAGTGCAGAGAAGGTTTACAAGGATGTTGCCAGGACTTGAGAAACTCAGTTACAGAGAAGGGTTGAATAGGTTAGGACTTTATTCTCTGGAGCGTAGAAGAATGAGGGGAGATTTGATAGAGGTATATAAAATTATGATGGGTATAGACAGAGTGAATGCAAGCAGGCTTTTTCCACTGAGGCAAGAGGAGAAAAAAAACCAGAGGACATGGATTAAGGGTGAGGGGGGAAAAGTTTAAAGGGAACATTAGGGGAGGCTTCTTCACACAAAGAGTGGTAGGAGTATGGAATGAGCTGCCAGACGAGGTAGTAAATATGGGTTCTTTTTTAACATTTAAGAATAAATTGGACAGATACATGGATGGGAGGTGTATGGAGGGATATGGTCCGTGTGCAGGTCAGTGGGACTAGGGAGAAAATAGTTCGGCACAGCCAAGAAGGGCCAAAAGGTCTGTTTCTGTGCTGTAGTTTTTCTATGGTTTCTATAATGCTACCTTGTGTGAGACCTTAAATCATTGATTCAAATGCACAAGTAAAAATGCAGATTTTCTCTTCACTTGAAAATAATGATTGAAAACAACTCATGGATGTAGACTAAATGGCAGCAACCCACAAAGCCATCACCCAGAGACAGGGTAAATACATGCATTTCTCCTGTAGTTGTGTGAGACTAGAACCAGAGGACACAGGTTTAGGATGAAAAGGTGAAATATTTAGGGGAAATCTGAAGGAAACTTCTTCACTTAGAGGATGGTGTGAGTGTGGAATGTTGAAATTGAACCTTCAAGTGGATGCGGGTTGAAATGCAGCATTTAGGAGAAGTTTGGATAGGTTCGTGGATGAGAAGGGTATAGGGGCCTTTGGCTTGGTGCTGGTAAATGGGACTAGGCAGTAAAACAGGTCAGCATGGACTAGGTGAGCCTGTTTCTATGCTGTAGTATTCTATGTCTCTATGAGGGTCAGGCAGCACCTGTGGAAAAAGGAAAAGACCATAAGATGTTGGAGCAGGTTTCGGCCATTCAGCCCATTGAGTCTACTCTGCCACTTCATCATGGCTGATCCATTTTCCTCTCAATCCCATTCTCCTGCCTTCTCCCTATAAACTTCACACCCTGACAAATACAGAACCTATCAACCTCCATCTAAATACCCAATTACCTGGCCTCTACAGCCATCTGTGGCAACAAGTTCCAAAGATTCACCACCCTTGGGCCAAAGAAATTCCTCCTTATCCCCATCCTAAATTGATGTCCCACTATTATAAGGCTGTGTTCTCTGGTCCTAAACTCTCCAAACTTAAAAAACATCCTCTCCACATCCACTCTATCCAGGCCTTTCAGCATTCAATGAGATTCCCCTCATTCTTCTAAGTTCCAGTGAGTGAAGGCCCAACACCATCAATTACTCGTCAATGATAAGCCTTTCATTTCCAGAACCTTCTCTGAACTGTCTCAAGTGTCAGCACATCCTTTCTTAGATAAGAGGCCAAAACTCACAATACTCCAAGTAAGGCCTCGCCAGTGCTTTATAAAGTCTGAGCATTACATTTTTGTTTTTATGTTCTAGTCCTCTCAAAATGAATGCTAACATTACATTTGCCTTCCTCACCACCGATTCAACCTGCAAATGAACCCTTCGGGAATCCTGTACGAAGACTCCCAAGTTCCCTTGCACCTCATTTTCTCCCCATTTAGAAAATAGCCTATGCTTTTATTTCTTCTACCAAATTGCATGATCAAACACTTCCTGACACTGTGTTCTGTTTGCCACTTCCTTGCCTATTCTCCAAGTCTGTCTAGGTCCTTCTGCAGCCTTCCTGTTTCTTCAACGCTACATTCACCTCCATCTATCTTCATGTCATCCGCAAACTTGGCCACAAAGCCATCAATTCTGTCATTCAAATAAGAATAGTTTTAGGTCAATGACCCTTGTTGGAATGTGGGAAGAGAGGAAAAAACATTAGTTTAAAGTTGCAGTCATAGTGCGGGAGAAATGGATGTGACAAATTCTATGCCTTTGACAAGGTGACAGAAGGGTTGTTGTGGTGATTAGCTATTGATGAAGCTATCTCTTTCATAGGTTAATAAGGAGAATGATTCTACTATAATGACTGATGGTGCTGGTTCATAGAGAATTTTATTATTATGCAGGTACATTTATTAGAAACTTGAAATGAAACCTGACTAATGCAATTTGAAATAATTTCCCAGTTTCACCCAAAATGGACATTCTAGGGAGGAAATCCTCTCAATCAGAAACTGTAACACGGGAACATGGCAGTTAGCATGACACTATTACAGCTCAGGCCATTGGAGTTTGGACTTCAATTTCGATGTCATCTGGAAGGAGTTTGTATGTCTTCCCCATGAACTCAACAGTTTCCTCTGAGTGCACTGCTTTCGTCCCATAGTCCAAAGATGTATGGCAGTGATTCCCAGCAGGGGTAGTTAAGGGGGTGTTAGGGGAAATAGAAGTCATGGGGGTTCAAGAAGTTCAAGATTCTTGCGGGAGTGGGTGGTGGTAATGGCACACTAACTTGAGATATGAGACCTGACCAACCATGTCAACTCACTGCCATCATCAACATCCGGTAGGCCTTCCCCGTTTGTGTTAATCTTTTATTTTAATTTAGCCCCAGTGGTAATTACAAACAGAGATTTACAAGAGTACTGCTTACACCTGCAATCACAGGAAAAGAATTTTCAGATGAATTTGAACGATCTGGAAATTTCAGACTGGGTAATTAACCTATTTCTTTGCAAGGTGGAAGAACAGGAAGAGAGCTTGCAAGAAGAAGTGATCAAAATTCAGAAGGATGCGGCAGCAAAAATGTCGGCTTTTGAGGTATGTCACTACACTGTCATAGGAAGTTTCCTGGTCTTTGGAAAAGAGCCAAACTCCTCTGCATTGTATTTCCATCCTCCTACCTTGCTGAAAGAGGCTTCAGTGCAGTGAACCCTATACTCACAAAAATCAGAAACCACTTCGACATTGTTATGTGTGGGGATTTAAAGCTTTTGGTGTCACAAACTGAAACAGATGTTTCAGCTCTTGCTAAAAACCATCAAGCTCAAGAATCACATTGCTATCAAAGCTGCTGTATAGTGCACAGGTACTGTGTAAGCTAGGTTTAAAGACAAATAAAAAATTTAAAGCAGAATCATTTTTCTTATGTCAGCATATGGTAGACATGCTTTTACACTATGGGGGCACGGGAAAGTATATTGTGCCTATGAGCGGCAATTGGCAAGTATGAAGGTGCTTTATGGTGATGTTGGTAAGTATGAAAGTGCTTTAGAGGGGTGTTGCACTAAAAAAGGTTTGGAAACACCGATGAATGGGTTAGTTGATTAACTGATCATTGTAAATTATCCTGTGACTAGGCTAAGGTTAAACTGGTGAGTTGCTAGTGGTGCAACTTGAAAGGCCGGAAATTAAACTCTAAATTATCTAAATTAAAAGAAGACTAACTTCATAGCAGAATTTACTGATAATTTAATACTACTGGGTTACAAAAAACACTAACGTTTCCTTTCCCTTTATGTTTTGAGACAACACACTAAATAATATTTCAAACATCTTCAAAGATTTTAGATTTTGAATGAACCTTTGATCATTAATGAAATGTTTCAACAATTACTTATTAGTATTTTTATACCAAAAGTCAACAGAAAATTTTCCAACATCACATTTAACTTAAACATTTCATTAAGCTACAGTCTATTAATTTGTGTGGTGTGCTCTCTTTTCAGGCAGATTGAAGTCTCAGAACCACAGGTTCCTTATTCTTGCTACTTCTAATAAATGATAATGAGGTAGAAGTTCATCCTCAGGACAATGGCTCCTAACTCACAGGTATAGAAATGTTTACATGATTTATTCTGCTCCTGAAATTCATTCCTATTAGCTATCTTAGTTAGCTGTTTGTGTACTTTTTAATTTCTAAACTAGAGTACAAAATAGACAGTGCATAGCTCTCTCTACATTTGTAGTGTTGTTCAGTTGATAAATTCAGTGTTTGAACATAGAACAGTACAGCTCAAAACTGGCCCTTACGTCCATAATGTAGTTGCGACCTTTTAACATACTCCACGGTCAATCTAACCCTTCCTGCCAATGTACCCATACCCTCCATTGTTTTCATCCATGTGCCTATCTAAAATCACTTAAAGGTCCATAATGTTTCAGCATCCACCACTACCACCAGCAATGCATTCCAGACTATTGACCACTCTTTGTAAAAAATGATACCTCTGGCATCCCCCTATACTTCCCTCTAATCACTTTAAAATTATTTCCTCTCATATTAGCCTTTCACACCCTGAGAAAAAGGTAGGGCTGTCCACCCTATCTATGCCTCTTATCATTTTATTCCTCTCTATCAGGTTACCTCTCACCCTTCTTTGTTCCTAACCTGCTCAACCTATCTCATGTGACATGTTCTCTAATCCAGGCTGCATCCTGGTAAATCTCCTCTGCACCCTCTCTGAATCTTCCACATACTTCCTAAAATGAGGCAACCAGAACTGTACACAATGTGATTCAAGTGGAATCTAAGAAGAGTTTTATATAAGCACAGCATTACCTCGTGTCTGTTGAACTCATCAATGAGGGCAACACCATTTAACCACTCTATCAACTTGCATGGAAACCTTGAGGGACATTTGGACTTGAACCCCAAGACTTCTCTGTTCATCCACACTGCTAATAGTCCTTCTACTAACATTGCAATCTGCCTTCAAGTTGGACTTTCCAAAGTGCATCATTTCACCTTTTCAGGATTGAATGCCCTGTGTTATCAGTTCAATAATTTGGTCATGTTAGAACATTTTGTGTATGTGGCACAGATACGACCAATGTGGCCTCCTGAGAATGATAAAAAAAAAACCATGCCTTTGAGCAGCTTCTGCACTGGAATTAGTCACTCAATGTCGAGAGACAGAATGAACTGTGACTGAGGTCCTTTCCACAAAGCTCTTGCTTTGGTTATGGTGGGGCTTCAATGGATCTCTTGACTCATTCTCTTGCAGTCCAAAATGTGCAGTTGGCAACATTCCCCTATGGTCATCTTGCTGTACAAGTTTCAGGAAGTAAATGGGACAAGAAGGGGTCCTTTGATCGACAAAGCCTGCCCCAACCAGACATTGTGCACACCACAATCTACAGAGTCAGACGGGCTATTCAAAATCCAATCTTAGATAAGGTGAAGCTTTCTTCTGTTAATTATTTGGAAGCAGTCATCTTCACCTCCCACCTTGACATCCAAATCGTATCACTGATTTAGCCTTTACCTGAAGTTGAACTGGGTCTATTTCAATAACTCAATACATATTCCATTGCAGTGTAGCTTTGCCAGTTTGTTTCAGCACAATACCATCTTGAGTCAGTGGTAACAATACCTAGAATTTAAGATTGTATTTCTATGTCAGCTGGCAGGACAGTCTTAAGTGAATAGTAACACACACAAAAAGTGCTGGTGAACTCAGCAGGCCAGGCAGCATCTATAGGAAGAGGTACAGTCGACATTTCAGGCCGAAACCCTTCGTCAGGACTAACTGAAAGAAGAGATTTGAAAGTGGAAGGGGGAGGGAGAGATCCAAAATGATAGGAGAAAACAGGAGGGGGAGGGATGGAGCCAAGAGCTGGACAGTTGATTGGCAAAAGGGATACGAGGCTGGAGAAGGGAGAGGATCATGGGACGGGAGGCCTAGGGAGAAAGAAGCGGGGAGGGAAGACCAGAGGATAGGCAAGGAGTTATAGTGAGAGGGACAGAGGGAGAAAAAAGAGAGAGGGGGAAAAGAAATAATAATAACAAACTAACTGAAAGAAGAGATAGTAAGAGATCGGGCCCGAAACATTGACTGTATCTCTTCCTATAGATGCTGCCTGGCCTGCTGCATTCACCAGCACTTTTTGTGTGTGTTGCTTGAATTTCCAGCATCTGCAGATTTCCTTGTGTTCAAGTGAATAGTAGTCTGTTTATGGTTAACCTAACTGAAGGTCTCATTTCATCCCAGAAGCATTAATGCTCTGTAAACACTTTACGTTTCAATGGGAAAATACATTTATGAATGGTATAGCTGCAAAATCTGTGGACCTATGTAACACAGAACCAATTAATACTTTACAATTCCTTCATTCAGATAAAGCTTATTAGATATATTTCTTTTTTAGCTTACCCACTTTTCGTTGCATGAGTGTTAGAAGAATGTTTACTGCAAGGAATTTAATTTTATTTATCGTTTTAGTGTGAGTTTTGCTTTTCCGTTTTGCTTTTCTCCATGTTGTCAAATGAGAGAAAAAAATCCCCACTCAAGTGTCTGCTAACAGTTCAAACAAATAAAGAGAAAGCTGAAATGATTGCTTTTGTTGAATGAAACATCACATGTATTGCATTTTTCAATTGAGCAAAATGCTGGCTGCCACATTCAATTGTACTGCTTGAAGAGACCAGCTATTAAAATGGGCTTTGTCACATAAAATGAAGCTTTATGGACATTAACACATTCTGTTTATGTGCCTTGAGAGAGCATGGAAGTTTCATCATGATTACCCAGCATTAATTAGATTAGATTAGATTCAACTTTATTGTCATTGTGCCGAGTACAGATACAAAGCCAATGAAATGCAGTTAGCATCTAACCAGAAATGCAAAGAATAGTGTTATTTACAAAATACCTGCGAATAAAAAGTAAGTGCTACAGCACACAAATATAAAAGTACTGAGACAGTTCAATACGGATTCAATACTGCTTAGTGCTGTGATGTGAGGTTCAGCAGTGTCACAGCCTCAGGGAAGAAGCTTTTCCTGCGTCTGCTGGTGCAGGAGCAAAGGCTCCTGTAGCACCTACCGGATGGGAGGAGAGTAAAAAACCCATGGTTAGGGTGAGATGCATCCTTGATAATGCTTTTCACACTGCCCAGGCAACGTTTATGGTAGATGTTCTCAATGGTGGGCAATTGGGTGCCGATAATCCACTGGGCAGTTTTCACCACACGCTGGAGTGCTTTGCGGTCCAATATGGGACAATTGCCATACCACACTGAGATGCAGTTAGTGAGTATGCTCTCAATGGTACAGCGGTAAAAGTCCGTCAGTATCCTGGGACAGAGGTGAGCTTTCTTGATGTTCTGCAGGAAATAAAGGCGCTCTTGTGCGTTTTTGATCAGGATGGAGGAGTTCAGGGACCAGGTGAGATCCTCAGAAATGTGGACACCAAGGAATTTGAAGCTTGATACACGCTCCACTACAGCTCCGTTTATGTAGATGGGGACGTGAGTGTGGCTCTTAGCATGCCTGAAGTCCACAATGATCTCCTTGGTCTTCTGGGTGTTAAGGGCCAGGTTGTTGTCACGTGGCCAGGTGCTGGACCTCGTCCCTGTAGGCCATCTCGTCATCCCTCTGATCAGGCCAACAACCATGGTGTCATCTGCGAACTTGATTATGGAGTTAGAACCGTGTACAGGAACGCAGTCATAGGTGAAAAGGGAGTACTGAAGAGGGCTCAGCACACAGCCTTGAGGCACGCCGGTGTTCAAGGTGAGAGTGGAGGAGGAGAGGTTGTCTAACTTAACTGATTGAGGTCTGTTAGTCAGAAAGTCCAAGGTCCAATTGCAGAGGGATGAGCTGATACCAAGTTGGCGAAGTTTGGCGATCAGCTTGGAGGGGATCACAGTATTTAATGCCAAACTAAAGTCAATGAACAGCATCCTGACGTAAGAGTTGGGGCTGTCCAGGTGGGTCAGGGCAGAGTGAAGTGTCGTGGAGATGGCATCCTCTGTTGACCTGTTGGTGCGACAGGCAAATTGATGAGGGTCCAGGGTAGTGGGCAGACAGGATTTCAGATGTGATAGAACCAGTCTCTCAAAGCACTTTGCAAAGATGGGGGTGAGTGCAACTGGGCGGAAGTCATTCAGGCCCGTGGCAGTGGAATGCTTCGGCACTGGCATGATGGTGGCAATCTTGAAGTTTGTGGGGACAACTGCCTGGGCCAGGGACAGATTAAAAATGTTTGTGAAGACCCCGGCCAACTGCTCTACACAGGCTCTGAGCACACGGCCAGGTATTCCATCTGGACCAGCTGCCTTCCATACATTCACCCTGCTCAGGGTGGCGCAAACATCGGAGGTGGAAAGTGAGAGAGGCAGTTCACCAGGTGGGAGATCCGCTTTGAGGGTGACCTCCTTGTTCCCTCGGTCAAAGCGAGCGTAGAAGTAATTGAACTCATCAGGGAGGAAAGCAGAGCTGGAAGGGGGCACAGTACTAGGAGGTTTGAAGTCTGTAATGACCTGTGTGCCATGCCACATGTGCCGGGGGTCCAAGGAGTTGAAATGCTCCTCAATTCTCTGTTTATATATGTGTTTAGCCTGAGAGATGCCCCTCCTCAGGTTGGCCCTGGCTGAGCTGCAAGCCTCCCGGTCTCCAGGCCTGAAGGCTGAATCTCTGGCTTTGAGCAGGAGGCAAAGTTCTCTGTTTATCCATGGTTTCTGATTGGGGAAAACTTTTATTTGTTTTTGTGATGTCACTCTATCTACAAACTTGTTGATGTGCTCAAGGACAGAGTTGGTATAGAAGTCAATGTTAATCTGAGAGTCTGTGGCGGCATGGGCAGCAAACGTGCTCCAGTCTGTGTGCTGGAATTGGTGCTGAAGGGCAGAGTCAGCCCCCTCCAGCCAGACCTTAGCATTGTGGGTTTCACACGTTTAATGACCGGGCTATACTTGGGAAGCGGAAACATAGAACATAGAACAGTACAGCACAGTACAGGCCCTTCAGCCCACAATGTTGTGCCGATCCTTAAACCCTGCCTCCCATATAACTCCCCCCCACCTTAAATTCCTCCATATACCTGTCCAATAGTCTCTTAAATTTCATGAGTGTATTTGCCTCCACCACTGACTCAGGCAGTGCATTCCACGCACCAACCACTCTCTGAGTGAAAAACCTCCCTCTGATATCCCCCTTGAACTTGCCACCCCTTACCTTAAAGCCATGTCCTCTTGTATTGAGCAGTGGTGTCCTGGGGAACAGGCGCTGGCTCTCCACTCTATTCCTCATAATATCTTGTATACCTCTATCATGTCTCCTCTCATCCTCCTTCTCTCCAGAGAGTAAAGCCCTAGATCCCTTAATCTCTGATCATTATGCACACTCTCTAAACCATGCAGCATCCTGGTAAATCTCCTCTGTACCCTTTCCAATGCTTCCACATCCTTCCTATAGTGAGGTGACCAGAACTGGACACAGTACTCCAAGTGTGGCCTAACCAGAGTTTTATAGAGCTGAATCATTACCCAGCGACTCTTCAACTCTATCACTCGACTTATGAAAGCTAACACTCCATAAGTGTTCTTAACTACCCTATCCACCTGTGAGGCAACTTTCAGGGCTCTGTGGATATGTATTCCCAGATCCCTCTGCTCCTCCACACTTCCAAGTATCCTGCCATTTACTTTATACTCTGCCTTGGAGTTTCTCCTTCCAAAGTGTACCACCTCACATTTCTCCAGGTTGAACTTCATCTGCCACTTCTCAGCACACTTCTGCATCCTATCAATGTCTCTCTGCAATCTTCAACAATCCTCTACACTATCCACAACACCACCAACCTTTGTGTCATCTGAAAACTTGCCAACCCACCCTTCTATCCTCACATCCAGGTCGTTAATAAAAATCACGAAAAGTAGAGGTCCCAGAACTGATCCTTGTGGGACACCACTAGTCACAATCTTCCAATCTGAATGTACTCCCTCCACCACAACCCTCTGCTTTCTGCAGGCAAGCCAATTCTGAATCCACCTGGCCAAACTTCCCTGGATCCCATGCCTTCTGACTTTCTGAGTAAGCCTACCGTGTGGAACCTTGTCAAATGCCTTACCAAAAATCCATGTAGATCACATCGACTGCACGACCCTCATCTATATGCCTGGTCACCTCCTCAAAGAATTCTATCAGGCTTGTTAGTCACGATCTGCCCTTCACAAAGCCATGCTGACTGTCCCTGATCAGACCATGATTCTCTAAATGCCCATGGATCCTATGTCTAAGAATCTTTTCCAACAGCTTTCCCACCACAGATGTAAGGCTCACTGGTCTATAATTACCCGGACTATCCCTACTACCTTTTTTGAACAAGGGGACAACGTTCACCTCCCTCCAATCCTCCAGTACCATTCCCATGGACAACAAGGACATAAAGATCCTAGCCAGAGACTCAGCAATCTCTTCCCTTGCCTCGTGGAGCAGCCTGGGGTATATTCCGTCAGGCCCCGGGGACTTATCTGTCCTAATGTATTTTAACAACTCCAACACCTCCTCTCCCTTAATATCAACATGCTCCAGAACATCAACCTCACTCATATTGTCCTCACCATCATCAAGTTCCCTCTCATTGGTGAATACCGAAGAGAAATATTCAATGAGGACCTCGCTCACTTCCACAGCCTCCAGGCACATCTTCCCATCTTTATCTCTAATCAGTCCTATCATCACTCCTATCATCCTTTTGTTCTTTACAAAATTGAAGTATGCCGTGGGATTTTCCTTTACCCTACTCACCAAGGCCTTCTCGTGCCCCCTTCTTGCTCTCCTCAGCCCCTTCTTAAGCTTCTTTCTTGCTACCCTATATTCCTCAATAGACCCATCTGATCCTTGCTTCCTAAACCTCATGTATGCTGCCTTCTTCCACTGGACTAGATTCTCCACCTCACTTGTCACCCATGGTTCCTTCACCCTACCATTCTTTATCTTCCTCACCGGGACAAATTTATCCCTAACATCCTGCAAGAGATCCCTAAACATCAACCACATGTCCATAGTACATTTCCCTGCAAAAATATCATCCCAATTCACACCCGCAAGTCCCAGCCTTATAGCCTCATAATTTGCCCTTCCACAATTAAAAATTTTTCTGTCCTCTCTGATTCTATCCTTTTCCATGATAATGGTAAAGGCCAGGGAATGGTGGTCACTGTCACCCAGATGCTCACCCACTGAGAGATCTGTGACCTGACCCGGTTCGATACCTAATACTAGATTTAGTATGGTATTCCCTCTAGTCGGCCTGTCAATATACTGTGACAGGAATCCGTCCTGGACACACTTAACAAACTCTGCCCCATCTAAACCATTGGAACTAATCAGGTGCAAAACAATATTAGGGAAGTTAAAGTCACCCATGATAACAACCCTGTTATTTTTGCACCTTTCCAAAATCTGCCTTCCAATCTGCTCCTTGGTATCTCTGCTGCACCAGGGAGTCTATAGAATATCCCCAATAGAGTAACTGCTCCCTTCCTGTTCCTGACTTATACCTATACTGACAAAAGAGGATCCTGCTATATTACCCACCCTTTCTGTGGCTCTAATAGTATCCCTGACCAGTAATGCCACCCCTCCTCCCCTTTCCCCCCCTCTCTCTCCCTTTTAAAGCACTGAAATCCAGGAATATTGAGAATCCATTCCTGCCTTGGTGCTAGCCAAGTCTCTGTAATGGCCACTACATCATAATTCCATGTGTGTATCCAAGCTCTCAGTTCATCACCTTTGTTCTTGATGCTAGTTGCATTGAGGTGCACAAACTTTAGCCCTTCTGCCTTACTACCTTTACACCCTTTATTCTGTTTCCTGTTCCTCAAGGTCTCTTTATATGTTAGATCTGGCTTTACTCCATGCACTAGCATTTCTCTCATGACCTTTATCCTCCTCCACCTCACTATCTGCTCTAACACTCTGGTTCCCCTCCCCCTGCAATTCTAGTTTAAACCCCCGGAGCAGCACTAGCAAACCTGCCGGCAAGGATGTTAGTTCCCCTCCAGTTCAGGTACAACCCGTCCTGTCGGAACAGGTCCCACCTTCCCTGGAACAAGACCCGATTGTCCAGAGACATGAAGCCCTCCTTCTTGCCCCAGCTCCTTAGCCACGTATTTAGCTGCATTATCTTCCTATTTCTAGCCTCACTAGCACGTGGCACGCGTAGCAATCCTGAGATTGCAACCCTGGAGGTCCTGTCCTTCAACTTTGCACCTAACTCCTTAAATTCTCTTTGCAGGACCTCCCCCTTCTTCCTATCCACGTCATTAGTCCCTACATGGATCACGACATCTGGCTGCCCACATTCTCTCTTGAGAATACAGAGAACTCGATCCGAGATATCGTGAACCCTGGCACCAGAGAGACAACAGACCATCCGGGATTCTCGATCTCTTCCGCAGAACCTCTTATCTGTCCTCCTAACTATCGAATCCCGTAACACTACTGCTCTCCTCTTTTCCCTCCTTCCCTTCTGAGTTGAGGGTCCAGTCTCAGTGCCAGAGACACAACCACTGCAACTTGTCCCTGGTAGGTCGTCCCCACCAACAGTATCCAAAACAGTATACTTATTGTTGATGGGAACGGCCACAGGGGTGCTCTGCTCATTCTTTCTATTCCCCTTCCCTCTCCTGACAGTCACCCAGCTACCTGCCTCCTGACTTTTAGGGGTGACTATCTCCCTGTAAATCCTGTTTATTTCTGCCTCTGCCTCACGAATGATCCGAAGTTCATCCAGCTCTAGCTCCAGTTCCCTAACTCGGTTTGTCAGGAGCTGCAACTGGATGCACCTTTTACGGGTGTAGTCATCAGTGACAATTGTCCTCACCCGGACTTCCCACATACTGCAAACGGAGCACTTGACTATCCTAACCGCTGCCTCCATTACCTACTCCTAAGTTAATTAGAGTAATTAAAGGAATTTACCCGGCCTTACCTCACTGGGAGTAAGCTCGTCCTCAGACTCTGCTCGCCGAAGCCTCTTGAGCCAAAGCCTTCCTACTCTGTCTCCCACTACTCCGTCGCCCGCTCCGTTAATCTGCTTGCTTTTAAACTCTCCCGCTGTCTCACGGGACGACTTTCACGTGCTTGTGCAGTCATGCCCCATTCAAATTGCTGAAGAAATGACTGCCCCTTCTCAATCTGCTCACTTTTTAAACTCTCCTGCTGTCTCAAGGGCTGACTTTCATGCGCTTGCGCAGTCGTGCCCCGTTCAAACTGCCGAAGAAATCAATGAAAGATGGTCGGACTGTCCCAGGTCGGGGAGGGTAGTGGCTTTGTAAGCGTCAGCCACATTTGTGTAGACATGATCTAAGGTTTTATTTCCCTTTGTGGTGCATGATACATTTTGGTAAAATCTTGGAAGCATGGTACGTAGGTTACAATGATTAAAGTCCCCAGCGACAATAGAGGCTCCATCTGGATGCAACGTCTGCAGCTTGCTAATAGCGACACTGAGGTCTTTCATGGCTACTTTAGCGTTAGCATCTGGTGATACATAAACTGCAACAGCAATGATGCATGTAAACTCTCATGGTTGATAAAAAGGTCTGCACTTAATAATCAGGTATTCCAGATCAGCAGAGCAATAAGTGTCAGCAATGGTTGAGTTAGTACACCATGATCGATTCATGTAAATGCATAAACCAGTTCCTCTACTTTTACCTGTTGCTGTTGCAGCTCTGTCAGCCCTGAAGACCGTGCGCCCTTCCAGTTCCACCACATTGTTTGGGACATCACTGTTTAGCTATGTCCCTGTAAAAAACATGACGATGCAATCCATAAGCCTTCTTTGAGTAAGGGTCCAAGTCCTTAGTTCGCCCAGCTTGTTTATCAGAGACTGAACACTGGTGAAGAAGCTGGCTGGTGTGGATTTAGCCTTAGCCTAGCATGCAAACCTCCACGCTTCCCCCGTCTACCAATTACTACCAATGTAAATACATTCAGAGAAATTTGCATGTTTTCCACATCATAGGCGGTAAATAAATAGCACTGTAAATATATATACAGAAAGCCATTGTTCTCTATAGTTAAGTATGAGTTTTTTGTGATATCTTGATTTATTGCTAATGATATGACAATACTTGTTTGGTAAATTTTCAAAGGAATCTATTGCAATGAGAGCAAATTCATCTCAATTTTTTCTGTAGAATGCATTCATAGAGTCATTCAGCATAGAAGTAGGTTCTTTAGCCCGTTTTGTCCATGCCAACCGTTTTGTCTATCTGCTCTAAACCCATCTGCCTGCAAAAGAACCATATCCCTCCAGGCCTTACAGACTTAAATGTTTGCCTAAATGTCTCTTATTAACATATGTTTCTGATTCCACCATCTCTTTTCCATCATGTTGTAAATGTTGTAAAATTCTGAGCCATTCCGAACAAAAGTCTTTGTTTAATACTTAATTGCATTTTACTTCGAGATGTCTCTGTTTTTAAATTGTCATATGACAGTTCTAGGCTATTGAAAAATATTAAAAACTCAAGGCTTTATAAGAAAAAGAAATTAAAATCAAAATGTTATCCATATATGACTAGAAATATGGTTGAAATTTATGAGGCAAATATACTCCTTTCCCCAATTTCATTTATTACCTATTCTTTCATTATTTCTATTGCCGGTAACAAAATTTGTTACATTCCTTTCAGTTTTCATGTAAGTAAAAGATTGGTCAAGCACAAGATGTGTAATTAGTTTAAAGTTACTAAAACTGATTCAACAGTTCCCTATCCTTTCTGTGCAGGAAAGGTCACATTATCGACATTGGAGATGCTCAACTTATGATTTAGCATTGAAATGAGATTTACAACAAGAGTGGAACAGTCAGCCTAACAAACCAATGTTAATAGAAACCATAGGAACCATGGAAAAACTACAGCACCGAAACAGGCCTTTTGGCCCTTCTTGGCTGTGCCGAACTATTTTCTGCCTAGTCCCACTGACCTGCACACGGACCATATCCCTCCATACACCTCCCATCCATGTATCTGTCCAATTTATTCTTAAATGTTAAAAAAGAACCCGCATTTATCACCTCGTCTGGCAGCTCATTCCATACTCCCACCACTCTCTGTGTGAAGAAGCCCCCACTAATGTTCCCTTTAAACTTTCCCCCCTCACCCTTAACCCATGTCCTCTGGTTTTTTTCTCCCCTTGCCTCAGTGGAAAAAGCCTGCTTGCATTCACTCTATCTATACCCATCATAATTTTATATACCTCTATCAAATCTCCCTTCATTCTTCTATGCTCCAGGGAATAAAGTCCTAACCTATTCAACCTTTCTCTGTAACTGAGTTTCTCAAGTCCCGGCAACATCCTTGTAAACCTTCTCTGCACTCTTTCAACCTTATTTATATCCTTCCTGCAATTTGGTGACCAAAACTGAACACAATACTCCAGATTCGGCCTCACCAATGCCTTATACAACCTCATCATAACATTCCAGCTCTTATACTCAATACTTTGATTAATAAAGGCCAATGTACCAAAAGCTCTCTTTACGACCCTATCTACCTGTGACGCCACTTTTAGGGAATTTTGTATCTGTATTCCCAGATCCCTCTGTTCTACTGCACTCCTCAGTGCCTTACCATTAACCCTGTATGTTCTACCTTGGTTTGTCCTTCCAACGTGCAATACCTCACACTTGTCTGTATTAAACTCCATCTGCCATTTTTCAGCTCATTTTTCCAGCTGGTCCAAGACCCTCTGCAGTCTCTGAAAACCTTCCTCACTGTCTACTACACCTCCAATCTTTGTATCATCAGCAAATTTGCTGATCCAATTTACCACATTATCATCCAGATCATTGATATAGATGACAAATAACAATGGACCCAGCACTGATCCCTGTGGCACACCACTAATCACAGGCCTCCACTCTGAGAAGCAATTCTCTACTACCAGTCTTTGGCTTCTTCCATTGAGCCAATGTCTAATCCAATTTACCACCTCTCCATGTATACCTAGCGACTGAATTTTCCTAACTAACCTCCCATGCGGGACCTTGTCAAAGGCCTTACTGAAGTCCATGTAGACAATATCCACTGCCTTCCCTTCATCCACTTTCCTGGTAACCTCCTCGAAAAACTCCAATAGATTGGTCAAACATGACCTACCACGCACAAAGCCATGTTGACTCTCCCTAATAAGTCCCTGTCTATCCAAATGCTTGTAGGTTCTGTCTCTTAGTACTCCCTCCAATAACTTACCTACTACCGACGTTAAACTCACCGGCCTATAATTTCCCGGATTACTTTTTGATCTTTTTTTAAACAGCAGAACAACATGAGCCACTCTCCAATCCTCCGGCACCTCACCTGTAGACAGCGACATTTTAAATATTTCAGCCAGGGCCCCTGCAATTTCAACACTAGTCTCCTTCAAGGTCCGAGGGAACTCCCTGTCAGGTCCCGGGGATTTATCCACTTTAATTTTCCTCAAGACAGCAAACACCTCCTCCTTTTCAATCTGTACATTTTCCATGATCTCACTACTTGTTTCCCTTAATTCCATAGACTTCATGCCAGTTCCCTTAGTAAATACAGATGCAAAAAAACCTATTTAAGATCTCCCCCATCTCCTTTGGTTCCGCACATAGCCGACCACTCTGATCTTCAAGAGGACCAATTTTATCCCTTACAATCCTTTAGCTCTTAATATACCTGTAAAAGCTCTTTGGATTATCCTTCACTTTGACTGCCAAGGCAACCTCATGTCTTCTTTTAGCCCTCCTGATTTCCTTCTTAAGTATTTTCTTGCACTTCTTATACTCCTCAAGCACCTTATTTACTCCCCGTTTCCTATACATGTCATACAATTAACTTACAGCGTCTACTTGAGTGGTGTCCTATCCCTGAGCACCCAAGCTGTTTCCACTCCATTTCTTTAAAGGGAGGCCATTTGGTTCATTGTGCTTATGTGAGCTTTCAGGGCAATTCAATCTCCAATGTCTATTAATTCTCCAGCTAATCACCTGCAACGGGGTAACTCATAGTGGCCAGTTAATCTGTATAGAAACTGGAACACTTGGAAGAAGCCAGCATGGGCATAGAGCAAGCATGCCCTACGGACAGCACCAGAGGTCAGGATGGAACCCCAGTCATCTCAATTATTTATCTATCCCCATCTTAAGGGCCCAATGAACTTCACAACCTATACCATTTTATTACATCCAGTGAAATCTGCTGCTCCAATTTAAAACAGCTTTGACATTTCCTGCCTTTTCTTTCATTTGTATTCCCTAAACCATGAAGAATTCCAGTGCATATGTATTATATTTTATTGCGTAAGCATCTTTCCACTACTCCATCAAACTGAAGAGATGAAATATCAAATGCTTTACATTCATCATTTCCTACTATGAGCTCCCTGTGGATGCAGAAACATGAGATTACTGCAATAATATCCTAAAGATAGCAATCAATTTGCTCTGCTTTCCTTTGATGTTAACAAATAACACATGTCAAAGCTGCAGGGCTATTTTTGCAAATTGGACAAAAAAAAGACAAGATTACTTAGTCAATTGTATGAAAGATATTATATGAAGGAGATAAGGAACTGTATTTTTCAGGATCTTTGGAAAAGATGAGCTCTAGGTTTCTAATTAACAATTATAGATAATTAACACCACTGTAATCACCATAATAAACTTTCACCAATCCTTATTGTAGACTTTCAAACAATTGGAACCAATTATGTTCTTAGAACAACAAAATAGAATGAATGCACGAAGGATGTTGCCACGAGCAGGGAGAGGTTTACGGAGCTAGGCCTTTGTTTCTTGGAATGTGGGAGAATAAGAAGCAGCCTTACAGATATGTTTAAAATTACGAGAGGAATGGACATGGTGGATGGTAACAGTCTTTTCCTTAGGGTAGGGGAATCCAAAACCAGGACATAGTATAGGGTGAGGGGGGAAAGATTCAAAAGGGACCCAAGGGGCAATTTTTTTAAAAAAATAGAGATGATAGTGAGGTATATGGAAGATATAGAGTGGAAGTGGAAGAGGAAATGGTTGAGGCAGGTACAGTAGCATCAATTAAGTAACACTTGGATTGGCATATGCAGGGGTGAGGCCTAGAGGGATATACAGCAAATGCAGAAAGTTAGGCTAATTGAGTTAGCGCTGTGTTTGGCATTGACTCTTGGGCCAAAGGGCCTGTATCTGTGCTATATTGCTCCATGACTCTCTAACAACAAATCTGCTGTAGGAATTCAGTGGATTGAGCATCATTTGTAGGAAGGAAGGAATTGTTGATATTTCAGGTCAAAACCCTGCTTCAGGGTTTGATGAACATTCTGAAAATATTACAACAACTTGTCTAGTCATTTTCTAATGCACCATCCCACACCCCAAAGTACATTACTTTGCATAAAGAAACAGTATTATCATATTACTATAATACAAGTACAATATTAGAAAAGAATGTTTGAAATTAGAAACAAAATTACGTATACACACCAGAGAAAAAATGCTCCTAGGTCCATCAAATCCATGACAGTGCCTGAAAGAATTGAATTGAATTGAATTGACTTTATTTCCCACATCCTTCACATACATGAGGAGCAAAAAGCTTTACATTACGTCTCCGTCTGAATGTGCAATGTGCAAATTATAGTACTGTGTAATAAGTAGTATGTAGAGTAAGATGAATAGCAAACCTATCAGTCCAATTTATCAAATTAAATTTCAAATATTTGAGTATACCAGCCCGTTTTAGCCATTGCACTGAGGTAAAGGCTGGACAGTTTTATATTGCAGGGTAACTACCTGCTGCTTCTGTCCACCTGTACTTTTCCTAGGTACTGGCCACTGAATGACCCGCCTTTTTTATTCTGGCATCTTCTCCATTCCTTCTCAGTTCTGAAGAAGGGTCTTGCCCCGAAATGTCATCTCCAAAGATGCTGCCTGACCTGCTGAGTTCCTCCAGCATTTTGTGTGTGTTGCTTTGGATTCCCGGCATCTGCAGAACCTCTTGTGTTTTATGACCACACGTGTCTGTTGAGGCAGAATAAGCTCGAGCTACCAACTAGGTTTCAGATTGCCAAACAACCTTTACTAGTTTGCTAGCTGGCAAGGCTTTAATGCTTTATTAATATCTGTGAAAATATTTAAACCAGTACACGTAATTCACAAAAATAAGTAGTGTAAAAATAAAGGGCAAAGTAAAATGAAATAATTTTAATTAGAAACATATTGAAACACAGATACTTAAAATAACTAATAAAACTGTCACTTACCTGCACTTATCCTTTCTTACAGAGCCAGTGATTCAGTGCTGATATTCATCTAATGATGAATTAAGGATCTGATGTGAAGTGCTTCCAGGATCTCACTTCAGCATAGCACTACTTATCTTCTGGGTCAAGTGACGGGGACTATTTCAGATGCACCAGCATCTAACCTCCAGCATATCTCAAATTTTTATTCTTCTCTGTCTGTCAACACAAATGAGGCCTCAAGCTTGAATAATTCAGAGAAAAATGTCTATCAGTTAAGCTATTAGAAGAACCTATTTGACAAAAGAACAGACAAAATCCTTGAAAATGATGTGATATATGTACCTCTTATGTGGCCCATCAAGTCCATGCCAGCTCCCAGGAGAGTAATCCCAAGAGGCCAACTTCCTTTCATCTTATTTCCCTGTAACCTGCCAATTTATTCTCCCTTTGTTCTTTTCCACTTACCTACACAAAGCTGAAATTCACAGTAGATCATTTTTATTTCACTCTCTGGTATAATGTATGTATAATTTAAGTATATACAGTATATTCCCTGTGCTGTCTGAACCTACACGTCTGTGATGCTACTACAAGCCAGCTTTTCATTGTGCAAGTACCTCCCCATTTGTGCATATATGACAATAACTAAACTTGACTTTACCTAAGGCTTCTCATTGGAATGAGGGAGGAAACTACAGAATATCTGGAGGAAAAAGTACAAACTCCAGTTAGGATCCGAGCTACAATTCCGAAACTGCCAAGCAGCAGAACTAACTACAGTGCCATCAGATTGAGCTTTGGCCTGGGCTACTCATTCTTTTGCAAGAATAAAATAGTAAATAAGTTGCAAATCTGAAGGAAAATTAAAAGTTGTAGGAAACTAGCAGGTCTACAGTATTAATATTCCAATGAATATTTGTCAGGATTGGCGGATGTTCGAGATATAGCAGATTAGTTTATCTGTTACATGTACAAATATACACCAAAATGCATCATTTGGAAGGATTGTGCTGGGCTATGTGATGCTAAGTGTTGCTATGCATCCGGCACCAACATAGCATGCCCACAGCTTACTAACCATAATCATATGTCTTTAGAAGGTGGGGGAAATAGGAGTACTGAGAGAAAATCCACACAGGCTCCTTACAGACAGTGCTGGGAATTGAACCCCAGTCTTATAGCTGATGCTATAAAGTGTGTGCTAGCCGCACAATACTGTGCTGCCCTACAAGGCCATAAGACACGGGAACTGAGTTAGGCCATTCAGCCCATCGAGTCTACTCCACCATGGTTGACCCTGGATCCCACTTAACTCCACACACATGCCTTCTCGTGATATCCTATATGGCGCAGTCGTGGCTAGACATGTACGATAGTGATCCAGTGAAAAGAACAAAAGAGAAGGACTTTGACAGGATTAACTGGAAAAATTAAATAACAATTAAAAAAAGATAAGAACAAAAAAAATCACAAAAATATTAGCTTTGCTGTTTAAAAAAGTAGGAAAATGGTTATGACTTGATGATGAAATCATTTCTGAGTCCAGCAGGTTACAAATTACATAATCAAAAGTTGAGGTGATGTTCAAACTTTTATTAATTTATCATTGATAACAAGTGAGCTGACAAAGATTTAAAGGTCAGAGGAAAACAGAGTTGGCAATTAAAGTAGATAGCAACCAGAAAATGGGGGTTAAATTTGCAGTCTGAACAGAATTGCTCTGCAAATCTTTTATAGACCTGGTGTTAATTGAATCTGAATAACTATCTTTATTAATAATGCAAAGTGTCCAACAAGACTATTTATCTCAATTTCAGAATACAGAAGTGACCTTTAAGATCTTGTTCTTCACAATTTCTTATGAGATTACTTTTCCGAGTCAACTGAATGAGATTAAAAATGATCAATGCCAAAGGATCAATTACACAAATGGAACCTACCACGTTTGCAATTATTGGCTCCTTAAATTCTCACAGTTGAATTAACATCACTATTGACTGTGTACAGTATGAGCCTGTGAGAGGCAAAGTATCATTCCATGTAAGAAAATCAGTTTCTGTATATAAAATGTTTACTGCGAATGTAGGAATACAGCTATAATGAAGGCAAGAGAGCGGCTATATTTCATTAGGAGTTTGAGGATATTTGGAATGTGACCTAAAGCACTCGAAAACTTTTACAGATGTACCAAGGACAGCATTTGACAGGCTGCATTACCGTCGGGTGGGGGGGGGGGGTGGTGCTACTGCACAGAATTGAAGTAAGCTGCAGAAACTCATAAAATTAGTCAGCTACATCATGGAGTATTAGCCTCCGTAGTCTCCAAGACATCTTCAAGGAGCTGTGCCTCAAAAAGGCGACGCTGATCATTAATGACCGCCACCACCCAAGACATGCCCTCTTCACACTGTTACCATCAGGAAGGAGGTACAGAATCCTGAAGGCTCGCACTCCGTGATTCATGAGCAGCTTCCTTCCCTCTGCCATCCGATTTCTGAATGGATATTGAACCCATGAACTCTTCTTCACTACTTTTTTAAATTTCTGTTTTTGCACTATTTATTTAATTTAACTATTTGGTATACGTGCACTTCCAGTTAAGATGGCGCTACCGAATGCATGTGACAGCTCACGGGTAGTTAAAAAGTTAAGAAATTTGACTAAAAGCACCTTTTCTGAGGTAAATTGCATTAAATTAGTGCTGCAAACAGTGAGGGGGCAAGTGGTGATGTGGCAAGTTTGGGGAATGAACCAGGATGGTGTGATGCAGAATTGGTACAGATGCAGTGAGCCATTCGGGGAGGAGAGGTCTGGGCAGTGGAGTTCCGATGCCCATACAACTGGCCCGGGTGTGAGGTTGGATTGCTCTGGGCGATGAGCTGATTTGAAGAACCTGAGAGCAGTTTTGGGCTGAGCAGTGTGATCTAGGCTCCGAGCCCTTTGCAGCAGCTGGGTCCTAGTGAGAGGTACGGTCTGCTGTTTAGACAATTTAAACGGCAGCCCAGTTTGGAGGAGAGAGTCAATTTCGCTTGCTGTCCATGATGTTAACTCCTCTCTCCAGGGCACCAGAACCTTTCACTGTTCCATTGTTTGGTCAATTTAAATGCCGGCCCAGATAGACAGAAAAAGACAGGGTGTCCGGATCTGAGGTGAGAGCCGATTTCGCTTGCTCTCTGTGATGGTTACTCCTCTCCCCATTGTACTGAGGCCATGAGGAATGCTCTGGCTGCTGTGTTCCATGCTGGAGTTGATGAATGAACTGGTGGCGAGGCTTTGGGCCTAATCTGGGCTGCTCCGGAATTCGGATCTGAGGATTCAGTTTTGTTAGGAATATTGTTGTTCATTTCAATTGTTTGCATGATTTGTGTTTATTTTTTCCTTTCTCTTGCACCTCAGGTGTTGGTCTTTTATTCCCTTTCTTTAATTGGGTTCTTTTGGGTTTCTTGTTTTGTGGCTTCCAGTAAACAAACAAATGTCAAGCTTGTATATTTTATGCATTCTTTGATAAGAAATGTACTTTGAATCTTTGAATATACTTACTGTAGTTCAGTATTTTTCTATATTATTATGTATTGCATTGTACCGCTACCGCAAATTTAACAAATTTCATGACTATGCCGATGATATTTAACCTGATTAGCTTGATTAAGTGGGCTGGGGTGAGGAAATGATTGAAGCAGAGACCATTGTTATAATGGTTAAAAGGAATAGGAAAGGTTGTAGGATTACTTGCTGTGTAAAATAAATAGATCAACACATACTGCTTCCTCTAAGTGTCCCAGTTCTATATTGTATATTCAATGTGGTGTGCACAGCTAGATCAATTAACTAAATAGCCACTACAACAGGTAATTGATCTTTATTATTACTTAGTTTTTTGAACCTTTTGTAAGCTTTTCTTTTCTTCTTGACTAGATTTTCAACAGCCTTTGTACACCATGGTTCCTGTACCCTACCATACTTTCCTTGTCTCATTGGAACATGCCTATGCAGAACACCACACAAATATCTCCTGAACATTTACCACATTTCTGCCGTACATTTCCCTGAGAACATCTGTTCCCAATTTATGCTTCCAAGTTCCTGCCTGATAGCTTCATATTTCCCCTTACTCCAATTAAACGCTTTCCTAACTTGTCTATTCCTGTCCTTCTCCAATGCTATGGTAAAGCAGATAGAATTGTGATTACTATCTCCAAACTGCTCTCCCACTGAGAGACCTGACACCTGACCAAGTTCATTTCTCAAGTACAGCCTCCTTGTAGGTCTGTTTACATATTGTGTCAGGAAACCTTCCTGAATACACTTAACAAACTCCACCCCATCTAAACCCATCGCCAATGAATATTGGGGGAATTAAATTCTCCCACCACAAGAACCCTGCTATTATTGAGGTAAAGGCAGAGGCAGGTTCGATTTTGTCATTTAAAAAAAAATTGGTTAGGTATATGGACAGGAAAGGAACGCAGGGTTATGGGCTGAGTGCAGGTAGATGGGACTAGGTGAGAGTAAGCATTCAGCACGGACTAGAAGGGCCGAGATGGCCTATTTCCGTGCTGTAATTGTTATATGGTTATATGGTAATTTATTTTTTAATAATACATATCAATAGGAGCAGGTTGAAGGTAAAAGGATCTAATTTTAGCCACTGAGAATAGAAAGATCAAACTTAAATTTTTCCACTTGCGCTTAATTTAGATTAAGTGAGTCAACAACTAGAATTTCAACCTTACTTTTGCTGTTTAACTATCATCTATGGTTTTGTTGACACTAGATCTTTAGCCAATTATTTTGTTTCAGTGTTACACAAGTCTGAGGTAATCAGAACTCTGATATTCTCACCCTAATTCACAATGTCCTATTTCATCAGGGCTCATAAACCTGCTGAACAATATTGTTAACTAGTTGCACAATGCCTTGCCTTTCAACTTTAATCCTCTTTAACTGTTATCAAATCTCTTGTGATAAAGTTACACAGTCCTCCAGTTCTATCCCTCTGATGATCAAATCTCTTAGATGATTGATCTTTGAACTTCATAGATGTCGCCATAAATTATGCATGTCTTAAATCTGTTTTCACTTCCTTAAACCTCTTTAGCTTTCTGTACTCCTTTGGAATATCTATTTAAACCTACATTTCCCCCAAACTCATATTTTCTTTTGTGACTCTGTTTCAAATTTTGTCTTTCAACTCTCCTGGGAAATACATTGGGAGTTGTTTCTGCACCCTTTCACCCCATTTTATAGGTACCAAGTGAGTAGGAGTTGTTAATGTAAATTTGACCTTTAGTGTCAGATATAATTTCAATCATTAATATCCCAAACTTCAGAATTCCCTCCCTAAAACTCTAGCTTGACCTCTTGTTTCTAATCTTAAGTAATTTTAGAAACATAAGTATTTGATTATTCTTTCTACTCATTTATCCTCAAAGTGCATTATGCATTTTTGTGTCAAATCTTTTTTAAATAATGCTTGGGTGAGGCAGCATAGGAAGCTGGCGAAGTTTGGCGATCAGCTTGGAGGGGATCACAGGATTGAATGCCGAACTAAAGTCAGTGAACAGCATTCTGACGTAAGAGTTGGGGCTGTCCAGGTGGGTCAGGGCAGGGTGAAGTGCCGTGGAGATGGCATCCTCTGTTGACCTGTTGGTGCGACAGGTAAATTGATGGGGGTCCAGGGTAGTGGACAGACAGGATTTTAGATGTGATAAGACCAGTCTCTCAAAGCACTTTGCAATGATGGGGGTGAGTGCAACTGGGAGGAAGCAGAAAAGCAGAAAGTAAAATACTCAACATGAGGAAGCATTATGGTGAATGAAACAGAAGGAACATTTTAGTATCATAACAATTTCTCAGTTTGTGGAAATATCTGTGTTGACATCATTGAGTTGATGGAAAAGGAGTACAATATTTGGCTATAAGGATATAGATTGTCTAATTATTGAACCTTGGGGGGGATGCTGTTACGTTGTGGCGACCCACTTTCTAGCACACACGAACCGGCTCACGACAGCGCGCGCGCGCAGGCAGAGGGCCAGCCCCAAAAAGGGCGCCAGGCCATCTTCACCGGCAGGGGGAGAATCCCGCGCACGGAAAGGGTCTGGGAATATGCATTCCCCACAGCAGCCCCGCCCAGGGAGGGCGGGAACGGGAAGGCTTTAAAGCGGGCCGCGAAGTTTGAATAAATCTCTTTATTGCAACTCTAACTCACCGACTCCGTGTGGTTATTCTAGTGCTGTGTGTAGCACACCGCTACAATTGGTGACCCCGACGGCCCAAACGATATTTGGGCCAGAGATGACCGACACGGCATCTGTTCACGCAGTTTCGTTACAACTGCCAAGCTTTTGGCCGCTGAGACCCCGTCTGTGGTTGGAACAAGCAGAAGCACAATTCCACATTCGGCAGATAACCTCGGAGCCCACTCGCTACTACTACGTGCTGAGCTCTCTCGACCAGGAGACTGCTGCAAGAGACTGGGGGAGTTTATACAGTCGCCCCCGGAGAACGGCAAATACACAGCATTCAAAGCCCCGCTCATAAGGACTTTCGGACTCTCACGGCGTGAACGAGCACGCCGCTTAATGCACCTGGATGGTTTGGGAGACAGGCCGCCGTCAGCATTAATGAACGAGATGCTGGCCCTGGCTGAAGGACACAAACCCTGCCTCATGTTTGAGCAGGCGTTCCTCGAGCAACTGCCCGAGGACATATGCCTGCTGCTGTCCGACACAGATTTCAGCAACCCCTGGGAGGTGGCGGCCCGAGCAGATGTGTTGTGGAATGCCAAGAAGGAGAGAGGGGCATCCGTCGCACAGATCACCAAGCCGCGTGCCCAATGGCAGATCAGACCAGGCCCGGCAGCAGAGCCCAATGAACAATGGTGCTTCTACCACCAGCGGTGGGGAACAGAGGCCTGCCACTGTAGACCACCCTGCAAATTCCCGGGAAACGCCAAGGCCCAGCCGCCGCCGATCGCTACGGCGGCTGGCCATTAGGACAGCCTCCTGTACGTCTGGGACCAGCAGTCGGGACGCCGATTTTTGGTCGACACTGGAGCAGAGATCAGCGTTTTACCTCCAACGAGTTACGACACCCGCAACAGGGAACCCGGACCCACCCTGAGGACCGCAAATGGCAGCACAATACAAACCTATGGCACCCGCACGGTGCGGCTACAGTTCAGCTCCAGCCTGTTCACGTGGGACTTCACACTGGCCACCGTGGCCCAACCACTCATGGGGGAGGATTTTCTGTGAGCCCACAGCGTGCTGGTCGACCTGCAAGGGAAGCGACTAGTCCACGCCAAGACTTTTCAAACGTTCTCCCTGGGTGAAGCGAAGTTGCCAGCCTCACACCTGGACCCCATCACGCTGTCCAACGATGAATTCACCAGGGTCCTGGCGGATTTCCCATCAGTACTGACACCGCAATTCACGGCAGCCATGCCCAGACACGGAGTACAGCACCACATCCCAACCCAGGGACCACCCCTCTACGCCCGTGCTTGAAGGCTTCCCCCGGACAAGCTCCGACTGGCGAAGGAGGAGTTTAAGAAGATGGAGGAATTGGGGATCATGCGATGGTCCGACAGCCCATGGGCCTCCCCCCTGCGCATGGTGCCCAAGGCAACGGGGGGCTGGAGACCATGCAGTGACTACCGCAGACTGAACAAGGCTACAACGCCAGACCGCTACCCTGTGCCGCACATTCAAGACTTCGCAGCAAACCTACACGGCGCAAGGATCTTTTCCAAGGTAGACCTCGTCCGGGGATACCATCAAATCCTGGTACATCCGGACGACATCCCCAAAACAGCACTTATCACCCCGTTCGGACTTTTCGAATTCCTCCAAATGCCGTTTGGTCTAAAGAATGCCGCACAGACTTTCCAGCGGCTAATGGACGCGGTGGGACGTGACCTGGACTTTGCATTCATCTATTTGGACGACATCCTCATAGCCAGCAGTAGTCGGCAGGAGCATCTGTCCCACCTCCGCCAGCTCTACTCCTGCCTGAGCGAATTCGGCCTTACAATCAACCCAGCCAAGAGCCAGTTCAGACTCGATACCATCGACTTCCTGGGCCACAGGATTACTAAAGACGGGGCAACCCCACTGCCTGCCAAGGTAGATGCAGTCCGCAACTTCCCCCGACCCAACACAATCAAAGGCTTGCAGGAATTCGTGGGTATGGTGAATTTCTACCACTGTTTCCTTCCCTCAGCAGCCCAAACCATGCGCCCCCTGTTCACTCTAATGTCGGGTAAGGGCAAGGACATTACCTGGGACGAAGAGGCCGCAGCCGCTTTCGTTAAAACCAAAGAAGCCTTAGCAAACGCCGCGATGCTAGTGCACCCCAGAACGGACGTTCCTACTGCCTTCACTGTGGACGCATCCAACACAGCGGTCAGTGGAGTGCTGGAACAACTCATCGAGGGTTGCTGGCAACCCCTGGCGTTCCTCAGCAAACACCTACGACCACCTGAACTCAAATACAGTGCTTTCGACCGGGAGCTTTTGGCACTATACCCGGCAATCCAGCATTTCAAGTACTTCTTAGAAGGTAGGCCCTTCACCGCGTTCACAGACCACAAACTGCTTACCTTTGCGTTCACTAAGGTGTCCGACCCCTGGTCGTCCCGCCAGCAGCGACATCTGTCCTACATCTCCGAGTACACGACGGACATCCGGCATGTCTCTGGAAAGGACAACGTCGTGGCGGTCGCACTTTCCAGACCTACCATACAGGCCCTGTCCCAGGGGGTGGACTATGCAGCGCTGGCAGAGGCACAGCAGGCAGACGATGAGATCCCTAGTTACAGGACTGCAGTCTCCGGTTTACAGCTCCAAGACCTCCCCGTAGGTCCAGGTGAGAGGACCCTACTATGTGACGTAGCTACCGGCCAACCCCGCCCCATTGTCCCAGCAGCCTGGCGCCGGCGGGTTTTTGAATCCATTCACAACTTAGCGCACCCCTCCATCAGGACAACCGTCCGGCTGGTCACCAGCAGGTTCGTGTGGCATGGGCTTCATAAACAGGTCAGTGAATGGGCCAAAACGTGCATGCAGTGCCAAACGGCCAAGGCTCCGCCGCAGCAGTTCGAACCCACCCGCCGGAGGTTCGACCACATTCATGTGGATATGGTGGGGCCCCTGCCAGTGTCGCGAAGAGCGCGGTACCTCCTAACTATGATAGACCGGTTCACCAGATGGCCAGAGGCAGTCCCGCTCACCGACACCACCTCCGAATCCTGCGCCCGAGCACTGATCGCAACCTGGGTAGCCCGCTTCGGGGTACCGGCCTACATTACCTCTGACAGGGGAGCCCAGTTCACCTCCAGCCTGTGGTCGGCTATGGCCAACCTTTTAGGATCGCAGCTACACCATATAACTGCCTACCACCCACAGTCGAACGGACTAGTGGAGCGCTTCCACCGTCACCTGAAGTCAGCTCTCATGGCCCGCCTGGAGGGGCCTAACTGGGTGGACGAACTTCCCTGGGTCCTGCTCGGAATCCACACGGCGCCCAAGGAGGATCTACACACCTCGTCGGCCCAGTTGGTGTACAGCGCGCCCCTGGTCGTCCCAGGAGAGTTCATACCAGCCCCAAGGGCGCAAGAGGAAGAACCCACAGCAGTCCTGGACAGACTATGAGAGAGGCTCAGTAACCAGGCCCCCATACCCACATCACAGCACGGACAGAGCCCGACCTGCGTACCCAAAGACCTGCAGAACTGTAAGTTTCTTTTTGTACGACGGGGCGGACACCGGGCACCGCCACAGCGGCCCTACGAGGGGCCGTTTAAGGTGATCAGGGACAACGAGTCCACGTTCGTGCTGGACATTGGGTGAAGAGAGGCGATTTTCATGGTGGACTGACTCAAACCGGCCCATGTGGACTTGGCGCAGCTGGTCCAGGCTCAGGCTCCGCGGCGCAGGGGCAAACAGAGGCCGATCCAGACTGTGGACATTGGGGGAGGTATCGCCGGTTCTGGGGGGGGGGGGTTATGTGGCGACCCACACGAACCGGCTCACAAAACAGCGCGCACAGGCAGAGGGCCGGCCCCAAAAAGGGCGCCAGGCCATCTTCACCAAATCCCGCGCGCAGAAAGGGTCTCCACAGCAGTCCCGCCCAGGGAGGGCGGGAACGGGAGGGCTTTAAAGCAGGCAGCGAAGTTTGAATAAATCTCTTTCATCGCAACTCTAACTCACCGACTACGTGTGGTTATTCTAGCGCTGTGTGTAGCGCACCGCTACAACATCACCATTTGCTCTCCTTGAGAAAGGAAATTGAGGGTATGATAACAGCAGTTAACTTACTGGAAATGCGACCTAAAATCCATTAACATGAATTCAATTCCTACCATGGTAGCTGAGAAATAGACATGCAATCAATGAAATAAATGGAGAATAAGATGATAGCTATGAGATCTGCTCTCCTTGCCCAGTGAACTTAAATGGCCATTTAGGTCAGTTTAATTAACTGACCACTTAATTGGGATTGGCAATAAATACTGAAATTGTCAGGCTCCCAAATCGTATAGAAACATAGAATCATAAAAAAAAGCTGTGCTGAACATGTCCTTACCTTAGAAATTACCTAGGGTTACCCATAGCCCTCTCTTACTAAGCTCCAAGTACCTATCCAGGAGTCTCTTAAAAGATCTTATCGTTTCCGCCTTCACCATCATCGCCGGCAGCCCATTCCACGCACTCACCAATCTCTGCGTAAAAAACGTACCCCTGACATCACCTCTGTACCTACTTCCAAGCTCCTTAAATGCCCTCCCATGCCAGCCATTTCAGCCCTGGGAAAAAGCCTCTGACTATCCTCACGATCAATGCCTGTCATCATCTTTTAAACCTCTAGTAGGTCACCTCTCATCCTCTGTCGCTCCAAGGAGAAAATGTATGTATTAAATGAATGTATTTAAAAAATTAAATTTTACCCCAATAAAATAATGCACCCAATGTTTTCTTAATGTAGTTCCCTCAGTAGTTTCAAAATATTCTAATACTATTTGGCTGCATTCTTGATTAACATTGAAGTGCTCTTATAATAATTTGATAAGATCTTGTCTCTGAAGGTCATTAACACATTCTAAGAAACAAAGGTAACTAGGCTCACTTAACCGCATTAACTTAGATGGGAAGGATTGTGAGGACATCTAGTGGTATATTGATTCACTCCATTCAGTTTTAAAAGATCAGGAGTTTAAGTTGTAATCACATTGGTCATTAAAAACCTCCTGATAAAATTGTCACGGCAAAGGATTGAGACAAATAAGAACATTGCAACAAAATATAAGAGATTCAGACACACCTGCTAAGCCTTCATGTGACACACAGAGTACTAAATCTAAACGTATCGAATCCAAAAACTCCTGCTTCTACCCAACCTTCCCCCACTCCCCATCGTAGGAATGAACTGAGCTACTTTCAGATGTATTTAGGGAATTTGGGGAGGAGGGTGATCTTCTCTGTTCTGTGCAAGTTATGAAGTAAGTGGTGGAGACTCTGGTAACATCTATTACCACGTCCTTAAAAACCTAACTAGTTTCAATCATTTGAATTGTCGTCTTCTCACAGAGCTTATTTGGATATCTATTATGAACCCTTTACAAGACACATTCTGGCAATCTGTTTCAGTACATTTAAGAAAACATCAAATTTTATGACATATATTAATGATAGTAACTCTGCTCCTGAATTGGACTTTTCCCTGCATTTGCCCTAACTCTTTGCTTCTATAACCATTCACAAATGCTTCTCATTTCTCATTTTACTACACAAGCAAAAAGAATTAGGATCTAATGCAATGCTGCTTCCCAGTACTGGTAATTCATATTTTCTATATCTTTAATTTACAGTACCTTCAATAAACTCTTGAAGAAAGGAGAGAGGCAGAAGAAAAGGAATTATAGGCTAGCTAGTCTGACCTCAGTGGTTGGGAAGATATTGGAGTCGATTGATAAGGATCTGGTTTCAGGGTACTTGGAGGCACATTTTAAAATAGGCCGTAGTCAGCATGGTTTCCTCACGGAGAGATCTTGCCTGACAAATCTGTTGGAATTCTATTAAGAAATAACAAGCAGGATAGACAAAGGGAAATTGGTTGATGTTGTGTATTTGGATTTTCAGAAGGCCTTTGACAAGGTGTCATACATGAAGCTGCTTAACAAGCTACGAGCTTATGGTATTACAGAAAGATTCTAGCATGGATAAAGCAGTGGCTGATTGGCAGGATGCAAAGAGTAAAGGAAGAAAGGAAGCCTTTTCTGTTTGGTTGCTGGGGTCTGTGTTGGATCTGATTCTTTCTATGTTATATGTGAATGATTTGGATGATGGAATTAATGGCTTTGTTACAGTGTTTGCAGGTGGAGGGGCAGGAAGTTTTGAGGAAATGGGGCGCTACAGAGGACTTAGACAGATCAGCAGAATGAGCAAAAAAGTAGCAGATGGAACACAGTGTTGAGAAGTGTATCATCATGCACTTTTCTAGAGGGAATAAAAGAGTTGACTATTTTCTAAATGGAGAGGAAATACAAAAATCTGAGGCACAGGGGGACTTGGGAATCCTTGTGCAAGATTTCCTAAAGGTTAATTTGCAGTTTGAGTCTGTAGTGAGAAAGGCAAATGTGTTGTTAGCATTCATTTCAAGAGGACTAGAATATAAGATCAAGGATATAATGTTGAGACTTTATAAAGCGCTGGTGAGGCCTCACTTGGAGTGTTGTCTGCCGTTTTGGGCCCCTTATCTTAAAAAGCATGTGCTAAAATTAGAAAGGGTTCAAAGGACGTTCACATAAAAATTTCAGGATTAAACGGGTTGTCATATGGAGAGCATTTGATGGCTCTGCGTCTATATTCACTGGAATTCAGAAGAACGAGGGGTGGCCTCATTGAAATTGTGGTAGGCCTTGTTAGAGTGGATGTGGAAAGGATGATATGGTGAGAGAATCTAAGACCACAAGACACAGCCTCAAAATAGAGGGGCATCCTTCTAGAATGGAGATGAGGAAGAATTTCTTTAGCTAGAGAGTGGTGATCGGTGGAATTCATTGCCACAGGCAGCTGTGGAGGCCAAATCTTTATGCATATTTAAGGCAGAGGTTGAATGCTTCTTGATTAGTTAGGGCATGAAAGGTTATGGGGTGGGAGTGGGGGTGGGGGGAGAAGGCAGGAGATTGGGCTGAGAGGGAAAATGGATCTGCCATGATGAAATGCTGGAGCAGACCTGATGAGCTAAATGGCCTAAATCTGCTCCTATATCTTATGGTCTTCTTATGCATAAATGGTTAAATGTTATGGCCACACATCAAAAGATATGAGAGGAAAAGAGGCTCGGATAGAAAATACTGTAAGATTTGAAGGCAATGACAGCATATCATCTCATATCCACAGGCAGCAAAGGAATACTTCTTCACAATCCATAAATTGCAGCTGAATAGAAGAGCATATGTTTATAACATGCATGGGAATGAAAATATCAATTAAAATACATGATTAATTATATCAAATCAGTGTGTAGTGACCAAAACATATTCTTCCAATCATTTAATGAACTTCAATGAACCATTTTAATGTAATTTAAAAAAAAGAATATTAGCTTTTTGCAGATAAAAATGAAAACAGTGAATTTTATGAGTGGAAATTATGCTTTTGGAGCCTTATAAACTCATGGGAAAGGAGCAACTACTAGCCTGTGTCATTGAGAATATATTTAAAGGAACCTGTCTCAAGAAATACTACTGGCTTGCATGTTATTTACTATCAGGTCAACACTTCTTCGGGTGTGCTTTAGTATTTCTTCTTGTTATGGGTGCTTCTGAGGTGGTCCCATTAAGCAGAGTGCAGGATAGATGGCAGAGACATGGCAGATGGGTCCTGGGAACCCAAGGAAGGATGGGAGATAAACTCACACCAGTACGTTATACATCCCCCATTTACCCGCTCTCATAGACCATGGTTTTCAGATTCAATAGTGATAGAGATCTTTAACCTTCTGTGACCAGAGCCCTACTCATGTTTGACCTTGCCTGTTGTGGACATGGTGACTGGCATCTTGAACTTCCGAGCTTCTGGACCAGCCCAGGTAGTCCACCACATCTACATCATTTATTGCAGGGTGGTAAACACTTCATCATTGGGGGAGATCACTATTGCTTTCAGCTTCAGGTTGAGTGGGGAGATGGACTGCCAACTTTCCAAGGGTATAGAAAGCCATGGACTTCAATCTTGTGGTACTTCCAGCTCTCCTTAAGAACTTGGAACTTTATATGAAATATAAAGGGTGTCATTTTCTCTTTGAAACTCAGCATCAATCTCCTTTTGACTTCACCAGTTTCCTTCAGCTGGTAAAAATGTCTGGCTTGGTAGGTTAATTGGCCATTGTAAATTGCCCCTACTGTGTGGGCGAGTGGTAGAATTTGGGAGAGTAGGTGAGATTATAAAGAGAGTAATATAGGTTGAATGTATGATTAGTGTAAATGGGTTGTTGATGTTCAGAGTATACTTGATGAACTATAGGGCAATCTTCTTTACTGGATCTGTATGTGACTCTATGACATACTGTAGGTCAGTGAATACTCAGTGGCCACTTTATTAGGTACATCTATACAACTGTTTATTAATGCAAATATATTTTCAGCTAATTATGTGCGGCAACTCAATGCAGAAAAGCATGCAGACATGGTCACGAGGTTCAGTTGTTGTTCAGCCCAAACATCAGAATAGGGAAGAAATGTAATCTAAGAGACTTTGACCCCACAGGTTTAATGACGAACCTGCCAAACTCAAAGAACCACACATTACAACAGTGGTGTACAAAAGAGCATTCCTGAATGCACAACACATTGAACCTTAAGTGGATGGTCTAAGGCAGCGAAGATCACACTGGGGTGGAGGGGTGGGGGAGGTGTCCGGTCTTGTACCTGATAAAGTGGTCACTGAGTGTATATTCCAATCCAGTCCAGTGCTCCAGCCTTTTAAATTTGCTTTTACCCTTTTTGCTTGAATCCTAAATCTTTGTCACATTATAATTATAATTCCCTTCATTTGCTGCCCTATGTGACCCGTGTCTAAAGACTCAAGGCTCAGTTTCACTGTACATTAGATATCGTCTCGATATGTTTTTCTCACAATGAAGACATGAGGCAAATGCAGAAAGATTGGAATTAAATATATCTGCCAAAAGTATAGGCTTTTAAAAATACTAAATAGTCCCTGAATGCTAGGAGCACTTTCTAAGCTGTACCATTAGGAGCTTTCTAAACCGGTGTATCACCAGCTGGAGCAGAGACTGCAATGCGCAGGATCAGAAAATGCTGCAGACGATTGCAGGCTCAGAAAGCTCCATAATGGGCACCAGCCTCCCCACATCAAAGACATCTTCAAAAAGTGGGACTGTAAGAAGGCGGCATCCATAATTAATGACCCTCACCATGCAGGATATGCCCTCTTCCCATTACTACCATCAGAGTGGAGGTACAGGAGCCTAGGAAAACACACTCAAGACTTTAGGAACATCTTCGTCCCCTCCACCATTAGATTTCTGAACAGTGCATGAATCTATGAATACTACATCATTAGTTTAATTTTTTTTTGCACCATTTATTTAGTCTTCATATATTTTTTATTGTAAAATATAACTTTCTATGCATTGCATTGCACTGTTGCCATGAAACAACACGTTTCTCAGTGATAATAAACCTGATTTTTGTTCCGATTCTGATTTTGAACTTTTCTATAACTATTATTCACTGTTTATGCTTATTTAATTTCAAGTTCAAGTTTAATATTGTTCTACCTTACACACGTATACAGCTAAACAAAATAACATTCTTCAGGCACCAAGATGCAATATACAGTATATATATCACATACAGCATATAAAATGATATTAACATAACAATATTAATAGCTAAAAATTACAAAGTGCTCATGCAACAAATATACAGCAGTATAATGCTACTGGCACCGTCATAAATAATGTGTACTGGGTGGTAGCAGGCCTCATAGCCTGAGGGAAGAAGCTGTTACCTTGCCTAACAGTCCTTGTTCAAGGTCAAGTTCAGTTTATTGCCATTCAACCGTAACATGTATACCTGTATACCACTAAGCGAAACAAGGTGCACAACACAGTACTTATAACTCACACACATAGTAGATAACATAATGTTACCACTAGCAAATTAACGAATAATAAGGTGCATTTGGAACACAAGTTAAAAAGTACACAGTATAATGCTACTGCTGCTTCGTGCGTGATGAGACCTGAGTGGTGGCAGGGAGTTGAGTTGTCAAACAGCTGGGGGAAGAAGCTGTTTCCTGTCTTAACAGTTCTTGACCTAATTCTACAGTACCTCCAGCATGATAGTAAGTTCAAATTCAAGTTCAAATTTAATTATTATTCAACAATACATTAATACTTATGAATACAGCCAAACAAAAGAGTGCTCCTCTAGGGCCAAAGTGCAAAACTCAGTACCAACAGTCATACACAGCACAAGGCACATATAAGATAGCAGTAAATAGACAGTCACACAAAAAAAAATTAATATAGCCCATGCCCTGAGTGACGTGTTCCATGGATTGATGGAGCATAAATGTTGCAGGCAAGAACAAGCCCTCAGCCGTCCGCAGACGAACTCATGCACGCAAGCATGCAATCCAGCTTATCTTCCACTGAGTGAACACTGGAGGGCAGCACTGTTGGGAGGTTACCTGAAACTCTCAGTGTCCAGTAGTGTCTTGTGGACATAAAAAAAAGATCTTTAAATAATTAAAAAGCACCTTTGGTTGGCCACAGAGAGGCTGCTGTGGAAAAGCGCACCGCCATCTTACCAGTAGAGGGGGTCAAAGGATGGATGGGCAAGCTCCTTGACAATGCTGAGTGATCTGCAAATGCAACCTTTGGTCTATGTCCTGGATGGGGATGAGGAACACCTCAATGATTCTATCAGCAGTCCTCATAAACCGCTGCAGGACCTTGCAAGCAGATGCCTGGCAATTTCCATACCAGATGGTTTTCAAAAATAAAACGCTGACAAATCCCCAGATCTTGGGTTGTTATTCAGCTAATTGCTATTTAGTGATCCCAGGTGACTAAATAGTAATTTAATTAACCTTTCCTGTTTGTTATACATTTCAAAGAATTTCATCATTGGAATTGGCTTCTCAATGAGATGTAAAATCATTATTCCTTCTCAGCAGGATGACCCCACTGCATCAGAAACAGATTTCCATACATAGGGAACTTTCCATTGAATAACACCATTTAGCTGTCGTTTAGAAACATAGAAACATAGAAAATAGGTACAGGTGTAGGCCATTCAGCCCTTTGAGCCTGCACCGCAGTTCCTGGTTCACAGATTTGTTTCAAGAAACAACATTTTTCACTTTAACATTAAGACTTTAAAATTCATGAATTTTCCAAATTTTGATTACACTACCATTGGTCTCTATGTTTTTACATATGATATCATGAATGACATATCCACTAAGTCAAAGGTGGTGATCAATCAGCATAAAGGAGGGAGATTGAAAATCTGGCTCAGTGTTATCATAACAACATCCTCTTACTCAATATCAGCAAGACTAAGGAAGTGTTTATTGACTTCAGGAGGAAGCCAATAAACCAGAGATGCATAATCCATTCCTCATCAGACGAGCAGAGGTGGAGAGAGTCAGCAACTTTAAATTCCCAGGTGTTATCATTACAGAGGACCTGTCCTGGGCCCAGCACATAAGTGCAACTACAAAGAAGGCACAGCAAACTTCCTTCGAAGTTTGCAGAGACTCAGCATGAGAGGCACAGAAAGGGGTTTCTGTGGCAACAGGCAGGATTTAAGGATGGTGTGTTGCCTCCCTGGTGCCAGGATCCAGGACGTCACAGACCGATTGCAGGGCATCCTCAAGGGTGAAAGTGAAGTGAAAGTGCGTGTCGGTACAGATGACGTCGGAAAGAAGAGGAAGAAAATTCTGCAGTGTGACTTCAGAGAACTTGGAAGAAGGCTGAAAAGCAGGACCTCTAGGGTGGTTATCTCCAGTTTGCTTCCAGTTGCTCATGCTGGTAAGGGCAGGAACAGACAGATAGGGGATCTGAATGTGTGGCTGAGGAGCTGGTGCGGGGAGCAGGGATTTAGATTCTTGGACCACTGGGATCTGTTTTGGGGCAAGGATGAATTGTACAAAAGGGACGGGTTGCACCTTAACAGACGGGGGACCAGCATTCTGGCAGGCAGGTTTGCCATTTCTACACAGGTGTGTTTAAACTAAGTAGTGGGGGCGGGGGGAAGGAGACCAACTGGAAATATAAGGATGGAGTTAAAGGGAAAGAGAGAATAAGAGAAGTTAAGAAAGGCAACAGAATTAACGGGGCAGAAAGCTCAGGAAGGGATCGGAGAGTATGGCCAAGTGCAATAGGAATCAATGTGCAATGTGAGGGGAGTAATGGATTAAAGTATTATATATGAATGCACAAAGTATAAGAAATAAAGTGGATGAGCTTGAGGCTTAGTTGGAAATTGGCAAGTATGACATTGTAGGAATAACAGAGATATGGCTGCAAGAGGACCAGGGCTGGGAAATGAATATTCAAGGGTATACGTCCTATGGAATGGACAGACAGGTGGGCAGAGGGGGTGGAGTGGCTCTGTTGGTGAGAAATGAAATTCAGTCCCTTGTGAGCGGTGACATAGAATCAGGAGATGTAGAGTCAGTATGGATAGAACTGAGAAATTGTAAAGGCAAAAAGACTCTAATGGGAGTAATCTACAGGCCTCCAAACAGTAGCCTGGATATAGGGTGCAAGTTGAATCAAGAGTTAAGCTTGGCATGTTGCAAAGGTAATGCTACAGTTGCTATGGGGGATTTCAACAGGCAGGTAGACTGGGAAAATCAGGTTGGTACTGGACCCCAAGAAAGGGAGTTTGTGGAGTGCCTCTGAGATGGATTCTTTGAGCAGCTTGTACTGGAGCCTACCAGGGAGAAGGCAATTCTTGATCTAGTGTTGTGTAATGAACCAGATTTGATAAGGGAACTTGCGGTAAAGGAGCCATTAGAAGGTAGTGACCAAAATATGATAAGTTTTAATCTACAATTTGAGAGGGAGAAGGGAAAATTGGAAGTGTCAGTATTACAGTTGAACAAGGGGGACTATGGAGCCACGAGGGAGGAGCTGGCCAAAGTTGACTGGAAAGATACTCTAGCAGGTATGACAGTGGAACAACAATGGTAGGTATCTCTGGGAATAATACAGAAGGTACAGGATCAGTTCATTCCAAAGAGGAAGAAAGATTCTAAGGGGAGTAAGGGGCGACTGTGGCTGACAAGGGAAGTTGAGGACAGCATAAAAATAAAAGAGAAGTAGTATAACATAGCAAAGATGAGCAGGAAGCCAGAGGATTGGGAAACTTTTAAAGAGCAACAGAAGATAACCAAAAAGGCAATACGAGGAGTAAAGATGAGGTACAAAGGTAAGCTAGCCAAGAATATAAAGGAGGATAGTAAAAGCTTCTTTAGGTATGTGAAGAGGAAAAAATTAGTTAAGCCCAAAGTTGGGCCCTTGAAGACAGAAACAGATGAATTTATTATGGGGAACAAAGAAATGGCAGACGAGTTGAACAGGTATTTTGGATCTGTCTTCACTAGGGAAGACACAAACAACCTCCCAGATGTAATAGTGGCTAGAGGACATAGGGTAACAGAGGAACTGAAGGAAATTCCCATTCAGCAGAAAACGGTGTTGGATAGACTGATGGGACTGAAGGCTGATAAATCCCCAGGGCCCGATGGTCTGCATCCCAGAGTACTTAAGGAGGTGGCTCTAGAAATTGTGGACGCATTGGTAATCATTTTCCAATATTCAATAGATTCAGGATCAGTTCCTGTGGATTGGAGGGTAGCTAATGTTATCTCACTTTTTAAGAAAGGAGGGAGAGAGAAAACAGGGAATTATAGACCAGTTAGCCAAACATCAGTAGTGGGGAAGATGCTGGAGTCAATTATAAAAGATGAAATAGCGGCATATTTGGATAGCAGTAACAGGATTGGTCTGAGTCAGCCTGGATTTACGAAGGGAAAATCATGCTTGACTAACCTTCTGGAATTTTTTGAGGATGTAACTATGAAAATGGACAAGGGAGAGCCAGTGGATGTAGTGTACCTGGACTTTCAGAAAGCCTTTGATAATGTCCCACATAGGAGATTAGTGGGCAAAATTGGAGCACATGATATTGGGGGTAGGGTACTGACATGGGTAGAAAACTGGTTGGCAGACAGGGGTACTGCTAGGCTCAATGCTGGGACCACAGCTATTTACAATATACATTAATGATTTAGATGAAGGGATTAAAAGTAACATTAGCAAATTTGCAGATAACACAAAGCTGGGTGGCAGTGTGAAATGTGAAGAGGATGTTATGAAAATGCAGGGTGGCTTGGACAGGTTGGGTGAGTGGGCAGATGCATGGCAGATGCAGTTTAATGTGGATAATTGTGAGGTTATCCATTTTGGTGGCAAGAACAGGAAGGCAGATTACTATCTGAATGGTGTCAAGTTAGGAAAAGGGGAAGTACAACGAGATCTAGGTGTTCTTGTTTATTGGTCATTGAAAGTTAGCATGCAGGTACAGAAGACAGTGAAGAAAGCTAATGGCATGTTGGCCTTCATAACAAGAGGAGTTGAGTATAGGAGCAAGGAGGTCCTTCTGCAGCTGTACAGTGCCCTGGTGAGACCACACCTGGAGTGTCATGTGTAGTTTTGGTCTCCAAGTTTGCGGAAGGACGTTCTTGCTATTGAGGGAGTGCAGCATAGGTTCATGAGGTTAATTCCCAGGATGGCGAGACTGTCATATGTTGAAAGATTGGAGCGACTGGGCTTGTATACACTGGAATTTAAAAGGAGGAGAGGGGATCTGATTGAAACATATAAGATTATTAAGGGATTGGACACGCTAGAGGCAGGAAATATGTTCCCGATGTTGGGGAGTCCAGAACCAGAGGCCACAGTTTACGAATAAGGGGTAGGCCATTTAGAATGGAGTTGAGGAAAAACTTTTTCACCCAGGGAGTTGTGGATCTGTGGAATGCTCTGCCTCAGAAGGCAGTGGAGGCCAATTCTCTGGATGCTTTCAAGAAAGAGTTTGATAGAGCTCTTAAACTTAGTGAAGTCAAGGGATATGGGGAGAAGGCAGGAACGGGCTACTGATTGTGGATGATCAGCCGTGATCACAGTGAAAGGTGGTGCTGGCTCAAAGGGCAGAAAGGACTACTCCTGCACCTATTGTCTATCGTCTATTGTCTATGACATTTCAATATGCAGGTAGCTTGGGAAAATCAGATTGATGCTGGATCTCAACAGGGGAAATTTCTAGGCCTATGAAATGGCTTTTTAGAGCAGTTCATGGTTGAGCCCACAAAGGGATCAGCTATTCTGGATTGGCTGTTGTGCAATGACCCAGAATTGATTAGAGACCTTAAGGTAAAATTAACCCATAGGTGCAAGTGATCACAGTACAATCAAATTCAGCTGAAATTTGAGAAGAAGCTAAAGCCAGATACATCAGTATTACAGTGGAGTGAAGGGAACTACAGAGGCATAAAAGAGGAGTTAGCCAAAATTGATTGGAAAAGAACACTGGCAGTGATGACGGCAGAGCAGCAATGACTGGAATTTCTGGAAGCAATTTGGAAGCCACAGGATATATATACATCCCAAAGAGGAAAAAGTATTCCAAAGGCAAGATGACACAACCATGGCTAGCAAGGGGAGTCAAGAGAACCTAAAAGCCAAAGGGAGGTCGAATAATAGAACAAAAATTAGTGGGAAATTAGAGGACTGGGAAGCTTTTGAAAACCAACACGAGGCAACTAAAAAAGGAATTAAAAGGAAAATATGGAATACAAAAGTAAATTAACCAATAATATTAAAGAGGAAACCAAAAGCTTCAGATACATAAAATGTAAAAGAGAGGTGAGAATGGATATCAGACCATTGGAAAATGATGCTGGAGAGGTAGTAATGGGGACAAGGAAATGATGGACAAACTAAATAGTATTTTGCATCAGTCTTTACCATGGAAAACACTAGCAGTATGGTGAATGTTCCAGAAAGTCAGGGGTCAGAAGTGTGTGAAGTTGTCAGGAAGAAGATTTTTGGGAAACTGAAAGGTCTGAAGGTATACAAGTCAGCTGGACCAAATAATGTACACACCAGGGTTCTGAAAAAGGTGGATGAAGAGATTGTGGAGGCATTAGTAGTGATCTTTCAAGAATCACTAGATTCTGGAATTGGTTCCAGAAGACTGGAAAATTGCAAATATCACTCTATTGAAAAATGTAGGCTAGTTAGACTGACCTCAGTGGTTGAGAAGATATTAGAGTTGATCGTTAAGGATATGGTTTCGGGGTACTTAGAGGTACATGATTAAATAGACCATAGTCAGCATGGTTTTCTCAGGGGAAGATCTTGCCTGACAAATCTGTTGGAATTCTATGAAGAAATAACAAGCAGGACAGACAAAAGGGAATCAGTGATATACTGCGTCCGGTGCTCCTGATGTGGCCTTTTATATATTGGCGAGACCTGACGCAGACAGGGAGATCATTTTGCTGAACACCTACGCTATGTCCGCCAGAGAAAGCAGGATCACACATTTTAATTCCACGTCCCATTCCCATTCTGATATGTCTATCCACGGCCTCCTCTACTCTACACACATTCTTTCTCCCTCTCTCCTTTTTCTCCCTCTGTCCCTCTGACTATACCCCTTGCCCATCCCCTGGGTTTTACCCCCCTCCCCCTTTTCTTTCTCCCTAGGCCTTCTGTCCCATGATCCTCTCATATCCCTTTTGCCAATCAACTGTCCAGCTCTTGGCTCCATCCCTCCCCCTCCTGTCTTCTCCTATCATTTTGGATCTCCCCCTCCTCCTCCCACTATCAAATCTCTTATTAGCTCTTCTTTCAGTTAGTCCTGACGAAGGGTCTCGGCCCGAAACATCGACTGTACCTCTTCCTACAGATGCTGCCTGGCCTGCTGCGTTCACCAGCCACTTTGATGTGTGTTGCTAGAATCAATTGATGCTGTGTACTTGGATCTTCAGAAGGCCTTTGAAAGATGCCACACATGAGGCTGCTGAACAAGCTATGAGCCCATGGCATTACAGGAAAGCTTCTAGCATGGATAAAGCAGTGACTGGCCAGGGGTAAAAAGTGGGAATAAAGAGAACCTTTTCTAGTTGGCTACTGGTGACTAGCGGTTTTCCTCAGGGGTCTGTGTTGGGACTGCTTCTTTTTATGTATATGCCAATGACTTGGATGACAGAATTAATGGCCATGTTGCAGATGGAGGGGCAGGTAGTTTTGAGGAGGTAAAGAGGCTACAGAAGGATTTTGACAGATTAGGAGAAGGAGCAAAGTGGCAGGTGGAATACAGTGTCAGCAAGTGTATGGTCATGCACTTCGGTAGAAGAAACAAAAGGGTAGCCTATTTCCTACATGCAGAGAAAATTCAAAAAACTGAGGCACAAAGGGACTTGGGATTCCTTGTGTACCATTCCCTGAAGGTTAAACTTGTGGTGAGGAAGGCAATGTGATGTTTGCAATCATGTCAAGAGGACTAGAATATAAAAGCCAGGATGTAATGTTGAGGTTTTATAAAGTACTGGTGAGGCCTCACTTGGAGTATTGTGAGCATTTTTGGACGCCTATCTTAGAAGTACTATGCTGACACTGGAAAGGATTCAAAGGAGGTACATGAGAAAGATTCTAGGATTGAATGGCTTGTCATATGAAGAGTGAGTGATGGCTTTTGGCCTGTATTTACTAGAGTTCAGAAGAATGAGGGTGGCCCCATTGAAACCTATCAAATGGTGAAAGACCGTGATAGAGTGGATGTGGAGAAGATAATTCCTATGCTGGTAGAGTCTAGGACCAGTGGACACAGCTCCAGAATAGAAGAGAGTCCTTTTAGAACGAAGATGAGGAGGAATTTCTTTAGCCAGAGAAAATTATTTGCCACAGATGGCTATGGAGGCCGAGTCATTAAGTATACTTAAGGCAGAAGTTAACAGATTATTGATTGGTCAGGGGATGAAGGGATACGAGGAAACATAGAAACATAGGAACATAGAAAATAGGTGCAGGAGTAGGCCATTCGGCCCTTCGAGCCTGCACCGCCATTCAGTATGATCATGGCTGATCATCCAACTCAGAATCCTGCACCAGCCTTCCCTCCATACCGCCTGATCGCTTTAGCCACAAGGGCCATATCTAACTCCCTCTTAAATATAGCCAATGAACTGGTCTCAACTGTTTCCTGTGGCAGAGAATTCCACAGATTCACCACTCTCTGTGTGAAGAAGTTTTTCCTAATCTCGGTCCTAAAAGGCTTCCCCTTTATCCTCAAACTGTGACCCCTCGTTCTGGACTTCCCCAACATCGGGAACAATCGTCCTGCATCTAGCCTGTCGAATCCCTTTAGGATTTTATACGTTTCAATCAGATCCCCCCTCAATCTTCTAAATTCCAATGAGTATAAGCCTAGTTCATCAGTCTTTCATCATATGAAAGTCCTGCCATCCCAGGAACCAATCTGGTGAACCTTCTTTGTACTCCCTCTATGACAAAGATGTCTTTCCTCAGATTAGGGGACCAAAACTGCACACAATACTCCAGGTGTGGTCTCACCAAGGCCTTGTACAACTGCAGTAGTACCTCCCTGCTCCTGTACTCGAATCCTCTCGCTATAAATGCCAGCATACCATTCGCCTTTTTCACCGCCTGCTGTACCTGCATGCCCACTTTCAATGACTGGTGTATAATGACACCCAGGTCTCGTTGCACCTCCCCTTTTCCTAATCGGCCACCACTCAGATAATAATCTGTTTTCCTGTTTTTGCCACCAAAGTGGATAACTTCATATTTATCCACATTAAATTGCATCTGTTATGAATTTGCCTACTCACCTAACCTATCCAAGTCACCCTGCATCATCTTAGCATCCTCCTCACAGCTAACACTACCGCCCAGCTTCGAGTCATCTGCAATCTTGGAGATGCTGCATTTAATTCCCTCATCCAAGTCATTAATATATATTGTAAACAACTGGGGTCCCAGCACTGAGCCTTGCGTTACCCCACTAGTCACTGCCTGCCATTCTGAAAAGGTCCTGTTTATTCCCACTCTTTGCTTCCTGTCTGCCAACCAATTCTCTATTCACATCAATACCTTACCCCCAATACCGCGTGATTTAAGTTTGCACACTAATCTGTGTGGGACCTTGTCAAAAGCCTTTTGAAAATCCAAATATACCACATCCACTGTCCACTCTACTAGTTACATCCTCAAAAAATACTATGAGGTTCGTCAGACATGATTTTCCTTTCACAAATCCATGCTGACTTTGTCCGATGATTTCACCGCTTTCTAAATGTGCTGTTATCACATCTTTGATAACTGACTCTAGCAGTTTCCCCACCACCGATGTTAGGCTAACCGGTCTATAATTCCCTGGTTTCTCTCTCCCTCCTTTTTAAAAAAGTGGGGTTACATTAGCCACCCTCCAATCCTCAGGAACTAGTCCAGAATCTAACGAGTTTTGAAAAATTATCACTAATGCATCCACTATTTCTTGGGCTACTTCCTTAAGCACTCTGGGATGCAGACCATGTGGCCCTGGGGATTTATCTGCCTTTAATCCCTTCAATTTACCTAACACCACTTCCCTACTAACATGTATTTCCCTCAGTTCCTCCATCTCACTGGACCCTCGGTCCCCTACTATTTCCGGAAGATTATTTATGTCCTCCTTAGTGAAGACAGAACCAAAGTAATTATTCAATTGGTCTGCCATGTCCTTGCTCCCCATAATCAATTCACCTGTTTCTGTCTGTAGGGGACCAACATTTGTCTTAAACAATCTTTTTCTTTTCACGTATCTATAAAAGCTTTTACAGTCAGTTTTTATGTTCCCTGCCAGTTTCCTCTCACAATCTTTTTTCCCCTTCCTAATTAAGCCCTTTGTCCTCCTGTTCTGGACTCTGAATTTCTCCCAGTCCTCAGGTGAGCCACTTTTTCTGGCTAATTTGTATGCTTCTTCTTTGGAATTGATATTATCCCTAATTTCCCTTGTCAGCCACGGGTGCACTATCTTCCTTGATTTATTCTTTTGCCAAACTGGGATGAACAATTGTTGTAGTTCATCCATGTGATCTTTAAATGCTTGCCATTGCATATCCACCGTCAACCTTTTAAGTGTCATTTGCCAGTCTATCTTAGCTAATTCACGTCTCATACCTTCAAAGTTACCCTTCTTTAAGTTCAGAACCTTTGTTTCTGAATTAACTATGTCACTCTCCATCTTAATGAAGAATTCCACCATATTATGGTCACTCTTACCCAAGGGGCCTCTCACGACAAGATTGCTAATTAACCCTTCCTCATTGCTCAATACCCAGTCTAGAATAGCCTGCTCTCTAGTTGGTTCCTCAACATGTTGGCTCAAAAAACCATCCTGCATACATTCCAAGAAATCCTCTTCCTCAGCACCCTTACCAATTTGGTTCACCCAATCTACATGTAGGTTGAAGTCACCCATTATAACTGCTGTTCCTTTATTGCACACATTTCTAATTTCCTGTTTAATACCATCCCCAACCTCACTACTACTGTTAGGTGGCCTGTACACAACTCCGACCAGTGATTTCTGCCCCTTAGTGTTATGCAGCTCTACCCATATCGATTCCACATCTTCCCGGCTTATGTCCTTCCTTTCTATTGCGTTAATCTCCTCTCTAACCAGCAACTCCACTCCACCTCCTTTTCTTTCATGTCTATCCCTCCTGAATATTGAATATCCCTGAATGTTGAGCTCCCATCCTTGGTCACCCTGGAGCCATGTCTCTGTGATCCCAACTATATCATATTCATTAATAACAATCTGCACTTTTAATTCATCCACCTTGTTACGAATGCTCCTTGCCTTGAGAAGGCAGGAGAAAGGGATGAGAGGGAAAATGGATCAGTTATGATGAAATGGCAAAGCAGATTTGATGGGCCCCATTGCCTAATTTTGCTCCTATATCTTATGGTCCTAAAACTTTGAAAAACTTCTATAGGTGCTGACTGGCTGTATCACAGCCTGGTACAGAATTACCAATGCCCTTGAATGGAAAATCCTACTAAAAATAGTGAATACAGCCCAGTCCATCGTGGGTATAGCTCTATCCTCCACTGTGCACATCTACATGAAGCTTCATCACAGGATAGCAGTATCCATTATCAGGGACCCTCACCACCCAGGGCAGGCACTCTTCTCACTGCAGTTACAAGAGTCTCAGGATTCACACCACTAGTCTCAGTAACAGTTACTACCCCTCAACCATCAGACTCTTGAACCAAAGGTAATAACTTCCCTCAGCTTCACTTGCCCCATCATTAAAAAGTTCCCATAACTTATGGACTCACTTTCAAGGATTCTTCATCTCATGTTCTTGGTATTTATTGCTTGTTCATCAGTATTATTATTATTGTTTTTATGTTGTCTTTTGTTCACTGGTTGAAGCCCAACCTCGAAGAGGACTATAACATTGTGATAGAGTTTGGAGGTTTGCATGCCTCCGTGATCCAGACAGCTATGTTGATTGGAGTCAGGCCATTATACTTTGGATCTTAGTAGGTCACCCAGGCCAAACAGAGCAAAGGGTAGAGGACAGACTAAGTGTAGTCCACCAGTTCTCCTGGTTCAGGGATTCAATGCAGGGCTAACAACCCTGACTGCATCAACAAATCCTTCTACATCTGAGTGTGATGGTATTCCTGAGTCTCCAACTGGGACTTGAATGACTGTCAGTAGTGAAAACTGGAAGGAAGCTATTGCCATGATGATGGAAGCCTTGAACACCACCAGAAATGGAAGACATACATTGCTGCCATAAACACCAGCATCGTAACGGACTGTATGTTAGTGAATGCACAAGATGGTGTGGGCTTTCATTGGTTCTGTTATGGTTATTATTTTATTAATCATTTATTGAGTATGCTCACAAGAAAATGAATCTCAGGGTTGTATATGGTGATGTATTTGTACTTTGATAATAAATTTACATTGAACATTGAACTGTGAAGTAAAGGTCAACATTGAAAATGGAAGACTGCCTAAAAACTCGATATTATGTATTAGCATTAATCCAGTTCCATATTCAATGCAGTCTAATATTCTTATCTTGTACTGTACAGAGTTCTCAAGTATAAGACCAATGGAATCTTCATGACTCATTTTACAAAATGCTGACAAAACTATTTCTAAATGTCTCAAATCTTCTAAGGACCTCATTAAAAGAGAACATGCATTCATTTAAGGAGAACTAATTGATGCTAGCTTGAAATTTGTGATGGTCAGAATCATTTTTAATGATCCTGAATAGCTTGGCAGTAAAAAGGTATAAATACCTTCAACTACAATATATATTGTTCCAAGCGTTCAGTTTGCCTTGAGCAGTGTTAAGCTTTTGTAAGCAATTTGTTGAAAACTGAAGACTGAAATTACTCGAAAGATTTAAGATTAGTAAATTATTGCTTTTTTATATTAACTTTGGTGAAGCAACTCAGCAATTAATGAAAAGAATTAGTATTAGCAATGCTATTAGCTACATTAAACTAAGTCAGGCATCAGTACACTCAAAAGTCATTTGTAAACAAAAGCATATAATTTGCTAATTTTTGGAAATACCTGCCACCATCCTGAAAATAAGTATAAATAATTCTCAAGGTATAAGTTATATTTTTGATAATAAATTCCCAAACACATTGCAAGGTTGACAAAGTATGAAAAAAACTGCTTTTTTTGGATCATGGTACAATTTGACAAATCAAGAAAAAGATGTGTGTGAGGAAGAGACTGAGCTTGTCAATGCTTAAGTTGCATAGGATAAGACTATAACGTGACAGCTTTCCTTATATTGAAGCATACATATTCTCATCCAGAAGATTTTAGGTTTAAAATCCACTGGTGAAATCCCAGACTGGAATTTAAACCTAAAATCTTCAGTACTTCAGTATGGCACAAAAGAATGCCAAATTCTCACTGATTTGTTCATGATGAAATACTGAACTCTGGACTCAGAGTTGGACCATGCATGTAAAATATTCCATGAAACTTTTCAAACACAAACCCAATTTCTTGGCTAACATAAAAATCAAAAACATTGCTATTGGTGGAAATCTGAAACAAGAACAGAAAATGCAGAAAACACTCTGCAAGTCAGGTAGCAACTGTGGAAAGAGAAATATTCAGAATTATTGAGTGACCCAAGACTCTCAAATGTTAACTGCTTTTTCTTTCCGCAGATACTATCTGACCTGCAGAATATTCCTTACATTTGTCGTTTTACTGTTTGCAAATATTCCCTTTTCAGTCAATACCTTCAAAAACCATAAGGTACAACACAAAATTGACTATGCCTTTCTGTCTCTGAAGTTCCTATCCAAAATCCCTGCACCTGTCTAATATTTGTATAAAACTTCTTGTGTTAAGATGTAATGAGAACAGAGGTGTGAAGAAGACAGGTTTCCTACCTGAAATGTTGTACTGAAAATCCAAGTTAACAAAAGAAACCAAGTTTGACATCAAAGTTGCTGGTGAAGGCAGCATCTCTAGGAAGAGGTACAGTTGACGTTTCAGGCCGAGACCCTTCGTCAGGACTAACTGAAAGAAGAGCTAGTAAGAGATTTGAAAGGGGGAGAGGGAGATCCAAAATGATATGAGAAGACAGGAGGGGGAGGGATGGAGCCAAGAGCTGGACAGGTGATTGGCAAACGGGATATGAGAGGATCAAGGGACAGGAGGCCTAGGAAGAAAGAAAAGGGGGAGTGGGGGAAAAAAAACCCAGAGGATGGGCAAGGGGTATAGTCAGAGGGACAGAGGGAGAAAAAGAGAGAGAGAAAGAATGTGTGTATAAAAATAAATAATGGATGGGGTACGAGGGGGAGGTGGGGCATTAGCGGAAGTTAGAGAAGTCAATGGTCATGCCATCAGGTTGGAAGCTACCCAGACAGAATATAAGGTGTTGTTCCTCTAACCTGAGTGTGGCTTCATCTAGCCTCCAACCTGATGGCATGAACATTGACTTCTCTAACTTCTGCTAATGCCCCACCTCCCCCTCATACCCCATCCGTTATTTATTTATATACACATATTCTTTCTCTCACTCTCCTTTTTCTCCCTCTGTCCCTCTGACTATACCCCTTGCCCATCCTCTGGGTTTTTTCCCCCCTCCCCCTTTTCCTTCTCCTTGGGCCTCCTGTCCAATGATCCTCTCATATCCCTTTTGCCAATCACCTGTCCAGCTCTTGGCTCCATCCCTCCCCCTCCTGTCTTCTCCTATCATTTTGGATCTCCCCTCCCCCTCCCACTTTCAAATCTCTTACTAGCTCTTCCTTCAGTTAGTCCTGAAGGAGGGTCTCGGCCTGAAACGTCGACTGTACCTCTTCCTAGAGATGCTGCATTCACCAGCAACTTTGATGTGTGTTGCTTGAATTTCCAGCATCTGCAGAATTCCTCATGTTTGCGTTAACAAAAGAAACCAAGTTTGACATTTAGCCCCACTCAAATTTTACCTGGCCTTAAGCATTTGACTGGACCATTGTATGAAGCTCTCTGTAACAAAGTGCTGATTTGTACTAAATATAGAGGCAATAATGTCAAACGTATCTTCTCAGGAGTATCACATATTATTTGGCCTGCTGGCTTTGTTATCATTCCTTTACTAGGTTGAGAGTTCAAACTTAATCAGCCTTTATCTGCCATTCAATATATGTACTTATTGATAAATTTCCAATTTATCATTAAATTAGTTATCACTTTGACATATCAAGCCATCTTAAAGAAGACATCCATTCCAAATATTTACATAATGTTTTCACTTCATCCTCAGGATTAAAATATTATTAATTAATATCAGCCAGTGAAGGCTCAACTCGTGACATTCTTACATCTGAATCAGTTCAAATCCTGCTCCGGAGATATGAGAACAAAAATGATAGGCTCTCACATCAATGGATTGCTGAGAAATTTTTGTTGTGGCAGGAGTGTTGACATTAATAATTTTCCCACCTGCTCTTGCAGGAAGCAATGAAAGACTCCTTTATGTATTTTTTCAGAGAAAAGCATGGAAATTATTCATGGTGTCCTGGCATATATTCATGCCTCAAATAATGTCATTTGAAAACTAATTATCTGGTTATTAGGATATTATTATTTGTGGAAGCTTATTGTGTGCAAAATATTTTCCTTATTAATGTCACAATGATCATCAGATTATTAAGAAGGCCTATGCTGTGTTGGCCCTCATTAATTAGGGGATTAGGTTCAAACACTGCAAGGTAATGTTGCAGCTCTAAAAAACTCTGGTTAGACCATACTTGGAATGTTATGTTTAGTTCTATCCACCTCATTGCAGGAAGGATGTGGAAGGTTTAGAAAGAATGCAGAACAGGTTTACCGGCATGCTGTCTGGATTAGAGAGTATGTCATTTTGGAGCAGAGGAGGAAGAGAAGTGGCATGAGGAAGATGAGAGGTGGCTTGTACCAGACAAAAAGAAGCATAGATGAAGTGAACAGAATTGGCTAATACAAGGGGGCATAATTTTAAGGAGACTGGAGGAAATTATAGGTAGATGCCAGAAGTAAGATTTTTACACAGAGAATGGTGGGTGCTTGGAACACCCTGTCAGCTGTGGTGGTAGTCAGATACACTAGGGACATTTAAGAAACCCTTAGATGGCCACATAGATAATAGAAAATGGAGGGCTATGTTGGAGGAAAGAGTTAGATTGATCTTAGAGTAGTTTATAAGGTTGGCACAACATCGTAGGCCTGTCCTGTGCTGTAATGTTCCATATTGCATAAAATTTTTCATTAGTTCTAAAGTGCTTTGAATTGTCTTTAGTTTCTAAAAGGTCCCACCTTTCAGCCATCCTGTTTCATGAAAGATTCTTTAACTCTGAAAGAATGACAACCATATTACCTTCCCAGAAAGTAGTTGAATTATGATAATTATGGTAACAATAGCAACAAAAATCTGCTGAAGGAACTCAGCAGGTTGAGCAGCATTCGTGTGATTGCTGATCTCTTGGGTCAAAAACCTGCAGTCTCTTGTGTTTCCAAGGTAACAATGTCATCGAATCATGAAAAACGGCAAGTGGAACAGGTTTTCTTTATATATATGTCATCAAGAACACCCAGCCGGATGTGAGATCAGTTAGGAAGTGGTCAGCCCGTGTAGCAGTGGATGAGGCAGAGTCTAGATTGAAGCACAAGGAGGCAGTTGGGGCTATCCAGCTAGACCGCCAGGAACTTGGGATGGACAACCCACAAGTGGTGGTCATCTTGTACAGGTAAGGAGCACCGTGAGCTTGTAGCACAAGAAATACAAGAGGTGGAAGAGGAGAAGAGGTTAGCTAAAACAGCTGGCCTGGCCAGACAAAGGGCTTGGACCTGGTGGGAAAGTGTTGAACAACGACGTCTATCTTGGAATTTTCTGTGGCAGATGGAACCGCTCTGCATTTCATTTCTATGCAGAGCAACGTACGATCTGCTCCCAACACCTGCCAACCTCGGCACCTGGTGTGAAGGTAAGGCAGACAGGTGTGCTGCTTGTGGCGAGAAGGGAACACTTCAACATATTTTAAGTACATGCAGAGTCAATCTCTCCAGCGGCATGTACACTTGGAGACATAACAACGTTCTCAAAGTTGTAACAGAAGCCATTGAGCAGAGAGTACTGCAGCACCACTTATCTCATGCCCCATGCTGCACAGAACATCGCATATCATTTGTGAAAGAAGGCTCCAAGTCAAGGGTGTACAGCGCAAGCTCACGATCAAGAATACTTTCTTCAGCCAATGATTGATGTGTCAAGGCCGACCTGGATGGGAAAGGCAGTTTCCCGGAGCAAATAGCTTTCACCACATTGCATCCAGATATAATTGTATGGTCTGACACCAGTAGAGAAGTGGTTATTGGTGAACTCACAGTCCCGTGGGAAGACAACATCGATGAAGCCCATGAGCACAAGTTAACCAAGTATACAGAATTAAGATCAGAGTGCAGAGACAGAGGGTGGAAGGTCTCATGCTATCCATTCGAAGGAGGCTGCCGTGGGTTTATTGTTTTAACTTTCCAGAAGTGGCTGCGTGACCTTGGCTTCACTAGAAGAGAGATCAAGTCAACCAGCAGGGCTGCAGCTGAGGTAGCAGAGAAAGGATCAGCATGGGTGTGGACCAAGTACGTCCAGAGGGGCAGATAGTCAGACAGTGTATACATATCTTGCAAACCCTTCAGTAGTTGCATAGACACCTGAAGAGTAGACTATCTGTTGGATGGAAGTGACCAACAACTCTGATAGAGGCAGATGCTAAGTTTTTAAGCTCACCAGTGGGAGGTGGTGCTTTAGCACTGCTGGCCCACCACCTCGAGGGAGTCTTGATCATAAGCGTGCCGAAACTCCTGAAGACAGGTGGCAGATCAACTGATAATCCCACTGGTGATAGCACAGGACAGTTAACATCTTAGTCCACATGTATTTTCAATTCAATAAAGACCCTTCATCAGGACATTTGGATTCCCAGCATCTGCAGATTTTCTTGTATTTGTGAAACAATGGAGAAGACTGTTCAAAGTTTTCAAAAGAATTGGAATAATTGAAAAGTTAGGATAAGGTTATAAAAGGGACAGATTAGATGTACAAAATTATAAGAGATATAGAGTGAACAGTCAGCACCTTCTTCCCAGGGCAGCAATGGTTAAAACCAGAGGCCATCTTTTTGTGGTAGGTGGAGGGGAGATTAGGGGAGATGTCAGATGTGCAGGGCCTATAAAGTATCATCCCCCCTCGAAAGTTTTCATATTTTATTATTTTAAAATATTGAATCACAATGGATGTAATTTGGCTTTTCTGACACTGATCAACACAAAAAGACTATCTTGTGTCAAAGTGAAAACAGACCTCTACAAAGTGATCTAAATTAGTTACAAATATAAAACACAAAATAATTGATTGCGTAAGTATTCACCCCCTATTAATATGACAAACAAAATCATCACTGGTGCAGTCACATTGTTTTAGAAGTCACGTAATTTGGGAAAAAATGGAGATTAGTTTTTGGAGACTTGTGTGCAGACAAGGTGTTGCAATTGATTGTAGTAAAAATACACCTGTATCTGGAAGGTCCAACTGCTGGTGAGTCAGTATTCTGGCAAAAACTACACCATGAAGACAAAATAATAATCCAAGTAACTCCACAAAAAGGTTATTGAAAAGCGCAAGTCAGGAGAAGGATACAAGAAAATTTCCAAGTTATTGAATATCCTTTGGAGTACAGTTAAGTCAATCATCAAGAAATGGAAAGAATAGGGCACAGATATTAATCTGCCTAGAGCAGGCCATCCTCAAAAACACTGTGACCGTATGAGAAGGGGACTAGTGAGGAAGGCCACCAAGAAACCTATGACAACTCTGGAGGAGTCATAAGGTTCAGTGGCTGAGATGGGAGAGACTGCACATAGAACAGCTATTGCCTGGGTGGTTCACCAGGTGCAGCTTTGTGGGAGAGTGGCAAAGAGAAAGCCACTGTTGAAAAAAAAACTCACTTGAAATCTCGGCTAGAGTTTGCCAGAAGGCATGTGGGAGACTCACAAGTCAGCTGCAAGAAGATTCTATGGTTTGATGAAACCAAAATTGAGCTTTTGGTCATCAGACTAAATGCTATATAAAGCAAAATCATCAAAAACGCACCACACCCTCCCTTTGGTGGCGGCTGCGTTGTGCTGTGGGGATGCTTCACTGCAGCAGGCCCTGGAAGGCTTGTGAAGGTAGGGGGTAAAATGAATGCAACAAATTACAAGGATATCTTGGAGGAAAACCTGATGCAGTCTTCAAGAGAATGGCGACTTTGGAGAAGATTTGTTTTCCAGCAAGACAATGATGCTAAGCATAAAGCCAAAGCTGCACAGGATTGGCTTAACAACAACAAAGTTAATGTTCTAGGATGGCCAAGTCAGAGTCCAGGCTTCAATCCAATTGAGAACTTAAGACTGGACTTGTAAAGGGCTGTTCACTCACGATCCCAACGAAATCTGACAGAGCCTGAGCAGTTTTGTAAAGAAGAATGGGGGAAAATTGCAGGGTTCAGATATGCAAAGCTGATAGAGACCTATCCACACAGACTCAAGGCTGTAATTGCTGCCAAAGGTGCATCTACTAAACACTGATGAAGGTGGTGAATACTTATGGGTTTCATCAAGGTTGGGTTCCGTCAAAGCCACTCAGCTCCTGACCTCATCACCCCCTTAGCCCAAACATGGACCAAAGAGCTAAATACCAGGGTGAGTTGAGAGAGATAGCCCTTGACATTAAGGCAGCATTTTGCTGCGTATGGCATCAAGGTGTCCTAGCTAAAATAGAGACAATGGGAATTAAGGGGAAAACGCTCTGCTGGTTGGACTCATGCCTGACACAAAGGAAGATGGGTGTGGTGGTTAGAGGTCATTTATCCGATCCTCAGGACATCACTGGAGGATTTCCTCAAAGAGTGTCCTCGCACCAACCATCTTCAGCTGTTTCATCAATGACCCTCCTTTTGTCATAAGTCTGATGTGGGGATGTTTGCAGGTGACTGCACAATGTTCTGCACCATTCATGACTCCTCAGATAGTGAAGCAGTTCATGCCCAAGTGCAGCAGGACCTGGACCATATCCAGGCTTAGGATGACAAATGGCAAATAACATTTGAGCCATGCAAGTGCCAGGCAATGACCATCTCCAACAAGAGAGGCTCTAACCATCGTTCCTTCACACTTAGTGGCATCACCATCACTGAATCCCCTACTATCAATGTCCTGGGCGTTACCATTGACAGGAAGCTGAACTCTTCTAGCCAGATAAACACAGTGGCTACCAGAGCAGATGAAAGACTAGGAATACTGTAGCAGGTAACTCACCTCCTGACTCCTCAAAGCCTGTTTGCCATCTACAAGGCTCAGGTCAGGATTGTAATGGAATACTCGCCTGGATGAGTGCGGCTCCATCAACACTCAAGAAGCTTGACACCATCCAGTACAAGACAGCCCACTTGATTGATACCCCTTCCACCAGCATCTAATCCCTCCAACATTGATGAACAGTTGCAACAGTGTGTACTACCTACTAGGTGACCTGCAACAGCACACCAAAATTCCTAAGGCAGCACCATCCAGACCCATGACCACTCTCATCTACAAACGTAGAAGGACAAGAACAGCAGATCCCTGGAACACCACCACTTTGAACTTTGAAATCCCCGTCTATGTTACTCAATGTCCTGACTTGGAAATATATTGCTGTTCCTTCATTGTCGCTGGGACAAAATCATGGAATTCCATCCCTAATGACATTGTGGGTATACCTACACCTCAAGAAGGCAGCTCATCACCACCTTCCCAAGGGCAACTAGGGATGGGCAATAAATACTGGCTTAGCAAGCGATGCTCACATACAGTGAATCAATCATTTTGTGTTTTATATTTGTAATTAATTTAGATCACCTTGTAGAGATCAGTTTTTACTTTGATGTGATAGAGTCTTTTTTCTGTTGATCAGTATCAAAAAATTAAATCCACTGTGGTTCAATGTTGTAAAACAATAAAACATGAAAACTTCCAAGGGGATGAATACTTTTTATAGGCACCGCAGTAATTTTACACAGAGAGTGATAAGTGCCCGAAATGCACTGCTGGGGGTAGTGGTAGAGGGTGATACATTATGGGTACACATAAGCAAGGAAAACAGAGGGTTATGGGCTATGTAGGAAGGAAGGGTTAGATTGATCGTTCATGGGGTTAAAAAGTCAGCACAACATCGTGGACCGAAGGGCCTATTATGAGCTATACTGTTGTATGTTTTATATCTAAAAATGAAGGTAATGTTAAAGAAAGAACAATGATAACATGGAAAAATACATGAGGATATTATGAATATTTTATAGAATTTCAAATCAAACTGAATCAATAATAAATAAGTTATTTTCATTTGAAGTAGCTTTGTTATTTAAACAAATAGATATTTTATGATATTGCACACAGACTTCATTGTGAAACAAACTTTGCTCACTGTTTCACTGATGTCATAAGTCTGGATATGGGGATGATTCATAAATCGGGAGAGGCCCTGTGACTATCGATAGGTGGCTAAATCCTTTTATGACACCGCTCAAAGAATGGTAGAATGATAATTATCTAAAAGGCATCCACAACATATTCATGAGGCAGTAGCTTTTGTTTCAGCAGCTGTTGAGGTACATAGATTAAAAACCGAACTGTCGGTGTCCAAAAGTTCAATATTTGTTTCTATCAGTGGTAGGTAACTTGTATGACCATAATCACAATCATGAGTTTGGCAGAAAATGGCCTTTAGTCAGCAGATGTAAACAGAAGCATTGAAATAGCACTGTCCATTATAGTGTTCTGAGGTGGTGATTGACCTATTCCAGTGCAAACTTTGCAACCCAACTGTACCAGTACTCCTCTCAGCAGAATGGACATTCATTTGGGGCTAGTTCCAGATGAATGCGGTTTATTTTAAATCTAGTTAAGTATTCCATTTACATTGGATTAAATCCCAGACTCCTTCATGTACCAGTGTTCTTCATCAGTGAAATCAGCCAGTCACTCGGGTGCACTTTGATAAAAATGAACATCAAAGATATATTATCTCTCATGCTGACAACACAAACTGGTTTCATTATAACTTCTTGGATTGCTACAATCGCATATGCTTGGCAGTTGTCTCTTTTCCTTTGATCTCCTATCTCCTGTATAGAAGGATTTTGAGTGGTCTAACTTTCCTTATGCATATAGTTTCAGAACATGCCATTTGCCTGGAAGAAGAATATCTGGTGGAAACTAGCCCATAATCAGCAAGGGAAATGCAGGGAAAGGAAATATCACTGCCTATATGAGTATTCTGAGATGGTGATTGACATCTATTCCAAGACAATATAACATGCAGAGACTTAGCAAACCAGCTGGGTACCTTTCCTCCTCTCAGTACAATTGACTTTTTTACATTGATGCACAGTTTAAATGAGCACTGAACCAAATGCACAGGGACATCACGGATGCACTTAGTTTCCTGAAGCTGGCCAGGGTCAAAAGAAATATCTGAGAATTTAAACTCATTTTATTGTTTATATGAAAGGTAATATTTTTCTTCAGTTTTATAGTTCATTCTCAGCAAAATGTAAAAAAGAAAAGGTCACCATGCTGCCAGGTAATATATTCAGTCTCATTTCATACAGTTACTTTCTTCCAGTTTTTATGGCAGATGCTCCATCTTTATTAGTTCAGCTTGCCAGCTGCTTGATCAGTTCAGTTGCAAATTGCCGAACTCCTGATGTCATCCAGCTACTAAACTTCTACTTTGTGCCTTTTCATTCCTTAGCCATTCTTTGACCTTTGCAAACACTTAGGCAATGTTCTAATCCAATAGGCACATTTTCTCTCCCTTCGAATAATCTATTAGTTTGTGTCTGACTCTTTCAATTTAACAAAGAGAACTTGATGCTCTGTGAAATCTTCCAACAAAATCAATGAAGAATATGGAAAGCATTTGAGATGCATAAGTTGCTGGTTGTAGCAGATCATACAGAATGACAAATCAAAATCACAGTTTTTTAAAGGGAGTCTTTTTATAGATTTTAAGACATTGTCTAGCAGCAAAATCAAAATCAGGTTTAATAGCATAGGCATATGTCATGAAATTGTTAACTTTGCAGCATCAGTACAATGCAATACATGATAATATAGAAAATAAAATTAATTCCAGTAAGTAAGCATAGATATAAAATTGTTAAAATAAATAAGCAGTGCAAAAGCAGAAAGAAAAAAAATAGTGAGGTAGTGCTCAATGTCCATTTAGGAATCCGATGGCAGAGGGGAAGAAGCTGCTCCTGAATCGTTAAGTGTGAGCCTTCAGGCTTCTGTACCTCCTTCCTGAAGGTAACAACGAGAAGAGGGCATGTCCTGGGTGGTGGGGATTTGGTATCCATGGGATATGTTAGTCAAATGTTTGTAAATAAAAACAAACAAAATTAACACAAGGTTATTAAAGTATTTCAAAATCCAAGACGGGAGGGATGCAAAGGGTATAAAAATTATTCCTATATATTTTGTATTTATAAGTTTTTTGCTCTTGAATTCATAGATTTTCCAATTCATAGATTGACAACAAAACTTGAGCCATAATGATGATGTAAAATATTAACTATGTCCTGCACTCTGAATTGGTGCATCATACAGTGACATTAACTCAAATAATTGTCAATGCAAAGAACTAAGCAGCTAGTATTGTCTTTTTGCATCTGTATCATTTCTATGCTGGTTTAGTTTTAATACGTATTTTGATTTTTAATAATTATTCATGTTTCAATGAATTATATAATTGATTAATATAATTAATATGATTATTAATACGATTGTTATATTACTCCAACCAGATAGATGCTAAGAAAGTTTGCCAATGCTCCTATTTCCTGAGGAGGCTAAAGAAATCTGGCATCTTTCCATCAATCCTTAACAATTTTTTCAAAGCACCACAGAACGCATCCTCTCTGCATACGTACAATCTTGGTATGGTAACTGCTCGTAATTGCACGTACCTGTAAGAAACTGCAGAGGGTTGATGACACAGCTCAGCAGATTGCAGAAACCAACCTCCCCTCTAGGATCTCTGTCAATACTTTGTGTTGGCTCAGGAAAGTAGCTGGCATAATCAAAGTCCTCTCCCAATTCTGCCTTCTGCCCTCTTCCTTTGGTTAGATGACACAACAATCACATACCATCAGGCTCATGAAAAGCTTCTCTCCCACCCCCACTTTTATAAGACTATTAAACAGTGCCCTGGTGCAATAAACTGGATTCTTGACCACAATCCACCTTGTGATCTTGCACCTTATTGATTATCTGCACCACACTTTCTCTGTAACCATTACACTCTAGTCTCCATTCTATTTTTCTACCACACTGCCTTATGTAATGATTTGATCTGTACGAACTGTAGGCAAGACAAGCTTTTTGCAGTATTTTAGTACACATGACGAAAATGAACCAATTACAGTTCTATTATCTTGCAGTAATTAGATGAGTTGGCAGCTTAATTCAAAAGCCCTAAAAATGGGTGCAGAAATAATGATATCACAATTTACCATGCCAGATGATTGCAATTTCCCATTAACTGTTTATTGGAATGGTTTCTTTCACCAGTCAACATTAACCATGTTGTTACTGATTGGCCGGATACAACAGCATGGAATAAATATTGTGGGGGCCACATACTCTTTTTATGCTTATTCTGCCCATGGTCTACCTGTTCCTGAAAGGAGAAAGAATTGTGGCTGTGGCAGGTCCTAGTAATTGTGCAGGATGCAAATCTAACTTAGGAATGTGAAGAAAGTCACAACATGTAAAAGAGGTATCCAAGGTTTTTGCACACTGCACAAGATGAGAGGGAAAGCAGGAGAGTTTGTCGATATCTACAGAGACATAATCTTTCGGGCGTAATGGTTTGCATAATTTTATTACAGCACCAGCAACCCAGGTTCAATTCTGCGACTATCTGTAAGGAGTTCACGTGTTCTCCTTGTGAATACATGAGATTCCTCTGGGTGCTTTGGTTTCCTCTCACATTCCAAAGATATACAGGTTAATAAGTTAATTGGTCACATGGGTGTGACTGGGGTGCCTGGGCTTATCTTGCTGTTAGTGTCTGTCGCCGTGTTGTATGTCTAAGTAAATGAAATAAGGCAATGGCACCAGAAAGTGATGAACTTTCATGCTAGGGGTCAAATGTTGAGGACAATAATTCAATCCACAAGAAAGTTCAATGACTTCCCAACAGTGAGATTTAGATTTAGAGACTCACAGCAACATAACATGGTGGAGAGGGTAACAGATTTAAGATTTTAGGTTGAATACTCTTCTTTGGAAAGCAGAAAAAACAAGTTAAGGCTTAAGCTGTGTTAGGGATTAATAGGCCAAAGGAAATTGTCACAGTGAGTGCTCGTGTAAGGGGTTTCTTCTTTTACGTTACTGCATAGGCTAATTAAAATGGCTTCTTTGTTATGTTAACTGCTGAGAAAGTCCTCCCACTAGCAGATTGTTTGGATTATGTTATTGATAAGAGGACGAACGAACCAATTGGGATAGATGTTATTCTTTCTGTGTGTCTATAAGTTATTGTGATGCGTGGGTTTTGGGCAGAAGGTGCGAGAGAGAGAGAGAGAGGATGGACAAGGTGCTGTGAGTAGGCTAACGGGGTCGGACCCCGAGCAGGAGTCCGAGGTCCAGGGTGTTCGCCGAGGAGAGGAGACAGAGACAGACTCATGTGGAGTGTCTGGTCGACCAACGTTGTTGGTCCCAGGCGGCAGGTCGAGGTGGCCCAAGGGGATCGCGGGATGAAGAGGGAGGGTCTCGAGCTCCAACTGTTTGTGCACGAAGAGATTGAACTTTGATAAGTGTGGCGCCTTTTATCTTCCTTTTATATTTTATCTCTATTAATTATATAGTTCCAGTAATATCTATAAACTGTAATTCACTTAATCGTATCTGGTGTATTATCTGTTATTTGGCGGGGTGGGGTACATCACACAGCATCCACACAAACTAATTACCCAGTTTGGCGGGGCTGAGGGCTGGTTCCCTAGATGACAGCGAGCTGAACGACCCGGAGGCTTGCCAGGGGGGCCACACTGGCAAAGACTGAACCCAAAAATGGAGAAAATACAGACCCCCACGTCAAGATGGTGAACAAGGTTTATACATAAGAGTTCCAACAAAACTTTGGTGGCTCTGCAGAGCAACACCATGAGACATAACAATCTCGAAGCTAGGGCTCAGTGATAAACGCTAATTGGGAGACCACTTAGATAATTACAGAGTGCAGAAAACCCATGCCAGTCAAAATCAGCTCAAAATCAAACAGAAAGCACCAACAATAAACAACTTTTGTTAAGACAATGATTAACAAATTCAGGTGCTCTAAAAACCTCAGATCCCAATACTCTCAGGTTCCCTGTACAAGCCGGCAGAGCTCATGACAGGAGCTCCTCATCACCTCTGATAGGGTGAGGCCATGATTGCCGAAGAGGAAAATTGTAGTGTTTGTCTGGCCAATGAGTTAAAAGGGGGTAGTTAGAAAGAGAGAAAATGAACAAAAGCTATGAAATTAAGGTGATTAATAAAATTACAAACAAAGGAGCGTGGAAAGTTGCAAAATAGCTCATGCCCTGCAGGGGAAAGGGAAACTATGCCAATGTCACAAGCCGATGACTTGCAGAAAAAATGGCCAGTTCAGATACTGAAAGGAAAATTGTAAAATTTGTATCTGAATCTCCAAAGCTATAACATGCCGGTCCTCAAGATTATTCTGGGCATTTTTCTAATGGTGGAGAGGGCATAGACAGATAAAGAGATGCAAAAGACTGCAGGTGCTGGAATCCAGAACATACAATCTCAGTGAACTGAGTTGCAGGTGTGGGGGGCGGGGAAGGTGTGGATGGCATCTGCAAGTTTTTAATACAGTCATCCCCACAAACTGGTGCAGAAATTGAGCAACCTGGGCCTTGGCAGCTCACTGTGCTCATGGATACTGGATTTTCTGAGTAACAGACCCCAAAGTGTCAGGATGGGAGAACACACATCATCTACTCTCATCCTGAACACCGGTACACCACAGGGGTGAGTTCTCAGCCCCATTCTCTATTCTCTTTTCACCCATGATTGCTCTACCATTTACTCCACCAACACCATTGTCATATTTCCTGACGATACCACCCTAATAGGTATCATATCAGACTGTGATGAGACAGCCTATAGGGAGGAGATACAGCATTTGACAGGATGGTGTTGTCATAATAACCTGGATTTGAACATCACAAAAACCAAGGAGCTGATAGTAGACTTCAGGAAATCAAAGCACGTCGGGCACTCTGCTCTGCAGATATATGGGAAAGAGGTGGAGAGAGCAGAGAGTTTCAAGTTACTCGGCGTCCACATCTTGGCTGACCTCACCTGGACTGCCCATATCTCTTATCAGGTGGGGAAGGCCCAACAGAGGCTCTACTTCCTAAGGAAGCTAAAGCACGCTCTCCTCCCTCATCACCTGCTGATCAACTTCTATCGGACAACTATAGAGAGCCTCCTGACGTATTGCTGTGCAGTGTGGTTTGCCAGCTGCACAGAACAGAACAGGAAGGACTTGCAGCAGGTGGTGAGGGTAGCAGAGTGGGTTATTGGCACAACATTACCCTCCCTCAGAGACATTTATACTGGCAGACTTCAAAAGAAGGCTACTTGTATTTCAAAGGATCCCACTCATCCTGGACATCACCTGTTTTCCCCTCTACCTTCTGGGAAGAGATACAGAGCACTAAGGACAAAAACAGAGAGACTCCTTAACAGTTTCTACCCACAAGCAGTGAAATATGTAACGCCCCCCTCCTAAGACAGTGGCAGCTAAATGCATCACACTTCCAGGAATGGCAGGTGTGCAATAGTCCTACCCCTCCATCCATATATTATTAATTTTGGACTGCACTCCTGAGGTTTTAGAGTTTATTTTATGTATATATTCTTTGTCATACTGCAAAACGTTGAGCTGCTAAACTTTGTTTCATTGCTCCAAAACAATGACAATAAAGATATTCTTCTTCCTCTTCTTCTTCTTCTTCTTCAAGTAATATATCATGCCTTGGAATAACTCTGCTGAAAGCGTTCTTCTTGTTGTTGAACCCATTTTCAGCTATCAACAGTTAAGTGAAGGCAAAATTGGATGGAAGGTTCACTGTCAAAATGGCAACATGAGCACCAAGGTTGTGCAATGACTGATGTCAAAAGCTATCGGGTCTGCAGGCATCTTGTGGAAGATCAGTGAGCATATGCTCAGCTTCCCTCCAGCAATAACATCTGGCATGCATTCATGAGTATGTGTACAGGGTAGATAGGACTCCTAGCACCTAAATAAAGGTGACAACAATCCCAATTGCTTGCTGCTGAAATCCAAGCAGTCTGCAGAGATTGTGTGTTTCTGCGAAATCCTGTCAATGTTCCAATGTTGTCCAGACACCAATCATGACAATATTACCATCCTCACTGCGATATAACCTTCATTTGCCCTATTTAATTCAACTAAACTCAACATATACACCTGCAGAATCCCCCCCTCCAGGGCCCTCCTTGATTGGCTTCCAACCGAAAATGTACATCACACTACAAGTAAAATTTAACGTCGTCTCTTAATTGTCCTATTAATTTATTTATGATTCCTCTCCTGGAAGCATTGACCCCTTGCTGAGATACAAGCCGTACAGACAGGCAGCCTTCTGGCAACTTATCTAAGCAGTGACACTACTATTCCTTCATGCATAGGTTTGGAAAGTATCGTCCTAGGACCACTCAGCTATAGAAACATCTCAACCAAACATGGCAGTGATGTTGCAGCTCTAACAGCTCCAGCGATCAGGTTTCCACGCGTATTTCTGGTGCTGTCTGTTTGGATTTTCCTTGTGACTGCAGTGCTTCCCTTGGTAACTTGTTACCTCTCACCCCCCCCCCCCCAAAATGTGCCTCTTGTTAGGTTAGTTGGCTCTGTTTACTACCTGCAGAATAGTAGGTGAAACAGAGGGCGGGTGGAATGTTATTAGATGTCTGAGAGAGAATGGGGTGCAGGGAAATAAGTGATCGGGGCTGCTGGGATTGTTCTGTGGGCTGGCATGGATTTGTTGAGCTGACTGGCCTTTGCCATAAGGAAATACGAAAATACTATCAGAATACAATCCTGTTCTTAGCTGTGTGAGTCGCCAGAGAGCGTTGTGGTATGAGGTTTTTAGAGCACCTGAGTTGGTTAATTGTTGTTTAATGAGAATTATTAATCATTTGGATTTCCTTGTGCTTTCCTTGAGCAACTCACTCTGTAATGCAGTTTCCTGGTGTTTTCTGTTTAAACTTGTTATAGGCTCGGGGATCCCACGTTACTTGCATTCTTTAAGCGGACGCCCGACTGGAGCTAATCGCAGGGTCCTAGTTTTGAGAATGTTGCTTCTCGTGGTGTTGCTCAGCTGAGCCATCGATGTTCTTTTGGAATTACTATGAATAGACTCTAGTCGACGTGAAGGGATATGGGGAGAAGGCAGGAAAAGGGTACTGATTGTGGATGATCAGCCATGATCACAGTGAATGGTGGTGCTGGCTCGAAGGGCTGAATGGCCTACTCCTGCACCTATTGACTATTGTCTATTGTCTATTGATGTCTCTATATCAGAGTCTGTCGTTCCTCTTCACTTGAGTCGTGATATTGCCAGCGCACATCATGACATCACCTGTTTCCAGACAAGGGCGAAAGGGAGCAGATCAACTCACAGCTGATTTTACAAAATGGGGGTTGTCCCTTCAATTATAGTTAATTAGACCTATTAAAGAATATAACAAATAAGGTTTAAAAGGGATTGGAGCAAGAACCTTTTTCATGCAGACGGTCTGGAACACACTGCAAAATGGATGGTAGAGGCAGGTACTCACACAATATTTAAGAAGCATCTGGAAGAGTACTTAAATCCCCAAGGTACAGAAGACTACAGACCAAATGCTGGTACCAGGATTAGTTTTGCAGGCTACTTGATGATCAGCATGGACTTAGTGGGGCAAAGGACCAGTTTCTATGCAGTATGACTCTATGAGTCCAAAATCTGTACAATCAACATAGCCAAATAAGCAAACATCAACATACGCAAGATTTAGTGCATACATCTTGACAGGTAAAAAAGGAACCCTGTATTAGTCGGAGTTCCCAACCTTTTTTATACCATGGACCCCTACATTAACCAGTGGTTTGTGAACTCCAGATGTATTAGATACTAGCCAGTGGCACCAAAATTGTGATTATCTAAAAACCATTTTTCAGAGGCTTGAGCTGCTGACCTCTTTGGAGCAGTGAGTTAGCGTGTCGAGAATCAGAATCAGGTTTATTATCACTGACTTATACAATGTGAACTTTGTTGTTATCTGGTACAAAGCCATAAGATTATTAAAAATTGCAAAAATAAGTAAATTGTGCACAAAAAGAGAAGGATGAGGGAGTGTTGAAGAACCGTTCAGAAATCTGATGGTGGAGGGGAAGAAGCTGTTTCTGAATCACTGAGTGTGGATTGGGCTCCCGTACCACCTCCCTGGTGGTAGTAATGAGAAGACTGCATGTCTCAGTTGGTGAGAGTACTTTGTGATGGATGCTGCCTTCTTGAGGTACTGCCTCTTGAAGATGCCCTTAAGCAAGCAAGCATTTGTAATAATGATGCTCTCATGAAAACTTGCAAATAACTTTTTGATGGCACAAACAGGAAGACACTGTTTTATTGATGAAGATATATTTTCAAACACCTGTGACAGCTTTCCATTTATGCTTCAAGTGGATTGCTGTCTCTCAGCAAGAGTACACAGTGACTGTATATCCAATGTTTTTATTGTTGCTACATTTCTATAGCAGTGCCCCGGTGTGCAGTTTCTTTTTCCTGCTGAACCAGAGCTTAGACAACTTTGCACCTTCCATTTCAAAGTTACCGCTTTGATATCTGTCCTCATCGGTATATAGAGGGAAGAGTGAAAATTTGTTTGAGTGGTGCTGCAGCAAAAACCTCTCACTCAATGTCAGCAAAACCACAGGGCTGATTATCGACTAAAGCAGGAAGAAGTCGGAGGTCCAGGAGCCAGTCTGCATCAGGGGAACTGAGACAGAGAAAGTCAGTAGATTCAAATTCCTTGGCGTTATTGTATCATAGGATTTGTCCTAGCACCAGCACATAAATGTCATCACAAAGAAGTCACGACAGTGCCTCTACTTTCTTAGAAGTCTGCGTGGATTCAGCACCAAAACTTTGACAAACTTCTACAGATACACAGTGGAGAGTATCTTAACTGGTTGCATCACAGCCTGATATGGAAACACCAACGCCCAGAAACAGAAAGGCTACAGAAGGTAATGGATAAAACCTAGTCCAGCACAGGTGAAGCTCTCCCTTCTATTCAGTACATTTATATGTAGTGCTGCCACAAGAAAGCATCAACCAGCATCAAAGAGCTCCGCCATCCAGGCCGTGCCTCCTTCTTGCTACTAACATCTGGTAGGAGGTACTGAAGCCTTAGGTTTGGGAACAGTTATTACTCTACAACTCGTGGCTATCCCTCGAGGTTGAGGATGATGGTCTTCGTTCTGAAGAAGTAGCCCACAGAGCGAAGACGACTGTGCATGTATTTGTTTAACATGTACTTGACGTTGCACTCCAAGAAGCACATGATACTTCACAAATCAACCAGCTGATTCCAATGACAAGGAAACCACAACGATTGGAGCTGATGGATTTGTTGCAGCCTTCATCCGCCTTCACAGCCATTGAGTTTGAAGTAACTTTGTCTGCCTGTTCCACCGTTGAGGTCTTGGTTGGATTGTTCTTTGTCAAGGACCTCACCCTCGACCTTACCGCCATGGGTGACCCTATCAGGAGCATAGCTCCAGATGGCATTGCTCTCGGTATCACAGGACCACACAAGCTTCTCCACCACGACAAGGTGACAATCCACGGGGAAGACTCTACAACTATTAGCTCCTGAACCAGCGTGGATAACTTCATTCACTACTCCGCTGAACTGATCCTATGACCTACAGACTCATTTCCAAGGATTCTTTATAACTCATGTTCTTCAGTATTATCTTTATTTCCACAGTTTGTCTTCTTTTCCATGTTGGTTGTTTGTTTATGTATAGTTTTTTTTGTTATATCCCATTGTACTTCTTTTTTCCTATAAACGCCTGCAAAACAATTGAATCTCAGGATAGTATATGGTAATTTAATTGGAAAACCCAGGGATATTATGTTAATACAATAGCCTTGCTAAAAAAGTACTTATGCAAAGACTACTTATAAAAACCACCAATTCACTATCTCCAAAACACACACTGCACAGGAATGATAAAATTCAGCCCACTGTCCCTAATTTGGAAATAAATTGCACTGCTCCTTCATTACTTAAGAACAATATTATTTTTAATTAACACCTAAAAAGATATTCATTTTACATTTTGCCTTTCTCCTTTTGTTTTCAGTTATATACCAGCAAAAGGATATAATAATGCAGAAATAACTGAATGTTCTGATACTTGGAGGCACTTTCTTCTCTTACTAACATTCCTAATGTTTTTTCAAATCCCAATTTTGCATGCAATTTGCTCTCCTAGGGCCATTAGACATACTCCCCTTGCTATAATTCATCTGACCTTGCCCATGTGTCAGGGCAGTCTCACACCATATTTGGTTTTCAAATGGACCCAAGGTACCCAGAATATTTTTTTTCCACAGAACCTCCATTGATGCCAACACCACTTTAAATGTTACTGTCTTCCTGGGGGAGAAACGACCAATTTTAAACTTCACACATTAGTGAGGTTTACAATTTTTCAAACACAAGTAATAAGGAATCTGAATCTCCTCATTGTTAGATTACGGAAATGAAAGCAGCCATGAAATAATACCTTTCAATATTTAGATATCTTCTCAATAATGTATATTTAAATGTTTAAATTCCTGTACATGTAGTATTTTCAAAGGCAGCAATCAATCTCAACCTCCTGCATGCTCCTAAATATGAACCTGAAGCCAAACAGTAATTTACTTTACATTTGTAGTTTCATAACCAAAGTGCCGATAAAATTTGATTGACCCAAATCTATATTGACCTATAGCATTGGAAGGGACATATATCCATCTTATGCACTTTCATAGATTGTGCAATGTATTAAAAAAGTCATCTGAAAGCATGCAGATCTGAGGCACATCACACTTAGATATAGATACAAAATAATATTAAAATCACAGAGGTACCGAACTACAACCTCATACTATATTTATTTATCAAAATCCAAGCTTCTGGGCCTTGAAAGGACAGCTGCACCTTGGCACCAAAATACATTGTGTATTACCCTATTCTCTGAAACAAGTCCATCATACGCGATGCCAGGGGCATTCAGCTAATACACAAATAACAGTCTAGCCCACATGCATCAATCATCAGCTCTCACACGAAAAAAAAGGCTTATTGACCTGGAATTTAGAATCAATTTCAATTGCCCTCTGGCTGTGCTGAGCAGGTTTTAAGTAGCTGAATTTGCTTATTCATTTCAGAAGCAGTACAGGTCAGCAGCCGCATATCTCAGCTGTACCTCAGATGTGTGAGCAATCCTATGGATGATATATGAGGAACATAAAATATACCCACATACAGAGACAAAGTGCAAGATGTTAAATTGAAACAGGCAGCAGTGTAATGAAGCATGTTACGTTAAGGTCTGTGGTTTCAGATCTGATAACTACTTTGCAAAATTCCTGTACATTGTAGGGCAGGTGAATGATAATGAATGAAATTAGCCAGGGCTCTCTAGTACAACGTTTTTCAAAACCAACAAAGTAGCAGCTGTTATATAGCAGATGCTACTATCTCTTTGTTTGGCATGTCACCTTACATAGTGACCACCTGAAACAATCACTGCCGACTAACTTTAATGTGTTGTAAATTAAAATCAATAAACACACAGCATCGTCCTTGAACCTGGAGGTGAGTGCTGCTTCTTAAAGCTAAACAAATACAGTGCTTGTTTCATCAGGGAGAGGAACTTCAATCAGATAACTGTCATCCATGCATTTACATTTCAGTGTGGTTTAGTTTGACAAGGACAGGGACACAACTTCGAAGCAACTAATCATCTTGCAGAAATGAAGGTGACCTTCTGTCCTGGCACATGTAAAGCATAAGCAGATATCTGCTTACCCACACTGTTAATAATCTGCAATGGAGCACTTTTAATTTAGGTGTTTGAATCAAAAATACAGAACCAATGCTCTGTGTTTTAGCTATCTTAATATATAATTCTTTGAAGAACAATGCACTTGGTTATACAGGAATATTAATATAATTATAATCATCAAAAATACTAACAATTACTCTTAAATACTTTAGGTCAAGAACCATATTAGGACACACAACAACAGATAACAGATGTGACATTTTGATAAAATCATATTCACATTTACAAAACAATCTTAGTGAAAAGGCTACACAGCCATAATTATTCACCTGAATAATTATGTTGATTATGGTTCCTAATTATTTTATTTGAGAAATGGTTCCTGGGATGAAACATTTCAAGTATTTAATGTGACTGAACGTGTTGGTGTTACTCACCCTGGAGAAAACTAAAGAGATTTCTTAGAGGTTTATAACATCATGTCTAGTTTAGATGGAAAAAGAAGAGGGAACTGTTCTCGTTCACAGGTTTTCAAGAACCGAGGGGCAAAGATATGAAATTTTGGGAAGAAAACACAAGGGAGAGGTTAAGAAGATCCTTTTCACTCAGATAGTAGTTTTGATCTAGAATTCACAGTCTATAGGGATGATGGCAACGAATTCACTCTGTGACTTCAAAAGGGAATTGGAAGCTGCTTGGGTGAGAATAGTTTAGAAGTCTATGGAAAGGGAACCAACACCCTACCAGGAGCATTGCTGTACCAAGAGCAGGCAAAAAGTCAATAGACTATGTTGCTTCTTTCTGTATTGTAGGTTTCTATAATTGCCTCCTTCCCTAAAGTAATAGAAAGGATAGTTTAATGATTAATTTATTGTACTTGTATCAGAGACCTGAAGCATTGAAGCAGTAAGGCAGCAGGGTAATTTAAATTAGAGTTAGTAAATAAATTTTGGATAATGGACTGACAACAGTAATTGTAAGGCTGAAACTACAGGATCTCCATTGAAACTGATGTAATTTCACTAAGAGTCCTTGGAAAAGGAAATTGGCTATCCTTTCAGCTTAGTTGATATATGAATCCAGATTCATTGATGTGAATCCAGCATTGTCAAAGAGCCCTCCCACAATCTCCTTGACCTCCCACCTGCAGAAGGTAGCGCAGCATACCAATCAGAACTGTCAGGCTGGGTAACGTTTTCTTCCTGCAGGATGTTAGACTTCCTAACACCCTGCTGCCACCCAGCAAACAGGTACTGTACACCTGAATACCCTGCACGGCTCACTTTTCATCTTCTATTGCTGTCATTTCACAAATTATTTTACTGCTTGTTTTATTATAATAGTGGCAGTAACATTATACTGTCCTACATACACAACCTCCTTGCACTACGGGGGGGTGATTGACAAGTTTGTGGCCTAAGGTAGAAGGAGTCAATTTTAGAAAACCTAGCACATTTATTTTTTCAACACAGTCCCCTCCTACATTTACACACTTAGTCCAGCGGTCGTGGAGCATACGAATCCCTTCTTTGTAGGAGAAGTCCACAGCAGGGGTGATTGATAAGTTCGTGGCCTAAGGTAGAAGAAGATGAGTTATTAACTTCAAACTTTCTACATTATCACTCAAAGAGTTGAACTGCACGTGCATGTAATGAGAGCGTCTTGGACCTCCAGGTGGTCCACAGCAGGGGTGATTGATAAGTTTATGGCCTAAGGTAGAAGGGGATGAGTTATACAGCTCTCGTTACATGTATGTGCAGTTCAATTCTGTGTAAAAATGCAGAAAGTTTGAAGTTTCTCCTCATCTTCTTCTACTTTAGGCCGCAAACTTATCAAAGGTCCAAGATGCCAACTTCTACAAAGAAGGGATCCATATGCTCCACGACTGCTGGACTAAGTAAATGTAGGAAAAATAAATGAGCTAGTTTTCTAAAATTGACTCCTTGTACCTTAGGCCATGAACTTATCGATCACCGCTCGTACATGTCAACCTGCCAACCTTCAGGCCACGTCACTCAGGGACCTGTGCTAATAATATTATACGACTTTATGTGCTGGATTATAACTATATATGTTGTTTGTGACTATATGTAGTGTTGAATAAATTCTTCTAGGGCTTCTAGCTTTTTCGATGACAAACTCTGCCATCTTCAGCAAGGATGATGCCTGGGCATGTCTAATCTGGTGGCATTTACATCGTTAGTCTGTCCTGATTGGTTCATATTCATCCTATCAGGTTTATGCTCTCCAACTTTGTTTGCTCTCGAATTTCAGTTCTTACTTAGAGTGCGACCTTCGTATTTGTTCAAATTCTTTTCCTCTAGTTTTATTTCAATGGCTCCATTCACCAGGCAGTCCCAAAAGCCAATGGCATAGCACAGTAGCTTTGCGCCGTCAAAGCCAATCCTATAGCCATAACAAATGCAACGTTCTGCTACTGCTGATTTCTCTGGGTAAACCACACGGATACACCTCATATTGCATCCCACAATATGTACGGGATACCCTGTGAATGCGGAGCAGCGTATATTGGTCAGACGGGACTCACAGTGGAAATCTGCATGAAGGAGCACAGGAGGGAGAATCCGTCTGGGTCACCTGGAGAAATCAGCAGTAGCAGAACATTGCATTTGTTAGGTTATAGGATTGACTTTGACGGCAAAAAACCAATGGCTTTGGGGATTGTCTGTGGAAGGAAGCCTTTGAAATAAAACTAGAGGGAAAGAATTTTAGTTAAGACGAAGGTCTCGCTCTAATTAAGAACTGGAATTCGATTGTAAACAAGCTGGGACAGCGGAAACCTAATTGAGGACTAACCAATCATGAGGGATGGACGATGGGGCTATAAATACCAGCAGACTAGACACGCCCAGGCATCATCCCTGATGAAGATGACAGAGTTTGTCATTGAAACGTTGGTTAAAATTGGTACTAGTACTTGGCTGGAAACCCAAGAAGAGTTTATCATATACGCAGGGAAAGCACTAGATCCCTTTTTATATGTAGTGTGTTTTGCACCTTGGCCCCAGAGGAACAATATTTTGTTTAGCTCAATACATGTGTATGGTTGAATGATAATAAACTTGAATTTGAACTTAACTTGTAATGGCATTTTCAGTTCAGGGGCAATTAGAAATAGAGAATAAATATTGGGCTTGCCAACACCATCCACATACCACAAATTTAAAGCAAATATGAAAAGAATTTCTAGTCTATTTATATTAAAGCTGCATATTACTAATTCTACTTTGGTTATTGCAATTGGAACTTATAGTGAAAGAACCAGCATTTTTCATGTAGCGGCTATGATATTTAATCATGACATTCAAAGCAATTACAAACTAAATAATCATTCTTTTTAAATTACATTAAGTCAGCTATAATCTATCATTTTATTTGTGAGTTTGTTTCATTTATGTACAAACTTGATCAGAAGAGAACATTTAATACAAATGCAAATGGGTAAATTGCAAAAGAATTTAGGAGCAGAGCAGGTAAGGATCATTGATTAGTGGTTTTATCTCTCATTAACTAAGTCAGTTAGAAATTCACATATGAACTCATTCCCTCACAATCTGGTATCAAACGATCTGCCTCTACTTCCTCAGGAGGCTTAAGAAACTTGGCATGTTGCTGTGGACTCTTAGCAATTTTAATCAACGCACCATCCTGTCTAGATGCACAACGGCTTGTTAGGGCAACTGCACTGCACGTGGCCCGAAGAAACTGCAGAGAGTCGCGGGCACAACTCAACACATCACAGGAATCAGCCACCCTCAATGGACAGTATCCATACTTCTCACCACCTCCAGAAAGCAGCCAGGATGATCAAAGACACCACCCAAGCCTGGACCTTCTTTCTTCTTCTCCCGTCTCCCACTGGGCAGAAGATACAAAAGCCTGGAAGCACCAGTCTAAGGTCTGTTTCTATCCAACTGTTATCAAACTCTTGAACAGACCTTTTGTACCATAAGATGGACTCCTAGCCTCACAATATACCTCATTATAATCTTGCAATGTACCATTTCTTTGCACTGCACTTTTTCGAAAGCTTTTACACTTTATTCTGCATTGTTATTACTTTACCTTTTTGTAGCTCAATGCATAGTATAATGATTTGATCTGTATAAGCAGTTCCCAAGATACACAGGCAATGCTAATCAACCAATAATTAAACTAAAGTTGATCTATTTTTATCTATTCATTACAAAAGATGCTGACTTTACTGACAAGTCCAACATTTAATAGCCCTTCAAAAGTTATGGTGAGCACGGATTAGCTGGGATGACACTAAGTTAGGAGGATCAAAGTTTTATAGCTAAACTTTTGATTAGTTAGGGGGATGAACGATTTGAAACTACAGTGGGCAAGGGGAGTTTCAGCTATTATTTAACTAGAGAGCAGATTGCCTAGAGGAGCAGAATGGTCTACTTCATGTTCCTGTGATTATCAAAGGCCACTCATGTTATTGAACAATCAATCTTTCGTGAGATTGTGCTTGTTCACCAATGGAGAAGTACTATATGTTTCAGCATTAACACAGATTTTTTGAAAGTGCACAAAAACTGGAACAAAATTGTAAATTAAAACTGAGAGAAAAATCCTAGGCATATTTGTGTGCCAATTATATTCAGAAGGTTCCTGTTGGCAATGTCAAAAGGAGATAAATGAATGAAATTTTGTAGAATATCCAGGTCACAAATTGAAATTTTGACATGTTGCTTTGTCCTTCACTAAAGGATTGAACAAATTAATTTTAAATCAAAGCACTATACATTTGTCTGCAAGATAATTATTTGCAAATAGATCTCAGCAACTAACTGCTATTTAAAAAGCATGTCTGCAATTTTAAAAAAGGTGCAAAATAGGTTAGCAACCTGTAACGTTAACTTAGTATCTTTTTTTAATGCAGCCTGCACTTGGGTATTTCCAAGTTATTATTTCTGTTTTCTAACAGCTTAGAGTTTTGTATCTCACAGTTTAGCATTTTTTTCTCTTTCCTTAGTTTCCATTCATCTTCTTCTACTTACATCTTGTCCAACCTCTCCCCAAATGTACAAAATCACAATCAATTATTCCATAAAATGTTATCATGATTACTGTTCCCCTAAAACTCCTTAACCATCAATTAACCTTTCCTCATTCTACAATACTAATCTAAAATCTCCTATTGCTCATCACCTGCTAGATTGTACTCCTTCCTTTCCCTCCCCCTTCCTTTCCAGTCCTGATGAAGTGTCTCGGCCCATAACGTCAACTATTTATACCCCATGCTGCCTAACCTACTGAGCATTTGTGTGTATTGTTCAGGATTGCTAACATTTGCAGAATCTCTTGTGTTTAAATTTTTTGTTGCCTTGGTAGTTGCTCACCACAGGAAATTAATAAACTACATCCCACACTCTGAAAATGCCTTCCATTCTATTATTGCCAATTTGGTTTTCCGAATCTACATGTATGTTAATGTCCTCCATGATTCTTTTGTTATTCTTGTCACAGGAATCTTGTTTCATGATTTATATTATGTCCTGCTTTAACTAATACTGTTTGGGAATTTACATACAAGTCCCATCAATGTTTTATGGCCCTTGCTGTCTCTCAGCTCAATGCAAACTGATCGACTTGATTTCCTGAAGTAAGATCCTTCCTTTCCGTGTCTTTACTCCGTCCTTAAAAATCAGAGTTAACCTTCCTCTCTGTCAGTTGTGGCTTTCCCAACAACCCTAGATTTGAAATTAATAAGCAGCTTTCCACCGTTTGTTCACAGAAGTGAAGATCAAACTTTACGTCATCCACTTCATAAATTAGTTCTGAAAATCCACTCCTTGCTCTAATCTTTGGAAAAGGACCTCTAGTTCTACATCAACAATATTAGAAATAGCTTTCCCTTGACCTCACATAGCAGATGCTTTCAATATGTTAAAATATTCAATTGTATCACCACTTAACCTTCAAAATTTTAGGGTATACAGCCTTTGTCTCTTTGTTTTTTAAAAAATAATTCATAGAGAGCAGCTGTCATTCTGGTACAGTACCTATAAAAAGAATTCAACCCACTTGGACATTTTCATGTTTTATTGTTTTTATAACATTGACATCACAGTGAATTTAATTTGGCTTTTTTGACACTGATCAACAGAAAAAGACTCTTTCATATCAAAGTAAAAAGTAACCTCTACTAAGTGATCTAAATTAATTACAAGTATAAAACACAAAATAATTGATTGCTTAAGTATTCACCACTTTCAAATCAGTATTTTGTAGATTAACCTTTGGTGGCAATTACAGCCTTGAGTCTGTGTCGATAGGTCTCTATCAGTTTCGCACATCTGGGCATTGCAATCTTTCCCCATTCTTCTTTACAAAACTGCACAAGCTCTGTCAGATTGCATGGGGATCGTGGATGAACAGTCCTTTGTAAGTCCGTCTACAAATTCTCAGTTGGATTGAGGTCTGGACTCTGACCTGGCCACTCCAGGACATTAACTTTGTTGTTGGTAAGCCATTCCTGTGTAGTTTTGGCTTTATGTTTGGGGTCATTGTCTTGCTGAAAAACAAGTCTTTTCCCAAACCGCAGTTCTCTTGCAGACTGCATCAAGTTTTCCTCCAGGATTTCCCTGTATTTTGTTGCATTTATGTTACCCTCTACCTTCACAAGCCTTCCAGGGCCTGTTGTAGTGAAGCATTCCGCAGCATGAAGCGGCCACCACCATGCTTCACAGTAAGGATTGTGTGTTTTTGATGATGTGCAGTGTTAGGCTTAAGCCAAACATAGTGGTTAGTCTGATGGCCAAGAAGCTCAATTTTGGTTTCATCAGACCATAGAACCTGTTTCCAGCTGACCTCTGGCAAACTCCAGCTGGGATTTCAGGTGTTTGTTGCCACTCTCCCATAAAGCTGCAACTGGTGAAGCAGCCGGGCAATAGTTGTATGCACACTTTCTCCCATCTCAGCCACCAGAGCTTGTAACTCCTCCAGTGTTGCCATAGGCCTCCCTCACAAGTCCCCTTCTTGCACAGTCTCTTAGTTTTTGAGGACAGCCTGTTCATGCTGATTTACAGCTGTGCCATATTCTTTCCATTTCTTGATGATTTATTTAACTGTACTCCTAGGGATATTCAATGACTTGGAAATTTTCTTGAATCCATCTTCTGACTTGTGCTTTTCAACAAGTTTTGTGGAATTTCTTGAACTGTTTTTTTGTCTTCAAGATATAGTTTTTACCACTATACTGACTCACCAGCAGTAGGACCTTCCATATAAAGGTGTATTTTTACTACAATCAATTGAAACACCTTGACTGCACATAGGCGATCTTCATTTAACTAATTATGTGACTTCTAAAACCAATTGGCTGCACCAGTGATGACTTGGTTGTAAAACAATAAAACATGAAACCTTCCAAAGTGGGTAAATACTTTTTATAAGCATTGTAAATTTACAATGCAACCACTCAAAGACATCAAACAGTATACTGCTCAGAAATATTCACGGTACCCTAGGTACACATGATCAACCAAGATTTTGTACAGAACTGTAATAATTTGAGCACCCTTGTATTCTGGTACATTGAATATGTAGGTTGTTATTAACTGCCTCCCATTGTTCAGTTTATAATAATCTCATCTCTGTCAGATGTTGTGGATGCAAATTTCTTTCCCTGGACCTGAATAAAGGATCTAGGTGCCACGTTATGAGAAATATTGAGTTTAGATGCAATGCAATAACCAAGTCCTCTTCTGCCCTTGTAGACAGCCATAAATCATATGACACTGTTTTTGAAGAACGGGGTGATTATTTCTATTGTCTTGGCCAGCCTTCAAACATTGAACAATACCACAAAAAGAGATTATCTGGTCATGTTCACGTTGATCCTTTCTGGAGTCTGTTTAATTTAAATTAGAAATATTTATTTCCTGCATTGTAATAACATTGATATTTTATAAGTGTGTAACTCTTTCAAATGAATCAAGGCTATGAAAAATGTAACAGAATATTCTTTTTTCCAGTAGTTCATTAGTCTTTTATAGTTTATTATAATATTGTGGGAAGTTACAGTATACAATATATTTGGGTGCTGTTTTAATCTGAGCAGACGTAGGAAGCGTTTGCACCATTAACAACTGGGGTTCAGGAAATGAGAACAGAATGGAAATGGGCAGCAACATAAATTTTGGAATTGTATGTGAGTGCAGGATGCAGCACCAGTGCAGTCATCAAAGTAACAGAGAAACATAGTTGAGTGAAGAAGTCTGAATAGAACCAAAACAAGTACTCTTCTCTTTATCTAATGAAGAGCCACACATAGCCCATGTGTTCCTGCAGCTACAACTTTGTCTTAGAAAGTGAGTAGAGTTAAAGGAGAAGTTGTTCAATGTGAGAAGAAATTACATCAGGCAGAGAGTGGTGGGAGAAAGGGGTTCATGGAAAACGTGAATGACTCTGTGATTGATCTTGTGTAGATGGAATTATAGTGGGTTTGGACATCTATAGTGAAGATGAGTTGATTGGTATCATTCATTCATTATGTGCCGTGTCTTATGATGTGGGAGATCATGGTCTTGACCATGATAGTTCTTGGCAAACTTTACTACAGAAATGGTTTGCCATTGCCATCTTCCTAGTTGTCACCAGGAACCTATATATTGTTAATGTGAAGGACAGCATCAGGGGAGTCATGGATGTGAGTATGAAGGGACTGAGTAAGATGACAAATAATGGAGTCAAGGGAAAAGAAATAAATGGCAGTATATGGGGCTGAAATAATGGCCTACCAAGATGGTCCTGCTTGTGGGTCTTGAGGAGGAAGTAGAAGTCAGGATTATGGAGGTGAGGGTTCAGAGGAAATGAAGTCAGTGACTCTCTGGGAGACATGGAGTGTTGTTGAACATGGGTCTTGGACGATCAGATTCACAATCAGAATCAGGTTTAATATCACTGGCATATGTCGTGAAATTCGTAAACTTTACGGCAGCAGTACAATGAAATACATAATAAATAAATATAGAGAAAAAAGCTAAATTACAGAAAGTATATAAATGTCTATTAAATACTTAAATTTAATTTATTATTAAGTTAAAACATAAATAGTGTAAAAATGACCCAGAAATAATAAAAGTAGTGAGGTAGTGTTCATGGGTTCAATGTTCATTTAGAAATCAGATGACAGAGGGAAAGAAGCTCTTCCTGCATGGCCGAGTGAGTGAGTCTAAAAACTTTCTGGGAATTTGATGGCAATGTGGGGTGAATATGTTACTGGCAAATTTGCAGGGAAAATGGGATTTCTTTGTGACTTGGGATAATCTTGAAACATCTGTGTGAGCAATTATTTTCAAAAATGAAGCACACCAAGAACCGTTTGAGAACAAGATTGACTGATGCCCATCTGGATAATGTCTTGCTCTTGGCATCAACAAGTCTGACACCCAATATTGAGAAGCTTTCAAGCAACAAACAGCATCAAGTTTCACATTGATTTATCCACTGTTTGCATTAAAAATTTCTTTTTTATTATACATAATTTACCACCATTCAATGCATCATGTTCATATGTTTTATGTTCAAAGATTCTTTGTGTCCTTTTAATAGATTCAAACGATGCCTTAATTGACACAAATTGCAACTAAACTGAGTTCTTTGATTACTAACTGGCATCCTTGGTTAAGCACAAATGATTTTCTAGCATGTGTTATTCATTAATTTGAGGCAAAACATAACTAGATGTATTTAAATGGATAATTTCCATATTTCGAGTTTTTTATGACATTTATCTGGCCTGCCGTCTGCTCATTAATATGCGATCTGGCCCACAGAGGCAAAAAGGTTGCCGACCCCTGTTTTAAAACAAGTTTGTAAAAAGTGGTTCCATTCAATTCTGACTTCCAGCCTCTGCAGCATTTTGCTTTTAGAAGTATGTGTGGTCTAGTTTCTCATTGGTTTAACCAACTGAGTCATATGAGGGTTGGGAAAAAAAAAGACAAACAAGAGAAAATCTGCAGATGCTGAAAATCCAAGCAACACACACAAAATGCTGGAGGGACTCAGCAGGCCAGGCAGCATCTATGGAAAAGAGTACAGTCAGCATTTCAGGCCAAGACCCTTCGGCATATACTCTCCACCACACATCTACAGAAATTGTCAAAGTTTTAGATGACATGCCAAATCTTCACAAACCTCTAAGAAGGTAGAAATGCTGCTGTTATGGTTTGCTATTTTATTTCTAGCTACTATATCACATTGCTTATTTGTAAATTTACAGCTGTTGTTCATCACTTACTATTGCATTGGACACCAGGTTGGTCATTATATAAACACTTGTATATTTATTCTTTCATTTATCAGAAGCACTTTTATGAGTTGAAGAGATTTTAATTAATATTTGAATCTATCTTTCGTGAGAAAGTATTGTATTTTATTCAGCTCCTTGCATACTGTGATGTGTTGGTTTTCAATAAAACCTATCCACTTAGCTTAAGAAATGGGGGGAAACTCTTGAGTGAAGGAAGGATAGCTGCTATGCTTTCTTTGTAATGGCACTAAGGTGCTGGATCCAGGACAGATCCTCTGAAGTGAGGAATTTAATGTTGCTGACCCTCTCCCCTTCCTATCTTCCGATGAAAACTGTCTCATGGACCTTCAGTTTCCTCCTCCTGAAGTCAATAATCACCTCCTGAACTTGCAGACATTGAATGAGAGGTTGTTGATGTCACCCTTCTATACGCTGATAAGTCACCACTGTTGGTTAGGTCAACGACAGTGGTGTCATGGGAAAACTTAAATATGGCATTGGAGCTGTGCTTAGCCTCACAGTCATAAGTGTAGAGCAAGTAGAGCAGGGGCTAAGTACATGGTCTTGTGGTGCACCTGTGCTGAGGGAGATTGTGGAAGGAATGTTGTTGCCAATCTGAACCAATTGAGATCTGCAAGTAAAGAAATCTAGGATCCAGTTGCACAAGGAAGAGTTAAGGGCAAAGTCTTGGAGCTTATTTATATTGGCACAATATTAACCATATTAGTCTGTGAATTTTGTGGTAGTGTAGAATCAATTCAGTAAATAAACACACCTGATTGTCTAGATACATATTTTGTAGGAACCATCTTTTTAAAACAAATCTAACAGTTTGAGATATCTATACCTTTCATGATATTTCTTTTAAACTTTCAGAAAACATTTCTTCAGCAAATATATCTCTGCAACTTTAAAAAATCTGCTTCTCAAATCTAATATAACATTCATGTTGCCTTCAGGTACACGAGATTGAATATTTAAAGAAATAAAGTGCTTTTTGATCTCTTAGGAGTTCTGTTTTTAAAATGCATTATGAAAACTGAAATATCAGTTACCTCATTTTTTGCACAGTCTATGATTCATTAAAAACTTCACCTTCACTGGGATAAACAGTGTGATCTGCAAGATGCTCTGTGTATTTGAATGGATAGTCAATTAAGCTCTATTGAATGTTTGCAGATTTGCATGTTGAGAGGCTGAGCACCAAACTATTGTCAAGTCATTTACTAAAGAGGATGGCCTTACACTCACCATTTGTAAAACAAAAGGTCTATACATCCAGTACTGTGTTCCTGTAATAAATACCCACAAAAAGACTGGAATACATGGAGCGCTTTCACATCTCAGGACCCACCATTCAATGACAGCAAACATCAGCCACGAAATTCACCATCATCGGCAGCCTTTGGCAATCCGAAGAAATGGATTTTGAAGATGGTAACCCTTGTATAATATCATGGTCTACTAGGCAACAGTGATTCCCATTCTCCTTCTGCTAATTTAACTACTTCTAACAGGCACCAAATATATCACCAATTTTGTCCCCAGTGCCCTCTCCAAAACCACTAGCAAGATATGTACCAGTGTTAACATCTTCTCCTGGCCCTTATTCTGACAGTCAAGGCTCTGAGCACATTAGCCGAACTCCACTGGCAAGATGATAATGTTCAAATGTATGACACCATATTCACAAACTGGACACTCTTGTTGACACAAAAAAGAAATTATGAGGTAAATTTTGAATGAATTTCTCAAGAGATCCTTGAACAAATGCAACATCTACAGTAACATCTGGGAGAGCGGAGAAAGGGCATTTTGGACAAAGCTATAGACCTCAATTTGATGTATTGTAAGCAGAAAGAAGTCCAGCTAATAGTGGAAGAAGTGCACCACCTCAGAAACTACAAATTTGCCCAAGTTACCAATCACATCAAGTGACAGTATCCGGGGGGGGGGGGGGGCATAAGCTATATTGGTTTCCTTAGTTACCTCAGATCCAACAGAAAGGGAAACAAATCATCCTCAATCCTGAGTGGTGACTGAAAAGAAGGAAGACAATGACCCTTATCCCACCTTTTTTCTTAACAACAGACCCAACCAACTCCACTCTACCACCATCTTTCATCTGACAGAACTGGTCTTCACCTTCAATAATTTCTCCTTCAGCTTCTCCCATTTCCACCAAACTCAAGGGGTAGTCATGGGCACACACATGGCCTCCAGTTATGCCTGCCTTTTCGTTGGCTATGTAAAACAGTCAATATTTTATGCCTTCCCTGGTAATGCTACCCAGTTCTTCTTGTGCTACCTTGACAACTGCACTAATGCTGCTTCATGTGCCCACGCTGAGCTCGTCAATTTAATCAACTTTGCCTCCAATTTTCACCTTGCTCTGAGATTCACTTGTTCCATTTGTTACACCTCTCTCCCCTTTCTTGATCGCTGTCTCCATCACTGGAGACAAACTGTCTCCCAACATCTTTTATAAACCTACGATTCCCACAGCAACCTTGGCTATACCTCTTCCCACCCTGTTTCCTGTAAAAATGCTATTCTCTTTTCTCAGTTCCTTTGTATCTGCTGTATCTGTTCCCAGGATGGGGCTTTCCTTTCCAGGACCTCAGAAGTGTCCCCCTTCTTCAAAGAACGGGGTTTGTCTTCATCCAGAATTGATGCTGCCCTCACTCATATCTCCTCTAAATACTGGACACCTGCACTCACCTCATCTTCCCACAGCCTTTAACAGGGACAGAGTTCATCTTGTTCTCGCCTACCACCACACCCATCATTCTCCACAACTTCTGCTATCTTCAATGGGGACCTACCACAAGCACATCTTTAACTTCTACATCATTCTCTGCTTTCTGCAGAAATCACTCCTTCCTCGATTCCCTTGTCCATTCATCCCTCCCCACTAATCTACCTCCTGGCACATATCCCTGCAAGGTACAGAAATGCCACACCAGCCCATTCGCCTCCTCCCCTACTCCATTCAGGGCTGCAAAGTCCATACAAGTGAGGGAACATTTCACCTGTGAATCTGCTGGGGTCCTCTTTTGCATCCGGTGTTCCTGATGTGATCTCCTTCACATTGCGGGACTTGCTGTAAATTGGGGTACCACTCCATCCTCTAAAATTGGAATTTCACGGTGGCCAACCATTTTAATTCCTATCCCCATTCCCATTTTGACATGGCAGCCCATAGCCTCCTCTTTTTCCATGATGAAGCTTCTCCCTCAGGATGGAGGAGCAACACCTCATATTCCATCCAGGTAGACTCCAACCTGATGCATGAACATCAATTTCTCCTTCCAGTAATTTTTTTCCCTTCCCTCTTCTTCTATTCCCCACCCTGGCCCCTTACCTTTTTTCTTCACCTGCTTAACACCATCCCCTAGTGCCACTCCTCCTTCCCTTTCTTCCATGGATCACTCTTCACTCCCATTAGTTTTCTTCATCTCCAGCCCTTTACCTTTCTCAACCACCTGGCTGCACCTATCACCTTCCAGCTAGTCTTGCCCCTTCTTTTCAGTCCTGAAGAAGGGTCTCAGCCTGAAATATTGACTGTTCATTCATTTCCATAGATGCTGCCTGACCTGCTGAGTTCCTCCAGTGTTTTGTATGTGTTGATCATATCAAGAATTAGGTGATGCAGACCAGAAGATGAATTCTTCTTGCTGAGTAATTGATAACCTGCAAGCAATTTCTTTCTATACCAATTATCAAGGAACACAGAAAGAAAGAGACTAATCCAGCCAAAAATTAAGCCAAGTACTTTTAGAATTTTGTTTTAATGTACACACAGAGAACTTTTTCTTGTACAGTGCTAATTATCTCCCATCAGCTCCATTGTCTGACTGTTCAATGCAGCTAGAACAGAATAGTAAAATGTGGGAACAGGCCCTTCAAGCAAAATGTTGTGCCAAACTAAGTAAGTGACGCATTGAACTAATTACTTTTACCTACACAATGTCTGTACCCCTCCATTCTCTGCAGATTCATGTCCCTATCTCGAGAATTACCTGTTCTAAAGCACTTAGGGAGAGGATTCTGTGGTGTCCCCAGAAGGTTTGTTGCCTCACATCTCCATTGTAATGAAATCCCTTATCTACTTGCTTTGTTAGTGGAGCTTGTATATATTCTGCGACTATATGGGTTCCCCTGGTATTCCAGTTTCTTCCCGCATTTCAAAGAATTTTTGAATGGTAGTTTAATTTAGCTACTTAGGTTGGCCCTAGCTTAAGTGGTTGGCGAGGGAGTCATGATGGGATTGATCAATTGCGAGGTTTAGGCACCGATCCGATTTGGAGAAATCAACGGTGGCTTCCGCTAGGCTGCAAAATCTGTGCCTAAAGCAAGTTGCTGGATGGCACGTTCTAATCTTTCACTGCAGCAGTGCCTGGGACCTGGTGTGAGGTACGATGTGCTGTTTGGACAATTTGAATGATATACTGGAAAGGCAGGGTGTCAGGATCGGCAGTGAAAGCCAATTTCACTTGCTCTCCCCTGATGTTCACTCTTTTTTCCCTATGGCGCTGAGGCTACAAAGACTGCCCCCAGCTGCTCTATTCCATGCCTGCTAATATGATAGACTGATACTGAGGCTTGGGCCTACTCCAGACTGCTCCAGGGTTTGGATCCAAGGACTCACTTTGGTCTGGAATGTTGTCGCTTGCTTCTATTGTTTGCATGAATTGTGTTCCCCTCCTCCCCCTTTCTATGTGCACCAGGTGTTGGCCTTTATTTCAATTTTTAAAATTGGGTTCTTTCTCTGTGACTGCCTGCACACAAACAGTTCTCCAGGTTGTATAATTTATACATTCTTTGATAATAAATGTACCTTGAAAAACTTTGAACGTGAGGGAGAATAGGTCACGAGGAAGTAAATGGTGGAAATAGAATTAATGGTATCGCTTTGAGCCAGAATAGACTTGATGGGCCAAAGGGATCCTTCGATGTTATAATAAAAATATTAGCTTTAAGAATAAAGCTCTTTCTTATTAACTTCCTGAATTTCTTCACAATACTACACAATGATAATGCAATAGATTTTAGAGTAAATTAGTTTTACAAGGTGATTCACTAAAGATTCTCTTGGAAGACATGTATAGTTGATTAGTTAAGTAATGAATAAAATATAATGCTTACTATAGTTATAGCCAAATGCATATAACCAAAAGTGTAATGCAGAATACAGTCCTGTGAGAGGGATCTCTTGGCAATTATGACAAAAATACAGCATACAGTACATATGATTTTCTGAACAATGTGTCCAATTTGCACTTCATCCTTTAGCCTCCCAGAAACACTGCATAATTTTAATTCTGAATAAAGCAATATTTTGTAGGTTGCTAGTAAGAATGATCCATAGATTTGTATAGTACGCACAGAAACTAGGGCAAATTGCTCAGAAGTCTATAGTGATTGAGGTCAAGGAGGTGGTAAAGAAAAAAAGTAGGGATTTCTTTTTAGTCTTCTGAATTTGAAATTGAGGAATATTGGTATAGGGACTTTAAATCAGTGGCCATTTCATTAGGTACAGCATATTCGTGGTCTTCTGCTGCTATGGCCCAACCATGCACAGCGTCAACATGTTGTACCTAAGGTTCAGAGATGCTCTTCTGCACACCACTATTGCAATGTGTGGTTATTTGAGTTACTGTCACCTTCCTGCCAGCTTGAACCAGTCTGCCCATTTTCCTCTGACCTCTTAACAAGGCATTTTCACCCACAGAACTGTTGCTCACTGAATTTCTTGTTTTTTTTTCACACCAATCTCTGTAAACTCTGGAAGACAGCTGTGTGTGAAAATCCCAAGAGATCAGCAGTTTCAGAGATACTCAAACCTCTCTGTCTGTTACCAACAATCACTCCATGCAATCTATTTTACCTACCACGGGAGATTTCGGGGATCATTTTGGTAGCAGTAAACATTCCACCTCGGGCCAATGTCAATCAGGCTTTAGGTGATCTGAACAATGGGATCAACATGCACGAAACAACACACCCTAATGCCTTCACCATCATTCTGGAGGAGTTTAACCAAGCCAGAGTGAAAAAAATTACTAAGCAATTATCATCAACAGATCACTTGCAATACCAGTGGAAACAACATACTGGACCGCTGTTACACCACCATTAAGAATGTCTATCATGCTATTCCACACCCTCACTTTGGGAAGTCTGATCACCTGGCTGTACTTGCTTCAAAAAGGCAACAATTATACCAGTGCCTAAGAAGAATGTCAGCTGCTTTAACGACTATCGCCCAGTAACATTCATATCTACAGTGATGAAAAGCTTTGAGAGGTTGGTTATAACTAAACTCTGGCCTCAGCAAGGACCTGGACCCACTGCAATTTGCCTATCGTCACAGTAGGTCAATCACTCTTCACACAGCCTTAGACCACCTGGATAATACAAACACCTATGTCAGATAGCTGTTTATCGACTATAGCTCAGCATTCAACATCATCATTCCCACAATCCTGATTGAGAAATTACAGAACCTGGGCCTCTGTACCTCCCTCTGCAATTGGATGCTCAACTTCCTAACCAGAAGATCACAATCTGTGTGGTTCGGTGATAATACCTCCTCCTCGCTGACGATCAACACTGGTGCACCTCAGGGATATATGCTTAGCCCACTACTCCACTCTCTTTATACCCATGACTGGCTAGGCATAGCTCAATTACCATCTATAAATACAACCATTGTTGGTTAAATCTCAGATGGAGATGAGAGGGTGTACAGGAGTGAGATATGCCAACTAGTGGAGTGGTCTCGCAGCGACAACCTTGCACTCAATGTCAGTAAATGAAAGAGCTGGTTGTGGACTTCAGGAAGGGTAAGATGAAAAAACACATACCAATCCTTATAGAGAGTGGAGAGAGTGAGCAGTGTCAAGTTCCTGGGTGTCAAAATCTCTAAGGACCTAACCAGGTCCCAACATATCAATGCAGTTATAAAGAAGTCAGGACAGCGACTATAAGTTTGAAGAGATTTGGCATGTCAACAAATACCCTCAAAAACTTCTATAAATGTACCGTGGAGAGCATTATGACAGGCTGCATCACTGTCTGGTATGGCGGGGGGGGGGGGGGGGGTTGCTACTGCATGGGACTGAAAGCAGCTGCAGAGGATTGTAAATTTATTTGGCTCCTTCTTGGGTACTAACCTACAAAGTACCCAGGACATCTTCAAGGAGTGGTGTCTCAGAAAGGCAGTATCCATTATTAAGGACCTCCAGCAACCAGAGCATGTCCTTTTCTCACTGTTACCATCAGGAGGAGGTACAGAAGCCTGAAGGCACACACTCAGTGATTCAGGAACAGCTTCTTCCCCTCTGCCATCCGATACCTAAATGGACATTGAACCTGTGAACACTACCTCACTTTTTTAATACACAGTATATTATTTCCACTTTTTTGCATGATTCTTAATCTATTCAAAATACATATACTGCAATTGATTTATTTTTTTCCCCCTTTCTTCTATATTATGTACTGCATTGAACTGCTGCTAAGTTAAGAAATTGCGCAACACATGCTGATGATAATAAACCTAATTCTGATTCTGATTCCATGGTCAAGGTCATTTAAATCACATTTCTTCCCTATTTTGATGTTTGGTTTAAACAACAATAGACCATCTTGACAATGTCTGTATGGTTTTATGCATCGCCTGCCTGATTAAGATATTTGCATTAAGAACACGTGTACAGTGTACCTCATAAGTTGGCCCCCAAGTGCATTGTTGTGCAGAAATAACAAAAGCCCAAATGAAGCTTTACATTCCTTAATGCAGTCACAAATTGAAAAATTCAGATACACTTTACAGACCTGTACAACTTCCATGCTATTTGAAAGGTACGCATTTACTTAGTGTATGCTATTTATCTCAAATGATATTTAGCAGGATGACAAATGTGATAAACAAGGAGGTCACAGAACTTGTCAGCAATGAGAATAACCAATTTATTTTTAAAGATATATCACTGGGCATAATACAAGAGGATTGCAAATTGCTCAGATCTTCAGCATTTTCCACTCTAATCTGAAACTACAATATGTGACACTAGGTAACTGGAGCTTTGGCTCAGATCAATAAAGCCAGAAAGTCTGGGGTAAAAGTGGTACCCCGCAACAAAGGAATGCTTCCTTTTGTGACAAATGGGTATAACTACATTGACAATTATCAGAATCAAAATCAGGTTTATTATCACTGGCATGCAGAAACGTAGAAAACCTACAGTACAATACAGGCCATTCGGCCCACAAAGTTGTGCCAAACATGTCCCTACCTTAGAAATTACTAGACTTACCCATAGCCCTCTATTTTTCTAAGCTCCATGTACCTATCCAAAAGTCTCTTAAAAGACCCTATCATATCTACCTCCACCACTGTTGCCAGCAGCCCATTCCACGCACTCACCACTCTCTGTGTAAAAAACTTACCCATGACACCTCTCTTTACCTATTCCCCAGGACCTTAAACCTGTGTCCTCTTGTGGCAACCATTTCAGCCCTGGGAAAACGCCTCTGACTATCCACACATATCAATGCCTCTCATCATCTTATACACCTGTATCAGGTCACCTCTCATACTCCTTCGCTCCAAGGAGAAAAGGCTGAGTTCACTCAACCTGTTTTCATAAGGCATGCTCTCCAATCCAGGCAACATCCTTGTAAATCTCCTCTGCACCCTTTCTATGGCTTCCACATCCTTCCTGCAGTGAGGCAACCAGAACTGAGCACAATACTCCAAGTGGGGTCTGGCCAGGGTCCTATATAGCTGCAACATTACCTCTCGGCTCCTAAATTCAATTCCATGATTAATGCAGGTCAATACACCATATGCCTTCTTGACTACAGGGTCAACCTGTGCAGCTACTTTGAGCGTTCTATGGACTCGGACCCCAAGATCCCTCTGATCCTCCAAAGAGTCTTACCATTAATACTATATTCTGCCATATTTCACTTATCAAAATGAACAACCTCACACTTATTTGGGTTGAATACCATCTGCCACTTCTCAGCCCAGTTTTGCACCTTATTAATGTCCTGCTGTAACCTCTGACAGCCCTCCATACTATCCATAATACCTCCAACCTTTGTGTCATCAGCAAACTTACTAACCCATCCCTCCACTTCCTCATCCAGGTCATTTATAAAAATCACAAAGAGTAAGGGTCCTAGAACAGATCCCTGAGGCACATCACTGGTCACAGACCTCCATGCAGAATATGACCTGTCTACAACCACTCTTTGCCTTCTGTGGGCAAGCCAGTTCTGGATCCACAAAGCAATGTCCCCTTGGATCCCATGCCTCCTTACTTTCTCAATAAGCCTTGCATGGGGTACCTTATCAAATGCCTTGCTGAAATCCATATACTGCTCTTCTTTCATCAGTCATGTGTTTAGTCACATCCTCAAAAAATTCAATCAGGCTCGTAAGGCATGACTTGCCCTTGACAAAGCCATGCTGACTATTCCTAATCATATTATACCTCTCCAAATGTTCATAACTCCTGCCTCTCAGGATCTTCTCCATCAACTTATCAACCGCTGAAGTAAGACTCGCTGGTCTGTAATTTCATGGGCTATCTCTATTCCCTTTCTTGAATAAAGGAACAACATCCACAACCCTCCTATCCTCCAGAACCTCTCTCCCGTCTCCATTGATGATGCAAAGATCATCACCAGTGATAGTCTCCTATCACTACTGCCTTCCTCTTCCTTTCCCTACACTTTTGAGCCGCAGGGCCAGACTCTGTGCCAGAGGCATGGCCACTGTTGCTTCCCCCAAATAGGCTGTTCCCCCCCCCACCCCAAACAGTACTCAAACAGGAGTACTTATTATCAAGGGGTACAGCCACAGAGGTACTCTCTAGTACCTGACTCTTGCCCTTCCCCATCCTGTGACCCACTTGTCTGTCTCCCATGGCGCCAGTGTGACCACCTGCCTATAACTCCTATCACCTCCTCGCACCCCCTGACCAGACGAAGGTCATCGAGCTACATCTGCAGTTCCCTAACGTGGTCCCTTAGGAGCTGAAGCTCAACACACTGGGTGCAGATATGGCTGTCTGGGAGGCTGGGAGACTCCAGGACCTCCCATATCTGACACCGAGCACAGAAAACCAGCCTCACACATATAGTACTTCCTTTCTGCAATTAGCACACGTAAATCTACCTCGCCTCATTACTGCCTAAGCCCGTTGAGCCCTATTGCTCTGCTACCCGCTCTGAACGCTGCCCGCTGGATATGGCGGTCTTCTTTTTAAACTCTTCCTGCTCTACTGGCTGACGTCATGCAGTCCTGCCTCTCTTTTACCCTGAGTAGTAAAACTGCCTTTGCTCCAGAAATTTGTTAACTTAGCAGTTCAATGCAATACATGATATAGAAGAAAAATAATAATATGGAAAATGCCCTTAAAAATACATAACCAATATTTTTCACATCACACTTTATAAGCTCCAAATTTAAAGTTCAGTCTTTACAAAGCGACCCACTGGTTTTTCTTACAAAGTTCCCAAGTGTTCTATGAGATGTTGACAATGAAAATCAATATAGTCCTTGCTGCATTTGTAATGCAGAAATGCTCTGTTATTCCTACAGTGCTACAGTACCCGAATAGCTCTTCAGGTGTGTCGACCATTGTATATCAAAATACTAATAATACTTAATGTAGTCCAACTTCAATAGTGTTGCACTGCATTCAGATTTATAGACATTGCAGCTCTTCACAATCTTAGATAGAAACATAGAAAATAGGTGCAGGAGTAGGCCATTCGGCCCTTCGAGCCTGCACTGCCATTTATTATGATCATGGCTGATCATCCAACTCAGAACCCCGCCCCAGCCTTCCCTCCATACCCCCTGATCCCCGTAGCCACAAGGGCCATATCTAACTCCCTCTTAAATATAGCCAATGTACTGGCCTCAACTGCTTCCTGTGGCAGAGAATTCCACAGATTCACCACTCTCTGAGTTAAGAAGTTTTTCCTAATCTCGGTCCTAAAAGGCTTCCCCTTTATCCTCAAACTGTGACCCCTTGTTCTGGACTTCCCCAACATCGGGAACAATCTTCCTGCATCTAGCCTGTCCAGTCCCTTTAGGATTTTATACGTTTCAATCAGATCCCCCCTCAATCTTCTAAAATCCAATGAGTACAAGCCCAGTTCATCCAGTCTTTCTTCATATGAAAGTCCTGCCATCCCAGGAATCAATCTGGTGAACCTTCTTTGTACTCCCTCTATGGCAAGGATGTCTTTCCTCAGATTAGGGGACCAAAACTGCACACAATATTCCAGGTGTGGTCTCACCAAGGCCTTGTACAACTGCAGTAGTACCTCCCTGCTCCTGTACTCAAATCCTCTCGCTATAAATGCCAGCACACCATTCGCCTTTTTCACCGCCTGCTGTACCTGCATGCCCACTTTCAATGACTGGTGTATAATGACACCCAGGTCTCGTTGCACCTCTCCTTTTCCTAATCGGCCACCATTCAGATAATAATCTGTTTTCCTATTTTTGCTACCAAAGTGGATAACTTCACATTTATCCACATTAAATTGCATCTGCCATGAATTTGCCCACTCACTCAACCTATCCAAGTCACTCTGCATCCTCTTAGTATCCTCCTCACAGCTAACACTGCCACCCAGCTTCGTGTCATCCGCAAACTTGGAGATGCTGCATTTAATTCCCTCATCCAAGTCATTAATATATATTGTAAACAACTGGGGTCCCAGCACTGAGCCTTGCGGTACCCCACTAGTCACCGCCTGCCATTCTGAAAAGGTCCCGTTTATTCCCACTCTTTGCTTCCTGTCTGCTAACCAATTCTCCATCCACATCAATACCTTACCCCCAATACCATGTGCTTTAAGTTTGCACACTAATCTCCTGTGTGGGACCTTGTCAAAAGCCTTTTGAAAATACAAATATACCACATCCACTGGTTCTCCCCTATCCACTCTACTAGTTACGTCCTCAAAAAATTCAATGAGATTCGTCAGACATGATTTTCCCTTCACAAATCCATGCTGACTTTGTCTGATGATTTCACCGCTTTCCAAATGTGCTGTTATCACATCTTTGATAACTGACTCCAGCAGTTTCCCCACCACTGACATTAGGCTAACCGGTCTATAATTCCCCGGTTTCTCTCTCCCTCCTTTTTTAAAAAGTGGGGTTACATTAGCCACCCTCCAATCCTCAGGAACTAGTCTAGAATCTAACGAGTTTTGAAAAATTATCACTAATGCATCCACTATTTCTTGGGCTACTTCCTTAAGCACTCTAGGATGCAGACCATCTGGCCCTGGGGATTTATCTGCCTTCAATCCCTTCAATTTACCTAACACCACTTCCCTACTAACAAGTATTTCGCTCAGTTCCTCCATCTCACTGGACCCTCTGTCCCCTACTATTTCTGGAAGATTACTTATGTCCTCCTTAGTGAAGACAGAACCAAAGTAATTATTCAATTGGTCTGCCATGTCCTTGCTCCCCATAATCAATTCACTTGTTTCTGTCCGTAGGGGACCTACATTTGTCTTTACCAGTCTTTTCCTTTTTACATACCTATAAAAGCTTTTACAGTCAGTTTTTATGTTCCCTGCCAGTTTTCTCTCATAATCTTTTTTCCCCTTCCTAATTAAGCCCTTCGTCCTCCTCTGCTGAACTCTGAATTTCTCCCAGTCCTCAGGTGAGCCACTTTCTCTGGCTAATTTGTATGCTGCTTCTTTGGAATTGATACTATTCCTAATTTCTCTTGTCAGCCACGGGTGCACTACCTTCCTTGATTTATTCTTTTGCCAAACTGGGATGAACAATTGTTGTAGTTCATCCATGCAACCTTTAAATGCTTGCCATTGCATATCCACCGTCAATCCTTTAAGTGTCATTTGCCAGTCTATCTTAGCTAATTCACTTCTCATACCTTCAAAGTTACCCCTCTTTAAGTTCAGAACCTTTGTTTCTGAATTAACTATGTCACTCTCCATCTTAATGAAGAATTCCACCATATTATGGTCACTCTTACCCAAAGGGCCTCTCACGACAAGATTGCTAATTAACCCTTCCTCATTGCTCAAAACCCAGTCCAGAATAGCCTGCTCTCTAGTTGGTTCCTCGACATGTTGGTTCAAAAAACCATCCCGCATACATTCCAAGAAATCCTCTTCCTCAGCACCTTTACCAATTTGGTTCACCCAATCTACATGTTGATTGAAGTCACCCATTATAACTGCTGTTCCTTTATTGCACACATTTCTAATTTCCTGTTTAATACCATCTCCGACCTCACTACTACTGTTAGGTGGCCTGTACACAACTCCCACCAGCGTCTTCTGCCCCTTAGTGTTACGCAGCTCTACCCATATCGATTCCACATCTTCCCGGCTTATGTCCTTCCTTTCTATTGCATTAGTCTCTTCTTTAACCAGCAACGCCACCCCACCTCCCTTCCCTTCATGTCTATCCCTCCTGAATATTGAATATCCCTGAACGTTGAGCTCCCATCCTTGGTCACCCTGGAGCCATGTCTCTGTGATCCCAACTATATCATAATCATTAATAACAATCTGCACTTTCAATTCATCCACCTTATTATGAATGCTCCTTGCATTGACACACAAAGCCTTCAGGCGCTCTTTTACAACTCTCTTAGCCCTTATACAATTATGTTGAAAAGTGGCCCTTTTTAATGCTTGCCCTGGATTTGTCGGCCTGCCACTTTTACTCTTCTCCTTAGTACTTTTTGCTTCTACCCTCACTTTACACCCCCGTCTCTCTGCACTGGTTCCTATCCCCCTGTTGTGAACTAACCTCCTCACGCCTAGCCTCTTTAATTTGATTCCCACCCCCCAACCATTCTAGTTTAAAGTCACCTCAGTAGCCCTCGCTAATCTCCCTGCCAGGATATTGGTCCCCCTAGGATTCAAGTGTAACCCGTCCTTTTTGTACAGGTCACGCCTGCGCCAAAAGAGGTCCCAATGATCCAAAAACTTGAATCCCTGCCCCCTGCTCCAATCCCTCAGCCACGCATTTATCCTCCACCTCATCGCACTCCTACTCTCACTGTCGCGTGGCACAGGCAGTAATCCCGAGATTACTACCTTTGCGGTCCTTTTTCTCAACTCCCTTCCTAGCTCCCTAGATCCTTACATTCTAGAATGTACAGCTCACCTATAGATGAGCCAGCAAATATTCATAGATACTAAGAAAATGCCCCATTTCATCAAGATGAGATTGAAAGTTATATACAGTGTATCTTGGTTAACTGGGACAGCCACTTAATTAGGCCAAAATGTACTGGCCTCGATGTGTCCCAATTAACTGGAATACACTGTATTACTAATTTCATGTTGTCAGGTTAGCTCTTGTAGCCATTGATGACCATGATAATACAGAAGCAGCAAACTAATTGGTTATCTTTTTAAACACTATATTTAAAGTGGTTTATTATTTAAATTAAGATCTATGCTGACCAAAATAATCACACCAACAACTGGCACATAATGAATGAAAAGGAATATTATTTTCAGAGTACCATGTATTGTAATAGGATAGATTCCAGAGAGGAAAGCGTGAGGAAAAATTGATGTACGTAGATTCCAGATGAAATTCTGTGTGTTGTTTAGCACAGATCCTACATAAAATGGACGTGCTTGTTTTAAGATATTTGTGATCATGGTGAGTGAGGCCTATTGCTGGAGAATTTTCAAGGATATGTTAGTTTCATGAATTCTTACCTATTGCAATGATGGGAGAAGAAAACTCTGCTTCCACATTTCAACATGTCTGGACTCTAATCTATGAAAGGTCGTTCCTTATTGTACAACATAACAGTTTTAGTTTCCAATACAAAATAACTATCAGGCTCTCTGCATAGATTGACTAATGCAGACCTATGCAGTGGCAAATACATAGACTGTCCAAAGGCATCATATACGAGAGCCTTAATTCCATAGAATTTTTTATTCCAACAATCTGGATTTGACTTCAACCAAATATGGTAATATAAAATAAAAATTTTTGTAAACAATAAATGTGGTTGGAGCATGAAGCAAAAGTAGCCAAACTTCCTGGATATTTGAAGTTATTGCAATTTGTCAAGTCATCCATTTTGATCCCATTAAATTTATTCAGATATACAAAGCATTCCATTTTGAACTAACAATCTTCAGTTAAGCTGCTCTCACCCCACCTCAGCAGTGAAAAAGAAGCTGTTAAAACAAAAACCAGTCAATTTACTCTGTCCTTTCCTGATTTTTCTTCTCATAGCTATGTTGCTACATAGTATAATAAAAGAAATTATGGTTAAGAAATACTCACAAAACAAAACTGATATTACCCTTGTTGAAATTTCTTCTCCCCTAAACCTACATACTCTCAGCATGATATCAGTACTTAGTTGAATGTTACCTTTATGTACTTACTGCATGATTGAATCCCAAAGGTCCAGATTTTGCTGGTAAACTCCTGCTGCTTCAAACAGAGAATTTGGGACTTCCATGGATGTGCATTCAAATATGGACATTTCAATTTACTCATCAAAAATACATCTTTTAATTCAAGATATACAAGTTTAATAAACAGTAATATTTTTAAACTAATATCTATCACTTTTTGTATATAAAGGCATTCAAAATTCTGATTTTAAAATGTACTTTAATTTTTCAGAACAAGTTGTAATTCCACATGATGCTCAAATATGTTGTATGATATATTGCATGTTAAATGATGTAATGATTCTGTTTTACATCTCAAGTGACTTTCCAATTTATCATGACTAAATGATTTCAGTGGTTCAGAGCTAAAATTGAGTAATCACACTACCACCCTTTTGTAGAGAATGACAGACTAGATGATATCATGTACAAAGTTAATGTCTGGATTGTTATGGAATCTAGTTTAGATATCAACGACTTCAAATCCTTACATAATTGATTTGGTTTCCTAATTCATATTATAAATACATCTTACAGAATAAAAAACCTGAACATCTCTAACACAGAATATTTATACTTTTAGTATTTCATTCTGTTTATTTGGCGATACAGTGCAGAGCAGGTCCTTCGGCCCTTCGAGGCACACCACCTCAGCAACCACACAACCCTGATTAAGCCTAACCTAATCTCGGGACAATGATCAATTAACCTACCCAGTAGGTCTTTGCACTGTGAGAGGAAACCACAGGACCAAGAGAAAATCCACACAGTCCATGGGGAGGATGTATAGAGACTCCTTCCAGAATGGTGCCAGAATTGAACTCTAAAATGCCCTGATTTATAATACCGCATGCTAACGACTACACTACCGTGGCACCATTTTAAGTTACCATCAGTAGAAAATCCCACAGGAAGAGAAAACTACCTTATTTTCTTCCAGAACTGTAAAACCATGTATATTAATATGGAGTTTGATATTGTTCTGTCTCAAGATAGCTTTCCCTTAAAGTCAATATTAAACATAATTGAACTGATCACTTGAGCAGGTGGTGTAATATACTGCTGGATTGCAAAGAGAACAACCTTTAAATACAACGAAACAGCAAAATCGTTTCTCTTCGCAAAATACTCTATGCAACAAGCTGCAAAACTTTCCAGCTCCAAACTTAGGATACAGACAATCCATATATTTCCTTAATTAACAACAAGCAGCCAGCTGCTGCAGAGTTTCAGACAGGAAGTTCATCCCTTTGTTTATGAAAACATTCAAAATTATACTTTTGCAATTTATTCTTGAGGCTTAATGAATGTCTTCTTGACTTTACCACCTCTAGTGTTGCCTTCTGTTTCTTCACTTTGAACAGCAGATCGATCTCGTTTTTTGGTAAATTTCCTTTTTATAGATCCCACTAAGCTTTCATATCTGGAAAAAAAAGATTTGATAAAGCTTCACTAAATGCAACATCAACACTGTATGAGTTCTAAAGGAAATTACTACAGTTGCGTGCTGAACTCCTTTATAGCTATGTTCAGAGAATGATCCACACTACAGGAACTCCTGAGATAGTGATACAATAAATCGTAAATCGTTATGGTTGAAGTGCTGGTTCTAGTCCAGGCCACAAACAGGCAGAGTAATGCAGAGAACTGAATTAACTTGCAGTGATGTAACAAAAGAGCTGGATAATGGAGGATAGACTTTGAAGGAGCACTGAAAACCACACCAAAAATCCAGAAGCAGAGATTGTGCATTAGTATCAAGATAAAACAACATAGTTTGTGCCTTTCAACAGAGCTACTTTAATTATGTGGCAAGGAAGGGAATGGTGTTGAAAATATTAAGAAAAACCAGAAGGAATAATGTGGAATTCATTGTCAAAAAAAAAACTGGCACTCTTAAATACAGTAAACAGTCCCAAAGTACTTCAAAGAGTGATGGAACACTTAGTCATAGTCAAACTTTATTGATCCCGGGAGAAATTGGTTTTTGTTACAGTTGCACCATAAATAATTAAATAGTAATATGTAAAATATGCCAGGAAATAAGTCCAGGACCAGCCTATTGGCTCAGAGTGTCTGACCATCCAAGGGAGGAGTTGTAAGGTTTGATGGCCACAGGCAGGAATGACTTCCTATGACGCTCTGTGTTGCATCTCGGTGGAATGAGTCTCTGGCTGAATGTACTCCTATGCCCAACCAGTACATTATGTAGTGGATGGGAGACATTGTCCAAGATGGCATGCAACTTGGACAGCATCTTCTTTTCAGACACAACCGTCAGAGTCCAGTTCCATCCCCACAACATCACTGGCCTTACGAATGAGTTTGTTGATTCTGTTGGTGTCTGTTACCCTCAGCCTGCTGTCCCAGCACACAACAGCAAACATGATCGCACTGGCCATCACCGACTTGTAGAACATCCTCAGCATCATCCTGCAGATGTTAAAGGACCTCAGTCTCCTCAGGAAATAGAGGTGGCTCTGACCCTTCTTGTAGACAGTCTCAGTGTTCTTTGACCAGGCCAGTTTATTGTCAATTCGTATCCCCAGGTATTTGTAATCCTCCACCATGTCCACACTGACCCCCTGGATGGAAACAGGGGTCACCGGTACCTTAGCTCTCCTCAGGTCTACCACCAGCTTCTTAGTCTTTTCCCATTAAGCTGCAGATAATTCTGCTCACACCATGTGACAAAGTTTCCTACCATAGCCCTGTACTCAGCCTCATCTCCCTTGCTGATGCATCCAACTATGGCAAAGTCATCAGAAAACTTGATACTGAACCACAAAATAAAATTATGAAAGATAACCAAATCTCTTTCTGAAGCAGTAAGTCTTAAAGAAGAGAAATGGAATTTTAGTGTGAAAATTTAAAAGTTTAAAATCTACTGCAAGACAACTTCACAAACAGCTGCCAAAAGAACTGTAGGAATGCAGAGATCAAGGTTCCCTGTAATTTTTTTTATAGCTGCACAGATGAACTATTACTTTGAGCAGGAAATTTTAACATGGCCTGAACATTGTGCAGCACTTCAATTTTTTTTGTAATATACCTACTTTGAATATTTAAAATGAAATTTGAAAAAAATCACACTTTTACTTTTAGTTATTGATTGAACGGTGTAATGAAATACAAAAAATAGTTTTCACATTTTGTAATCTTCCCACCAACCTGCACTCAGCCATAACCCTCCATTCCTTTCCTGTCCATATAGCAATCCAACTTAACTTTAAACGACAACATCGAACCTGCCTCAACCACTTCCGCTGGAAGCTCGTTCCACACAGCTACCACTCTCTGAGTAAAGAAGCTCCCCCTCATGTTACCCCTAAACTTTTGCCCTTAACTCTCAACTCATGTCCTCTTGTTTGTATCTCCCCCACTCTCAATGGAAAAAGCTTATCCACGTCAACTCTATCTATCCTCTCATAATTCTAAATACCTCTACCAAGTACCCCCCCAACCTTCTACGCTCCAAGGAATAAAGACCCAACTTGTTCAAGCCTTCTCTGTAACTTAGGTGATGGTACCCAGGTAACATTCTAGTAGATCTTCTCTGTACTCTATTTTGTTGATATCTTTCCTATAATTCGGTGACCAGAACTGTACACAATACTCCAAATTTGGCATTACCAATGCCTTGTACAATTTCAACATTACATCTCAACTCCTATACTCAATGCTCTGATTAATAAAGGCCAGCATACCAAAAGCTTTCTTCACCACCCTATTCACCTGAGATTCCACCTTCAGAGAACTATGCACCATTATTCCTAGATCCATCTGTTCTACTGCATTCTTCAATGTCCTACCATTTATCATGTATGTCCTATCTTGATTAGTCCTACCAAAATGTAGCAGCTCACATTTATCAGCATTAAACTCCATCTGCCATCTTTCACCCCACTCTTCTAACTGGCCTAAATCTTTCTGCAAGCTTTGAAAACCTACTTCATTATCCACAATGCCACCTATCTTAGTATCATCTGCATACTTACTGATCCAATTTACCACCCCATCATCCAGATCATTAATGTATATGACAAACAACAGTGGACCCAGTACAGATCCCTGAGGCACACCATTAGTCACTGGCCTCCAATCTGACAAACAGTTATCCACTACTACTCTCTGGCGTCTCCCATCCAGCCACTGTTGAACCCATTTTACTACTTCAATGCTAATACCTAACGATTGAACCTTCCTAAACAACCTTCCGTGTGGGGCCCTGTCAAAGGCCTTACTGAAGTCCATATAGACAACATCCACCACTTTACCCTCGTCAACTTTCTTAGTAACCTCTTCAAAAAATTCAATAAGATTTGTCAAACATGACCTTCCACGCACAATCCACGTTGACTGTTCCTAATCAGACCCTGTCTATCCAGATAATTATATATACCATCTCTAAGGATACTTTCCGTCAATTTACCCACCACTGACGTCAAACTCACTAGCCGATAATTCCTAGGTTTACTCTTAGAACCCTTTTTAAACAATGAACAATATGAGCAATACGCCAATCCTCCAGCACCATCCCCGTTTCTAATGACATTTGAAATAATTCTGTCAGATTATTTCTACACCAACTTCCCTCAAGGTCCTAGGGAATATCCTGTCAGGACCTGGAGACCTATCCACTTTTATATTCCTTAGAAGCACCAGTACTTCCTCTTCTTTAATCATCATAGTTTCCATAACTTCCCTACCTGTTTCCCTTACCTTACACAATTCAATATCCTTCTTCTTAGTGACTACTGAAGAAAAGAAATTGTTCAAAATCTCCCCCATCTCTTTTGGTTCCACACATAGCTGTCCATTCTGATTCTCTAAGGGACCAATTTTATCCCTCACTATCCTTTTGCTATTAATATAACTGTAGAAACCCTTTGGATTTATTTTCACCTTACTTGCCAAAGCAACCTTGTTTAGCTTTTCTAATTTCTTTAAGATTCTTTTTACATTCTTTATATTCCTCGAGCACCTTACTTACTCCATGCTGCCTATATTTATTGTAGATATCTCTCTTTTTCTGAACCAACTTCCCAATATCCCTTGAAAACCATCGCTCTCTCAAACTTTTAACCTTTCTTTTCAACCTAACAGGAACATAAAGATTCTATACCCTCAAAATTTCACCTTTAAATGATCTCCATTTCTCTATTACAACCTTCCCATAAAACAAATTGTCCCCATCCACTCCTTCTAAATCCTTTCGCATCTCCTCAATGTTAGCCTTTCTTCAATCAAAAATCTCAACCGTGGGTCCAGACCTATCCTTCTCTATAATTATATTGAAACTAGTCGCATTGTGATCACTGGATCCGAAGTGCTCCCCAACACATACCTCCGTCACCTGACCTATCTGATTCCCTAACAGGAGATACAACACTGCCCCTTCTGTAGTTGGTACCTTTATGAATTGCTGCAAAAAACTATCCTGCACACATTTTACAAACTCCAAACCATCCAGCCATTGTACAGAATGGGCTTCCCAGTCTATGTGTGGAAAATTAAAATCTCTCACAATCACAACCTTGTGCTTACTACAAATATCTGCTATCTCCTTACAAATTTGCTTCTCCAATTCTCACTCCCCATTAGGTGATCTATAGTACACCCCTATAAGTGTTACTACACCTTTCCCATTCCTCAATTCCACCCTAATAGCCTCCCTAGACGAGCCCTCTTACCTATCCTGCCGTTGTAATATTTTCTCTCACAAGCAATGCAACACCTCCCCCTCTTGTCCCTCTGATTCTATCACACCTGAAGCAACGAAATCCAGGAATATTTAGTTGCCAATCACATCCCTCCTGCAACCATGTTTCACTATTAGCTACAACATCATACTTCCAGGTGTCAATCCATGCTCTAAGCTCATCCACCTTTCTTACTATGCTCCTAGCATTAAAATAAATGCATTTAAGAAATTTTCCACCTCTTACTCTCTGTTTATCACTAACAGTGCAAAAAACTTTACTATCTTCTTTTTCTTCCTTCTCCCCTACATCTGTTCCTACACTCTGGTTCCCCAGAGTGTAAGCCATTTTTCTGTCAGTGATTATCAAAAAGAGATTCTGCAGATGCTGGGAATCTTGAGCACACACACTAAATGCTGAAGGAATGCAGGAAGTCAGGCAACATCTATGGTGGGAAGTAAACAAAGGATCCCTCATCAGGATTACCTGAAGACTGTTTAATCCTCTCCATGGATGTTGCCTGACTTGCCGAGTTCCTTCTGTTTATGATGATGATCCCAAAGTTGAGAGATTTGAACTGGATACAAACACATCAGCAAACTTGGTGGATCTGAAGAACTAAGGCTGAGATCATTCCAGGGCAAAACAATCACAATGCTTAAGTAAATATTTTATCAAGATGGTAATGAATCTTTGTCAATGGCGAAGTGCTAGTACTTGGGAATTTCCTCAAAGGTCAACATCTCTGGAACTGGATCAGGGAGATAGCTGCTAATAAGTGATCTTTTCAAGACTGAGACAATGGAATCACAGTTCGTCAGAAATAGCAAGGATGAGAAATTATCGGTTCATGAAAGGCAAAGTTACGGAATGTCTAGGCATTAAAAATGTACTCTCCCTTTACGTTTGTTCCCCCAAAGTGCAACACCTCACATCTGACTGGACTAAATTTCTGCTGAAATTTCTCTGCCCATACCTGCAACTGATACCACCAATCTTCGTACCATCTGCAAACTTACTAACTCCATTAATAAGGTGGCGCGGCATGGCAGCAGTGGCCTTTCGGATCTGGTATTACTTTAACTTAATTTTTTAACTTAAGGCACAATTTTTGATTAGGGCACATGGATAACAAAGTGACTATCTACCATCACCAGATACTGCTACAATACAGAAATTGCCCAAAAACAAACCTTCATGAAGATCTGCTGGTTAAATTACGCGACCTCGGCTTGCTGAGGGGATCGGGCCTACAGTCCTCTAAGTCGCATGATGCCAGTGGCTGGAGGTGGGGACATCATAAGCGGTGTGCCAGGAAGCGGAAGCGAGGTAAGCGGGCAGGAGTCCGTGCCAGGCAAAAAGCAAACCCTAGCCAGCCGGCTCTCTCGTCCATTCTGCTCTCCAATGTCCACTCCCTGGACAATAAATTGGACTACATCCGACTCCAACAAAATACTCGGTGGGAGTACAGAGTCTGCTGTGCGTATGTTTTCATGGAAACATGGCTCAGCAATGGAATGCTGGACACCACTATTCAGCAGGACGGGCTCATCCTTTCACGCAGAGATGCAGCTCTTTCCGGTAAGACTTGCAGTGGTGGCTTGGGCTTGTGTGTTTACATCAATATGGAATGGTGCAAGAACTCTGTGCTGGTTTCCAGATACTGCTCATCGCTGGTGGAGTTTGTGACTGTTAGATGCAGACCATTTTATTTACCACGGGAATTCACCACTGTCTTAATAGTCGGTGTCTACATTCCCCCCAGCGCTAATGTTAAGGAAGCGTCCTGTGAACTGTTTGGGGCTATTAGCAAACTGCAGAACGCACACCCTGATAGACTGTTTATTGTCACCAGAGATTTTAACCACACGAACCTTAAGCCAGTGTGACAGGGTCCTGAATTACTCCTATGAACTGTGCTTTTAAAAGAGAGAGAGAGGCAAAGACTGCTCACAGCTTGTTTATACTTTCTACAAGGACGCTGCCTGCTTGTAAGATCTTACAGAGAGAGAAGGGAGGAGCTACTTAAGAGACAGCTGGTATTCAGCACGGTGAGATAAATAGAAGGTCAGATGATAGACCTATAGACACATGGTTTTGGACACGGAATGAGCTTTATTGTGCCCACAGAAAAAGTGGGTTTTGGAGGATCGATCAGCAGCTCTCGCAGTGTGAAAAGGGTGTGACCGGTGGGGAGTTATTCGTGTGTCCAACCCTCGCCTGGGTTGATAATTCTACCACAGAAGAACAGTCCCCTTTGTTGTGGTCACAGTTGGTGACTTCTAAAGGAATTCGGAGGCCAATAGGAAGATCGACAGCGTCAGCTCACTTGAAGACTCAAATTTCTCCCTCTCTCTCTCTCTCTCCATCACTACTCAACTCAATACCATGAACTGAACTTTACTCATCATCATATGACTATCTATTTACCCCAAGACTTGAAGAAGCTTGGTTTTCACATATTTCCACACTTACTTATATATATAATCATTGCTAACCTATTTGATGTATCTGCATTTGTATTACTGTATTGCGTAGTTACTAATAAATACCATTAGTTAATAGCAATACTGGACTCCAAAGTGTTTTCCATTTCTGCTGGATCTTTAACCCGTCACGGGGTACGTGACACCAGATTCCATCAGAATGTGAACTTTGCAACGAGAGGAGAGAACACATTGGACCATGTTTACATAAGCATTCCCGACGCATACTGGGTGCAGTCCCGCCCCCACCTCAGTTACTCAGACTACAACTCTGTTATGCTAATCCCAGCAGGCTGTTCATCAGGCACTCCAGACCAGCTCAGAAGCAGGTGAAAACCTGGTCAGCAGGAGCCATCTCTGCTCTTCAAGACTGCTTTGAGAACACTGACTGGCACATGTTCAGGGAGGCTGCAACCGATGGCGACTCTACCAACTTAGAGGAGTACGCGGCATTAGTGACTAGCTACATCAGCAAGTGCATCGATGACATCACTGTGGCCAAGACCATCACTACACGTGCTAACCATAGGGCATGGATGACCGCGTAGGTGCGTGTGCTGCTGAGGTCCTGTGACTCCGCCTTCAGAGCAGGTGACAAGGCAGCCCTAACAACAGCGAGGGCCAAACTGTCCCAGGCCATCAGAGAGGCAAAGCGTGCACATGCCCAGCGAATCCACAGCCACTTCCAGGATAGCGGCGCCACGCAGTGCATGTGGAAGGGCATTTTCAGTACATCACCAACTACAAGACAACACCACCTGCCTGTGCTGGTGATGCCTCCCTCCCAGATGCGTTGAACAACTTCTACACTCTTTTGAGGCGGGAAATGATGTGGTGGCGAGGAAGACCACCCCTCCTCCTCCAAATGACCAGGTGCTGTATCTTACTGTGGCCGATGTGTGGAGAACCCTGTGCAGGGCTTACCCATGGAAGGCTGCTGAACCAGACGATATGCCTGGCAGAGTGCTTAGAGGATGTGCAGACCAGCTAACAGATTCTCACTGACATCTTCAACAGCCCCCTGAGCAGTGCCGTCGTTCCTATGTGCTTCAAGGCCGCCACCATCATCCCTGTGCCAAAGAGGTCTTCAGTGTCCTGCCTCAATGACTACCATCCCATTGCACTCACATCCATCATCATGAAGTGTTTTGAGACGCTCGTCATGAGGCACATCAAGACCCTGCTGCCCCCCTCACTGGACCCCCTGCAGTTCGCGTACCATCCCAACCATTCAACAGACAACGCCATTGCCATTACCCTCCACCTGGACAAAAAAGACATGTACGTTCGAATGCTGTTCATAGACTTCAGTTCAGCATTCAACACAAACATTCCTCAGAAACCGATCGGAAAGCTGAGCCTACTGGGCTTGAACACCTCCCTCTGCAACTGGATCCCAGACTTCCTGACTGGGAGACCTCACACTGAGCACGGGGCTCCCCCAGGGCTGTGTGCTCAGTCCACTGCTGTTCACTCTGTTGACCACAACTGTGCTGCAACACACAGCTCGAATCACATCATCAAGTTCGTCGATGACACAACTGTGGTGGATCTCATCAGCAAGAACGATGAGTCAGTATACAGAGAGGAGGTGCAGCGGTTAACGGACTGGTGCAGAGCCAACAACCTGTCTCTGAATGTGAACAAAACAAAAGAGATGGTTGTTGACTTCAGGAGGACACGGAATGACCACTCTCCCCTGAACATTGACGACTCCTCTGTACAGATCGTTAACAGCACCAAATTTCTTGGTGTTCACCAGGTGGAGAATCTCACCAGCTCCATAGCAAAGAAAGTCCAGCAGCGTCTCTACTTTCTGCAAAGGCTGAGAGAAGTCCATCTCCCACCCCAATCCTCACCACATTCTACAGAGGTTGTACTGAGAGCACCCTGAGCAGCTGCATCACTGCCTGGTTCTGAAATGGCACCATCTCGGATCGCAAGACCCTGCAGCGGATAGTGAGGTCAGCTGAGAAGATCATCGGGGTCTCTCTTCCCGCCATTACAGACGTTTATACCACACGCTACATTCGTAAAGCAAACAGCATTATGAAGGACTCCACGCACCCCTCATACAAACTCTTCTCCCTCCTGCCATTTGGCAAAAGGCACCGAAGCATTCGGGCTTTCACGACCAGACTATAGTTTCTTCCTCCAAGCCATCAGACTCCTTAATACCCAGGGCCTGGATTGACACCAACCTACTGCCCTCTACTGTGCTTATTGTCTTGTTTATTATTTATTGTAATGCCTGCACTGTTTTGTGCACTTTATGCAGTCCTGGGTAGGTCTATAGTCTAGGGTAGTTTTTGTGTCATTGTACATAGTTCAGTGTAGTTTTTGTACTGTTTCATGTGGCACCATGGTCCTGAAAAACACTGTTGCATTTTTACTATGTACTGTACCAGCAGTTATAGTTGAAATGACAATAAAAAGTGACTTGACTTGATCTTTTCATCCAGGTTATTTATATAGATCACTGTGGACTATCACTAGTACGGATGAGTTCAACACTGGAAAGAGGTAGGTTGCATGATAGAATAAGAATTAGAATTTTATTTCTTACATCCATCTCACAATATGAGGGAGCAAAAATCTTTTTGTTGCATCTCTGTTGCTATGTGCAAGTAGTAAGGAAGGAAAATGTGGGAGGATATTGTCCAAGCACTAGGATTGTATACATAATTGTTTTGTATACATGTATGTACAGTCAGATATGCAAACAGATCAATGTGTATTGATAAATCTGATGGCCTGGTGAAAGCAGCTGTCCCCGGAGCCTGTTGGTCCAGTCTTAATGCTGTGGTACTGTTTGCCATACGGAAGCAGCTGAAGCAGTTTCTGGTTGGGGTGGCTGGAGTCCCTGATGATCCCTGGGCCCTTTTTACGCATCTGCTGCTGTAAATGTCCTGAATAGAGGAAAGTTCACATCCACGGATGTGCTGGGCTGTCAACACCATTCTTTGCAGTGTCCTGCGATTGAGGGTAGTACTGATAGAGGTTAATATGCTCGACAGGGATACAAATTAAGATGGGCTCAGGTAGGGACTTGTAGCCAAAATGTACAAGTAAATAAACAGGGAAATTCAAATCACAAAGTAACCATCCCATTCTAATTACATATACATCTTAGACATGAGATTATGTAATAATAGTACAATATTCAAGACTGAGAATATGTGACAAGATGAAAGTGATTAGTAGATGAGGTTAAATTTTTAAACTAATATTTTGGTCTATTTAAACTAATAGAGAGGGACCAATTCAGAGCTATTCAAAAAAAGGTAAACCATCAGTGGATGCTTTGCTTGAAGTCATCAGTGGAACAGAAATGAAAAAGGATAATGATCATGAATCAGCAAAGGTGCATCGTGGCATCTGCTACTTCCGTCGGTACATTCAATTTAATAAAGAGCACTGGGAATCAAATACAAGGACCAACAGCAGCTAAGCCCACAATTTCAGTGAAAGTTAAGATCAGAAGCTCTCGATGTTGGCTCTTTATTCCTCTCCATAGATGCTGCCTGATCTAAGTTCCTCCAGCATTTTGTGTGATCAGAAGCAACAAGAGATTGAGGACTCTAGTCCAATCCAATCTAGTAAAGAAACTCCGGAGACCTATGAAGGATGAGTGAAGTTGGCAACCATAAGAAGCAAACAGATAACAGATGTCATTCAAAAGAAAATGATGAATTTCACAGGAAAACACAAAATTGTTGAGAAATAGGATTTATTCTACAGCGTAGCAGAAACTGAGAAGCCAGCAATTCACTTCTGTCAACGTGGCTTTTCTTAGCAAGATTTACCTCAATGAACTATGAAAATTTCATAATGTAAAAGAAGCACATTTGCCAGAAGACTGAGATATCCATTTCAAGAGACTACATTATCAGCAAAAAACTATTTCAGAAATAAAGATTAATGGTCAGATATCTAATAACCTCTCAATAACAAGTAGTATAATAGTACTTCAGCATTTCAAAAAAACTCAAGGGTACCAAAAAGATTCACTACTGAAAAAAATGACACTTCTAAATAATTACATTTTAAGATTCAATAATTATTTATGAATGTGCAGCATGATTTGCAATGCAAGCTAAACCTATATGTACTGAGAAATATAAGATGCTTCAATGGAAAGCAGAAATTAGCATGAGTGTGCTACAATAAGCACAATTTAAAATCTTGCATTCTCTACCACATGATCTAATTTTTAAAAAAACTCTTACTTTAATATCTGAGCATGTATAACGGTTTGTATCATCGTGAAGAATTGACTGATAATTAATCAATCTGTTCTCCATGAGTATGTTTATTTTTCCCAAGTCATTAACACGACTGTACAGATAAACTGATTATGGCACCTGGAGCATAAAGAACTAGATTCTTATCCAATAAATAAGAATTTTATTTTGTACTCAGAACCAAATCAGAGAGAAAGATAAAGAAGGAATTAAAGACAGAATGGTTTTCTTGCTTTCCTTTTGAAAGCATTCTAATTATCTACAGAATTTCTGGATGATTAGGGTAAATCTTTTAAAAACCTGTTACATAAAATATTTTGAAATAACATTACTTCCCCAGCAATAAAGGAAATGAGAAGTGGTCCATTTATGGAAAAAAAAAGAGAAAAATGATTAAGGACTCTCATAATCAGGTTATGACATGAAGTGAAATATTCCAGTAGTTTTAGTCATTGATATCAGTAAAATAGAGGAATCACTTTATTTTTGGCCTTTTTCCGGGGATAAAGATGCTACCATGATGTTATACCATCTGCTCATTAAAATCACATCTTCAGCTGTGAATCTGGCAACACTTTTGTCTCAGCTTCATATGATTCTAGTGTCTAGTCTCCTTCCAAGGACTGAGGCAGAAAATTCAGAGCTGATACTTCAATTCATTACCATTGGGAAGTGGAGTCTTGAATGAAAGCATTTTTTTCAGGTGGATATAAATGATTATCATACTACCATTTTGAAGAAGGCAAGGAAGTTATCCTTGCTGGCCTGGCTACTTAACTAAATTATGATAATCTAGTCCATGTCACACTATTGTTATGGGAGCTAATTATGAATTATTTACTATACAAAAGTGACTAAAATCAAAATAATTCATTATACAGTCCTATCACAGAAGGAATAAGGTAGAAACAGTACAAGTCTATTTTTAATAGAACAGTCGAGGCAATTCAAAGTTTTTGAAAATGGACAATAGTAATTATTATAGTTTTACCCCAGGACTAGCCGATCTTTACTAAAAGCTATGTTTGCTATGTCCAGTTGTGTGGTCAGTTGGATGATCCAGGTTTATCTCTAGTAAGAGGTTGATAATTGGTCTTAACAATTCTGTATTATGAAAGAACAGAAAACAAACTTCTGGAGGAACTCAGCAGATCAGCCAGAATCTGTGGGAGCAGAGGGATGGTTAACATTTCAGGTCGAGATCCTGCATCCGGAGTGCACTTCCACAGATGATGCCCGAACTACTGAGTTCTTCCAACATTTTTGTCTACTGCTCTAGATTAAAGCATCCACAGTCTTGTGTCTCCAAAAACCACTGAGCTTCCATTCCTTATTTTTTTTTTAAACCCAAAACCATTTCTATATCTTCAGGTGAAGGTAGGTAGGATGCTTATGAATGGATCTGTAGAATAATCCCTTAGTAATGATTAGTATAGCAATATAATAATAATCAAAATCCAAGAAAAAAAACAATTCGGAATTACTCTGGAATTATAGAAAATTATGGACTGATGAGGGATCATGGCTCTGTGCAGAGGAGTTCTTGTCTAACAAATCTGATGTGATTTTTTTCTGAGTAGGTCATGAAAATGGTTGTCAATGGTACAGTAGGAATGTTGCTCACATGACACTAGTAAAATATTTGGGAAAGTCTTTCATAATAGGCTGGTTTGGGAGCTTAAACCAGATGGGATCCATGGCAAGTTAGTAAACTGGATCTAGAACTGGCTTAGCAATAGAAGACAGAGGATATTTGTTGAGGGTGATTAGTGGTGTTCTCCAAGGATCAGCACTGGGACTTCAGTTGTTTGCAATATATACACACACACACACACACACATATAGGCACACAGGTGTCGCCCGCTTTTCGAACGTTCGCTTTACGAAACCTCACTGTTATGAAAAAAGGCAGCGCGCGAAAAAAAGCAGCCAAGCTCCTCCCCCGGAACTGCATTCTAGCCGGCATTGTTTAACCATGTGCCTGTGGGCATCCGTTCGCAAGATGAGTTCTAAGGTATCAGAAAAGCCTAAAAGAGCTCATAAGGGTGTTACACTTAGCGTAAAACTAGACATAATTAAGCGTTTCGATCGTGGTGAACGAAGTAAGGACAAAGTGAGTTTGGCTTGTGTAAGTTGACGAAGATGATGTTGAAGAGGATTTGGCATCCCATGACCAAGAACTGATAGATGAAGAGCTGATGCAATTGGAAGAGGAAAGGATAACAATTGAAACCGAATGGAGTAGCGAATGGACCAAAAGTGAAGCCATCCAGGAACTGAACTGTGTGAGACTTTCGCTGCAATGATAAAGTACGACTTTAATTTTGAAAGGGTACTTAAGTTTAGGGCATATTTGCAAGATGGTTTGAGTGCTTACAAAGAACTGTATGATGGAAAAATGTGCCAGGCTAAGCAGTCAAGCATAGTCATTTTTCAAGCCTTCCACATCAGCCACAGCAGACGACGAACCTCGACCTTCGACATCGAGGCAGGCAGACATAGAAGAAGATGACCTGCCTGCCCTAATGGAAACAGACGACAATGAGATGACACCACAGTGTCCCACCACCCCAACCACTGGGCCGCGGACTGATACATTGCTGCGGAGAATGCAGCGGTAGCCGGGAGGCACCCAGCACATCTTTTAAGAAAAAAAGCCAAAGTAAACAAGCTAATTAATTAGGTGCTGCCTGGCACATAAATATCGGCTCAGGTCAGAGGTGATTGCCGATTGTGTCGCCTCTGATCTTGGCCGACATTTACATGCCGGGCGGCACCTAATTAATTAGCTTGTTTACTTCGGCTTTTTTTCTTAAAGATGTGCTGGGTGCCTTCTGGCTACCGCTATACCGCTGCATTCTTCGCGGATCGGTATCGGTTTGCTGCCTGGAGGGTGGGAACCACTGCACCACCCCAACCTCCGACGACTCAGCCTAACACACCATCATCAGTGTGCTGGGCGCTGTCTTCCCAATTCTGGTAAGTGATACTACGTTGTACATACATCATTTCTACTTTATATAGGCTGTGTATTTTTATGCGTTATTTGGTATGATTTGCTTCTTCGCTTTACGACATTCCGGCTTACGAACTGTTTCAGAGGAATGCTTTACCTTCGGATGGTGGGGGAAACCTATATTATGAATAGAATGAAATTGTGGATGGTCTGATCAGTTGGTGTACAGATCACACAAAAGTTGGTGGTTTACAGATAGTGATGAAAGTTGTCAAACAATAAAACTAGATATAAATCAGTTGCGAATTTGGGTGGAGAAATGCCAGTTGAGTTTTAATCTGGACAACTGCAAGGAGATGCATTTTAGGAGGTCAAATGCAAGAGGAAAGTACACAGCAAAAAGAGCTCTGAGGAGAGTTCTGAGTAGAGGGTACAAGAAAGAGCAAATGTTGGAATCTGGAGCAACAAACAATATACTGGAGGAGCTCAGCAGGTTGAAAAGGAATTGTAGGTGAGAAAAAGTGTTGACATTTTGTAGAGGGATATTGATCCGGTACAGGTAGACAAGTGTCATGGTCAGTGCATACGTGGTGGTCCAAAGGACTCTTGTCCAGTGTTGTTCTGTTCTATGTAATTATTGGACAGAAAAATGAAGTTAACAGATTAGATCACTGACCTTTTATCATGATTTTGATGAAAGTTTATCGATTTGAAATATTGTGGTAAATCAGCTTGTCTCACCAGAGATGCTGCCCAAACATTTATTATCACCAGAAGTTTGTTTTATTCCTTGACTGCAGAACAAGTCAACAAGTACTGACTACCTCCTGGATGAGTAATTGCCTCTTGGAGTAAACAATCCAGAAAGGGGAAAAAAACAGAAAAAAGAAACTGGTACAATAATGCTATTTTGGCACAAATTCAAAAACTGAGAAATTTTGAATGTGTGAAGAGAGACAGGGATGATGTTAAGTAATGAATGTCCTAGCATGTAATTATTTTGTACAGTGCTCTTGTTTGATATCAGAGTAATGACACCAATAAATCTATTAATTCACCCTTATTCCCTTAAAAGTTTGGATCATTTATTCCATTTAAAGTTCACTGGCTCTCTAATTCTTTGCTACTTAAACTTTAGCACTATTTTCATGCTTTATGATTTTTGTAATGGAGGAAAATTACACATTTGTCAATGATGTATTGCAACACCTCAAAAATAGTTGCAATCTTAACATCCATCATTTGTCTTCAAATATGTATTTCATCTTCAAATTGAAGTTATTAAATACATTCTATATTCCAGGTCTGATTGATGAATTCAACCTAATGTGTTGAACCATAGGTCTTAGAATGTAGCAACTTACCTCCTAGCCATTTCTTCATCTGAAACATCTACGTCCATCTTGCTTTGATCTTCGGGCTCTTCATTTTCATTCTTGGAATACATCTGTGCCACCAGTTTCTGTAATACATTATTTGATATTCAGTCTTTTTCTGAATGTAGTTATAGTTGGTCGTCTTAAACAAATCGTTCAAATTTCATGGTGGTTTACTTTCTGAATTTAAAATTAAGAAGAGGCTTAGCTGTTGAGATGTAATTTGCTGGTACTTGAAGAACATTAAAATGAATAGGATGTTTTTAGGCATTTTTCCCTTAGGAGTATGCAGCATTGACAAATCTTTGTCAATAATCAAGATGACAAAGACAGATATTGATTGCTTTACATTTCAGAGGTTGCTAGGCTGTTTTAGATGACATTAACAGTAAAGTATATTGTGAGATTGAAGACTAGGCTTTTTTAAGGCTATTAATGACCCAAGTGAGCCTTTTATTTCAATAAATAGCAAGTTGTTCACACATTGGCAGATATATTGACTTCAATTTCAACTCCAGAAGTGCCTATGGTGTAATTTTAATTCATGACCACTGATTTTTCCATCTGAGTACTGTATCAACAGTTAAATCTGAATTTTATTTTAGAGTAGGCTAGACCCACAAATTGGTTTATTTCACCCCACCAGCCTCCGGGTCCAACATATAATTCTCCGTAACTTCCGCCACCTCCAACGGGATCCCACCACTAAGCACATCTTTCCCTCCCCCTCTCTGCTTTCCGCAGGGATCGCTCCCTACGCAACTCCCTTGTCCATTCATCCCGCCCATCCCTCCCTACCGATCTCCCTCCCAGCACTTACCCTTGTAAGCGGAACAAGTACTACACATGCCCTTATACTTCCTCCCTCACTACCATTCAGGGCCCCAGACAGTCCTTCCAGGTGAAGCGACACTTCACCTGTGAGTCGGCTGGGGTGATATACTGCGTCTGGTGCTCCCGATGTGGCCTTTTATATATTGGCGAGACCCGACGCAGACTGGGAGACCGCTTCGCTGAACACCTGCGCTCTGTTCGCTAGAGAAAGCAGGATCTTCCAGTGGCCACACATTTTAATTCCATGTCTCATTCCCATTCTGATATATCTATCCACGGCCTCCTCTACTGTAAAGATGAAGCCACACTCAGGTTGGAGGAACGACACCTTATATTCCGTCTGGGTAGCCTCCAACCTGATGGCGTTAATGCCCCACCTCCCCCTCGTACCCCATTCGTTATTGCCCATCCTCTGGGCTTCTCCCCTCCCCCTTTCTTTCTCCCTAGGCCTCCTGTCCCATGATCCTCTCATATGCCTTCTGCCAATCAACTGTCCAGCTTTTGGCTCCATCCCTCCCCCTCCTGTCTTCTCCTATCATTTTGGATCTCCCCTTCCCCCTCCCACTGTCAAATCTCTTACTAGCTCTTCTTTCAGTTAGTCCTGACGAAGAGTCTTGGCCCAAATCGTCAACTGTACCTCTTCCTAGAGATGTTGCCTGGCCTGCTGCGTTCACTAGCAACTTTCAAGTGTGTCACTGGTAGTGTTCCTATTTATAGCAGTTGTATTAGACATACATTGTAGGTGCAACCCTAATATTTTGTTACTCTGTGTACAACCCAATTTTCTAAAAATACACAATAAGGAGAAAAACTAATGACAAATGTTTTCAATTCTACAGACTTCTGTTTAAATCCCACTCAGCAAGGACTGCAGACTCTTCCAACCCTTTCATTTCTGCTTCATCTCTTGCACAACTGGTGGTGACCTCAACATGTATCAAAAGTATTCGACTACCTCATGTCTAATTTTATGCTTACCTTTACCCCCATGGATACCCCCACCGTTATGGGAGAAGGGTGGGAATGGGGTTTGTTTGTATTATTAGAAAATGGTCTACATTGCAACCTTCAGAATCGCAAAGTCACTTCATCTGTACATGTGTAAAGAAATGGAAGTTGAAAAAAGATTAATTTTGTGTTTCTTTGCTTATTAATTCTGTGAGAGCAACCTTTGCATCACAAATCTTTGGGTTTGATTTGTGAATTTCATTATGGCCAAATTTCTGTTAACCGAATGGCCATGACGTGGGGTCTAATGTATGCTCACGTCAATCGCAGAACATTAATTTGCACTATTTTCCAAGTCTTGTTATGTCCAACATGTTTACTGACTGGATCCAGTACCTCCCACCACATGATTCTATTTAATCTCTCTTGATTCTATTTCCAATATGGTCACTTGGTGCTGCTAAGATGTGGTCCCTCAAATTCACCAGTAGCTGTTTTAACTCAGTCTCTTTCCATTGGCAGTCCACCATAAGCACCATCAAGACTTAATCAAAAGTCTTTTTGAGGGCATTCAACTAAACACAGCATTTCACAACACAGGAGAACGCAACATAATTCTACATGTCACTGTTGGCTTTTTAAATGAGATTTTTAATCAATCCATTCCTTTCCTCTAGAACGGGAGATTGCAGAATGAGTTAGAAACAGTTCCTTGTGGACTTCCTGCGCCAGTTTTAAAAAGCAAGCAGGACCTGTTCGGACGTACCTGCAGAGCAAGAGATTACTTGGGTTAATAGTGGCTTAGCAAGGGCCAATAAAAAGAAGTGAGGTTTAAGTGGATCGGCTATTGCTGGAGGGCCAATGTTATAGTGGTCAGGCTTTAACTCAACAAGCGCAGGCTAGAACTTAAGTTTGAGAAGTTAAGAGGCATAACAAGGGTAGGCAGGAAGGTAGTTCAGGCAGCAGAATGCTACTTCTGTAAGATGTGGTATTTCAGGGTACCTAATAGTCTGTCTGATGACTACATCTGCAGGAAATACACTCAACTTTAGCTCCAGACTGACACAAGGTCAAGGAACTAGAGCACTCAAGATCATGCAGACTTCACAGTTGAGACTTCTACTGAGGTGGTCACAGCTAGAGTGCAGAAAGAAGATCATAGTTGAGAGCTTAAAATCTGAGGATACACACTGTATCAAAAGGACAGTAGGTGGAGGGGGTGGGGTGGCTCTGTTGGTAAAAAATGAAATCAAATCCTTAGAAGGAGGTGACATAGGATCGGAAGAAATAGAATCCTTGTGGAAAGACCCCATGGCATTACAACAAAGGTACTAGCATGTATAGAAGACTGGCTTTGGCTGACCGGCAGAAGGCAAAGAGTCAGAATAAAGAGGGTCTATTCTGGTTGGCTGCCGATGACTAGTGGTGTTCTGCAGAGGTCAGTATTGGGACCACTTCTTTTCATGTTATATGTCAATGACTTGGATGACAGAATTGATGGCTTTGTGGCTAAGTTTGCAGATGACACAAAGATAAGTGGAGGAGCAGGTAGTGTTGAGGAAGCAGGGAGTCTTCAGAAGGACTTAAATAGGTTGGGAAAATGGGCAAAGAAGTAGCAGATGGAATGTTAGCATTCACTTTGAGAGACTAGAATATAAGAGCAAGGATGTAATGCTGAGGTTTTACAAGACATTGGTCAGACTGCACTTGGTGTACTGAGAGCAGTTTTGGACCCTTTACCTAAGAAAAAAATGTGTGGACACTGGAGGAGGTTCAAGAGAATGAATCCGGGAATGAAAGAGTTAAATCTGGAACATCTGATAACTTGATAGTATGAGGAGCATCTGGCGTTTAGAAGAATAGGTGGTGGTGGGGGGGGGGGGGGGGAGAGAATCTCAATGAAATCTATTGAATACTGAAAGGCCTGCATAGAGTGGTTGTAGAGAGGATGTTTTCTATAGTGGGTGAGTCTCGGTCCAGGGAGCACAGCCTCAGAATACAGGGACGTCAATTCGTAACAGAGATGAGAAGGAATTTCTTTAGCCAGACAGATGGTAGTGAATCTGTGGAATTCAATGCGACAGATGGCTGTGGAGGCTAAGTCACTGATTACCTATTAAAGCGAAGGTTGATAGGTTCTTGACTAGTCAGGGCATGAAAGGTTAGTGAAAAGGCAGGAAAACAGGGTTGACCGGGATAATAAATCAGCTATGGAGTGGCGGAGCAGACTTGATGGGCCTAGTGACCTAATTCTACTTCTATGTCTTATGGTCTCTTGACACAATCGAATCCCTTTTAAATTTAATATTTTTATATGCTTCTCCACCATTCTGTGATTATACAAAATTCTATGGTTATCCGACAAATCATTGTACATGCCGAGGCTACCTAGACGGAATATGAGGTGTTGCTCCTCTACACTGATGGTGGCCTTATCATGGTAGAAGAGAAGGCCATGGACCAACATGTCAGACAGGAATAGGGATAGGAATTAAAATGGTTGGCCACTGGGAAGTTCCACTTTTGCAGGACGGAGCAGAGGTACTTGACAAAGTGGTAACCCAACTTATGTCGAGTCTCACCATTGTAGACTACAACAGACGACCCTAAGAGATTCGCAGGTGAAATGTTACCTCACCTGGAAGGATTATTTGGGGCCCAGAATAGTTGTGAGAGTGAAGGTGAATGGACCAAGTGTAATATTTCTGTCACCTGCAGAGATAAGTGCCAGAAGAGAGATTAGTGGGAAGGGAAGAATGGACAGCGAGTTGGGGGAGGGGGGAATGGGAGAAGTATGTGTTTGGGGGTAGCAGGATCCTGTTGAAGATGGCACAAGTTGTGGACGACAGGGTATTGGATGCAAAGGCTCATGGGTGTTAGGTGAGAACAAGAATAATGCCGAATTATAATATTTTAAGACTAGATATCCAGCAACACATCTTATGATGTTTATTTAATTAATGATGCTCAGAACATGTGTTGGAGTATACAAGTCCAATAAAGTAATTTAGCACTCCAAACTGAAAACACCACCCTACCTCAATCTCAGGGTTAAAACCTTTAAAGGACATTCGGCCAAACAGCAACTCTTCACATGGCACAAAACTTTTTTCTTCAATAATATGATTTCTAAAACAAATAAATATATTGACAGCATTACTATTAGGAAAAAATAGAAAAACATCAATATAAAACATAAATATTTACCAATATAAATATTTTTTCTATTTTGAAAAAGAATGAGCAGATTATTCAGCAACAGAAACTCTTCATATTCATAAATTCATATTCTACTCTAACCAATATATTTAACATTATTCATTGGACCTGCTTCTACTGATCTTTCACCCAGAGATGAGTTCCTAATAGGTAATGAATAGCAGGCTAGCTGCAGTGAGTGTATAAATGTGCCCTGGGCTTCTCTGCACTGCAGCACACATGTTCCAAAGGTGCTGTAAGTTATATGGTACTATATCCAACCTCCAGCTTTACTGAGCTATAGGGGTTGGATATGCTTAGTGTCGGGACTCCCACTAAATTACCCATAGCTAACATTTGAATGGAGTCAATGACTTCATGAAAAAGCAAAGCTTAGTTGATTTCTTTTGTTTAAAATTTTGATATCCAAGGTAAATATGTATTAATAAATCTTTTCATTTAAAACAGCTTTTAACTATGTAATTATGTTTCAACTATTTAAACATGCCTCCCACCAATCACAGGAGACAGTCAGAAATAATAGAAAAGGCAAAATGATACCATGAACTGTTGGAAGGCCAAGAGGACAGCTGGGGATCTGTTCTCTGAGGCTTAGTTGCCAATTTGTGGCATTGATATGTCCAGAACACTTAGAGTTGTGTGGCCACAGAAACTAGTGAGTGCTGCGATCCTGCTGGAAAGGAGAGGATACAGGCAGGATCAAGTACCATCTACCCAATGCTTTTGCACCAAAATCTTACTTAAGATGTATTCTCTCCCCCTAAATTCAGGTCTCAAACATAAATCCTCAGCTGATAAACACAAACATTTATCATACATCAATTAACCAATTTTGTTTCTCTGTCCTAAACCATAATAAAAATGTTAAAATGAAATACCTAAGTAGTGAGGGTTTAATTACCGCAAAACTAGTCTATCAAGAGATGGGGGACTTTTTGACAATGGGTGTGGCAGATATGATGATGCTGAAGACAATACTGGAAGAGCCCCAGTCCCAGTACTTCACAAAAAGGTATACAAGTTCTGCAACCTTTTTGAATGTAAACAGAGACTGCTTTATGATGATACAAGAAGAGATTCATATTGGGAAAATTATAAAGAATTTAGTGGCATAGAGCAGGTATAGTGAGGGGGCGGGCCAATTTTATTCTCTAACTGCATGTGCAACTGTCGAAAACTGTTGCCTTATGTAGCACCAGGGGTTAGGCCATCACCTTGGGGATGGTGAGGAACTTAGAATAGAAGGGAAGATACCCAGTTCTTGTGGATCCACATAGCAACCAACGTCAAAGGATAAAGCAAGAAATGCTGCTGAAGATGAATGAAAGCCAAAAGAGCAATTTAATAAACAGAACCACTTGAGCCATGTACAATTTGGCATTCAGCCAACAGCTGAATTAAGAATTAAATTAATTTCAATTCATCAGGCATTGGTACCTGTACTGAGAAAGAAGGTGCTGTTCCAGTAGTATGGGCTCATTTGGATTATCCTGTAGTAAACTGAATAACAAAGATTACACAAATAGATTTTTAAACAAAATACTGTCTGTGTGGAGGTGGTGGTAGGGGAAGATGCAGCTGAGGGCAGATTTAAAATGTTGGAAAAATGAATAGGCCTAAGGGTTGAGAGTAGTGAAATGGGTAACGATACCAAGTGTAAGGAAGGTATAGAGCATACAAACATAAATGTACATCACCAAATGGAAGTCAGAGCAGAATAATGACAAAGAGGCAAAACAAAGACATATGTTTTGTTACCTTAAAGTATTAAAACTAATTGAAAACAAAACAAGAACCCGGGAGATATGTGTGTACCTCGTTTTTATTTTAGCAAGGCACATACATATGACATGGCAGCCTGATGACATATGCCATTCATATACAATTACACGTAACCCATAATGAATTATTTAAACAAAGAATGCTTAATCATGCAATATATTTACAATATTACTCAAATATCTCTGAAATATTAAGTACATAAAGCCTCATTATATGTGTGCATTTTGCATTCCTAACACAATAGGAAAATTAATAGGGTAAGATGAAATAAATTAATGCCATCTATCAGCCTTTACAGAGTCATGGTTACAAGATGTTCAGAGATGTAAACACCTCAGAGAGTGTTTATGGCCAAAGATAAATGGACCTGATGATAGCATCCAGATATTTAATAAACAAAATCGCTACACAGTGATTGACTTTGTTGTCATTTTCCAAAATTTTAAAATGGTCCCTATCAATTGTGAGGTAGTAAATGCAACTCATTTAAGGAGAGAAAAAAAATGGGAATTTCAAACTTACTGGCCTCATGACTGTAGCAGGAAGAATAAAAGAAATAAGAGCATATGACTGGCAACAAGGAATTATGACATCATATTTGAGGTTGCAGCTAAATTAGTCGGGGAGGAATAAATAGATGTGGTGTATCTTGACTCTCAAGGGCCTTTGTAAAGATTATTATTCAAAATTAGAGCACAGGGGAATGGGAGTAATATATTGACATGAACTCAGATTAACTTAAAGAAACATAAAAAGAGTACCAGCTATTCACAATCCACGCCTAGAAGGCACTGTCATTGTGAGAAGGATATAGAGGGCCTTCAGCATACACATACAAAGTGACTGGAGAGGACAAGGTAGAATTAGAATAAAATATTGAAACCATGAGGTCATGTACTGTGGTCATGAAATAAAAAAAGCAAAATAATTTTTAAATAGAGGCAGGGAAATGTATTTAAAAGTAGGGATCACAACTTCAAAATAAGGGTCACAGACAGGAGGATTTTCCTCACCCAGAAAATCTTTGAAATTCTCTACCCAAGAGATCCAATGACTAGGTATATTAGAGTCTGATATATTTTAGTTTTAGCATAATGCTAAAACTGAGCGAAAAGATCAGCTATGATCTTACTTCATGTTGGTCAGACACAAGGGCCTACCCCTGTTTCCGTTTCTTAAGTTTTCATGTAATTAGGTTATTCATTAATCATTTTCATACACTGATTAAGGCCAAGGCGATAGATCATCTGGCATACAGTTAATTACTTCATAAATTACACTTTTGGAAACACAAATTTATAAGGCATTTACAATTCCTTTCTTCAAGCCAAATATATAACATTGCATTAACATTTATTTAGACATTAGTCCTAAAATGAAATCATGATTTACAGAATTTATAAATTACCTACCAAATCAATTGTTATTTAAGGGAGCTCAATGTTTTCAAGTATATATAATCCAAAGAAACGTACGAAATTATTTCTGACAGTTAAAATTATTCAGTGTCAGTATTTTGCATGCTAATCAGAAGCATACACAAAACAAGACAGACAAAGACTGCTGTACTGAAATTGCTTTAGGAATTATTAGTTTTCTTAAAATGTCAATTCCAGCTCTATGGGCTAACTTTTAGGAGTAACAAATGTAGTCTTTGCAGACAAAAGTTTTATTAATTTTCTACTAAAGTCCTTATGTCAAATGGACATCATTGAAGAGACTTCCGAACAGCAAAATTAGAGAACTGGATGACCGGAGATAACATGAATTGGACAAGAGACAGTTCAGATCATAATTTCTGTGTCACGAAACAAGAAATTCAGCATCAGCAGGAGTGAAGTGAAAATCAGCATTAACAATTTTCAGTCATAATGCCACAGTTTGGAAGAAGGCCCTCCAAGTTCACATTGACCATCACACTAACCTTTCACCAATCCCATTTTTATTCTTCCAATATTTTCATCAAAATTCCCACCCCACACACTAAATTCCAGCACTCATTAATTAACCTGCATCCCTATAGGAGGTGGGAGAATTGCATGTGGTCTTGATGCATGTATTAGAATAATGGAGTTCTTCAAAATGTTCCTTCCAGTAGAAGCCTCTGCTTCTATTACATTTTCGAATCTCAGTGGGGCAAATCCACGGGTACTTAAGCTGTAGACTGCCATCACAGCACTTAGAATCCATACATACCATGCTTTAAAAAAAAGATAAAAGATTAGCTTTATTTGTCACATCTACATCAAAACATACAGTGAAATGCATCACTTGCGTTAAGGATGTGCTGGAGGCAGCCCGCAAGTGTTGCCACGCCTTCAGCACCAACAATGCATGCCCACAACTCACTAATCCTAACTCAGAGGTCTTTGGAATGTGAGAGGAACCACAGTACTCCGAGAAAACCCACAAGGTTACAAAGGAAACATACAAACTCCTTGCAGACAGTAGCAGGAATTGAACTCTGATCTTAAACTTGTGTGCTATGAAACATTACGCGAACTGAAGTGCCCCGTATTTTTGGTTCATGTTTATCTGAATACTTAGGTTCTAAAGATAGGGTATATGGCTTGGAAAAGATTTTTTAATTAAGGTATAGAATAGAGAGACATGATATCAAATGTGGAGCCAATAGATGCCTCTGACATAGCGGAATCGATAGATGGAATTTTATGTACATGACTTAGGATGCAGAGATTTGGGTTCAATGATGTGTATATACAGTGTAGAGGCAAAACTAAATCAAACACCAAAACAAATGCTGCTAGCCTGTGACAGCTGGAGTTGTTATACTTGCATGGTACGCTTTCATCTCCAAAGATTGCTCCAAAAGTCAAATCCGTCATTAGAAATAAGCAAACACACAATCTTGAAGCAAAGAAACTAATGTATACCTAAATGTAAGCTATGCACTATTCAGTGTTACCTCAGCGGTCAGCCAAAGATACGACTTCCACCAGTCCCAAGCTACAAAATGCCATGAAATAAGCAAGAATACATAAATTATTCTCTTCATCTTTACCATGGCCCCACTCATGAGACTGGTAGTGGTTGTCTCTTGGGGTCCATTGTGCAGACATCTGTGGATACGCATGTGGCTTCAGAGGCCAAAGGCCAAAGCACACATGCGGTTGCAGGTTGGACATGGAATGGCGGTTGTTAGAACAGGTGCATACACAGCTTTGTGGTGTCGGTCTCGTGCTGCTGCAAGGTGCTGATTTCCGTCATCCCCAAAGTCAGATGCAGCTTTTCTGGTCAGGGCGTGCCATGCAGCCCTGACGGCTGCGGACTTCTCAAGTTGCCGAGGCTGGAGGTCTGCTAATTTGATGTAAGATTTCAGATTGTCTTTGAATCTTCTTTTGGGGCGGCCCTGGTTGTGACTGCCATGCTCAAAGCTCACCGTAGAGCAGTTGCCTGGGGATTCTCGTTTCACCCATGCAGATTACATGGCCAGTCCAGCGTAGCTGGGCCTGGAGGATTCTTGCCTCAATGCTTGTGCTGTTGGCTCTGTCAAGGACTTCCTGGTTGGTGATTCGGTCCTGCCATCGAATGCTTATGATCAACCGTGTGAAACTGCTCCAGCTGTTTGATGTGCCTGCAGTACAGGGTCCAGGTTTCGCAGCCATACAAGAGAGAGGTGAGGACCACAGCCTTGTACACCTTGAGCTTGGTTGAAAGCTGAATGTCCTTGTGCTCCAGAACTTTGACACAGAGTTTCCCGAGTGCCTGGCTGGCTTTCTGGATCCTTGCTATAATCTCTTTGTAAAGGGATCCATCACAGGAGATGGTGCTTCCTGGATACTAGAAGCTCTCCACAGTCTTCAGGACAGTGCCATTGATGGTGATGCATGGCTGAGGAGGGTGACTGTTTGGCGCAGGTTGTAGGAGAACTTCTCCCTTACTGAGACTGATTGTCAAGCCGAGCAGCTTTGAGGCTGCGGAGAACTTGTCCACAATTGTCTGCAGGTGGTTCTCCTGGTGGGCCATGAGGGCACAGTCATCAGCAAACAGGGCTTCAGTGATGAGCCTCCTCAATATTTTGGTCTTTGCAGCAAGGCGTCTCAGGTCAAACATCGATCCGTCTAGACGATATCTTATGTAAATACCCAAGAATTTACCTCGGAGAGGCTGGTTGGAAGCTCGAAGTTTTCGGTCGGATGGACTCAGTGTTGGCTGTGGTCAGCTGCTTCCAAGGCATTGGCAAGTTGACGGTGCCTGAAGGTTTATGGAAGGGAGTTTCTCCCTTTTGCCGCCTGCTATCGGGGACTTGGGAGTCGATCGACTCGGGGACTTTTGAGACTTTATTTACTGTGCCCATGGTTTGTTCTTCTTATGGTATTGTTTTGCACTGCTGTAACTATATGTTATAATTATGTGGTTCTGTCAGTGTTAGTCTTTGGTTTGTCCTGTTTTCTGAGATATCACTCCAGAGAAACATTGTGTCATTTCTTAATGCGCGTATGCATTTCTAAATGACAATAAAAGAGGACTGAGTGTTCTCATAATCTAATCTAAAAAAAGGTCTAGGTCCTTAACAGCATGCTTCAGCACTTGGGTGAAGAAGAGGTTGAAGAGCACTGGTGCTAGAATGCACCCTTGCTTCACGCCATTTGGGATGTTGAAAGTCTCAGATGAGGAACCATCGGAGAACACTTCTCCTGTCATGCCATTGTGGAGCAGACGGATGAGTGCAGTGAATTTCTGTGGGCAGTTAAGCTTTCTAAGGATGATCCACAGCGCGTTTCTGTTGACCGTGTCAAACACCTTCGTCAGATCAATGAAGATAGAGTATAATGTCATGTTCTGTTCCACGCACTTCTCCTGTATTTGTCTCACTGCGAATATCATGTCGACAGCGCTGCGTTCGGGACGAAAGCCACATTGCGACTCGGGAAGGTTCTCTTCTGACACTGTTGGAATCAGTCTGTTGAGGATGATGCGGGCGAGGATTTTTCTGGCAAAGGAAAGTAGTGAGATGTCTCTGTAGTTCCCGCAGTTAGTCCTTGAACCTTTATTTTTGTAGAGAGCGATTATCGTTGCATCTCTGAGGTCAGGGGGCATCTCTTCTTCTTCCCAAATGCTAGTCAGGGTGCTGTAGAAAGCCTTAAGTGATTCCTTGCTGAGTGCCTTGTACAGTTCAGCCGGTATTGCCGGGCACCTTGCCACTGCTCTTGACTTCATAGCCTTCTTGACTTCATCTATCGAGGGAGGATAATTTAGTTCTTCGTGAATAGACTGTTGGGGGATTTAGTCCAGAGCAGATTTGTGGACCAATGAAGGACAGTTCAGGAGCTGGCTGAAATGCTCTTCCCATCTGTGTTGGATGCTCTCCTTGTCCTTTAGCAGTGTGGTTCCATCAGCGGACAACAGTGGAGATGAGCCAGATCTTGAAGAGCCGAAGATCATCTTGATGGAGTTGAAGAGCAGCTTCGAATTGTTGATATCGGTGAAGCGTTGCACACCTCCAGCTTTCCTATCCCACCACAGGTCATGCATCTTGCGAATTTCCCACTGGGCATGGGCCTGAAGGGACTTGAACCGCTCTATTTTGGAAATGGAGCTTGGGTCGTTTTGCCACTCCATGAATGCTTTGTTCTTCCTGGCCAGGAGATCTTTGATGGCACTGTCATTCTCATCGAACCAATCTTGGTGGTTCTGGTCCTTGCGGCTGAGGGCTGATTTTGCTGTCTCTGTCACCATCTCTCTAAACTGATTCCACTTCTGGGTTGGCCCACCAGTTAGTGGTCCATTGGCAGACAGCTTCTCATCAAGGGTGGTCTGGAACTTGCGAAGATTAGATTAGATTAGATTATGAGAAAACTCAGTCCTCTTTTATTGTAATTTAGAAATGCACACATGCACTAAGAAATGAAACAACGTTTCTCCGGAGTGATATCACAGAATACAGGACAAATCAAAGACTAACACTGACAGAACCACATAATTATAATATAGTTACAGCAGTGCAAAACAATACCATAATTTTATGAAGAACAAACCATTGGCACGGTAAAAATAGTCTCAAAGTCCCCGAGTCGATCGACTCCCGAGTCCCCAACAGCAGGCGGCAAAAGGGAGAAACTCCCTGCCATAAACCTCCAGGCACCGTCAACTTGCCGATGCCTTGGAAGCAGCCAACCACAGCCGACACTGAGTCCATCCGTCCGAAAACTCCGAGCTTCTGAGCAGCCGTTCTGATACAGACTCCCGAGCGCCATCCTCTGCCGAGCGCCTTCGACCTCACCCCGGCCGCTGAAACATGCAAAGCCAAGGATTTTGGGCCTTCTGCTCCAGAGATTCCGGCTACCACACAGTAGCAGCGGCAGCGAAGCGGGCATTTCAGAACTTTCTCCAGATGTTCCTCCGTACTCTCACGTCTGACTCCATCAAATCAGAATTGTGCACGGTCCCCTACTTGACAGATTACAGATATCATTCATTCACCGGAGAGGCTGCATGCGCTGCCATCACGCCGCCATCTTCTTCTCCAAGATACAGCAGCTCGTGGCGGTGTTAAAAGCTGTTCTGATGAACTTAGGGCGCTTAGGATGCTGGGGAGCAATACGTAGCTACACTGTGGTGCGGAGAAGCCTGTGGTCAGTCCAGCACTCCGCTCCTCGCATGGCTCTGGTGACGAGGACATCCCGGATGCCTCGGCGATGTACTATAATGTAGTCGATCATGTGCCAATGTTTGGACCTTGGGTCCATCCATGTTGTCTTGTACTTGTTCATCAGCCTGAACATTGTGTTTGTGATGATGAGGTCATATTCTGCACATTTGCTAAGGAGCAAGAGGCCGTTGCTGTTCATATTGCCAATACCATGTTAGCCTAGAACCCCTTCCCAGCGACTGTGATCGCAGCCTACTCGGGCATGAAGTCACCAAGCAGGATTAGTTTGTCGTTGGCAGGGACTGAGCACAGAACAGAGCTAAGCTTGGCATAGAACTGTTCAATGGTCTCGTATTTGCTGATCATGGTGGGGGCATAAGTGCTGATGACTGTTGCATGACGTTTGTGGCTGAGGGGCAGACGTAACCACATAAGCCTTTCGTTGATTCCCATGGGCAGGTCGGAGAGTTATTTCAGGAAGCTGGACTTGACTGCAAATCCAACTCCATGAATCCTCTCTTCAACTTGCGCTTTTCCTTTCCAAAAGAAAGTGTAGCTACTGGTGGATTCAGTCAGGGATCCTACCTCCGCAAGCCTGGTTTCACTTAGGGCTGCGATGTCGATGTTGTAGCATGAAAGTTCCTTGGCAACCAGAGGACTCTGCCTCAGAATCTAGAGACATCCATTTATAATAGAGATTAGGAGGAATTTCTTCAGCCAGAAGATAGTGCATCTGTGGAATTCATTGCTCAGATGACTGAGGGGCCAAGTCATTGAGTACATTTAAAGTGGAGGTTGATAGGTTCTTGATTAGTCAGCATTAAAGGTTATGGGGAGAAGCCAGGAGAATGGGATTGAGAGAGATAATAAATCAGCCATGACATGATGGAATGGTGGAGAAGACTTGATGGGCCGAATAGCCTAATTCTGCTCCTATGTCTTATAATTGGTGACTAGGAGGGATACATCCAAGCTTTGGCATTTCATGTGCTTGCTGCCCTTGTTGTCGGTGTTAGAGAACCCAGGGTTGAGAGGTGCTGTCTGAGTAGCCGAGGAAAGTAACTGCAGTGCAAAGCAAATGATATGCTCTGTAGCCAACTTGTGTTGGTGGTGATATGAATATATATTTGGAGAGGTTGGCTTGCTTATTAGTTTAGGCAGATTGTGCTTGTCTATTATTGCCACTTCATTGAAGATCAGACAACATTTTGTGTGTAATTAATACACAAAATCAGGTAATTGCAAAGGGTTCACGAACTTTTTCTTGCAACGTTAGATGCTACTTAACCCACTGAGTATGTTGAACCAGTGACAGCACTTTTATTTTGGCTCCTGACCTCATATTAGATTAGATTATGAGAACACTCAGTCCTCTTTTATTGTCATTTAGAAATGCATACATGCATTAAGAAATGATATAATGTTCCTCCAGAGTGATATCACAGAAAACAGGAAAAACCGAAGACTAACATGACAGAACCACATAATTATAACATATAATTACAGCAGTGCAAAACAATACCATAATTTGATAAAGAACAGACCATGGGCACGGTAAAAAAAAGTCTCAAGGTCCTGAGTCGATCAACTCCCAAGTCCCTGATAGCAGGCGGCAAAAGGGAGAAACTCCCTGCCATAAACCTCCAAGGCACCGACAACTGCCGATGCCTTGGAAGCAGCCGACCATAGCCGACACAGAGTCCGTCCATCCGAAAACTTCGAGCCTCCGACCAGCCAATCTGATACAGCCTCCCGAGCGCCTTCAACTTAGCCCCGGCCGCCGAAACAAGCAAAGCCAAGAATTCGGGGCCTTCTGCTCCAGAGATTCTGATTACCATACAGTAGCAGCAGCAGCGAAGTGGGCACTTCAGAGGTTTCTCCAGATGTTCCCCCGTACTCTCACGTCTGTCTCCATCAAATCAGAATTGTGCACGGTCCCCTAATTGACAGATTACAGATACAGGTGTCCCCCGCTTTTCGAACGTTTGCTTTACGAAACCTCACTGTTATGAAAGACCTACATTAGTTACCTGCTTTCACTAACAGAAGGTGTTTTCACTGCTACGAAAAAAAGCAGCGGTCAAAAAAAAAGCAGTGTGCGCCCCGAGCAGCCGTTCCTCCCCCAGATTCGGAACTGCATTCTAGCCGGCATTGCTTAAACACGTGCCTGTGAGCAGCTGTTTGCAAGATGAGTTCTAAGGTATCGGAAAAGCCTAAAAGAGCTCATAAGGGTGTTACACTTAGCATAAAACTAGACATAATTAAGTGTTTCGATCGTGGTGAACAAAGTAAGGACAAAGTGAGTTTGGTTTGTGGAAGCTGACGAAGATGATGTTGAAGAGGTTTTGGCATCCCATGACTAAGAACTGATAGATTAAGAGCTGATGCAATTGGAAGAGGAAAGGATAACAATCGAAACCGAATGCAGTAGCCAACGGACCGAAAGTGAAGTCGTCCAGGATCTGAACATGAAGCACCTGTGTGAGTTTTCGGTGCAATGACAAAGTACGACTTCAATTTTGAAAGGGTACGTAGGTTTAGGGCATATTTGCAAGATGGTTTGAGTGCTTACAAAGAACTGTACGATAGAAAAATGAGCGAGGCTAAGAAGTCAAGCATACTGTCGTTTTTCAAGTCTTCTACATTAGCCACTGCAGACGATCAACCTCGACCTTCGACATCGAGGCATGCAGACGTAGAAGAAGATGACCTGTCTGCCCTGATGGAAAGCGACGACGATGGGATGACACCCCAATGTCCCACCACCCCAGCCCCCGGGCTGTGGACCGATACATTGCCGCAGAGAATGCAGCGGTAGCCAGGAGGCACCCAGCACATCTTTAATAAAAAAAGCCGAAACAAACAAGCTAATTAATTAGGTGCCACCCAGCACGTAAATGTCAGCCCAAATCAGAGCCGATTGCCGACTGCGTCGCCTCTGATCTGGGCCGACATTTACGTGCCGGGCGGCGCCTAATTAATTAGCTTGTTTATTTCAGCTTTTTTTCTTAAAGATGAGCTGGGTGCGTCCCAGCCACCGCTGTACCCCTGCATTGTTTGCGGATCGGTATCGGTTCAGACCACTGCACCACCCCAACCTCCGACAACTCAGCCTAACACAGTATCATCAGTGTGCTCGGTGCTGTCTTCCCAATTCCGGTAAGTGATACTACACTGTACATACATTATTTCTACTTTATATAGGTTGTGTATTTTTATGCTTTATTTGGCATGATTTGGCAGCGTCATAGCTTAAAGGTTACTGGAGAGAGTGTTTCTGCGGAGAGCGCTTATGTGAGATTTTCGCTATGGAGAACAGTGCGGCAATGATTGGAGAGAAGTAATCTTACTTTATATAGGCTGCGTATTTATCATATCATTCCTGTTTTTACTATATGTTACTGTTATTTTAGGTTTTATGTGTTATTTGGCATGATTTGGTAGGTTATTTTTGGGTCTGCGAACGCTCACAGATTTTTCCCATATAAATAAATGGTAATTGCTTCTTCGTTTTATGAACCGTTTCATAGGAACGCTCTACCTTCGGATGGCGGGGGAAACCTGTACCATTCATTGGAGAGGCTGCGCACAATACATCGCGCTGCCATCTTCTCCTCCTCCTATTCAATCAAATGTTTCTTCTACATAAAAGATAGTCACTCTCACCTCAGGAATTCACCTCTTTCATGCACACTAAGGCTGTCTTAGATTAGAACAGAGAGATCTAAACAAATTACAAAATAAGTACAAGTATGACAGTGGCAAGGAAGTGCCTCATGAATGCACTACCTATGACATATTCTATCATTTTGCTGATGGTTCAGAAAATTGATTGGACAATAGTAAGCCTGATTAGATCTATCCTGATTTTTCTGAACAGGACATACTTGGACAACTGGGTCATTTGTATTGTAATTTCTGGAACATCTTAGCTAAGACAAGGTCAGGTTTCTAGTACTGGAGCTGGAACGTTGTCTGGTCCTTTTGGCTTTGCTATATTCATTGCTTTCAGTTATTTCTTGCAGTTATATGGGCTAAGTTGAATTGGTTTATGTCTAGCCTTTAGATGGTGGTGATCTTGTGAGGAAGCTGAAATGGATCCACTTGACACTTCTGCCTAAGTATGGTTACTAATGCTTCTAGCTTGTTGTTGAGACTTGCATGTTGGGCCTCACCATTTTTTGATTATGGCGATATTCTTGGCGCATCCTGTCAGCTACAATTGCCCACCACAGCTCATGACCAGATGTGGCACAACAGCAAGATTTTAATCTGATCTGCTAGTTGTGAGATCACATAGCTTTTTCCAGTTGCATATAATTTTGCTGTTCAGTACGGACCAGTTATAGCTTCACCACAATGGCAATTTACTTTCAGGTTTATTCATAATTTTAATAAATTTATGAAGCATACATTATGCATCAAAGAGATTCTTGGTTTCTGTGGCAACTGAATCAACTAGTCAGGCTGAGAGACTGAATCCTAAACATGATGGAAACCCGTGCAAATGGAGATTAAAAAATAACAGTATAGACATGATTTAAAACAAAACAACAGAATATGCTAGAAACACTCAGCAGATCAGACCACGTCTGTGGAAAAGGAAAATCAGTTAACATTTCCCAAATTTCTCAAATATGTTCACATCAAAGGCTGAATCAAAGGTGGTGGTGAACCAGTATATAGGAAGGAAATTGAAAATCTGGCCAAATAGTGCCACAACCTCTTATTCAATGTTAGCTGATTATTGACGTCAGGGAGAGGATCAGCAACTTTAAATTCCTTGGTGTTATCATTTCAAAGGGCCTCTCTTGGGCCCAGCATGTGCAGCAAGTGCAATTATGAAAACAGCACGGCACCACCTCCTTAGGAGTTGCAAAGATTTGGCATGACACCTAAAATTAACAAATTTTTATAGATGTGTGGTGGAGAGTATACTGAATAATTGCATCATAGCCTGATATGAAAACACCAATGACGTTGAATGGAAAATCCTACAAAATATAGTAGATAAGGCTCAGTCCATCACTGCTAAAGCCCTCCTCACCATTGAGCACATCCACATGAAGCAATAATGCAGGAAAGTAGCACCCATCATTGGGGAATCACACATGTCATGCTCTCATGTTGCTGCCATCAGGAAGGTGATACAAGAGCCTCAGGACTCACACCACCAGTTTCAGGAACAATTATTATGCCTCAAACATCAGGCTTTTAAACTAGACGGGATAACTTCACTGAACTTTACTTGCCCTATCACTGAACTGTTCCCATAACCTATGGACTCATTTTCAAGGACTCTTCAACTCATAAGTGTAAAGCCCTGGTTCATATTTTTACTGTTATGCTATATGTATTTCATTTAGCAGTTCTGTAAGTGCAGCTTGTTTTCAGCTTGCTTGGGTTATTAAAGAGGAAAAAAATGTGTACCATCCAATTAGGATGGGAGAGCTGAAGGGAGGTTTTTTTTGGTTCAGCAGAAGATGAAGAGAGAAGACACGGGGGAGAGCCGGTCATAGGATACGATGCGGTGGGAGACCCGGTTATTCAAGATGGATTGCACGCAACGTTGGGAAGGTGGTGTGTTGCTTCATGCTGACTGACGGCCCAGCTCATGAGTAAGAAGTTCAAGATGACCACTAACTTGTGCACATATGACTCTATAACTAAAATAGGCCCTTTTCTTTTTGTTTTTTTTTAAACTATCCTTTTAGTTAAGATTCATTAATATAATCCCTTTAATCGTATGCAGTGTACTGTCTGTTATTTCATGGCACTAATTTGCAATAGGGTAGCAAATTACACAGCACCCACACAAACCGGGGTTTGGTGCAGGAGAGCCGTCTCAGTCCCATGAGTTTGGCGGGACCAGACAGTGTTTCCCGTAGACTTGCATAGCCAAGGAAACTGGGGGTTTCATATTTTTTTTATATATATAAAAAAAACAGATATTGATAGAGAGCGAGATATTTCTTTCTTTTTGTATTTTCAATTTATTGCTTTTTGCACATAGGTTGTCTGCCCTATTGTTGCAGTCTGATTGATTCTATTTTAGTTACTGGATTTATCGAGTATGCCTGCAAAAAATGTACTTGGTGACATATATATATATATATATATATATATAGACACACACACATGCACGCGCGCGCAAGGGTTTCTTCTTTCATGAGGACATGACTAAATTTCATGGGGGGGGAAGAGTGTAAGGGTAATAAAATGGCTTCTCTGTAATGTTAACTGCTGAGTTAACTGTAGCAGCTTGTTTGGGATATAATTACTGATGACAGGAATAGTATTCATTTGCTAACCAATTGGGATAAATGTTATTCTTTCTTGTGTGTCTGTAAGCTACTGTTTTCGCGGGCTTTGGGGCAGAGGCGCGATGGGGACAGACAGTGGAGACGCGATGAGAGAAATGCTGTAAGCTGGGCGAGGATCGGACCCAAGAGGAGAGTCCAAGGCCCTGGGCTTTTCTGGAGGAGAACCAAAGAGGAAGGACGTGCTCTGGTCGACCATCGTGGTTGGTCCCAGGCGGCAGGTCGAGGAGGTCAGAGGGGATCGAATGGTGGAAAGAAGGCTCCGTTAATTGAGCTCCAACGGTTGTGCACGATGTGGTTGAACTTTGATAAGTCTGGCGCCTTTTACTTTGCTTTTACATTGTATCTCTATTAATTAATTAGTTCCACTAAGATCTATAAAGTGTAATCTGTAAGTCATACATTGTGTGCTGTCTGTTAATTGGCAGGGTGGGGTACATCACACGGCATCCACACAAACTTGATTACCCAGTTTGGCGGGGCCGAAGGCTGCTCCCCCTAGACGAAAGCGGGCTGAGCGAGCCTGAGGCTTACCAGGAGGCTACATATACTTTGATACTAAATGTACTTTGAAGTTTGATTGGGGCCCAATATAACCACCAGAAGCAACAAAATACAAATGTAGCTTACATGGACACTAAGGATGGAATTAGAAGGGAGAAACTATTATTTAAATTATGAACATCCATACTGTTTATCTCGTGTGATTTTTTTTTCCTTTCTGAAGAACTGTGCACCTCTTACTGCATAGGGAGATAATAATGATTTGTTCTATGCCACAATGAACATATAATACAATGAATATTATTTCCTAGTAATAAACTGGGAATTAATCTTACATCCCACTGATAATTATCTGATCAAGCTGCTGCTGTGGTGACATTGTAGCTATTGATGCATCAATGCAAGTATCAATATGGAAAACTGATCAATTTTTTGCAGCAAACAAAACATGTCTTTAAAACAAGTTAACAAAATCCAATACAGGAATGCATACAACTGAAAAAAAAAGCAAGATATTAGGGAATTAATGCATGGCATGAATTTAGACTTGACATACTGACAATGTGTAAAGCATGTTTGCACACAGCGATCTAAAACATTACTAGTTCCTGGAAAAAGCTACTATATGGGTATCACTGCTTGGCATTCTGAAAAATCTGCAGCAAATAGAGCAAATAATGAATGAAAATAGAAGTGGAGCATTGGGAAAGGTTGACAGACTAAGAGTGAAATGAACCATCTGCTATGAAACTGCATGATCTGGTATTTTTAAATTCCTTTCTTAGGGCTACAGTTTTGACTGACAATGGCAGCATTTATGGCCCATCCATAAATACAGGTGTCCCCCGCTTTTCGAACGTTCGCTTTACAAAACCTCACTGTTATGAAAGACCTACATTAGTACCCTGTTTTTGCTTTCAGAAGGTGCTTTCACTGTTAGGGAAAAAATCAGCGCGCGATAAAAAAATCAGCACGTGATAAAAGGCAGTGCGCACCCCCAACAGCCGCTCTCTCCTGGATTCGGAACTGTATTGCTTTAACACGTGCTTGTGAGCAGCCATTTGCAAGATGAGTTCTGAGGTATTGGAAAAGCCTGAAAGAGCTCGTAAGGGTGTTACACTTAGCGTAAAACTAGACTTAATTAAGCATTTCAATCATGGTGAACGAAGTAAGGACAAGCAACACACATCAAAGTTGCTGGTGAACACAGCAGGCCAGGCAGCATCTGTAGGAAGAGGTGCAGTCGACGTTTCAGGCCGAGACCCTTCGTCAGGACTAACTTCCTTCAGTTAGTCCTGACGAAGGGTCTCGGCCTGACACGTCAACTGCACCTCTCCCTACAGATGCTGCCTGGCCTGCTGCGTTCACCAGCAACTTTGATGTGTGTTGCTTGAATTTCCAGCATCTGCAGAATTCCTGTTGTTTGAAGTAAGGACAACATGAGTTTGGCTTGTGGAAGCTGATGAAGATGATGTTGAAGAGGTTTTGGCATCCCATGACCAAGAACTGATAGATGAAGAGCTGATGCAATTGGAAGAGGAAAGGATAACAATTGAAACCGAAGGCAGTAGCAAAATGAACGTTTCGCTGCAATGATAAAGTACGACTTTAATTTTGAAAGGGTACATAGGTTTAGGGGATATTTGCAAGATGGTTTGAGTCCTTACAAAGAACTGTATGATAGAAAAATGCGCGAGGCTCAGCAGTCAAGCAAGCCTTCCACATCAGCCACAGCAGACGACGAACCTCGATCTTCGACATCGAGGCGGGCAGCCATAGGAGAAGATGGGCCACGTGCTCTAATTGAAACAGACGACGAGATGACACCCCAGTGTCCCACCACCCCAACCCCCAGGCCACGGACAGATACCGATTCGCGGAGAATGCAGCAGTAGCCGGAAGGCATATAGCACATCTTTAAGAGAAAAGCCAAAATAAACATGCTAATTAATTAGGTGTCACCCCACATGTAAATGTCGGCCCAGATCAGAGGCGATGCAATCAGCAATGATCTGGGCTGACAATTATGTGTCGGGCGGCACCTAATTAATTAGCATGTTTATTTCGGCTTTTTTCTTAAAGATGTGCTGTGTGCCTTCTGGCTACTGCTGGACCCCTGCATGCTTCGCAGAAATGTATCGGTCAGCGGCCTGGAAGGTTGGGGCCATTGCACCACCCCAGCCTGCAACGACTCAGTCTAACACACCATCAACAGTCTGCTCGGCACTGTCTTCCCAATTCCGGTAAGTGATACTACACTGTACATACATTATTTCTACTTTATATCGACTGTGTATTTTTATGCGTTATTTGGTATGATTTGGCAGCTTCATAGCTTAAAGGTTACTCGACAGCGCTTGCGCCGTGTTTTTGCCAACAACGCTTGCGTGAGATTTTCTGCCGAGTTCGGCGAACAGTGCCGGCAATGATTGTGGAAAAGTATTTCTACTTTATATAGGCTGTGTATTTATCATATTATTCCTGCTTTTACTATATGTTACTGTTATTTTAGGTTTTCTGTGTTATTTGGCATGATTTGGTAGGTTATTTTTGGGTCTGCGAACGCTCACAAAATTTTCCCATATAAATAAACGGTAATTGCTTCTTCACTTTACGACATTTTGGCTTATGAACCGTTTCATAGGAACGCTCTACCTTTGGATGGCGAGGTAAACCTGTACTCTCTAAAAAGAGGTGATAAATTATGTTGAACCATTGCAGTGCTTCTGGTATGGCACTCACACAACATTATGGAAGAGGAATTCCAAGATTTAAGCCTGGCATGTATGAACAAATCAAGATATAGCGTATGACATGAAAGAAATTTGCAGGTAATGCTGTTCACTTTGATTATCTGCCCTTGTCTCATGAACAAACACATTATGGCAGGACTTAGAAAGTACATGGCAGGGCTTTGAGGACTATTGCAGTAAAAAGAGACCTGGGATAAATGTATGTATTTCCCTGAAAAGAGTGACACAAGTAGTATTGTGAAAAAGGCATTTGGCATGACTGCCTTCGTTGGTCAGTTCCCTGAGTACAAGAATTGGGATGTCATGTTGCAACAGTATTACTTGTTGTTGAGACCACACTTTGACAGCCATGAATCTTTGGTACATTCTTCCTCAAAGAACAGTGGAAGTAGTCTCTATGAATAGTTGATGGATTCTTGCTAAGATAAGTTGTATAGTTGAGAATGCAGAGTTGAAGCTAGAGGCATAAACTTATACAACATTAAAACTGGCACTTCAGCCCATCTCATCTACGCTGAGTTTAGGTCCCACTTGCCTCCATTTAGTCCATAAACCTTTTCTGTCCATGTAGAAATCTAAATGTCTTTTAAACCTTGTAATTATACCTACATTTACAGTTTGTTCTGACAACTCTTACCATATACAAACTATGCTCTCTGAGGAAAAAGTTTCCATTCCGGTCCCTGTTCCCGAAGAGGTAAAAGGATATTGGAGGCTTGAAATGTCGACTGTTCATTCCCTTTCATAGATGCAGTCAAATAAATAAACTACTCATTCTTTTTTAAAGGGGTGAATACTTATTTTTTTTTAAACAGTGAACAAAAACTTCAGGACCTAATGTTTCAATTAAGTCCCCTTTTACTCTGTTAAGCTCCAGCAAATGTAAGCATGCAACCACTCTTTATAAGACAACCTAATGCAGGGTCTCAACCCGAAACGCTAAACATTCCTCTGGCTCCATAGATGCCATTTTACCCACTGAGATCATCAGGCAGTTTGATATTTGCTCCATATTCCAGCATCTGCATTTTTTTGCATCTCTAAATTTTCTTTGAACTGCTTCCAATGCTGTAATATCCTTTATTCAATGAAGAGAACAAAACTGTACACTGCACTCCACATGTGATCCCACCAAGGCCGTATATATAGCTGAAGCATAACTCACCACTTAATGTTTATTTTTTCTAACAATAAACAACAATAAACATCTTTCCTGTTCATACACAGTCTCTTGGAATTAAGGGCAAATTGCTTCCATTCTGATTCAATGGATTCTGATCTGTATAATGGGCCAAGATCAGAAATGCAGACTCTTCCACACTTGGGGCAGGAAATAACTGATGAGGTAGGTAAGTGGGTAGTTTGTGAGGTGCTGCAGTCCTTCCAGGCAGGTCTTTTCTGTGTTCCCAAGGTATGACCTTGACATTCTCAATACCATCCCAAATGCTTCGTTATCACTTTGAAAAGTTATTGGCTTGAGCTTTCCAAGAGTGAATGGGGATATTAGATTTCTTCTTGAAGTTTTGAGCAAAAACATGCTTTTTTTCTTTATTCACCTGATAATTTTCTCCATGATGCAACACAGAAGAGAATCAGTTTTAGCAATCTGGATTAGAGCATGCGGATGACAAGGCCTGCCCAATGAATTCACGAACAGAAATCACTCTTGCTTCGTAGACAAATCTGAAGTCCAGAATGCAGACTAATAAATGTCTGCTAAGTCCCAATTTTTCAGTAATTCATGGCTCAACTTCTATAGGACTCATAAGCTATCTTTTTAAAAATCTATGAAAACACTTACATTTTCAGCTAGATTTATTCAATACTCGACTCTTCCATTCCTTATTAATATCTTAGTCATTCTTTGTTTTTCAGTTCTGATGTGACGGCATTGGAGAGTGTGCAGAGTGAGAACTGGATGCTGTCTGGGAATTTAATGCTTCACTTAAAAGGAGAAATTGGGCTGGCTGGGCTTGTTTTCCTTGGGAAAGAGGAGGATTTTGATAGATTTATACAAAACTATGACAAGCACAGATGGTAGCAGTGTCTAAGACCAGAGGTCATAACTTAAGGAGTGAAATTAGAAGTTTAGTAGGGATCTGAGGAAGACTCATCCAGAAGTGTGCTTGAGAAGGTGGTAATTACAGAGGAAACAGAAAAGCATTTCAATCACCAAGGCAGAGTAAACTATGTATCAAGTGCTAATATACAAGATTAATTTAGGCAGAACTTGATAGCATGGACATGAAGCCCAATGGCAGGTTTCTATTCTGTATGACTCTTAAGCAGGTGTGCACAGCACAGAGGTTTTAAAATAAACAAGCATACTTTCAGCCACTACATAAAATAAGATTCACGTTTATCTTTAGTTAATCCTATAGAACTGTTAAGGATGGCAAAATAAAATTAAACATAAATGAAACATAAATGAAATAATAAAAATTCTTATTAAATAAAAAATTTAAAAGAGTAATTCAAAAACATTTCTGAATGCTAAATTCAAAAATGTACAACCTAAGCTTGCTTCAATTAACTATTCACTTGCCTAAAATCTTGAAAAATAATACAAAGTTATTTGATAAACTTGTAAACTCTGTTCATCAAATGCACTGAGTGATGCAGCAAGACGTCAAAAAGGATCACATGCAAATAAAGTGTAAGTAGAAGAATGAATATTCAATGGTGCAACAGTTCTACAAAATCTGAAGCCATTGACATCATTTTAAATATATTTGTTTTGCTTTCTAAATCAAGTCTTTGTTAATTTTATTTCAATGCTGTGTTTATTAAAAATTCTGAATCTCAATAACTAACGAGATTTTTCAGGAAGGAAAATGTTAACTGACTGACTAGTTAATCTTCAAAAAGTGTGCTCACTTACTCTTTTTCTTTCAGTTCTGGCAAGTCCAAATACCAGTGCTCATCACTAATTATCTTTTTCTCCTCCTCTTCCAATTGCTGCTTCGTCTCTGTATCCAAACTCCTCTGCATAAACTGAAACAAAACAAAATCAAGTATTATTACGACTTCTTCAAAAGAACCTACTTAAACAAGGCAATAAATTATTGACTTAATCAACCACAGAGTCTCACATATTCCAGTTATGTGGTAATATAACAATGATGAATTTGAAATAAAAGGATAATAAACATAATTAAAATATATAAGGCTATAGTTTCTGAGAACATTACTTAGGCCTTACCTAAATTTCAGATGAATGTTAAAAAAAGTTGCAGACAGGTTGCTCACACAATAGGTAAAGGGAGAAAAGAGCACTATATAATTTCATCACTAACAGTAATTTGCAAACATTAGTAAACATTCATTTCTAGAAGAAAAGTACCTTTAAACCACATAAGTGCCTTTTTATATGTATTTTAAAACACTTCAATCATGTGACTAAAATACTTCAGTAACATGATTGCACTCAAATTACTATCCTTTTAATACAAGTCTCTGGTGCAGTGCAGTTTACCATGGTAACTCAGTGAACTGAGTTTGATTAACGGGCTCCACTTGAGAAGATCGCTTCTCTAAATTCTTAGTCTGGAGTCTTGGAATGGGTGGGCAAATAACAAGGCCCAGAGGGACACAGAAGAAAGAAGAAGAATCTGGAAGTGAACTAGACATTGGATGTGGAAACTGGTTAGGAAACAGTGTTGAGGTCGAGAACTTTAAGTTCCTAGGAGTGAACATCATCGAAAGTCTGTCCTGGTCCAACCTCAGCCCAGAAAGCTCATCAACACATCTACTTCCTCAGGAGGCTAAAGAAATTTGGCATGTCCAATTTCACCCTCACCAATATTTAATGATGCACCAAAGAATGGATGCATCATGGCTGATCTGCCACGACAGCAAGGAACTGCAGAGTGGTGGACATGGTTCATAGTTCAAAGTAAACTTATTACCAATGTACATTTACATCACCATATACAACCCTGAGATTCATTTCTTGTGGGCATTCAGAGTAAGTACAAGAAACAGAATAGAATCAATGAAAGCCCAAACCCAACAGGACAAACAACCAGTGTACAAATTATAACAAAACTGTGTAAATGCAAAAATAGAGAAAAAAAATAATAATAAATAACCAAAAATATCAAGAACATGAAATGAAAAGTCCTTGAAAGTGAATTCATAGGCTGTGGGAACAGTAAAGTGATGGAGTGAGTAAAGTTAACCTCTCTGGTGCAAGAGCCTGATGGTTATGGGGTAATACTGTTCCTGAACCTGGTGGTGTGAGTCCTGAGCCTCCTGTACCTCCTTCCTGATGACAGCAGCGAGAAGAGAGCATGACCTGGATTGTGGGGAGTCCTTGACGATGGATGCTGCTTTAGCGCTCCATGCAGATGTGCTCAATTGTGGGAGGGCTTTCTCTGTAATGAAATGGGTTGTATTCACTATTTATTGTCTACCTGTACTACAATTTCTCTGCAAATATAACACTATATTTTGTTCTCTGACCCAGTCTACTGGTAGTTGAGTTGCAATATTAATCACAGAATCCGTAACACTTTAACACATGGTCACAAATATAATTATTTCTTATATACAAGAAATTAACATTTGTTTATTCTATGTTTTTCCCCATGTCATCTTGGTTAAATTATTGCAGGTCTGCTTTGTAGGACCTTACAAAAGAGCTTTTTGTTTTTCTCTGAAAGAACTGCAATTCTTCAGAAATTATGTTGACATTATTTATTTCTACTAGTGATTTAAATAAAATATCACAACTAAACAGAAGAACAAACTGGCAATTCAAAGATAATGATTCTTTTTCCTCGACCTCCTCAGTCTTTTCCCAAATGGAATTTGAATTAAATCACAGGAAATCTGCAACAAAATCACAGATACCGAAAACAAAACTAAGAAATATGAACTAGTTGACACCAAGTTAAAGACCTCACAGCACAGCATAGAGGAGAAACCAAATCCTTCAGAGACCTAACTAACAATCACCCTATTTTGTTGCTATTTGAGAGATTTGGTCATGCATAAAGTGGTGGTCACTGCACACGCCTATAAAACGGCAAAGAGTACTTTACTATAGTAATTCTTTCCCAGTCAAGTCTTTTGATAGTTCTGAAAACCTAATCAAGGGAATCAAAGTTGGCGGTGAAAACATCAATAATTTCAGACATGAGGATGACACTGTGTTAATTGCAAGTACGGAAGAAGAACTACAAAACTTAATTGATATAGTTGTTAAAGAAAGTGCAAAAATGGGGCTATTTATCAATCGCAAAAAGACAGAATGTATGGTGATATCCAAAAAGAAGGACAATCCTATCTGCAGGCTGAAAATAAACGGGAAAGACATAAAACAACTACAGAACTTTTGCCACCTAGGAAGCTGGGTGATATCAGATGGTAGGTGCGACATGGACATCAAAAGAAGAATAGGGACGGAAAAGACACCTTTACGAGAATGAAGAGTATAATGACAATACTAAACTAGGCATGACAACCCGCCTCAGAGTACTGAAATGTTACGTTTATCCAGTTATGTTATATGGATCAGAATGTTGAACAATATCTAGTAACATAAGGAAACGAGTTGAAGCAGCAGAGATATGATTTTTGAGGAGGATACAAAGAATATGAATGAAATTAATATCTAAAGAGGATGTCATGAACAGAGCAAGCACAAAAAGAGAAATAACGTATGAGATCATGAAAAGGCAACGTAACTTCACTGGACATGTGATTAAGAAAGAGGAGTTAGAATGCATGGTAATTATGGGGAAGATTGAAGGGAAGAAAGCAAGATGAAGACAAAGACAAATGATGATGGAGACAGCAGCCAGAGAACTGGAAATGAATACCAATGAATTGATCCACTTGACCCGAAACAGGAATGTGTGGGCCATGACAGTCAAAGCTCAATCTGGGCATGACACCTGATGATGATGATGATGAAAACCTAAGTTATTTAAAATAAAATACTTCATTTTCCTTCCTTAACAGTCCCATGTTTGTCAAAGTGTAATCCTGTTCAAAAAAATAATACCAACTGATTTTTTTTGGATTAAACCAATGTAATCTCAATCTCTTAACATTTAGATTACCACTTCAGATTTGAAATGATCTTTTCTCTATTCTGCAATGCCTAAAGTAAATTTGTTTTCCCTACTCAGCATATTTTTCAAAAGCATACTTAAAATAGAATATATAATATGAATCAATGAGCCATTACACCATAAAAACTTAATTATATTATGCTCATAATGCCAACTCTGTAATGGTAGGTGATTTTGTTTAAAGTGGTATTAACGGTTGAGGAGTGGGGGAGGGGAATTCTTCATAAATGCAGTTATACTGATATCTTTGATGATTAGGTAAAGTATAAAAAATACAATTTACCTTTTCCTGAACTGTACTTACAATTTTAATCTAACAAAAAATCTGACAGCAAATTTCTTGCGGAAATTTGCAATCACCCACAAAATACAAAAAGCAAGAAATCAGAATCAGATTTAATACCACCGCTATATGTCAGGATATTTGTTGTTTTGCAGCAGCAGTACAATGTAATACACAGCAATAAAAATGATAAATTATAATAAAAAGTACACAAGATCAATTAAATAAGCAATGCAAAAAGGAGGAAAAATGTACTGAGGAAATGGTCGTTGTCCATTCAGACTTCTGATAGTTCCTGAAACATTGAGTGTGTGTCTTCCAGCTCCTGTACCTCCTCGATGGGAAGAGGGCATCTGCTGGGTGAGGGAGGTCTTTAATGACGGGTGTCGCCTTTTGAAGGTGCCCGAGATGCTGGGGAGGCTAGTGCCCATGATTGAGTTGGCTGAGTATACAACTTCCTACAGTTTTTTCCGATCCTGTGCAGTGACTTCTCCATGCCAGACAATGCTCTCCATGGTATATCTGTAGAAAGTTGTGAGTGTCTTTGGTGACTTACCAAACTTCCTTAAATTCCTAATGACATATAGCTGCTGTTGTGCTTTCTTTGTAATTGCATAAATGTGTCAGGCCCAGGATAGATCCTGAGAGATTGTGACACCCAGGTACTTGAAACTGCTCACCCTTTCCACTTTGGATCTCTCACTGAGGACTGGTGTGCATTCCAATGACTTCCCTTCCTGAAGTCCACAAAAAGAATCCTTGGTCTTCCTGATGTTGAGTGCCAAATCTTTGCTCTCAACATGAATGGCAGGGTATGGAGCGCTACAATCCCAGAGCAGGCTGATAGGAGGAGGCAGTTTAAATAGTTCGGCACGGACTAGATGAGCCGAACAGCCTGTTTCTACGCTGTACTTTTCAATGACTCTATGCAACATCATTCAACCAGCTGATCTATCTCACCCCTGTATACCTCGTCACAATGAGAAATTCTTCTAATTTTGCCAAATTTACATCACTCTGACAATACAGCAACTTTGAAATTTCTCAGTGATAGCAGGTCATGTAAAACACAAGGATCTAAATCTTTTGCATGCCATTTTACAATAAAATATTTATTTCAAATCAACTGTTTAATCATGCTACAACTTTCTAGAGTCCTTGAACTGGTAAAATTTTTGTTATTATGCCAGCAGATAATATAAAAATATACAATAAATAATCCCATAGAAGTGCATTGCCTGTATTTCCTTTCCTAAATTAAAGAATACGTAATATTTTATAAAACATATTTTTAAGAATTGGTTCATTTATCTTCAGTGGAATAACACACACAATCATGTAGTTTAGCTCAAGCAGATTAGGAAATAAGTGGAAAAGCTGTAGCTAATACACTAACATATAGGAAGATGACATAAAGTGTGAGATGCAGTGGCACTTTTATCTGCAAACTACAGGCTATGTTTACAATCTTAATAGGTAACAGGCTAATACTTCCAAAAATAGAACTGGAAATGGCAGAAATAGAATAAGTAAAAGATCTTAACATAGTATGATTGGGCTTTCACAGCTAAGCTCCTGAAAAAGTGCTTGCAATATAGCTAAGTTAAATGATACTTGAGTGGTGGGATATATTCACTGAAACTGTTCTCGATTGAAAAGTATCTCCAAAATGCAGAGGTAACAACTATAGACAAAAATTATTGCCATGAAATTATAAAAGAAATTGTCATTTTTTAGTATTAAATAGATTCATTCTATAACAAATCAAAAAATAATTATTTTTCCAAATCTGCTATTTAATCATGCTGCATCTATATGATCAAAAATAAGTGGAATGATAAATTGTATGGCTTTCTGATGCATACCGAGGACTGATGATTCAAATGCAATGAAACACTGATGGTTTTACAATTTTTGCCAAGCAACGTTAGCTTTGAAAATGCCTCATATGTTTAACACAAACTTTAAGACAAATCAATTACTGAGCGACGAAGCAAATGTCACTTTTTAAAGAGTTAGTTTGGTAAGACGTCCACAACGAATGAATATATTGCTTAAAGTAATCAAACATCTATTGGATTCATATTGCTTTGAGTGATCCAGGAGTGACAAATAAAACAAGTAGACAAAATGATAACCATTCCATTGATCAGACTTTCTGTTTTTCCATTCAAATACAGCATACTTTCAACTCCTATAAGTGATTCCAGAAATGAATATTGCAGGACAACAAAAGCTCAGACTGTAGCATAATTTGTACAATTCACTGTCATTTATACTTTGCCAGCAACTTGCCTCCATCATAACCTCCTTTTCTCTTGTTTTCTTGTGTTCATTTTCGGTTCTCAAAGGTGAATAACCATGATTCATCCTTAATGCACAAGATTTTAAACTACAAAATAATTCTCGTCTTTTGATGAAAGTACAAGAATTTGGAATCAAAAGCTCCATTAACAACCTCAATCCTTGAGATTACCCATAGAGGACACTGAATCTACATTAACCAAATGAAATTTCTTATGTTAGAGCAACATAAAATGCAGAGAATACATTAAAATCATGGAAATATAAATTAAATTAACATTTTGATTAAAGGACCACATCCCTAAAAGAGGAAATTGTCAGTTCAGTCCACAGATGCTGATTAACTTGCATTCTATGCCTTTGTTTTTCAAACAATGTTGCACTTGTTTTCCTACTGCTGCATGCAATTAATGTGCTAATTAAGACATCAATGCAGCCAATTCAGTTGCTTTCTTAGACTGGGAAACACCTGCTTCGTCAATACACAACTCAGTGAGAAATGCCAATTGTGCCTGGTAAAGTGTCGGTATTTACTCCTGAGTAATAGCAGGTTTTGGACCCCGTGCACACACGAGATTCCAGAACTTGCTGACCCAACTCTAGCAGCAGTTTCCTGATGGTGCTGTAATGCCGTACTTTCAGGAACTCAGTGGCAAATCACAAATTTGGTAATTTCTTCACCATTTATTCTGGGGAATCTGTGCATTGAACTGTACCAAGTTAAGCATGGCATAAGAGTTACTAAACTATTTATTTTCATTTAAGTTGGTTAGGTATAAGGTGACACTTTTTAAAAACTAATTGTGTTTGGTTAATTGTTCCGAATTACTTCTATTTATCTTCAATTGAATAACACACAAATTATAATTTGATTTATAAGTTTTTAAAATATTGTTAAATTATCTCAATTATCAATAATCTTTAAATGCATCCAGACTATATCCTACAATTCACCTACCGATGGAACCAGTGTACCAATGACGCCATAGCCACAGCACTACACACCGTCCTCACTCATCTGGAGAAGAGGGATGCATACGCTAGAATGCTGTTTCTGGACTACAGTTCAGCATTCAACACAATTCCCTCCAGCCTCAACAGGAAGCTCAGAGACCTTGATCTGCACCCCACCTTGTACAGCTAGCTGGATCCTAGACTTCGTATCAGATAGGTGATAAGGATGGGTTCCCTCACCTCTGCCACTCAACACAGGTAACCCCCCCCGACCCCCACTTGTGCCCTGAGTCCCCTCTTCTACTCCCTTTACACCTATGACTGTGCTGCCACACAGTTTCAACCTGCTGATCAAATTTGTAGATGAGGCGACACTGATCAGCCTTATTTTTAGCAGTGATGAGACAGCCTACAGAGGAGAGGTTAACACCCTGACAGTGTGCCAGGATAACAGCCTCTCTCTCAATGTCCAAAAAACAAAAGAGCTGAGCATGGATTATAGGAGGAGTGGAGACAGGCTTGTCCCAATCAACATCAATGGAACCGCAGTTGAGAGGATAAGTAGTTTCAAGTTCTTCTGTATGTACATCGCTGAAGATCTCAAATGGACTGTACACATCAGCTGTGTGGCAAAAAAAGCACAACATTGTCTCTTCCACCATAGGTGACCGAAGAAGTTTGGCATGAGCCCCCAGGTTCTCAAGACCTTCCACAGGGGCACCATTGCTAGCATCCTGACTGGCTGTATCACTGCCTGGTATGGGAACTGCACCAATCTTGATCGCCAGGCATTGCAGAGAGAGGTATGGACAGCCCAGCGCATCTGTGGATGTGAACTTCCCTCCATTGAGGATATTTACAACAGCAGGTGCGCAAAGAAGACCTGGAAGATCATCAGGGTCACCAGTCATCCCAACCATAAGCTGTTTCCATCATAACAGGCTACGGGACAGCTTCTTTCTACAAGCCATTAGACTTATAAATTCACACGCCTGTACATTGTGATGGTGTCATAACAGTTTTGTACTCCCTCACGTTACGGGATGGATGTAAGATTTAAATAAATTCAACAATTCGACTGCACACGGTACTCATAGTGCAGTCTGATTAATGCATTCAGAAATGTTCAAAGACCTTGTCAGCAGCTTTTTTTTCCTGGCTATTTTATTGCTGATATATATTCCAACCTGTTAATGTGATGGCATTTCTTTGTGCAGCCCCATAATCATCATACAGGATCTTGAGCTTGTCCAAGAGCAAGTTAACACCAGGAATTCCAGAAAAGTTAGGTGCAGTGTTTTTCTGTACTTTAGTAACAAGTACCAATGGTATGCCCACCATTCCCGTCACCCGGTCTCACCTGTTAGCTTTTACTCTTTCCCTTCCCCTGACCTTCTTATTCTAGCTTCTGCCCCCTTCCTTCCAGTCCTGAAGGAGGTTTCAACCTGAAATGTTGACTGTCTGTACCCCTCCATAGATGCTACCTGACTTGTTGAGTTCCTCCAGCATTTTGTGTGAGGTGCCACTGTCAACAAATTCACTTAGCAATTTTTTTTAAAGTGAAGCTCCACTGAGAACTCATATTTTTCTCAAACAAATCTGCTGAAAAGATAGGCCAAATGGCTTTCCAGGTCTGCTCTGCCATTTAAAGTTGAGTTTATTGTGACATGCACCAGTGCATATTTGCACAGGTGCAATGAAAAACCCACTTCCAGCAAAAAGACAAAGAAACAACATTATATTCACAGCAGTCACACGAGAAAACAGACATTAAAACCATATCAGGATCACAGTTGACTTCTACCTCAGCACCATTTTTCAGCATTCTCATCATACCTTTTGATAACTTTAATAATCAGGTGTCTATTTTGAATGAACATAATAACTGAGCTTCCACAGCTCTGAAGGGTAAAGGTTCACCACACTGAGTTAAAGGCATTTTTTAATCAGTCTAATTCTCAAAACTGTGCTCTCTCTAGTTCTCAGCTAGGGAAACATCCAACTAGTGTCCAGCTCATTAAATCTTCTGATTTTTTTTTTGTTTCAATGAGATCTCTCATTTTTCTAAACTCTACAGCAGGGGTTCCAAACCTAGGGTCTACAGACTCCTTGGATAATGGTAGGGGTCCATGGCATAAAATAGTTGGAAAACCCCACTCTAGAGAGTAGTCCCATTCTACTCATATCCACCTCATAGCAGACCCACCAACCCTGGAACCAATTTAATGAATCTTTGCTGTATTCCCTCCCTGGCAAGAAGATTGTTAGGTAAGCAGACCAAAATTGTACAAAATATTGAACCATACACTAGTATATATGGCCTTTTCAATTACTCATATTCTATCAAGCAGTATCCACATAATGAAATCTGCAGTCTATCTGGCTTGCAGTAAAACTATGCCAATAACATTCTTGCCTGGCTCTACCTGATCCCTTTTTAAAGAATTATTCTTTTTGATGTTATTTGGATAAGCCAATAGTTGAGAATTACAGTTCAAACAACCTCCTGGCAATGACTAGTGCAACAAACCATTAGAAGTCTATGCTAAAGGGAGGAATTGCAGTTCAAGGGACTTTTTTTTGTCCATCACTGCACAAGAAAATGGAAGCCTACTAATAAAAATCAAGTCAAACACTGAAGTCATGATGACTTCACTGAAGGCAATTGGCCAACACCTGCTGGAAATTGAGTATAAGACCGTAAGATATAGGAAGAGAATTAGGCCATTTGGCTCATCAAGTCTGCTCCACTACTTCATCATGGCTGATCCAATTTTCCTCTCAGCCCAATCTCCTACCTTCTCCCCGTGTCATTTCATGCCCTGACCAATCAAGAATCTATCAACCTCTACCTTAAATATGTACATAAAGATGTGACTCCACAACTGCCCGTGGCAAAAAATTCCAGATTCACCACTCTCTGGCTAAAGAAATCCCTCATCTCCATTCTAAAAGGATGCACCTCCATTCTGAAGCTGTGTCCCCTGGTCTTGGACTCTCCCATCCTCTACAAATCCATTCTATCAAGGCCTTTCATCATTAGATAGATTTCAATGAGGTCACCCTCATTCTTCTGAATTCTCATGCATAACAGCGGGAGGAGAAGATGGCAGCGCACCGCGCGTGCGCAGCCCTCTGGTGAAAAATGATATCGTATCTGTTAAATAGGGGCTGTGGACAATTCTGATTTGATGGAGAATGGACATAAAAGCACAGAGGAACATCTGAAGAAATTTCTGAAACGCCCATTAGCTGCTGTCATTACTGTGTGGTCGTGAATCTCTCGGAGGGTAGGCCTCAAAATCCCCGGCCTTGCCTGCTTTTGGCGACCGAGAAGAGGTCGAATCGTTCCGACAGAGATGGCGCTCAGTACTCGGTGTTGGAGAGCTGATCAGAGCTCGAAGTTTTCAGATGACGCAGCGTCAGATTGTGGTCGGCATGGCAGGGAGACTTTTTCTTCCTTCTCCCGTCTGCATGAGATGTGGGACGTTTGAGAAACTTTGAACTTTACTGTGCTCATGGACTTCTTCAAGTTATGGTATTGTTACACTGTTTGTAACTATATGTTATAATTATGTGGTTTTGTCAGTTTTTTCAGTCTTGGTTTGTCCTGTGTTTTGTGATATCACACCGGAGGAAATAATGTATCATTTCTTAATGCATGCATTACTAAATGATAATAAAAGAGGACGACCTGTCTTCATAATCATCATCATCAAAGGCCCAGAACCATCAAACGCTCATCATATGACAAGCCATTCAATCCTGGAATCATTTCCGTGAACCTCCTTTGAACTCCCTCCAGTTTCAACACATCCTTTCTAAAACAACGGCTCCAAAACTGCTCAGAGTACTCCAAGTGAGGCCTCACCAGTGCTTTATAAAGTCTCAACATCACACCCTTGCTTTTATAATCTAGTCCTCTTAAAATGAATGCCAACATTGCATTTGCCTTCCTCAACACAGACTCTACTTGCAAACTATCCTGTAGATAATCCTGCACAAGGACTCCCAAGTCCCTTTGCACTTCAGTTTTCTTGTACATCCTCTCCATTAAGAAAATAGTCAACCCTTTCATTTCTTCTACCAATCTGTCCAAATCCTTCTGTAACTTCAGAAAATCTTCAGAACTCCAAAATATTGTCTTCCTTATATAGCAAAAGACTCTAGGGATTTATTCACCTTAATATGTGTACCAAAGGTATTACACTTCCTCCTTCATGGCTCAAACATGTTTTAGAATATCAGCATACCCCTCCCCAAACTTTCTATTCTTTTCCCCAGTGAATACCAATGAGAAGTACTTAATTACGATCCCATTCATATCTCATGGCTCTACACGTAGAACTCCATCTGATATGGCCAAGCTATCTATTTGCTTTTAATATACTAATAAAAAATGTTCTGGAATTCTCAATCCTGCTTGCCAAGGTCATTTCATGTCATCCTTTTGCCTTCCTAGCTTCTTTTCTCTTCTACAGTCCTTCAAATTACTCACTCAAAACATCCTTTATTTCTGATCAAATCTTTAATTTACTCTATTAACCTTACCATCAAAATCTCCTCAATCTTTTGCAGGATACAAACAGCTTCTAACACTTTACCTTACAGAAGAAATACCAGTCAGCTTAATACACTGATAGAAAACGCCAATAATGGGCACAGCTTGCATAATGAAATGGGATTGTGGCTACTTTACAAAAAACTTTTGCAAGTGCCCAGTTGGTAGGACTTGGTGCAAAAGTACCGGTGCTATGCTGGTACATTCCGAGAAGTTCCACTATCCATATTTGACCACAATCAACTTATCCATATAGTCCGGAACTGTAAGAGAAAAAATGTTATGTGCTCTATGGAATTGCAATAATATGTTTTGTTCATTATGCACTTTGATATGCACAGAATAAAGTTTAGATTTGTAAATTACTGCAGATGGAGTAAAAAGAAGAGTGCACACAGCAGGGAATCAACAGTTAACGTTTCAGATAAAAGATCCATCATCAGAACTTGGAAAAAGATATTTTTTTAAAAGTTAGGAAAGGTTGAATAGGTTAGGACTTTATTCCCTGGAGTGTAGAAGAATGAGGGGAGATTTGATAGATGTATATAAAATTATCATGGGTATAGATAGAGTGAATGCAAGCAGGCTTTTTCCACTGAGGCTGGGGGAGAAAAAAAAAGAGAACATGGGTTAAGGGTGAAGGGGGGAAAAGTTTAAAGTGAATATTAGAAGGGGCTTCTTCACACAGAGAGTGGTGGGAGGGTGGAATGAGCTGCCAGATGAAGTGGTAAATGCGGGCTCACTTTTAACATTTAAGAAAAACTTGGACGGGTACATGGATGAGAGGTGCATGGAAGGATATGGTCCAGGTGCAGGTCAGTGGGACGAGGCAGAAAAATGGTTCGGCACAGCCAAGAAGAGCCGAAAGGCCAGTTTCTGTGCTGTAACGTTCTATGTTCACCCACGGTAGAGGTATGGACACGTTCTACTCTTATTTCTAAGAAATGGACAGTTGTGAAAGTTGTTGAAATGTGAAAAAATATTTGATATTACACGCTATTGTATGTAGAGATCATGTTTGCTGTTTAATGAGACAAGGAGCTCAATTCGCTATTCGTTAAGGTGCTCCATGAGTGAGTGCGATTCCCCGTAAGGTCTGAAGCTCCCGGCCGCGGCCCAGTGATGTGCCGAATGTGCGGGGTCCGGGCCTACAGACGCTCAGGTTGTAAACCGGCCTGGCCTCCCGAGCCTTTAGGCAACACCGTACCTTCATTCTCAGCAGGTTCTTTGACAGTTTCATTGTGTTTTCTCTCGCCATTTTTCATAAAAAGTAAGAGAGACTCCGCCGAAGTCAGATGAAACCAATCCGAATTTCACTCTCCTCGGCAACACGCTGGCAACAGGCGCAACCTATCGATTCGCCGAACACTCGAGCGGCAACAGCCGAGCCCGAGACATCGATCGCAGAAGATTAGAGTGCTGGAATGGAAATGGACAGCCCCTCTGAGAGGAGCAACGCAAGTAATCAGAATACCCACTTCCTATCACTTTTAATCCTAAATTCAAAGCGTACTTCCAAAATAAAGTAAATAAAAAATTTAAAGATCTTTTACTTGAAACACACTCGACTCCTCTCCTTGACCATAATAATTTCAACATCCATAGTATATTGCTTTACTTTAAAAAACGTTTTTGCATCTGCTGCGTTAGAGGTTGATTTACTTAATCAAAGAATGTTCGGTCTGCCACGAACCACTGAGTTAGTGCCAACTATCGGTGGTCGAATGAATAATCTCTGTCCAAGATCAGCTATTATCCAACAGCATAAAGGTGCCACAGGAACAGTCCAGTGATGTCTTTGATATCTGATGTCCTAATATGTAGGGCTCCCCTTTTTCCTTTCAAGTGAAGACAATACATGTGTGTGTATATATCTATAAGGATAAAGCCAGGCTTTTTGCCCTTGAGAAGCTGGTGATGAATTCTGAATTGCCGTAAATCTGATGAAGGTACTCCCATTGCCAGGACTGACCATAAGATATAGGAGCAGAGTAGGCTTTTCAGCCCATCGAGTCTGCTCCGCCATTCAATCATGAGCTGATCCAATTCTTCCAGTCCACTCCCCTGCCTTCTCCCCATACCCTTTGATGCCCTGGCTAACCAAGAACCTACCTATCTCTGCCTTAAATACACCCGATGACTGGTAATGACGGATTGAAGAAATAGATAAAGTATTTATCTATACTGGTATTGCATTAGAGGAAAATGTTTTGATATTGAAAAAACAAACCTTAGAGATGTTTAGAGAGCTATGGACCAAATGCAGACAGGTGGGACTAGCAACACAGTCGGTCTGGACAAGTTGGGTTGAAGGACCTGTTTCCATGCTGTATGACTCTTTGATTTAGAATGGTGGACATACTAATAAGACTCAAACACACCACAATAGATTTGGCAATAATTCGGCACTTTTAACATAGAACTAGAATGATATCTTGAGAAGATCTTAGAAATACTTAACCCACTATTTACTTTATCCCAGGGGAGGTTAGTTTCAAAAGTTAGTGATTCATAGTGATGAAGTTCATGATACACAGAAGACTGGGAAATAGACTGCTCGCCTCTGAAAATTTCATAGCAAACCTGGATATGTTTTTTTCAAATTTTCAACAACAATTTGCACTTACTTCGAATGATCTTTCTTCAGTTATAAAAACAGAAGTGGACATGTTTGCACAATGTATAACTCCATCGGCAGCTCCTCAGCAAGTGAGACAATTATGCTTCTGTGCAGCCGAACCAAGGCAACATTCATAGAAACATAGAAACATAGAAAATAGGTGCAGGAGTAGGCCATTCGGCCCTTCGAGCCTGCACCGCCATTTATTATGATCATGGCTGATCATCCAACTCAGAACCCCGCCCCAGCCTTCCCTCCTTACCCCCTGATCCCCGTAGCCACAAGGGCCATAGCTAACTCCCTCTTAAATATAGCCAATGAACTGGCCTCAACTGTTTCCTGTGGCAGAGAATTCCACAGATTCACCACTCTCTGTGTGAAGAAGTTTTTCCTAATCTCGGTCCTAAAAGGCTTCCCCTTTAACCTCAAACTGTGACCCCTCGTTCTGGACTTCCCCAACATCGGGAACAATCTTCCTGCATCTAGCCTGTCCAATCCCTTTAGGATTTTATACGTTTCAATCAGATTCCCCCTCAATCTTCTAAATTCCAACGAGTACAAGCATAGTTCATCCAGTCTTTCTTCATATGAAAGTCCTGCCATTCCAGGAATCAACCTGGTGAACCTTCTTTGTACTCCCTCTATGGCAAGGATGTCTTTCCTCAGATTAGGGGACCAAAACTGCACACAATACTCCAGGTGTGGTCTCACCAAGGCCTTGTACAACTGCAGTAGTACCTCCCTGCTCCTGTACTCGAATCCTCTCGCTATAAATGCCAGAATACCATTCGCCTTTTTCACCGTCTGCTGTACCTGCATGCCCACTTTCAATGACTGGTGTATAATGACACCCAGGTCTCATTGCACCTCCCCTTTTCCTAATTGGCCACCATTCAGATAATAATCTGTTTTCCTATTTTTGCCACCAAAGTGGATAACTTCACATTTATCCACATTAAATTGCATCTGCCATGAATTTACACACTCACCCAACCTATCCAAGTCACTCTGCATCCTCTTAGCATCCTCCTCACAGCTAACACTGCCACCCAGCTTCGTGTCATCCGCAAACTTGGAGATGCTGCATTTAATTCCCTCATCCAAGTCATTAATATATATTGTAAACAACTGGGGTCCCAGCACTGAGCCTTGCGGTACCCCACTAGTCACCGCCTGCCATTCTGAAAAGGTCCCGTTTATTCCCACTCTTTGCTTCCTGTCTGCTAACCAATTCTCCATCCACATCAATACCTTACCCTCAATACCGTATGCTTTAAGTTTGCACACTAATCTCCTGTGTGGGACCTTGTCAAAAGCCTTTTGAAAATCCAAATATACCACATCCACTGGTTCTCCCCTATCCACTCTACTAGTTACATCCTCAAAAAATTCTATGAGATTCGTCAGACATGATTTTCCTTTCACAAATCCATGCTGACTTTGTCCGATGATTTCACCGCTTTCCAAATGTGCTGTTATCACATCTTTGATAACTGACTCCAGCAGTTTCCCCACCACCGACGTTAGGCTAACCGGTCTATAATTCCCCGGTTTCTCTCTCCCTCCTTTTTTAAAAAGTGGGGTTACATTAGCCACCCTCCAATCCTCAGGAACTATTCCAGAATCTAACGAGTTTTGAAAAATTATCACTAATGCATCCACTATTTCTTGGGCTACTTCCTTAAGCACTCTAGGATGCAGACCACCTGGCCCTGGGGATTTATCTGCCTTCAATCCCTTCAATTTACCTAACACCACTTCCCTACTAACATGTATTTCGCTCAGTTCCTCCATCTCACTGGACCCTCTGTCCCCTACTATTTCTGGAAGATTATTTATGTCCTCCTGAGTGAAGACAGAACCAAAGTAATTATTCAATTGGTCTGCCATGTCCTTGCTCCCCATAATCAATTCACCTGTTTCTGTCTGTAGGGGACCTACATTTGTCTTTACCAGTCTTTTCCTTTTTACATATCTATAAAAGCCTTTACAGTCAGTTTTTATGTTCCCTGCCAGTTTTCTCTCATAATCTTTTTTCCCCTTCCTAATTAAGCCCTTCGTCCTCCTCTGCTGAACTCTGAATTTCTCCCAGTCCTCAGGTGAGCCACTTTTTCTGGCTAATTTGTATGCTTCTTCTTTGGAATTGATACTATTCCTAATTTCTCTTGTCAGCCACGGGTGCACTATCTTCCTTGATTTATTCTTTTGCCAAAATGGGATGAACAATTGTTGTAGTTCATCCATGCAACCTTTAAATGCTTGCCATTGCATATCCACTGTCAATCCTTTAAGTGTCATTTGCCAGTCTATCTTAGCTAATTCACGTCTCATACCTTCAAAGTTACCCCTCTTTAAGTTCAGAACCTTTGTTTCCGAATTAACTATGTCACTCTCCGTCTTAATGAAGAATTCCACCATATTATGGTCACTCTTACCCAAGGGGCCTCTCACGACAAGATTACTAATTAACCCTTCCTCATTGCTCAAAACCCAGTCCAGAATAGCCTGCTCTCTAGTTGGTTCCTCGACATGTTGGTTCAAAAAACCATCCCGCATACATTCCAAGAAATCCTCTTCCTCAGCACCTTTACCAATTTGGTTCACCCAATCTACATGTAGATTGAAGTCACCCATTATAACTGCTGTTCCTTTATTGCACACATTTCTAATTTCCTGGTTAATACATCTCTGACCTCACTACTACTGTTAGGTGGCCTGTACACAACTCCCACCAGCGTCTTCTGCCCCTTAGTGTTACGCAGCTCTACCCATATCGATTCCACATCTTCCCGGCTTATGTCCTTCCTTTCTATTGCGTTAATCTCTTCTTTAACAAGCAACGCCACCCCACCTCCCCTTCCTTCATGTCTATCCCTCCTGAATATTGAATATTTCTGAACGTTGAGCTCCCATCCTTGGTCACCCTGGAGCGATGTCTCTGTGATCCCAACTATATCATAATCATTAATAACAATCTGCACTTTCAATTCATCCACCTTATTACGAATGCTCCTTGCATTGACACACAAAGCCTTCAGGCGCTCTTTTACAACTCTCTTAGCCCTTATACAATTATGTTGAAAAGTGGCCCTTTTTAATGCTTGCCCTGGATTTGTCGGCCTGCCACTTTTACTTTTCTCCTTAGTACTTTTTGCTTCTACCCTCACTTTACACCCCTCTGTCTCTCTGCACTGGTTCCCATCCCCCTGTTGTGAACTAACCTCCTCTCGCCTAGCCTCTTTAATTTGATTCCCACCCCCCAACTATTCTAGTTTAAAGTCACCTCAGTAGCCCTCGCTAATCTCCCTGCCAGGATATTGGTACCCCTAGGATTCAAGTGTAACCCGTTCTTTTTGTACAGGTCAGGCATGACTGAGAAGTGGTAAGTAACACTTAAGACACAAAATTGATAGGCAATTGTACTTGGGGTAATCTAGTTATCTACCCTTTTATCTAAAGGCATTAACATTGCCAAATCCCTTATTATCAACATCCTGTCGAACACCAGTGTCTGAAAATCCATTGTCCAAAATGGATAAATGCAGCCACATAAATACTGTGGATTGTTTGCCTAGGATGATGTTGATCTGCTTGAGTGTTGTCGGAGATTATTTTGTCTAGGCTGATGGAGTGCATTCCAACATGTTCCTGCTGTTTCTTCTGGGTAGTGGAATGGCTTTGGAGTGTAGGGAAGGGGAGTCACTCACTTCAGCATAGCTATCTTCTAACTAATCCTGTATGTACCTTTTCCACTCTGAGATTCCCAAATGTCAGTAAGGATGTTACGTTACTTCAAAGAAGCTTTGAGCACATCTTTGAAAAATTTCCTTTAAACTTCGAAGATTAAAGAAATAATCTGTTACCCTGGCAGTGTTTAAATAATGTTTATTTCAGGAGTCATGACAAGGCCTGCCCAACGTAGTCAACTGAATATAATCAGCGTGACAGAAGTGGATATTTTGGGCTGGAAGAAGACATTGATCTTGGTTTTCTTATCCAGTGGAATTTGCAGTGAAAAATGCATTGTTGATATGTCTTTAGTTCAGATATCATATGCATACAGGAGGGCATACATCTCTACTGACTAGTAGACCATGACCTTTATGCTCAGTCTGAGATCTTTATCTTCAAATTGCATGTTCCTCAATTACCCAATGTTGTGCTGGTGCATCGAAGGCAGTTGTGAATTTCACCATCAGTGCCTCCCTTTGGTAGGAGATGATTCCTGAGATAGAGGAAGTGGTCCAGATTTTCCAGGGTCTCATAGTGACCTTAAAGTTGGGTGTACTTTGGTAGTAAACTTGTTTTGTGAATGATTGAGAAAGTATTTCAATGATGGCACAGCCTTATTTGATAGCAGTGTTACTGAAATTAAAGATTAAAAAGATTAGCTTTATTTGTCACATTGAAACGTGCATTGAAATGTGTCATTTGAGTTAATGGCCAACACAGTCCGAGGATGTGTTGGGGCAGACCGCAAATCTTGCCATGCTTTCTGTACCAACATAGCAACTTACTAACCCTAACCCGTACATCTTTGGAACGTGGGGGAAACTGGAGTACTCGGAGGAAATCCACACAGTCACAGAGGGAATGTACAAGTTCCTTACAGATGGAATTGTATCTAGGTCACTGGTGCGGTAATAGCATTGTCCTAGCCAAGATTAGCTCTCTTGTGAATCGGTTGTTAGGATCATGACTCATATGCCATCATAAGCAAACGTTAAAGAGACACGTTTCTGTGGGCATCCAAATTTGAGCAGTGCATTCCACAATACTTGATGGATGGCATCAAGGACTTTCGTGAGGTTGACAGAGGCCAACGTTTCTGCATTTCTTGTGGAGTTGTTGTTCAATGAAGATCATGTCTCTGGAGAAATGACTTTGATAAATTCTAGTCTGCATTCAAGGGATTCATAGCTTTATCAGAGTAATAAGCACATACTGAATACCAGTACTTTCCACTCTGAGCCATGATGCTATTAAAATAATATAGTTGCCCAAATAAGGGGCTACAAAGATCACCACATCATCCATGCCATTACAGGTACTGATTGCTGGACTGATTACTATGTAATTCACTTCATTACCCCAATGAAAATTACCCTAAAACACTGCGAAAAAGATGGACATTGAAGCTTTCAAGAAAACAAAGATGGCTCTTTTCAGTCGGTTCCTCACAGACAACCTATCCACTCCCAGCCTACGTAGCCTGAGGTGGTCTGAAGTCTGCCAAAATCAGCACCTGCAATAAAACTTTTGACCCCTCTCCCAAAAACCGGGACTTCATTGATAAGAATGACTCGAGGAATGAGGAGCAAATTAATACAAAAGAAAAACATTACTGGATTGGAAGCTCCGTCTTTCATTAAGGAGTGATAAACAGTCCCCTGGACAACTGAAGGGAGAGATTCATCAGAATCCACATATCCTAAAGAACAGGTGGTGGATGGAGGAGGCTCAACATCTCCATGACCGCTATGATATGTATGGTTTCTTCAAAGCTGCAGACCATCTTCAACCTAAACAGCCAAGCTACCACCCCACTGAGAGCCAAGAAAGTAGGTGAACTCATAAATGACAGAGACAGTCATCAATGCCTGCTGGAAGGAAAGCTTTGAAAAACTCCTCAGTCATGACTCTGTCACTGATATGAATGCCCTTGACTTAATTCCGTAGCAGCCTATTTGGCCCTGTCTTGCTGCCATTCTTGAACAGCATGAAGTCAATAAATGTTTATCCCAAGGAGCATTCAGTATCCCCACTAAAGTACTAAAACAAAGTGATAAAGGTATTCAGTCAAGAATTCCTAATCTCATTGTCCAAACTGGAAGAGAAGATTGTATTGGGACACTTCAGATATGGCATAATTGTGAGTACAGTTATGAAAGTTGGCAAGTTTTCCTGTGATAACTAGAAAGAGGTTTCCCTGCTGTCTGGTTCATGGAAGATCTATTGGCAGGGTCCTTGTCAACACCTCTTACCAGTTAAAAGGCTGCTCCCAAACTGCAATGTTAAAATAATAACATAATAAAAAAAGACATTCTTCGTAAAAGTTCAAGTCCAAAATGATCCCTACATTCTTAAATCTACTTTGTTTGTGGAACATTAGAAGTTAAGGTATAAAATATGAAACAGGCAAGTTACCTTTTGAACCTGCTTTGTCATTCATTAAGAACACAACTAGTCCTGTTTTCTTCATTTCTGTCACTTCCCCTCCCACATTCTATTTTATTTGATTCCTTTGGTGTTGAGAAAAATCTGTTGATCTAATCCCTGAATATATTGAATGTCTGAGTATGCCTTCAGGGCAGAGAAGAACAAAGACTTTCAATCTCTTTTATAAAGAAATTTCTCTTCATTGTATATGTAAATGATCAGCCCTTACCTAGAAACTTTGCTTCTCTGGACTTAGTACTTAGTGAAACTATTTCTGTGTCTATCCCGTTAATCAGCCTCAGAACTTCAGTTCAAAGTTCAAAGTACATTTATGCCACCATATACGACCCTGAGATTCATTTTCTTGCTGGCATACCCAATAAGTCCAAATAACCATAATAGAATCAATGAAAGACCTCACCAACAAGACAGAGACCAGTGTGCAAAAGACAACAAACGGTGCAAACACAAAAAAAGATATAATAATTCATCTGAAGCTTGCTTTAAAATACAAACTCATAAATGAAATCACACCTTACTATAAATACAAGACTGATCCAGTTTTAGAGTCAGAATACCATAAATAATATTATGACCAATCAGTTACTATAGAGAGGGCAATCCATAATAACCATCTGGATATAATGATACAGGAGAAACAAGCAAGGCATACAACTGGTGTCATCCCAAGGCTCTAAACAATAGCATCCTAATGACCCCTGGGAAGCATCTGCCGCCCACCAAGCCCCACCTCAAGATCTCTATGCTATGATCCGAGTTAGAATCTGTTTATTAAAGGGATTGAAACATCTAGTCCTATGAGCGTGAATTAAACAATTAGGGCTACACAATAATATCTATGCAAATCTTCAGAAAGCCACAATACTAAACACCATTAGAATTGTTTGAATGTTCCTAGCATTTGACAAATAGGAGTTCTTGGCTATATCCATACCTCAGGTTTTACCAGGTGAGCAGAGAAAAAATACAAATAATAATAAATAAATAAACAATAAATATTGTGAATCTGAAAGTGAGTCCATAGGTCGTGTGACTCTCAACTGTCATTATTCTAAGGCCAATTGAGTATAGGCAGATATAACACAATCTCTCTCCTCAAAGGAACAGACCCTCATTCAGAAAGAATTTGTTGAAGCTGCTCTCTATTGACTCTAATCAAGTATGTCATTTTTATCCATGGAGATTTAAGGTTGGATACTGCTAGAAAAGATGTTTCACTGAAACCCCTTACTGTCCCAGTAGGACCTCACTCAATAAATGGATAAAATGTTCTTCTTCAGTCAGTTATTATTAGATTTTACATTTTACATTCAGGAATTCAAAAGAAATACAGGATGTTAGTATGTGAATATCACAAGCAATTTTGGGATACAAGATTGGGGAACTTGTTGCAATTGTAAGCAGCTTTGGTGAGAAAACTTCTGGAGCACTATTAATTGTTTTTCATCTCCTTATCTTTGGAAGAACGTGCTTGCTTTAGAGCCAGTGCAATTAAGCTTTGCTCACTTGATCCCTGGGATGCAAAGTCTGTTCCCATGCAGAAATATTGAATAATGTATTCTATGGAATAAACTCCTAGGACTGATCGAATCAGAGGTTATCCCATTGAAACATCGAAGATTCTGAATTGGCTTGACAGGGTGATTGTTGAACGTTTTATTTTCCTGGAGAATTTAAAACTAGAGAGAGAACAGTTTTCGGACAAGGTGTTGGCCATTTAGGATGGAAGGCAGTTAGAACATCTTCACTCAAAGGTTATGACGCCTTAGCTTTCTCCATTCCAGAGGCTGTGGATGTTCCATTGTCACATATGTTTAAAGATTATAATGATAGTATTTTTGAATTTAGGGAAACCAAAAGGGAAAGGGACTTTGGGAGAGTACTGTTGAAGATCAGTGATGATCTTACCCAAATGTGGTGCCGGATCAAATTCTAGTTTTGTTTGTGTTCCATTTGAATGGATAATAATGAAGTGGAAAGCTGGTAAATTTGTTGTTTTCTCTTCATTTGTTGCTGCTTTGTTTCACCCTTTATTGCTTCTGCTTATTTTGCTTAGTCCTTTTCTCTGTCATATTTTTTTTGCCTTGCCCTCTACCTGCTTCTGCTTAGACCTTCCTCTTCTCTCCCAGCTCCTTCCCTTCTGTTACTCTATTTTCTTATTCTCATCCTTCATTTTTAATATCCAAGCTATTTCCGTATGTAGGCTTCAGTGCTGTACTGTGATCATACTTAAGTTTTATCTTCTTTATTTAACAGGATACGGCTATGTAGCAGCATTTACAGTTTCCATTTCAGAGCAATGTGTATGAATCATGAAGACTTTGTAATTGAGATTTATTCAGCAACTGATTGGTTTATTTCATCCATTTTTGTTAAGTGATAGTTGTTTTATTTTCATTTGGATGATAAATTGAACTTGAGAAGTAATAACAATTTGATTTTAGTAGAATATTGAGAGGAGGGTTAAGTATTTGGTGTGAAGGCAAGAGAGAGCATAACAATTGGACAAAATGGGAGCTGAAAGTCTGAGCTAACAATGGATCGATTGCATAGAATGGCTAAAAGTCCACATTTCCTAATTTGATGTATTAGTTCATAGATTAGTGTTGCTCTATTTTTATGCTCATTGTTCCTCATTAAATTAGGAAAAGTTTCCTCATTGAGTTAGGAAAGGTAGTGGATGGTAAAGAGTTATAAGAAACATCCATAATAATTTATAGCCAGCATATAAACTTCACCCTGGCTTCATCCACCTTTCCTAATTTAATGTATTAGTTCATAGATAGGTGTATCTCATGAGATTAAGTAAATGAGGTTGTGATTAATTCAATGAGGCAGCCTCCTGGATTGTTGCTTTCTTTTGTGCTCTCATGTCAATGTGGTTCAGAATAGATAATGTAATACTGTTTGGAGGGAAGAAAAGACTTCAGTTAACTAATCATCCTTGAACGTAGATGACAAAACTTGATCCAATTCTCAGATGTGAAATTAAGTTTAAAACTCAACTGGTGCTCTGTTATATTCCATATATGATTTGCTAATTTACTGGTTTCAAAATTGTTGAGATGTGTGTTCTTATTCATTGTTTCCACTTTGAATGTTATGACTGACAATGCGGGTAATCATGCTCCATTTAGCTGATGAAAAATGGTGTGTATTTGAGTCCCAAATAACCCCTAATGTGCCATATTTAATAGTTATTCTGTGATCAGAAGAGTTACTTTTATTGTACATTTTAAAATAAAGCATCAAGGAATTACTGAACGTGGAAAATATCCAACAATTAATATGATTAAATAGCTCATAAGAGATTTGCAGGAAAGCTGTTTGAAGCGAACATGTTTCTTACAATCAGTGTTTGTATGACTCCATCTGTATTAAAAAGAATGAGTAAGTGACTAGGCTATTATTCAATTACTTAAAAAAATAATTATGTGCATTACCTTCCTTCAGGATAAAAAATGATTCTATGCATGTTATATTTAGAAATGACTTTTTATTTCTGGCACTTCATAGAATGTTATGAGGTCTTCTGCAGTCAATGAAGAATTTGCAACACCCGCTGCAATGTTGATTTGATTACAAGATCTCACAGTAAATTTATTGAATCACATCCTCTCTCTTTCTGTGGGCCCTTATTTACATTATCCAAAAAAAAATCATCAAGTTCCATGCATATACTGAAGACACTCAGCTATTTCTTATCACAACCCTTTCAAACTCACCACTGCCTCTGAGTTCTCAATCTGCATGTCTAAGGTTAGGTAAGCATAGATTTATTCCAATTAAGTATTGGGTAAATCAAAGCTATTTTGTTTATGCAACACACATCAAAGTTGCTGGTGAACGCAGCAGGCCAGGCAGCATCTCTAGGAAGAGGTACAGTCGACGTTTCAGGTTGAGACCCTTCGTCAGGACCCTTGTCACTATTAAAGAACTTGTTTCTAATTTGAAAGGTTTGCGTCATTCACAAGACAATAATATCATATCCTGAAGTGTCGACTGTACCCCTTCCTAGAGATGCTGCCTGGCCTGCTGCGTTCACCAGCAACTTTGATGTGTGTTGCTTGAATTTCCAGCATCTGCAGAATTCCTCGTGTTTGCTATTTTGTTTATTTCTGACATGAAATTCTATTGTGATCCATTGATGTCTTTCAGTTCCTAGGCATTTACTTAATTCCCTACTATTGTCTAAAGTCGAATCAATCATCTGGTATCCAACTTGTCCCTGAACTGAGCTCGAGACATATTCCTTCCATTACCATGAATAGTACTTCCATATCCAGAACAGTTATCACCGTCTTGCTTACTTTATCTGCTGCTGCCTTATCGAAACCTCCATTCTCTCTAAACATTATTATTCCAGTACACTCCCAGTTGACAAACCACCTCGAATCAATGGTCAACTCCATCTTGGGTACTAGCCTCCATTGTTTCCAAGACATCTTCAAGGAGCGGTGCCACAGAAAGGCGATGCCCATCATTAAGGACCCCCATCACCCAGCGCATGCCCTCTTATCATTGTTACTGCCAGGAAGGAGGTACAAAATCTTAAAGGCAGACAATCAGGAGTCTCAGAAACGACTTCTTCCTCTCTGCCATATGATTCCTAAATGGCCATTGAACCCATGAGCATGACCTTACTTTTTAAGAAATATATATTATTTCTGTTTTTGCACAATTTTAATCTATTCAATATACATAAATATTCTTACTGTAATTGATGTACTTATTTATTATTTTCTTTCCATATTATCATATATTGCATTGAACTGCTGCTGCTAAATTAACAAATTTCACCACATATGCTGGTCTTAATAAACCTGATTCTGATTCCAAATTTAAGTTAATTTAAATCTCTGCCAGATTATATCCTAAAGCACATTGTCTGGTTCATGCCTTACAATCATTCTCCAATGTGCAACTGGCTTTGTAAAACCTTAGTTTTAAAATTTATATTCTTCCTCACAATTCACACAACGGTTTTGTATGTTTTCCAATTTTGTAACCTTCTCCAGCCCTATAGTACCGAATGTTAAACCCACCAATTCAAGCAATTTCTACATTTCTAATTCTAATTATTTCATCACTGGCTACCACATAAATGCAAAACAAGGACCATTGTTAGGAATTCTAGTCTAAAGCCTCCACCCTCAACGCTTCTTGAAAATGCCATTTAATATATTACAATGCCATCCAGTTTCAACTTTAATTGGAGTAGATTGTACTGTAGGACATTTGAAGTTAACATTGCACTAGGTTCGAAATTAGATTGTATTATCTATGTTAGAACATTGGTTCTGCATTTTTCCATTATATTATGCATATTGCACATTTTAACCATTTGGTTATAAATTTGAATAAAAAAAAGCTCCATAGTTTGACTGTTGTGAAATAGTCTCAGTAGGATTAGAAACATATTATAAAATGATGAACTCAGGCTAGCGAACCCGGGCACAAAGTCCGCGTATAAAACACAGATTAGAGTTTATTCACTGAAAAATCAATGAAGACAGCACAGGTCACACAGAATGGATGTCACTATGGAAGGCTAATTCAACACTGAGGTCACTTAATAGCACAAGAATGAATGAGACACCCATTGTTACCAATAAATAGCAAGCTAAAACTTCAGGGAGCAATTAACAGGTAAATCAAGCTACAATTAGGTAAATTAATGATATTCAGGTGAAGTAGAATACTGACGTCTGGTGCCCTCAGGCTCCTCCTACTGATCCAAAGTGTTCATGACACATCATTGCTTTTTATGTTACCTAAAGGGCCATTCCATTGGTATTGGGATATCTGATTAGGCATCTTCAGAGGTAAGCATAGTCTGCTCAATTACTTTCCAAAGCCTAGAGAATGTGCAGAAGGGTTAGGGACTGTTTTCCCCATCCAATTAGCTATTGAGGTACTAATGCTGGCAATTCTGTATTATGGCCATGTTTGGTCACTCTGAGTGGGTCCACGATCTTGTGGCAGAATGCAAAAATATGTCCTTAAGCTAAGAGCTGACTCACACACGAGTGATACCACATTGTCCCTGTACCTAAAAAGACCAATGTAACATGTCTGAATGACTGGCTTCCTGTTGCACTCACCTCAATAATAAGCAAATGCTTTGAGAGGCTGGTTAAGGACTACATCTGCAGCCTGCTACCACCCACACTGGACCCCCTACAATTCACCTACCGACACAACTGATTGACAGATGATGCAATAGCTACAGCTTTACACACCATCCTTACACACCTGGAGAAGAGGGATGGTTATGTGAGAATGCTGTTCTTGGACTACAGTTCAGCATTCAACACGATAATTCCCTCCAGGCTCAATAAGAAGCTCAGAAACCTGAACTTTCACCCTGCCTTGTGCAGCTAGATCCTGGACTTACTATCAAATCGCTGGCAGGTAGTAAGAGTGGGCTCCCTCACCTCTGCCCCTCTGACCCTCAACACACGAACCCCCCAAAGCTGTGTCCTAAGCCCCCTTTTTACTCTCTGTGCACCCATTGCCCACAGCTCCAATCTGCTAATTAAATGTGCTGACGATACCACATTGATTGACCTTACCTCAGATAATAACGAGGCCGCTTGCAGAGAAGAAATGATCACCCTGACACAGTGGTGTCAAGAAAACAACCTCTCCCTCAATGTTGCAGAAACAAAGGAGCTGGTTGTGGACTACAGGAGAGTCGTGGCCAGGCTAACCTCTATTGACATCAATGGATCTGGGGTGAGAGGGTGAACAGCTTTAAGTTCCTCGGTATACACGTCACTGAGGACCTCACATGGTCTGTATGCATTGGCTGTGTGGTGAGAAAAGCACAACAGTGCCTCTTTCACCTCAGACGGTTGAAGAAGTTCGGCATGAGTCCTCAAATCTTAAGGACCTTTTACAGGGCACAATTGAGAGCATCCTGACTGGCTGTATCACTGCCTGGTATGGAAACTGTACTTCCCTCGGTCGCATGGCTCTGCAGACAGTGGTGTGGACAGCCCAGCACATCTGTAGATGTGAAGTTCCGACTACTCGGTACGTGTACAGTGACAGGTGCATAAAAAAGGGCCTGAAGGATCACTGGGGACTCGAGTTACCCCAACCACAAACTTTTCCAGCTGCTACCATCCGGGAAATAGTACCGCAGCATTAAATCCAGGACCAATAGGCTCCGGGACAGCTCCTTCCACCAGGCCATCAGGCTGATTAATTCATACTGACACAATTGTATTTCTAAGCTATATTGACTGTTCTGTTGTATATCTTACTGTGCATACTATTTATTACAAATTACTATAATTTGCACATTGCGCATTCAGACTGAGATGTAACGTTAAGATTTTTACTCCTTATGTATGTGAAGGATGTAAGAAATTAAGTCAACTTAATTAAAAAAAGTTATCTACCTAACTGGACTCTCAGATGAACAATATATCCATGGGCTAAGGTTTTTATCACTGAGATACAGCACACAATATTCTGCAGGAAAACCTCAGGCAACTCTCATTCCTGGATAACTCTTGTAGTGAAGACCATGGTATCTCTCAGCCTCTTAGACACAGGGTATGCTTACACTGTCACAGCAGATCTCTGCTATTTTTACTGATTTGCTGCTCATGGCTGCTCAGTGGAAGCCACTCGATCAGTGTTAGTCTAAAGGTTTTTTTTACCTCCTTGAGAATCAGTGGAGTATCGATGGCATCTCAGACACATGGATTTAGGAACATAGAAACATAGAAAACGTACAGCACAATAAGGCCCTTCAGTCCACAAAGCTATGCCAAACATGTCCTTACCTTAGAATTATCTAGGCTTACCCATAGCCCTCTATTTTTCTAAGCTCCATGTACCTATCCAGGAGTCTCTTAAAAGACCCTATTGTTTCCGCCTCCACCACCGTCGCTGGCAGCCCATTCCATGCACTCACCACTTTCTGCGTAAAAACCTTAGCCCTGACATCTCCTCTGTACCTGCTTCCAAGCACATTCAAACTATGGCCTCTTGTGCTAGCCATTTCAGCATGGGGAAAAAGCCTCTGACTATCCACATAACCAATGCCTCTCATTATTTGCCAGCACTGCATGTTTCTCATGGTGGCAGGCGGCCAGTGACGGCATTCACATGTGCATATGAGCTCCCCTTAATAGCCTGGATCTGTTTCATGAGCAGCACTTGTTTCTATTCTCTCAATGTGCTGACCATGCTGGATTATGAGATGACTTCATCCTGTTGTATGCTATGCTTCCAGGAAGAATAAATGATCAATCCACTGAAATCGAGTCTATACTGTGTGACCTTTACTGCATTGGGATGGGTCATGGACAGCAAGATGTACTTCTGAATACTCACAGTTTGTGCTGTTAACCCATGGGAATGGAGCACAGACACCTAAAGCCACGCACGTGCCTGGTCATAGTGGAAATGCCCTAGTACTTCCATAGATGAAACGTTGTTGCTTGCATCAGTCCAGGCTCCAATTAATACATGCTAAAGAGCTGATGTGACTTCCTCATTACCTGTTGCGTGCTGCATCAATGTGCCAATTGAAGTCAACTGCATTTGGCAGAGGAAGAACAACATGGAGACCTTGATCCTGAGGAGCATGAAGCGGAGCATAAGGCCGTAAGACATAGGAGCAGAATTAGGCCATTTGGTCCATTGAGTCTGCTCTGCCATTCAATCATGTCTGATCCTTTTTGTCCCTCCACAATCCCACTCCCTGGCCTTCTCCCCGCAACCTTTGGTGATGTGTCTAATCAAGAACCTATCAATCTCTGCCTTACATACACCCAACGACCTGGCCTCCACACTGGCCGTGGTAACAAATTCTACACATTCACCACCAGTAGTAACAGGGACATCGAGGAGAAGATAGGGAGACAAATTCTGGAAAGGAGTAATAACAACAGGAGATTTTGTGGTGGGGGATATTTGCGTGAGGTTCTGAGTAGGTACGTTCCAATGAGACATGGAAAAGATGGTAGGGTACAAGATCCGTGGTGCACAAAGGCTGTTGTAAATCTAGTCAAGAAGAAAAGAAGAGCGTATGAAAGGTTCAAAAATTAGGTAATGATATGCATCTAGAAGATTATAAGGCTAGCAGGAAGGAGTTTAAGAATGAAATTAGGAGAGCCAGAAGGGGCCATGAGAAGGCCTTGGTGGACAGGATTAAGGAAAACCCCAAGGCATTCTACCAGTATGTGAAGAACAAGAGGATAAGACGTGAGAGAATAGGACCAATCGAGTGTGACAATGGAAAAGAGTGTACGGAACTGGAGGAAATAATGAAGGTACTTAATGAATACTTTGCTTCAGTATTCACTATGGAAAAGGATCTTGGCGATTGTAGGGATGACTTGCAGTGGACTGAAAAGCTTGAGAATGTAGATATTAAGAAAGAGGATGTGCTGGAGCTTTTGGAAAGCATCAAGTTGGATAAGTCACTGGGACCGGATGGGATGTACCCCAGGCTACTGTGGAAAGTGAGGGAGGAGATTGTTGAGCCTTTGGCAATGATCGTTGCTTCATCAATGAGGTTGGGGGAGGTTCTGGAGGATTGGAGGGTTGCGGATGTTGTTCCCTTATTCAAGAAAAGGAGTAGGGATAGACCAGGAAATTATAGGCCAGTGAGTCTTACTTCAGTGGTTCGTAAGTTGATGGAGAAGATCCTGAAAGGCAGGATTTATGAACATTTGGAGAGGCATAATATGATTAGGAATAGTCAGCATGGCTTTGTCAAAGGCAGGTTGTGCCTTATGAGCCTGATTGAATTTTTTGAGGACGTGGCTAAGCACATCAATGAAGGTAGAGCCGTGGATGTAGTGTCTATGGATTTTAGCAAGGCATTTGATAAGGTACCCCATGGAAGGCTTATGGAGAAAGTAAGGAGGCATGGGATCCAAGGGGGCATTGCTTTGTGGATCCAGAACTGGATTGCCCACAGAATGCAAAGAGTGGTTGTAGATGGGTCATATTCTGTATGGAGGTCAGTGACCAGTGGAGTGCCTCAGGGATCTGTTCTGGGACCCCTACTCTTTGTGATTTTTATAAATGACCTGTGTGATGAGAATACACATAGATTAAGATGTTAGCTGGCCTGTGCTGGCACCAGTGGGATCAGCAGTTGGTCTGCCACCTGTATTCAGGAGAAAGAGAGATAAGGCAGACAATGGAGCAGCATTTGGAGATGTTAATGAAGGGACGGGAGAGTTTAACAGAAGGAGAGCTGTCAAGATCGGCTCCCCCTTTGAACCCTGAACTGTTTGAAGTGATGGACAGGCGATACCCCAGCAGGGGGATAAAAAGGGACAGGTTCACTAAGGCAAGACACACACGACACCCCGAGGTAACGAGACCCTGGAAGCGGTGCGTCTCCCACAAGTCGGTGGGAAGTTTTGGAAGGCTGGTTGCGGGACCAAGCCATAGACGCACAGGGTGGAAGGGCACGATCAGCGGGATCCTGGTGTGTGTCCGCCCTTGCCTGGGTGCCAGGTTCACTGCAGAGAAATGATCGTATCTGGAAACGGAGGGGTCACGGTCGGTGACCTCAGAAGACATCACAAAGGGCTCACCCGAAAGCTGACTGCGAAGAATATTGAAGGTCTGTGTGGAAGCCGTTTGAATATTCATTCGTTTTGCTCTCTCTCTCCTTCCCCCACACTGTCCATCTCCCACGGCAGTGATTACAGCGAACTGAACTGAATTCAATTGAACTGAACTTTGCGTCACTTTGAAACTGGTCATTTACTCCTAGACGACGATAGAGCTTGATTGATCCTGTTATCTTAATTCTGTGTACATGTGTGTTTATCATTGCTGAACTGTTGCATTTATTATCCTTTTGATTAGAGTACTGTGTTGCTTGTTTCTTTAATAAAACTTTCTTAGTTCTAGTAGTCCAGGCTCCAACTGAGTGATCCATTTCTGCTGGTTTGGCAACCCAGTTATGGGGTACGTAACACCTGGATGAGGAAGTGGAGGGATGGGTTAGTAAATTTGCTGATGACACAAAGGTTGGGTGTGTTCTGGATAGTGTGGAGGGCTGTCAGAGGTTACAACAGGACATTGATAGGATGCAAAACTGGGCTGAGTAGTGGCAGATGGAGTTCAACCCAAATAAGTGTGAGGTGGTCCATTTTGGTAGGTCAAATATAATGGCAGAATATAGGATTAATGGTAATGTGGAGGATCAGAGGGATCTTGGGGTCCAAGTCCATAGGACACTCAAAGCTGCTGTGGAGGTTCACTCTGTGGTTAAGATGGCATATTGTGCATTGTCCTTCATCAATCGTGGGATTGAGTTTAAGAGCTGAGAGGTAATGTTGCCGCTAGAAAGGATCCTGGTCAGACCCCACTTGGAGTACTGTGCTCAATTCTGGTCACCTCACTATAGGAAGGATGTGGAAACCATAGAAAGGGTGCAGAGGAGATTTGCAAGGATGTTGCCTGGATTGGGGAGAATGCCTTATGAGAATAGGTTGAGTGAGCTCGGTCTTTTCTCCTTGGAGCGATGGAGAATGAGAGGTGACTTGATAGAGGTGTACAAGATAATGAGAGGAATTGATTGTGTGGATAGTCAGTGGCTTTTTGCATGGGCTGAAATGGTTAACATGAGAGGCATAGTTTTAAGGTGCTTGGAAGTAGGTACAGAGGAGATGTCAGGTGTAAGGTTTTTACGCAGAGAGTCGTGAGTGCGTGGAATGGGCTGCCGGTGGAGGTGGTGGAGGCGGAAACGATAGGGTCTTTTAAGGGACTCCTGGATGGCTACATGGAGTTTAGAAGAATAGAGGGCTATGGGTAAAGCGTAGGTAGGTAGAGACATGTTTGGAACAGCTTTGAGGGCCGAAGGGCCTGTACTGTGCTGTATTTTTTCTATGTTTCTATGTTCCTCTATCTGGCTAAAGAAATTTCACCGCATCTCTGTTTTAAATGGACACTCCTCTATCCTGAGGCAGTGCTCTCTTGTCCTAGACTCCCCCACCATGGGAAACATCCTTTCCACATCCACATCTCTCACTGCTCCCCATCTTTAATTTCTTTGACCCTTCAACTTTTCAACCCAGTGATGCTTTTCACATCCACTCTGTCTAGGCGTTTCAGCATTTGAAAGGTTTCAATAAGATCTCCCCTCATCCTTCTGAATTGCAAAGAGTACAGACGCAGGCCATCAAACATTCCTCATATGATAACCCATTCATAACTCACATGAAGACGTAAGAGGGCAAGAGAAAACAAGAGGTCTACCCAGGGCACATCTCTATTCAGTCTCATCTCCGAGCTTAGGAAAGGATGCTGGCATTGGCCACGTGGATTTGTAAGGGATTTTCCAAAGGAAGCTGGGAAACGAAAATACCCCAGGCAAATCAGGCAATTTCCCCCTTCGCCCACCCCTCCCTGCAAACCTTCAACATCCGAGATGATAGAGCAACAATCATTTGGGTTAGTACTTCGTACTTTATACTTTATACGTTATACTTTGTTGTCGCCAAACAATTGGTACTAGAATGTACAATCATCACAGCGATATTTGATTCTGCGCTTCTCGCTCCCTGGATTACAAATATTAAATATTAAAAATAGTAAAAATTAGTAAATATTAAACATTTAAATTATAAATCATAAATAGAAAATAGAAAAATGGAAAGTAAGGTAGTGCAAAAAAACCGAGGGGCAGGTCCGGGTATTTGGAGGTCACAGCCCAGATCCGGGTCAGGATCCGTTCAGCAGTCTTATCACAATTGGAAAGAAGCTGTTCCCAAATCTGACCGTATGAGTCTTCAAGCTCCTGAGCCTTCTCCCAGAGGGAAGAGGGACGAAAAGTGTATTGGCTGGGTGGATCGTGTCCTTGATTATCCTGGCAGCACTGCTCTGACAGCGTGCGGTGTAAAGTGAGTCCACGGACGGAAGATTGGTTTGTGTGATGTGCTGCACCGTGTTCACGACCTTCTGCAGCTTCTTTCGGTCTTGGACAGGACAACTTCCATACCAGGTTGTGATACACCCTAGAAGAATGCTTTCTACGGTGCATCTATAAAAATTAGTGAGGGCTTTAGGGGACAGGCCAAATTCCTTTAGTTTTCTCAGGAAGTAAAGGCGCTGGTGGGCCTTCTTGGCAGTGAACTCTGCTTGGTTGGACCAAGTCAGGTCATTTGTGATATTGACCCCAAGGAACTTAAAGCTTTTGACCTGTTCCACTTGCGCACCACTGATGTAAATTGGGTCGTGCGGTCCGCTACCCTTTCTGAATTCAACAATCAATTCCTTTGTCTTGCTGACGTTGAGGGATAGGTTATTGTCTTCGCACCATGCCACAAGGTTCTTAATTTCCTCTCTGTATTCAAACTCATCATTCCCTTTAAGATCATCCACCTTGTTCTCTGTGGCTTGCACATTAGCTAGTAGGATGGTGGGCATAGGGACCCTGAAGCCTCTCAGCTTCAATCTGACCAGCAGCCCAGCTCTTTTCCCACGCTTCCTCGGTAAATAGTTCATCTTTCCAGGTCTCTATCGATGCAGTGTGTTGTTGTCAGCCCTTTGAGGTTGGTGGACGCATCCCGTGGGGATCAATCGGCGGGTCGCGTTGTTGGATGCTCCGGGTCGGGCCGAGTAACGGGGAAGGCTCCGCTGCTACTTCCAGCTGCTGGGGGCACGGGCTGTCGATTGGGTCAGGCCCCGAAGCCGACACTTAATCCCGGATGGCCAGGCTCCGGGCTGAAACAAGTTCGTAAGCCGAGTCACGGTTGAGGAGGCCTCCGCTCCAGCCGAGCCTCGGGCTCGATTTCCGAGGTCAGTGGCGGAGGCCTCACTTCCGGCAGCTGTGGATGGCCATTATCATTATCATAACTCATCATTATCCACCAATGGGGCTTTATGGTGGTCGCTCCGGGGAAGCATCTGGGGCACCTTGAGGTCTCCGCCGTCACTTCTGTGTGGCCGTCTGCTCTGGAGAGGTGCTGGTCGAAATGGGCCGTGTTTCCAAGAGCTTCGGCATGGTAGCAGACCGCGGGTCTCCGGGAACGTAGTGGGCCTCGCTGGTCGGGTCCAGGTGCAGTCCGGAGTTTAAGAAGCAATTCTGGCGCGGTGGTCTCCAGCTGGGTCAGTAGATTCACCAGGGTGTTGTTGATCTTGATCTTGCTAGATTGGAGATTTAGAAGGGTTCCTCGGGTATAGGATAGTGGAGAGGGCAGTTTGCTCGGAAGAGCACACGCAAAGTCGCCAGTTACCGGTGCCATCTTTCTAGTATGGGGGATATATAAAATCTCCTCACACTGAGATTTGTCACCCACACCGAATATTACATTGAATGAATGCCTTTTCCGTTTACAAAGGTACTCGAATATTTGATATCTCCTCATGAGTGCAACAAAGAACTCTGAGCTCTGCAAAGAGTGCATTTTCTATGCAAAGCTCCACTCTAATGGTGGTATAATGTACACATCACCTTGAAATGTCACGTGAGATCTCGAATTTATCTTAACCAACATTATTTTATTATTATCTCATTCCAGGAGGAGAGTGTTGTTGACGCTTCTTTCCCGGGTCTGGCAAGTCTCTGGTCTCCTGGCAATATGACCTTCCTGTCAAATGGTTGCCTCAGTGAATCAGGGCATCTCTCCCTATCTCCTGAAGCCCCTGTGCCCTCCATTACAGCATAGTGTTGGTTACCATTGTGTGGTTGCTATGATGTTTGTTTAAAAGCATAAGAAAAACAATCAGGAGTAGGCCATCTGTTGCCTGCTGTTGCTCCACCAATCAGTAAGTTCATGGTTGATCTTTCATCTCTTCAGATGAATCTCATTACCATTGATTACCTTAATATGCAGAATTCTATGCTTTTGCTTTCAATATTTTTAGTGAGTGAACCTCCACGGCCCACTTGTATTGAGAAAAATGAAAAAATACTGTCACCTTAGCTCTGTACTGAATGACCAACCGCTTATTTTGAGAGCCTGGTAATAATCATCAATGCACCTGATTTCTCTGTAATAAGTGTCTCACCGCTTTCTTCAGTTTCCGTGTAGCAGGATGTCAGAATGTGAGCAAAGCTTACTGAGGTCACATTGGGAATTTGGCAGGTTCCATTTCTGCACTTGTTTATTTACTTATTTGAGATACGGTGCTGAATAGGTCCTTCTGGCCCTTTGAAACGCACCACCCAGAGGTGCCCAAGAGCTCCAATTTAACTCTTAACAATTTACAATGGCCAATAAATCTACCTGGTATATTTTTTGACTGTGGAAGAAAACGGGAGCGCCTGGAAAAATCTCATGCATTCCACAGGGAGGATGTACAGAGGACGCCAGGATAGAACACCAAACTCCAATGCCCTGAGCTGTAAAAGCATTGTGCTGATCACTATGTTACCATTTGTTTGTTTTACCATATTGTTTAAGTCTATAAACCTCTGAGACAACACTGCAAACTGAAATGTAGTTAATATTATGACTTCTTTTTTTCTGGGGGCCTGACTGGGCTTTAGTGCTAAACATGATACTGTTTAAGAGTGCTGAAATAAATGCACTCCTAACTTAGTATAAGAAAGTTTGTGTAACCCAATATCACTGCTTGGCAGTATATCTTTTTCACACCTACTTACTGAACATTTTGGTAAGTTTAACCACACTAAAGGAGTTACAGAAGTTCAAGTTCAAGTTCCAATTATAATTTCTTCCTTTTCCTTTGATAATTACTTTGCTTTTATCTTTGACATTTTCTCAACTGTTCTATTTATTTGGCTTCTCTTCATTGTAGAAGATTTTTTTACTGACCTATCTCACAATTTTCTTCTGTCTTCTTCAGGTGTGCACGTGCTTTTCCATTATGTGCACGGTCTTACTTTGGTAAAATTTTGCATTCTGTCTTTTTGAAAATAATTGTTTGAAATTCTTTATCATTCACTTTCTGAAGAACATATTATTGTCTCATTTTCTGCTAATCTTACACATTGATTTTTACTTTTAGCTTTCAAAATCAATTTTATTTCAGCTCTCTTCACTTTAATAGGCTATATATATGTATGTGTGTGTATATATATATATATATATGTATGTATGTATAAATCAAGTTTACCGGTTGATCTCTGACCTATAGCCTTATTTAGCACGTTCCTTTCTGTTGAATATGGCAGGTTGATGTCCTGTGTTTCTGATCAATTGAACTGTTTGTTAGGAGAGATGCTGCATTGGATTTAAACCCCAAAGCAACAATTTTGTGTGACCATTCCATTTCATATAGTGTGTTCACAGAAATCTATTATCTGTGGTGTCATTCGAGCCTGTGGATATAAAGGACAACGATAGCTTGCCCTAAGCTGAATATTTTAAGCTCTGGAGTATCACAATCTTGTTGAGGTTTTGTTATTGCTTATATATCCTAAAATGAAACTATCAAAGTTGTTTTGGTTGATTTTGGCTGACATGGCAATTTATTTCAATAATCTTTGAATTGGTATCGATCTTTTTATAAATTAGTTCTGCAGTTTGAAAGAAGTGGCATCAGGGACATTTAAGAGACTCTTAGATAGGCACATGAATGATAGGAAAATGGAGACCAATGTAGAAGGGATGGATAATATTGATTTTAGAGTTGGTTAAACGTTCAGCACAACATTGTGGGCCAAAGGGCTGGTACTGTGCTGTTCTACGTTCAGTGTGATGAATGTATCTGATTAAAATTGTTTTTGAATATGTAACAGTGAAGCAAGTAAAGTTTCTATGCATTTCAGATATGATATTATTGTCATGTGAATGATGCAAACCTTTCAAATTCAAAACAAGTTCCTTAATAGTGACAAGAAGTTAAAGTTTCTGAAGGAAAACTTTAAATTGGCTAAAAAATGGGAGGAGGAAATCAAATTTGCACCAGTTCATTCGATATAAAAAATAAGTTTTTATTCCAAACACAGTTTCATGAACATATCATTTTAGTGCCCAGTCCAGAAATATTTATAACCTAGAGTTTATATTTATGTTTGCAAGGAAACACAATGACAAAGGATGAAACTGATGTTATCACAACCCAACAGTTGGTGCGTGGCCAAGTTAGTTAAGGCGTCGGTCTCGTGATCTGAAGGTCACTAGTTTGAGCCTCAGCTGAAGCAGCGTGTGTGTCCTTGAGCAAGGCACTTAACCACACATTGCTCTGCGACGACACTGGTGCCAAGCTGTATCGGCCTTAGTGCCCTTCCCTTGGACAACGTTGGTGACTTAGAGAGGGGAAACTTGCAGCATAGGCAACTGCTGGTCTTCCATACAACCTTGCCCAGGCCTGCGCCCTGGAAACCCTACAAGGTGCAAATCCATTGTCTCACGAGACTAACAGATGCCTATATAAAAAAAAACAAACAGCAAGGTGACATATTATGACCAAGAAGATGCACTTCTTCCCTGTAGTGGTAATATAAGAATATAACTCATCAGGATGAAGCTTGTTCATGTTGTTTCAACATTCCTATATCATTTCTATATTCACAGATAGTATACCAAGTAGCAAAATAAAATTACATAGCACATAATGTGGATATCCACAAAGAATCTGGAATACCCCAAACTTCAGAATAAATTGTTAAAAAGTGATACTGTGACTTCTCTACTGGCTGTTGATGGAGTACCAGTGCTTTTATAGGTGGTCCTCCTCTGTTTAATTTACTGCTTCTAACTTGTTTTGAAAACTTACTTTTAAACGCAATATTGCTTTATGATGAGTCGTGCTAAAGTTAGTAAAAATTAAGAGGACCCTCCTGTAACTTTGGAATCGATTATGGTGACACTTTGGAAGCACAAAAATGAACTTTTGGAGGTGTTCCAGCAACTCAGTGCTGAATTTAAATGGATGGATGGAAAATTGGATTCTATTCAAAAAACTTTAATTGAACACGATAAATGGATAAAAGAGAACAAAGACATTCTGACGATGTTCGACGCGAAGGTTGATGACCTGGAACAGATCTGTGATAAACAGTTAAAGGTTAATGAAGCATTAAGACAGAAGATTATCTACTTAGAAGATAGAAACAGACAGAATAATCTACGTATTCTGTGTTTTAATGAGTCATTGGAAGGTAATCAGCTTTCCGAATTTTTTGGAAACCCTTTGGCTAAATTATTTCCGAATATTTATAATCTCCACCTATGATAGACCGAGCTCACAGATCACCTTTACTAAGACATCCTCCAGAAGGATGCCCTCGTTCAGTGATAATTTGTCTTCATGACTTTCAAACAAAGGAACTTTTAATTCATAAATCTCGTCGGAAAGGTATGATTGATTATGAAGACCACAGGTTCAGAATTGTGGAAGATTTTTCACCCGAGGTGTTGAATGAGCGCTTCAAATTTTAAAAAGTCATGTCTGAGCTGTATAATACAGGATTTAAAACCCTCTCTTCGATACCCCGCTTGTCTTAGAATCATTTTGAAAAATGTCTGTCACAGATTGTTTCGTTTGACCGAAGAAGTGCAGGATTTCTTGAGTGCCGAATCGATTTCAGAAGTTTAACTGTTCAATAACTCTTTACACAAATTTATGTTGTGTCTGCCTGATGGATCCTTTTTTAAAGTCAGCAGTTTAACTGCTCATTACTTTCTTTTATGACAATTGCTTTTTCCACCCTTGGTATACATTCGCATATAATTTTTTTTGTATTTTTATCTCCTTGTTTAGAAAATTAAGGATTTAATATTAGTAAGTTTTCTTTGTGTTAATGTTTTCTAAGTTAATATGTTTTGAACTTTCATATTCCTTTCTAATATTTTTATACTCTAATTCTTCACGAGGTTTTGTTTAATATATTAAATTTTGCTCTGTTTTTTGCTATGTCTTGTTGGAAGCAGTTTTGCCTTGAAATTTTTTTTGGAGCTCAGCCAGTAGATTGTTTTGGGTGGGATGATAGGTTTAGTTGTCGACTGCCCTTTGGTCTATTTTCTCTCTTTGAGCAGGGGGGTGGGGGGAGGTTTTCTTCTTTTCAATCAGCTGTTTGGTTCTCTTAGATTCATTTGTTGCTTGGTTACTTTTTCTTAAAGCTCATTGTTTGGATTTAATATATATTCCGGCAGTTTTTATTCAAACATCTCCTTTAAGCAATATTTAAAATGGATCAGATTTCTAATTTACTTAGTTTTAATGTGAAAGGATTAAACCATCCTGTGAAATGTAATAAGATATTTAATTATATTAAGAAATTGAATGTCTCAATTTTTTTTTTACAAGAAACACATGTTCGTAAATGTGATAATTTACCTTTTTTCAGACATTGGAAGGGTTTATCTTTCCATTCCTCCTTTCAGGCTAAGGCAAGAGGACTGTAGATTTTTATAGACAATTCGGTTTCTTTCATTCAACATAATGTAATGTCTGATACCAATGGGCGCTTTGTTATAGTCTCAGGGAAATTAGATAATAAATTAATAGTTTTTGCTAATTTGTATGCCCTGAATATAGATGATCCAGGCTTTTTTGAACTTTTTTTTTCGTTTTTACCAAATTTAAGTTTATATTCTTTGATTTTAGGAGGAGACTTCAACTGTTGTTTAGATCCTATTTTAGATCATTCTTCTTCTAAACAATTTACTTGTAATAGATCTGCCTCTAATGAAATATGATCTTGTTGATGTTTGGTGTTTTCTACTTCTAACAGATAAAGAGTACACATTTTTTTCTCATGTTCATCATATTTATTCCAGGATTGATTTTTTTTTGTTGATAGCCAATTGATTCCATTAGTTTGATCCTGTGAATATAAAGAAATTGCTGTTTCAGATCATGCTCCTGTGTTTTTATCTTCAAATCTTCCAGGTATCTCCCAAATAAATAGATTCTGGTGTCTTAATTCAACTCTGTTATCAGATAAAGATTTTTAAAAATTTTTGGAGAGTCACATTATTCTATTTTTTTGAAGAGAATATGCTAGAAGAGACTTCTAGTCTTATTTTATGGGATGCTTTTAAGGCTTATATTAGAGGTCAATTTATTTCTTTTACCACTAGTGTTAGGAAAAAAGCTTATAAGAAGAGAATTGAATTAGCTAACAATTAGACCAAAAATATGCTTTGGCTCCAGATCCTGTTTTACGTAAAAGACGTGTTGAAATTAAAACTAAATACGATCTGCTTTTAACTTATCCAATTGAAATGCATCTTTTAAAAGATAAAAGTCAGTTTTATGTTCAGGGAGATAAAATGGGTAAACTATTAGCTAACCAATTAAAGACCTTTATAGTTAAACATCAAATTTAAGTAATTTCTGAGGCTAATTGTGATAAAACATCTGATCATTTAGAAATAAATGGTGCTTTTAGAGAATTCTACTCTAAACTTTATAGTTCTGATCCTCCTAAAGATAATACTCTAGTGAATAATTTTTTAGATCGATTAAACATTCCTACACTTTCTGATGATATTCAAAAATTGTTGTATCAACCTATTTCCTATGAGGAAATTGCCGAGGTTGTTCATTCCTTGCACTCGGGGAAGGCGCCAGGTCCTGTTGGATTTTCTGGAGAGTTTTATAAGGCTTTTTCCTCTTTGCTTATACCTTGTTTTTATTCTGTCCTTTCCGACTCTTTTAAATTAGTTAAGTTGCCACAATCTTTTTATGAAGCCTCTATTTTGCCTATTCTTAAAAAGAATAAGGACCCAATTTAATGTTCTTCTTATAGACCTATTTCCTTACCTAAAGTTGATACTAAAATTTTATCTAAACTTTTGGCTCATAGGATTGAAAATATTTTGCCATCTTTGATGATCAGACTGGATTTATCAAAAATCGATACTCCCATTTTAATATTTGTCATTTATTGAATGTTATTTATTCCCATTCTTAAGAGATTTCGGAATGTGTGATATCCTTAGGTGCTGAAAAAGCCTTTGATCAGGTTAAATGGAATTATTTATTTAAAACTTTAGAAAAATTTAACTTTGGGCCTGACTTTATTCAATGGATTAAATTACTTTATTTATCTCCTTCTGCTCAGGTTCTTACTAACTCTCACTACTCTGAACCATTTAAACTTTATCACGGAACTAGACAAGGTTGTCCCTTGAGTCCTTTGCGTTTTGATTTGGTCTTAGAACCTTTAGCTACCGCTTTCCGGGAATCTAATGATATCACTGGTATTTTAAGGACGGGTATTACCCATAAGGTTTTGCTTTATGCTGATGAGCTTTTGCTCTACATTTCTAATGTGGAGTCTTCTTTATCTTCTCTACCTTCTTTACTTTCTTGCTTTAGTCAGTTCTCTGGATTTAAACTTAACTTCCATAAGAGTGAACTTTTTCCTTTGAGTAATTTGGTATTAGTTAATACTAATCTTCCTTTTAAAATTGTAAGGAATCTATTTACTTATTTGGGCATAACAATTATGAGGAATTATAAATTCCTTATTAAGGAAATTTTTTTTGCCCTTTTGAATTATGTTAAGAAGGCACTTTCAAATTGGTCACCCCTCTCTCTATCATTCATTGCCGAATTAATTCTATTAAAATGAATATTTTGCCTAACTTTTTATATTTATTTCAGGCCATACCTGTTTTTATTCTTAAATCCTTTTTTGATTCTTTGGATTCTATTTTATCTTCTTATATACAGAAGAATAACATTTCTCGGTTAAATAAAGTTTATCTTCAAAAAGCTGAAAAGAAAGGAGGTTTAGCCTTATCCAATTTCAGGTTTAATTACTGGGCAGTCAATATTCGACATCTTAAGTTTTGGTTACATTATATAAATCAAGAGGACTGTCCGATCTGGGTTTCTTTGGAAGCTAATTCTGTTGATAAATTCTCTATTATTTCTCTTCTTGGATCCTCAATTCCTTTATCTTTAAGTAATTTAACTGATAATTTTGTAGTTAAACACACTTTGAGGATTTGGGTACAATTTAGAAAATATTTTGGTTTATTGAGTTTTTCACTTTTCAGTCCCATTTTTTCTAACTATTTTTTAAAACCGTCTATGTCTGATGGACTTTTTAAAGAGTGGAATAGATTGGGTATTAAATATTTTTATGATTTGTTTGTTGAAGGTACTCTGTCTTCATTTGAACAACTGTCAGTTAAGTATAGCCGACCGAGAACCCCCTTTTGTCGATATTTACAAATTAGAGACTTTTTGCGTTCTCAAGTTCATACATTTCCTAAAAGTCCAGATAAAAATTTACTTGATATAATTTTTAATTTGAAACCCTTCCAAAATGAATCTACTTCTAATATTTATGCTATGTTGTTGGGAATGAGAAATATTCCTTTAGATAACATTAAAAATCTTCGGGAACAAGATTTACAGATTTCAATTTCCGAGGACACTTGGAATGAAATTTTTAAACTGGTTAATACTTCTTCGTTATGTGCCCGTCATTCCCTTCTACAATTTAAAGTGGTTCATAGGGCCCATATGTTTAAAGATAAGCTGTCTCGTCTTTATTCGGATATATCTTCCTTTTGTGATAGATGTATTATCGGAGAAGCTTCATTAATCCGTATTCTTTGGACTTGTCCGAGTCTTGAAAAATATTGGAAGGAAGTATTTCAAACTTTCTTAGTGCTTTTTAAAGTAAATTTTAAACCTAATCCTTTGACGGCCTTATTTGGTATTGTTGGAGGAAATTATATTATTTTGGAGAAACAAGATCTGCATATTTTGGCCTTTCTTTCTCTTATAGCCAGGAGGGCATTGTTGCTGAAGTGGAAGGATGCCACTCCGCCTACTCCTACTCATTGGTTACATGATGTCACGTCTTGCTAAAATTTAGAGAAGATTCGCTGTTCAATTTCTGAACCTAGAAAGATTTTTTAACATAATGGGGACCTTGTTTGAATTATTTTCATAATCTTTGATTTGCTATTAAGCACAGATGTTGGCAAACAATATGTTCTATTATATGTTAAGAATCTTTTCCTTTTTTTTAACCTAACAGCTGTTTTTTCTGGTAGTGGGTTCAGATTTTTTTTTTGTAATAATATAATTATCTCTTTTCAATATTATGTTTAAATGTCATTTTATATGGATATGGGATAATTACACCTCATCTGTGATTTCATTATATTATAATTGATATATATTATATATTCTACTGTACTCTGTATTCTTTTATGTAAGAAATTAATAAAAATATTGGAAAAGAAAAAGTGATACTGTATTGGTGCTTCTAGGCAAGATGGTGCCTGCGTACAATACTCCTTCAGTCGACATCTTCTGGATAGATCATGAAACCATATATTTCACTTCTTTTATGCCTTTTACATTTGTTTTATCTCTTGAATGTGAATCTGGAAGTGTTGGAGACTATGATTTGCAGTTTGGAGGTCGTTTGGGTGTTTCAGCACCCTGCAGTCTCCAAGGGGATTCTGGGAGGCAAAGGCAGCATGTGAGAACCTCATAGCAAGAAGGCTGCAAGTCGATCTTCAACTCCATATCACCAATTGAAGTTTCCATTGTTCACTGATTACAACAGTGCAGGGGGCTAAAACGCAGGCTGTCTGCCTTTTTATTACTGGGGGATCACTCTGCTGCTGTAGGGGGGGAGACTGTCTTTTTAGCTCTGATGAGACTATGCTGCTACGGAGGGGGAGACTGCCTTTTTATCGCTGGTGAGTTCACTCTGCTAAAGAGAGGGAGACCGTTGTCCTGGTTTTCTACATTTTGGATGTGGACATGGACTGGACTGTTTTTTAGTCTTACGGTTTTTTGTATTCTGTGTTTTTGCCTAACCTTTCTTGGTTTTTGTGTGCAGGGGAGGGAGATTTAGGGGTCAAAGTGCCTGCTCCATTTTTGTTTGTTTTTTTTTTGTGTGGGGAAGAGGGATTTGGGTGTTGATGGTGGTGCTGCTGTTCTTTTCTTTCTTGTGTCACGTACCCCATGACAGGGATAAAGAAACCAGCAGAAATAGAAACCACTTTGGAGTCCAGTATTGCTATAAACTACTAATATTTATTAGTAACTACACAATACAGTAATATAAGTGTAGATAAATTAAACAGGTTAGCAATGATTATATATAAAAGTAAGTGTGGAATATATATGTATGAAAAACCAAGCTTCTTTAAGTCTAGGGGTAAAAAGATACAGTCTTACGATGTTGAGTAAAGTTCAGTTCAGTTCGTGGTATTTAGTGGAGTAGTGATGGGGGGGGAGAGAGAGAGAGATAGAGATAGAGATGAGTCCTCAGGTGAGCTGATGAGCTGATGCTGTCGAGCTTCTCGTCGTCCTCCGAAATCCTTTACAAGTCACCGACTGTGAATTTAACCAGGGGGACCGGTCTTCTGTGGTGGAGTTATCACCCAGGCGATGGTGGACACAGAGACAACTCTCCACCAGTCAACCCCTTCTCCTCAAACTGGAATAGCAATTTGGATCGATCGGCCTGATCGATCCTCCAAAACCCACTTTCTCTGTGGGCACCACAATGTTCACTCAGTGTCCAGATCATGTGTCTGAGGTCTGTATCATCTGACCTATTTATCTCACCAGGCTGAGCATCACCTGTCATTCAAAGAGTCGCTCCTTCCTTTGTCTGTAAAGGAAATGCACAAGCAGGCAACAAGTCATTGAAGAAATATCAACAATCTGCTGAAAATCATAACATTGAGTGTCCATTAAATAACACCGCCTTCGGTCACCATAGCAACTTTTGAGCTGCTCGGTGCTGTCTCCAACTCCAAACTCAGTAAAAATCCAAAGTTACTTCCAATGCCTTAAAGTGACAGTCCAACCGTTAATCTTCGTCTCTCTCTCTCTCTCTCTCTCTCTTTTCAAAAGCAACATATCGGTGGTAAATAACTCTCTCTCTGTCCCTCTTCAAATTTTTAATAGGGACACTCCTGGATCCCCTCACACTTGGTTTTGTGGCGATTGGGAGAATAAAAAATTCAGAATTGTATGCTTTGATAGTAAGTAAACCTTTGAACCTGTTAACTCCTTGGTATCCCATTCAAACTTTTACAGAATTGTGCAATACCACAATTCCTCACCACATTTAGCTTTCGCATAGGATACAACAGGGACTCAGTATTCCTCTGGATTCTGTGAACACTGTATGGTGCACAGGCACAACAAAGTAGAGTCACTGCCTTATTGCATCAGGGACATGAACCCTGATGTTGCCTGCATGGAATCTGCCTGTTCTCCCTGTGACTGCGTTGATTTCCTCTCACATCTCAAAGACATGCAGGTTGGTAAGTTAATTAGCGATTGTAAATTGTCCTAAAGTAGGTAGACAAACGGGAGAAAATTAGGAGAGTTGATGTGGGTAGAATCAATTTGGGATTAATGTAGGATAGAATAAATGAGTTATTGATGGTCTGCATGGACTTGGTATGCCAAAGAGCCTGTTCATGCTGTTTGACTCTACAACCATCAAACGTTGTCAAGATAATCGTTAAATGATGGGTAACTTTTTAGGACATAAGATGCTTCATGAAGTACTGTGCAAAAGTCTGAGGCACATATATATATATATATATATATATATATATATATATATCTTGGGTGCCACTGACGTTTGCACAGTACTGTAGCAATTTTATTTATTACACTGTACTGCTGCTGCAAAAATAAAATATTTCATGACCTGTGATTCTGATATGGGTCGCTATTGTGAACTGAGAGTGGGAAGGGGGTTGGGAGAAGAGAATCATGGTTGGGAAAGAGGGAAGAGGGAGCAGGAAGCACCAGAGAGACATTCTGTAATGTTTAATAAACCAATTGTTTGGAATCAAATGGCCTTGACTGGTGTCTCAGGACTGTGTGTGTCTGCATCTGTGCATTCTCCTGCCGCTGGCATTTCTTCTGTGCCACCTGTCCCAACCCCTCCCGTGGCACTCCACCCTTGCCATTCCCAACATCCTTTGCTCCTGTGAGATTTACAAACTCACTCTCCGCTTCACATTGCCAAATAGAGCACCCTATACACTACAGTGCCTAATACTTTTGCACAGTATTATATTTGTCAATGTGGAGCAGAAAGTGAATTTATAAATATATACTGTATGTGTGTGTGTGTGTGTGTGTGTGTGTCTAAGACTTTTGCAAAGCACTGTACTAACTTAAAGGTTACTTCTTCAATATTTGCAGTTTGTTTCACTACACACAGAACTCAATGAAAGGCAAGCTGTTCCAATATAACACTGCTAAATGCCATGGAAGACCTCTCTTGATAGTGGAAATAGTTGATAATGTTTTCAGCAAATTATTACATCCTGGATTTATATGTCATATTCCATTCATATTGTGATTGGCATAATCCAATTGATTTGTTCCAACCTAAAATGACAATTAGGTTTGTTTCTATGTTTCTTGTCAAACTATTCCCATGACTCTAATTTACAAATCAAATACAGCTGCTTTTTAAGTACACAGATATGGTGGATAACCCACATTGTTCATGTGCAGTAATCACATATGATGGTATTATTGTGACAGTGATTCAGCTCTTTTAAGCACAACAAATTTTTACTTATGAAACACGTTGTCACAAAGTCAACGTTTCTTTTCATAGTTCAGAATCAGATTTAAGTAATCAGATCACATTTTTAATAATGCAGAGCCTTCCATAATTTTATGCTTAATCAACCATAAATGAACTATTAAAGTTGTTGTATAAGCAGCAATCTCATGAACAGGTTATTTGAGACTTTTTAAAAAATGACTCCAGTTTCATTTGCTTTGATTGTTATTAAATGGAGTTACAATGAATGAGATTTGATGCCCATTACATTCCAATCACATCATGACAACCTTCAAGTCAAGAAATTGACATGCCTTCTTGCCAGGGAATGTGAAAGTAAAATTTATTGGAACAGAACTTCAATTAGTACTTATAATGAAAAGATATACATAATTAAAACTGTGTAGATTGCATATTAAATGTACTTATTTGTTTTTAATATGAATAAAATACACAGTGCATGATACAGATATACATTAAGTTTGAAGAATAGCTTTGTCATAAACAATTATATTGTGTCTTGGTGTTTGGAATTGAGAGATGCTGTAACAAGTGTTAGACTCATGGCATTTCTCCACTTTGATGGGAACTAAGGGACTTGTAATAGAGGGAGGTACAATATCTTACTCAGACTTTCTAAGTACAATTGTAAGATAACTGTCAGCCTTAAGCGATGACAAGTATATTTTTTAAACATAACATTTTTCCTCTCACTCAAAGGTCAGCTGTTCAATACTGCAGTTTGCTTTGCAATTTACTGAATTGCAGACAAGCTGAACTTCTTCCATACCAGTTGTTGGTTTCCTCAGCACTGAATTCAACACAAAATTTCTTCTAAGACAAGCAATGATTTTTGCTGTTATCAATCGATTACTTTATGGATTCAAATGCCATCCATCTTTCCACTGTTTAACAGTACTAGATTATTCTTCTACTGTACATCCTAAATGCATTGTGAGCCAACAATATCTCCAACCTGTTCCAATCTAAATATAAGAAAATAAACAAAAAAAAGAACAGAAATATTTTAAAAGTCCCTTCCGCTATTCAACAGGAACATGTTCAATCTGATCATTAACCTCCACTCTTCTTATCTGCCTACTCTCAATTACATTTGATTCTCCTGTCATCCAAAAATCTACCTGTCTTAACTTTGAATATACATACTGACTCAGCATTGTTATGTACCCCTAGGGTTCATATTCTCTGTGGACTCTCACTTTAAAATGCCAGGAGAATGAGACTGACTTTCGGACACTGTTTGAGCTTGCTCCAGGGAGAGAGCGAGAGCGATGGAGTTATTTGATGGGCAATCGATGTTATGGTTTCTCTACAGCTTGTTTTGAATATACAAGGACACACAAACACACACAGTTTGAGTCAAAATGGATTCGGTCAATGGAAGACACCAGTGAATCGGTCGCTGCTTTAAACTTTCAGTATCCCAAAAGGGGTGAGTTGAGTTCGATCCTGAGTATTGATAAATGACTCTCACAAGTTTTCTGCAACTAGAACAAGTTTGCAGGAAAAGAGGAGAGATAGGTTTGAAACAGAAGAAACCTAGTGACAAAAAGATCACTGTTTGGACTCACTCTCTAAATAGTCCATGAGGGTGAGTTTGTTTCCATTCGACTTCAAAAGTGTGATTATCACTTAGTTAATCCACAGGAGTTGGTTCTCTGGTGAGGGGAAAACCTTTGTGAATACCACATATGTATTTACCCTTTGGGTGTGGTAGTTCACTGAAGAAAGGCACCCATGTTACAAATCACTGTTAGAGTTACTTCATATGTCATGGAACTGGATAAGTGGCTATCACGTTGTGTGCTTGGGGTAACCTTGTGGAATCTACCAGCGTGTCGACTCTTGCCTGGGTGGTGGTTCCCTTGAAGAGGGTCCCCTTAGTGATAGGCTACTGTTGGTGATAATCCATACGTGAATTCTGTTGGAGTATCCTGTGGCCACCACTTTGAGATGTCCCATAGCTGAATTCGGGTGTGGTGCCACTTGTGTTGAAAGGATATTCATTGAAGATCACTGTCGGTGATATTTCGTGTGTGGCGGAGATAAAACCTATTACTATTGTTATTTTGTATTGCTGTCGTGGAATCTGTGCAATATCGACGTAATTGCCTTCTCACATCATTCGCCTTTGGATTACAAACATCTTGCATTAACCAACCTGTTCATCTGAACTGTACTTTTTTTTTTACATACCATCCTAAGACCATATCAATTACCACCTAAGTTTGAAGAAGTTTGGGTTTTATATTCACACATCTATATATGCATAAACTCTGCTAACCTGTTTGATTTATCTGGTTTTATGTTACTTTATTACGTAGTTACTAATAAAATTGAATTAGTTAACAGCCAAACCAGACTCCAGGTGTGTTCCATTTCTGCTGGTTCTTTAACCCGTTACGGGGTACGTAACAGCATCCACAACTCTCTGGGGTAGAGAATTTTAAAGGTGCTCAATCTTCTCGGAGCAGAAATTTTTCCCAGTCCTGGTCTTTTATGTCTTACCTATTACTGTATTACTGAACTATGCCTCTTCCCAACCACAGTTCTAGAAACATTTATTAGGAAAAATCATCCAAACAGCATTTACTCTTCAGATTCCTATGTATTCCAATAATGTCTTTTTTCTTCTTCCTAGCCTCAGAGTATAAGCAAAACTATTTAACCTTATAAGAACAACAGTTTTTCTGAGAAATCAATTTGATAAGCTTCTCTGTACTGACTCCAAAACAAATATACCCTTCAGGGACCATACTCGAGATGTTGTTTCACAAAGACCTGTACATTTGGCAAGAACTCTCCGTTTTCATACATTATCCCTCCAGCTAAAGAGTCTGAATTCCACTTGTCTTCCAAAAAATGGCAATTGGATTCTTGTTTATGTCATGGATTTCCATTTAGTCTGAAACAGGCTGGGTGCTGTGAGCACTCAATGATAGGCATGACTCAAGATGAAATGGGCTAAATCATTGCGGCTAATATGGCAGTGGAGCTACCTAACTCAAAATGAAGTGACTGTTTTTAGTAGCAAAATAGGAATGTGACATAATGACAAAATAAGTCGGGCTTTAAATAATTTTTGGAGCTCCTTCCTTAGGGGAGAAACATTGAGTACCAAAGCACTGTAAAAATGATTCCAATATATAGAATAAATGCAAGGAGAGACTTCTGATACATTCTTATTGTTACATGATGGGGTTCTATATTTTCATAATTGTGTGGAAATCACAGAACTGGGCAAATCCGTCCCTAGGAATTCACATTAATTTTCTGTTCTGTATTTATTATTGTAGATCTAATGTTTAATTAAGCATTCTTTGCTATTTACATAATTCATTACATGTTCTATGTATAAGTATGTGAATGGCATATTATTATTTCATAAGAGTGCATATTGCCAAAGTCCAGAATGATGTAGAGGACATGTTTATCCTGATCTTTTCGTGTTTTTTCTTTTAAGTAGTTTTATGTTTTGGTGTTACAAAACATAACAGTGGTGATGAGGAAATTTTAAAATGAAACCAAGATGACCACCTACAGTACCTGTTGAAGTACAGCGAGGCATTCGAGTTAAAATGTGCATCACACATATTTCTTCTCAAGGGGTAGTGAAAGATGGTCGAATTAAAAAAGGCAAAAAATTGACGAAGTTCGTTATAAATAGTGAGTACTTGGTGATGATAATAGTAATAAATAAAAAGAAGCAGAAATGACTGGCTATATCAGAAGGATAGACATGTTTGATTGCACAACAGATAGCTGTTTTGCATACTGAGCAAATTGAACAATATTTTGAAGAACATGTAATAGACAATGAGAAATGAATGATAGTTTGCTGAGTGTAATAGGTTGAAAGCACACAAATTACTTAAAAGTTTGACTGCTCCAACCAAACCAGCAAAAGTTAGCTTTTTAGATATTATGAAAGTAATGCAGGAACATTTAGAACTGAGACCATTATTATTTGCAGAATACTTTAGGTTTCATAAGCAGAATCAAAAGGCAGCAGAATTCATGTCAGCATACGTGGACTAATTGAAGGGATTATCTGAGTACTGCCAGTTCAGTAATAGGATTAATGATGCACTGTGAGATCATTTAGTTTTTGGAATTTTACAAGCAAGCTTTCAAAAATGGCTCCAAATTGAAGCACAACTCAAATTTAAGAAAGCAATTGAAATCATTGTATCAATGGAAACAGCATACAGAGATGCAATTGAGTTGCAGTCAGGAATGAAAGTGAGCATGAACAAATTTGCAATGTCTAAACGGAAGCTGGCCTGGCTTAACAAATTGTCGCAGGGGCTCATGTACATCAGACCAATGCAGATCTAAGGGTGAAACTTGCAGAACATGGAACAAAGTAGAATACATACGAGGAGCATGTTGGATAGGCAAAAATGAATGGACCACACAGGGAGGAGACAAAGATAATGAATCAAGATGCATTTTCAAAAAGAGCACTAATTTGCATGCTGTTGATGAAAAACCTTGAGATTTACAATATGAAAACTAACAATAAATAAGCAATACGGCATACACCAGAAGTGAATGGCAAATTAATTAAAATGGAATTGGACACTGGCTTGGCTGTTTTTGACATTCCACAAAATGAGTTTAAACAGCATTTCAAAGATACTGAACTGAAGCCTGTAGAGATCCAACTAAGAAGTTATACTGGAGAAAAGATAAACTCCCGTGGGAATGACATTTGTGATAGTGAAATACAGTACAACAATCAACAAGCCATATTGGGCTTGTATGTGGTAAAAACAGGAGCACCAACATTGTGGGGTTGTGATTGGCTGAGGCAGCTCTTCTTGATTGGAGATCCATCCACCATTTGTATGCCACACCCCTTGTAATACAGTCAATTGAAAGTGAATTAAGAAAGATATTGGATGATGCCACAACAGTGTTCAAGGATGGCACTGAAAACCTCAAACATATCAAGGGCAAAGAGTAAAATAGTGTTAAATGAAAATGCCACACCCAAGTTTTGCAAAGCCCATCCAGTTCCTTATACTATCCGTGATAAAGTAGTCAGTGAGCTAGGTTGCATGGAGGCTGAAGGAATTCTTTCCACGGTTGAGTGGAGCCCATGGGCAATGGTAATAGTTCCAGCAGCCAAGAAGAATGTGCCTGTCAGGATCTGGGGTGATTTCAAGGTCACCATCAACCCAGTACTGAAAATAGATCACTTCACTAAAGTGGACTTAGCTGAGGCCTATCTACAGATGAAGATAGAAGAAGAGTCCAAACTGTTTCTCACCATAAATACTCACAAATGGCTTTTTCACTGTAATAGGCTTATTTTGGAGTAGAATCTGCACCCACACTCTGGCAGAAAGCTATGGACCAAGTGCTGCAAGGCTGTCCAGGCACTTAGTGTTACCAGGATGACATCATTCTTACTGGTAAGGATGATAAGGAAAATTTCCAAGTCCTCAAGACAGTGTTAAAACAATTAGAAGATTATGGGCTCAGAACACGATGTAACAAGTGTGAATTCTTTAAAGCAAGCATCACTTACTGTGGTCACACCATTGGTGCACAAGAATTACACAAGTATGCAAAGAAAATTCAGGTAGTGGTGGCTGCTCCAAGGCCAAAGTACACATCTCTGTTGTGGTCCTTTTCAGGACTTGTCAAATACTATAATAGGTTCCTGCCAAATCTGGCTGCTGAGCTCCACCCTTTCAACTCATTACTATGGATCAGGAAGAAGTGACAATGGACAAAGCAATGTGAGGTAGCTTTCCAAAAAGGTAGATGAACTGTTGACGTCAAACACTGTACTCAGAAATTATGATCCACATCGTCCAGTGAAGCTTGCCTGTCATGCCTCACCTTACACTATAGCTGCAGTCATGTTACATGTTGTGAGTGATGGAAGTGAATGCCCAATAGCCTTTGCATCTCATTCCCTTATTGCTGCAGAGAAAAAATATGCACAGATTTACAGAGAGTCCTTGAGTCCGGATTGGGGTGTAAAATGTTTCAACAAGTACATGTATGGGAGAGAGTTTACCCTCATTACTGATCATTAAACACTCATGTCCATTTTCAATCCACAGTAGGGTGTCCCACTAACAGTAACAGTACATATACAGAAATGGGTTCTATTCCTTGGAGGACACAATTACAGGATTGAACTCAGGAGGACAATTAACAATAGCAATGCTGACATTGATATTTTCTGGTTTCAGGTCTACATGACCATCCAACATGGCTGGAATGAGCAACAGGAATTCAACTAGCCCATTTTTACCAGCACCGAGATGTACTTGCCATTGATGAGGGTTGCCTTATGTGGGGATTGAGAGTTGTTGTACCATCCAAGCTGAGAGCTAAAGTGTTGGAGAAGGTACATGCCGAAATGAAAGCGTTGGCCTGGGATAGATCAGAACTGTTTGGGATGCCATCTCGTCCAGAGCATCTAGGAGAACAAAGAAGAAAGGTGGTCAGAGCTGTCAGGACCACTTCCTGCCATTTCAGAGTCAACTCCTACAACCACCAAGGAGGTTCCAGAACCCAAGATTATTTTACAGACACAAGTCTCACCTGACAAACAGAGTGACACCTGTTGTTAGGAAAGACACCCTACAAGAGTAACAAATCCTCCACAGCAATTAAATCTTTTGGCCTGAATGGGATCATTTAAAATTTAGTATGCTGTGGATGTCTATTTAGTAGTTGTATATATACTATACAATGACTATATACTGTATATAGTGTATGTTAAGAAGTGTTCTGTGTATGTTGAGAAGTGTTCTATATAGCTAAGCAAGGAGGAGTATTGTGTATTTAACATTTCAGTAATATTCGAGTAATATTGTAAATATATTGTTTGATTAAGCAGACATAATCCATTATAGGTTATGAGCAAAATTACGTTAATGGCATACGTCATTATGCCATTACGTCTCGCAAATGTATAGAATGCAGTAGAATGCACATTTATCCCAGTTTTCCCATGGTTTTCTTTTGATTAGTTTTATATTTTGGAGTTACAAAACATAACCTTTTCTTAAAGGAGACATATTTCACAATTTAGGTATAAATAACATGAAATGGTATAACAAGAAAGACTCATCAACTCAGTCTGAATTGAAGGAGGCTAAAATGATGAAAGTAAACAAATTCTGAAACCATCTGATTAGTTTAAGATGCTCCTTGTTAAGGCAGAAGAGAACTGCTGGAGGATACTGAGTTACAATGATACAACCAGTCTGGACAATTTCAACAATAATCTGTAGAAATTTGTTTAAGTTTTTGGTGACAAGCTGAACCTTCTTAACCTCTTCAGAAAGTGAAGGCATTAGTACGCTTTCCTTTTGATTCTATTTAGAGTATGTCTTGGGCCCAGGACAGATCATCCGATAGAAATTTAAAGCTGTTGAGTCTCTCTACCTTGGATTCACCCACTGTAGACTTAATGATTTTTGCCCTCCTTCCTCTTCCTGAATTATCAATCAGCTCTTTATTTTGCTGACATTGAGCGAGATGTATTTATTATGGCACCACTCAACCAGGTGTTTTATCTCACTCTGCTAAACTGACTCATCGCCAACTGTGATTTGTCGAACAACAGTAGTGGCATTGGCAGATTTGAAGATGGCATTGTAGCTGTGCTTAAAAACACAGTTACACAGAGAGCAGAGCAGTCATAGAACCGCCTGTCTAGTCTGTGCCTAACCATTTAAGGTGCCTATAGCATTAATCTGCATACTGACCATAGCCCTCCATACCCCTACTATCAATGTAACTATCCCAAACTTCTCTTAAACGTTGAAGTTGTGCTGATGTGCATTACATGCTCTGGCAGCTCATTCCACACTCTCACAACCCTGTGAGTGAGGATGTTTCCCCTCATATTTCCCTTAAATTTATTACCTTTCACCCTTAACCCATAACCTCTAGTTGTAGTCCTACCCATCTTCAATGGAAAAATGCCTACTTGCAGATAGAACAGACTGGTGCGAAGCTTGTCATGATGGTGTCCCGACGGCTCCACCAGGAGTTGACGCAAGGCAAGGCAAGGCAAGGGAATACCCCTGATAATTTTGTATATCTCTATCAACTCTCCCTTCAACCTTCTGTATTCCAAGGAATGAAGTCCATACCTTTTCAAGCTTTCCTTTTAACTCTGATCCTTCAGTCCCAGCAATATTTTGTAAATTTTCTCTGCACTCTTTTGACCTTATTTACATCTTTCCTGTAGGTAGGTGACTAAAACAGCACACTATACTCCCAATTAAGCCTCACCAATATCTTATACAACTTCAACATAACATCCCCTTTCCTGTAATCATTACTTCGATTTATGAAGGCCAATGTGCTAAAGGTTTTCTTTATGACCTTATCTATCTGCGTCCCCATGTTCAATGAATTACGGACCTGTATTCCCAGATCTTTTGGTTCTACCACATTCCTCAGTGCTCTATGGTTCACTGTGTAAGACTTACCCTGGTTGGTCCTACTGAAGTGCAACACCTCACACTTGTTTGCATTAAGTTCCATCTGCCATTCTTCAGCACATTTTTCCAGCTGGTCCAGATCCCACTGCAAGCTCTGAGAGCCTTCCCACCTGTCCTCTACACCACTAATTTTGGTGTCATCCACAAATTTGTAGATCCAGTTAAATACATTAACATCCAGATCATTCATAAAGATAATCAACAACAATGGACCTACAGTACACCACTATTCACCGACCTACAGTCAGAGAGGCAACCATCTACTACCACTCTCTGGCTTCTCCAACAAAACCAATGTCTTATCCAATTTACTACCTCATCTTGAATGCCAAGTGACTGAACCTGCTTAACCAACATCCTATGAAGGATCTTGTCAAATGCTTTGCTAAAGTCCACTGCTTTGACTGCATCAACGTTCTAGGTAACCTCCTTGAAAAGGTCTATAAGATTGGTTAGAGATGACCTACCTCACACAATGCTGTGCTGACGATCCCTAATCAGTTCACATCTATCCAAATACTCATATATCTGATCCCTTAGAATACCTTCCAATAATTTTCCTACCACTGATGTCAGGCTTACTGGCCTATAATTTACTGATTTAACTTTAGAGTCTTTCTGAAACAACATAGCAAAATTAGCTATCTTCCAAACCTCCGGTACCTCCCCTGCCACTAAGGATAATCTACATTTCTCTGCTAAGACCCCTGCAGTTTCTGCACTTGCCTCCCACAGGTCTGAGGGATCACCCTGTCAGGCCCAAGGGATTTATTCACCAGGATAGCAAACACCTCTTCCTCTGTAATCTGTACAGGGTTCATGACTTTGCTGCTGCTTTGTCCCACTTCTATAGACTCTGTGTCTGTCTTTTGAGTAAGTATAGATGCAAAAAACTCCATTAAAGCTCTCCACCAACTCTTTTGGCTCTACACATAAATTATCATTCTGATCTACCAGAGGACCAATTTTGTCCGTTGCAATCCTTTTGCTCTTAACATAATCTGTAGAATCCCTTAAGATTCTCCTTGACTTTGTCTGCTCAGGAAACCTCATAGCTTCTTTAAGCCTTTCTGATTTCTTTCTTGTGTTCTCTTACATTTCTTATTCTCCATAAGCACCTCATTTGTTCCTACCTTCCAATACTTGCTATGCCCCTCCTTCTAACTCATAACCAGGGCCACAATATCTCTTAAAAACCAAGGTTCCCTAAACCTGTTATCTTTATCTTTTATTCTGACAGGCACATACAAGCTTTGTACTCCCAAAATTTCACTTTTGAAGGCCTCCCACTTGTCAAGTACGCCTTTGCCAGAAAATAGCCTGCCCCAATCCACACTTGCCAGATCCTTTCTGATACCATGAAAATTGGTCTTTCTCCAATTTAGAATCTCAGTCCATGGATCAGACCAGACCTATCTTTTTCCCCATATTTACTTTGAAACTAACAGCATTATGATGGCTAGATGCACAGTGTTCCCCTACACAAACTTCTGTCACCTGCCCTGTGTCATTCTCAAATAGCAGATCAAGTATCTCACACCCTCTCATTGGGACTTCTATACACTGATTAAAGAAACTTTCCTGAACACATTTGACAAGCTCTATCCCACCTAGTCCCTTCACAGTATGGGAGTCCCAGGCAACATGTGAAAAGTTAAGATCACCAGCAATAACAACCTTATGTTTCTTGCAACAGACAGTGATATCTCTATAAATTTATTCCTCTAAATCCCATGGGCTGTTGGATGGTGAAAAATATAGCCCCATTAACATGGCCACAGCTTTCTTACTTCTCAGTTCCACCCATGCAGCCTCACTAGATGAGGTCTGCAGTCTTTCTGACTGAGCACTGCTGTGACATTTTTCCTGATTCATAATGCTACCTCCCCTCCTTTAAACTCTCCCACTCAATTGCATGTAAAACAATGGATCCCCATAATATCGAGCTGCCAGCCCTGCACCTCCTGCAATAAAGTCTCACTAATGGTTACAATACCATAATTCCAGTTGTTGATCTATGCTTTTTCTATAGTACTCCTTGAATTGACAACTACACGGCTTAGGACATTAGTCGCACCATGCTCAACCTTTTGACTCCTGGCTTTGTCTGAGGCCTTAACAACATCTGGCTCCACAACCTCTCTACTATCTATTCTGGTACTCTGGTTCCCATCCATCTGCAAATCTAGTTTAACCCACCCCCCTCCACCCAACCCATGCAGCAATAGCAAATTTTTTGCCTCCTCCAGTTCAGGTGCAAACAATCTCTTCTGTGCAAGTCCCACCATCCCTGGAAGAGTGCCCAATGATCCAAAAATCTGATACTCTCCCTTCTACACCAACTTCTTAGCCATGTGTTAAGCTGTATGATTTTCCTTTTTCTGGCCCCAGTGGTACGTGGTACACGTAGCAATCTGGCAATCACTAATCTGGAGGTCCTACCCTTTAAGTTAGCACCTAATTCCCTGAATTTATTTTGCAGAACCTCGTCACTCTTCTTACCTATCTCATTGGTACCTACATGGACCACAACCTCTGGTGGCTCACCCTCCACTGAAGAATGCTGAGGACTTGATCCGAGATGTCCCAGACCGTGGCACCCAGGAGCCAGGATCAGTGCTAATCTGCACACACAGACTTGAGGTGCCCCTATGTTGATGATCAGCAAGAAGTAGGAGGTGTTGTTGCCAATTCGTGCTGAATGAGGTCCGCCAATGAGGAAAACGAGTAGCCAGTGGCAGAAGGAGGTTAGGTGGCCAAGCCTGATGATGAGTTTGAATAGGATAATTGTAGGAACATAGAAACATAGAAAACCTACAGCACAATACAGGTCCTTTGGCCCACAAAGTTGTGCTGAAACTTAGAGTTTACTAGGCTTACCCATAACCCTCTATTTTTCTGAGCTCCATGTACCTATCCAAAAGTCTCTTAAATGACCCTATCGTATCCACCTCCACCACAGTTGCCAGCAGCCCACTCCATGCACTCACCACTCTCTACGTAAAAAACTTACCCCTGACATCTCCTCTGTACCTACTCCCCAGGACCTTAAACCTGTGTCCTCTTGTGGCAACCATTTCAGCCCTGGGAAAAAGCCTCTGACTATCCACACAATCAATGCCTTTCATCATCTTATACACCTCGATCAGGTCACCTCTCATCCTCCGTCGCTCCAAGGAGAAAAGGCCGAGTTCACTCAACCGGTTTTCATAAGGCATGCTCCCCAATCCAGGCAACATCCTCGTAAATCTCCTCTGCACTGTTTCTATGGTTGACAGATCCTTCCTGTAGTGAGGTGACCAGAACTGAGCACAGTACTCCCAGTGGGGTCTGACAGGGTCCTTTAGCTGCCAGTATTGTGTTCAATGCCAAGCTGTAGCTGATGAACAGCACTCTGACATAGGAATTCCTGCCATCCTGATGCTTCAGGGCAGAGTGAAAAGCTAAAGAAACCATAGCTGGTGTTACCATAAGACCATAAGACAAAGGAGCAGAAGGTGGCCATTCAACCCATCGAGTCTGCTCCGCCATTTTATTATGAGCTAATCCATTCTCCTATTTAGTCCCACTCCCCTGCCTTCTCACCATAACCTTTGATGCCCTGGCTACTCAGATACCTATCAATCTCTGCTTTAAATACATCCAATGACTTGACCCCCACTGCCTCCTGTGGCAACAAATTCCATAGATTCACCACCCTCTGGCTGAAAAAATTTCTTTGCATCTCTGTTCTGAATGGGTACCCTTCAATCTTTAAGTCATGCCCTCTCGTACTAGACTCCCCCACCATGGGAAACAACTTTGCCACATCCACTCTGTACATGCCTTTCAACATTCGAAATGTTTCTATGAGGTCCCCCCTCATTCTTCTAAACTCCAAAGAGTACAGTCCAAGAGCGGTCAAACGTTCCTCATATGTTAACTCTCTCATACTCGGAATCACTCTAGTGAATCTTCTCTGAACCTGCTCCAACATCAGCACATCCTTTCTTAAATAAGGAGCCCAAAACTGCCCACAGTACTCCAAGTGAGGTCTTCCTGGTGCCTTGTAGAGCCTCAACATCACATCCCTGCTCCTATACTCTATTCCTCTGGAAATGAATGCCAACATTGCATTTGCCTACTTCACCACCGACTCAACCTGGAGTTTAACCTTAAGGGTATCCTGCACGAGGACTCCCAAGTCCCGTTGCATCTCAGAACTTTGGATTCTCTCCCCATTTAAATAATAGTCTACCTGTTTATTTCTGCTATCAAAGTGCATAACCATACACGTTCCAACATTGTATTTCATTTGCCACTCCTCTGCCCATTCTTCCAATCTATCCAAGTCTCTCTGCAGATTCTCTGTTTCCTCAGCACTACTGGCCCCTCCACCTATCTTTGTATCATCAACAAACTTAGCCACAAAGCCATCTATTCCATAATCTAAATCGTTGATATACAATGTAAAAAGAAGCAGCCCCAACATGGACCCCTGTGGAACACCACCAGTAACCGGCAGCCAACCAGAATAGGATCCCTTTACTCCCACTCTCTGTTTCCTGCCAATCAGCCAACGCTCTATCCACGTATGTAACTTTCCTGTAATTCCATGGGCTCTTATCTTGTTAAGTAGCCTTATGTGTGGCACCTTGTCAAAGGCCTCCTGAAAATCCAAATACACGACATCCACTGCATCTCCCTTGTCCAGCCTACTTGTAATTTCCTCAAAAAATTGCAATAGGATTTTCCTTTAAGGAAACCATGCTGAGTTCTGCCTATCTTGTCATATGCCTCCAGGTACTCCGTAACCTCATCCTTGACAATCAACTCAACTTCCCAGCCTCCGATGTCAAGCTAACAGGTCTATAATTTCCTTTTTGCTTCCTTGCCCCCTTCTTAAATAGTGGAGTGACATTTGCAATCTTCCAGTCCTCCAGAACCATGCCAGAATCTGTCGACTTTTGAAAGATCATTGCTAATGCCTCTGCAATATCTACAGCTACTTCCTTCAGTACACGAGGGTGCATTCCATCTGGTCTGGGAGATTTATCTACCCTTAGACTATTCAGCTTCCTGAGTACTTTTTCTGTCGTAATTGTGACTGCGCATACTTCTCTTCCCTGACACCCTTGAGTGTCAGTATACTGCTGATTTCTTCTTCAGTGAAGACTGATGCAAAATACTCGTTGAGTTCTTCTGCCATCTCCTTATCTCCCATTACAATTTCTCCAGCATCATTTTCTATCTGTCCTGTATCTACTCTCACCTGTCTTTTACTCTTTATATACTTGAAAAAGCTTTTGGTATCCTCTTTGATATTATTTGCTAGCTTCCTTTCACAGTTCATCTTTTCCCTCTTAATGACCTTCTTAGTTTCCTTTTGTAAGCTTTTAAAAACTTCCCAATCCTATGCCTTCCCACTAATTTTTGCTTCCTTGTATGCCCTCTCCTTTGCTTTAACCTTGGCTTTGACTTCTCTTGTCAGCCACGTTTGCATCCTTTCTCCATTTGAAAATTTCTTCTTTTTTGGAATATATCTGTCTTGCACCCTCCTCACTTCTCGCATAAACTCCAGCCACTGCTGCTCTGCCATTATTCCTGCTAGTGTCCCTTTCCAGTCAACTTTGGCTGGTTCCTCTCTCATGCCACTGTAATTTCCTTTATTCCACTGAAATACCGACACAGCGAATTTCGGCTTCTCTTTCTCAAATTTCACAGTGAACTCAATCATGTTATGATCACTGCCACCTCCACTTCACTTCAATCTCTCTAATCACCTCTGGTTCATTACACAATACCCAATCCAGTACAGCCGATCCCCTAGTGAGTTCAACAACAAGCTGTTCTAAAAGGCCATCTTGTAGACGTTCTACAAATTCTCTCTCTAGAGATCCAGTGCCAACCTGATATTCCCAATCCACTCGCATGTTAAAATCCCCCACAATTATCATAACACTGCCCTTCTGACAAGCCTTTTCTATTTCCTGTTGTAATTTGTAGTCCACATCACTGCAGCTGTTTGGAGGCCTGTATATAACTGCCATCAGGGTCCTTTTACCCCTGCGATTTCTTAGTTCAACCCATAAAGATTCTGCACCTTCCGATGCTATGCCACCTCCTTCTAATGATTTAATATCATTTCTTACCAATAAAGCTACGCCACCCCTCTGCCTACCTGCCTATCCTTCCGATAGACCGTGTGTCCTTGGATGTTCAGTTTCCAGAGACATGCATCCTTTAGTCACATCTCAGTGATGGCCACAATATCATACCTGCCATCCGTAGCTGTACGACAAGATCATCCACCTTATTCCTTGTGCTGTGTGCATTTAAGTATAACACCTTAAGACCAGTATTTGGTACTTTTTGCTTTGATTGCACTGCAACTTTATTGCACTGCAACTCATCCCAATGGCTGCAAATTTGCCCCATCACCTGCCTGTCCTTCCTGACATCTTTACTGCTCACTATCTTAGATTTATTTCTGTTTTCCCCCTCCTCTGTTCTATCATTCAGGTTCCCATCCCCCTGCCAAATTAGTTTAAACCCTCCCTAACAGTTCTATGAAACCTTCCCGCCAGGACATTGGTCCCCTTTGGGTTCAGGCGTAACCCGTCCTTTTTGATCCGGTCATACTTTCCCTGGAAGAGATCCCAATGATCCAAGAATCTGAAGCCCTGCCCCCTGCACCAGTCTCTCAGCCACGCATTCACCTGCATGATCCTAGTATTCTTGCCCTCGCTAGCACGTGGCACAGATAGCAATCCTGAAATTTTTACCCTGGAGGTCCTGCTTCTCAGCTTCTTTCCTAACTCCCGGAAGTCTCTCTGCAGGACCTCCTCCCTTTTCCTATCTATGTCATTGGTACCGACACGTACCAAGACGGCTTGCTGCTCGCCTTCTCCCTTCAGAATATTCTGGACCCGATCCGAGACATCCTGTACCCTGGCACCTGGGAGGCAACACACCATGCGGGTATCTCTATCGGGCTCACAGAATCTCCTGTCTGTTCCCCTGACTATGGAATCCCCTATGACTACCGCATTCCTCTTCTGCTCCTTCCCTCCTGCACAATGGCACCAGGCTCAGTGCCAGAGATCCAGTCACCGTGGCTGTCCCCTGTCAGGTCATCCCCCTCAACAGCATCCAAAACAAGATACTTGTTGCCAAGGGGGGCAGCCACAGGTGTTCTCCACTATCCGGGCATTTTCCTTCCCTCTCCTGCCAGTCACCCAGTTTTCTGACCCCTGTAGCCTAGGGATACCTGTTACAGTGTTACACAGATTAGAGCATATCCAGTTTATCTCTAAGGTAGGAGTTTTGATTTGCTGCATAGTACTTCATGTCTGATTTATTAAGTATTTACCATGTTTTCTGAATATATTTTAGCTTTCCAAGATCCAGATCTTGATTTAACTTGAAAATTCTAATCTCAGAATTATATGTTATATTTTCAAATGTTGGATTCAAAGTAAAATTTGGACGTTTTGAATTTAGGTAGGTGAAAGCATAGCCACCAGGAGTGGACCAGGACTCTTGGAGGACTCAATGGCTTTGCTTCAGTGTCTGACTTTCCTCGTTACAGGAGCCTCATCGTACGCAATGGAACGTGAGTTGGCAGCATTTGGAGATGGAAAGGGTTGCCATGCTATCAATATACAACCAGCGGCTGTTCACATCGATAACATTAAGCAGGTCTGTGTAGGAACTCAGAAAGCTGGTACAGTGTCTGGGCGTGTTAAATTAACTGCCAACATTCCCCAAGATGGACAAGATCGTGTACTCAGAAGGACCAATGAAAACTTCTTGTGAAGTGGCAAAAGGCATTCCAATATATTTCCAGCATGCCAAGTAAAGAAATACCATTAAATGCAGAGAAACCAATGAAATTCTTTGAGTATTTTGGCATTGTTAAGAACTTCATGTAGTACATGTGTTATATATTGCTGCATGACTATCAACACAGCGTTAATCAGATATCTGTTTCTGAGGAAGGACTCAGTGGCAGGGCTAGACAGCTACTAGAATGTACTTCAGTGGCTGATGTTAAATTTTGGATCAAGTTTTAACAGAGTCTGGGTGGAACTGTAGAAAACATTCACTAGATTGCAGCTAGTAGCCTATGTACAGTTAGGTTCCAGCATTTAAGGAAGGATGTGACAGCATTAGAGATAATTGAGGGGAGATTTATCAGGATGTTGCAAAGGCAGAGGAGAAGAGGCTAAAGGGAAATTTAACCATGGGTTTTTAAAATGATTAAAGGCCTAGATAAGCGACGGAGGAAGGACCAATTTCCTTTAGCGGAATGCTCACCTAATCATGGCCATAAACCTAAGGAGGAAGAATTAAACAGAAAAACAAAATCACTCAAAAGGATATTTGAGGTCAGGAACTTCCCTCCTTAAAGAATGGTGGAGTCAGGAATGGTCATCAAACTTAAAATGTGGATGAGCGCTGGATATAGTAAGCTGCAGCTTATGGATTAAAAGTTGGAAGTTGAAATTTACCTGAACAGCTGTCTTTCATTTGGTGGGGACATGATGACCTGATCAGCATATCTCTATGCTATAGATTTCTCATTCTAAGAACACCCTGGGCCACATTGTAGAGTCCCTCTGTATAAAGATCCTTATACATAATTCACCACATACTTAATTGTGCATTGTGAAACATTTAAACCATCTGACAATCCAGTCTCAGAAGTCTGCTGTTATGTTATGTTTTCCTGGGGATTGGAACATAGGAGGGCCGAGGCAAAAAGTGGATGACAGGAAGTCAGCCTCATTACTCTATGACAGTTACTAATGCTGCTATCTGGGTTCCTCTGATGATGCTGGCAGGAAGAGCAGCTTTCCTTCCCATCATTTCATCTGCTGTGCTTCCAGACTCCTCACATGCTAGACATTCTCCCTTCACCCTCCTGCCTTTGGGCAGGAGACAAAAATCACATGCAACCAGGCTCAAGACAATTTTTTTCTCCATGTTATTGAACAGACCTCTTGTACATAGGGTACACTCCTGACCTCACAGTCTATCTCACCATGGTCTTGCACATTATTGTCTGCCTGCAGTACACTCTCTCTGTAACCGTAACACTTTATTCTGCATTCTGCTATTGCTTTTCCCTTGTACTGCCTTGAACTGATGTGATGAAATGGTCTGTATGCAAAACAAAAATTTTCACTGTACCACAGATTTATGTAGTAATAAGAATCAGAATCAAGTTTATTATCATCAGCATGTGATGTGAAATTTGTTAACTTAGCAGCAGCAGTTCAATGCAATGCATAATCTAGCAGAGAGAGAAAAGTAATAATAATAATAATAATAAAATAAAACATAATAAATAAACAAGTAAATCAATTACATATATGGAATAGATTTTTAAAAAATGTGCAAAAACAGAAATACTGCATATTTAAAAAAAGTGAGGTAGTGTCCAAAGCTTCAATGTCCATTTAGAAATCAGATGGTAGAGGGGAAGAAGCTGTTCCTGAATCACTGAGTGTGTGCCTTCAGGCTTCTGTATCTCCTACCTGATGATAACAGTGAGAAAAGGGCATGCCCTGGGTGCTGGAGGTCCTTAATAATGGACGCTGCCTTTCGGAGACACCGCCCCCTAAAGATATCCTGGGTACTTTGTAGGCTAGTGCCCAAGATGGAGCTGACTAGGTTTACAACCTTCTGCAGCTTCTTTCGGTCCTGTGCAGTAACCCCTCTGTACCAGACAGTGATGCAGCCTGTCAGAATGCTCTCCACAGTACAACTATAAAAGTTTTTGAATGTAATTGTTGACATGCCAAATCTCTTCAAAGTCTTAATAAAGTATAGCTGCTGTCTTGCCTTCTTTATGACTAAGAAGACCTTTTTTAAGAAACTAGCTACCAATTACCAATGTAGTATGTTGGACACCTTTATAGTGGGCTTGGAAAATAAATTCAAGGACACGATGACTTATCTAAGTACATGGCACAATTGTGAAGTATTAGAGAACACAAGCATAACAATTCAATGCAGAGTTGGCTCATCACTGAGGCTGACTTTCAGCTGCTCCAAGTGACAAAGTTACACTATTGGTACATTTGGAGGCCGAGGCAGTTGTGCTCGTTCATTGGTAGGAGTAAATGCCAATGCTGTAGTATGAATCCTGTTCACCTTTCTTATCCTTGTTTCATCCTGATCTACATAAACTTGATCCTTAGATGCATCACTAGGAAGAGCACATGATAATTTCAATCACAAGGAAGTCATATAGATCACCTAGAATATTGTATAATTTCTGAGCAGTGTACGTTGGGAAGCAGATCAATGCCCTAGAGAGGATGAAGATGAGACTTACCAGTGTGATAGTAAGAACAAGGAACTTCCTGTGAAAGTTGTTTACCAATACAGCTACTTAAAGTTATAAGAAGTTTTAATAGAGCATACAGAGAGTTTGTACTGTCATGATGCTTCTGACTTGCCATACAGCATTGAACTTCTAGGGTTTTTGAGCACCTGTATTTACTAATCACTATCTCAATTAGAGTTGTTAGGCCCTTGTGTTTTCGGCTAAATCTTGCCAAGTTAATTGTGACTGGCACAGGTTTCCCTCAGTCTATGATTATTTAAAGAGGACTCTCAGTCGGTGCCTTAGTGGGGTCATTGTGTGGAGAGGATGAATTCTTGTGCTGTTGCTCAGTTGTGTCTCTGAGGATCTGATTCCAATGTTTAACTTTTTGCTTCCATCTCTTCCTGGGGATCTTGCTGTTCCTCTTCACCTGGGTCCCGTCCTTCGTGAGTGTACCATGACATGTATCGAATATTCTCAGTGCAGATTGGTAACGGTAGATTTGAAATAATTTGCAAAATCACTAGAGGAGAAATGAAAATAATTTGCTTTACACAGAACATAAGGTAACTTGAAAGGATGAATACAGTAGCAACTTGTAAAAAGCAATTGTATGTACTCTTCGAAGGAAATATTTTGGAGGGCTATGCCATAGCATATGCCCAAGTTTGACAGCTCTTTGAAAAAGCGAGCACAGGTATGTCAGACAAAATGACCTCCTTCTGTGTTGAGAGATTCCATGAACATGGTCTTGTTTCTCCAAAGAAAACCTTTCAGCTCAGACACTGGACAAGAAATTTGCACTGTTGTTCACCAGGTCTGAGCTACATAGGCAATCACAAAAACATTTTTGATTGTCTGGAATTATCCACATTCAAATATAAACCTGCCTTTGTCAAAGATCGGCTATCCAGCCGGGATTTTTAAGCTAACTGCACATACAAAAGGAATATACTTTAGTGCTTCACACATCAAAGTTGCTGGTGAACGCAGCAGGCCAGGCAGCATCTGTAGGAAGAGGTGCAGTCGACGTTTCAGGCCGAGACCCTTCGTCAGGACTAACTGAAGGAAGAGTGAGTAAGGGATTTGAAAGTTGGAGGGGGAGGGGGAGATCCAAAATGATAGGAGAAGACAGGAGGGGGAGGGATGGAGCCAAGAGCTGGACAGGTGATTGGCAAAAGGGGATACAAGAGGATCATGGGACAGGAGGTCCAGGAAGAAAGACAAGGGGGGGGGACCCAGAGGATGGGCAAGAGGTATATTCAGAGGGACAGAGGGAGAAAAAGGAGAGTGAGAGAAAGAATGTGTGCATAAAAATAAGTAACAGATGGGGTACGAGGGGAAGGTGGGGCCTAGCGGAAGTTAGAGAAGTCGATGTTCATGCCATCAGGTTGGAGGCTACCCAGACGGAATATAAGGTGTTGTTCCTCCAACCTGAGTGTGGCTTCATCTTTACAGTAGAGGAGGCCGTGGATAGACATGTCAGACTGGGAATGGGATGTGGAATTAAAATGTGTGGCCACTGGGAGATCCTGCTTTCTCTAGCGGACAGAGCGTAGATGTTCAGCAAAGCGGTCTCCCAGTCTGCTTTCCCTCCCCTTTCTAGATCTTTCTGTCTCTGTCTCTGGAGACAGCTTTTCCACTGATGTCTACTATAAGCCTACTGACTCTCACAGCTATCTGGACTATTCCTCTTCTCACCCTGTCTCTTGCAAAAACGCCATCCCCTTCTCGCAATTCCTCCGTCTCCGCTGCATCTGCTCTCAGGATGAGGCTTTTCATTCTAGGACGAGGGAGATGTCTTCCTTTTTTAAAGAAAGGGGCTTCCCTTCCTCCACTATCAACTCTGCTCTTAAACGCATCTTCCCCATTTCACGTACATCTGCTCTCACTCCATCCTCCCGCCACCCCACTGGGAATAGGGCTCCCCTGGTCCTCACCTACCACCCCACCAGCCTCCGGATCCAACATATTATTCTCCGTAACTTCCGCCACCTCCAACGGGATCCCACCACTAAGCACATCTTTCCCTCCCCCCCCCCTCTGCATTCCGCAGGGATCGCTCCCTACACAACTCCCTTGTCCATTCGTCCCCCCCATCCCTCCCCTCTGATCTCCCTCCTGGCACTTATCCGTGTAAGCGGAACAAGTGCTACACATGCCCTTACACTTCCTCCCTTACCACCATTCAGGGCCCCAAACAGTCCTTCCAGGTGAGGCAACACTTCACCTGTGAGTCGACTGGGGTGATATACTGCGTCCGGTGCTCCCGATGTGGCCTTTTATATATTGGCGAGACCCGACGCAGACTGGGAGACCGCTTTGCTGAACATCTACGCTCTGTCTGCCAGAGAAAGCAGGATCTCCCAGTGGCCACACATTTTAATTCCACATCCCATTCCCCTTCTGACATGTCTATCCACGGCCTCCTCTACTGTAAAGATGAAGCCACACTCAGGTTGGAGGAACAACACCTTATATTCCGTCTGGGTAGCCTCCAACCTGATGGCATGAACATCGACTTCTCTAACTTCCGCTAGGCCCCACCTCCCCCTCGTACCCCATCTGTTACTTATTTTTATGCACACATTCTTTCTCTCACTCTCCTTTTTCTCCCTCTGTCCCTCTGAATATACCTCTTGCCCATCCTCTGGGTCCCCCCCCCTCCTTGTCTTTCTTCCCGGACCTCCTGTCCCATGATCCTCTCGTATCCCCTTTTGCCAATCACCTGTCCAGCTCTTGGCTCCATCCCTTCCCCTCCTGTCTTCTCCTATCATTTTGGATCTCCCCCTCCCCCTCCAACTTTCAAATCCCTTACTCACTCTTCCTTCAGTTAGTCCTGATGAAGGGTCTCGGCCTGAAACGTCCACTGCACCTCTTCCTACAGATGCTGCCTGGCCTGCTGCGTTCACCAGCAACTTTGATGTGTGTTGCTTGAATTTCCAGCATCTGCAGAATTCCTGTTGTATACTTTAGTGCTTACCTTCATCAGTCAGGTGTTGAGTATTTAAGTTGGCAGGTTATGCCACAACTGTAAAAATAAAAGCCTTGATTAAGCCAAATTTAGAGTATTGTGCACAGTTTTGTTTGTCACACTATAGGAAGAATACAGAGGCTTTGAAAAAGATGTAAAAGATGTTTGCATGGACTGGAGTGTATTAGTTATAAGGACATGTTAGGCAATCTTGGATTGCTTTTTTCTGGTGTGACATACACAAAGTGCTAAAGGAACTCAGCAGGTCAGCCAACACCTACAGAAAGAAATAAGTAGTTGATGTTTTGGTCATTTCCATAGCTGCTGCTTGACTTGCTAAGTTCCTAAGGCTTTTTGTGTATGTTGCTCTGGATTTCCACCATCTGCAGAATCTCTTCTGTTTATTGTTTTCTCTGGGGCACTGGAGACAAAGGGGTGACCTGATAGAAGTATATAAAATTATAGTGCAATTGTTAGAGTAAATAGTCAGAATCTTTATTGTAATGTGAAAATATTCAAACTCAAAGTATATTCCTGTCACCAATCAAGTCTCATCACTTATGAAGCGCCAGTAGCATTATAATGTTTACTTTTTGACTTACATGTGTAGCCCCCTGGTAAGCCTCAGGCTCGCTCAGCTCGCTTTTGTCTAGGGGGAGCAGCCTTCGGCCCCGCCAAACTGGGTAATCAAGTTTGTGTAGAGGCTGTGTGATGTACCCCACCACACCAAATAACAGACAGTACACCATATGCGATTAAATGATTACACTTCATAGATCTTACTGGAACTATGTAATTAATAGAGATACAATATAAAAGGAAAGTAAAATGCGCCAGACAAGTTCAACCACTTCGTGCACAACCATTAGAGCTCAATTAACGGAGTCTTCTTTCCACCGTTCAATCCTCTCCGACCTCCTCAAACTGCCACCTGGGACCAACCACGGTGGTCGACCAGAGTGTGTCCAGCATGTCCTTCCTCTTCAGTTCTCCTCCCAAAAAGCCCTGGGCCTCGGACTCCCTCTTGGGTCGAATCCTTGCCCAGCTTACAGCATCGCATCTCTTCTCTCTGTCCCCACCGCGCCTTCTCCCCAAAGTCCGCGAAAACAATAGCTTACAGACACACAAGAAAGAATAACATCTATCCCAATTGGTTAGCAAATGAATATAATTCTCGTTATCAGTAATTATAACCCAAACAAGCTGCTAGAGAGAGAACCTCTGTCTCAGCAGTTAGCATCACAGAGAAGCCATTTTTTTTTAACATAACAAAGGAGCCATTTTATTAGCCTTAGCAATATAAAAGAAGAAACCCTTTACATGCATAAATACATCTTATGCTAATTGTTTATCTTCTGGAATATATTCTATTATTTGTAAATTTATTTATAATAATATTACTTTGTGTTGTGGGTGAGTTATATGTACTGTGTTGTGTACCTTGGTCTGGAGGAATGTTGTTTCATTTGGTGGCATGCATGTATACGGATGAATGACAATACACGAACTATAGGCGAGGGAGGAAATTCTGACGTGATTTGTGAGGAATCTATCTATCTATCTATCTATTTATTTATTTATTTATTTATTTATTACACAGAGAGTGATAGGTGCCTGGAAAATGCTGCCAGGGGGAGGTTTTAGAAGCAGATATGACATCAATCTTTAAGAGGTAACTAGACACACACACAAGACCTGGCTTTCTGTTTAAATGCTTATTTAGTTGTACAATCCAGCTTTGGCATGACCATATTCAGCACTATCAGATCTCAGGATCAGGTTTAATATCACCAGCATATGTTGTGAAATTTGTTGCTTTGTGGCAGCAATACATTGCAGTACGTAGCAATAAAGACTGTATCTTACAATAAGAGGGGGAAAATACTGAACAAGTGTTCATGGGTTCATTGTCCATTCAGATATCTGATCACTATCTATTCCATCCAAATGAACCACTATTTCAGATAATCTGGAAAGCATAATTAGCCAACATATTGATTCCATTAATAAAAAAACTTTAAACATTTAGCCCATTCTCTTACAGTAACAACTGAAATCATGCATAAGGTGTTCACAGACTTCTGTTATGATTGCAAAGATCCACTTAGCATTCTTTTACTTTCATGAGAAAATCAAATGTCCTTCCTTGTTTCCATCCTTGATCTGAAATCCAATTTTTCCTTAGCGTTTTCTTACTTCTTTTATGCATTTATCATTTTTTTTCTTCTAAGCTATTCACACCAAACTTCTGACTATCCAATTTGTTTTCTTGGCTCCAGGTCAGTTAACAACACAGATTTTTTTTCAAGGCACTGACCTTCCACTTCAAAATTGGCAGCATCATCCTCTCCTCAAAATAAAACCATTGGGTATTATGTTTCTGCAAACAAACGCAGCACATCAATCTCCCTTTCATCTCCAAAATTTTTGGCTGTTGTATTAACCTCAACATTGCCTTTGCTGTGGCAATAAGGTGCCTCAATAAAAAAAGAAAGGTGTTTTTGTTTTGGATTCTGCGTGAAGGAATGCATAATCTAGTTATTGGTGTGCTAGGTCCAGGAAAATATGTATGCCTAGAAATTGGCACCAATTTATTTATTTTTGTGTACAACTAATACAAATAACTACGGTACCTTACACATGCTGAACCTTTTTAGCAAATATCAGGAGATTGGCCAGGGCATTTCCATGCACAATTCCCCTTGGTGTAGCTGACATTTTCTTGAATCATGGACTACAGAGTGCTCAGTTCCAATATTCCGGCAGAAATTAGAATGATGGGGAGAAGCCTGCAACCTCCAGTGCTCCTTCACAAGAACATTGCTCTACATTCAGGAATATGTCAGCGATTCTCAGACGTGCACCCTCACATTTTTGCCATTCTCCCTTCTCACTGCCTGACAATTTGTTAGACAATTCATTGGAGCTCCCTCTGTTGATTATGTCCTGTCTTTAAATATCTGTTAGCTCATAAAATACTACAGGAACTCAGTAGGTTAGGCAGCATCTATGGAGAGGAATAAAGAATTGACATTTCAGGCTGTGTACATACATCTATTGATGCTTCTGGACACATCTTCAGTGATGTTCCTGGAATCATCGGGTGTTTCAGGTCTTTCAACATCATACAACCTCCTCCAGGTGACCCAGCCGGGGCTGATCAGACTCCAGCTTGTGTCTAAATGGCTAGCTACTTATGACTCCATGGCTCCCCTCTTTTGAGCCACAGCCATCTTGAGGCCCTCTCTGCCGCATCAGTGGTACTGCGGATGGCTCTCCTCTTCCTCTCTCCCTCGATGCCCGAAATGCTGAAGGCTCTAACTAAAGAACGGGCTACGAATCCCCTACAACCAACCTCCACTGGGCATGGCTTGCAGCTTCCTATCAACCCCTCCCTTTACCATTGCCTCCAGAATTTGGTTAACATCTTCATCAAACTGCTTCCACAGTGAAGTCATGTTAGCTGCAGGCCATTTGATCCGCCTTCTGTTAGACCATGTTAGAGGGATTAGTTTGCAACAATTGGAGGTTCCAGGCACTATGGGGTGACTCCGGGCCTGGCCCCTCCTTCGTCTCACCAGGTTGGACACCTACGCTGAGACTCTTCATCAGTTTCTCCAGAATTTTTGTATGCATTACTCTGGATTTCCAGCTTCTGCAGAATCTCTTGTGTTTACTAGCTGTTAACAGCTTGCTGTAATCTTTAGTGCTTTGATCAGCAGTGGCTAGCAGTTATTTGGATCATGAATTGGTCAGCCCAATCATCATGTGAGAGGTCACTGAAACTTTGAAGAGGACTGTATCTCTCCTCGATAACATTTCTTCCCACATTCATAACAGCCTTTTCTGCCACTGGTTCAGTTGGGAGGAGATCTTTCAGTGATGATCTCCAAACAGTTATCATGGCAATGCATTGAGGACCCAATGGAACAGGACTCAGTTCTGGATTGGAATCTGTGTTAAATGTTAGGGCACGACTGTTAATGCATTTTTACCCATTTTTGAAAATAGTTTCAGGTTGGATTGGGCATTAGCACATGTTTAGTGCTCTAAAAGAAGGTGTACACCAGTTTCTATATGCTAGAGTTAAGGTGTCTCCAAAACCAGCAAAAAGAATTGATCCCAAATAAATCAAAACATAAAAAATTAAACTGATTTGAAATTGTACCCTTTTAAAAATAATATGCCAAAACCTTAATGAAAACTCAATAGTTTTACACTCCTACACTCTTACACCCATTTGCTACAGAAGGAATATGGACAAAATTGGAAGAAAGCTATTATAGTGCTGGGTAGATTTAAAAATAACTTCAGATGAAATCTGGGTCTAAACTATTTCTCACACAGGTGAAGCAGAACAGATACTATATTTAGCGCAATAACAGCAGGACATATGATTTTTTCCCCCATTATGCAGTCAGCCAATACCATAAGGCAGCCCACTTGAGCACAGGATTACATTATTGGCCTTAGTGCCTTACAAGAAAACATGCTTTGTTACTTTTATAAATCCATAATGCTAATTAGCAAAGGCATTTCACTTCCATCATGCTTTATCAAGGCAACAAGTTGAGCTTTCACTCCAAGTTCTTTTCAGCCTTTTCTATTTTGAAAAATAATTCAATACTTCTGGCCTGCGTAGATTTGGAAGCTGTTTCTCTCTTGCAAAAATAGAGTGGCAATGACTGTAAGTAGAAGCACATTACTCTTCAGATCAGGTACCATTACATAAAGTACTGCTAGGCTTTGCAAACTTAGAAAATAGATTACAGTGGGTTTTATGCAATACGTGCATTGCTGCTCCCACTAATGGATATTGCAGACTTGAGTACCTTTGGAACTTTAAGAAAAAGGAAGATGTAATCCTTTTTGAAAATAAAAAGCAAGTCATGTTTCATTAGAAATGCTTGTACAGCATAACCTTACCAATTTGCCTTCTCCAAAGCAAAATACTGCAGTTTGTGTAAATCTGCAATAAAACTAAAAAATGCTGGAAATACATCACAGGCCATACAGCATCTGTGAAGGGTTAACACTTCAGATCAATTATTTCTCATTTTTGCCTCATCCTTAATATCATGCTGACATCCTGCCAAATCATAGTTGTTTTTCCCCCAAATACTTCAATATACTTTTACATGCCTTGTTAAAGCAATCATTCGTCATTGAAATAGTGCCTACGTAAAGCATTTTTGAAAAATGTAAATGTTTGTGCAAAAGTCATTTCACAGGAGTGTTATCAAACAAAAAGGATGATACTGAGGCACATAAGAATATAAAACCAAAATCTTGATTAAAAAAAAAGTCAGTTTTCAGGAGCATTTTAACATGGGAGATTAAGGTCTAGGAAAGGAATTCCAGAGATTTGTCTTTGCAGCAGTGTTATGATTAAGGTTACCAAGGTGATAAGAGACATAGTGGATAAATGGATAGGTAGAGACTTTTTTCAAGGGTTGAAATGGATAATAAATGGTAATTTTAAGGTGATTGGAGGAAAGTATAGCATGGATGTCAGTCATAAATTCTTTAGACAGAGAGTAGTGGGTGCATGGAATGCCCAGCCAGAGGTGGCGGTAGAGGCAGATAGATTAGGGACATTTAAAAAAACTCTTAGATAGGCACATGGATGATAGGAAAATGGAGGGTAATGTAGTACAGTTGAGTTAGATTTGATCTTTGAGTAGGTTAACAGGTCAGCACAGTATCATGGACCAAAGGGCAAGTACTAGACTGTAATGTTCTAAGATAGAGGATGAACAAAGAGATCATACTATCATAAATGGTTGTAGAGCTGAGAAGCTCACAGAGATAGGGAAGCAGGATAGGCTGGGCTGGTTTTCCTTGGAGTAAATGAGTCTGGGTGACTTAATAGAAATATATAAGATAATGAGAGGCATAGATAGTCAAAATCTTTTTCCCATGGTAGGAGTGTTGAAAACAAGAGTGTGTAGTTTTAAAATGAGAGGTAGGAGGTTTAAAGTGGAACGTGAGGGTTAGTTTTTTGCATGGAGAGCAGCTGTTATCCGGAACACATGCCCAAAGGAGGCAATGGAATCAGATACAATTATGATGTTTGAGAGGCATTGAGACAAGCACTTAAATAAGCAAAACGTAAGATATGGTCCTAATATGGGAAAATGGGGTGAGTGTAGATAGGCAAAAATTCAGCAGGGATATGGTGGGCCAATGGGTCTATTTCTGTTGTGTACAATTCCATGATTCTGTGACCTAGATGGAGTTCCTTGTAATGGAGGTACTTCAATTCTGCTTATGAAAGGATCACATTTTCAAGAAGGTGTAGCAGGCGAGGCCTGTTATTGGAGCTTGTATGAATAAGATCCGATCTCATTGAAATGTATATGAATCTCAGGGATCCTGAGAGAGTAGATGATGAGAGGATTTTCTATATAGGTGAATCTAACCTAAAGGGGTATACATCCAGAGGAAGATATTTTCCATTTAACATAGAAATGAGGAGAAATCCTTTCTCTCAAGGGTCTATGAACTTTCACAGTGTACTCTTCCCTAAAGAAACGGGTAAGTTGAGATATCTAGGCTGAGGCAGACATACTTTGTTTTCTGAATCTCCAAAGGATAATTGGGGAACAACTAGGAAAGTGAAGTTTAAGCCAAGATTTGATCAGACATGCACTGATTATACGATGGATGCGGCAGAGGGGAATATAGTACACTGAGTTGCCACTTTATTAGGTACACCTGTACACCTGCATGTTAATACAAATATCTAATCAGCTGATCAGGTGGCAGCAATCAATTTATATAAGCATGCAGACATGGTCAAGAAGTTCAATTGTTGTTCAGGCTAAACATCAGATTGGAAAAGAAATGTGATCCAAGTGATTTTTAGCTGTGGAATGATTGTTAGTGCCAGATGGGGTGGTTGGACTATCTCAGAAACTGATGATCTCCTGAGATTTTCACACACAACAGTCACTAGATTTTACAGAGAATAGCACCAAAAAAAACAAAAAGCAAAACATCCTTTGAGTGGTAGTTCTGTGGGTGAAAACTCCTTGTCAATGAGAGAGGGCAGAGGAGAATCGCCAGGCTGGTTCAAGCTGACAGGGAGGCAACAGTAACTCAAGTAACCACATGATGCAACAGTGGCATGCAGAACAGCATTTCTGAACACACAGCGTGTCAAACCTTGCAGTGGATGGGCAGCAGCAGCAGCAGAAGTCCATGAACATGCACTCAGTGGCCACTTCATTAGGTACAGGAGGTACCTAATACAGTGGCTGCTGAGTGCATGTAGCTTATGACGACTCTGATTTCTTTTAGGTTCAAAAGAAGATGACTTTTGGATGATCTCAAATTTCGAGGAAGTTCCTTCGATTATAAGATGATGAGAATAAATAGATTATCACCAGAGATGTGCAATAGTCATCAGGTTAGATTAGGAGTGACAGGGAAGTCAAATCTGTAATCCACAATATAAACATGATTTGTTGGGAGTAACTCACTCTTGTCTATATTTGTAGTGGTACCGTAGTATAAATAGAGCATCAGTAACATAGTTAAAATAGTTTTCAGTTGTATTGGTTGATCTGAAGCAGGGAATCTGCAGAAGGACTTAGATAGATTAGGAGAATGGACAAAGAAGTTGCAGATGGAATATAGAGTTCGGAAGTGTATGGCCATGCGCTTCAGTAGCAGGAATAAAGACATAGACTATTCTCTAAATGGAGAGAAATGGAGAGAAAATCAGAAATCAGAGATGCAAAGGGACCTCAGAGTCCTGGTGCAGGATTTCCTAAAGGTTAACTTGCAAGTTGAGTCAGTGGTAAGGAAGGCAAATGCAATGTTAGCATTCATTTCAAGAGGACTAGATTGTAAAAGCAAGGATGTAATGTTGATCATTTATGGTGGTTTGGTCAGAGAACTGTGAGTGGTTCTGAGCCCATTGTCCAAGAAAAGATGTGCTGGCAATGGAAAGGGCCCAGAGGAGGTTCATGAGAGCAATTCAGGGAAAAAAAGGGTGAATGTATGAGGAACATTTGATGGCTCTGGGCCTGTGCTCACTGGAGTTTGGAAGAATGAGAGGGGTTCTCATTGAAACCTATCAAATTTTGAAAGGCCTAGATAGAATGGATGTGGAGAGGATGTTTCCTATAATGTGTGAATCTAAAACCACAGTGCACAGCCTCAGAATAGAGGGGCATCCATTTGGAACAGAGATGAGAAGGAACTTCTTTAGTTGGAGTGTGGTGAATCTGTGGAATTCATTGCCACAGACAGCTGTGGAAGCTATGTTATTGGGTATATTTACAGAGGAGGTTGATAGGTTCTTGATTAATAACAGCGTCAAAGGTAACGGAAAATGGGATTGAGAGGTTTAATAAATCAGCCATGATGGAATGGTGGAGCAGATTCAATGGGCCAAGTGGCCTAATTCTGCTTTGATGTCTTATAGTCTTATGATCTAATCAACACTCAATTTCAATGTTAAATGCAATCCCATGGGTTGGTGGAGAATATTAGTCGGATGGTTAAATGGAACAGATTTTATTCATTGACAAATAGCAGTATAATCCTATGATCACAAATTATGGCATTGGGCAGGAAATTACAGAGCACTAGTCTTGAAACGTAAAATATGAACAAAATGGGCTTGCCACAGTAGTGAAACTGGTGATGTATCATCAAGCTCCTTCTAATTCTCAGATGACATTTAGGGAAGGAAATCTGCCATCCTTATCAATTCTGGCCTTTTGTGACCCAGTACCCATAGCACTATGATTGACTACACTCTGACATTGCCCAGTGAGCCGCTCAGCTTTTCTTTAGTTGAATATGGGAGCCGGTTACTAGACCAACATTTATCATCTATCCCTAATTGCCCATGAGAAGGTGGCAGTGTGAGTCTCCTTATTCATCCATTACAATCCTTGAGATAACAGTAATCCCACTTTGCTCCTGAATGGGAAATTTAAATATGTCAACCATTGATTGTGAATGAACAAGTGATACTGATATTTCCACATGATGGTAAGACGATAGAAAATCAAAGATAGGTTTTTTTTGAAAAAAAGGATCTCATGCTTTCCTGACATATATAACGAATAAACTCGTCTCAGGCCTATGTCAGGTACAGGTATTGATTGTAACCAACGTTTTGATGACAAACCCTGCCATCTTCTTCAGGAATGATCATGATCATATAATCAATACCTATATCCTGCTTGAAGCCCGAGAAGAGTTTATTCTCAGAGTTAGGTAGTTTAATATTTCCTTCTTGAAGACGAACATTCATTGGTACTTTTAGTGTTGCATATTATTTTTCAGTCAGCAACACTTAGCCTGAATGTTCAAATTTTGCTGCATACAGCTGCAGAAAGCTTTATTTCCCTGGTAGCTGCAAATGGTATTGAACATCACTTCCAACTGTATGATGAAGGGGAATGAGATTAAGATACGTGGGCCCACTGCACTGTCTCTGAGGAATTCCAACAACGTTCTGCCATAAAATCAGCATAAGTTCAAGAAGATGCCTCACCTACATTTCTCAAGGGTAATTAGGGTTGAGCACAAAATACTGCTATTGCCAATATTACTCATTCTGCATTATTAAAAATCTAAAGTTTTGAAAAGGCAGAAAAAATGTAACACTATCCTTGCTTCTTGAGACTTAGTTTTAGTAATAAAAGCATCATTCAGTATCACTTTCCTTTTCCCAAAGCACAGTCATACCTTGACAGACAGTTTTACATTTCATTTCTTGCAGCGTTGACATGACAACAGATTTCTGTTCATTTTACACAATCAAATTGCTGTTTTCATTTCTTGCTTTCCTGATCACATTTAATTACAATGTCCGAGGCAATGAATTTGTTGCAAATCTCAGCATGTACCAAGTTTTCCTCTACGTATGGGTAGATAGAGCCTGCAAAAGGCCAATAATATTTTGGATCTGATAGATGTAGGCACACAGTAAAAGAGTAAAGAAGTAAATGTTAGATGAGCATTGGAAGGCTGACTTCACTATGCTATTTTGGACTTCTCACAACAGAAAGGAGATTAAGGTCACAGAAACAATATATTCCAGATTCACCAAGATGATGTTTGGGAACAAAATTGTAGTTATGAGAGGAGAGTGCAGATATTATGAATAGCTTCATGAAAGAATAAAGGTTAAGAAGGGATTAAATGGAAATTTTCAATTATCTGAATTGGAAGAAGGCCAAATTTGAAGAAATGAGAAAGGACCTAAAAAGCGTGGATTGGGACAGGTTGTTCTCTGGCGAAGATGTGATTAGTAGGTGGGAAGCCTTCAAAGGGGAAATCTTGAGAGTGCAGAGTTTGTATGTTCCTGGCAGGATTAAAGGCAAATTGAATAGGAATAAGGAACCTTGGTTCTCAAGGGATATTGCAACTCTGATAAAGAAGAAGAGGGAGTTGTATGAAATGTATAGGAAACAGGGGGTAAATCAGGTGCTTGAGGAGTATAAGAAGTGCAAGAAAATACTTAAGAAAGAAATCAGGAGGGCTAAAAGAAGACATGGGGTTGCCTTGGCAGTCAAAGTGAAGGATAATCCAAAGAGCTTTTACAAGTATATTAAGAGCAAAAGGATTGTAAGGGATAAAATTGGTCCTCTTGAAGATCAGAGTGGTCGGCTTTGTGCGGAACCAAAGGAAATGGGGGAGATCTTAAATAGGTTTTTTGCGTCTGTATTTACTAAGGAAGCTGGCATGAAATCTATGGAATTGAGGGAATCAAGTAGTGAGACCGTGGAAAATGTACAGATTGAAAAGGAGGAGGTGCTTGCTGTCTTGAGGAAAATTAAAGTAGATAAATCCCCGGGACATGACAGAGTGTTCCCTCGGACCTTGAAGGAGACTAGTGTTGAAATTGCGGGGGCCCTGGCAGAAATATTTAAAATGTCGCTGTCTACGGGTGAAGTGCCGGAGGATTGGAGAGTGGCTCATGTTGTTCCGTTGTTTAAAAAAGGATCGAAAAGTAATCCGGGAAATTATAGGCCGGTGAGTTTAACATCAGTAGTAGGTAAGTTATTGGAGGGAGTACTAAGAGACAGAATCTACAAGCATTTGGATAGACAGGGGCTTATTAGGGAGAGTCAACATGGCTTTGTGCATGGTAGGTCATGTTTGACCAATCTGTTGGAATTTTTCGAGAAGGTTACCAGGAAAGTGGATGAAGGGAAGGCAGTGGATATTGTCTACGTGGACTTCAGTAAGGCCTTTGACAAGGTCCCGCATGGGAGGTTAGTTAGGAAAATTCAGTCACTAGGTATACATGGAGAGGTGGTAAATTGGATTAGACATTGGCTCGATGGAAGAAGCCAGTAAGTGGTGGTAAAGAATTGCTTCTGCGAGTGGAGGCCTGTGACTAGTGGTGTGCCACAGGGATCAGTGCTGGGTCCATTGTTATTTGTCATCTATATCAATGATCTAGATGATAATGTGGTAAGTTGGAACAGCAAGTTTGCTGATGATACAAAGATTGGAGGTGTAGTAGACAGTGAGGAACGTTTTCAGAGCCTACAGAGGGACATGGACCAGCTGGAAAAATGGGCTGAAAAATGCCAGATGGAGTTTAATACTGACAAGTGTCAGGTATTGCACGTTGGAAGGACAAACCAACCTAGAACATACAAGGTTAATGGTAAGGCACTGAGGAGTGCAGTGGAACAGAGGGATCTGGGAATACAGATACAAAATTCCCTAAAAGTGGCGTCACAGGTAGATAGGGTTGTAAAGAGAGCTTTTGGTACATTGGCCTTTATTGATCGAAGTATTGAGTATAAGAGCTGAAATGTTATGATGAGGTTGTATAGGCATTGGTGAGGCCGAATCTGGAGTATTGTCTTTAGTTTTGGTCACCAAATTACAGGAAGGATATAAATAAGGTTGAAAGAGTGCAGAGAAGGTCTACAAGGATGTTGCCGGGACTTGAGAAACTCAGTGACAGAGAAAGGTTGAATAGCTTAGGACTTTATTCCCTGGAGCGTAGAAGAATGAGGGGAGATTTGACAGAGGTATATAAAATTATGATGGGTATAGATAGAGTGAATGCAAGCAGGCTTTTTCCACTGAGGCAAGGGGAGAAAAAAAGCAGAGGACATGGGTTAAGGGTGAGGGGGGAAAAGTTTAAAGGGAACATTAGGGGGGGCTTCTGCACACAGAGAGTGGTGGGAGTATGGAATGAGCTGCCAGACGAGATGGTAAATGCGGGTTCTTTTTTAACATTTAAGAATAAATTGGACAGATACATGGATGGGAGGTGTATGGAGGGATATGGTCCGTGTGCTGGTCAGTGGGACTAGGCAGAAAATGGTTCGGCACAGCGAAGAAGGGCCAAAGGGCCTGTTTCTGTGCTGTAGTTTCTATGGTTCTATGGTTCTATCTTTAGGGATGTGAAAGAATGAACAATAAATACTTCTTTTCTCAATTTGGAAATCATTGAAGAAGGGTCTTGATGACAGGAAGGACAGAGGTTATGAAAAATTGAATAACGTCTTGTTTCAGGGAATGTATCATTACAGGGAATAGTTGTGGTAAGCTTTGATTCTTTTTAAGATAAATTGGATAATTATTTGATACTACAGAGAATGCAGAACCATGAGAAAACAGTAAAGTAGCAATGATAGTTTAACATTGTTTAGCCAAAGAACCAACTCATAACAGATGAGCCAATTACCTATTTCAGTGCTGTAAAATAATTTAATTCTTTACTAAATTATTCCTCTGTTTGTAGGTAAAAGGTTGCCACCAGCAGTGCAGAAGCATTCATTTCGTCAAGTATTTACGCATTCACAGCAGTAAGCCCTCATTTGGCAAAGCACTTCACAATGAATTGTTATGGGGCTGCTGTCCATGAGTAAAGGTCAGAGGACTGTAGAAATGGTATCATAACTCTGTGCTTTTGACCATTTTCCAAGGGGAGGTGTTTAAACATGAGTTATAAGTAAATATTTGAAACTTAAATCAAAATGTGCAGAAGTCTTTGATAATAAAACAGTTAACTTTGTTAATCATTATAGTTGCCTTGCTAACACAAAACATTTGCTTAGCCTATCTTGGTACTTAATAATTACCTCACACAACAACTTGAACACTGAACTGGTTGTCTGGCACAGGCCCTGCCACTAGTTTGGGAACAGAAGGTGCTGTTTAAAAAAAAACAGTTTAAACAAACTAAGCTGTTAAGAGCAAAGTTTTGCTTGGCTTAGGGATTTAGACTTCAGCAGAACTCTTCAAAGACACATTGATGCAGGGGAATCATAATGAAGGAAGTTTATACTTATTATATAAATTGAATCCAACACTTGCCCTACACCTTCAACTGCTGTGAAACAAAAGAGCTTTATGAAACATACTTGACCTCATTTTACCTGGTATTTTGTTGGTCTGCCTTCAAAAAGATTAGCAATTCATGTAAAGAGCACAATTATAAACTCAGAACACCACAAGGAGCAAATATTGTCATACTTTAAGCAACATTATCATGTAAGTTGATATCGGATTCACTTCTCCACAAATGTGTCACATATGTGATACTGAGTAAAAATTGCTGCAGTTGGTTTATATCAACAAACTTGCAGGTTTTATCTCGGTTATAATTGAAATAACATGAATAATTGTTCTGCTGTTCAGGCAGTGTCTGTACAGAAATAAGTTGAAGAAATTAACTTTTATTTCTTTATTGACATTGCCTGAACACAGAAGCTTAAATGTTTCACCTTCAGAGATTCATTTGCTAGAGTTGTAGAAATGTTCAGCACAGAAACAGAATCTTTAAGCCTACCTTGTTCATGAGAATGATAACTATCTTGCACTGATGCATTAGGGAAATTTCTATGTGTTAGGGAAATTTCTATGCACTAGGGAAATTCTAGGCGGTTTCTGGAGTAGGTTACATGGCTGGCACAACATTGTGGGCCAAAGGATCTGTAATGTGCTGTAGGTTTCCATGTTCTATGTTCTAAACCCATCTACCTGCAATATACCTGTATTATTCCATGCACTTCCTAACCAAGTACCTTTCCTACTGCTTTTATGTTCAACTGAATACAAGACCGTTTGCATACTTTTATACAGCCACATAACACTTGTCCATGTCTCAACTATAGTATCATTCCTTCTGAATCAGAAGTGTTTGTATTCTCATCTCCCATATATTTGTAGCTAATAAATTAATGTTTTGAAAAAATTTAGAAAAACTTCTTTTTCCTGCATTTCTTGGAGCATTCTCCAGGGATTAATCTTTAATTCCATAAAATCTACAAACCTACTATGAATTTTCCAGAACACAATGTTATTGTAGTGACTAAATCAGGATAATGTTTCTTTCTATTCAAGCTACTAAACACATTCCATATTGTATATGAATAATTGACCTCTTTAAAGAAAAAACAAACTGCTAATTGTGAAGGCTCTTTATCATGATGTGTAAGCATTATCACCTGGGTCTTGAATAACTCGTATGGTATTTATGATTTTATCTTTTTTTTCATTATTGGTGAGTGCTATTTATGAGACCTAAAAGAATTTTGCCAGATGTTATTTGGCAACGTCATAACCTTCAAGATCTCTGCCATGCTTCAGAAGGATAGAGTGCATGGCATTTAAAAAAATATAAAGAAGAATAAGCAAATTATGCAGCTCAAGGGAAAAATAGACTCCTCACATAAAATGGAGCCGGCTGGTGGCGTAGTGGCATCAGCGCCGGACTTCAGAGCAAAGGCTCCTGAGTTCGAATCCAGCCGGCTCCTTTGCACACTTTCCATCCATGCTGTGTTGAGCGTCAAGCTAGCAACTCAGCCTCGTAAGAGTAAGAAAGCCTGCCAAAAAAATGCTGTCATGACGGCGTCCTGATGACTCCACTCAGAGTTAAGGGCTTTCTTCTTCTTCTTCTTCTTCACATAAAATGGCTATGCTGATTTTAGCACTGAGGCAGATCAATGCAACTCTAATTAGAATTTCTACAAAATGTTTGATTCTTTATATGCAGCCAAATTTCATTCAGGAATGTCTGGAAAATGTTGAGGAAAGTCATACGTATCTAGTCTGATCCTATGATCAAATGACAACGTTTTCCTATAAACAAGGATAGGCCCAGAAATACACATGGCAGTTGGTTCTGAAAAATAAAAAAAAAGTAATGGAAGACCAAGAAATGTGCTGAAATTGAGTGTCCTGGTTAGACAATACTTACATTCTATTTTGTTCTTGTTACCAAGACTTAAGGGGTATTTGAAACTCAAAGAGCCACCTAACTGTTTCTAATATTAAGTATTTTAAGTTACAGTGGCAGGTAAAAGTTTGGGCACTCCTGGTCAAAATTTCTGTTACTGTGAATAGCTAAGTGGTAAAAGATGAACAGATTTCCAAAAGGCATTAAGTTAAAGATGACACATTTCTTTAATATTTTAAGCAAGAAAACTTTTTTATTTCCATCTTTTACAATTTCAAAATAACAAAAAAGGAAAAGGGCTCGAAGCAAAAGTTTGGGCACCCTGCATGGCAGTACTTAGTAACAGCCCCTTTGGCAAGTATCACAGCTTGTAAATGCTTCTTGTAGCCAGCTAAGAGTCTTTCAATTCTTGTTTGGGGGATTTTCACCCATTCTTCCTTGAAAAAGGCTTCTAGTTCTGTGAGATTCTTGGGCCGTCTTGCATGCACTGCTCTTTTGAGGTCTATCCACAGATTCTTGATGATGTTTAGGTTGGGGAATGTGAGGACCATGGCAAAACCTTCAGCTTGCACCTCTTGAGGTAGTCCATTGTGGATTTTGAGGGGTGCTCAGGTTCATTATCCAGTTGTAGAAGCCATCCTCTTTTCATCTTCGGCTTTTTTACAGACGGTGTGATGTTTGCTTCCAAAATTTGCTGGTATTTAATTGAATTCATTCTTCCCTCTACCAGTGAAATGTTCCCTGTGCCACTGTCTGCAACACAAGCCCAAAGCTTGATCGATCCACCCCCGTGCTTAACAGTTGGAGAGGTGTTCTTTTCATGAAATTCTGCACCCTTTTTCCTCCAAACATACCTTTGCTCATTGCGGCCAAAAAGTTCTATTTTAACTTCATCAGTCCACAGGACTTGTTTCCAAAATGCATCAGGTTTGTTTAGGTGTTCCTTTGAACCTTTTAGATAGAACTGGTTTTTGCTTCAGGCCCTTTTCCTTTCTTGTTATTTTGAAACTATAAAAGATGGAAATAAAAAAAGTTTTCCTGCTTAAGAAATTAAAGAAATGTGTCATCTTTAACTTTATGCCTTTTGGAAATCAGTTCATCTTTTACTCGCTTAGCTATTCACAGTAACAGAAATTTTGACCAGGGGTGCCCAAACTTTTGCATGCCACTATATGTGGAACAACAGGAGGAACATTTTAAGAAAATAGATTCGCTTTTTTATTGATGTGCTAAAGTGGAGCCAGTTTCCCAATAAAAATTGAGAAACTGATCAGAAGGACACTGGAAACAGAATAAATGGTTCTTTACTTTGAGTCTTGTGCTGAAACTGAACCTGTGCAGATGGTTGCTTACCAAGTTGTTTTGTGATGCAAGAATCATAGAAAGATGTTTGCCCTTCACCGTACACTAATCAGGACAGCCAGACAATGGCAAAAGCGCTATGTATGGCATTGAAGGGAACGAGGCATCAAGGGAAAGGGGGTGAGTGTAATTTTCCACCTGGTGTGATAGGGAGATCTTGGTGCACAAAATGAAGCCTGGAGTGAAAGCCAGTGTTCTGAAGGAGTCAGGAACCAGAAGAATTGACAGAGCCACTGTTTAAAGAGGAAAGGAACAGAAATCTAGTGTAGTGTTGGTCAGGAGGAATAATGCTTGGCACTGTAGATCAACATAAAAGACATGATTTTCATGATCTCACCCACACAAATATTATACGTATGCACACTTGCACACACAGACACATTGCTAATACATCAGAAGTTCATGCATAACCCACCTTCCACAACACCAACCTTGGCTTTACTCCACTATTCACTTTCACTCCCTCTGAAGGAATGATCTTGAAAAACCAACTCAGTTCCTTCATCTTTTCCATTTAGGTGTCAGGAAAAGGAGGGAGAGAGAGGGAGGTCACTCACACAGAAGGGAGACCTTCCAGAATGTAATGTTGTAAGCATATGGAGGAGACCAACCTGCAGTTGCTAGGTGAAGAGATTACCAACTCTAAAGCAATTATACTCAAGTGCAGTTCATTTTCAACTATCTGCACTAATGTTTTTGTTATAATTATCACATCCCCCTGATTTAAGACCATAAAATATAGGAGCAGAGTTGGGTCATCTGGCCCATCAAATCTGCTCTGCCATTTCACCATGGCTGATCTAATTTTCCTCTCAGCCCCAATCTCCTACCTTCTCCCCACATTCCTTTATGCCCTGACCAATCCCCATATCCCTTCATGCCCTGACCAATCAAAAATCTATCAACCTCTGCCTTAAATATACATAATGACTTGGCCCCCACAGTCGCCTGTGGCAAAGAATTCCAGAGATTCATCCTTGCTTTTATACTCTAGTCCCCTTGAAATGAATAGTAACGTTGCATTTGCCTTCCTTAGCACAGGGTCAATACAGATGCAAACTAACATTTAGGGAATCCTATACTTCAAGTCCCTTTGCACCTCAGTTTTTTTTTTGATCAACAATAGACACTTTCATTACTGTCTATGCTGCTGAAGGTGTTTTGGCGGTAATTTACTAAAGTAACTATTTTCTGTTCTGCCTTTGCAAAATAGCTAGACAGGGCATTTTTTTTTTACTTTGCCCAAACAGGAAGGCACTGTGGAAGGGAGAGCAGGAGGAGCAAGAGGGGCAAGAGTGGAAACTACAATGAAGGGAGTTGAAGAGGTATCAGGAAAGGGGTATTGAAGGATGAGGAAGATGAAGAAAATGGTGATCATTGTTTGTTTGTTTATTTATTTGGAGATTCAGCACATTAACAATCTTTTCCATCCCAATGACCCCACACTGCTCAATTACACCTATGTAACAAATTAGCCTACTAACCTACATTCTTGTGTTGTAGGAGGAAACTGGATCACCTGGAAGAAATCCATGCAGACACGAGGACAATGTACAAACTCGTTACAGGCAGCAATGGGAATTGAACCTGGATTACTGGTGCTACAATAGCGTCGTAGTAACTGCTATGCTACCAGCATACTGAAGGAAACTGCTCATCTAAAGGGGAACCAATGAATTTTCTGCAATTGGATTCCCAGCCATATTTGATAAAGTGCCACATCAAAGCTTATTATGGAATACATAAGAATGTGTTGTAGAAAGTAACACACTGCCATAGACAGAGGATTGGCTGGCAAAAAGAAGATAGAAATAAGGCTTTGGATGAAGGAACTCAGTTGGTTTTTCAAGATCATTCCTTCAGAGGGAGTGAAAGTGAATAGTGGAGTAAAGCCAAATAGAAAATTGGTCTTTATTTCCCAATTTTCAAGATGTTCTGAGTGGTGTGCCATGGGGATTAGTGCTGCGAATTGAACTTTTTTACAAGTTTGATAAATGACTTGGATATAGACACTGATAGAATGCTTGCTAAAGTTCTGCTGACACAATGAAAGACAGAAAAATAAGTTGTAAAGAGGACATTAGGAAAGGATCTGGATAGATTAAATGAGTGTGACCAATGGAGTATAATATAGTAAATGTTGGAAAAATAAAATAAAGCGCATTATATAAAACATGGCAGATTACAGAGCTCTTCACTTGATACTCAGGCAGGCACTCAGGATCTGGTGTTGTGACTGACTGATGGAAAGGTCTATGTATATGGGCACTAACCACAGAAAACTCTGATGAGAATGATGTTGGTATGCCTTCAGGTGAAAGCTGATCGAAACATACATCGAAATGGCCACTGTGTTGTCATTGCCCGTCTGAATGCATGAAATATGGAACATGAAGGGGTCCTTCTCCATGTGGTTCTATACAGCCAAGAGACATAACTCCACAAGTATGATTCAATTGCACTACACAGTGCCTATTGGTTCAGTTGACGGTTGCAGTGAAGGCCATGTGAAGTCTTTTTGCTTCTTTCTAATCTAGCAACTTCTGACAGATGTACCATGGAGAGCATTCTGATTGGTTGCACTACCATCTGGTATGGAAGTGCCAATGTACACGATCAGAAAAAGCTGCAGAGGGCTGTAAACTTAGCCAGCTCCATCGTGGGCACTAGCTTCCCCACCAAGGACATTTTCGAAAAGTGATGACTCAAAAAAGAGGCATCCATCATTAGGGACATTTAGGGAGGAGGTTCAGTAGCCTGAAGGCCCACACTCAGCCAGTTTAGGAACAGCTTCCCCTCTACTATCAGGTTTCTGAATGGTCCATGATCCATCAACACCACTTCACTCTTTTTAAGCACTATTTATTTACTTATTTTTAAATTTCTTATTGTAACTTGTAGTATTTTTTATCTATTGCACTATAAAGCTGCCACAAAACAACAAATTTCATGACATATGCCAGTGATGTTAAACCTTAAAATCAAAATTAGGTTAGAATTAGAATCTGATTCAGATTCTACTCTCACATTAATCCAAACAATACATCTCATTCATGAAACATGGAGTGCCCTGAAACTGCAAAGGAACAGGGAAATGCCACCATGATAAAACTTCACACCTTCCCAGAGCTAAAAGGTGCTACATGTGAACAGGTTGCTGCTCTTAATGGATTCTAAGCACTAGCCAAGATCAACTGCTGTTCCTCAGGAGAAAGAAGATTCTGCACGCAGTAGGGCTACAGGCAGACAATTGCACTTTTATTTTTGCAGTCACCTGGGTGCGGATTCAGGCAATTGATGTATTCCTTCATGAAGGGACAAAGCCATCTCCTATAATAGCTTTGATGGCCTCCAGATATTGTGCACAGTTAGCTATCTCAGACCCACCCCTTTAATTGGTTATGGGCAGCTGTTTAAAGTTAACCCAGTCAGAGAGATGATGTTCTTGAGCATCATCTGGGTTATCTGTTTGGATGTAATCTCTGAATAGACAAACCATAGCCACCCATGGGACCCTAAGACATTATACATGGACATCCAGATTACTAAATGGAAGAGGCTCAAGGGTGTTTTATTTTACTGAAATATGTTACAATCTTCATAATGTTTTGTTTAATATGCCATTGTTATAAAGAATTCTCAAGACAGCAACTCTGTTGAAAAAATATTGTCATCTCGTGCCAGCAGCATGATTAATAGAGCAGAAATAAATGACGCTGGAATGCAGCTGCTGGCATTGCCGCAAACCCTGTCTTTTCTAAAAAGATTATGAATGGATTGCTGCCAATAGAGTCTCTACTGTGGTACCCATTGAATGAATGTGTCAGTAGATAAATTTGAAAAAATGTGTGGCCTGTTAAACGGACTAAGTCCCACCAAGTAGCATGATCTAATAGGTTGAGTGAGCTTGCACTGTGCATGTCCAACGAAGGTCAGAGCATGCATGCAAAAACAGATGTTGCTCTCAAGGGAGGGAACACCGTGTTGTGACATTATTGGGGATGTGACTGAAATCAGAAAAACATCAGACATAATGAAGTGAAATGCCTGGGCCAATTTCCCGCTGAGCATGAAATCCAGAAGCAACCACTAACATGAACTGATGTGGTACGTAAGTACCTCCTGTACCGAATAAAGTGGCCACTGAATGTATCTTTGTGGTCTTCTGCTTTTGTAGCCCACTCTCACCTTCCTGGTAGTCTGTCCCAATCTCCTCTGACCTCACTTATTAACAAGGTTTTTCCAGAGGCCAGCCAATGACTGGATGTTTCTTGTCTTTTTTTTTGTGCCATTCTCTATAAACTGTAGAGACCGTTGTGTGTGAAAGTCTCAGGAAATTAATAGTTTCTGAAGTAGTCAAACCACCCTGACTCGCACCACCAATCATTCCACCCTCAAAGTCACTTAGATCTCATTTCTTCCCCATCCTAAGGTTTGGTCTGAACAACTGAAACTCTTGACCAAGTCTGTATGCTTTTATTCAGTGGCCAACCACCGGGCCGCGGACCGGTACCGGGCCGCAGAGCATGTGCTACCAGGCCATGAGGAAACGATATGAGTCAAGTACACCTTTCCTCATTCCCTGTCACGCACTGTTGAACTTGAACGTAGGGTTACCAACTGTCCCGTATTTGGCGGGACATCCCGTATATTGGGCTAAATTAGTCTGTCCCATACGGGACCTCCCTTGTCCCATATTCCCCCCGCTAAGGTAGAGCGTTCCTATGAAACCTTTCGTGCCGAAATGGCGTGAAACAAAGAAGCAATTACCATTAATTTGTATGGGGAAATTTTTTGAGCATTCCCAGACCCAAAAAATAACCTACTAAATAACACATAAAACCTAAAATAACACTAACATATAGTAAAAGCAGGAATGATATGATAAATACACAGCCTACATAAAGTAGATATAATGTAGTCGGGAAGATTAAGTCAAAACCAATCCGTGGAAAAAAAATCGGCACGTACGTGCATGCACACACAGGTACACGAGCAAGGCTTCATGGTCATGGTAGTCTTTCTCGGGGTAAACACAAGTGTCCCGTATTTGACTGCTACTTTTGTCCCTTGTTTGGGAGTGAGAAAGTTGGCAACCCTAACTGTAAAAGACATGTTGAGGTGAGTTTAACCCTACTTGAACACCCCCCTCCCCCCCCCCCCCCCCCCGGTTGGCCGGTCTGCAAGAATATTGTCAATATTAAACCGGTCCGCGGTGCAAAAACAGTTGGGGGCCCCTGCTTTTATTGATTGAATTGCTGCAACATGATTTGCATTATTGAACAGGTGTGCCTAATAAAGTGGGCACTGGGTGCATCTTTGTGCAATTTGTGATTGTGAATAAAAATGGAGACAAAATGAACCATTTTCTTGGAATTTTCAGCTTTCATAAGATACAAAATGGTTAATGAGAAAGAATTTTCAATTGAATATTAATTTCCCAGATTGTGAAAATGGGTTAAGGCATCACAGGTTTTTGACATGTCTGTTCATGGCTGCCTCCACTGTCATAATGAGGCCAAACTCAGTTTGGAGGAGTATCACCTCACATTTTGTCTGAGTAGCTCAAACCTGATGGTATGAACATCGATTTCTCTAGCATCCGGTAATTTCTCCCCCCCTCCCACTTTCTCACTTCCTCCATTTCCCCATTCTAGTTATCCTTTCACCAATTCTCTTCTCACCTGTCAACTACCTCCCTCTGGTTCCCTCCCCCTTTCCTTTATACCACAGTCCACATTCTCTCCTATCAGATTCCTTCTTCTTTAGACTATCTCTTCCAGCTTATCCCCTCCCAGCTTCTGACTTCATCCCCCCACTCCCCCACCCACCCACCTTCCCCCTCACCTGGTCTCACTATCATCTGCAGTTTGTACTCCTTCTCCTTCCCTCAACTTCTTATTCCGTCTTCAGCCCCCGTCCCTTCGAGTCCCAATGAAGGGTCTCAGCTCACAATGTTGGCTACTTATTCCCCTCCACAGATGTTGCCTGACTTGCTGAGTTCCTCCAGAATCTTATGTGTGATGCGGAAGATTTCCACCATCTGTAAAATGTCTTGTGTCTATCACAGGCAGATTAAAATTATTGTCAGGGAATTCTTCAGAAGAAAGAAGAACATATAGCAGATAAGGATACCACAAAGGAGCTTTCCTTGAAAACACTTAAGGCATATCAATCTTTATGAAAACTTGTGTGTAAATTGGCCTTTTCCAATTTCAGGAAGAACACTTCAAAAGTGTTTAATTACCCTAAAACCATTTAACATTGTTGAAGCTATGAAAGGATCCACCTCAGTGCAGGTTCCCTTGCTACTGTAAACTTAATATTTTTAACATATCCTGCATCCTTCTCCATGTTTGACTGTTCAATATTGCCACAATTGTTAAATATCCAAAGCGTTATCTCATTTGAAGGAGTTTGCTGTTGGAATGATTGGCTATCAGTGACTATAGCTGACATTGTTCAGGTTATTCTGCAGGCATTTGTCATATTTGCATTTATTTCTATGCAATTGCATTTTATAACATTCCTCATAAATGAAATAATATCAAACTTGTACATACAATTAATCCACAAGTAAAATAATCTGGGGGTTAAAATTATATAGTTTAACTAAAGCTACCAAGAAAAACATCTAAGTCCAAAATAAATAAATTTACAAAAATTAGGTATGTACATTGCATACCTGTACTTGATTTCAGTGTTGAAGTGCTTGTTCTTTCTTTTGAATCTGGTGTAAAGATTTGTAGATTATTTTTATCTTCAACTCTAGAGCGAGTTTGGGAAAAGCATTGAATTTTGAGATTAAGACCAACTAACAGAATGTCTGAATCCGTTGCTTGGTATGGTGGTAGAGACAAATACATTGCAGACTGTTAAGAGAGTTGGATAAGCCCATGGATGCGAGGAAGATGGAGGGATATGGAAATCGTGTAGGTAGGTGGGATTAGTGTTTGGACGTTTTTGATTTGCTTTTTAGCCGGTTCGGCACAACATTGTGGGCCAAATGGCCTGTTCCTGTGCTATACTATTAACTATTATGTTCTCAACAGGAATTCTGCAGATGCTGGAAATTCAAGCAACACACATCAAAGTTGCTGGTGAACACAGCAGGCCAGGCAGCAGCAACTTTGATGTGTGTAACTATTATGTTCTATTAACTGTTAGTGATTGTCTTTGTGCCTTGTTAATAATCATTGCAAAATTAGGCTGAATAAGTAGCTGAAGTCACTTGAATCAAAAAGGTAGATCAGATAGGATAATTGATATCTAAGGGATAAAGTAATTTTCCACAACAGTAGCCACCATTAAAAGTGTTAGTAATTTATGAACTGATAATTTTGAGCATTGCATAGTATCCAGACTCTGGATTACTAGAGTTCTTCTTTTAGTTCAACATTATGTGATGGCACACCAGGTGGTGGCAGAGAGTTTAAAAATTCAACAGAAAAATACACAGCTTTATCACTGCTTGTCACACTGTTAATAGATTTACAGGTTGTCTGGAAGCTTCAAAAGTAGGTCTTTATTGATGGTCTGCACTGCATTATTTTTGGTGTTAAATTTGCTCTTTCATACAACTGTTGGTAATTCAAATAATGCTGAATAGCATTTGGGAAAACAGCCTTGCATCAGGTCATGTAACAACCCAACCCAAGTTTTATATCACAATCATTCCTGTCCAGTGTTCATGTTAAATTTCCCCACTTCCTAATCTGAGTAAATTTGAAGTAATCTCTCAGATTGCCTGTCATATATGATTATATGTTGGTTGTAATCATTTAACATTTGTCATAGTACCTATTGGTGGGAGTATACAGTTGATGTTTCAAGCTGTGACCCTTCATCAGGGCTGGAAAGGAAGGGGAAGATGACAAAACCTAAGAAGGTGTGAGGAGGGGAAGTGGTACAAGTTGACAGGTGATAGGAGAAGTGAGGTGAGGGTGAAGGTAGATGAGCGGGGGAAGGGAGATGAAGTCAGAAGCTGGGAGGTGTGTCATAAGTGGGCGTTGGTGGCGGACCCAAATGTGAGACACAGACACTGAAGTACAAGGAACAAAACAAGGACTAGAGTTAAGCAAGAAAAGTGGGGAAGAAAGGATGCTGGACATGACACAGGCCCTGGACAAGAAAAGGATACAGGGCCTAGGCTAGGACTTGACTAGGATAGTGGAACAAAGACATGGAACTGGGAACTAGGAGCCCGGGCTTGGACTCCGAGCCAGAGACTGGACAAGGACCCGAAACCTGGGTCTTGACTCGGGCTCAGACTCCAGATCTGGGTGAAGACATGATGAGGCTTGGGTTCTTCGAGGCTAGGGTACTTCGAGGCTTGGGTATGGACTCCGAGCCAGAGACTGGGCAAGGACCCAGAACCTGGGACTTGGCTCAGGCTCGAACTCCAGAACTAGGCGAGGACAAGACATGGCTACAGGAAGAGGAGTGACAACAGGACTGGACGTGAGACTCCTGGACAGGACAAGGGAACCCCAGCACAGGACGGGGGAACCCCAGCACCAGGCTGGGCGAGACATATGGACAAGATGAGAACACAAAGCCGTAGCTTGTACAGGACAAGGTTCTTGAATCATGGCTAGGACTGGACGAGACCCTGAAGCCTTGACTTGGTCGAGGGAGAGGCGGGAACGCAGAGCCTTGGTCGAGGGAGAGGCGGGAACGCAGAGCCTTGGTCGAGGGAGAGGCGGGAACGCAGAGCCTTGGTCGAGGGAGAGGCGGGAACGCAGAGCCTTGGTCGAGGGAGAGGCGGGAACGCAGAGCCTTGGTCGAGGGAGATGCGGGAACGCAGAGCCTTGGTTGAGGGAGGGACAGGAACATGGAACACAGAGCCGGGACCCCTCCTTGGGTACAGGACATAGGGCCGGGACTCATTACACAGAATGCAGAATACGACAAGACGGTTCCCAACACAAGGTAGCGGCAGATAGCCAGACCTACCTAGCAAAGGTGTGGATACATACAGACAATTCCCAACACTAGGTAGCGGCAAACAGCCAGACCTACCTAGCAAAGGCGTGGATACAGACAATTCTCAACACTAGGTAGCGGCAAACGGCCAGACCTACCTAGTGAAGGCGTGGACACAGAGACAGTTCAAAACAATGATAGACAGTTCCTTCTCTTGCTCCAGCGATTGAACTAGACAGCAGTGCAGGCAAAGGTTACAGGCAAGGCAAGGATACAGACAAGGCAAGGCTTCAGACAAGGGAACAGAAGGAATTCAGACAGGGGGTATGGACAGGAACAATCCAGTAGCCAGAGGCTGAATCCTGAAGCTATTTATGAAGCCAGCCCAAATGAGAATCAGCTGCCTCAATAGAAACTGGGGAAAACCAGAAAACCTGGAAGAAGGAACATGGAAAACAGGAAAACCTGGAATAAGGAACATGGACCGGACCTTGAACTGGAATGCGGATTTCACGGACCGGACCATGACAAGGTGCTCGGTGGAAGAGGTGAAGGGCTGAAGAAGGAATCTGATAGGAAGACACTGTAGACCATGGAAGAAAGAGAAGGAGGAGGGGGCACCAGAGGCAGGCAGTGTGCAGGTGAAGAGAAGAGGTGACAGGGGGATGGAAAAGGAGAGAAGGGAGAGTGGAAGAAAATTGGAGAAGTAAGAAAAATTGATGCTCATACCATCAGGTTGGAGGCTACCCAGGTGGAGTATGGGGTGTTGCTCCTTCAACCTGAGTATGGCCTCAATGTAGCAGTAGAGCAGGCCATGAACAGAAATGGGATGGGTAGTTGAGTTGAAAAGGGTGGCCACCAGGAGATCCTGCCTTTTGTGGCAGATGGAGCAAAGATGCTCAACAACGACCCAATCTACATCAGGTTGCACTAATAGAGGAGGCCTCGCAGGGAGTACCAGGTACAGCAGATGACCCTGACAGACTCTCACATGAAGTGTCTCCTCACCAGTAAGGACTGTTTTGGGCACTGAATGGTGGTGAGGGAGGAGGTGTAGGGGCAGGTGTAGCAGTTGTTCCACTTTCATGGATACTTGCAAGGAGATTGGTGCATAGGGATAAGTGGATAAGTGGACACAGAGAGCAATCCCTACGGAAAGAAGAGTTGCGGGGAGTGGGAGGGAATGATGTGCTTAGTGGTAGGATCCTGTTGTAGATAGTGGAAGTTATGGAGAATGATATGTTGGATATGGTAGTAGGTAAGAACAAGGGGAGCCCTATCTCTGTTATGGCAGTGGGAAGATGAGGTGAAGGCAGATGTGTGGGAAATGAAGACAGCATTGATGGTGGTGAAAGGAATACCCATTTTTTTTTGAAAAAAGATGCTATGTCAGCTCTTCTGGAATGGAAAACATCATCCTGAGAACAGATGCAGCAGAGACAGAAGAACTGAAAAAGGAGAAAAGCATTTTTATATGTGATAGGATAGGAAGAGCTATAATCAAGATACCTGTGAGAGTCAGCATATTTATAAAAGGTATCAGTAGATGATCTGTCTCCAGAGTTGGAGACAATGAGATTGAGAAAGGGGAGAGAGTATCAGAGTTGGGATGCCTCATTTCTTCTTTTTCATTCCTGTTCTAGTTCTCTTCTCACCCCTTCTCCCCACCTGCCCATCTCCTCCACCTATCAGCTCTTAGATTCTTAGTTCATCCATCTCCCCTCACCCACCCATCTGGTTTCACCTATGACCTGAGAACCATTATTACTTCCCTTTCTTATTCTGGCTTTTCCCCTTCTCTTCTCCGGTCCTGATGAAGAATCTTGGTCCTAAATGTTATTTGTTTATTCCCCTCCACAGATGCTGCCTGACTTGCTGAGTTCCTCCAGCACTTTTTGCTTTTTAGGATTTCTAGCACCTGCATAATCTCATGAGTTATCTTTTTTTCATATACTGGATGCTTTAATACAATTCATTTTCTTTAGTACTTCATGAAAATACTGGTAGCGTTTGACAAAAATCTCCAGATAGCACTCAAGTCACTCCTCCCTTTAATTGATATCATGTCTAAGATCTTGCAACATTCAATCTAATGCTTCAGTGGCTGCTTTGTGAGCCATGGTACTTCCATCCTAGGAAATATGTTTACAATCATTTTGACTTTTTTTTTTGTCTTTGCAGTTCCTTGACCAATGTTAAACACGTTGGAGTCTCCACATGTGTCAAAGCTGAAGGGAAATTAAAAGTCAAGCGTGCACTGTCAAAAGTGTGGACGCAATGTCTGATTGTGCCGCAGTCAGGCCAATCATCAATCTGCTGAAGGAGATCAGCGGTAAGCAGCACCTGAGGGAAGAAAGGAATTGAGAACGTTTTAGGTCGAAGCCCTGCATCAGGACTGGAAATACTTTCCTCCCACAGGTGCTGCTTAACTCGTAGAATTGTTCCAGCAGATGGTTTGTTGCTGTAGATTCCAGCATGTTTTTTTTCTTGGAAATTTAACCCGATTAATAAGGATTTTTTTTTACTATTCTACCAACTAATAAATATGGCGAGCACGAATCAGTCATTACTGACCAGGCACTTCTGCCCGCTCTCTTACTGGCTCGTAGCAGCTGCTATCACTGGGAGATGCTGGATAACACCAAAGCGGCGGGGGCGAGGAGAACAGCGTGCGTGCGCTTCTGCGCGCCATATCCTTCAAACTAAGATCGGGTGCCTGTTCAGTTTCGCGGACACAACCACCAAGCAGTCTGCGGCGCTTTGGCGTACAACGCGCGGAAGGGAAAATAACGGAAGGTTAATGTTTAGTCGTTTTAGAAATAAAAGAATAGTCAAGTCGTTTTCATCGCCCTCTAGAAAAATTATCTGATTTAAAAAAAAAATGGTGTAGATTTCCTCATAAAAAGCGACAGTAAATCTGACCGTATGTGAGGGACGAGAAGAGTTTTTGAGGCATCTGAACCGCTTGACATCACGCACCAAGTGACAGTCTTATGTATGAACGAGGTCTACGCTATTCCCCCGCTTTCTCCCACACCTCATCGCTGCAGGAGTATTTATACACAGAGCTCATCTCTGAGAACGGTAATTAAGACCTTAAAATTGATTTTCCAGCAGATGAAAGGCACAATCTTAAAATGCAGCACAATATTAAAAAAAGCTGAAAAAATAGCTATTCACAGGGGCTGTATATAATGGTCCTTTCCCAACTTTATTTACTGGATCTGGCAAATTAAAACTAAAAATTTTTGACAGCTGGATAGGATTTATAGAGAAGAGTTTACGTGTACGCTTTCAGAGTAAGGATTCAGCATGGCGGATATCTTACAGAGAGATCACTTTGTCCTTGTCTGATTTCTTAGTTTATGTTGTAAGCGACCTGCCTCCATTTATGCTTTTTTGGCGTGTCATGTGAGGGAACAGGTGTTTCCCCAGCCCAGCCAGCAGTGTTATTAGAAATTGCGGAGGATTGCTGGCTGTTCTCGGCACAAAGGCGTCTCCAGTAGATTAATTAATCGGTGGCGTTTCCTAGTTAAAGCGCATGTAAAGCGACGCGGTTTTATTACAAGGACCGATCCAAACGCGGAAGAAAGCGTTGCAAAAGCGTTGACAAACGATAGATGCAGCATTCTGAAATTCGACAGCCAGAGGTGTGTTGGTGGCGAAATACACATATTTTCCATTGGCACTGGTGCACGGCTTCAGAACTGCCGCGAAGCGCCTGATCTAGAGTATTACATACAAAATCCAGCAAGTCAGGCAGCATTTATTCAGACTCTTCACTGATTTGTACTTCATCTCAATAACCACGAAGCCGATAGAATTCATCACGAGTTGTCATCTAAATAACCACGAAGCCGATAGAATTCATCACAAACTAAGTGCAATTGACACAACGGCTTTAGATGAGGACAGATGGCAGTAGGAAGTCTGAACCAAGTAGCTGTGCTGCAAGCAGACTGCTCCACATTAGCTTTGCGAAATCAACCCAAGCTCTTTCAAACTTTAATCAAACGGCATGAAATTCGAGTCCTTACAACAATGACGTGAAATTAAATCACCAAAGATGTTATTGAATGCTTACAAAGGAAAGTTTCCTATTCTATCCTTCTCTATTCTTTGCCAGAATTGCTCAACATGTCTCCACTTCTGGAAGTCAAACCAATGGCCATGCAGTACTCGCCTCCTATTGGCTGAGGGGTGAATAAAAGACATTGCTGAGGAAAGCTGGATGCCTCTTCAGTGAATATTTGTCGTTAACAATATGGTCTTTTCTACAGGGAAATCAAAGGGAGACTGAGTGTCTGATCAGCTGGGGACCCCTTATTTAGTCTTAGAAGTACAGCCTAAAACTGTCAGCCAGCTGTACTTTTATTTCACCGTTCCACTTTCACTCTGCTCTCTGTTGTGTCTATCGTCCTCGCACCAGGAGCAGCATCTCATCTTTTAACCAGGCACATTATATCGTCTTGTACTAACCATTTCCACATCTTTTTACTTGTCCTTTTAAATTCCTTTATTCTTGCACTGCTGTACCTCAGAATCAGAATCAGAATCAGGTTTATTATCACCAGCACGTGACGTGAAATTTGTTAACAGCAGCAGCAGTTCAATTCAATACATAATATAGAAGATAATAGTAATAATAAATAAATCTTATTCAGTATACTTTATACAGTATATGTATGTTGAATGGATTAAAAATTGTGCAAGAAACAGAAATACTATATAATAAAAAAAGTGAGGTAGTGTCCAAGGGTTCAATGTCCATTTAGAAATCAGATGACAGAGGGGAAGAAGCTGTTCCTGAATCACTAAGTGTGTGCCTTCAGGCTTTTGTACCTCCGACCTAATGGTAACAGTGAGAAAAGGGCATGCCCTGGGTGCTGGGGGTCCTCAATAATGGATGCTGCCTTTCTGAGACACCGCTCTCTAAAGATGTCCTGAGTACTTAGTAGGCTAGTACCCAAGATGGAGCTGACTAAACATACAACCCTCTGCAGCTTCTTTCAGCTCTGTGCAGTAGCCCCACCCCTCCATACCAGACAGTGATGCAGCCTGTTAGGATGCTCTGCACAGTACATCTATAGAAGTTTTTGAGTGTATTTGTTGACATACCTTTTGCAATTTTCTCTCCTTCCCTTCACCAATTTATAGAATTCCCCTTTCCTCATATTTTTTTGCATTCCCTCTCTTTATATTTTAATTATTTTATCGTTTAATTTCCTCACTCTCTCACATGTTGCCCGAGCTTCTAAATAATTCTAGAATTTTCCAGTTTCATGTTGAGCGTAAGTATCATTTAACAACATAGTAAGTGTAAATTATCACCAGTTAACCTCTCCAGAATTTAAAATTAGATGCAAGAGATATGGAATAATTCCTTCTGGAATCTGAATCATGTTTAATATCAGTGGCATATGTCATGAAATTTGCTAACATTGTGGCAGCAGCACAATGAAATCCATGATAGGTAAACATAGAGAAAAAAAAACAGAATTATGTTAATTGCATATATATGTTTATAAATAGTTATGTTAAAATATGTAGTGCAAAAAGCCCCAGAAATAAAGTAGTGTGGTTGTGTTCATGCGTTCATTGTCCATTTAGAAATCAGATGGCAGAGGGGAAGAAGCTGTTCCTGACTTGTTGAGTGTGTGCCTTCAGGCTTCTGCACCCACTTCCTGATGAGCTATTGTGAATTGAAGAAAAAGAAACAAATGGTTTTATTTACAATACTATTCTGAATTTTTTCCCTCTGTGCTTTCAATGAAGTTTTTCTTCTTGTTTTGATTTACTATTGAATTCACCATTTAATCTATCTTCCTCAGTCAAATATTGTATTGCTTATTTAATATTTCTTCAATTTGGCTACTGAAGAAGACAGTAGGCTCCTTGCCCAGTAGACTCAGATATGAGATGCTTAATAGTCTTGATCATGACTGCCGCACTGTTTAGATGTTGAATGTTTAATAGCCGTCATCAAGCAATTATGGAGTCAAATGGAAAAGGGACAAGAGGCTAACTGCTGTAAAGTTCCTTGATTACTTAATGGAAGTTTTAGGTCATTCTACAAGAACATTATTCTGAATTTTTGATGAAATTTGGTATGCAACTAAAACCAATTAAAAAAAATTTCTTGCTCTATCTGCCATTTTTTAAACTTTGCATTGGAAGTCATGGAGATGTGCAAAAACACGTAGTTACAAGAAAGATGATGTCTAAATAAAGTGGTTAACCTCAAAATTAAAGAAGAAAGGAAGATTATTTAAGAAATATAACAGCCTATTTTAGAAGTATATTAAATTTAATTCAACATTTACTGACCATTTCAAATATGAGGCCAAATAGGAGAGAAAAAGCAGATTAAGAGTTTTACAAAAAGATTCAGATAGATTAAACATACAAAATCTATTAGATCTCAAAACTCTATTGCCCATATCCCAATAAAGCTGAATTTCAAGTGCCACCTCTGTGCCCCCTGACCCACACAACTTGAGTTTAAGATTCTCCTCCTTGTCTTCAAATCCCTTGTTTTCTGTTACTCTTACTCTGTAACCTCCTTTGATTCTGAGATGTCCTAAAACTTCTGAACTCTTCCAACTCTCACTCTTGGTCATCCCCAGTTTTCATTGCTCCATCTTTGGTGGCCTTCTCTAAGGTCTCAATTTTCCTTCCTAAACTTCATTGCCTCACTACCTGTCCCACCTCCTTTATGATTCTCCTTAAAATTAACCTCATCGACTAAGTTTTTTATCCTTGTTATAACTCTTAAGTGACATAATTTCAAAGATACTTCCTCTTATGAAATGCTATTTAAATACAAAATGTTATTTCAAATGAAATCCAACAGGTGTTTATTCGCTTGCATCAAACAATGAAAGGTTATTCTCATTGACACAAGAAAATCTGCAGATGCTGGCAATCCAGAGCGACACACAAAATTCTGGTGGAACTCAGCAGGCCAGGCAGCATCTTTGGAAATTAATAATTTTGGGCCACGATCCTTCCTCTGGATCTGAGTCCTTATGAAGGACCTTGGCCCGAAATGTTGACTATTTATTCTTATCCATAGATGCTGCCTGGCCTGCTGAGTTCCTCAACCATCTTATGTGTATTCTCATTGATAACAGCTTTAACTTGTTGGTAAGAAGCATTTTATATGTAAACCTACACATTCTGATTTCAGGCTTACAAGATTATACAGTACAGTATATGTTATAAATAGTATGTCATACCTTAGGGATAAAATATTATTTTTTTTCAATGAAATTTATTTGCGTATTTCAAAAGATGCATTCGCTGGCATGTTCACAATGCAGAATCAGAAATACGCAGGCTAGAACCATAAAGTGGCAGATATTCATTGTTTAAAGCTGTGAAGATTTTGGAACTTTAGAAACTTCTCCAATAATGTAAAATCTGATTTTTGCTAAAATGCTGTGAGGATAATCTATGCTGTTTGATAGCTTATATGTGCTAAACATAAAAACTGACAACTAAAACAGAATATGGGAGATCCTGAACTGTTGTCTAGCTATAGTTGTATTATTTTTCATGTGACAGGCTTCTGTAAATAAAAAAATCAGCTTCTTTTTTTAATAGCCAAAGGCAATAGGAATATTAATTAGTTCCACAACTCAATTAAATACCATGTGCAAGGCCTTTTCCTCACTTGTTCATGACACTGGGGCATGGTAGAAATTGTTATGAATACTGAGGATAGGACTGTATGTCCATATGCTGTATACTAACAGTGCAAGTATCTGAGACTGGCCAAACAAAGCTGAAATGATCAGTTCTAAATACACATTTTGACAGCACAGAAAGCCAGTTGCTTTGCTTCAAAACTAATGGCTGTCTCTAGAGAATTTTGTGTATTCTTTCTCTCTGCAAGGATAAAGTAATTATTTGAACATTAATGCTGCACATAAGCAGGAATTAACCCACAACAGTCTGCCTGTTTTTAAAAGACTCACTATACAAAATTTTACTTGAGGGATAAAAGGAGTTCCACTTCCATCACAAATCTGTTTCCTGTTCCTTTGGTGTAAACAGTATCTATTAGAAAAAGGAGTCAAGAGTAATACAAAAACAGAAAATGTTGAAAACACTTAGCAGCTAAGCAGTGTGTGTGAAACAGAAACAGGGAGATAACACACCAGTTCAAACACCCTTCATCAGAAATGGAACAGGGCCTGTTTGAAACCTTATCTATTTCCTTTTCCATGCATGCTGACTTACCTGCAGTGTGTTTCAATCATTATCTGTTTATATTTCACTCTCAAATCCTATTTTCTAATTTTGTTTCGGATTTCTTGTGTCTGCAGTATTTTTAAAATATATTTTTCAACAGTGATGAACAGTTCAATGGGGAATATGATCCCTTAGAAACTTAAGTGCCTAATAATGATTACACTCATTTCAGTTTTCTCTATTCCCCTTTTACCTGTTATTCACCATTACCAAGCTACTGTATTTCAGGCCTGAGACCTTGGGTGATGGAGTAACTTCATCATGAGCATTGGAAGAACCTAGAATCATAGGCATGGACTATTAGTTCAGAGAGTTAAAACAATTCTATCATGATAGCTGGGAATTTAAATTAAAGTAATTAAATAAATTTGGAATGTAAAAATAAATAGTAATGATAATGGGAGCATCTTAAAAGCGAATTATTTTGCTAATTTCTTATGGGAAAGAAATCTGCCCTTTTACTTAATCTGGCCTGTCTGCGCCTTGTGACAAAAGACCAAGTTATCAGAAGATTGATGCCAATAAGAGAGATAAGAGAGAGACAATGGGGAAACATTCAAAATGCTAATAAGAGAGAGAGGAGAGAGATTAACGAAAAGAGACACAGTTCCGAGTATTGTCAGACTGGTTGCTTTGAACCTGAACTGTTTGAAGTTTGACGGACAGGCGATACCCCAGCAGGGGGATAAAAGGAACAGGTTCGCTAAGGCAAGACACACCACGACACCACGAGATAACGAGACCTCGGAAGTGCGGTGTCCCCCCCCCCCCCCCACAAGTTGGTGGGAGTTTTGGAGGTCTGGTCACGGGAGTGACCATAGACGCACAGGGTGAAAAGGGTATGATCGGCGGGAACCTGGTGTGTGTGTCCGCCCTTGCCTGAGTGCCAGGTTCACCGCAGAAGAACGATCGTATCCGACAGAGGGGTCACAGTCGGTGACCTCAGAAGATATTAAAAGGGCTCGCGCCGAAAGCTAACTGCGAAGAACAAAGGTCAGTCTGAATCCGATTTGCATATTCTCTCTCCAACAGCACAACAGTGATTGCTGCGAACTATACTAAACTGAACTGAACTCTGCGGCACTTGAGACTGGTCATTTTACCCCCTAGACTGCGATAGAGCTTGATTGATTCCTATTATCCCAGTTCTGTGTACATGTGTGTTTTATCATTGCTAACCCGTTGCATTTATATCCTTACGTTTAGAGTACTGTGTTACTTATTTCTTTAATAAAACTTTCTTAGTTCCAGTAATCCAGACTCCAACTAAGTGGTCCATTTCTGCTGGCTTGGCAACCCAGTTACGGGGTATGTAACAGCCTTCATACTCATAATGGTTGACTCTGGTCTGTATCCCCAGTTCTGAGGCAGTCAGGTATGGTCAATAAATATTTACATTGCCAGCAGTGATCACCTACCAGGAACAAAATTTTATAATAAGTTTCTTAACAGTTTCAGACGAAATAGACATTGATGATATCCACAATAGAGAGCCACATAATATACGCAGTTCACACAAGACTTCACTCTGCTGAATTAATGACTTTACAAACTAATATTAACAGGCTTATTAAGGTGAATGTTTTGAACAAGGCATTCAAATACTTGTACAATGTACGAACATTGTGGATGGCTGTTCTAAGCACTGCTAGACTGCTTAGAATATATTATTTTTCTAAAGTAAGGGAAATCTGTTTAGTTATCATGTATTCAATCCAGCATTTTCTTTTGCCATCTTAGAGCTTCATTATTTTCTGTGGATTTTTGTAAAATGAAAAAACAGGTTTCAATTTCCTCTGTGCCATACTTTAGAAATTATTCATTTATCATGAATTTTCACTGGTGCATGAATGTTATGGGATGTCAGATATCATTGTCCATGTCTGTATTTCCTTTTCTTGTTTAATGTCACCAGATTAGCTTAGAGAATGCATATATAGAATAGAAGAATTACTTCAATAAATTAAAGTATTTCCTTGTAGCATTGTACCACCTTACATCTGTCCTTTCCTGCCAGTGACAAAAAGTGTCACATACCTGAGAATATATTTGTACCCTCAAATTGGTGAACTTGATAAATTTCAACTAATATCTGGTTGGGTATCTAATCTTACCACATGAATAACTTAATATGCAGACAGTTGGAATTTCTGATACTCTCACTGGGGTAGTAACTGAATGCATTTATTGCCCCAGAACCATCTAAAGTGCCTAAAGCTTGGTAGTGAAAAAAAAAACAGCTTGTTAATTACAAAGATTTTTCTTTCCCGACATTTGAAATAGATTTGAGCAATCATGCGTGGTGAGAATGAATTAAAGTGTCTGAAATGATACTGCAAATAGAGAGAATGTTAAAATGTGAATACATATTCAAAAAGGAATTGCTCAATTATAGGGCATGTTTGAGTAAAGATCATATTTTGAATTTGATAATGGATTATAAATGTAAGTGTCACAAACTAAAATATTTTCCTTTTAACTACACATTCCATTTGGCTAACGAAGACCACAGTCACAATAATAAATGTAGCAACATGAAACCAATTCAGATTTGGAAATGTATTGGGCACGTGGACTTTCATACTATTGACGCTATCATGACTAATTGGAAGTCGATTTTGACTCCCCAAATGTCCAGAAAATGGAAGCAGTTCGGTAATGCAGAGACTGACAGCCAGAAGTGCTTTTGCATATTTCAGATATTGATTTATTACTTTTGTCCCAAGGCCACCCTATAACACAAGGATTTCCAATTATATACAGAAAATGCTGACATACCTTGCTTAAAAGCATTTTAATTCTGCTTGTACATTTTAATTTTTATGCCCAATGGAGTAATCCCTTGGTACTCTCTTCCCTTTGTCTGCATTTCACATTCACTTTTTCTGAGACTAAACCTGATATTTTGCTATACTACTCAATGTCTTCCAAATGCTGCAGCATACCTCCAGTTATTTTTCTATTCTGTTCCTTTTGAGGTACTGTGCAAGTTTTATGGTCTCCGTTGATGCAGAGCAACCATTTGCATGATAACTAATGTGGATAGATGGTATGTGGAATTAATACCCCATCTTTATCTTTATAGTTTGCATTGTTGAAGTAACTATAAACCAGAGACACTAATCTGTGTCCCATTTAGACCCTGTGGCCAAGGAAGCACACCAGCACCTCTACATCCTCAAAAGGATAAGGAAGCTTAGACTAAGGAAAGGCTACCTCCTTTTGCCAGAGGTTAGTGAATTTGTGGAATTTGTTGCCACAAACTGCTATGGAGGTCAGGTGATTAGGTATATTTCAAGTGGAGAATGATAGAATCTTGATTAATAAGGTCATCAAAGGTTAACAGGAGAGAAGGATGAGGTTGAGTGGGATAATATATCTGCCATGATGGAATGGTGGAGGAGGTTCGATGACCCAAGTGGTCTGCTTCTGCTCCTATGTTTTATAGTCTTATGGAAATTCAGCATATCCACTTTGATTCACCAATCTTTATCGATTACTTACTACCTGTTACGCCTGCTGGCATTTAGGGCTGCAATGAAGGTTCTCCATCTCTGTCATACCATCACACAGAGATATAGAAAAATTCTTCATTGCTGTTTCTGCAACTGTTTTGTTTGACCAATCAGGGTTATTAACGCTGAGCTGAACCCAAAAACCAGAAGGACCAATCGACTACTCTTAGTTTGACCTTTACCTTTTGACCTGTTTGGCATGGGTGACTCTAGCAAGAGCCAAAGCATAAAGTCGACTCCACCCAGCACGGCTCTCTGGATCATTGATGCATGCAAGCCTCCAAACCACAACAGGTTGTGGTTCTTTTGGAGAAACTTTAACAGATGCACCATGAAAAACATTGTAGTCAAATGCATTATGGCTTGGATAACAAATTATCTGCCCAAGATCAGAAGAAATTGCAGAGGGTTGTGAGTGTAGCCCAGTCAATCACGAAAACCAGCCTTCCCTTCATTGATTCTATCTATACTTCCTGCTGACTTGGGAAAGCAGGCAACATAATCAAAGACTAACCCCCTGTTCCAGTCATTCTCTCTTCTTCCCCACCCCACCTTGGATTGGGCAGAAGATATAACAGTTGGAGAACATATACCACTACCAGGCTCAAGGACAGCTTCCATCCCATTGTTATAAGACTCTTGAAATAATATCTTATAAAGATGACCTCTTGATCTCAGTTTACCTTGAACTGGATCTTGCACTTAATTTGCCTACCTGCATTGCACTTTCTCTGTAACGGTTATATTACATTCTGCACTCTCTTTTGTCTTCCTTTTGTACTACCTTGACGTATTTACTGTATGAAGTGATCTACCTGGATGGCATGTGAACAAAGCTTTTCACTATCTCAGTATATGTGACAGTAATAAACCAGTTACTTATTACTAATTAATTTTAATCATTGTTTAGTTTTCCTCTAATATGAGGCATAAGCACAGTAGGAACTGGATTATTAAGTGAGGATTGGATTCAATCCCAAAGATTAATTACGAAGCATTATTTCCATTTTATTTCATCAATTTGTCAACAGTGACTGACATAGTCAATCAACCACGCTCCTCCAATTTCACATTTTGTTTATCTCGGCAAGATTACTCTTCCCATTATGATTGCTTTATTGCACATGCATGGCAGAGCAACTTCAGAACTTCTGGAGAAACAGTACATTAAAAAGTAGTTAGAAAGGTAATAATCTCAGGATCGCTACCTGAGCCGTGTGCTTGGTGGAACGTGAATACCAGCATAGTTGGGATATGTGGCTTGAGCAGAGGTACAGGAAAGAGTGTTGCAAATTTCCAGACAATCCGGACATTCTACATCTGGGCAGGACCAGGATCAATGTCCTATTGTTTTAGAGTGCTTTTGGGTATGATTTAAATTACAATGGCAGAGGGGTTGGGAATCCAGGCTAAAAGACAGAAGGAAGCAATGCAGACATCAAAGCAAAAGTTAGAAAAAGGAAAAGTCAGAGTGAGGTATGGAAAACTCAGATGCAAAGAACACAAAGGTTACCAGATTTGAAAAGGATGATTTTAAGGGCACTTTATCAGAATGCCCATAGTATTCAAAACAACATCAATGAACTTGTTTTATCAGCTGCACAAAGGGTATGCTCTATTGGCCATTATGGAAGTGTGATTTGCAAGGTGGAGACGACTGGAAATTAAATATCCAAGAGTATCAGATTATATGAAAGGGTAAGGTGGAAAGTAAGAGAGGTGGGTAGTGCTCTTAATTAAGGATGAGATTAGGGCAACTGTGAGAGATGATATAAGGTCTAAAGAGCAGAATGTTGAATCCTTCTGGGTAGTGATTAGGAATAATAAGGAGAAAAAATGGCTGCTGGGAAATACCTATGGACCACTGAATAATCACATTGTTTACAGCATAGGCAAACAACCAAGACACACACAAAGTGCTGGAGAATTCAGCAGGTCAGGTAGCATCTGTGGAGAAGAATGAAGTGTCAATGTTTTGGGATGAACCCCTTCATTCAGCCCAAAGCATTGACTCTTTATTGTGCTCCATAGATGCTACCTGAACCGTTGAGTTTCTAGAGCATCTTGTGTGTGCTGATCTGGACCTCCAGCATCTGCAGAACTTCGTGTGTTTATAATAAACCAAGAGATATCTTATACATGTAAAAATGGATCAACAGTTACCTTGGAGGACTTCAACTCACACATAAGCGGGATGAATTAAGTTTGTCAAAGCAGTGTTGAAGAGGACTTCTTAGAATTCATTTGAGATAGTTTCCCTGAACAGCATGTTGGTGAACCTAAAAGGGTAGATGCTATCTTAGATCTGGTCCTCTGATTAATGATCTTGTATTTAGGAATTTTCTTGGAAAGAGTGATCACACTGTTACTAAATGGAGGGTGCGATAGTTGGATCTAAACCCAGTGTATTATGCCTAAACAAGGAAGACTACAACATGATGAGTGGGGAGTTGTCTAGCCTATACTGGGAACACAGGCTACTTGGTGGGACCAATGATGAACAATGGAAATTTTTCACGATGCTCAATCAAAATATATTCCAATTAAAAGCAAGGACCAGTAAGGGTGGGGTAATCGAGCTTTGAATAACTAAGGAAATAAAAGAAGGCATCAAACTAAAAACTTGTTCACACAAAGTTGCCAAGAGTCGTGGGAAACTAGAAGATGGGGAAAACTTTAAAAGTACTAAAGAACACTAAGCCAGCAATAAGTAAAGGGAAGATAGATAATGAAAGTAAACCAGCACAAAATATAACAAAGTCAGTAAAAAATTTTATGGTTTTATAAAGTGGAAAAGTGTGTAAAGTGAATGCACTGGAGGTCCCTTGGTAGTTGAGAAGAGGGAATTAACAGTAAGTAATAGTAAGTAAGAAAAGGAGGAAGACATGGAAGGATTGTATACAGAGTCTCTGTGGGTGGAAGTTAGGAACAGGAAGAGCTCAATAACTCTACTGGGTGTTTTTTATAGACCACCCAATAGTAACAGGGACATTGAGGAGCAGATAAGGAGACAGATTCTGGAAAGGTGTAATAATAACAGGGTTGTTGTGGTGGGAGATTTTAATTTCCCATGTTCCTAGAGTGAGGGGTTCAGATGGGGTGGAGTTTGTCAGGTGTGTTCAGGAAGGATTCTTGACATAATATGTAGATAAGTCTACAAGAGGAGTGGCTGTACTTGATCTGGTATTGGGAAATGAACCTGGTCTGGTGTCAGATCTCTCAGTGGGAGAGCATTTTGGAGATAGTGATCACAATTCTACCTCTTTTACCATAGAATTGGAGGGATAGGAACAGACAAGTTAGGAAAGCATTTAGTTGGAGTAAGGGGAAATATGAAGCTATCAGGCAGGAATTTGGAAGCTTAAATTGGGAACAGATGTTCTCTGGGAAATGTATGGAAGAAATGTGGCAAATGTTCAGGGGATATTTGTGTGGAGTTCTGCATAGGTACGTTCCAATGGGACAGGGAAAGGATGGTAGGGTACAGGAACCATGGTGTCCAAAGGCTGTTGTAAATCTAGTCAAGAAGAAAAGAAGAGCTTACAAAAGGTTCAAAAAACTAGGTAATGATAGAGATCTAGAAGATTACAAAGCTAGCAGGAAGGAGCTTAAGAAAGAAGGTAGGAGAGTCAGAAAGGGCCATGAGAAAGCCTTGGCAGACAGGATTTAGGAAAATCCCAAGGCATTCTACAAGTATGTGAAGAGCAAGAGGATAAAACATGAGGGAATAGGACCAATCAAGTGTGACAACAACAGGACACTGATAGGATGAAACACTGGGCTGAGAAGTGACAGATGGAGTTCAACCCAGATAAGTATAAGGTGGTTCATTATGGTGGGTCAAATATGATGGCAGAATATAGCATTAATGGTAAGACTCTTGGCAGTGTGGAGGATCAGAGGGATCTTGGGGTCCGAGTCCATAGGACACTCAAAGCTGCTGTGCAGGTTGACTCTGTGGTTAAGAAAGCATATGGTGCATTGGCCTTCATCAATTGTGGGATTGAGTTTAGGAGCCGAGAGGTAATGTTGCAGCTATATAAGACCCTAGTCAGACCCCACTTGGAGTACTGTGCTCAGTTCTGGTCGCCTCACTACAGGAAGGATGTGGAATATAGAAAGGGTGCAGAGGAAGAGAAAGACTATAGAAAGGGTGCAGAGGAGATTTACAAGGATGTTGCCTGGATTGGGAAGCATGCCTTATCAGAATAGGTTGAGTGAACTAGGCCTTTTTTCCTTGGGGTGACGGAGGATGAGAGGTGACCTGATAGAAGAGCATAAGATGATGAGAGGCATTGATCGTGTGGATAGTAGGAAGCTTTTTCCCAGGGCTGAAGTAGCTAGCACGAGAGTGCACAGTTTTAAGGTGCTTGGAAGAAGGTACAGAGGAGATGTCAGGGGTAAGTTTTTTACGCAGAGAGTGGTGAGTGTGTGGAATGGCCTGCCGGCGGCAGTGGTGAAGTGTGAAGTCGGATACAATAGGATCTTCTAAGAGACTCGTGGACAGGTACATGGAGCTTAGAAAAATAGAGGGCTATGGGTAACCCTAGGTAATTTCTAAGGTAAGGAAATGTTCGGCACAGCTTTGTGGGCCGAAGGGCCTGTATTGCGCTGTAGGTTTTCTATGTTTCTAATGTAGAAATGGCCAATTTCAATACTATTTTGTGTCAGTCTTCACAGTGAACGACACGTCTTAACATACCAAAGAAAAATGCTATGAGTATGATGGAAACAGAGGATTGCAATATAATCATTGTTACTAAAGAAGTAGTGATCAGCAAATTGTGGGTTTAAAGGTAGACAAGTCCCCTGGTGCTGTGGAATGCATCCTTGAGAACAGCAATAAGTAAAAGGAAGCTTGTGATAATTTACCAAATTGCTCTGGATTTTGGGCAGATCCCAGCAGACTGGAAGACTGAATGTCATGCTATTGTGAAAAAGGATACAAACAAAACACAGACCTTTAGCTTAATGTCAGTAGTCAGGAAAAACGCTTTAAGCTATCATTAAAGAATAGTGAGAGATCTGGATAGAGGTGGTTTCATCAGGCAGATACAGCATGGAATCATGAAGGGCAAGTCCTTTTTGACCAACTTTCTGGAGTATTTGAGTGCAGTGCACAAACACATGAATGTTGAATACTTGGATTTCCAAGTGTTCAATAAGGTACTATATAATAATGATGCTCGGAGCTGGGGGATAATGTATTACCATGGATAGATGATTCACTTTCTAATGGAAGGCAGACAGTTGGGATAAATTATATGTCATCAGCAAACTTAGCAGAGAATGTGGAGAGTCTGCAGAGAGACATACGGTAGATAGTTTAAGTAATTGGGCAAGGGTCTGGTAGATTGATTACAATGTCAGTAAATGTAAGGCCATCCACTTTGGAAGGAAACATAAGGTCAGATTATTACTTAAATGGTGAAAGATTGCAGCAAGCTGTTGTGCAGAGTGACATGGGAGTGTTTGTGCTTCATTCACAATAGGTCAGTTTGTAGGTGGAACAGGTCATCATGAAGCCAAATGGAATGTTGACCTTCATTGCTAGAGGTATTGAATATAAAAGAAGAGAGGTTAAATGGCAACTGTACTGGGTACTGGTGTGAGGTTGCACCTGGAGTACTGTGAGCAGTTCTGGTCTCTTTACTTTTACCGGCTTTGAGGGTAGTATAGAGGAGGTTCACCAAGTTAATTCCAGAGATAAGGGGGTTATTCTATACAGAGAAATTGAATCATCTTCAATTGTGCTCACTGGAATTCAGAAGAATGTGCAGGAATCTTGTAGAAACATATAAAATTATGGAAGGGGTTGATGATATAGATGCAGGAAAGTTGTTTCCATTGGTAGGTGACACTAGAACTAGAAATAGGCTATCATTCAGGGGAGTAAATTTAGGACAGAGATGAGGAGAAACTGCTTTTCCCAGAGAGTAGTATATCTGTGGTAACTTTTTTTTGTCCATGTAAGCAGTAGAGGATACTTCATTAAATTATTTAAGACAAAGTTGGATGGATCTTTAAATAACAGGGGAATTAAAGGTTATAGATAAAAGGCAGGTAGGTGGAGCTGAGACCTTGGCCAGAGCAGCCATGATCTGATTGAATAGTAGAGCAGGTTCAATGGGCTAAATGGTCTACTCATGCTCCTAGTTATTATGTTCTAACTTCAACAATAATTATCTGGGAAATATTAGGGATAGTTAAAAAAAATTCAAATAAGCCTCGCAAGTTAGCTCACAGCAATGATAGAGAGTAAATTGGAGATTGGTTATTCAAAGGTAAAACTGAAAGTGATCTGATTGGGATGCTTAAAATAATTCAAAAGGAGGACTTTTAAAATATTAAAGAGAATTGTCAAGCACGTAAAGAATTTCTCCCCAGTAAGGAAATTCACAACATAATCTTAAAATTAGCCTAGTTAAAAGTGAATCCATAAAAATGCTGATGTGCTCAAAATGAAAACTAATACTTACATCGAAAGCAATGGTTTTAAATATGGAGAAGGATGAAGAAGATTAGATTAGAGAGAGAAAGATGGTTGTTATGGCTATTAAACTGGCAAAACCAGCTCAATGGGTTGATTACTTTCCTCATTTTGTTTCTTTGCTGGGAATTATTCAATAGATCTTGCCCTAATTTGCCAATCTTTTCAGATTTAACCGGTTGCAGGCAACCCAATTTAAAGGCCTCTGTTGCTTTTTCTCCTGCCATCATAGGTATCCATTCAATCTGTGCTTACTCTTATCAGTTTCTTGTAATAGTCTTGATGATTTTACTTCCATGCAAACAATTCCCATTTTTCTTTGGAGTGCTTTCTGGATCATTTCATATTCATGCTTTTCTGTTTCAGTGAAGCATTCACAATCTGTATATGTTAACATTTTATCTCCACCGTTACTGCTTGACGAGTAATGTGTTTCTAGCAGGTTTAGTCTTGAGGACACAAGAGACTACAAATGCTGGAATCTGGGACAGCAGACAAAAAGCAAGAGGAACTCAGCAGGTCATGCAGCGACTGTAAAGAGAAGTAGGCAGTAGATGGTTTGGAACAAGACCCTACACCTGGATTGAGAAATAGAGGGAGGTAGGCAGTATAAAAAGGCGGAGGGAAGGGGCAGAGAAAGAACTGGCAGATAATGGGTGAATACATGTGAGGAGGAGGGCAGTATATTATAGGGAAATGAGGGACGGGAGAAAGGAAATAGAGCCCGAAGCTGGACTTGATAAGCAAAAGTGACGAAGGACCAAAGGTAATGAAATATGATAGAGAAGAGACAAAGAACATGGAATAAAGGAGGGAGGCAGAGAGGGCAAATGGTCATAGCGTGGGTTGGAAGCTAGGGGGAGGAATGTGCTGGTGATGGATGGAGGAAAGGGTCAGACTGATTAGGGGCTAGGGAGATCAGGAGCAGAGAGAAAATGGACAAAGTAGGAGCAATTTATCAGAAGATGAAGAATTTAATGTTCGTGAGCTAGGTTGTAGATGACCAGGATGGAATATAAGGTGCTGTTTCTCTTGAGTTTTATCTTAGCTCTTCTGTTGCTTCCACTGTCTTTGCTCAATGCAATCATTCTATTAAAGTGTTCACTGTTCATTACTTATGTACTTGAGCAGGAAACAACACTCAAAACATCAAACATTTATTAATAATAAACACAAGAAATTCTGCAAACGCTGGAAATCCAAAGCAACACATATGAAATGCTGGAGGAACTCAGCAGGTCTGGCAGCATCTATAGAGACCATAAGACTATTACATACAGCAGCAGAATTAGGCTATTTGGCCCATCAAGTCTGCTTTGCCATTTCATCATGGCTGATCCATTTCCCTCTCAACCCCAATTTCCTGCCTGCTCAGAGAGGATAGCATATATAGAGATGAACATACAGTCGACGTTTCAGGCTGAGATCATTCTTCAGGACTCAAACATCTCTTGTCCTCATTGATGTCAACAAACTCATGTTGTGCTTCCAGCATTTTTTGCCTTCAGTAGATTTTACTTAGGTTACCATCTATGCCATCAGTTTGTCTGTAAACAATTTTGCAACTTTTTTCTGGCGGGCATGTCAATTTGTAACAACTGAAATTATTCTGATTAGGGCAGGTTGGGATTCATGGACCACTTGCTTAAAGGTATTGGTTAATGGTATAAAAAGGATTGGGAACCCTCAGTTTAGTGCATGTCAGGGGCAAAAAATTTGGCATGCACCAGAGGGCGGCATTGTCTGAGTGTGAAGTATGGTTGCATGGTTTGCTTGTTTTTTTTTAAGAATGATGTTTCTTCGTTGGATTTTATTGTACGTTTGGATTAGATTTATAAAACACTTATCAAATTCTCAAGACATCAACAGATATTTCAGAAAATTCAGTATCTTTGAAATATACTGTAACTACTATTGTAAATTGCAAATTATGGAAAATAATTTGTGCATGAAATGAAGCCCCCAAGTAAAAATACTACAAAGGTTAGATAATATGACAAGAATGAAAAACTGGAATAAGTTTGCATCATCATTTAGAAAGATGACACTTCCTTACACTGATCTTTGGTGATGTTGATAGCTAGGAAATTGGGCAGAACTTCACTGTTCTTCAAAATGTTACCATAGGACATCTTAATTTTACCAATGAGGACAATCAAAGAATTTGATTAATGTTTTCAAAGAAAAAAATAGCTCCGCAACAAACCAGACTGAAGAGTCAGGGAGATTTTCGCTGAACTGTAGAATGAGACTTGAGCCGACAATTTCATGATTCTGTGGCAAAACAGTCAGTGCATTATAGTTGACACATCCTAAACAGGTCAGAGCCTTGTAGAGGATGTTTGTAGTTCCTTTGCCCTCAAAGTCTCAGTAATTCTTGATCCGTTTTTGAGCCCAACTCTAGAAATTAATTAAATGGATACTATGGTACAGTGAAAAGTTATTTATGCCTCTACGACTATTTATTTGAGTCTCTGTAGGTTTTAGTGGCTCTTAAGGACTCTATGACAGGAGCGCAGGTTAGCGTTCATGAGTGAAAGAACAGCAAACTAGTTTTCTAGCATTATTATGTTTCTTTTACAACCTGCACTCCCAATAACAGATTAAGATCACGTGCTTCAAAAAATTGGCTGATAACTTTTCCTATATAACAGGCACAGCACATTTCACAGTAATTAATTACATTTGAAACTTTGAAATGTATCTGACTGAGTTCATAAACCACTATCTGAAAGCAAGTTACCTTACACTGTGTGCCTATATGGAATACTTTTAATTAGAATGCAGTTGAATCTCTTCTGAAGATTGAGGTAGATCGAGCCTTTCTGACCTTTACACTAGAAAGATATAGATATTCAAGTCTTGATTTGCTTTGCACCTAAAACCACATAAACTAGGTGTATTAAATTACATAATTTTTAAAAAAGCATTAAGGTACTGTCCAATCTGCAATCTCATAGAAGTTGCAGACCCTTTAGTTTTAACCCTCTACTACAATTTTGGCCCACGTCATCGGTGCTGGGTATCACTCCAATCATTCCCACACAAACTGACTCTCTGCCTCTCTTTCTCTCATTCTCACTCTCTCTCAATCCAATTCTCAGTATTCCAGATGTTAGGTCTGGAAAGGGGGATGACAGAGAGGAGAAAAATGGATATAGAGACCGAGTAATGTTCGCAGCTGCACACTGGGGAAGCATGAGAAGGGATCACGCATCTGGGCTTATGTTGGGGTTAGTGACGCTTAGAGGACAGATTATATGGGTGGGCGTGATGGAGTACCCAGGGCAGTCTGCTTGCCCACCAGTGAGGGACAATTGTGAGCCACTGGAACAAGCTGCTGAGGCTGGATCAGGCTGAGCGTTTGGACTTTCCTTCACCCAGCTGTGCCGTGAAAAGGAGTGAAGCAGCTCAACTCTGATCCATCAGAGCCAAGTGCTGGCTCCCTGCTTCTCAGGCCAAACTGGAGAATGATAGCTATTGGCTGAGTACTTACAGAAGATGGTCCAGACCTGAAGTGGCATCAATATTAACAGAAAAAAAGACTGTTTGAACAAAATATAAGATGTCTTTCTAAAGTTAGAGCTGTTTCTCCCACACACATGAATATATTGCTGACTGCTGTAAATATTTCTATTAATAAATATCAATATTTCTAAAATTTTGCCTACTTTGTGCACAACCCAACAATACACTTTTGAAGCTCATCTTGTAATTGAGGTAGGGCCTACAAATGTATCTGCAATGCACTCACATCTAGATCTTTCATAGCCATCCTATAAAACCTTCTGTCTGTATGAATCTCCACCAGACTAAACAGGTGTTTGCCAAATTTCATGCATATTTCCTCCAGTTTGGAGATCTTTCAGCATATTGGCCAGATTTTCGGGTGCAACGGGAAGCAAATAATTTTTGGTTTCTCCTTCCAACTTTTGTAACATGCAGTATATCTTTACAGAAATTTGTTAAGCACAAATTATGTTTCCTTGAATTCAATTACTGTGAAAATTTGCTTCACCTTGATTGCATGCTCTTAAACACTAATCTGCAATGACAGCTCCTATAAGAATGAGACAACTGTCTCTCTATCTGTAAACTGTACACTTGCAAAGAAGGTCTGGAATAGGACACAAGGGTTCTTGTCGAGGTACAATATGAGAAGTTGTGTAACAGGACTCTCTGAACCATGGGCTCTTCTTAGGGAAGTATAATGAGATAGACATCAAATGCTGTTGGATGATTACCAACTCTCTGAAAGTTGCACTTTGGTCTCTTTTTGAATAGCCTCCATTCAAGATTTGTTAGTCTTCTAGTCCATAAGAGAACATTGGAGTCTGCAGGAGTTTGTACTAAGGGATGTGCAGAAGCTTACAGTAGCCAATGCAAAGGCTTTGTGGGTAGGACTGCAGTCTAACTGCCTTCTGCCATTGGACTTTGAGAAGCTCTAGTCTATTTAGAAATTTCTATATTGTTTCAGGAAACCACATGAGTAGCAATGGTGCTCAGTGCACAGAAGACATAAATACCTTAGATGTACAGACATAAATGTAAAGAGAACCATGCCAAGTTTTTAATATTTCCTTTATGACTAGATTATTTTTGAAATAAAAATTAACTGGATCATCCTTAAAAATGGGTACAGGGTTTGTAAAACATGATTAACCTACTCCGGTTAATGGTAAAGCAGGCAAGATGCCAACATTAAGCTGCCTGCTCATTATCATGATTTCTGCATGCAGCCAATGTGAACAACACAATTGATTGGCTTCCCACATCAGTAGGAAGCCGAAAACTGTTAATTGCCAGCTCATACTATAGTAAGTTTGTCCGTCTGAAATGACAAGGTGCTTGATGGCTGGAATAGGAACTGACAGTCATTTAGGAAATATTCTACCTTGGAAACAATCAACAGTACAGTGACATAGGAAATAAAGGGCTATAAAACATTTGGATGCTGCAACGGTGGCCTTAATGGGGTAGATGGAGAGGAAAGGTGGTATCTGGATCCTTTATCCGAGCCAGAGGAGACAATTTCCTGCAACTAGGCTGTCAGGCCTTGTGAGTGTTTTGTAGCTTCAATGAGATCTTCTCTCATTCAGCTAAACATTTGTGAATACAGACTTAGTTTTTCCAATTTATCCTCAGATCTGCTAGGGACCAGTCTGGAGAACCTTGTTCATTTTCCACAGGAATATTTCCTTTATTGGGTAAGGACACCAAAACAGCACACAGTACCTCACATGTGGTTTCACCAAGTTCCTGTTTAATTGTTGTAAGACATTGCTACGCTTCTATTCAAAACTTCCTGCAATGATGAGCAACATATCAGTAACCTTTGTAACTTCTTGCTACAGTACGTTTGATCTCAGTGAATGGTGTACAAGAACAGCAAATCCCTTTCTAAATTTACCTTTTGCAATTTATCACCATTTACATAATATGCCGCCTTTCTGATTTTCATTCCCAAGTACGTAACTTCACATTAATCCACATATCACTGCATCAGTCATGTCTTTGCCCATTGATCTAGATTGCATTGCAGTCTCTGTGCATTCTCCTCAGAACTCACAATCTTATTCAGACTCGTTCATCAGCAAATTTGCAAATATTGTCATTAGTTCACTCGTCTCAATTTTTGATATACATTATGACATCTAATGCACAAACACTGATCCCTGCAGTACGCTCCAAGTTACTGTCACCCCAAAAAATATCTATTTATTTCTACGTCAAGCTTCCCGTTTGTTAACCAATTTATAAGTTATGCCAATATATTACCTCAAATCTCATGTGTTTTAACCTTTCACACGAACCTGTTATACTTTATCAACAGTCTTCTTAAAATCCAAGTATACCACTGGTTCTCCAGACGCATCGTCAAGAAACTCCAGCAGGGATTGCTGGGGTGGCGTGGCTCAAATGGCCAAAAGGGCTTGCTTTGCACTGTATCTCTGAATGAATGAATTAATAACTAACTAAATAAATAAAACAACATCGTGGCTCTGGAGTCATATATGTATGTCAGACTAGGTAGGCATGGCAAATAAGATAAGTAGTTTCATCTTAACCTTTAATAATACATTGGAAAATTGCTTCAATTTTATCTATTATGATGCAGTTCAAACTCACTTCATTGGATGAACGGCCTGGAAATCATGAATGTTAATCTATCGTGTTACCATTAAGTTAGTGTCCCATTTTTAACAGCAATTGCAAAGGCACCCAAAAGCCAGGACTAAGGAATGCACAAAGATAATTAATTTATGTTGAAATATTTTCTGTTAATCCATTTGGTTATGTATGTTTATCTTGTGGTGGCTTTAATTTATGCATTGTGGCATGATGGGTAGTGACTAAGGAAATACACTTCCTGCTCAGTAACAATTTGCCATATACAGTAGAGTCGTAGAATTCAGAAAATCATAAAAACTTTACAAGAAGATTCTTCAGTTATTGAGTGCATTCTAATTAATAAAAGAACTACATAGCCTACACTAGGTGGATGGCATGGTAATATTGTGGTTAACGCAATGCTTCGCAGTACCAGCAACCTGGGTTCAATTCCCGCCACTGCCTGTACGGAGATTGTAGGTTCTCCCAGTGACCGCACGGATTTCCTCTGGGTGCTCCAGTCTGCTTCCATAGTCCAAAGGCACACCTGTTGGTTGGTTAATAGGTCATTGTAAACTGTCCTGTAAATAGGCCAGGGTTAAAACCGAGGTTGCTGGGTGGCATGGCTTGACGGGCTAGAAGGGCCTCTTCTGTGCTGTATCTCAATAAAATAACTGTAGCTGACAGCTCTTCAAGTACCTATACTATACGTACATGTACTTCTTGAATATGATGAGCATTTCCACTTTTAGCACCCTTAAGACAATTAGTTCCATATTCATTTGCACCCTCTTGGTGAGAAAAATGTTTCCTGATCCCCCTTGCTACCTCTTCTACAAATTATTTTAAAGCTATAACCCTTGATATTTTGACTTCTCTGATAAGGGGAGTAGATCTGTTCTTCCTTATAAACTCAATCTATATCCATTCTTACACTTCAATTAAGTTTCACCTTAGCCTTCTCCATTCGAAATAAAAGCCTAGTTTATTCAAATGATCAATTTTTTGATCATTGAAATTTTTCACTCTTGGGAACATCTTCATATTTCTCCTTGGCAATTTCTCCAGTGTTATCCCATTGCTTCGGTATTGTACTGACCAGAAATGTATGTAGACCTAAGCAGAAGCTGAATTAGCCTTGTATGTAGTCCAGCATAACCTATTTGCTTTTATAATCCTGGTGGCAAGCAGTTTCTTCTCTTGATGTTGATATTGTTTGGCATGCAGCGCATCATTCATGAATCTTGGCAACCTCAGTACTGTGCACTCCAGGATGCTGCCAGGCAATCTAGGAAATGGATGAGTTGTTTTTACATTCTGCACCAAATTTGTGTATGTCGTAAACTTGTGTGTGGGAATCGCACACCTGAATTACAAGCCATTCTGTCAGTAAATAGACCTTGTCACCCACTAACCACCCTTTGGCTCAACTGCAGATGGCACTGCAAACTGACTCAGAACAAAAGCAGCATGCCTGTTGCTAGGATACCAGGCACTGACCTGTTTGATTTACTGTCTTTAGTCAAACTGCTGGTGGACTTTGAAGGAGTAAAATACCTCTCAATTCCAATATTGTAATATGCAAAGTGATGTGCTTGCATTCAATTCCACTCCATAGCCTGGACAAGGCTGCAGTCTCATGAAATCCACATGTTCTCTCTGACAGGAAGGGAAAGAAATGTAATTATCTTTTGACGATACAGAGCTTTAGTGCACTCCCTTACATAACAATGGGCAGCCAGCTGCAAGTTATAGCAGATCTCTCCAACCTGAAAAGAGAGAAACATTCATAAAATCATTTTGACATTAACCAGTTATATGGTCCATGGGCTGATATGATATTGTGTTTATGGCCAAAGCAGGAGGAATTAAAACTAAAGTAAATTAATTTTCTAAATACATTTTCTTGCAGTCGTTTCCAGGACAATAAGGAAATACAGTAGAACGTTTTAGTAAGCAGTTACTACTCATTGAAGTAAACTCTTCAGACATGTAGTTCCTTGTTGTTTCAGAGGGAAAATTGCTCTCCAAGAGTTATTGGAGGAAATACCTCCTGCATTCTCCCATTCCTTCTGCCTCTACAAGTATCTGAGCACTCATAACGCTTAACACACACAAAATGACAGGGAAACTCAGCACATCAAACAGTATCTATGGAAGGGAACAAGCAGTTGACATTTTGGGCTGAGACCCTTTGTATGTATACATAATGCTCATTTTGTGTACTCAGTCAAGGAGCACTTACAAATGAACACTAACTGGTAGGAACACAAGAGAGACTGCAGCTGCAGGAAACGGTCAACTGTTTACTGTATTCCCCTCCATGCATGTTGTTTGACCTGCTAATCTCCTTCAGCATTTTATGTGTTTGTCACTGGTAGGAACAGATTGGTGCCAAAATATTAGCAAGAGCAAAAATCCTTCCAGGTTTTGCAATTTGAAACAAAGATGAAAAACAACAAACAGTTGAGGAATTGTACCTGGACAATATTAACCAGCAACTGATCTGCAAATACTGGATGATCCCTTTAACTTGCACTGTTAATGTTTCTGTAGGTACAGTGTTGCTAAGGAAAAGTATAGATTTAAGCATGGAGCTCCAAAGAGGCACTGCTGATATTAACTCAGCGTGGCACACTATCATAATATGTTGTTCTCCATACTTCTGATGGGCATTAACAGTACACTTACAGGAATGCACATATATGTATCAAATAGCATTTTGATCTTCAGTTTGCACCCGAAGTGTCTGAAAAGCTGGTGCTAAAGATTTCCATTTTTGTATTTGCAGTGTCTGATATTGCTGATTCCTGAATTTCCTGCTTTCTAATTTACAGTTTAGGTTCCGCTATCCTTGAGCCCCAGTTGCTACTATTAATGTCCAGCCACTCTTGTCATTCAAGGATGTAACTGAAAATCAGAAGAGAATTTGTATACTTAATTGTATCCAAGGAAGCAAATATAGAACCAATAACGTTTTCCGCGTTACCAAGGGGTACAATACGTCGATATTTCCCACAACAAAACTCATTATCCTAACCATGGACAGTTTACTGTCCAGACTGTTCCTGTATAATTATTCCCTACATTTTCTGTTGCAGGTGTATGGGGAGAACGTGGAATACATCACCAGAAGTTGAGAGAGATGCCGGTTCTTTGTTAGACATCAAGCACAAAATGGATTGGTTCCCAATTGGATTTGGATCACACGGGAGGACAGGACCAGTATAGATGTAGGTTCATGCGATCTACTGTTGGGTGCCGGAGATGGCGGGTGAGGAGTTCTCTTTTATTGACCCTCCTGTTTCCCCATTATTTTTATGTAGTCTTTCCCAGGCCATGAATTGGGGTGGTGCTCCACCCATTGTGTGGTGGGACAGGCGTGATGGACTAACAGTTCCGCTCTTGCCAAATACTTAAATCTTTTTTTTAAAAGTGAGAGATTATCGATCAGGCGGTTAATTATTCTTTTTGCCTCTTCGAATGTTGCCTAACCTCTGATTATTCCCTGTGATTTTGTCACGACTACAGATTAGAAGTTTGCTTTCGCAAGGTTATTTTTATGAGGGACGACTACCGGCGTACCAATTACACTCGTTAATAAAAATAAAAATAAAAAGCAGTAGCCAGCAAGGTAAACTGCCATCCCAATTACAGGGGTGGGCAGACCGAGTTGCATTACTTAAGTGTGGGAATTGCATATGCGAGGCAGGATCCGCAATTCTTCGGTGGCAATTGTGTTAATGTATCCCCGAGACCAAATTCATAGCCTGGTGCTATTGTAGGGATTCTCTGAAAAGCCATTGGTTGTAGTCTCAAGTAGCCGCCCAGCGCTTTAGTGATGATGCTGCAGATCTATTTGGGAAGTTGGCTGGGTGTCAAGCCAGCCTCAAGCTGAGCTCCATATAAAAATATGCACTGTGGTATCCAGCGCATGAATGAAACCTGCAGGACCTTATAGTCGGCAGACATGGAGCACAAAACTCAACTAACGCTGGCTTTTCTTCTTGCTCAGGTAAGGGAGGGCATTTCTAACACTTTCCGGTTTGTTTATTTTTAAAAAAAAAACGCTTTCCATTTTAAGGGAATAGATATAAAAATTAAAACGCAATACTAAAGAATGCAGCGCAATCAGCCAGGATTTCGGCGGCCAATTTAACATAAGAGCTGAAGCGTGTTTGTTCTGTCAGTGAGGTATCTGACTGACTGGATTCTGCTCCGCTAATGTTTAACATGGATGTCCTCTATCCACGGCAAGGCTGCTTTCCCGCGGGAGACAACGAAGGAGAAAAGTTGATTTGCACTTTGGATTTCCAGTTTAGTTTTCTTTACCCCCATCCGCAGGAGCTTGCAATATTCCACTTCCCAATTTTCCAGGAGTTCTTTACGGTGTTCATGTATTTTTTTTTGTTGTTCGAAGTTTCTTATGGGTATACAATTCCTCGTGGGTGAAATCATCTTTGGGAAAGAGTAAGAGATCCCTTTGGACAAGACCTGCTGCTACTGTCCGTCAAGTGGAGGAAGCCTGGAATGTGTTTGGATTAGTGATAAAAGTGGAGGGAGGGAGGGAGAACGGGAGAGAAAACTTACCCGCCCTCCTGGGGAAGATCAAGTACCGGCATATATTTTAATGTGCAGTTATAATTTGGCTTTTTCCTAGCAATATTCGGATAACTGACTAAACCGCTGTTAAATGTGAAAGTGGTGATTCAAGAGTTAACCTATCAGCGGAATCAAACCGGTCTATTCCTTTAATAGTCAGGATTTGGGGGCATGTCTAATGTGGCATTTAAAACGGAGGAAATAACAGATTTGTACGGTTTGCACGGACATGAGTTTCAACGTTTAAATGAATGCGTGACTTCTACCAAATAAAGAGCACGACTTCCATATCTCATGCACCTTCACTGCTGGCTATCGCCTTGTAAAGTACTTGGTTCTCTTTAATCAATGATGAATCCCCACTCTCCATCACTAATTGTATCAATTCAGGCCACGGCCACAACTGCCACATAATTGCCACTCACTTTCCAAGGTATCCTGGGACCGGTTTTCACAAGCTGTAGCTTACGAGCAACACACGCATGTTTAAAACCCGCCATAACTATTTATTAATTTCCAGCCGACCCAATGCATTATCATCGCTCTAACAGAACAACCACTGCGGTGTATTGGAACACCCAACTGCTGTCTTCAACAGAAACGTAACTCGCCCTTAACATCTGCCAAGTGTGAAGATCAGGATTTCTCAATACTTCGCTGACACTCGGATATTGTCGAAACGCCCCTCCGCTTCCGAGTTTGCTCGAACCTTTCAAAACAGTTCTGGTTTGTATTGTCCAGTAACTCGGTAACTCTCAAACTGGGTGTGTCAGAACCCAGGCAGCAAGATTCGGGGCTCTGCTGTCATCAGTTCAGCGCCGAGACCTTCAGAGGCGAGGCTCTATGCAACACACACAGTCTCCAGAACAAGCGAGAGCTGCTTGGACTTCACTTTCAGCACCGAGCTGGGAGGTAGATTCACTGAGGACGTCGAATTTTTCGTGTGAATTGCGTGCCAAGTTTAAAGTGTCCAGTTTCTTGTTCCACTGTAGGAGTTAAGTGTGTATTCTCCGCTACCATTGGAACTGATGCATTATACCAAGATGCTCCTAGAAAAGCTGAAAATAATACAGTACCTCCCCAAGCCATAAACTTGGTTTAAAAAAAAACCACTTCCATCAGTCGTCAGGAGATGGCGCAGCAGATTATGATGGGAATCTTTATCCTAACCGCACCGGTTCACCTTCGGGTCAGAGTCCTAACCAGCCACTGCAGGGAAAATATAGGACCTTAGCTCTTTCTAATTATAATATTGCACCGACCAGTGGCTATTGGTAATTGGCGAAAAGTAATTAAAGATTAAATTCATTTCCGTTGTATTCTGAATTCATGGGTGTACTAACAAGTTGTTCGCTGTCATTTTATAATTAGTAAAACCTGTATGGAACACTTTAGATGGTTTGGTTTGTATGTCAGAATTGGTTACAAATGTATGCACTTAAGGAGATTATTAATCGCTTGTTAAAAATAAGAGAAATTTTAAATCAAAATACATGTCAGGTGATTTGTGAAATACAAATTTAATGATCTTTATTCCCTCCCACTGGAGGTTCTGTATTGAGTTATGAATTCTTGGATAATAGGTTGAATTGCATTTAATAAAATTTTAGCTTAATAATTAAATGGAAAAGTCTATAAAAGATTGGCCTCACTGAACAAATCTTCCTAGATAGTTCCTCAGGATTGAAGGTGACTTGTTTTCACTCATCATTGTTTTCTAAGATGGCAAATGAAGCCAGTGTGGGAACTGCAAACTTTATTCTTTAGGTGGCGCAGAATGTAATTAACAGAGCAAGTGGGTAGTTGTTAAAGTTTTGATTGATCAAAGTAGAGGAACATGAGCCAGAGATTCCCATGAGTCTGAGGGGAAGTTGAATTTCTCCAAGAAGACTTTAAGCACATCCTTGATTTTTTTTTCTGTCTGTTAATCTCTTACTGTAACAGGCCTCAAACTATAGTGCCTCTTTCAGGATCTGGTTTCAGGCATGAGAATGACTACCTGACTAAAAGTAACTAGGGCCTCAGTTCTGGGGATGTTGGTCTGGAAGAACCCGCAGACATTCAAGTGAATTTGGAGCACTGTACAGAGATACTGTTGGTAGTATATTTTTTCAGTACTTCCACAGGCATGCCATTCTGGACTTTGTCCTTGCTTTAGTGTTAGTCTTATTATTTGCTTCCAACCACTCCACATGATAAACAGTTTCCAAATAAAAAGTAAACTGCTGGAAGGTCAGGCAGCATCTGTGGAGACAGAGGGTTAGTCAGCATTTTGTGTCAAGATCCTGCCTCAGGACCAAAAATGCAAAGAGGAGATAAGTATATAGGAGGGGAGGCAGCTGATTAGGTGGAATAAAGTGGAGAAAGGGATCATGGGTAGATGGGGGGTGGGGTTGGAAGGTGGTAAATAGGGGTAAGTGAGGATTGCAGATTCTGAAATCTGACAAGTGTGGAAGGTGATAAATCAAATTAAATAAAGGAGTCATGATGGGCAGGTGGAACCATTGAGGGAGGAGATAGTAGACCCAATAGGTTAAGTACTGTATATGGGTGGCAGATGGAACAGGCTAGGCAATGGTAAAGAGGGCAGGGTGGATATCCCTTTAGAACAGTGATGAGGAGGAATTTCTTTTGTCTGTAGGTGGTGATTCTGTTGAAATAATTGCCTGAGATGGCTATGGCGGCCTAGTCATTGTGTATATTTAAAGCTGAGTTTGAATGGTTCTTGATCAGTAAGGATGTCAAAGGTTCTAGGGAGAAAGGAGAATGAGGTTGAGAGGGATAATAAATCAGTGTAATGCAATGGTAGAGCAGATTCAATGGGTTGAATGGGATAATTGTGCTCCTACAGATTTATGGGTGAGTGAGAGAATCTGGTTGGACCAAAAGTGATCAAGTGATCAAAAAAAAATTCATACCCCTGGGTTGCAGACTATCCAGGCAGAATTTGAGTTACTGTTCATCTAGTTTGTGCTTGACATTGTCCTGGCTGAGGACAGGCATGTCAGTGTGGGAACAGGAAGGAGAGGTGAAGTAACATGCAACCAGGAACACAAAATGGCCATTGCGGATTCCATTTTAGCAACGCTGCATGATGTAATTTCTTCAAAACTCCTACATAAGTGCATTAGGCTGAAAACACAAGTGGAATAGCAACTAATATTTAATGATTTTATGAAAAATACTCAAATAGTAAGTACTGCTCTTGATTCTCACTTACCAGAAACAGTTGCGGAATGTTATCTGCACCTGCTTTTCGCAGGAAGCGTGTTCTAGTTATGCATTATACGATATGTTGCTGGTATCATAATTAAACAGTACAGAAGGGCATCAGAATGGATATTTGCATCAACCAGTGAATCATTATTCAACTATGTTTTCCCATAGCCTGTCCTTTTTTTTTGGATATTTGAATTTTCTTTACTGTTGGTTAAATCTGAGATAGCTGAAATCACTTGTTTGATAGTTGGGGTGTGGGGGTGTGGGGGTGGGGGAGAGGGGAGGCGGGGTGAGGAGGGTGGGGGATGGGGAGGACGGAGGGGAAATTGGAAGCAGCCAACAACTGGCATTCAAACACAGCTCTACAGATCCATTGGTTTCAACAAACTGATATTTGCTCCCATGTGAATGATCAGCAATAGATCTGACATCATAAGAAATGTTAGCTATTTCTACTTAGACTGCATAGGATACACCTTGTATTGTAAGGCTATATGGATAGACAAAGGAGGTGGGGTGGTTTAGTTGTTTTTTTTTTAAAAAGAAATCAAATCCTTAGGAAGAGGTGACATAAAATTGGAAGATGTAGAGTCCTGGGATTCTACATCTGCAAGGGTAAAAGGATCTTGAAGGGATATATACACACAGGCCTCTCAACAGTAGCCAGAATGTTGGATACAAATTACAATGGGACATAGAAAATGCATGTAAAAAGGACAATGTTATGATAGTCATGGGGGATTTCAATATGCAGGTAGATTGGCAAAATCAGGTCGGTGCTGGATCCCAAGAGAGGGAATTTGTAGAATGCCTACAAGATGGCTTTTTGGAGAGCTTCTGGTTGACCCCATTACAGGAAAGTCAATTCTAGATTTGATTTGGGAGCTTAAGGTAAAGGACCCTTGGGAGGCAGTGATCATAATATCATAGATTTCACCCTGCATTTTAAGAGGGAAAAGCTAAAGTCAGATGTATGAGTCTTACATTGGATTGAAGGGAATTAGGGGCATAAGAGAGAAGCTGGTAAAATTTGATTGGAAGGGGACACAGACAGGGATGATAGCAGACCAGCAATGGCTGGGGTTTCTGGGGAAAATTCAGAAGCTATAGGATTGATACATCCTAAAGATGAATAAGTATTCCAAAGGAAGGATGAGGCAATTGTGGCTGACAAAGGAAGTCAGATACTGCATAAAAACAAGAGAGGGCATATAATATAGCAAAAATTACCAACAGAAAGCAACTAAAAATAACATAAGGAGAGAAAAGATGAAATATCAAAGAGGATGCTGATTCATAGGTTCTTGGTATCAAAAGTTGCGGGTAGAAAGCAAGAGAATGGGTTGGAGAGGAATAATAAAATAGCAGAGCAGTCTTGATAGACTGAGTAGCCCAATTCTGCTCCTGTCTTGTGGATTAATTTCTCTTTTTAGTTCAATTTCTGCTTACATTGTCTTTATCGGCCTTTATTTTCTCAATTGATAAAAGGACTGCTGGCTGGTGGCAAAAATTTATAGCCATTGACAAAGTTAATTTCTTCTATGATATCAAGGATAATGTAAAGTGCTTTTCTAATACTATAGCACATGTGAAAGAAGGCTAGTCTGAGTGTACTAACCTTGCATGCACTAAGCTGGAAGTACAACAGGAAATTAAATAGCATAAATCTACAGTGAGTAATATATGTGAGCAGGAGTAGCAAGACTACACCCCTCCTCCCTCGCTGTACAGTATTGTAATATTATAGTATGCACAAAGTTGATGAAACCAGCTTCTATGAATTTTACTTCTGAAGGAAATAAATAAGAAAATTTCAACAGGATACTAAGAAAAATTTATAAATATGTTGGGTTGCATTAGGATATGACATTATACTTCTAAAGCCACTTCTGTTAAATGTTAATGGGGAAAGCTCAATATGCATTTCAGCAGTTGAAACCAGCAGAGCGTGAAGAATGCTGAGGGAAAAAATTCTTCCAATATTGTTGGTGGAGAAATATTGATCACCTTCCTGTTCTTAACCAGTTTGAATGTTTGTGTTCACCAAGGTGAGACAAAGGCACGAGCCTATTAAAAGCTTGGCAATGGGGTGAGAAACGTCAGGTTTATAGCTATGAATATAATTCATGACACAATATTTGAAGGGGAATCTTCTTTATTCTCTGTCTGTCCATCCCTATATACACACTTGGTTGTGATTCTGAGATGACAACTATGGTGTATGTTGACTCTGACCCAATTTAACCAGTTTTCTCCTTTATTCCAACTATTGTTTTGTTTTAAATCCTATATCCCTTTATCAAGAAATGTAGTCATATACTTTACACAGATGATCTACTTCCCTCCCAATGCCATTTACTCCCCAAAACCAAACAGAACCATGATATCCTTATCTCAGTGCACCGCATACCCTACAGGTATTAACCTTTTTCTGGTTCTTGGCAATCATCAAATGAACCAGAATAATTTTCAAGGTTCAAATCAATGGAGGTAGAATTCTTGACTTTAGATTCATGCAAACATCGAACCAGTCCAAGTCCATCACCTGCAACTTTAGGGATGTAGCATGGAACAGGACTTCAATCCCATTGAGGTACAGTGTCCAGCAACCCATCTATTTAACATTAGCTTAATTACAGGACAATTTACAATGATCTATTAACCTACAGTTGTCCTCCACAGGTCCTGTTTGACTTGCTGAGTTCCTCCAGCATCTTGTATGCGTTGCTCAAGAGTTCCAGCACCTGCAGAATCTGTTGCTTGAAATCATAAACACAACAGCTTATTCTTTATGCACTCTAATGCAGTCTGCTGGTTTCTGGGAATAGAATGGCACTTAGAAGAGATTTTCTGAAAAGTAATCCACATGACTACCAATTTCTGTGACCATGTAGTGACTGAGCAATAATTAATTTCCCCATAAACAGACGTATAGAAAACAGGAATATTTGAGTAGAGTTAGTATATTAACTATTATTAAATACATTTGCTCTGAAAGTATCCACTAAGCTAATTTTGTGTGCTCATATCAATCAATAAAGACCTGACTAATATCCGTCAATCTTGTTAGTTCCTGAATTTATAACGTAGTTTCCACAGATTAGTGGCTGTACACTTGCTTTTCTATTTGCCGATACAAATGACAATATTACTTTAATATTTAGTTCACCAGTTAATTCCCGTAATGATGGATTGTGCTGTCATAGTATGGACCACAATTACTTGTCCAGAAGAGTTTTATTGTTAGATCCTTGGATTTAAATGGAACAATATTTACAATTGTGTGCTTGGAATTAAAAAAACAACATTTAACATAAGGAACACGTCAATTGTGTTGAACAAGTATTTGAAAATTGAGAATTGTTTCTATTTGCTTTCTTATGAATTCTGAATTATTTTTGTGGATTAAGCAATAATAAATTTTGCTTATCAGTTTGTTTTGGAAACAGAACTTATTTAGGATTGGGTTCGAGTTCTGTTTCTGATCACAGTTACCAATCATACAACTTAATCATTGGTTGGTGGACTTCATATCACCAATTTAACATTTACTATATATTAAAAGAAGTCATTTATTATGAAAATAGTGATGGCCTTGAGGTTGTGGTAATTATCAGGTCAGGATTTGATGATCAGATCAAGAATTTGGGAGTGAGTTTGGTAAACTCTTTTAACTTTAATCTCCTCCACCTGTGCTTGTTTGGAACCAGGTCCTGGAAGTAATAAAACTGTTGAGTGAACTCAAATGTTGCACTTCTAGGTTTATTTTGTGTAGTGTAGATTCAATAATTTTGACTGTATTGGTTTATATTGTAAATTCAAATTATAAAATCTTGTTAATCATTTGTTTGAAGCAATTACAATTTCTTGTTCATAAACATTGGGTACCTTCTATTTGGGGAAAAAAGCTTCACAGTAAAAAGCATCTTTTCAAAATTTTCAGCTGCATTTACAGTACTGTGCAAAAGCCTTAGATATATAGAGTATATTTAGCTTGGGGTGCCTAAGACTTTTGCATAGTACTATATTTGTCAATGTGGAGCGGGAAGCGAGTTTGTAAACCTGGCGGGAGAAAGGATGTTGGGAATTGTGAGCGTGGAGTGCTGCGGGGGGTGTTGGACAGATGGCCAGAGAAGGAGTACCAGGGGCAGGATGGGTGCTGACACATCCAACCCTGAGACACCAGGCAAGGTCATATGAATCCAAGCAATTGGTTTATTGATCATTACAGAATGTCTCTCTGGTGCTCCCCGCTTCCTCTCTATCCCTTCCCCTTTTTTTCCAATCATGATTCCCTTCTCCCTGCCCACTTCCCTCTCTCAGTCCACATGTCAGAATTAGGTTTATCATCACTCACATACGTCATGAGATCTGTTTGGTATTTTGTGGCAGAAGTACAGTGCAATAGATAAAATTACTACAGTACTGTGCCACAGTCTTATGCACCCGAGGCATAAAGATATATATATATATATATAATGTGTGACTGAGACTTTTGCACAGGACTATAAGCGGTCCCTTAGAATTAAATTTCATTAGAGTAATTTTAAGGTGTTTTTAAACATTTTTGGCTCACTTAAAGCTTGCAGTTTTAAATTTGCCTGCTCCTTCAATCTAAAATTCTGAAAGTGGAGATTTAGCAGTTATGTTTCCCAAAGAGTATCTATTTGAAGATGTAGGTGACTAATCACTAGTCATATTATTTGTAGATTGGCATCAGGCATACGATGTGTGAGATAGATTAAAGAAATTGTTTACATTATTTCATTTGCCTTTATTTTTCCACCATCAACATTTTGTAGACCACTGATCTTCATGTAGGTATTCTGCAGTTTGGGAAGCAAGCATTTACTTTCATGGAATTTTAAAATAAAACATATTTGGCTAATAATAAAAACAGAAAATGTTGAAAATGCTTAACAACTCAGATAGTAACTGTGGAAGGAGAAGATAAGTTAATATTTCAGTTTGATACTCCTGTCAGAACTGTTATGAACTATGAAGGTCTGTGCTGGCATGGACAGGACTATTGAAGGTTGTGCTGTTTTGATTAATTGTACAGAACATGGGAAGCACATCTACAAACGTTTGTATATGGACTGATTGAGAACGCTACCTACGTACATAATTATATGACTAAATGTTAATAGAGGAAAAATTATTTTTCTTCTTGAACAAAGGTGGTATTTATGGCAAGCGTTAAACAGATTTTCTGTGTTATTCCTTGATAAATCTGTATCAATTGAAATTGGCCCTTGGCTTGAGCAGGGCAAATGAGTTATTCTGGATGCATTTGTTGTCCTTCAGAACTCAGTGTTTTAACTGCATTTTAGACCACAAAATCATATGACATAGGAGCAGAATTAGACCATCTGGCCCTGCTTCGCCATTCAGTCATGGCTGATCCTCCCTTTTTTTATCTCCTCCTCATCCCTAGTTCCCTGCCTTCTCCCCATAACCTTTGATGCCATGTCCAATCAAGAACATATCGATCTCTGCCTTATATACACCCAACAGCCTGGCCTCCACAGCTGCATATTGCAACAAATTCCACAAATTCACCACCCTTTGGCTAAAGAAATTTCTCCGCATCTCTGTTTTGAATGGATGCCCCTCTATCCTGAGGCATGCCTCTTGTCCTAGACTCTCCCACCATGGGAAATGCCCTTTCCACATCCACTCTGTCTAGGCCTTTCAACATTCGAAAGGTTTCAATGAGATCCTTCCTCTTCCTTCTGAATTCCAGCGAGTACAGACCCAGAGCCTTCAAGCATTCCTCGTATGATAACCCTTTCATTCCTGAAATCATCCTTGTGAACCTCCTCTGGACCCTCTCCAATGCCAGCACATCTTTTCTAAGAACAGGGACCCAAAACTGTTCACAATACTCAAGGTGAGACCTTACCAGTGTCTTATTAAAGCCTCAGCATCACATTCTTGCTCTTGTATTCTAGATCTCTTGAAATGAATGCTAACATGGCATTTGCCTTCCTCACCACTGACTCAACCTGCAAGTTAACCTTTAGGATGTTCTGCACAAGGACTCCCAAGTCCCAAGTCCCTTTGCATCTCAGATTTACTCCCTGTTTAGAGAACAGTTTGTACATTTATTTCTACTACCAAAGTGCATGACCATGCATTTTCCAACATTGTATTTCATTTGCCACTTTCTTGCCTAGTCTTCTGATATGTCTAAGTCCCTCTGCAACCTACCTGTTTCCTTAACACTACCTGCCTCTCCACCAATCTTCATATCATCTGCAACTTGTCAACAAAGCTATCTATTCCATCATCCAAATCATTTACGTACAGCATAAAAAGAAGTGGTACCAACACCAAGCCCTGCATAACACCACTAGTCACTGTCAGCCAACCAGAAAAGCATGCTTTTATTTCCACTCGCTGCCTCCTACCAATCAGCCAATGCTCTAACCATGTTAGTATCTTTGCTGTAATACTATGGGCTCTTAACTTGGTAAGCACCCTCATGTGTGGCACCTTGTCAAAGGCCTTCTGAAAGTCCAAATATACAATGTCCACTGCATCTCTTTTATCTATCCTATTTGTAATCTCCTCAGAATTCCATCAGGTTCGTCAAACAGAATTTTCCCTGAAGGAAACCATGCTGACTTTGTACTATCTTGTCCTGTGTCGCCAAGTACTCCATCACCTCATCCTTAACAATTGACTGTAAATTGATTTTAAGCTACAACGAGAAGGCATCAAATTACTGTGCTGTACTTGGCAATTATTGAGGTGGTGGTGGTATGGAAAGAGGAGAAATAAGAGTCTGTTGTGCATTTTGAGCCATACTAAATGACCTTCCAGCATTGCAAGTGATTTTTGGAAATTGATATTTTTTGGAAAGTGATAATTGCAAGTATTTGAGCTCTTGTTTAATTCAGGAATGTGAAACGCTAATCCCTTGTGAATTTTCCATATATCCACATTTCTTAAGCTCCTAAGCTTATTGCTACATCCTTAACCTTTGTATTTCCTGGTAGTCTGTACATCTTGGGTTTGTTTTTTTCAAACATGCATTTGTCAATAAATGGATCAAAGAAATAGAAAGTCAGCGATCCCTTAGTTTATTTAAGTATATTTTTGTTTCTGCCCAGTTGGTTAAGGCCAAATCATAGACTTGTTTAGATAATGCCTTTCTTGAAATATGGAACTTGTAATTTCAAGGACCTAATAATCCAGTTTGTTGAGAATTTTTCCCGTATTTCACTTCTGCAAATACTTCTAGCATTAGTAATTAGTAGGAGGAAATAATCAATTTTAAGACACTAAGTAAATGCAGCAGATGTTAGAAATTTAGAAATATAAACACAAAATACTGAGCAGGTCAGGCACGATCTGTGGAGGGAGAAACAGAATTAACATATACAGTTGAAGTCAGAAGTTTGCATACACCTTAGCCAAATGCATTTAAACTTAGTTTTTCACCATTCCTGACATTTAATCCTAGAAAACATTCTCTGTCTTAGGTCATTTAAGATTGCTACTTTATTTTAAGAATGTGAAATGTCAGAATAATAGACAGAATGATTTATTTCAGCTTTTATTTCTTTCATCACTTTCCCAGTGGGTCAGAAGTTTACATACACTTTGTTAGTATTTGGTAGCATTGCCTTTAAGTTGTTTAACTTGGGTCAAATGTTTTGGGTTGCCTTCCACAAGCTTTTCACAGTAAGTTGCTGGGATTTTGTTCCATTCCTCCAGACAGAACTGGTGTAACTGAATCAGGTTTGTAGGCCTCCTTGCTCGCACATGCTTTTCAGTTATGCCGACAAACTGACCTAAAACAGGGAACGTTTTCCAGGATTAAATGTCAGGAATTGTGAAAAATTGAGATTAAATGTATTTGGCTAAGGTGTATGTAAACTTCTGACTTCAACTGTAAGATATTGTATTATTTTAAGATTAGTTTTATTTGTCATGTGTATATGGAAGCAGCATCATCATTAAGTTCCGTGAGGTATGATGTCAGTGATCATGGTCTATCCATGACCCCAATTGCTCCTGGCAATTTTTTGTACAGAAGTAGTTTGGTATTCCCTTCCTCTTGTTATTACGAGATGGGTGATCCCAGCCATTATCAATACTCTTCAGAGATTGCCTGCCTGGTTTCAGCAGTCACACAATCAGGACTTGTAATATGCACCAACTCCACCATCCTCCATCCACTCCCATGGCTTAAGTGACCCTGATCGTGGGGTGGGGGAGGACACCGATGTGAAGCAGGTGCTACACCCTGCCCAAGGGTGACCTGCAGACTAGCAGAGGGAAGGAGTGCTTTGCACCTCCTTTGGAAGGGATGTATCTCCACCCTGGCACTAAAGCATACTACAGTGAAATGTGCATCTTGCATCAATAACCAAAACAGTCCAAGAATGTGTTGGAGGCAGTCCAGAAGTGTCACCCGCAACTTCTAACCCTAACCCTAAACATATATCTTTATAATGTGGGATGAAATCCGAGCACCCGGAGGAAGCGCATGTATGTGGTCACGAGGAGAGTGTAGGAACTCTTTACAGAGAGCAGCAGGCATTAATCTCCGATTGGTGACAACTGGTGCCGTAAACTGTTGTGATAACTCCTATGCTACTGTACCTCCCCTAATAATAATAACAACTCTTTTTTGGATCATGTGGTCTCTTCTAATGCAGATTAGGCAATATTATGTAGGACATCCACATTCAACCCCCAGGACTAACTCTAAGCTTTTTTTCTTTGGCCGGCTCTTTGGTAGCCCTTTTCATACCCATTCTTACTTGTCTGACTTGCTGCATTGTTACAACGAGACACAGTGCAAGCTTGCGGAATGACCTTTCTTCTCCCATCTGAGCACATTGCAGTCTTCCAGACTAGATATCAGTTCTGCAGCCTGGGTAACTCATTTTCTTTATCTGTGTCAGAAATGACCATTTGTGCTTTGTCATCCAACTCCTTTTGTTTGTGCCCAGTTTTCTTTTGTCTCTGCATCATTGGAAACTGCCTGTTGAACTTGTCTCACACCATTGTTAGCAACAGATAATAATAAAGCATTGCCATCTATACCTGTCCCTTTAATCTCTTTGATGTATTGCTTTATCACAGATATTCTCTTTAGTCCTTACTTAGCATGGCCATTGCCTTCTCTATGACTTTAGAACTAGCATCTTATCACTCTTATAACTAGCATCTTATAACTCCATTCTTCTTTCCATTTGGTGTTGCCTAATCTGCTAAATGTTTCCACCATTTTCTGCAACTTGTTTAATCTATTCTGATGCAATTAAGGAAACCTCCTCCAGTTTTAGACCATAAGACATAGGAGCAAATTAAGCCATTCAGCCTATCAAGTCTGCTCCACCATTCCATCATGGCCGATTTATTACCCCCTCCAATCCTTTCGCCTGCATTCTCCCCATAACCTTTGACACCCTTCCTAATCAAGAACCTATCAATCTCCACTTTAAATATATCCAGTTACTTGGCCTTCAGGGTTGTCTGTGGCAAGGTTTCCACAGATTCACCACCCTCTGGCTAAATAAATTCCTCCTCCTCCTCTCTGTTCTAAAGGGATGTGCTTCCATTCTGAGACTGTGTCCTTTGGTACCAAGATGGTGCTGGTGAACCATGTGATGTGTTGAAAGCTGCTTAAAATTTTTCTAAATGTATCTCTTCTGAATTGCTCTCACTGCAATATAACACTTTAACTTTTTCTTTTAAGCAACTTCTGAGCTATCTTAATGAACCAGGGATTTCACAATCTTCTAGAAGACTCAGCACACTTAACTCCCAAGTATGCAGGTATGGCACCTTTAAGCAGACAAAGGTCATTGACATGGTAACAAGAGAGGGATGAGGGGAGGGCTCAAAGCCAGAATGAAATTAAGAGGAGTAAAGCTCCCTCTACCCAGTGTCTTGTTAGCAAATGTAAAGTCGCTGGAGAACAAGATTGAGGACCAAAAGGCAAGACTGCTGTATCAGAGGGAAATGAGGAATTGCTGTCCTCTGTGTTTCATGCAGACATGGCTCTTCATGGAGAGCTGGATCTGTCGGTGAGACCCGAAGACTTCTCAGTACACAGGGTGGACCAGATGGCTGCTTTAGAGAAGGTTAAAGGGGGGAGTGGGAGTCTGTGTTTCATGATAAACCCTCAGTGGTGCTTGGATGTAGATGCATTGCTTTACTCTTGTTCCCCTGACCTGGAACATCTAATGATTAAGTGTTGACTGTTCCAATTACCAAGAGGGTTCTCCATGATCCTGACTGCAATTCACATACCGTCAAATACCAACGTTAATCAGGCACTCAAGATATTGAATATTGCCACCAGCCAACAAAAAACAGCCCACCCCAATGAATTTCAAATCAGTCAGAGACTTCAATCAGAATTCAACTTTACTGGTGCTTAAGAAGAAGGTGGTAACCTATCTCAATGACGATCATCTATTAGCACGTACATCCACTGTGATGAAGTGCTTTGAGAGGCTGGTGATGAAGCATATCAGCTACTGCCTGAGAATTGGCTTGGATCCACTCAAATTCGCCTACCGGCACGACAGATCCACAGCAGATGTTACTTCATTGGCTGTTCACTCAATCCTGGAACATCTGGACAGCAAAGATGGCATACATCAGGATGCACTTTATCGACTACAGATCAGCATTCAATACTACCATTCCCTAAAAACTAATCAATGTTTCAAAGTCTTGTCCTCAATGGCCTCTTGTGCAATTGGATCCTTGACTTCATCACTTGCTGACTGCAGTCAGTTCAGATTGGCAACAACATCTCCACAATCTAAATCAGCACATGTGCAATACAAGGCTGTGAGCATAGCCCCTGCTCTACTCACTTTATACTTCTGAGTGTGAGCCTAAGCACAGCTCCAATGGCAGACTTAAGTTTGTTTATGACACCTCTGTTGTTGGCTGAATTAAAAGTGGTGATGAATCAGCATATCGGAGGGAGAATGAAAACCTGGCTGATTCATGCCACAACAACAACCTCTTGCTCAGTGTCAGCAAGACTAATGTGCTGTTTATTGACTTTAGGAGGAGGAAACCAGAGGTCCATGAACCATTTCTCATCAGAAGTGGAAAGGGTCAGCAACTTTATATTTCTAGGTGTTGTCATTTCAGAAGATCTGTCCTGGGCCCAGCATGCAAGTGCAATTATGAAGAAAGTATGGCAGCACCTCTACTTCCTTGGGAGTTTGCAAAGATTCGGCATGACATCTAAAACTCTGACAAACCTCTGTAGATTTGTGGTGGAGAGTAATTCGACTGGTTGCATCATGGCCTGGTATGGAAACACCAATGCCCTTGAATGGAAAGTCCAACAAAAAAACAGTGGGTACAGCCACCAGGGTAAAACCCTGTGCCTACCACTGACCATATCTATATGGAGTGCTGTCACAAGAAAGCAGCACCTAACATCAAGGACGCCCACAAACCAGGACATGCTCTCCTCGCACCTCTGTCATCAGGAAGAAGGTACCAGAGCCTCAGAAACCACATGACCGGTTTCAAGAACAGTTACTGCCCTTCAACCATCCGGCTCTTGAACCAGTAGTGATAACCCCACTTGCCCCATTACTGAACTGCTTCCACAACCTGTGAACTCATTTTCAAAGACTTTTCATCTCACGTTCTCAATACTTATTGCTTATTTATTTGTTTTTCTTTTGTATTTGCACAGTTTGTTGTCTTTCGCACATTGGCTGTTTGTCCGTTCTGTTGGATATGGTCTTCCATTGATTCTAATGTTTCTTGGATTTGGTGTGAATCTCCACATGCAAACAAATTTCAGGGTTTTGTATGAAGACGTATATGTACTTCGATAGTTTAATTTGACCTTTGAACTTTTCTCACTATAGGAAACATCCTCTCCACATACACTCTATCTAGGACTTTCAATGTTTGATAGGTTTCAATGAGATTTCCACCCCCCCCCCCCACTCTCTTCTAAGCTCCAACGAGCACAGGCTCAGATCCATCTAACACTCTTTCACTTTTCATTAAGTTCTCAGAAACAAGTCACAGGGATTGTAATGGCCTTTTCCCCAGGAAGCATCCGAATTCAATCTATTAGTTTACTGTGTGCTGCATTAAACAATTTCCAATATACGTGGGCTTGGAAATGCATTCAGGCACACATCCCAAAAATGGATTGCATAAACAAAAGTGACGTTAAAGTGATGTTGAACAACTTTGCATGTTTCGGAATGATTTAATATCAGTTGTAAGTGAGGATGAATTTTTTGATGTGAAAGGTTCATGCACTATAATACTGACTGCTAACTTGCTCAAATAATGTCACTGGTCTTGGAGCAGCTGTAATTTCCACTGAGACTCTATACCAGGTTGTTTTAATTCATAGCTGGTGCTGTTCTCTCAGGATGAAAACAGAAATCTCAAACAGAGCATCATTTGAAGAGTTGGGAAAATCTTTTGCCATCTTGGGCAGAGTCCTACATAACTCTCATAGACTGACACACAGTCACCACTAGGTGATTTCAGCAGGTTCTAGATCCAAATTTGATGGCCTCAAAATACCAGATGGAATGCTGCAAACAAAAAGCATTTCCATGCCCATCAGGACTAAAATGTGTGTGTTTTTTTGAGAAATGAAGATAAATTAGTGATACTTGTGACAGGAAGCTGGTGGGTGTTCTCAGGGGCATGAGTATGCTTTGTAAAATGGCTGCACTGTTGGAAGTCTTGTGTTGCATAATCATAAATGTTTCATAAATAACACATTCACATTTATCATAAATAAGCCGTTCTCACTTGATCAGTGGAAGACCAGTGGACTTTTAATTTCTGCAATTTGCAGGAGTCCTGGGGGCGACAGTGACCCTGAACTTGTCTTGGAGAGCTATGCAGAATCTAACATCCAGCATTTTAATGGAGACCCTGACCTTGCCTCTGTTTCATTTTGCAGTTTTTTTTCCATGAACGTCCTTATTACATAATAAATTGCTGAACTAATCTGTAGTTATGATAAGCATGAGCCAAAACAGTATTTGTCTGTTTCTCTCCATTAAGACTAAAGAATGGGACTTTTAAGAGCCAAAGGAGTTTCTTTCAGAGTAGCACAAAAGTTCTAAAATGATATTGAGCTCTTGACATTAGTGGAAGGTGACACGGTGCAGATCCACTTACAGAATTGTTACACTTTGAAAGAGTTAATAACCAATACTTTTGCACAGTACTGAATATTATGTCTTTCCAGTTACTAAATAACACTTAATACTACTGAGTGAATACGAAGCTAAGTACTCCTGTTTCTGTTTCCCAATCACCTTCCTATTTTAACCAATATACAGTACTCTATAAAAATTGTAGGCAGCCTAGCTATATATGTGTGTGCCACGGATTTTTGCACCGTACTGTAAATCAAATCTTTAATTGATCAGGTGGTCATAAAATAATCTATAAGAGTATTCCAGTAGGAAGTTCTACCATCCTAGCGAACATTCTTCCTTCAATTGTTACCTTGAGAGGTTGTCGGGTCTTTAGCACAATCAGTGAGAGATGCCGTAGCACATTAAATCATGCCACATGTTTTGTAGCTGCATAATGCATTCCTTGTATCTCTTTGTAGAGTACAGATGTATTTTCTTTTTTGCTTGAACCAGACAGTTGACTTAATTTTTTGTTAAGTTCACCTTAATTTTGGTTCAATTATTTAGCATGCTGCAATGAAAATATTGCTCAAAATGCACTAAATTTGAAGTTGAATTAAATATTTCATATTACTGGAATCTGGAAACTGCAAATGCTGAAATATATAAAGCCAGAAAATGAAGGAACTAGATCAGACAACTTTTAATGGAATGAGAGGTTTATCTTGATCATTTCTTTCTTTGAAAACTTAGTTGCACCATTTTGTTATTTGTAGGCTCAATATAGTTTCTATACAAAACTGAATATCTAAAACTGATTTCAATCTGTGATACCTATTCTGTTTTCATAAGCTTAATTGTACTGTTTGTTGTTTTTTTACTTTTTCCGTGTTTCAATATGTATCAAGATTTGTATGTTTGTTGAGGAAATGTGAAAATGTGTCGTAAGACTGGACTGCTTGAGTTATAAGGAGAGGCTGGATAGGGACACTCCTTCCTCCCCCCCCCCCCAACCCCCACCCGCCCAGCCTGTAGGAGACTGAGAGGTGAACTTCACAGAGCTGTATTCAAATCATGAAGGCAAAAGTAAGGTGGATGGTCAGTTTTATTTTGGCCAGGAAAGGAGAATCTAAAATGAGAGGTTTAAGGTGAAAGGGGAAAGACTTAAAAGAGACCTGAGCAGCAACTTTTTCCACACTGTGACTGATGGCGTACGGAGCCAGCTCTTGGTGGAAGCAGTAGAATTGGGTAAGGTAAATGTTTAGAAGGAAATGGGCCAAATACAGGCAAAAGGGAGTAGCTCAGATGACAACTTTGTAGGCATGGAGAAGAGGGCTGAAGGCCTTGTTTCCTTGTCATATATTTCTAAACATTTGATGTGACTTATCCACACATCCAGGTAAATGGTGTCTACCTCTCTGGTTCACCATAGCCCTGGTTCTGGATAATACTGTTAAACTGGCTTTCATAAGTATGGTGGTTAATTATATTTCCACATTCTCAATGCTGATATGATCAATGTGGATCAAATCTAACCCTCATGAAATCCTAACCCTGGGGTGGAACTCTTTCACTAGTTAATCCACCTGTCACTGGTATGTTGCAGGGGTTCAAAATTATTGTTTCTTGCATATTAAAAAGGAATAAATATTGAGGATGTTCAGAGGACTAGCAATGACTATTCTTAAAAAATGTTTGTGCTTGTAATGAACCATTAGTTTTAAAATTTAAAATCTGTTACTCCATGGCCACGCCTTCTGCTGCAATGAACTACTCCCAGGTTGGAAGAGCAATGTTCCATGATTCGTCTAGGTAGCCTCCAACCTGATATCATGAATATCAATTTCTCCAACTTGAGGTAAAGTTTTTTTTCCACTCCCATTCCCTCTTCTTCATTTCCCTACTTCGACCTCTTACCTCTTCTCTGCATCGGCCTATCACCTCCCACAGTGACCCTCCTCCTTCCCTTTCTCCCATGATCCACTCTCCTCTCCTATAAGATTCTTCCTTCTCCAGCCCTCTGCCTTTTCCACCTGTCACATCCCAGCCTCTTTCTTCATCTCCCACCCCTCTGATTTCACCTTTCATCTTCTTCTCCTTCCCCACCACACCCCCGCCCACCACCTTTAGTCTGCCATCTTCCCCACTCCTTTTCATTGTGAAGAAGGGTCTCGGCCAGAAACATCAATTGTTTATTCATTTCCATAGATGCTGCCTGACCTGCAGAGTTCCTTCAGCGTTTTGTGTATATAAGATTCAACCTGGTTTGGTTTTGGAGCACCAATCTTCACATCAACTTTAAAGCTTAAATTTAAGTGCGTAATCCTTTTGTTTGTTGTCCAGCGAGGAATGTTTCACTTAATGTCAAATTTGGACCAAATTTCTTCCTGGTGAGGCAGTCATTTAGATGAGTAACTCTGGGATCACAATTGCATGCATGCTTTTTCACTTTTTCAGTGACCTATTTTGAAGCTTAGTACAAGTTGTAAAGTTTCTTCCAATGCCATTTTTTTTTATTAGTCTCACATGTTCCAAGGGACAGTGAACATCTTTGAAAGTTTTATCCATATGGATCATTTCATTATAACAGTACATTGAAGTAATAAAAGGGAAAATGACAATAATACAAAATGATGTGTTAGAGTTACAGAGGAAGTCTAGACAGACATAAGGGGCAAGTCCATAAAATAGTAGATTGTGAAGTCAAGACTCCATCTTATTGCACTATGGGACCATTTAATAGTCTTATAACAGTGGCATAGAAGCTGTCCTTCAGGCTTGTAGTATGTACTTTCAGGTTTTTACATCTATGGGAAGGGGTAGAAGAGAGAATATAGAGGTGCGGAGGATCTGTTGATTATGCTGTGATTTACCAAGGCAGCAAGAGAAGTGTAAAGCTGAATCCATGGAAGGGAGGCTGGTTTCCATGAAGTGCTTAACTGTGTCCACAACCCTCTGCAATTTTGGACAGAACAGTTATCATACCAAGCCGTGATACATCTGGAGAGCGTAATTTCTATGGCGCATCTATATTGATTGGTGAGCATCAAAGGAAACATGCCTAATTGCTTTGTCCTCCTGAGGAAGTAAAGGTATTGGTGCACCTTTTTGGCAGTGCTTCTGTGTGGTTGGACTAGGGCAGGCAATTGGTGCTGCTCACTCCCAGGAACCTGAAGGACTCAATCCTCCTCACCTGAGCACTAGCACTGTAGGTATAAACAGGAGTATGTATACCAACTCCCTTCCTGAAGTCAATGAGTAACATACTAAGATATTACCAATAATCTTTTATACTGAGCTAGCTACATTACCCGTGGCCAAAATTGTAAAACTCTTTCAACAAGAGCTATGTGAGAAAATTACCATATTTGACCTTGGATGTTCAGAATTTAGAATTAAATTACCCATTGGTTTCATTCTGAGTAGAAAACATTGCCTTATACCTTCCACCACTTCCTCACACATGCTTTACTATATTGGATAAGAATGACATAGACTGTAAGGATATGTATTGAAGAATGGATGTCGAAAACCTATATCCGATTATAACGAAGGCAAGTTCTGCCTCTAAGCACAGGCTTTTGACCTTCATGCACAATTCTTTTTTTCAGCATCTGGACCCTGATGACTAAAAGTCAACTCTAAGTGGAAGCTGAATTTAGCACGCTTTTCCCTGATTCTATCCAGAAGCAAAGTAAAATCATAGAAAACAACCCAAGTAAAATTGAGCAAATAATAAAGAAATCATAAAATGCTTTGATTTCTTCTGCTGACATTTCAATCTTGTGGATTTCTTTAAGATGAGAGCTTTAATTTGCATTTGACAGTCCAAGTTTGCCCTAAGACACTCTCAGTATACCAATGAGGCAAGAAGCATGGCCAACAATACTTTGGAAGCAAGAAGGCAAAAAAGAGGCAGAGAGTTTTGGAGAAACCAGAAGCCACCAACACTAATGTAAACAAAAGAATCTACTGAAACTTGCAGTAGTATGAACCGCCGTCCAGCGACCATATCAGCCTTTAGTTGCGAGAATGTACATCTGTAGTTGGGGAAATGCTTGAAGCCATCATTAAAGAAGAAATAGGCATCTGGAAAGAAATGGATCCATTACACAGATGCAGCACAGCTTCAGCAAAGGCAGGTTCTGTTTGACAAGCTTACTGGAGTTCTTTGAGGATATAACAAGCACAGTGGATAGAGAGGAACAGATGGATGTTATTTATTTGGATTTCAAGAAGGCATTTGATAAGGTACCACATAAGAGACTTATCCATAAGATAAGGATGCATAGAGTTGGGGGTGATGTATTAGCATGGATAGAGAATTGGTAAATCGATAGTAAGCAGAGTATTGAGAAACGTGGGCATTTCTCCAGTCGGCAATCAGTGGTGAGTGGTGTGCCGCAGAGGTCAGTGCTGGGCCCGCAACTGTTCACAATATACATTAACAATCTGGACGAGGGGACCGAGCATAGTGCATCTAAGTTTGCTGATGATACTAAATTGAGTGGAAAAGCAAATTGTGCAGAAGACACGGAGAGTCTGCAGATAGCTATAAATAGGTTAATTGAGTGGCAAGGGTCTGGCAGATAGAGTACAATATTAGTAAATGCAATATCATCCACTTTGGAAGGAAAAATGAAAGATCAGATTATTATTTAAATGGTAAAAAAAATTGCAGTATGCTGCTATGCAGAGTAACTTGGGAGTACTTGTGCATGAATCACAAAAGGTTGGTTTGTAGATGCAGCAGGCTATCAATAAGACAAATAGAATTTCGGCCTTCACTGCTGGAGGGATTGAATTTAAGAGCAGGGAGGTTATGCTGCAACTGTATAGGGTACTGGTGAGGCCGCAGCTGAATTACTGCGTGCATTTCTGGTCTCCTTACTTGAGGAAGGATATACTGGCTTTGGAGGCAGTGCAGAGGAGGTTCACCAAGTTGATTCCAGAGATGAGGGGGTTAGCTATGAGGATAGATTGAGTTGCCAGGGACTGTACTCACTGGAATTCAGAAGGATGAGAGGAGATCTTATAAAACATATAAAATTATGAAAGGGATAGATAAGATAGAGCAGGGGTCCCCAACCTTTTTTGCACTGCGGACCGGTTTAATATTGACAATATTCTTGTGGACCGGCTGACCGGGGGAGGGGGGGGTGGTGTTCAAGTAGGGTTAAACTCACCTCAACATGTCTTTTACAGTTAGGGTTGCCAACTTTCTCACTCCCAAATAAGGGACAAAAGTAGCAGTCAAATCCTGGGACACTTTACCCCAGGGAAGATTACCATGACCATGAAGCCTTGTGCAGGCACCTGTCTGCGTATGTGCCAATTTCACCCCCCCCCAACAGATCGGTTTTGCCTTCATCTTCCCAACTATACTGTACATACATTATTTCTACTTTATATAGGCTGTGTATTTATCATATCATTCCTGCTTTTACTATATGTTAGTGTTATTTATTTTCGGCTTTATGTGTTATTTGGTATGATTTGTTAGGTTATTTTTTGGGTCTGAAAATGCTCAAAAATTTTTCCCATATAAATTAATGGTAATTGCTTCTTTGCTTCATGCCATTTCAGCACGAAAGGTTTCATAGGAACGCTCTGACTTAGCGAAGGAAATACGGAACAAGGGCGGTCCCGTATGAGACAAACCAATTTAGCCCAATATATGGGATGTCCTGGCAAATATGGGACAGTTGGCAACCCTATGTTCAAGTTCAACAGAGCATGACAGGGAATGAGGAAAAGGTGCAGCTGACTCATATCATTTCCTCACGGCCCGGTACCGGTACCAGTCCGCAGCCTGGTGGTTGGGGACCGCTGAGATAGAGGCAGGAAAGTTGTTTCCACTGGTAAGTGAGATGAAAACTAAGGGACATAGCTTCACGATTTGGGGGAGTAAATTTAAGATTGTGATGAAGAGGAACTGCTTTTTCCCAAAGAATGGTGAATCTGTGGAATTTTCTGCCCAATGAAGCGGCAGAGGCTACCTCAGTAAATATATTTAAGATAAAGTTGGATAGTAAGGAAGTTAAGGGTTATGGGGAAAAGGCAGGAAGGTGGAGATGAGTCCGTGGTCAGATCAGCCATGATCTTATTGAATGGCAGAGCAGGATCGACGGGTCAGATGGCCGACTCTTGCTCCTGCTTCTTATGTTCTTTTGAGTTGAAGCGGAGGTACACCTGCAACTCTACCTGGTCACTGCATTCAGTGCTTGCAATATGGCTTTCTCTATACTGGTAAACTCAAGTGCGTATCAGGTGGCCATTCTGTGTTCAGTCTTGCACTGTCAACTTGAGCTTGTGATTGGATATAATTGGAGCTATCCTTTCCTCTCCCACATAACCCTGCCCATCCTTGGTCTTTTCCATTGCTGTGAAGAGCCCCAATACAAATTGGAAGACCAACACCTTGTATTACACTTGAGTATCTTACAACCCAGTGGTACGACTGTAGAATTCTCCACTATGTCTCTTGCTTATATTCATGTGTGTGTGCGCACATGCGCGCACACACACTCACACTCTTCTTCGTTTTGTTCATTCCTCCATCCTCATCTGTCGCCACCTATTTTTGACTAGCCTCTGCTCCCATTCCATTTACTCTCAAAGTTGAAATTCAACTTTTTTCTTTTCAAGATGCTTTATCCAACAGACTCTTATGGCTTAATGACATTATTTATTGCTACTGCTTGATTTATCACTTCATCTGGCATCCTTTCAACCTTTATGGCATTTTGCAGAATAAGCATTGACCCTTGCTTGTGTTATTTGGTGGGTACTTAAATTTCCTGGTTCATTTTTGCTGTTCAGGCATAAACACTCGAGCACTTGAGCTGCCAATCCACTTTATGTTAACTGTAATTATATCATTAAAAAAGATTAACTACTCTGTTTTTATTGCTTTTTTTTGACTGATTGCTCTTAGAAAACCAAAAGATTTTAGCAGGATGCTATTAGTTGGCATGTATTTTAGCATAATGCATGTAATGGTGAAATGACAATTAACGTATGACATTTTGCCCTCCAGCACTAGCTTATGGCTGCTGTTTTGTAAGTTTGTTAATGACACATTATTTTGTTGACCAATTTAAAGAAGATTTAAAAGTTAAACAAGACTTAGAAATAGCTTTTGTTGGAACTGGAAACTTGAGATTCTGCAGGTGCTGGAAACCCAGAGCGTCACACAGAAAATGGTAGAGAAACTCAGCAGAGCAGGCGGTATCTCATGGAGGGAAATGAACAGTCAATATTTTGGGCTAAGATCCTGAGGAATTTATTTTCTACTCTGCCCAAAAATGACTAGAAACTTGATTAAGTTATGAGACCTGACATGCTGCAGTGACAAATCAAGTTATTGTCATCTAACTATATATACGTTTTACTGTCAAACCAGACAATGTTTCTCCAAACCAGGGTGTAAAGCACGATAGTACACATAACACATAATAACTTATGAATGTAAGGATGAAATCTATAGATGGATTACACATAAACTAATGTGCATAAATTAAATATTAACCAGTGACACTTTGAATGCGATGTGGTAGGCAGATCAGAAGTCGAAAGACCTGAGTGAAGAAACTTTCTCATCCTGACTGTTCTAGTTTTTATACATCATAGATGGATGGGTGGGATCCTTGATAATACTAAGGGCTGTATGTATTCAGCCCCTTGGATAAGTGTCTCCAATGGATGGTAGGGAGACCCCTGTGATCCTCTTTGTCATTCTCACAGTCCTTTGTAGGAACTTCTGGTCGGAAGCTCGGCTGCTCCCATACCAGATAGAGATGCAACTTGTCAAGATGCTCTCAATGTTGCTCCTATAAAATGCAGTTAAGATGGGGGTGGTGGGGAGTCTCACTTTCCACCAGGTAGAGGAGGTAGAGATGCTGCTGTGCCTTCTTGTTCAGGGCATTCTAAAGTATCTACCTTCTTGCCATTATGATCTTTCTGTCTGTAGTAATAACTTTTCTAATTGTATCATTTTCAGACATGTAACTCCTAGGAAAATAATTTTTTTTGTCTATTTATTTATGGGGATACAGCACAGAATGGGCCCTTCCGGCTCTTCAAGCTGTGCCTCCCAGCAACCCCCGACTTAACCCTAGCCTAATCATGGGACAATTTATAACGACCAATTAATCCACCAACCAGTATGTCTGTGGAACGTGGGATCAAACCAGAGCACCCAGAGGAAACACACAGTTATGCAGAGAACATATAAACTCTTAGCAGGCACTGGCGGGAATTGATCCCGGGTCACTGGTACAGTAGAGCAGTGTGCTATCCACTACGCTACTGTGCCATATTGCCGTATCAGTTTAAAAAAAAATGTAAAAAACTAAGTTCTCAAGAAACCAAATTTGATCCACCAGTGAAACTGTGCAGATGCAGGGGTTTGATGCAAAAACCTTGATAATTCCTTTTGTAGCAGCAATACCAAACCAAAACAAAACAATTGCCGCTGTCTGCAACCCTGCAGATTTGGTATACTTGCATGACATGCCCCCAGCTCCAATTTTTGCTCCCAAGGTCAAATCCTTCGTTTGATCCTTTATTAGCAATTAGCAGTTATACAATCTTGAAGCAATGAAAATTAAGGTAACCCAACTGTAAGCTAGGTATTATTCAGCAGTCAGCAAAAGATACGATATCCACTGGTCCCAAGCTACGACACTTGAAATAAGCAAGAATACATAATTTATTCACTTTGCCTTTACCATGCCCCCCTCCCAACTTGTGAGACCAATTGCCATAATAAACATACAACGCAGAATACAAAGCGAATGGTGAACAGATACATGACTCTTACAGCTTTCCTCCCACAGATGCTGTATGACCTGCTGAGTTCTTCCTGCAGACTGCTCCGGATTCCAGGATCTGTAGTCTATTGTGTTTCCAGTGAAACCTTTGGCATGTAGATTAGGTTCTGGAGGGTTGTTTCTTGAATACCAGATTCGTTTTAAATAAAATGGCTCTTTAACATTCCAGGGGTTATTTGTACAGTAGCACTTTACAGCTACATAGCACCTTTAACAAATTGTGGTTACTTGGATTACTTCCTCGCACAGTGCTCCACAAAAACAAAAATGGTTTTAATCCAAAAAAAATTAAGATCATTGAACTAGAGTGTCTTGATGTCTAGAAATATACCATAAATTGGTAGTGCATGGTGAGTAAAGTGCAAAAGTCTTGTTTTGTGCAGTGAAAGACACTTTCCTATGTATGCACTACAGGGCTAAGTACTCTCACACTCACTTTTGGTAGTAGGAGGATGGTGGAAGTTGGGCACATAAGATTTTTCCACGTGCTGGGGTTCTAATAATTTGTTACCAACTATTCCAAATTAAATTGGCTAACTTCGCAGCAAATGGGAACCAAAAGCAATATTTACTAATGGGTTTGTTAATGAAATTACTTCCATTAGTATCAGAATCTATGACTTTATTTGTGTGGGCATTTGCACTTTCCCAGCAAACCTAAAATTTATTGGTTGTTCCTGTAACTGCAGAAGTTGATGTTATTTTGAAAAGCTGCAGTCTATGTGGTAAAGACAGAGTGCTGCTAGATAAAGAATTCTGTAACTTTTACACATCAATCAGGAAGGACTGTTCCCTTACCAACCAGGACATGCCGTCTTCTGGTGGTTATTGTCAGGAAGTCTGAAGGCACACACTCAGTCATTCTGAAACAGCTTCCGTCCTCTGCCATTCAATTTTTTTTTTTTTTTTGATATTGAACCTATGTACACTACCTCACTACCTTTGTAATTTCTGATTTTGCACTACTTATCTTAATTTTATATATATAATTTACTGTTATTCAGTTTTTTTTCTATGAGGGGTGATTGATAAGTTTGTGGCCTAAGGTAGAAGGAGTCAATTTCAGAAAACCAAGCACATTTATGTTTCAACATAGTCCCCTCCTACATTTACACACTTAGTCCAGCGGTCGTGGAGTATACGGTTCCCGTCTTTGTAGAAGTCGACGTCTTGGACCTTCAGGAAGTGGTCCACAGCAGGGGTGGTTGATAAGTTCATGGCCTACAGTAAAAGGAAATGAGTTATTAACTTCAAATTTTCTGCATTTTCACTCAGAGTTGAACGGCACGTGTATGTAATGAGAGCTGTATAACTCACCTCCTTCTACCTTAGGCCACAAACTTATCAATCACCCCTGCTGTGGACCACTTTCTGGAAGTCCAAGATTCTGACTTCTACAAAGAAGGGATCCGTATGCTCCACGACTGCTGGACTAAGTGTGTAAATGTAGGAGGGGACTATGTTGAAAAATAAATGTGCTTAGTTTTCTAAAATTGACTTCTTCTACCTTAGGCCATGAACTTATCAATCACCCCTCATATTCTAACTTATTCGCTTCCATATCACAAATAAGAAGTCAATATGATTCAATGCTGAATGATTTGAAACTTTTCTGCAAATAATAGTTGATACAAGGTGACTTATTAATTTTAATTATAAGATTTCTGCAAAGATTTAAGATGTATGGGACGACAACAATTCTATGAAGTTGGGTCAGAAATCATTGATTAATGGATGTAAGATTGCCTGCAAGACTCAACAGGTTGAGTAGTAGATCTTTTGGGTCAAAGGTTCCATCAGATCAACAAATTAGTTTAAAGTTGTAGCGAGGCTGGAGAATAGATGGATAGGACAAAGGGAATATCTCCGATAGGGTGAGGCCAGGTTCTCTGTGGGGATAGGCTATTGATGAAGTTATCTGATGGGCAAAGGGAAAGAACCCATGAAACATTAAGCAATGGAGAAATACCCGGCAGATCAGGCTGTGAATTGAGAGGGGAAAGTGGGAGCCAGTACATAGATGGGCAACTAATGGAAGAACTGGCCAGTTCTGATACAAAGCTACTTGTATGAAACTTTAGAAGTTGGTATTCCTGGGTGAAAGGTTGTAATGTGCTCGGATAAAAGTTAAGAGTTAACACATGTGGTGGTCTTTACCTTTGTTATGATGAGGTCCAGACACATCAAAGTGAAGAGGAAGATGAAGTTGGCAGACAACGGAACTCACGGTTGCTCTGGAGCAGAGGTTCGCAACCTTTTTTATGCCATGGACCCCCAACATTAACCAATGGGTCTGTGAACTCCAGGTTGGGAATGCCTGCTCTAGACACTAAACATGGATGCTCTGTATGCTGTCACTGAATTTTTTTTGCTTGACTTGAGTGGAGGTGAGTGCACTTGACTGCTGAACGCAATACATTCATTCTTCATTATTTGTAGCTTTGAGTATCCGTGCAACACCAGAAAAATATGATTCTTGCATGACAGTTTTGCACACCATGTAGCTCCCTGCTTACTCCATCTCTCTTAGTGACACAAGAGCACAGTATGTTTATCTGATGGAGGATTTTGGTTTATTTTGTTCTTCATGTCTTTTTTTAGTTTATCTGTTTGATTCCCACAAGCCCCTTAATAAAGATCAGGCAAAACGTTTACTCAATGTTGGCAATGTGCTTCCCACCCACTATCTACTGACCAAATTAACAGACTCCTTTTTCTGGACCTGCATTGTCCATTGCTTTCTATAGTTATTACATATTATATCATCAATTTCTATTCCTATTACATACTATTGCTGTTCATGCTATATTTTTGATGCTGCAGTATTGTTTGAAAATGAAATTGGGTGGTATATTTGATTTGGGCATTCAGCTGGTAGGTTTGTCGGGCCAAAATGTATTGTTTGCAATATTTACTATTCACAAACATATTTTGGGAATATGCCCTTTGTCAATAACTAGATGAGTATATATTAGATTAGTAGGTAGCTGGTGGTCTAGTGGCATCTGCACCGGTCTTTGAAGTCAAGTTGTCCCGAGTTTGACTCTGACCGGCTCCTTGCACACTTTCCATCTGACTTGGGCTGAGCATCGATCTAGCAACTCAGCCTCATTTAAAAAAAAAGACAAGAGCTAAACAAATAGTGAGGTTGCCGCCCAATTTACCACAAGGCGCGAAGAGGTATAATAATAGTATTAGGTTGGAAGAAGTGCTAGTTTGGATCCTTCGATGGTGGCCAGGAAGAGGGTAAAAGAATAAATGACTACACTTCCTGCAATTTGGAAAAAAATAGCATTGACTGGTAGAACAAGTATGATGTCTAAATTGCTTTGTGAATTGTGTGGCTCAGTTATTGCGGGATAGACATGTGGAACCTTACCATACCTATAAAACAATATGCTTCAAGTTCCATCCTGTGTGAGTTGTCACAAAGGAATTTTGGTTATTGCTTTGTTTTGTACGGAACTTTAGTTAACAGCTGAAAAAAACTTTTTATTTGCAGGGACAATGAAAAGCTGCACAATAAATCACATAATGGTCTAATACTTACCAGACAGCAGATATCGTTGGTGTTTCCCCCTACTGTAATTACATTTGTAACCTTTACAAGGTAACTGTCATAATGTTTGAGGAATATTACAGGCACCACCCCCTTTAATGCAAACTGTCTCCATGAGAATCTTTATAAAGATTAAATCCGTATCTACGTTAAGAGAAAATTGCAGCATCCCCAATAGGATCGTATTTAGTTGTCAGTTGGAACAATTATCATTTGCATGTGAATGATGATTTAATTGTAAAATGTCATAAAACTTCAAATACATTCTATGCGTCACATTTAACTACATGCTTTTCAAAAAAAATGCTCTCCTTGTACATTAAATCATGAAAGCACTCAGTACTGGCTGTGAAAGACAAAGAAAATCAATTCCACAGTGTCTTCAAGAAGGAACAAAATACCATGGTATTCTTCAGGCTTTAATAATATTTCATGGGATGTGGGGAAACTTGCAATGTCAATATTTAATGCTGGATTCTTCTTCTGGTGATGGTTTTGAGCAGTCTTCCTGAAATTCTGCCATTCAAGTAGTGAAGGCATCTGCCTCATAAGGTAAGGAGGCTGAGGAATATGAGCATGATAATAAAAGTGATACAGTATGTTTCCAAGGCAGAATGGTGGGAGCCATTAGGAGAGGAAAGTAGTGGCCACTTGGTCTTTCATGATGATTGGTAGCCCTCTTGTAAAGTAAGTTGTGGTTAAAAGCACTTTGTAGATGGACTGCACAGCAATTTTCCCTTGAACACAAGAAAATGGGAGCTGGAAGGGGCTCCCAAGTCCTCAAATATATCCTGCCATTGTATATGATCATGGTTGATCTGTGTTAGTCTCCAGTCTTCTATGCTAGTTCTCCAAGTCAGTGGATTTTTATCTCTTACCACCTTTATGATCTGGCCTCTGGCACCCTTGAGGACAGGGAATCACTAGCCTCCTGAAAGAAGTTTGTAAATACCTCTATTTAAATGGTTGGTCTCATGTTTTATGTCTACATCTTGTTCAAGAATCCCTCTAATGAAGGCGGAAGGAGTGAATAGTTTCAGTGGTGAATAGAGTACCCATCAAATGACTAAAGCTCAGTACTATACAGTATAAAGCAACGTTGATAAACTTGACACTCTCGTGAAGATAGTCATTGGCAGGCATTTGTAGGGCACAAGGACTTCCTAACATTTTTTTTGAGCATATACCTTTAATGTTCATCAGATCCTGATGTACTTGGGTGGACACTGCTTCATTATCTGTAGAGTAGCAAATGGAACTTTGAATTGTTTAAGAGATAATTGAAATGTCATATGCAAGTAAAGGCTTGGGAAATATATTGAATTAAGGGTTATCTTTTATGCTATGAGAATATAGAAGCTATGATGCTCAAAATTGTGAAAGGTTGGATAAGAAGATAACTGACCATTGACAGCGTCAGAAATGTATGATTTAGCTGAGCGTGTTGAACCTACTGGACAGTAATGACTTAACATAAATGATTTAGGATTTAATGTATGTCAGGACTCTCTAATGTTGCAAATATATTGGAGTCATTGTGGGCTGGCAAGGTGCCTCCAATAATCAAAGCTGTGATGTTAAAACAATGGCTTTAATCAAATGAATTGTAAAACAATACTTTGTATCTAGTTATTTTTATTAGCTCAATTTAAACTGGGCAGATCATAAATCCACCTTCATTTGAATTTAATCCAGGCTTGCCTGGTTCCAAATATACAATATTGTTCATGTAATTTTGGAAAATGCATTAAATATTGGCCACATTGCTTGGAGACATGCAGAGGAAAATCAATTAAAAATCATATGATCTTTCTCTTGTAATGATTGGAAATCCAAATTGACTGGAGTTGATTACAGGCCCTTGGGTCTGGTGCATTTCTGACACAAGGAGAATGTTCTTAAAGTATATAGTGTCACGCAAGTGAGAAACTGCTAGAAAGTTCAGCAGTCTAATGAACTGAGACGGTGCGAGCTGAGACATGAGCTGGGAAGTCACCATGGTTACAGCTCAGAGTGGTTGTGCTAATGGACGCTGGAATTTTGGATGGATTATAAAAAGTTGCTCCTTCAGTCTGATAACGGCAGAGGAGACACGACACGAGAGAACTGCGGAAGCTACCCGAGAAACCATGGGTGGAGTTTAAGACCACCACGAGAGTGGAGGCCACGGACCGATTAATTTCGACCCATGATTACCAGTGCGGGTAAGAGCTTGCCTGTAGGGGTCTGCTGGTGGTGAACCCGTGCCGTGGGTTAGTAGACTGTTCCCTAGAACGGGCTCTGTCCATCTGTGTCTGTGTGGGGGTCACACCAAGTGACTCTGAAGACTTCGGAAGCAAGAACAACTAAAGCTGCCAACTTGAACATCAACTCAATTAACTCTTTCTCCATCAAGATGCAACACAAAGTGAACTGAACTGCTCAAACTTACCTGACACCGTAAGACTGATATCTACCTCCTGGACTATTACTTTTGTATCCAAACACACATTTACAGACATATACATAATAGGTTATAACCTGTATTGTATTATTCGGTTTAATGATATTAATTTGTAGTAGTAATAAATATAGTCTTATATATAGGATGATGCTGAGGATGTTCTACGAGTCTGTGGTGGCCAGTGCTATCATGTTTGCTGTTGTGTGCCGGGGCAGCAGGCTGAGGGTTACAGACACCAACAGAATCAACAAACTCATCCGTAAGGCCAGTGATGTTGTGGGGATGGAACTGGACTCTCTCACGGTGGTGTCTGAAAAGAGGATGCTGTCTGACTTGCATGCCATCTTGGTCAATGTTTCCCATCCACTACTTAATGTACTGGTTGGGCACAGGAGTACATTCAGCCAGAGACTCATTCCACCGAGATGCAACACAGAGCGTCATAGGAAGTCATTCCTGCCTGTGGCCATCAAACTTTACAACTCCTCCCTTGGAGGGTCAGACACCCTGAGCCAATAGGCTGGTCCTGGACTTATTTCCTGGCATAATTTACATATTACTATTTAACTATTATGGTTCTATTACTATTTATTATTTATGGTGCAACTGTAATGAAAACCAATTTCCCCTGGGATCAATAAAGTATGACTATGACTAGTCTTAATTTATAGTAAACCAGACTCCAGGTGTGTTCCATTTCTGCTGGTCCTTTTCAACTCATCACGGGGTTTGTGACAATAGGGTTCTTGAGATGGATTTCTTCACTGGAGATGTAAATAAAAAGATGCCAGGGATCAATACAAGATGCGGTGTTGATTCAATTGCTTTTTTTTCCTGGTAGTTATTGTTTGAGATTAATATTAAAGCAATTGCTGGAGCACAGAGCACTGTAACTTGTCCTTTGGAGCACCATATCTATGCTGACACCTAAAACCCTTCTATATTAAACCCAAGAATCAGCAATGGGTCTGTTGTGTCTCCAAGCAATGTGGCCAATATTTAATGCATTTTTCCAAAATTACATGAACAATATTGTATATTTGGAACCAGGCAAGGCTGGATTAAATTCCAATGAAAGTTAATTTATGATCTTCCCAGTTTAAATTGAGCCAATAAAAATAACTAGATATCACACGGCTGATGACTTTAACTGGTATATTCACATTGCAGAAAGAATGAGAGAGAAAGAGAGAACAATGCGCATGTATAGACAACAGATCAATACACAGTGCTAAGTGTGGTGGTGGTGGGGAGATCATTGCTCTAAAAGAAAATTGATCAATACATTTTAGGGTCCGTACATCTTCAAGGCCTTGAATTCTTATCTTCTTATTGAGAGCTTATCCAGATACTTTAAATGTTGTCATTCCCTACTCAAACGTATTCCAGATTCCAAATATCTTATGCGTGAAGGTTCCTCATGGGATCTTCTTAGAATCCCTCTGAATCTTCTCTTCCTTGGTCTTTTGTATTAAGCAAAACACACAATGCTGGATGTGCACTCACTGTGTTAATAAAAATACACCTCTTGCCATAGAAGTATGTCCTCTTGTATTAGCCACTGCCACCCTGGCTGTTCAATTTATCTATGCCTTTTATCATCTTGTATACCTCTCGAGTTGCTTCTCATCCTCCTTCGCTCTAAAGAGAAAAGCCCTAGCTTGCTCAACCTCTCCACTTAAGAAACATTCCCTAATCAAGGCAGCATCTTGGTAAAGCCCCTCTGCACCCTCTCTGACACTGCCACTGCCACATCCTTCCTATATTGAGGCATGCAGAACTGAACAAAATATTCCAAGTGTGGTCTAACCAGAGCTTAAAAGAACTTCAACATTACCTTGTGGCTCTCGAATTCAGTCCCCTTTCTAATGAAGACCAACACACCATGCATCTTCTTAACCACTCCAACTTACAAGGCAACTCTAACGAACTTGGATCCCAAGATCCTTTTGTTGCTCCACTCAACTGAGTATCTTGCCATTAGCCTGATTCTCTGCCTTGAATTTCGACCTTCCAAAGTGAATCACTTTACACTTTTCCAGAATGAACTCCATTTGCCATTTCTCAGCTCAGCTCTGCATCCTGTCAATCTCTTGTTGTAGTCTGTGGTTACCTCCAACATTTTGTGATTGTTGCTGAAAATTTCCCGCATCTGCAGAATCTCTTGTGACCCATTTTAGTTTTGAATAAATGCGCTAGAGAAAAGTTTCCTTCAATCTGCCTCATCTCGGCCATTCATGATGGTTTATAACGTTAAAGGGTTTTCCTTCAGTCTCTTCGACTTCAGAGATATTAAACCCAGCCTATCCATCCCAGGCAACATTCTGATGTATCTCCACTAAACCCTCTCCTGTATAGATTAGAAAAACAATTGGCCCTTGAATGATGTCTTTCAAACTATTGTTAAAATGATTCAGAGCCTGAATGCCGAGAATGTGGGATTAATTGACCGTTTCATTCACCCAAGACCAATTATTTGACAATTTATTAAAATGTAACAATTCATAACAATGGAGTTGTCATTTCACCCTCCTTTTTTTATAAACATCTGAAGGCTACACGTTGAAATTATTATTACAAATTTTGTAGATTTAAATTACTTTGTGTCTGTGTGTGAGCTGGTAGAAATGAGGAACAGTAGGCTCATTACACAAACTGTAATGAAATACCTGTTATCAGGGAATCTGTATTCTTATTTTAGCATAAACTGCTCAGTTGCTAAATGTTTCCCTGTTCTATTTAAATGCAATGGAACTATGTATAAAAAGTTTATTTTTACTTTAGTCTGAAATCTTAAGTTCAGCTTATTTAAAAGTCAGTTCTGAAGTGTCCGTGGACTTTAAATGAAAGGAATTTTTTTTTTCTCTGTGAATAGTTAGAAATCACTTTGTATAGTTTTATTTTAATCTGAAATATTTTCATGGTTGTGGAAATGACAACTTGCCCTTTTCCCTGCTAGCAAAGTAAGGAAACCACTACATGCTCCTGGATTTATTTTTTCTCCAACTGGATTCATTAATATTACTCGTATTCATGACTACTTGGATAATTGGCTTCATGGGTGTTCTGACATGGTTGATGAGTAATTTATTTTGGGAGGAATAAGTAATGAGAGAAAACACCTCTCTCAAATGCTAAATATTAACTGGTATGCAAGTGAAAAAATTAGGAATGCATATAGAAAAGCCCATAAGGCAGAAAGAATTCTTGTCTTCACACAAAGAGGAAGTGAACATTAACAACAAAAATAGAGTGATAATGAATTTGCACAGAGCATGGGGCTATATTTGGAATATCAAATAGAGTTTGGGACAGGGTAGGTTGAAAAATTGAATAGTTACAAAACACTTCGGAGTTAGAGATTAAAGTAGTAAAGGAACAATGAGAAATATAGGGCCATTCTCTGACAGAAATGAAGGTTAGTATGGCAATTAATTATATTTCAGTAAGTATGCAACCTTGAGAAAGTAAGTACCATAAAACTATTACCATTAGTTAAATATTAAATAAAAAGAGATGATGGAGGCAATGGGAATTAAATTATTGGAATTTGAAGAGTCTTGCATTTGTTTAACATCATTCATGTTCTCAGAATATCCAAGCAAACACAAGATGTTGGGGGAACTCAACAGTCCTGATGGAAGGCCTCTGCCTGAAATGTTGTCTTTATTCCTTTCAATAGATGCTGCCTGACGTGCTGAGTTTTTCTTTCCAAATATTTCTGTATTTTCCTTGAAGCAAGAACACTGCAATTTCTGTCTGATTAAGCACATAGTTAAACATTGTGTATTAGGTGATAGCCTTTCATCTGTCAGTAGTTACTCTTGATTTCCAGCAGCTGCAGGATCTCTTATGTCCGAACAAAGGTTTTTTTTTTGAAGTAATGTTGGAGATCTTCCTGCAAGTTTGCACACAGGAAGTTGCCTCATCTCATCCACAACCTAACTATAATAATCAAAACTGCCAAATCATACTGTTACTTCTGTTGTTCTTGCCATTGGATTCTTTGCATTCATCTGGGTGAAATGATTTTTGCCTACCTTTTAATGCATCACTTTCACCCTTGCCAGACTTGCACTCCCTTGGTTGGATGGTTATGTCAGTAAAAATAACTTGCAGGATGACTGGGGAGGAATGGAGAAATGGGACTGATAGGCTTGCTCAATCGACAAGTGGGCTTGACAGCCCAGAAGCCTATTTCTGTGCAGATATAATTGTACTGTATTGGGATATGAACATCAACATTTGTACTCAAATCTCTGGATGGTCCTTGAATTCACAACTCTCTCACTTAGAGGAAAGAAAGCTACACCCTATCCTCATTATATGCAGGGGATACGTTCCTCAAAGTTGACGCATAATGTGAAATCACATAATGTGAATAATTATTTAAATGGAGAAAATAGGGATGCGTTCCAGAGAGCTTCCTAAGTATGTTTTATCTGTAACTTATTCACATTTTCATACCAATACGACACATAAGCAGTACTATAAGACAACATTTGTATTATATTTCATCAATTTAAGGTAATATTCAATGTAATAAATCATAGAAAGTTAACATCCAAGGGTGTACAGTACTCACCAACAGTGGCAGGTGTGTTCGCTCCGAGATGAGTGGTTGTTGTGGTGTCGGGCAGCTTTACACGGGTAAGGTGGATGGTTGTGGTCATCAGAATCACATCAAGCACAGCAAGGGGTGAAGGAAGACTCACAGAACTCTTAGAACTCCCGGCAGGTGTTATCGATTTGAATAAAGTGGTAAGGGTTGTTTGCTTGGGAGCATTTTGTTTTAAATTTGCTTGTAGGGAAGAAGGGTTGACGGCAGGGAATGACTGAAATGCTGACTCTGTTCTAAATGTGGGTCCATGTCCATCACCATTTGTGCCAAGTGTTCCGACTTCCACCATTCCCTCACCGTTGGTAAACTCCCGGGATTTTCAAAATCATCTGTTGCTTGCGGCATCTGAGAGATAGTTCGCGGTAAAAAAGTACGCACGCCTTGATTGTGGATTACACCTTGGTCGAGTGATTGAATCAGCGATGTTATGTTTCGCGGCAGGAAACGCACTGTTATGTTAGGGTGAATGCTGTCCAAATGTTTAGGATGGGCTGGTGCATTGTCAGGCAACAAAAGAACTTTAAAGGCAAGATTCTGTTCCTGGCAGTAGCGTCCCAGAGCTATGTTACCTTCAGCTGATGCCGCGCTGTTTATAATTTCCAACTTTTTTCTTATTTTTTAAATATAATTTATATTGAGTTTTCAAAATGATTACATAGAATGATAATATCTACCCTCCCACCTCCCCTTAACCCTTCCCTCCGATATATACCCCTAGCTGAAAAAAAAGGAAAGAAAAAGAAAGAAGAAAGAAGAACTTCTTTCCAAGTGTTAAAGCGGTTCTCTGCCGCTCGGCTGACGGCTCAGGACATGACATCGGACGCTTAGGAGGTATAGTTAAATATTTCAAGCGCAGAATCACTGCACTGTAGGTAAAACCAACAGAAGTTTAAGATCGCGCATCCACACCTTGCCAAAACCAATGTGAGAGTGGCGGGAGTGAAATTGTGAGGCGCGCGCACCTGACTTATATTGCCGGAAAGCGGTGCTTCTCATCCCAACAGTGAGACTGTGAAGCATGAGCACGTGACTCGTATTGGCAGGAGGGCAGTGCTCCTTACATAACTGTGAGTTTTGGATGCATATAACGAGACATTGGTAGAAATAGGTTTCTCGCATAACTGTGAATCCGCATAGTCTGAAGACGTGTATAACGAGGATAGGGTGTACTAACTAATATAGAATGTTTAACTATGTGCTTAATTGTCACATATCCCGTGATGGGTTAAAGAACCAGCAGAGATGGAAAACACTTTGGAGTCCAGTATTGCTATTAACTAATAATATTTATTAGTCACTATGCAATACAGTAATATAAATGCAGATAAATCAAACAGGTTAGCAATGATTATATGTAAATAAGTGTAGAAATATATGAAAACCAAGCTTCTTCAAGTCTAGGGGTAAATAGATGGTCTTACGATGATGGGTAAAGTTCATTTCAGTTCGTGGTATGTATTGAGTTGAGTAGTGATGGAGAGAGGGAGAGATTTGAATCTTCAGGTGAGCTGACACAGTCGATCTTCCCGTTGTCCTACAAAATCCTTTAGAAGTTACCGAATGTCACCACAACGAAGAGGACCGTTCTTCCGTGGTAGAATTATCAACCCAGGTGAGGGTTGGCCACACAAACAACTCCCCACCGGTCACACCTCCTCCACACTGAGAGAGACACTGATCAATCCTCCAAAACCCACTTTTTCTGTGGGCACAACAAAGCTCATTCAGTGTCCAAAACCATGTGTTTGTCCGTTTATCATCTGACCTTCTATTTATCTCACCGTGCTGAATACCAGCTGTCTCTCAAACAGCTCCTCCCCTCTCTCTCTCTGTAAGAATACAGAAGCTGAAACCAGTGTCCTTGTAAAAATGTAAACAAGCTGCAGAAAACCCATATCATCCAAAGCTGTCTTCGTGTCTCTCTCTCTCTCTCTCTCTCTCCCTCTTAAAAACAAGATGTCAGTGTTAAATAACTCTCTCTTTTCAACAACACAGTTCATAGGGGTAATTCAGGACCTCGTCACATAATCAAATGATACTTAATCATTGTGACAAATAAAGCAAATCTTTAATGTTACCCGGCATACAGAGTTTGTCCGCTAGAAACAGGTAAAATAGGCAATGTTGGGAGAATATATCGAGTTGCAGTATGATGTATCAATCCTGCTTGGGCTTCTTTTGCTACCATGCTTAATTCCTTATTGACATTTTCACTATGTCTAGTTTGCTGATCTCAGTCATTGATCTGATTGAAAAGAGGATTTTAACGGAGTAATGTCAATGAGTTAGTTGGACTATCAACTTCTGGTCTGGTCTTGTGAAGTTCTGTTTCAGAATACCACGTTCATGCTTGATAAGAATTCTTTGTTATACAAGTCTAAATGGACATGTGGACTGTTTGTACACATGGTAGGTGACTGAGTGTCAAAAGCAGGAGTTAAGCAAGTTTTAGTTGGTCACCCTTCAGTCTATCAATCATGTCAAAACAACACATCTTATGTTAATTGGCTGCTGTAACCTGCATGTAGTGTAGTTAAAAGTGGTAAAAGAGTCATAGGGAAGTGAAGTTGATGGCATTTGTGAGAGCATTGGCTGCAAGGCTGCAGGGAAATAGAAAAAGAAAACAGGACTGATGTTCTGCTGGTTGTCAGCAAGGACCTAGTGGGCTGAGTCACTTTCTTCTGTTTCTAATTATTATTTATCTATGAAAGGTAAGGTTGAGGACAGTGCTTGAAATGAGAGAGCTCCATGAAAAAAGGCAAGGAGGTGAGATTACGACAAGAGAAAATCAATGGGAGTAACGAGCCAGTATTATCATTTGCCTGGTATTTCAAGTGGATAAGAGTTTAAAATAAAAGCAAAAGATTTAAAAACCTTTTTTCCTATACAATGGTGAAGATGTGAGTGAAAGAGTTGGTGAACAACATTACAATCTAGGACAGCTGACTTGGCAATAAATTCTTGAATTTTAAGAGGTTTCATAAAACCTTAAGGTTTAGGAATAGAATTAGGCTATTTGACCCATTGAGTCTGCTCTGCCATTTCATCATGGCTGATCCATTTTCCTCTCTAGCTCCAATCTCCTGCCTTCTCCCTGTAACCCTTCTTGGCCTGACTAATTAGGAATCTATCAACCTCTGTCTGAAGTACTTCCAATAATATGGTCTCCACAGGTGCCTGGGGCAATAAATTCCACAGATTTCGCCACTCTTTGGCTAAAGAAATTCCTCCTTGACTCCATTCCAAATGGACGTCCCTCTGTTCTGAGGCTGTGCCCTCTGGTCCTCTATTCCCCCACCATAGGAAACATCCTGTTCATATCCACTCTATCAAGGCCGTCCATCATTTGATAAGTTTCAATGTGATACCCCTCACTCTTCTGAATTCCATTGAGTAGAGACTCTGAGCCATCAATTGGTCCACATATGATAATCCATTCATTCCTGGAATCATTCTCATGAACCTCTGAACCCTTACTAATGTCAGCACATCCTTTCTTGGAGAAGGGGCCCAAAGCTGCTCACAATACTCCAAGTGAGGCCTTACCAGTGCCTTATAAAGTCTCAACATTACCTCCTTGCTTTTATATTCTAGTCATCTCAAAATAAATGCTAACATTGCATTTGTCTTCCTCACCACCAACTTGACATGTAAATTAACTTTTAGGGAATCCAGCATGAGGACTCCCAAGTCACCTTGCACCTCGGATTTTTGAATTTTCTCTCCATTTAGAAAATGGTCTATGCTTTTATTTCTTCCACTTGTTGACAAACTTGGCCACAAAGCCAACAATTCCATCTTCCAAATTATTGAAATACAATGTAAAAAGAAGCAATACCAAGACAGATTCCTGTGGAATACCTCCAGCCACCAGCAGCAAACTAGACAAGGCTCCCTTTATCCCCACTCTTTCCATCCTACCAATCAGCCAGCGCTCTATCCATGCTAGTATCATTCCTGTAATACCATGGACTCTTAACTTGTTAAGCATCCTCATGTGTGGCACCTTGTGAAGGTCCTTCTGAAAAGTCAATTACACAACATCCACCAATTCTTCTTTGGCTATGCTGCTTGTTATTTGTTCAAAGAATTCCAACAGATTTGTCAAGTATGATTTTCCTTAGGAAACTATACTGACTTTGGCTTCCGAGCACCCCAAAACCACATTTTTAACAATGGATTCCAACATCTTCCTAACCACTGAGGTCAGACTAACTGGCTTATGACTTCCTTTCTTCTGCCTCTCTCCCTCCTTGTGGAAAGGAGTGACTATTGCATTTTTACAGTCCTCTGGAACCAAGCCAAAATCAATTGATCCTTGAAAGATCATTACTAATACTTCTACAATCTCTTCTGCCAACTCTTTCATATCCCTGGGGCGTTAACTTATCTACCCTGGTCCAGGTGACTTATCTACCTTCAGAGTTTTCAGTTTCTCAAGCACCTTCTCCTGAGTAATTGCAACTTCACACACTTCTGCCCTCTGACACTCCCAAATCTCTGCCATACTGCTAGTGTCTTCCAGTGTGGAGATTGATGCAAAACCCTTATTCAGTTCATCCACCATTTCTTGTCCCCCATTACTACCTCTCCAGCATCATTTTCCAGTGGTCCAGTGTCTAATCTTGCCTCTTTTACTCTAAATATTTGAAGAAACCTTTGGTATACTCTTTAATATTGTTGGCTAGCTTACCTTCGTATTCCCTCTTCATGACATTTTTTAGTTGCCTTCTGTTGGTTTCAATCCTCTAACTTCTCACTTTTTTTTACAAAATTATATGCCCTCTCTTTGGCTTTTATGCTTTTTTTTAAACTTCTCTTGTCAGCCATGGTTGCATCATCCTGCCATTAGAATACTGCTTCCTCTTTGGGATGTATCTATCCCGAGCCTTCTGAATTACTCCCAGAAATTTCAGCCATTGCAACTCTGCTGTCATCCCTGCTAGTGTCTCCCTTCAATCAACTTTGGCCACTTCCTCTCTCATGCCTCTGCAATTCCCTTTACCACGCACAGATTTCATGCTGTGTACCATCCACAACGTGCTCTACAGGTAATGCCAATCACCTCTCAATACAAAAAGAACTATCAGAAAGGGGAGAAGGGTTATAGAAAAGCACCAACTCTGACTTGACTTCTCAGGAACAAATTATATTGAGCTGGAAATGTTTTGCTGGTCCTTTATAATCAGCTGGGTCTCAGTCCTGAAACTTCTTATCAAAAAGCTTTGAGGGAATAGCTGTAGTAGACGTGTACAATGCTGAAAAAGATGTCTTGCCACCATGTTCTCAACAGGCGTTGTGGATAAACAATTGACACTGGTCTCTGCACTTTTCCAACATTTCTGAAATGAATGAATCATAAAATGAGCAATTTGTGGTTGGTAGGCATTTTGCGGTTTATCACAATGAGTTAGGGGAGATGTCTGACTGCAATGCTTTCAAGTACTGATTAATCTACTGTGAGAACGAAATGGAGATAGAAAAATGATATGAGTCAGTGGGAAGAAACATGCTTAAATATTGGAAATATGAAGGTACTACTCTAAAGGAAAAAATTATAATGTAAAATATATTTTGCGACGCTAAGAAATATCAGTATTCATGTTGGTTCCAGCAAGTAATTAAGAAAGATTACAATAACCTTTTATTATTTAATGGATTAAAGTTCAAGAGTGAAGTTATTATACCACACTCTTTACAGACTTTTTCCGATGCACATTTGGCTTTGGGTCCTTAATAATAAACTATGTAATTGCTTTGGATTAGAAAGACTGCCACAGCAGTTTACTGGACTGATTTCTGTAATGATAGCCTTTGTCTGAGAAAAAGAATTGTGTTGAATTGGCCTGAACACTCTGAACTAAGAATTATGAGAGCTATTTTATTAAAATGAATAACTAGGAATTAGTTTGTTAAAGCACAGTGCTTTAGTGCCCTATATGTTTCAATGCCAATGAAAAATAACACATGGAGCACAATGTTCACTATTTCTATCTCAGAGTCTTTTGTTGATGCAACATTTTAATACACAGTAATTCAACATGAGTGCAGAGGGTTTCAATGACATACCATACCTATAAATGTATCTATTGTATCCGTTTCTACCTCCATACCTGGCAGTGTATTCCACGTACCTGTCATTCTCCATGTTGTACTAATATTCTTTTATATTTTCCCCTTCTCATCCTAAACCTATAGTATTTATCATTTCCTCCTTGGGGTGGAGAGAAAGACTGACTTTCTGTCCTATCCATGCCTTAAATTTATTTTATTTTATCAGTTCTCCCCTCTGCCTCCACTCTATAGGGAAAAGGAATATCAAAGTTTCTTTAATATCTCCTCAATCTAATACTCTTTACTCCAGGCAGCATCCCAGTGAATCTTTTATGCACTCTTGTAAAAGCGTCTGCAGACTTACTATTGTGTGCTGATCAGGGTTGTGTTCAGAAGTCTAAATGTGGCAGAGCCAAAGTTTTATACAGCTTTGTGAAGAAACTTCATGTAGAATTAGGAATCTTTCAAATTTGCCATACCTGAGATTGTAGGTATTTGGCCTGAGTATGTTCAAGGGAGAGATTTGACAATTTTACAAATGTTTAAGAGATCTGAGTTAATTATGGGTATAATGTTGGAAGAAGAAAAAGGTGTGATTTGGTTGATTGATGGATAGAACAGACACAATGAGGTAAATGATGTAATCCTAGTTTAAAGCATTCTTATGAAAGCACAGGAGTTCAGTGAAGCAGATATTGATCTGCCTGAATCTATATTGGTAGCTTTATGAAATGAAAACTGAAACAGAATCACTGGGGGTCACAAAGGTCACACATTGTACATCAATACAAACAGAAGTATAAGCTAAAATACTTTTCTAATTTTGTCAATTTCTTACACATCTCCTCTTTTTTATGACCCCATCACTACCTCCTGGACAAAGCATATAGTTCTGCAGGTCATATTCAACTAGCCCAAAGACAAAATATTCAGTAAATTATCCTTCACAGTTTCCATCGGCTTCAACATAGTTTCATTATCAGACACTGCTTTGCATTCCCATTCAGTATTTTTGAAGGGATTCCCTGGTCCTCTATTTATCCTCTCCATACAACACATTCCTTCTTTCTTTATTAATCTTTTCATTGATTTAAAAGGAACATAAATACAAACAAGAGGAGAATTATCTCATATATGTGTGTGTGTGTGTGTGTATATATATATATATATATATATATATATCAATAACAATAGAGATTGAAATAAACATTATCAAAATCATACATAGTGTTAAGCTAGTATGTAATATATAATAAAAAATAAAACAGCTAATTCTCCTCTTATCAGTTCATGAAGAGGAAAGAAAACAACTTTGAATTTTAAATGAAGGAAAAAAAACCACTACACTATACAAAAAAAAGGGACTGGGCAGTCCATTCTGAGGATGCAACCAAAACGTAAAAGAAAGACTTTCTGATCAAATCTAAAACTTCAAGGAAAAAAAATGGAAGAGTAATCAATCAAATCAAATGAAAATATTGAATAAAAGGTCGCCAGATTTGCTCAAATTTAAAGGATGTATTAAATGTCCGACTTCTTATTTTCTCTAAACTTAAACAGGACATAATGGAGGAAAGCCAACAAAAGACAGTAGGTGGATTAAAATTTTATTTCCAATGATCAAACTGGATTTATTAAAATGTGTACCTGTGTTCACATTTTAACATTCAAAGATTATTAAACATTATTCACTCCTCTCCATCTAAAGAATCTGAATGTGTTGTTTCTCTTGATGCGGAGAAAGATTTTGATAGGGTGGAGTGGTTTTACTTATTTGAGGTTTTGGACAGATTTAATTTTGGTCCGGGATTTATTTCCTGGATCAAATTGATCGATCAAACTCCTATGGCTGTGGTGTTTATAACTAATAATCAAAAATCTCCTTACTTTAGATTATACAGAAGTACTCAGCAGGGATGTCCTCTTAGCCCTTTATTATTTAACTTGGCTTTAGAACCCCTTGCTATTGCTCTTAGAGATCCCAATACTGTTCAGGGTATTAAGGGAGGGGACAAAGTACACAAGGTTTTGTTGAATGCAGATGACCTGTTAGTTTATGCTTCAGATCCTAGGAAATCTATTCCTTCTATGCTATCTATATTTTCTGAATTCAGTAGTTTTTCTGGTTATAAGTTAAATTTATATAAAACTGAGTTATTTCCCATTAATAATTACTCAGATCAATGTCATCAAGTACCTTTCAGTATTGCTAAAAATTACTTATCTTGGTATTAAAATTACTAAAAATTTTAAAGACCTGTATAAATATAATTTTCTCCCATTAATTGATTACACCCAACAAGTGCTTTCTAAGTGGTCACCTATGACGTTATCATTAATAGGTCAAATTAATGCTATTAAAATGATACTTCTACAGAAATTCTTATATACATTTCAGGCAGTTCCTACCTTTGTTCCTAAAACGTTTTTTGATAGAATAGATTCTATAACCTTATCTTATATTTGGAATAATAAAAATCCTAGATTGAGTAAACCTTAATTACAACACATTCCCATACAACTGCAGAAGATGCCAAATCTGCCCTTTGACTTTTTCACCTTTTATACCCCCACCACCACCACCATTTTCATCTTCTAATATAGTGTATGGTATTCAGCATTCACAATATGGTCTCCTTTACGATGGAGAAACCAAGCACGGATTGGGTGATGCTTTTCTGGAGCCATCTTTCTATGTTTAAACAACTAGAGTATCTCTAAGCTCCCTGTTGCTTGGCACTCTTGATTCTCTATTCCACTCCCACTGTGACCCATCTGTCTCCAGCCTTTCTGCACTGTTATAATGGAACCTAATGTCTGCTTGAGGAACAGCATTTGATCTTCTCTCAGGGCATATTGCAGCCTTCTGGATGAAATACTGAATTCTACTACTGCATATCACGTCTGTCTGCATCAGAACTGTTCCTCTCTTCATCCATGAAGCTGGGTCAACCTTTTTTTCTTCTATTAACACCTGTTGGGCATGTCAGCTAGATTTGTATTTCAAAATTTTTTTTTTAAAAAAACATTCCTTTTCTCATCCTCCAACTAGCTTTATTTTCGTAGCTCTTGTCATTTTCCATTTTAATTGCATGGGATATCTATTGACTAGATGACTTCTGACTTATTCCTATGGAAACGCTGGCTGGCTTCACCCAATGAAAGAGGCTCCCTTTGCCACAGAACTATAAAGGTATACAAAAATGGGCCTTTATCAATCCTGATATTGTTGGAATTTGCATAATGCTTGGGTGTTAAACAGGATCTCCTGGCACTGCGTGATAAGTGCCATCATCACCCAACCAGTTTTCTTCATTACCCCAGTTTGCAGAAAGGGTCTTTGACTGGAAACATTAATTTTATCTCTCTTTCCACCGATAGTTCCTGAGTTTGAGTATTTCCACCATTGTTTTTGTCCCTGGATTTCTAGTATCTGCAATTTTAATGTTTTCAATTTTAATGCCAGTGATGGAGGAGTAGGGAGCAGGCTGCCATTTCCGCAAAATTATGTTCAACCTTTAGCAATCATTTGGTGGGAAAGTCGCTAGCTATGCTACAAACCAATTTGGAATCTCCTGAAAAATCCCAGTAGTTCCATGTAATATACTTGCACATAACAATCAGAAAGCTCCGAGCTCCTGCCTCGGTGATGCACAAACACAAGAGTCTAAGCAAAGAAACATGTCTGATTTTTGCACATAAAGATTCATGATTGTTTATTGTCATTTGTCAGTATGAGAGTGTGAAGGAGAATAAAATGTTTGTTACTCCAGATCCAATGCAGCACAAAAAAACAGAATAAATGTTAAAAAAAACAATCACACAAAGTACAAGTAACAGAGTTTGCCATATAAGACCATAAGACAAAGGAGCAGAAATATGCCATTCGGCCCATCGAGTCTGCTCCACCATTTTATCATGAGCTGATCCATTTTATCATATTTAGTCCCACTGCCCCACCTTCTCACCATAACCTTTGATGCCCTGGCTACTCAGATACCTAGCAATCTCTGCCTTAAATACACCCAATGACTTGGCCTCCACTGCTGCCCGTGGCAACAACAAATTCCATAGATTCACCACCCTCTGACTAAAAAAATTTTTTCACATTTCTGTTCTGAAAGGGCGCCCTTCAATCCTGAAGTCATGCCCTCTCGTACTAGACTCCCCCATCATGGGAAACAACTTTGCCACATCCACTCTGTCCATGCCTTTTAACATTTAAAATGTTTCTGAGGTCTCCCCTCATTCTTCTAAACTCCAAGGAATACAGTCCAAGAGCGGACAAACGTTCCTCATATGTTAACCCTCTCATTCCCGGAATCATTCTAGTGAATCTTCTCTGTACCCTCTCCAACGTCAGCACATCCTTTCTTAAATAAGGAGACCAAAACTGCCCACAGTACTCCAAGTGAGGTCTCACCAGCGCCTTATAGAGCCTTAACATCACATCCCTGCTCCTATACTCTATTCCTCTAGAAATGAATGCCAACATTGCATTCGCCTTCTTCACTACTGACTCAACCTGGAGGTTAACTTTAAGGGAATCCTGTACGAGGACTCCCAAGTCCCGTTGCATCTCAGAACTTTGAATTCTTTCCCCATTTAAATAATAGTCTGCCTGTTTATTGCAAAGTAAAGTTTTTTTTAAAAAATCGAAGTGTATATATGTCATTAGATTCATTTTCTTGTGGGCATTCACAGTAGATACAAAAAAACAGAATAGAATCAATAATAAACTGCACACTACAAAGGTGGACAAACAACCAATGTGCAGAAGACAGCTAATTCTGCAAATACAAAAAAAGTAATAATAAATGTTGGGAACCTGAGTTGTTGAGTACTTTGGAAGTGACTCCATTGTATGTGGAATCAATTCAGTGCAGGGATGAATAAGGTTATCCCCTCTGGTTCAAGAGCTGATGGTTGAGAGATAATAACTGCTATTGAACCTGGTGGTATGGGCCTGAGGCTTCTGTACCTCCTTCCTGATGGCAGCAGAGAGCCTGGCTTAGACGGTGGGGGTTCTTGATGATGGATGCTGCTTTCCTGTGACAGCACTCCTTGTAGATGTGCTTAATGGTGGGGATGGCTTCACCTGTGATGGACTGGAGAGTATACATTACTTTTTGTAGGCTTTTCTGTTCAAGGGCGCTGATGTTCCCATACCAGGCTGTAACGTAACGAGTCAGTATACTCTCCGCCGCACATCTATAGAGGTTTGCTCAATTTTAGATGACATGCCAAGGAAGTAGGGGCTCTGCTGTTCTTTTTTTGTAAGGGTACTTGCGTGATGGACCCAGGAGAGATAACGCCAAAGAATTTGAAGTTATTGACCCTTTCCACCTCTGATCCCTTGAAGAGCACTGGCACATGGACCTCTAGTTTCTTCCTCCTTTGGCTTATATACACATATACGCTCAGTGACCACGGGAGTGGAAGCCGGTGTGGGCTTCTGTTGCAGCAGCCCATCCATAGAACACAGAGCAGAACAGCACCATGTTGTCTGAACCAATTAAATTGGTAATCAAAAGGCTAAATAAATTACTCCCTTCTGTCTGCACAATGTAGATGTCTTTCTATTATGCTCACATTCATGTGCCTATCTAAATTTCTCTTCAACATTTCTAATGCTTCTGCCTCTTAACACCACCCCAGGCAGTGCATTCCAGACACCTACCACACTCTGTAGATATTAAAAAAAACTTGCCTCTCACCTCAAATGTTTGCCCTCTGGTATTAGATATTTGAACCCTCAGAGTGGAGGAGCGGGGGAAGATATCCTCTATCTACTCTATCTATACCTCTCATAATCTTGTATACCTCCATCAGATCTCTGTCAGCTTTCAATGCTCCAGAGGAAAAAAAACAGCTTAAGTCTGTCCAGCCTCACAAGACGAGAAGACATCAGAACAGAATTAGGCCATTCAGCCCATCATGTCCACTCAACCATTTCATGGCTGATCTCCAATCCCATTCAAACCCATACACCTGCCTTCTCGCCATATCCTTTGATGCCCTAACCAATATCAACTTCTGCCGTAAACGTACCCATGGGCTTGGCCTCCACCGCTGTCTATCGCAGAGCATTCCACAGATTCACCACTCTTTGGCTAAAAAAAAAATTCCTCCTAACCTCTGTTCTAAAAGGTAGCCTCTCAATTTTGCCTTCTCCTTTCGAATATCCCTCTTCACATCCACCTATCTAGTCCTTTAAACACTTGGTAGGTTTCAATGAGATCCCCGTGTATTCTTCTAAATTCCAGTGAGTACAGGCCCAAAGCTACCAAACGCTCCTCATATGTTAACCCCTTCATTCCCAGAATCCTCATGAACCTCTTCTGGAACCTTTCCAATGACAATACATCCTATCTGAGATAAAGGGCCCTAAAACGGTTGACAATACTCCAAGTGCAGCCTGACTAGTGTCTTATAGAGCCTCAGCATTTTCTCCTTGTTTTTAACTTCTATTCCCCTTGAAGTAAATGCCAACATTGCATTTGCCCTCATTACCACAGACTCAGCTTGTGAATTAATCTTCTGGGAGTCTTGCACGAAGACTACTAAGTCCCTTTGCACCTCTGATGTTTGAATTTTCTCCCATTTAGATAATAGTCTCCACTATTGTTCCTTTTACCAAAATGCATTATCATACATTTACCAACACTGTATTCCATCTGCCACTTTTTTGCCCATTCTTCCAATTTGTCTAAGTCCTGTTGCAATCGCGTTGCTTCCTCAGCACTACCTACCCCTCCACCTATCTTTGGATCATCTGCAAACTTTGCCACAAAGCCATCAATTCCACTATCCAAATCAGTGACAAACAATGTGAAAAGTAACGGTCCCAGTACTGATCCCTGAGGAGCCAACCAGAAAAGGCTGCTTTTATTCCCACTCACTGACTCCCACCTGTCAGCCATTTCTCTATCCATGCCAGTATATTTCCTGTAACGCCTTCGGATTTCATCTTATTAAGCAGCTTCATGTGAGGCACCTTATGAAACACCTTCTGAAAATCCATGTAAATGACATCCACTGCCTCTCCTTTGTCCACCCTGTTTGTTACTTCCTTGAAGAACTCTAACAGATTTGTCAGGCAAGATCTCCCTTCACGGAAACTCTACTGATTTTGATTTATTTTATCATTAGTCTCCAAGTGCCCTGAAGCCTTGTCCTTAATAATGGATTCCAACACTTTCCCAACCACAGAGGGTAGGCTAATTGGCCTATAATTTCCTCTCATTTGTCTTCCTCTCTTCTAAAAGGGCAGAGTGACATTTGCAATTTACCAGTCCTCGGGGACCGTGCCAGAATCAAGTGATTCTTGAAAGATCATGACCAATGCATCTGTTAGCTCTTCAGCAACCTCTCTCAGTACTCTGGTATGTATTTCATCTGGCCCAGGTGACTTATCCACTTTAAGACCTTTCAGTTTGCCTAGAACTTCTTCCTTTGTAATAGTGATGCCACTCACTCATCCTCCTTGACACTCACAGACGTCTGGCATACAGCTAGTGTCTTCCACAGTAAAGACTGAAGCAATGTACTTAAGTTCATCTACCATCTCTTTGTCCCCCATTACTACCTCACCAGCATCATTTTCTAGTGGTCCGATATCAACTCTCACCTTCCTCTTATTCTTTATATAACTGAAAACACTTTTTGTATCCTGCTTTACATTATCTGCTAGTTTGTCCTCATATTTCATCCTTTCCCTTCTAATAGGTTTATTTAGTGGCCTTTTGTTGAATTTTAAAAGCTTCCCAATCATCCAACTTCCCACTCACTTTTGCTACATTATATACCCTTTCCTTGGCTTTTGTGCAGTCCTTAACTTCCATTTTCAGCCATGATTGGCTAGCCCTGCCATTTAAGGACAACTTCTTCTGTGGAACATATCTATCCTACACCTTGTGAGCTATTCCCAGAAACTTCAGCCACCTCTGTTCTACTGTCATCACTAGCACTGACCCCTCAAATCCACCCCTCATGCCTCTGTAATTCCTTTTATTCCCTTGTGATACAGATACATGTGACTTGTGCTTCTCTCTCTCAAATGTAGTATGAATTCAATCATATTATGGTCACTCAAACACGAGAAATTCTGCAGATGCTGGAAATTCAAGCTACACACATCAAAGTTGCTGGTGAACGCAGCAGGCCAGGCAGCATCTCTAGGAAGAGGTACAGTCGACGTTTCAGGCAGAGACCCTTTGTCAGGACTAACTGAAGGAAGAGCTAGTAAGAGGATATTATAGTCACTGCCTCTTAAGGGTTCCTTTACGTTAAGCTGACTAATAAAATCAAGCTATTACTCAACATCCAATCTAGGATAGCCTTTCCCCTAGTAGGCATGAGCACAAGGTGCTCTAAAAAGCCATCTCGGAGGCATTCAACAAATTCCCTCTCTTGTGATCCTACACCAATCTGATTTTCTCAATCCCCTTGCATATTGAAGTCCTCCGTTACAATTGTGTCATTTCCCTTATTACGTGCCTGTTCCAGCTCCCTTTGCAATCTCAACTCCATATCGCGGCTGCTATTTGGAGGCCTATATCTGATTCCCATAATGGTTTTTTTTACCTTGCTGATCCTTAACTCCACCCACAAAGATTCAACATTCTCTGACCCTATGTCACCTCTGTCTAAAGATGTGATTCCATCTCTTACCAATAGAGTCACACCACTTCCTATGTCTTCCTGCCCATTCTTTCAATACAAAGTATATCCTTTGATGTGAAACCCCCAACTGTGACCTTCTTTCAGTTATGACTTTTCCCACAATGTCATCCCGACCAATCTCTAATTGCGCCATGAGTTTGTCCACCTTATTCTAAATACTACACGCATTTAAATATAGTGCCTTTAGTTCTGCATTCTTTGCCGTTATGAATTTTGCCTCTGTGGTACAACTTAACTCTTTGCTTTGTCTGCAGTTGTACCCAATCATTGGCTTGTCGTTGCTTACATTCATATTACACATTACACCATTTACTTGTAAACTGGCTGGTTCACCTTCAGCTCTATCATACTAGCTCCAATTACCCTGCCATATTAGTTTTGTTGCATATGCTCTCCAAGTCAGGCAACATCCCAGATAAACCTCTTCCGCACCCCTTCCAAAGTCTCGACACCCTTCCTATAGTGGGGCGACCAGAACTGTACACATACCCCAGATGCAGCCCAACTACAATTTTGTAAAGCTGCAACATAACTTCCTGACGTTTGAACTCAGTGCTTCAACTAATTAAGGCAAGTATGCTACATGCCATCTTAACCACCCTACCAACCTGTGTCATCCCTTTTAGGGAGCTATGAATTTGGATGTCAAGATCCCTCTGCTCACCAACACTGTTAAGGATCTTGCAGTCAACAGTGTATTGTCTTGTGTTTGACCTACCAAGGTGCAACTCTTCATATTTGGCCAGGTTAAACTCCATCTGCCATTTCTCTGCTGATATCTGCAACTGACCTAGATCCCATGTATTCTTTGCCAGTCTTCTATGCTATATGCAACACCACTAATCCTCCTATCATCTGCAAACTTACTAACCCACCCATCTAGATTTTCATCCATGTCTTGAATATACATCACAAACAGCAGAGATCCTAGTTCAGATCGTAAACACAAAATACTCTGCAGATGCTGGGGTCAAAGCAACACTCACAACATGCTGGAGGAACTCAGCAGGTCGGGCAGCATCTGTGGAAATGATCAGTCAATGTTTCGGGCCGGAACGTTGACTGATCGTTTCCACGGATTCTGCCAGACCTGCTGAGTTCCTCCAGCATGTTGTGAGTGTTCTTAGTTCAGATCTCTGAGAAACACCACAAATGGCAGACCTTTGACCACTACCCTCTCTTTTCTATGGCAAGCCAGATCTGAATCCAAATGGCCATTTCACCATGGATCCCATCTATCTTAATCTTCTGGAGAACCTCCCACAAGGGACCTTGTCAAATGCCTTACTAAAATCAATGTAGACAACATCCATAGCTCTACCTTTATCAATCATCCTCATTAACTCATCAAAAAATTCTCTCAAATTAGTAAGTCACAACTTGCCCTACACAAAGCCATGTCAGCTTTCCAAATGCTCATAAATCCTATCCTTAAGAATTCTCTCCTGTAACTTCCCTACCACAGAAGTGAGACACATTGGTCTATAGTTACCATAATTATCCCTGGTTCCTTGAATAATGAAATAGCATTAGATACTTGCCAGTCCTCTGGAATCATGCCAGTATCTAGAAAAAAAACAAAGATATTGCTCAAGGCCCCAGCAATCTCTTCTCTCACCTGAATAATCAGGGTATATTCCGTCAGGCCCTAAGGACTTAGCCACCTTAATGCTCCATCAGTTCCATGCACTGACCTTATGGTGACCCAACACTACTTCCTCCTTTACTTCAATAGCCTATCATATAAATATGCTCTGCTCTGATCTCCCTATCTTCCAGGTCCTTCTTGGTAAGTATTGATATAAAGTACTCATTAAGGAATGCACCCACATCCTCTGCATCCAAACAAATGTACACCCCCTCCCACCCTTGATTGTTTCTACCATCTCCATAGTTATCCTCTTACTTTTATGTAGAGAATGCTTTATGCATAGCATGCCTTGGGATTCTCTTTAATCCTACTTGCTAAATACTTTTCATGGCTTCTCTTAGCCTTCCTAATTCCCTTGAGTTTTTTCTGGCTTCTTTATAATCCTCAAGGGTTCTGTTTGATTCTAGCTTCCTACATTTTACCTACTTTTCCTTCTTGACTAAATTCATCACCTCCCTCAACATCCAAAATTCTCTTACCTTGCCATATTTGTCCTTCTTTCTGACTGGATCACACCTGTCCTACACTCTGTGTAGTTGGTTGTTAAACACCCTAAACCTGTCAGATGTGGACTTGCCCAAAACCATCTGTTCCCAATTAACCCCTCATTCCTGCTTAATAATCTTATAATTTGCCCTGCTCCAAATTAATACTCTCATGCAGGGTCCACACTTATCATTATTTATAGCTATCATAAAATTTCAGAAATTGTGGTCACTGAAAGGTTGGTCACCTGGCCAGGCTTATTATTAAACATCAGGCCCAGCACAGCCCATCCTCCTGTTGGACTAGTTACATATTGATTTAAGAAATTTTATTGGATGCACCTAACATATTCTGCCTCACCTAAACCTCTTGCACTCATTAGGTCCCAGTTTATATTGGGGAAGTTGAAGTCCCCCATGACAACAACCTGTGATCTGCCTACATATAATTTCCTCAACATCCTCATGGCTATTGGGGAGGGGAGTCTGTAGTACAATCCCATCAGAGTATTGCACCCTTCCCATTTTTGAGTTCTACCCACATAGACTCAGTGGATGAGCCTTCATTATGACCCTTCTGAGTGCAGCTGTGATGGTTTCTCTGATTAGCAGTGCAACTGCCCCACCTCTTATACCTCCCCCTCTATCTTTTCTAAAACATTGAAAACCTGAGATATTATATACCCATTCCCCCATTCCTCTTCCTCTCTCTCTCCCAAGTCTCGCGCTCCCTCCTCCCAAGTCTCCCCCTCCCCCTCCCCTAAGTCTCGCGCTCCCTCCCTCCTCCCCTAAGTCTCGCGCTCTTTCTGTCTCTCCCCCCTAAGTCTTCCTCTCCATCCCATCATTTTCTGACTTGCGGCCGTGGTTCCCTTTCACTTCAAGGTTAGGCGTGCTGTGCATCCAAAGATGCTCTTCTGTACCCCAATGTTGCAACACATGGTTATTGGAGTTATTGTCACTTTCCTGTCAGCTTGAACTAGTCTGGCCATTCTACTCTAACCGTTCTCATTAACACAGTGTTTCTGCTCACAAACTGCTGCTCACTAGATTTTTTTTTGCACCATTCTCTGTAGTCTAGAGACAGTTGTATATGAAGAGCAACAGTTTGTGAGATCCCCAGATCACCCTGTCTGATATCAACAATCATTCCACAGTCAAAATCACTGAGATCACATTTTTTTTTTCTGATTCTGATGTTTGGTTTGAACAGCAACTGAACTTCTTGACCATGACTGCAGGCTTTTGTGCGTTGAGTTGCTGTCACATGATTGGCTGATTAGATATCTATGTTATCGAGCAGGTGTACCTAATAAAGTGGAAACTGAATGTACATAGACTGACTGTATATGCATAAATTGATGCTTGGTGCAGGAATTTCTGAACAGAAGGTGATTCTGACAGGAAATGAGAAAGTGACAAAGTGACTCTTGGCAAGAGGAACTCTTCTAGGTAACAGCAGAGCAGATGAAAACACAGTAGGACAGTGTCTATGTCAGTATAGGGTGTAATTTAGTTATATAGTAATTTTTAAAGTAGCTGCTCCTGGTGCAGGACCCCATGAAGAACTTAATGCTTCAGCTGGCTCACCTAAGTGGTCCTTTCCAACTCCTCATGAAGCATATATTTTTGTCTGTTTAGTATTAGTGATTTGAGAAATTGGGAAATAAATCTGTTCTGCTATTCAGACAGATCTCTGTCCATATCATTGAAAGTTAATGCTTTTGTTGTAGGCAGTTCGAAAGAGAAATGTCATATTGGGCTTTACTTTGAGATGGTTTGATTATACCACAAAATTAATAATTAGAAGTCCGAGACAGTGGACATGGAAGGGATGTTCCCATTAGGTGGGACAGACAAAGACCAGAGGTCACAAGCATCAAGCTTGGTCACAAGATAGACGTCCCTTTAGAATGGAGATGAAGAGGAATTTCTTTCGCTAGGTGCTGAATCTGTGGAATTCATTGCCACAGATGGCTGTGGAGGCCAAGTCATCCTGTACATTTACAGCGGCGGTTGACAGGTTCTTAGATTAGTACCTGTCAAAGGTTATGGGGAGAAGGTAGGGGAATGGAGCTACAGGGGAAAATAAACCAGCCATGGTCGAATGGTGGAGTGGACTCAGTGGGCCGAACAAGCAGAATTAGACCAGATTTCTTACGGTCTTAAGAATATGATTACAACTAAATAGGGCTTTGACAAGACCAAACCTAGGCAATCTCTGCGGTTATAGTCTGCTTCCCTAAAAATGGATATAATTTACCACGGCAAATGTGTGATGGAGCTTTGCCAGACTGTAGCTCCTGGCATGACATGCTTATCGTAGAAGGAGCATGTGAGTGTACTAGGTTAGAAGTTTTAAGAATGAGAGGCAATCCCATTGAAAATGGAGGACTCATCGGGATGAGTCGGGAAGACTGTTTCCACACTGAGCAGTCGAGAACTGGGGTGGGGAAGTGGTGACACAAAATAAGGGATATGTCATTTATGTCACGAGAAATAAAGTGGTGAATCTTCAACATTGACTACCCAAAGGTCTTTGTAGATGCAATTTAATTAATTCCAAATGGTGGAATCCAAGGATATGGCATGGAGAAGAAAAATTATCATATTGAATAGTGGAGCAGGCTTGATGGGCTAAATGGCCTAATCTGTTCCTCTCTTGTGTGTTACTGGTGTAATGAGTAAATAAGGCCTTTATGGATATAAGATTGAATCTACAAGCAGATAGATATTTTAAATATTAAAAAATCCCATAACTAAATGCACTGGAGATTCTCTATTCTGAGGCTAACAATTCCAACCATATTTATCTTTTGTCTCCTACTTATGGAGTGACATCATTTCCTGTTGAATCAGCTGCTTCAATTAATGTAGAGACCCTCATTCAGCTCAGATCTGATATAGAAGAATGGCAGCCAAAAATCTGCAAGGGTATGCTGGTGAGGGCAATTGAATTAGATGTGAAGCTTTGTAAGATTAGAGCATTTTTACTTTTAACATTTCACTGCCAAGAATTTTATCTGTTTCTCTAAAGATGTAATGATGAATAAGCTTCAAACTAAAAGGAATTAAAGTCCTTAAATATATTGATATTAGAATTTAAAGTGCCACTTGCATCATTGGATTTCATTCGTGAAAAGTCAGGTTCTGGGTTACAGCACTAAAAGAGAAAATCTGCAGATGCTGGAAATCTAAGCAACACACTCAAAATGCTGGAGGAACTCAGCAGGCCAGGTTGCATCTGTGGAAAAGAGTACGGAGAATAGATGTACTCCTTTCCTTAGATATTGACTGGCCTGCTGAGTTCCTCCAACAGTTTGTGCGTGTTTTTGGCTTAAAGTCCCACTTTGAAGATTCATAATGCTTCTATACAACTCTACTGGACTCTTGTAGCATGAAATGCTTTTTTGGTTAAGACTTTGCATCAAAGAAGTTTTAACTGTGCTGTCCTAAAGTTTCAAAAGAAACTGCTTTATAGCCAGCGAAACATGCAGTTGCCATCTGCAAAATGAAGTGCTGCTCTATGCAAGTCCAGATTCTGAGTTTAGGCAGCAAACACAATATTACAATGACATTGTCAGTTTAATTGACTAGAATAGTACATATCCTTTGGCCACATGTCCACGCCAGCCATGCATTCATCAGTACTAAGGAGCTCCTTAGCTTTCTATGCCTTGGCAAATCTAGTGCTTGTGTAGGTGCTAAATGTTGAGAATATATGCACCACGTGCTCAGGAAGCACATTTTGGATTCCAATAACACTCTGTATGGGGGTGGGGATCTCCTTGGATCCCCATGGTATCTCTTGCCTCTCACCCCAAACCCATACCTTTTTGAACTGCCAGTATTGCAAAAAAAAATCTTACTACCCCCATATCTTTCTGTCCATCTCTGTTCATTTAGTTTTTCTGCAACTAAAATGCTCCAATCGGGCAACAATCTGTTGAATCTGCTCTGTACTTCTTCCAGATGTTTGTACTGTGCTGACTTGATTTAATTGTTTTAAAACACCTTATTTAAAACTGCCTTCTTTGTTTTGCTGTCCAATTACAAACCATTCTTTCATTTTGTTGCTTTGGTAACTTCTCTCCATGTTTTAAAGTTCCGTATTCAGTCAGGCTCTCTATTCTCTGCAGCTCCATCTTTTACAGGACTTAATGGAGGAAAGACTTAAATAAAAATCTGGCTATAGTTGGATGTCAAATGTGACATTTTGTTGTAATGTTAGTTGAAAATTAATGATCTCTTGTGCGCAATTTAGAGTTTTGAGAAAGAACCATGGAATTGTTAAGAGATTTATTTCATTTCAATGACACACCTTTAAAATTTGCATTCACATTTAAAATTGGCTGCTTCAATTGCTTTGTAGAAACCACCATAATACCTGCAAACTTTAGAGTGCACTGAAGTACATTATCATGGCCCTTATGAAAAGACTAAAATTACTGAAGCTTTGCAATTATTCAGCACAGCCAATGTTTAAGACATAACAGGTAAGGCAGCATCTGTGAAAATTAATGTTTCAGGTCAATGACTCTTTGTTCCAGTATGCAAGAAATCCAAGACAGAGTTAAGTTGCAGTTAAGACGGAGGGATGGAGAGAAGAATTGGGGTGGAGAACTAAAGTAACTGCTAACAGGAAATTAAAGCCATCCATGTGACTCTCCCATAGTCAGCAAGAATTGGAGGCGCAAATCTGCAGAGAGATAGCAGACAACTGCAGGAAACATAAAGTTATCATAGTAGAGGAATTTAATTTTCCACATATTAATTGGGACTCCCATATTGTTAAAGGTCTGGACAGGTTAGAGTTTGTAAAATGTGTTCAGGAAAGTTTTCTAAATCAATATATAGAGGTACCAACTAGAGAGGATGCAATATTAGATCTCCTAGTAGGAAATAAGTTAGGACAGGTGACGGAAGTGCATGTAGGGGAACACTTTGGTTCCAGTAATCACAACACCATTAGTTTCAACTTGATCATAGATAAAGATAGATCTGGTGCTTGGGTTGAGGTTCTAAACTGGAAAAAGGCCAAATTTGAAGAAATGAGAAAGGATCTAAAAAGTGTGGATTGGGACAGGTTGTTCTCTGGCAAGGATGTGATTGGTCAGTGGGAGGCCTTCAAAGGAGAAATTTTGAGAGTGCAGAGTTTGTATGTTCCTGTCAGGAGTAAAGACAAAGTGAATAAAAATAAGGAACCTTGGTTCTCAAGGGATATTGGAACTCTGATAAAGAAGAAGAGAGAGGTATATGACATGTATAGGAAACAGGGAGCAAATAAGGTGCCTGAGGAGTATAAAAAGTGCAAAAAAATACTTAAGAAGGAAATCAGGAGAGCTAAAAGAAGACATGAGGTTTCTTTGGCAGTCAAGGTGAAGGATAATCCAAAGAGCTTCTACAGGTACATTAAGAGCAAAACGATTGTAAGGGATAAAATTGGTCCTCTTGAAGATCATAGTGGTCGGCTATGTATGGAACCAAAAGAAATAGGGGAGATCTTAAATGGTCTTTTTGCGTCTGTATTTACTAAGGAAACTGGCATGGAGTCACTGGAAATAAGGCAAACAAGTAGTGAGGTCATGGAACCTATACAGATTGAAAAGGAGGAGGTGCTTGCTATCTTGAGGCAAATTAAAGTGGATAAATCCCCAGGACCTAACAGAGTATTCCCTCAGACCTTGAAGGAGACTAGTATTGAAATTGCAGGAGCCTTGGCAGATATATTTAAAATGTGGGTATCTACGGGTGAGGTGCCAGAGGATTGGAGGATAGCTCATGTTGTTCCATTGTTTAAAAAAGGCTCTAAAAGTAATCCGGGAAATTATAGGCCGTTAAGTTTGATGTCGGTAGTAGGTAAATTATTGGAAGGAGTACTAAGGTATAGGATCTACAAGTATTTGGATAGACAAGGACTTATTAGGGAGAGTCAACATGGCTTTGTGTGTGGTAGGTCGTGTTTAACAAATCTATTACAGTTTTTCGAGGAGGTTACCAGGAAAGTGGATGACGGGAAGGCAGTGGATGTTGTCTACAGGGACTTCAGTAAAGCCTTTGACAAGGTCCTGCATGGGAGGTTAGTTAGGAAGATTTAGTCCCTAGGTATACATGGAGAGGTAGTAAATTAGATTAGACATTGGCTCAATGGAAGAAGCCAGAGAGGTGTAGTGGAGGATTGCTTCTCTGAGCGGAGGCCTGTGACTAATGGTGTGCCACAGCAATCAGTGCTGGGTCCATTGTTATTTGTCATCTATATCAATGATCTGGATGATAATGTGGTAAATTGGATCAGCAAATTTGCTGATGATACTAAGATTGGAGGTGTAGTGGACAGTGAGGAAGGTTTTCAAAGCTTGCAGAGGGATTTGGACCAGCCGGAAAAATGGGCTGAAAAATGGCAGATGGGGTTTAATACAGACAAGTGTGAGGTATTGCACTTCGGAAGGACAAACCAAGGTAGAACATACAAGGTAAGTGGTAGGGCACTGAGGAGTGCAGTAGAACAGAGGGATCTGGGAATACAGATACAAAATTCCCTAAAAGTGGCGTCACAGGTAGATAGGGTCGTAAAGAGAGCTTTTGGTATAGAATTGAGAATATAGAATTGAGTCAGATTTTATAAACCAACATAAACATTTATTAAACTCTGCTCAACAATAGTGAAAAGTAAACAGATGACTAACTTAACCGGAGGTTAACTGTTATATGGCAATTTAACAAACAGCCAAACTCTGGAACAGTTCTTAAAGTGGTAAATCTGAACACAGTCTTAAGGTGGTAAATTCAAAAGTCCAAGTGATTTATACAGTCAGTAAGGAGAGACTTCCCTGAAAACTGATTTCTTCGAAGGCGTGACGTTACTGCTGATCCCAGCCGAGAGATGCCTTGTCTAAAGGGTTCAGGACGAAGGAAATAAAACAGCTTAAAGGAACTGACCTTTTTCAGGGAGGGTGAACACTGCACAAACCTTCCTGATCTTGCAGGGGTTATTTCAGATGCAGGCCACTATTCCTGAATGAAGGTTCATTAAGGTCGATCCTTTATAAAACTGCCGAATGACACCAACTTTACTCAATCCTTCAGGTTCCCGTACTTTGGTAAGGTCTTCACTCTCCAATACTAGACTGTAAAGGTAAAACAAAGGTGCAACAAACAAAAACTGGCAGCGATTGGTGAAACTGCCAGCACAATATTTTTACTTTAAAATAGAAAGTAAAACTCCACTTTAAAAGGAAACTGTGTCATGAGATGAATACGCAGCAGAACTAACTGATGAACTAACTGTGTGACAGCAGGGGTTTCCCCTTGTATACCTGTTGGAACATGCCATCAGGTGACCTCAGACCGGCAGGAAAATTACATCATGTGACCTCACTGTTGGGAAAATTATATCACCCCACCATCACAGGACAATTACATTATGCTCACAAGATACTCAATTACTTCATGGTCATAAGACAGTCACAAGATACCCACGGGGTATGTAACAATACATTGGCCTTTATAAATCAGATTTTTGAGTATAAGAGTTGGAATGTTATGGTGAGGTTGTATAAGGCATTAGTGAGGCCGGATTTGGAGTATTGTGTGCAATTTTGGTCACCAAATTACAGGAAGGATATTAATAAGGTTGAAGGAGTGCAGAGAAGGTTTACAAGGATGTTGCTGGGACTGGAGAAAATGAGTTACAGAGAAAGGTTAGGACTTTATTCCCTGGAGTGTAGAAGGACGAGGGGAGATTTGATAGAGGTGTTTAAAATTATGATGGGTATAGATAGAGTGAATGTAAGCAGGCTTTTTCCACTGATGCTAGGGGAGAAAAAAAAAGAGGACAAGGGTGAAGGAGTGGGGGAGCTTCTTCACACAGAGATTGGTGGGAGGGTAGGAGTGTGGAATGATCTGCCAGATGAAGTGATAAATGTGGGCTCACTTTTAACATTTAAGAAAAACTTGGACAGGTACATGGATGAGAGGTGTATGGAGGGATGTGGTCCTGATGCAGGTCAGTGGGACTAGGCAGAAAAATGTTCGGCACAGCCAAGAAGGGCCAAAAGGCCTGTTTTTGTGCTGTAATGTTCTATGGTTCTATGTGGACTAAGTGAATGCACTCTGCAAAGCCGTTGTCCATATCTGGTTAGGTCAATGATGTACATTAGATTGGAAAGGCAAGCACATTGCTTCTTTATCTGCAAACCTGCCTGGGGCACTAGTTAGAAGAAAGAAGTAAAATGACAGGTGTTTCTTTCTCCTCTTCCTCCTCCTCCCCTGCAGCTTGATAAACAACATCTGTTTCTCCTGCATAGTTCTGATGAACGGACTCTAACTAGAAACATGGTTTTTCTCTGCTTTTCCACAGACACTGTCTGACTGATTGAATGTTTCCAGCAACAGTAATCTGCTTGAGGAACTTACTGGGTTGAGTTGTATCAATGGGAGGAAAGGAATTTGTTGATGCGTCAGGACTGACTGAAGGGGTGAGATGGCCAGTGTAAAGAGGAGTGATGAGGAAGGAGTTAGAGGTGGTTGGTGGATGCAGAGTGGTGTAATACAACAGGCAGGTTGTGTTGGGAGATGGTAGCAGGTGGATGTTAGACAAAAGCAGACAGGGACTGTAGTTTCCAGTTCTTTGTCTTCATTTCAATTTATCTTCAGATTTTTAGTTTTCTACTTTTAAGAAGTTTTTTTACTCTCAGTTGTATGGTTTTATAGTAGAACTCAATTGAACAAGAGGTTATGTAGAGCGGGATATCATGGAGTGAGTTGGAACTTGTTCCTTGTGGACTTCACATACTATTTTAAAAAATGAGTGGGGGCTGTTGGGACTTGTCTTTGGAGTGGGAGAGAGCTTGGGTTAATAGTAACTAGGGTTAATTAGCAAGGGCCAATAACAAGAAGAGGCGTTTGCATGGAGTGGACAGTGTTAGAGTGGTCATTCTTTGGCTCAACAGCCTTTGGTAAAAACAAATACAGGCTAGAACTTGAGTTTGAAGTTAGAAGCATAACAAGTGTAGGCAGGAAAGTAGTTCAAGCAGTGGAATGTTCCTCCTGTGGGATGTGGGACTAGAGGGTATTAACAGTCTCCCTGTTGACTTCATCTGCAGGAAGTGCACCCAACTTCAGCTCCTAAATGACAAGGTCTAATAGTTGGCGCAGGATGCACTTGGAACCATCCGGGAGCTGAAAACTTCATAGATGACTCTTTTACTGAGGTGGTCGCACTCAGAGTGCAGGCTTCAGATAGTAGATGGGTGACCATCAGGAGAAGTAAGGGGAGTAAGCAGTCAGTGCAGGGTTCCTCTATGGACATTCCCCTCAACAACAAGTATATTCCTTTGGATAACCAGCATAAGCTGAACCTGGAGGACGTAATGGTTAGTTTCGACATGGTGTCCCTGTTCCCTTTAAGGACAGCTTGGTCCTCCTGCAGTCAAGGTTCAATAAGGGTACCATTGACCTTTTTGAACACTATTTTGCATCGATGTACTTCCTCTATAAGGGTAACTAGTATGAGCAAACGGACAGAGTGGGCATGGGATTGCCCTTGACGCCGGCTATTGCTAATTTCTATATGGAGCACTTTGAAGAGAAGGGTCTGAGTTCATTGCCTTTACGCGCCAAATGCTCTTTAGATACGTCCGTGACACCTTTGTAGTGTGGCCTCATTCACTCCAGGCACTTCAACAGTTCCACGATCATTTCAACAGTATACATGCAACCATTCAATTTATGATGGAGATGGAGAAGAAAGGTTGTCTCACATTCCTGGACATTCTAATATGACGGAAACTGGACAGTTTCCTCAGACATGGCATTGATCGGAAACCCACTCACACAGACTTGAACGTCAACAATAACAGCCACCATCATGCCTTCCAATATAGAGCAGCTCTTTCTACTTTGATTACCCGTGTGAAAACTATTTCGGACCCGGAAAGTCTCCCTGAGGAAATAAAATGATTACGCATGATGTTCCTACAGAATGGCAACAAGGTGAAGGAAATCAATTGGGCTCTTAAAAGGGCTGACAGAAAAAAGCAACAAGACCTTGCAATAAGGAGGAACCCATTCCTACTGCCTGTCTTCCTGATATTTCCACTGTATCTGGTAGGATCACCAAGATCCTGAACAAGGGAAGTCAAGGACAGCATAAAAGAGGGCATAAAATATAGCAAAAATTTGTGGGACATTAGAGAATTGGGAAACTTTAACAACCAACAGAAGGCAACTTAAAAAAAACATAAGGAGAGAAAAGATAAATTATAAAGGTAAGCTAACCAAAAATTTCAAAGAGTACACTAAAAGTTTTTTTCAGATATTTAAAGAGTAAAAGAGAGACGAAGGTGAATATTGGACCACTGGGGAAAAAATGCAGGAGAGTTAGTACTGGGGGACAAAGAAATAGTGGATGAACTTAGTAAGTATTTTAGGTCAGTCTTCGCTGTGGAAGACACTAGCAGTATACCAGAAATTGGAAAGTGTCAGGGGGCCGAAAGGAGTGTCATTGCTGTTAAGGTGAAGGTGCTTGGGAAGCTGAGAAATATGAAGGCTGTTAAGCCACCTGGAGCAGGTGGACTATACTCCAGGGTTCTGAAAGAGGAACTTGTGGAGAGATTGGTAATGATCTTTCAGGAATCCCTAGATTCTGGAATGGTTCTGGAGGACTAGAAAATGTCAAATGTAACTCCACTCTTCAAGAGTGGAGGAAAGGAAATTGCAGGTCCGTTATCTTAACTTCAATGGTTGGGAAGATATTGGAGTCCATTATTAAGTGTGAAGTTCTGAGGTACCTGGAGATGCATGATAAAGTAGGCCGAAGTCAGCATGGTTTCTGAATGGGAAATCTTACCTGACAAATCTTTTGGAATTCTTTGAGCAAATAACAGTCCAGAAAGACAAAAGAGAGTCAGTGGATGTTGTTTGCTTGGATTTTCAGAAGGCCTTTGACAAGGTGCCACACATGAGCTGCTTAGCAAGATAAGATCCCATGGTATTACAGGAAAAAATATTAGCATAGGTAGAAGATTGATTGACTGACAGGAGGCAAATATCAGAATAAAGTGGGCCTATTCTGTTTGTCTGCCAGTGACAAGTTCTGTTCCACAGTGGTCAGTATTAGAATAGCCTATTTTCATGTTGTATGCCAATGATTTGGGTGATGGACTTGATGACCAAGTTTGCAGATGATACATAGATCAGTGGAAGGACAGGTGGTGTTGAGAAGGTAGGGAGACTGCAGGAAGACTTTGACAGATTGGGAGAATGGGCAAAGAAGTGGCAGATGGAATATAGTGTCTGGTCATGCTCTTTGCTAGAAGGAATCAAGGCATGGACTATTTTCTAAATGGGGAGAAAATTCAAATACAGATCCACAATCCCTTATCTGAAATCCTTGGGGCCAGTTGTATTTCAGAATTCAGAATTTTTTGGATTTCAGACCCCCCTCATACCAAAAAACACGTATACTCAAGTCCCTTATTTAACCTGTCTTAGTACGGTGGACTTTAAGACCCAGCGGTGCACCAAACCTATGCATATCCTCCCGTATACTTTACATCATCTCTAGATTACTTATAATACCTAATACAATGTAAATGCTATGTAAATAATTGTTATACTGTATTGTTTAGGGAATAATGACAAGAAGAAATTTTATTTCCAACAAAAACATTCAATAAAACATAAAAATATACAGCCTCAAACGAACCGAATCAAACACATGGTAAATGACTTATTGGAATAAATGTAGAACGTCACTGTCACTATAAAACTTCAATAACTTGTCTTTCTGTTTATTTAAATCACATACAGTGGTAGTTCCGACACTATTTTCTTCAGTAAGATGCCGCACAGACACACCACGATCAAGCTTCTGCAATAACTCCACTTTCTGCGTTACTGATAATGATAGATGCTTCCTTCTCTTTTTCTCATTGTTACCCATAAGGGTATCTGCAGCTCTTTTTGACATTTTCACAGTGAAATTAAACACAAAGTCAACAGTGAACACAAAATATCAACGAAGAGCAAATGCACATGTAACCAGTAGGTGCGCTGAGCCACAACTGACGTCTGGCGGCCTCTGCTAGTGCTGCCACGTCACACCTGAGTGACGTCAGCTATTGGTGAAAAAAAACTTTGGTTTTTGGAGCTTTTTGGATTTCAGACTTTCGGATAAAGGAATGTGCACCTGTATCTGTGGTACAGAGGGATTTGAAAGTCCTTGTGCAGGATTCCCTACAGGTTAGCTCACAGGTTGATTGGTGGTAAGGAAGATAAATGCATAGATAGCATTCATTTCAAGAGGACTAGAATATAGTAGTAAGGATGTACTGCTTAAGCTTTATCCGGCATTGGTCAGACTGCATTTGGAGTATCATAAACAGTTTTGGACCCCACATCTAAGAAAAGATGCGCTGGCATTGGAAAAGGTCCAGAGGAGGTTCACAAGAATGATTCAGTGAATGAAAGGGTTGACATATGAGGAGCATTTTTGATGGCTTTGGGCCTGTACTCATTGGAGCTTAGAGGAATGAAGGGCGTTCTCGTTGAAACCTATCAAATATTCAAAGGCCTTGACAGAGTGAATGTGGTGAGGGTGTTTCCTGTAGTGGGGAAATCTAGGACCGGAGCACACAGCCTCAGAATAGAGGGACGTCACCTTAGAACGGAGATGAGCAATAATTTCTTCATTGCCATATTCGGCTGTGGTGACCAAGTCATTGAGTATATTTAAAACAAAGGTTGATAGGTTCTTGGTTCGGTAGGGTGTCAAAAGTTACAAGGAAAATGGGGTTGAGAAGGATAATAAATTAGCCATGTTGGAATGCTGGAGCAGACTCAATGGGATGTGTGGACTAATTCTGCTCCTTTACCTAATGTCCATATTTTGTTCATTTTATGCCACATTTCAATCAGGACAAATCCTGTATCTGTTTGACAGTCAGAATGCAAATAAGTTAAATCTCGTTGTAAAGTTTAAGTCTTGTTGGTCCATTATTTGAAGACTCTTTGACCCATAATAACTACTTGTATGTAGGTTCTCACTAAGCTTGTGTACATTTAGTGTTTCTTTGCCGCTTTTGCTTCGAATTTACTATTATTGGAGCCAGATGCAGATCAACAACACTCAAATGTGGCATATATATTCAAAATCGAATGTGTACAGAGGATAAATTCTGTTCCTCTATTTGATCCTTGCTATGATATAGCAGATTTTTTTCTAACACCATGGAAAGATTACATTAGTGTGTCTGGTTAAAATGAGTACATGGTCACTAAAGTTGCTGTGACTTTAATACCTGATAATAGCCAGATAATATTAAATGATTAATAAGTAAAAGAGCAAAAAGGCATTGTGCACATCTGGAAATCAGCGAATAACTGTCTTTACTCAGAGCTTTGGATTGTCATTTATACATTCATTTTTCTTTGGCTTGTGTCAAACCAGTCTCAATCTTGGCCGTTGTTGTAGTGTTGCAGTTTATTTAAGTGTTCATTGGAAAGCAAACGAGAAACTTGATTGGAATTACCTATGCTAACTGCTTTCTAATGGCTCTTGATACAAGTTCAAATGTGTGGATTTGTGACAAATTCAGTTATGCATTTGAAATATTGAACCTTTTCGATTGGACTTCAATTAATTGTGGTCCTGGAGAGGGTGGGGGTTGCAGTTGAAATGCATATACAGGAATAACTAAAATAAATGGGATACAAGAACTCATAGTAGGGGTGGGGTGTGTGGGAGGAAATCTTAATAGGAGCATACTGCCTTTGACATAAGAGGGGGAAGATTTAAATAATCATTCTCAAAACAATTGATCAGTTAGCAAGAATCTCCCTTTGGTAGATAATAAGTACTAACGCAGACATAGAGAAATAAGTAAAAGTTTGACAATTTTTTGAAAAAATCTGTGTTTTGGTAGATCATTTATTTATTCAGTAACATCATAGGGACAAATTGTATAAAACCACTTTTTGTGTTGAATTATTTTGTACAAGCCAGACTCATTTGCATGTTTAGTTGCAATTGGGGACAATGACTTGTGCACTATAAACGTAGTTAAGAGAGCTACTGCGAAGTAAACTATTCAGAATTTCTACTGATAACAGCAAAATCCTCAGTAGAACATGAACGGATGTGTTTTCCCTGCTGCTCACTTTCTGTGGACAAAACGCTGCATTGCTGTAATGCTTCCTATTGATTAGCTAATAACTTTCACACTCCGGGTAATAATGTGAAAAATTTGCCATTGGGTATTTAAGGCACTGCAGTTGCCCATGAGATTGTAGCTCAGGCAGAATATTTATCTTCATGAGGGAAAATTGGCAAGATCTTGCTTTTTTGTTTAATGGTTCTTGTCTGTTCAGCTCTTGCAATCGACCTCGTTGTCTTTTCACAGTGTGACTTTTAATGGGGCTAATCAAATTAAAAGTGCATAAACTCAAACTCTTTTTACTTTTCAAAGCTACTCTTAACGGTGTACAAATTAAGAACACATGAGTCCATTCACATTTACACACTTTCTTGTTAACTGAACAAATTCTGTGCAATTTCACAATTGTTTCCAACCAAGATCAAATCAAAGAGCCTCTCCCCCAGGACAATGATTTGAGTGTTTTAGCCACTGTGATACTTGTGAATCAGGGAGGTGAAAGGGGAAAAAATTGAAGTGGAGAAATGTGACTCATAGAATGATTGCAGTAGGTGATTGGAGGGAAATATGTGAGGTTCTATTTATATAAAGATATGAACCTTGTACTAGTGCTTAGGAAAGAAAAAACAAAAGAAAAGTCTTGACCAGTCCGATTGTTCCAAATGTGTGGCTTTGACTTTTTAACTAAAACATTGAAAGCTATGAATGGATTTTAAAATGACTTAACTGGTAGAAAATAACCATTCTTTCTGTGGCTATATTTAAGTTTTTTTAAAATAAAATAATCAGAATCAGGTTTATTATCACCAATAATAGTAAATAAGTAAATCAATTACGTATATTGAATAGATTTTTTTTAAAAACTGCTAAAACAGAAATACCTTAAGGATATTGAATCTTTGGACCCTACCTCACTTGTTTTTAATATACAGTATTTGTATTTTTGCATGTTTTTTTAATCTATTCAATATACCATATGGACATTGAATCTTTGGACAATACCCCACCTTTTTTAATGTACAGTATTTCTGTTTCTGCTCTTTTAAAATCTATTCAATATATGTAATTGATTTTCTTATTATTTCATTTTTTTCTCTGCTAGATTATATATTACACTGAACTGCTGCTGCTAAGTTAACAAATTTCACATCATATGCTGGTGATAATAAACCTAATTCTGAAATACTGTATATTTTTTTTTAAAAAAGTGAGGTAGTGTCCAAAGATTCAATGACCATTTCAGAATTGGATGGTAGAGGGGAAGAAGCTGTTCCTGAATCTCTGAGTGTGTGCCTTCAGACTTCTGTACCTCCTACCTGATGGTAACAGTGAGGAAAGGACATGCCCTGGGTGCTGGAGGTCCTTGGTAATGGATGCTGCCTTTCTGAGACACTGCTCCATGAAGGTGTCGTGGGTACCTTGTAGTTATAAAACAAGAATTAGAATAATTAAAAAGTTAGTTCTATTAATGAGTAGCAAAACAGATGACAGCCATGATGGACAGAAAGTTTCCCAAGCATATTTGGAAGTTTTGCAGTTGGGAGGGGGGAGGTTTTGGGATTTGACTTTTGTCACGTCATCCTAGTGAGTTGTTCTTGATGTATGAACCCATGTTTAACACTCCATTCACCTGTAGTATATATCAAGTTAATTTTGTCCCTGACTGGTATATACGCCCCTGACTGCTAGCATATTAATATTATTGATTTGTATTCCATTTTTTTCATAAGATTGTCCATACCCCAAAGCCTCCTAATTGACTAATAATATAGTCAAAAATACCTTCCTTCCAGGTATAAACATTTAAAAATCTGTTGCTTGTATTTCTTTTAAAGAATATGATGTTTATCTGGGAAGTATGTATCATTTGATCATCAGAGGAAAAGGGGCTTTGGGCCAAACCTTTGAATTCATTAACATGAGAAAAATGCTGGAAATCTAAAGCAACACACACAAAATGCTGGAGGATTTAAATGTTACTTTGCCTGTTTATTCAATTCCATAGACACCGTCTGACCTGCTGGGTTCCTCTTGCATTTTGTGTGTGTTGCCCTGAATTCATTGTAGCCTTCTTTCTTCAGTCCACCTTTTCTCATGTATCTTGTGTCTCTGTCTCTGTCACCTTCTCAACTCAAGTAGAAGTCACTGCAAATTCCACAATATTGACAGATGAATTACATATTGAATAGATGAGAAACAATTTTATTCAGAGATATTTTTGCATATTAATATAAATCCTACCTTCATCCTCTATATCCCTGGGATTTAACTATAATCAACCAAAAACAAGCAATGAGTTGCATCACCTGATCTTGTGATTATCACGTTGTGTTTACACATAGAGATGGAACAAGCACAACGCATGTTCATCCAACTCAACATTGGACCTTAGCATTCTTAACTGATTTACTATTTGAATCCATTTATGTTCAGATTGCATCTTGTTCGTTAATAATTAGTAACAAAATGACAAACATCAAAATCATCCATCAACTAATACCATGGCTTTAGTACCATACTGTTTGCATCAGAAGCTGGTCTTAAAGGAAAGTTATACTTATGGAAAGGGATTGACTTGCCTAACTCTGATATACAATAATATAATAACCTTTTAACTTGCTCCATGATCAACATGACACTTCTCTCCTGCATAGACCTCCAATATGCTTTCATCCATGGGCCTATCTAAGAGTCTTTTAAATAACCCTTGTATGTCTTCCTCTACCACCAAACATTGCAGCGCATTCCACGCACACATTACTTTCTGTGTATAATAAAACAAAAGACTACCTCTGCCATACACCCTATGTTCTCCCCAATTACCTTTTAAAATTATGCCCTCTCATATTAGCCATTTCCATCCTGGGGAAAACGGCACTGGCTGCCCACTCTATCAATGCCTCTGAACACCTCTATCAAGTCACCTATCATCCTCCTTCGCTCTACTAACTCGAGCAACCATTCCTCATAAGTCATGCGCTCTAACCCGGCTAGCATCCTGATAAATCTTCTCTGTACCTTCTCTGAAGCTTCCATATTCTCTCCTAACCAGAACTGAACACAATTAAAGATTACTTTTATTTGTCACATGTACATCAAAATATACAGCAAAATATGTTTGTATCTAATCAAATCATCAAGGATAGTGCTGGACAGCTCACAATTACTGCACCATTACAGCTTGCCCACAACTCACTAACTCTAACTGTATGTTGTTGGAATAAAGGAGGAAACTGGAGCACTCTGAGGAAACCCACAGGGTCACAGGGAGAATGTACAAACTCCTTCGAGTGGTGGGAATTCAACTCTGAATGGTGGTCACTAGCTCTGTAATAGTATTATGCTATTCACCAAGCGTGGTCTAGCCAGACTTTTATAGAGCTGCATCATAACTCACAGATTTTGAACTTAATCCCCCCCAACTAATAAAAGCCAACATACCATATAACACACCCTAACAACCAGCATAGCAACTTCTCTCTGTTCCTTCACACTACTGAGAATCCTGCCATTCACAGGTGGTGCCAGAGATTTTTTCTTGCTGGTGCTACAGTGGGGCTGAATTATTCAGTGATGGTGCTGAGGGATGTACTGTATGGTAATATGTATTTGCAAGGCCAGACGCATGGCGTTCAAAAGTCAGTTTCAAGCGTTATGTGCCTACTATAAATGCCTCTGTTGATTCACAAGCAACAGCAATTGATAGATCTAATATAGAAGTGAACGGTGACAGTGTCAACAGCATCGGAGACAACCCGGGCCACACAGAGCATAAACAAACAAACCAACAGAGCATCCGACCCACAGCACACAACGTGAATCACGCACCAATCCCGCTATCAGCATCAAATGCGTGCTTTTCAACTGAAAAACACAATACCAACCCACAATGTCCACTGCTATTCGCATTACATAGACAGACAATGCCAAAAGATATACTGTTATTAAAGTCAAATAAAGCAAACAACAGAAACAAGGCTTTCCCAGGAGTTGGGCAAATTATACTCTGACCATGCAATACCTCAATTAATTCGGCTACTGAATTTAAAACAAAAATCAACAGAATCACCGCTTGGAAGTCTAAGCAAAACCAGTAGGCTTAATAACAGTAAATGTAATATTTTAGGATTTGCAAGAAACATGAGGACTATGGGGTATCCACCACAAAATAATAATTATAATCAGCATTAGTCTAGGCCCAAATTAAAAAAAAAATCAACTGCACTCACCATTGATGTTTTCAGAGAAGCACAATCCGTCTGTTGTTGTGATTGGTGGCGAAAGCATCAATGATTTTCTGGATGTCAAGTGTCTCGGTCCTCCGGCTGTTTATGGCCAACAGGACCAAGTTGCTGTTCCGAGCATCACCATTGCTATTCCTTAAGTAGTTTTTGAGGCATCTGAGATGAGAGAAACTCTGTTCGCATGAGGCAGGTGTCACAGGCAGAGTCAGTGATATGCAGATTAGTTTGTATAAATCTATAAATGCATTGCAGTAGGGTCTCATTAGAGCTAGAAATTCCACTGTGTCATTCACTGTCTTTGCTTTTGTTTTGTTTCCAGCAGATGCCGAACCTGATGTAGCTCTGCAGTCAGGTTCACTTCAGTCACTCCATAGTATTGGGCCATTGGCCAAAGACAATTCTTGTCTAGGAAGAGCTTGGGTTTGGGACTCAATGCTGAGACTCCAGTCAGAACACCCCAGTATCAATTGAGAACCGTCTTTTCATTTCAGTCAGAAGGCCGTCTATAACTGGATAGAAACAGTGCTTGCAAAGGTCATCAGAGGATGTGACAGGTGTGAGTTCAGTTTGGGCCTCAACAACAAAATCATGTAGGTGGCGGTGTGGCTGGGCCTATCTCCTTTCATGTGGTCTGCTCTGTATACCAGCCTTGACGCACAGGTCCCTAGCTCTTGCCTGAGTTTCACTCCATGATTCCTCTCCTCATTTTGCTCAGAGTGCATCGATAACAGGCTGAGCCAGGTCCACAGCAGATGAAAGCTTCAAACTGGGAGATTGTAGCTGGTCTGCCATGAATTTGGTGACTCGGAATAAATCCCCAAACAGAGTGAGAAGTAAAGCAAACTGCTCGTCAATCAGTCCAGTTACAGCTCTGGCTTCCGTTTTCCTCCGTGCATTTGGTTGACCCATAATATCCTGTAGTGTAGCTAGAATGGCAGAGAGTGATTTCCTTATAGCCCACAAAGCTGTATACTGCCATGCCCAGCATCTATCTGACAATTTCTTCAACTGCATCAGGCTGTGCAGTTGATTCCAGTTCTCTTTGTTTCCTCATGAAAAGACCGTGGGCAACAGAGTTTGAAAAGAAGTTGTAAAGCAGCTGCACAGTTTCAAAAACTCACCCGCTTGTTGTACATTGCTCACAATATCCACTAAAACAAGGTTAAGTCTGTGAGCATGGCACTGTATATATAATGCCTGTGGAACCTCTTTCCGGAACCTCTCTTGTACCCCGTTATTGCACCTGGACATCACTGCAGCCCCGTCATAACACTGACCTATACACGCATTCTTATCAGTAACACACTGAGCAAGGGTCTGTTCAATGCTTTTAAGAAGCAACTTTGCATCCAATCCTTCTGCTGGAGTGAAGTGCAAGAATTCTTCAAGCACTGTTTCGTTATTCAAATACCGCACCACCAGCCTCCTTGATTTCTGCACTTATTTGACGTCTGACCATAATCTGCCATAATACCCATAATTTCATTTTGGATATCGTGATGGATGTTTTTTGCATTTCCAGGATTGTCTTTTTTTCTTAGCTACAGTCTTATCAAACTGCCCAATTACACTGAGCAACTCAACAAAGTTTCCCTTATTACCTGATCCATTATCCTCCTGGTGCCCTTGTTGGGCAATGCCTTGGCACGCAGTATAGCATAGAGACTCAACCATTGCTCTCATATACTCACGATTTTCTTGGACAATCTTTGCATGTCCTTTATCAAGCATATTTTCCAATCTTGAACCGTCTTGTTTTCTCAATCTGAATTTGGCCCATGCCTCCATAGCAAACTTATGAGCTGCACTTACATGGTGGGTTTTGAAAGCTGTTGTAGCTTTCCACCAGTTGCGGTAACCGGTGACAGTGAAGGTAAACTCAGAATGGAACCCATGTCCTCCACACAGGAAATGCCTGCATGCGAAGCAGGACGTAGTATCCTTCGTGATCGAATATTCCAGCCAGGATTACAAGTCAAACTAGCCATGAATAAAACTCCTTTGCTGATTGCCAAACTGTTGCGAAGGGTACTTTTTCAATGCTGGCCGACGAGGTCCTTCCTCAGGCTGCTGGCTAACATCACTAACAGTATTCCCACTAGCACTGAGAGCAGCTTCATCCACATTCTCTTCTGAATCCCGCTCCATTTCTTGTTCCTCTACTTCGCCCTCATCCCCACTTACTTCTTTCTGCATGTCACTTTCAATTAAGACAGGCTCAGGCTGAGACACCACTGATTCCTCTGGATGAGGTCATTTTCTCACTAAAAATCAATCCACTTTTCACACCGGCCAAAATAATGCACATGCCAGGCCCACACTAGCTTGTAAAAGCACAGTGTGTGTGTGGCATCCATTAGTCTCACGAGACCATGGATCTGCGCCTGGATCCTGCACAATGTATGTATACTGTCAATCTCTCGCATGAGTGAGTGTGAGTGACATCATCACCTTAAGTGATCTTAGATTAGCTTAACTGATCTGAGGACAGCAACGGCTAGACATTGACAATGAACAAATAAGCAGAAGTGTAGAGTGGATCTGACCTTTGACCAGCACAGAGTTTATAACCTTATTGCTGCGTGGGTGCTATGGTAATTGGGGGCGCTGTTTCATTAGATCAACTGGAGAAACAAGCTGTATTCCAAACTATACAGAGAAAGCAGCTGTAATTTGTAAGTCAAATTTCAGTTAATCTCTTGGTGGTGCTATGGTAGTGCTATTGTAATTTCTGCTGGTGCTATAGCACCAGCTAGCACCACCTCAGCGCCACCACTGCTGCCATTATCTTTAAATTTGACCTTACAAATATATCACTTCACACTTTTCTGGACTGAAGTCCATCTGCCACTTCTCAGCATCCTATCAATGCTCAGCTGTAGCCTATGCCAATCTTCTATGATAATCTACATTATCCAGAACACACTCAGCTTCATGTCATCTGCAAATTTACTAACCCACCCTTCCACTTCTTTATTAAAATCACATAAAGCAGGGATCCCAGGACAGATCCTTGTGAAACAAAAGCAATCTCCAGGTAGACTCTGCTCTATCTACTACCACCCTCTGCTATTCCTGTCATTATGACAGCCAAGTCTCTGTAATGGGCCACAATGATGTAGTTCCATGTACTGATCTAGTATTCATCACCCTTGCTTATCCTTGCTCTGTGTGGTTCATATTCTCTGAAAGTTGATGCAGGCTCCAAGATCTGTGAGTGTGCGTGGTAGTGGTGTAACTTTAGGTCTAAGTCTAAGGCCTCCTCCAACTTTAAAGGGTAGCCAAGTTCCACAAGACAGAACTGAATCTTGTCCGTGAGATCAGTAGTCCAATTATGATAACTGGGTCACAAGCATCTCTAATTAAAGTTTTACTTTCATATCATGCAGGTGAAAAAGAGCTCTACTTGCCATTTACTTTTAAGTGCTTTTGATTATACAGGGCAGGAGTTACCTAATGAAATATTGCTATATCATACGCTCAGGAAAGAAAACTACACTGCATTTCTGGAGACAGATATTCAAATCTACCTCCAGGAAGTGATAAAGGCTTCTTTTGGGAGGGGACACACACTACAGTAACAATCCCATGTGCAGAGGAGCCCACACAATAGAAGATCTCTGCAAAAGCAGTCTGATTTACTCTTTTAAGATATTTAAGCCAGCCGACATGAATATCATAGAAAAGCATCTCTGGAGTTTGGATTTCACTTTTGTTTTCCCTGTGGATATAAATTCATTAAAAGAGAAAAATGTATTTTGTGCCAAGGTACAATCACTATTTAGCAGCTTTTCTTTTGCAATGTGTTTACAACACATTGAGAGGGAACCGATGATGATGAGTAAACTAACAGTATTATAGTTGGAATATCCTCCCGTGCAGCCTATTCAAAAAATAAACTTGATTTAACACCTTCTGTTTACTAGTAAATTCTGTTTACATAGCCTAACCTGCAAGAAAGCACCATGAGTTATTCCATCTGTTCTGTTTCCCTCTGCTATGTTTTAAGGAATTCATTACTATAGATGTTGGCATAACAATACATCATGGAGCAGGTGCAGACTCCCCTTCACTAGTTAGACCTCCTGAAAATATCATTATGTGCAGTGTTCTTCTGTTCAGTGAATGGAGATGAGGGGGAGGAGAATGAAGCAAGGGAGTTTCTAGATTTTGCGGAGAACACCCACCCATCTTGTATTCAAAACACTTATTTTGGACTGTTTCTGTCATATACTTGCCAGACAACTCCATCAGTGTTTGTTCTCTCAAATCCTCAGATGGGAATTTTATCCTTTTACAATTGGCAAAACTTCAATTCAACCAGTGATGGATTGTTCATTTTTTTAAAGCCTTGATGCTGGCTGTATTGGTATCAATATGGTGAAAATGTCAAGCCTACCATTTAAGCAATGTTTGGTGTTTTCTGAAAGCCTGAGCCATGAAACTTTATCTTTCATTTCCAGAAACTAAATATTGAAGTGTTGAGTCAAGGGATTGAAATATATTCTCTATAAAACTAGGGTATCCATTATTATTTTTTCATATTACATTTGTTCCATATAGTCATATATGATTACTATACTACTACTTGAACAGGTCCTTGGGGTCAAGGGTGACTTGTTCCGTTCCAGTTCTGAGGTAACTGAAGAATCCTGTGCAAGGATCACAGGCTCGATCACAAGTGGGACAAAGTAATAGGTTATTTGTTGCATTATAGGTTTTTTTTTGCCAATTAAGAATGGTGTCCACGTGCCCTCATCTTAGAGACTTGAGGTTCCTACTTCCCTAATGCTTATCCATTTTCGGTGGTCTTGAGCTAGCTATTCGTACGAGTTGATGGGGATGTTTGAGTTTTATTTTTCAAGGGGATTGTGATAACATGCTTGGTGTTTTCCCCAATCCTCTTGTGTAATGTAGTTTAGAATAGAGTGCTTGTTTTTGGAATTCGGCATTGGGCATGCAGATAATAGAACTGGCTAAGAATGATCAGAGCCTTCATGTTGGAAGATGATGTCAACATCATTTTGCAGTAACAGTATTTGTTGATGTGTATACAGAAGATTGTCTATAATTACCAGTCACCTCCAGGAGTTGAAGGTGCGCAGTAGTTAATTCCTTATAGGGCACATGACAAATCAATGTCAGGAATGTATAAATAATGATTTATTTGAAAGAAAAATGGTCTTATTATCTCAAATGGATGTATTTCTTTCATTTTGTTTTCAGCAAGTTATTTGATGCTCAGTTGGAACTATCCTAACCTGCAGGACTGGTTGGCTTTATAGTCTTTTCCTCCACAGAAACACTTTTGATGATGACCTCCTTTATCATAGTTGGAGAACTTGATCTGATTGCTGGTGCTCTAGGGCTTCTTGGAGCCGATGTTATCTCTGAATAATGTGGAAGTTTTTTCCAACTATCATTTTCTATCTCATTTTGTGTTGTTTGGGAGAAGTGTGCTGAATCAGTTCTAACACTAAAGGGGAAACATCAGGATCACAAATTTAAAAGCAATCCATGATGGGCTGAGCTGCCAACCTACCAAAACAAGTTGTTTGATTTAAAATCAGACCGGTTCATCCTTGAATACTAGTTCGAGACTTTTTAAGAACTTGACCTGTCAACTGAAATTCTTAGCCCCAGAACAAAGCTAGTAGAACAAGATTAGTACGTATAGATTGTAGTCTCCTGGATTTGCCGAAGAGAAAAAGATAAAACATCCAATAGAACCAAAGGGCACAGCCTCAGAATAGAATATCCCTTTTGAACAGAGATGAGGAGGAACTTCTTTAGCCAGAAGTTGGTGAATCTGTGGAATTTATTGCCACACATGGCTGTGGAGACCAAATCAATGGCTATACTTAAAGTGGCAGTTGATTGGTTATTGATTAGTAAGGGCATCAAAGGTTACAGTGAGAAGGCAGGAGGATGGGTTTGAGGGAGAAAGTACATCATTAATGATTGGTGGAGCAGACTCAATGGGTTAAATAGTCTACTGCTGTTCCTATGTCTGATGGTCTTATTTGGTGCAGTAATTTGGATGGAATGCTCTTGTCTCTACTGTAATTTTTGTAAATTTGCACCTGCTTTCATGCTCATTAAGGTAAATGATGTTTAATGAAGCCCAGAGACATGCCTCCTGGTGTAAGCATTGCATTCACTAGAACATGAATAGGAACAGAATTAAGCAGACCCTTTGGTCCTTCTCCATCACTGAACAAGATCAAGGCTAAGCTTTTGTACCGAATCAATTTTCCACCCTTTGCAATTCTTGAACTTGCTTTATAATGTACAGAAGTTTAAATCTTATCCTTGAAAATGTCAATCGGATGAGGATCCATAGTGATCAGATTCCAAACATTTGCAACCTTTTAAATGAAGGAACAACTTCTTCTTCATCCCAAATAGTCGACTTTTTTTTTTAGCCATGAAACTACACTGATTTTGGATTCTCCATTCAGTGGCAAAATGATCTTCCAGATCTATCTCGCCAAAGCTACAAGAATTTTGATGAAATTAATGTTCAGTTTATTGAACCCAGTCATACACTGGTAGGCCCATCCTCAAAAGCAAATCTTCATGGGGCAGCTCTCTTGTTATTGGAATTAACATAATAGATCTTTGTATCTCTTCGAAGCAAATATTTACTTCATTCGATTTTTTTTAACTGCGTACAGGCATGATGGAATAAGCACCCTTTTAAAATTAAATATAAGCTTTCTTATTCATGAATTAGAGGGTAAGGGAGCACTTGCTTTTCTATTTACTTGCTGTTCCTCCATATTACCTTTCTTTTATTTGTATGCAAAACACCCTTGAAGGTGATTATATTATTAATCCCACACTACTAAAAATAATTATGACTTTCCAATGTGTATGATTTCAGTACTGTATTCCCATATGGAGAATTTGCTCAGGTATATCTTGTTCACAAATATAGGGTAAATCCACTTGGTCCACTCTCAATAATGATCGATGTGATGGCAGATTTTGTCAACAGCAATATCAAGCAGCACTTACTCACCAATGACTGACTTTTCAGTGATCAGTTTTGGTTTTGTCAGGATCACTGTCTTGGTGCAATCATGAACCAAACGGCTAAATTCCAGAAATCTGATGAAACTGATGGCCTTGACATCAAGGTAAAACTTGACAGAGTACAGCTTCAGGGTGCCCTGGCAAATTAATGTTAGTGGGCGTTGAACAGAAAATGCTATTACAGTGCTTGGAATTGCTGCACACCTCACACAAAAGAAAAGGAGGTTGTGATTATTATGGGTTAATCATCCCAATCCTAGGTTATAACAGCAGGCGATCTAGGGCCAACAGTTTTCAGTTGCTCCATCCAATGACCTTGTTTCGAACATAGATGAAATGGGGGGATGGTGGCTGATAAATTTACAAATTAAAATCTATTCCCATCTGTGCAAATGAATCAGTCCACCCTGCATGCAGCAAGACTGAGAGAACACTTGCTTGCCATTTATCAACTAATGTCCTTCTGCATCTCAGCAGAGCCAAGGACTAGCCATCCCCCGTGATGTTTTGCCAAGCTTGCTTTCTAAATACAGCTGCTGCCACTTATAAGATCAAACACTTGTTAGTAAACTGATAAGTAACAGTTGTTTAGCTTCTGGTCATAAATGGGAGCAAGTCCTCAGTTCATAAAATGTAAATCGAACTGAGTAATCATCTTGGAAGTTTAAAGACATAGCTTTACACACAAGCTCTGTTTCCAGCACAGTCTTTCTGGCTCATAGCATCCTATATTGCTACCCAAGAGGTGCAGTATAGTACAATGTGCAATTTAATTTGGCTTGTTTCAAAACAGACAGGCTGACTAAATTGCGTAGTTCAAAGAAGCTTGCAGAACAGATGGATAATAACACTTAGCATATCAAAAATGACTGATTTAATGTTGGAAGGTTTACATACTCAGAGATGTTAGCTTTATAGCATTAATTGTGAAGTGTGAACATTAAGCTGGGAACTATGTCTCCAAAAGGCTTTTGGACCTCTTCTGTGAAAAAGATACCTGAGGAAATATCATATGTGTGTGAAGGCACCCAAGAAGCAGAAAAATAGTATAAAGGTAGAGAGCAGTTCATACTTACTAGGATTGGGGTCAGGATCATCAAGAAGCATGGAAGAAACATGGGGTGAACTATAATCCATTTCTCTGGTTTCATTTATTGAGGCGAACGCTTCTCTCATCTGCATTGATGATATGTCTTTTTAGTTTATAGGAATCGTACCTGTGTTTTGGAAATCCTTTGTGTTTTATGAATGGTTTTAGAAATAGTTGGTAATTTGGAAATGTTTACAATAGAAATCACTTGAGTTTTAGATGTGCTTTAAGAATGTTGTTTAGATTTAAAAGTGTATCACTGAAAATAAATGAGCTGTGTTTAAAATACTTTGTTAGCTGGAAACACCTTCTCCTTGGTAGGGAGTAGGGACTCACAGCTCAAATAGAGGTTATTGGTAGCTAAATATGCCTTGGAGAATAAAGAGAAGTAAACTAACCTTTGAAGATTGTGTGGTTACAGTATAATCTCCCTTTAGTGAAAGTACTGGTGCTATTTATATTCAAAAGGGTTTTAAGGTCTTCGTCTGAGCTTCGTCTTACCATAATACTCCAAGTTAGAACCTTAACATTCAATAACATTACTATTCCTGAGTTCCCCACTGTCAATATTCCGCAATTCTGTACTCAACATATTGTGGCATTGTGTCTTCACTCAACAGCACTGTCCAACAACAAATGCAGTGCAGTGGTTCAAAAAATCAGCTCACCACTTATCAATTACAGTAAAAGCTGGCTTCTCCACTGACACCCACAATTTGAAACTGAATAAGGAAAAAAACATATTTTCCATCCAACTACTTTGTTGAATTATTATCTGTTTATTTCTATTTAGCCATTTGTTATGTTCCTCCACATTCAGCTTTTTATTCCAAGCCTGCAGAGCTGGATATATTACACATATTTTCTTCTTTTTCAAAACATTTATATGGTTTATAGATAGCTAAAGCCCACTTGTTATACCTGCCATCCAGCAAATAATCCATTTATTCCAACACCTTTTGTCTTGTCCTACACTAATCTCTAATCCATATTAATGAGTCCTAATTTACTCAACAACCTTTCCATTGAATTAAGCTAAAAATATTAGACTGGTTCCTTTTTTTGCTCCACCAGATTCGTACTGGAAAAAAAAACAACTTGTAAATTTTTAAATGCAACTTTCCTATGTTAAAATTGACTTTCCTAGTTCCTTACATACATATGTATTCTTAATTAAAGGTAATAACATTTTCCCTGTTACTCAGTTTTATTGTTCCATGTTTCATCCCTCGTTTTGTCGGAGCATGTTCTATCTTTAAATCCATAATGCTTTTTTTTCAGAATTTAGAACAATTTGGGAAGATCAAATAAGCAAAAAGAATGAAGGAAGGGCATGATGCTACCCTACCCCATTTTTTAATATATATATAAAGGAAAATTCTTATGTTCATGTTTGGTCCCAGCTGTAGTCACGAGTTCTATAGTTCTGCTTCCCTTTCACTGGGAAAGGAAAATCTTGACATAGGAATTAATTTCTTTGATTGTACTGGAACATTCAATAGTACCAGGGACTTAATGCCAGGAGTGTTAGTGAATCAGCCTTGCACCTGGGTGAACATTGTACCATTGGAGAGTGCAGCAGGGGCACCTGGGTCAGGGCCAGGGAGATGCAAGGCCTGGAGTGTTGAGATTGGTAAGAAGGCTATGAGAAAAGTCACCTGGATGTGATCACAAATTGGGAGATGGTGTGTTTTATTGAGACTTACAGATAACTGTATTTGCGACTGCAATTGATAATTTGTGGGCAGAGTTAGTAAACCTGGGCCTGTGATGGGCAAGCTGTGGGAACGGCTGAACAGAGGGGATAATCTCTATGCCTGATCATGAGTTTTAATATGGGATAGGTGATATGGGGAGGATCATTTCTGCTTCCAGTGTCACACTTGGGTCTGCTTGGCAAACAGCACCATTAAAATTGCTTAGATTCATAGCAGAAAAATTGGCTTATCTGCACTGCTTGTAAATGCTGACCAAGATGCTTATCAAAACTAATCACATTTGCTTGCATTTGGTCCATATGCCTTGAATCTTTCCTGTCCACATGACTGTCTGAATGCCTTTTATCACCTTCCCTACCATTTCATTCCATGCACTCTCCAGCCTCTATGTGTAAACTCTTGTCCCTTAGACCTCCTTTAAACCTCTTTTATCTCACCTTAATCCAATGCCCTCGAGATTTGGACACCTCTACCCTTAATAATTTTATAAACTTTTTTTTGGTCACACCTTGTCTCCTTCACTCCAGGGAAAACAGTCCCTGCTCAGACTGTTAACAGGTGAGCTTCAGAAACATATTGGCCAATTTCTCCTGACAGTATTTGGAGGGAGTTTTGACATTATTGGAATAGTAAATATTGTTGAAAATATGTCATTGTGCAATTGTGATTCAATAGCAAAATGGCACACATGCAGTTAAATAAACTGATCCAAAAAACATCAGGTTCCTTTGCAGAATAGATATTTTTTGAATCAGTTTTTGAGATGAACCAGCATTTATAATTCATGTATTTGCTCTTGGTGTTGGCGCGTGGCCAAGTAGTTAAGGCGTTGGTCTAGTGATCTGAAGGTTGCTAGTTCGAGCCCCAGCTGAGGCAGCGTGTTGTGGCCTTGAGCGAGGCACTTAACCACACATTGCTCTACGATGACACCGGTGCCAAGCTGTATCAGCCCTAGTGCCCTTCCCTTGGACAAGATCGGTGTCGTGGAGAGGGGAGACGCAGCATGGGCAACTGCCAGTCTTCCATAAACCCTTGCCCAGGCCTGAGCCCTGGAAACTTTCCAAGGCGCAAATCCATGGTCTCACGAGACTAACGGATGCCTATATTTGAGCTTGGGAGGTGGTGGAAGGCTGCTTTGAACAGAAGACCATAAGATATAGGAGCAGAATTAGGCCATTTGGCCCATTGAGTCTGCTCTGCTATTTCATCATGGCTGATCCAAATTTCCTCTCCGTCCCAATCTCCTGTCTTTGCCTTGTACCCCTTCATGTGCTGACCAATCAAGAATCTGTCAACCTGCCTTAAACATACATAAAGACTTATCCTCCACAGCTGCCTGTGGCAAAAAAATTCCACGGATTCACCATTCTTTGGCTGAAGGAATTCCTCCTCACCTCTATTCTAAAAGGGCAGCCCTCTATTCTGAGGCTGTGTGCTCTGGTCTTAGACTCTCTCACCATTGGAAACATCCTGTCCATATCTACTCTTTCAAGGCCTTTCACCATTTGATAGGTTTCAATGAAGCCACCCCTTGTTCCTCTGAATTCTAGTGAATACAGGCCCAGAGCCATCAAAGACTCTTCATATGACAAGCCCTGGAATCATTTTCATGAATCTCCTGAAGGGTTTGTTATATACAGTATTTCCAAGTAGGGATGCCAAATGCTTCTAAGGAGAACCTGCAGGAGATGGTGTTTCCATGTATCTGAAGCCCTTGACTTCCATGGCTGGTTTTGGGCTATTGACAATCCTGGCAGAGTAGGCTAGATGTGTAACTTTAGTGCAGTTGGTTTTTCTTTTGAATGCCCCGAACACCTGAGAAGTATGCCTTTGCATTCCTACCTAGTGCCTTGTGCAAGGATTGCTACCATAAGAAAACAACATCCGTCATCAAGGATTCCCATCATTCAGGGCATGGCTTTTGCTACCACCATCAGACAGGAGCACTGAGTCCCAAATCACCAGGTTCAGAAACAGTTATTACTCAACAACCATCAGGCTCCTGAACCAGCATGGATAATTATATTCACCTCAACACTGAAATGACTACTTATCTATAGACTGTCTTTCAAGCACTTTGCAACTCATGTTCTCAATGTTATTTGTTTACTTTTTATTATTTGCATGGTCTGTTTTCTTTAGCACATTGATTGTCAGTCATCACTCTTGTTATTTATAGTTTTTCTTAATTTCTATTGTACTTTATTTTCCTGTAAATGCTTGCAAGAAAATGAATCTCAAGGTATTATATGGTGACATATTTGTACTGTGATAGTAAGTTTACTTTAAGCATTGTAGGTAGAGGGAAGGATTTAGGGTATCAGGAGGTGAGACATTTGCCACAGGACACTCAGCTTCTGACCGGCTCTTGATTCCATAGTATTTATGTGGCCGATCCAGTTGATGTTGGAGGCATCAGGGCATCCCAGAATGATGATGCTGAGAGCTTGATGCGGTTAATGCCTCATTATTGAACACGGACAGTACCTTGCATTCTTTGTATTGTGTAATGGTTCTTCTGTTTGAAAGAAAATCTGAAGCTTATCTTGGGGATTTGGTCTGTTCTGCAGTAGTTTTTGCATGGGTCATTGGTTGGGAAACTGTCTTTGACAGTGTAATGTGGAAGAGACCTATTATTGACACATCAGCACAGAATGTCACTTACTGTTGATCTTTAATTTTACTGCATGTTGAATTTGCTCATTACTTTCCCGCACTGCTTGTTTTCTAACTAGTTAGATATAATTAAAGAGAATTTAATGACAAATGGCCAACTTGTTCAATTTATTCTATGCAAGTCATGTAGACAAGTAGTGGAATAATTTTCTGCTGAGTGTATTTCTGGCACCGTTTAGGAGGATGTGAATTATTAGCTACGACTATGTTGCTGTATTAATACATGGTGCAGCCTGGATTTCTGTTAAGATTTGCTATTAAATGATAGGCATATTTTGATAAGTTGTTAATTATTTAGAAGGATTATCTAAACGTGGGACTTTGGTGCATTACACATCTTTGCTTTATATTTGCTACCTGGTCGAATATTACATAAATCCATTTTAATGCTGGACTCCCAGCAGCAAACAGTAAGTTTACTGCAGAACTGTAAGTATGAATGATCATCTGCTATCAATCTCTTCCACTATATCTCTGCTGTGAACCTGACTTGTTTTCAGAACTCTACCCTGAATGTGTTTTACCCTCCATAATATAAATAACTTAAAGCTTTAAAGCCATTAATTTGAGCCTTGCCATAAACTTTTTATTCTGACTCTTCCTGGTTAATGTCATGGGTTGAAGGCAACTGTCTGCAAACTCTACAAGATTAGGACCTTGAAGCAATTTTTCAATTCATATATTCCTGGATATAACTAACTGTAGGGAGGTGATAGGTAGAGACAATCACCTCCCAGTCTCTGTTGCCCTTTTCACTCTTCCATCCTCCATCTGCCTATCATCCTTTATTGCCTGGATCCACAAAACAGCTGTTGATCCACCCCCTCTCCTCACTTCTGTCACACTGGCTATCTCCCCTCTATCTTTCAGTCCAGTTGAAAGGTCTCAATCCAAAAAGTCAACCGTCCATTTCCCTCCACAGATCCTGCCTGAGCTGTTGAGTTCCTTCAGCATTGCTCTAGATTCCAGCATCTACAGTACTCATGTATCCTGTTCTTGGATACTTGTGAGTTATAGGAATTTATGTTATCATTTTGTCTCAATCCATCTGATTTTGAGACCCTCATTCACACTTTAGTATCTCTGCCTCAAATACTGCTCCCTGCAAAGACCTGTAATCATAAGCAATTATGCATGAGGAGTAAATAGTAAGTTTGAACTAAAGAGAAACTACTGAAGATCAATATATTGGAAATTATCCAAAAAAACTGTCTGAAGAGTAGAAGGTGGTTGGCTCATTTGAAAAGTAGGATATTTTAATATTAAGTTGCTAAGTGAGAGTTGTTTGAATTAACAGTAATGTCACCTCATGCAGTTTTCAGACAAATTTGTTGGTATGAGGTTTTTATTTCTATTCTGGAAATGGACTTCTTATTTACTGCATAAGTGGCAAATCGTGTGTATTTTTATTAGATTACTTAAAGCCATGCTCTGGTCCCTTTGCAGCAATTTATCCCATTTGTAATTTAGCTTATTCCCAGTGAATTGTTTCTCTGAGGAACAACTGCCAGTATTGTTTATGAATTCCATGAAGCATTTTGTATTAGATGACAACGGGGAGCAGTGCATTATTGGAAAATTAGACACCATTTTCTTCAGATACATAAAGTGTAAAAGTGAGGTGAGAGTGGATATCAGACCGCTGGAAAACGGTGCTGGAGAGGTAGTAATGGGAGACCATAAAATACCGGATGAACTGAATAACTATTTTGCACCTGTCTTGACTATGAAAGACACTAGCAGGATGGTGGAAGTTCAGGATGTCGGGGGCATGAAGTGTATGAAGTTACTATAAGTAGAGAGAAGGCTCTTGGGAAACTGAAAGGTCTGAAGTTAGGTAAGACACCAGGACTAGATGATGTACAGCCCAGAGTTCTGAAAGAAGTGGTTGAAGAGATTGTGGAGGCATTAGGAATGATCTTTTAAGAATCACAGGATCCTGGAAAGGTTCCAGAAGACTGGAAAATTACAAATATCACTCTACTCTTCAGGAAGGGAGAGAGGCAGAAGAAAGGAAGCTATAGGTCAGTTATAGTTATAGTCTGACCTCAGTGGTCGGGAAGATGTTGGAGTCCATTAGTAAGGATGAGGTCTCAAGGTACTTGGAGGCACATGATAAAATAGGCCATAGTCAGGATGGTTTCCTCGAGGGAAAATCTTGCCTGACAAATCTGTTGGAATTCTTTGGAGAAATAACAATTGGGATAGACAAAGGAGAATTGGTAGATTTTATGTACTTGGAGTTTCAGAACGCCTTTGACAAGGTTCTCATAACAAGCTATAAGCCCATTGTATTACAGGAAATATTCTAGCATGGATAAAGTGTGGCTGAATGGTAGGAGGCAAACAGCGGGAATAAAGGGAGTCTTTTCTGATTGGCTGCCGATAACCAGAGGTGTTCAACAGGGTTCTTTGTTGGGATTGATTCTTTTTACATTGTATATCAGTGATTAGGATGATGGAATTGATGGCTTTGTTGCAAAGTTTGCAGATGATATGAAGATAGGTGGAGGGGCAGGGAGTTTTGAGGAAGTAGGCTGCCAAAGGGCTTAGCTAGATTAGGAGAATGGGCAAAGAAATGGCAGATGGAATACAGTGACAGTAAGTGTGTGGTCATGCACTTTGGTAGAAGAAATGAAAGGGTTGACTATTATATAAATGGAGAGAAAATACAAAAAAACTGAGGTGCAAAGGGACTTGGGAGTCCTTGTGTAGGATTCACTAAAGGTTAATTTGCAGGTTGAATCTGTGGTGATGAAGAGAAATGCAATGTTAGCATTTACTTTAAGAGGACTAAAATATAAAAGCGCGGATGTAGTGTTGAAACTTCATAAAGCACAATGTGACCTCACCCAAAGTATTGTGAGTAGTTTTGGACTGCATATTTTAGAAAGGATGTGCTGAAATTAGAGAGGGTTCAAAGGGTATTCATGAAATGATACCAGGATTGAATGGTTTGCTCTATGAAGAGTGTTTGCTGGCTCTGGACCTGTGTTCACTTGAGTTCAGAAGAACGAGGGGTGACCTCATTGAAACCTATTGAATGGTGAACGGCCTTGATAGAATGGGCATGGAGAGCATGATTCCGGATGTGGAGAGGATGTTTCCTGTGGTGTGAGAGTCTAAGATCAGAGGACAGAGCCTCAAAATAGAAAGGCATTCTTTTAGAATGGAGATGAGGAGGAATTTCTTTAGCCAGAAAGTGGTAAACCTGTGGAATTCTTTGCCACAGGTAGCTGTGGAGACCAAGTTTTTATGTATATTTAAGGCAGAGGTTGATAGATTCTTAATTGGTCAAGGAATGAAGGAATACGGGGAGAAGGCAGGAGATTGGAGCTGAGAGGAAGATTGTATCAGCCACTTTGAAATGGTGGAGCAGACCCGATGGACCAAGTAGCCAAATCTGCTCCTATTGGATATTGGAGCACTTACCTTTTGAGTCTATTGGTTATGGATCTATGAAGTCACTCAAGATTTACTTCCCAGTAGTCTTAGTTATTTCCTTCATCAATCAGTTAACTCTCTGGGCACTGCAGACCTTCAGCCAAGGATTTCCGCAAAGGCTAATAAAGACTTTAAATACACTGAACTGAAAGTATGTGTTAACATTTAATTTTGTGATGTCGGCTCAGAAGCGTGATAATTACTGGTATAGATTAAGGTTTGTATGCTGACAAATTTTTGTAGCTAAGAAGAATTGCATATAAATGACTTAATTGGGAAAACATAAAAAGAAAAGTAATGCCTATTAGCAACTTTTGCAAAAGTTTGGAGAGAGAATTAAGAAAGTATTCAATTAATCCCAAATTGAAGGGACAAATTCAAAGGCAAGTGATCAAGTAACATTTTGCACTTGAATGCTATTGAAGGGAGTACAGTATTGCTTATGATGACTGCAATAAAAGCTGACATCTGGGGTGCACCATGCCACCATTTCATATGGATTAGCACTTTGGCTGCAAGGGGAAGGTGTCAGCTGTCAGGACACAGATGATTATTTGCTGATCCTCAATAACCCAGCCATATGTTGCATGATTGTGGCAGGTAGTTATGCAGTGGAGTCACAGTGCTACGTCTGTCTCACTGCTGACCTATTTACCTAAGAATGTGATCTATTTGAAAGGAACAAGTTGCTGATCTGGTGTAGAGTGTTCCCTTTCTTATTTTCAACCAACCAAAAAACTTCTTTTCCTGCATAGATCAGTTCCGAATTGCAGGTTGCCAACCTGAATGCTGTTTCAAGTTGTTCCATTTGTGATGGGGTGTACAGTACAAAAGATTTAGAAACTATTCAATAGTTTGGTAATTGTGAATGGTTTCAGTATTCGAGTACATTAACAAAATATTATAAAGACAAAAGAGACTGGTGTAACTTTCAGTTATGAAAATCATTAAAGGAGCATGTGGCCAAGTGGTTAAGGCATTCGTCTAGTGATCTGAAGGTCACCAGGTTGAGCCTTGGCTGAGGCAGCGTGTTGTGTCTTTGAGCAAGGCGCTTAACCACACATTGCTTTGTGACGACACTGGTGCCAAGTTGTATGGGTCCTAATGCCCTTCCCTTGGACAAGATCTGTGGTGTGGAGAGGGGAGACTTGCAGCATGGGAAACTGCTGGTCTTCCATACAATCTTGCTCAGGCCTGCGCCCTGGAAACTTTCCAAGGCGCAAATCCATGGTCTCATGAGACTAACGGATGCTTAAGATATGCCAAGTTGTTTTAGGGGAATTGGAAACTGGGAAAGTGGAATTGCTGTTAATAACTTGAGTGGGGGAAAAAGATAAATAAAAGTATGTATGTTACTCTTACTTCTGTAAAATTGTATCTAGAATACATATGATTTGTGAATATAAAAAATGCCACTACAGGTAACACACCACTTCAAAAACCTCCAATATAACATGCAAAATAAGATGATGCCATATTCTGTCGCATACATTATATATGGGCACAGCAAAACTGAGCTTTTAAAACTGGTGGGGGAGGGGTGTGTGCCAATAAATATTGCATTATTCCAAATAACAAAAATAGCAATAATTCTCTTCAAAAGTTAGAATGTCGCCCAAAAATAGAATCAAGTGTTCACAATGTGATAGGATTAAGAAGGACAGGGTGAAAAGATAATTAGTTAGCTAACAACAGTAACTCCCTCGTGTTTAGAAGTACTTTAGCATGAGTGAAAATGTCAACATTGTAAAACCTTCCACAGGAACTTTTCAAAATTGGTTAAAATGATAATAGAGGCTTTTACCAGATATCTTCACACAAATACATTGTATCAGCATTACTTTACTAATATCTCATAGAGTCACTTAACTTATCAATAAAATTGCAACATGAGCCATATTTTAGAACCAAATCGTGCTGACTTGCACTGGAAATTCCAAAGGGAATTGCTAGCTCTTCTGTGTTTGTTCATTGATAATGTCCTGAAGGTTAGGCATAATTGAATTCGGAACCAGAATACAGTCCGTGGAGGAGAAGGATGCAGGTGTGATTTGCATTCAGTCTCCTTGAGGGCTGGTGTACAAATAATAATCATATTGAAATGAATATGGTCCATCGCCTTATGGATTAAATGCCTACTTGCTATTGTACATAATTTTAATCATTACTACTTTTTTTTAGTTTTAGTTATTTAAAACTGAATGCTACTCTAAAACTTCTGTCTCCACGGAGCCGCTATGTCCCCCTTGAGGGAGAGGAAGAATTGCTTTGCTCAGTCCACTACATCCAGAAAATACTTCTGGGTGAGTATTAAGTCTAGCTAGTGGCCTGGATTGAATCATAGGGGTTCATACACCTTCCCCTCCACCACCCTCCCTCCGCTCCCACCTTCTTGTTCTGGCTCTTCTCCCTTCCTTTCCAAGAAGGGTCTTTGAAATCTTGTTTGTTGCCTCCCGGGTGCCAGAGTCCGGGATGTCTCTGACCAGGTGCACGACATCCTGGTATGAGAAGGAAAGCAACCAGAAGTTGTAATACATGTTGGGACCAACGACGTAGGCAGGAAGACGGATGAGGTCCTAAAGTGTGAGTTTCGGGAACTAGGCAGAAGGCTGAAGAACAGGACCTCAAGGGTGGCGTTCTCAGGATTGCTGCCAGTGCTACGTGACAGTGATGGTAAGAATTGGAGAAGATGGCAGCTGAATGTGTGGCTGAGCAGTTGGTGCAGGGAGCAGGGTTTTGGATTTCTGGATCACTGGGATCTCTTCTGGGGAAGGTGGGACCTGTACAGATTGGATGGGTTGCACCTGAACTCGAGGGGGAGCAATATCCTTGCAGGTAGGTTCGCTGGCATGGTTCGGGAGGGTTTAAACTAATTTGCAAGGGGGATGGGACCCAGAGCGATAGAGCAGTGGAAGAAGTGCGTGGAGTAAAGCCAGATCTAACATATAGAGAGGCTTTGAGGAAAGAGAAGCAGAATAAACGCTGTAAAGACAGTAAGGTAGAAGGGATGAAATGTGTGTACCTCAATGCAAGAAGTATGAGGAACAAAGGTGATGAGCTGAGAGCTTGGATATATACATGGAATTATGATGTAGTGGTCATTACAGAGACTTGGCTGGCACCAGGGCAGGAATGGATTCTCAACATTCCTGGATTTCAGTGCTTTAAAATGGATAGAGAGGGTGGAAAAAGGGGAGGAGGGGTGGCATTACTGGTTAGGGATACTATTACAGCTATAGAAAGGATGGGTAATGTAGCAGGATCCTCTTTTCAGTCAGTATGGGTGGAAGTCAGGAACAGGAAGGGAGCAGTTACTCTGTTGGGGGTATTCTATAGGCCCCCTGGTAGCAGCAGAGATACAGAGGAGCAGATTGGGAGGCAGATTTTGGAAAGGTGCAAAAATAACAGTGTTGTTATCATGGGTGACTTTAACTTCCCTAATATTGATTGGCACCTGATTAGTTCCAAGCGTTAGGTGGGGCAGATTTTGTTAAGTGTGTCCAGGACGGATTCCTGTCACAGTATGTGGACAGGCCGATGAGGGGGAATGCCATACTAGATCTAGTACTAGTTAATGAACCGGGTCAGGTCACAGATCTCTCAGTGGGTGAACATCTGGGGGACAGTGACCACTGCTCCCTGGCCTTTAGCATTATCATGGAAAAGGATAGAATCAGAGAGGACAGGAAAATTTTTAATTGGGGAAGAGCAAATTATGAGGCTATAAGGTTAGAACTTGCGGGTGTGAATTGGGATGATGTTTTTGCAGGGAAATGTACTATGGACATGTGGTCGATGTTTAGAGATCTCTTGCAGGATGTTAGGGATAAATTTGTCCCAGTGAGGAAGATAAAGAATGGTAGGGTGAAGGAACCATGGGTGACAAGTGAGGTGGAAAATCTAGTCAGGTGGAAGAAGGCAGCATACATGAGGTTTAGGAAGCAGGGATTAGATGGGCCTATTGAGGAATATAGGGAAGCAAGAAAGGAGCTTAAGAAGGGGCTGAGAAGAGCAAGAAGGGGGCATGAGGCCTTGGCGAGTAGGGTAAAGGAAAACCCCAAGGCATTCTTCAATTATGTGAAGAAAAAAGGATGACAGGATTGAAGGTAGGACCGATTAGAGATAAAGGTGGGAAGATGTGCCTGGAGGCTGTGGAAGTGAGCAAGGTCCTCAATGAATACTTCTCTTCGGTATTCACCAATGAGAGGGAACTTGATGATGGTGAGGACAATATGAGTGAGGTTGATGTTCTGGAGCATGGGAGAGGAGGTGTTGGAGTTGTTAAAATACATTAGGATGGATAAGTCCCTGGGGCCTGACAGAATATTCCCCAGGCTGCTCCACGAGGCGAGGGATGAGATTGCTGAGCCCCTGGCTAGGATCTTTATGTCCTCCTTGCCCACGGGAATGGTACCGGAGGATTGGAGGGAGGCGAATGTTGTCCCCTTGTTCAAAAAAGGTAGTAGGGATAGTCCGGGTAATTATAGACCAGTGAGCCTTACGTCTGTGGTGGGAAAGCTGTTGGAAAAGATTCTTAGCGATAGGACCTCTGGGCATTTAGAGAATCATGGTCTGATCAGGGACAGTCAGCATGGCTTTGTGAAGGGCAGATCATGTCTAACAAGCCTGATAGAGTTCTTTGAGGAGGTGACCAGGCACATAGATGAGGGTAGTGCAGTGGATGTGATCTATATGGATTTTAGTAAGGCATTTGACAAGGTTCCACACGGTAGGCTTACTCAGAAAGTCAGAAGGCATGGGATCCAGGGAAGTTTGGCCAGGTGGATTCAGAATTGGTTTGCCTGCAGAAGGCAGAGGGTGGTGGTGGAGGGAGTACATTCAGATTGGAGGATTGTGACTAGTGGTGTCCCACAAGGATCTGTTCTGTGACCTCTACTTTTCGTGATTTTTATTAACGACCTGGATGTGGGGATAGAAGGGTGGGTTGGCAAGTTTTCAGATGATACAAAGGTTGGTGGTGTTGTGGATAGTGTAGAGGATTGTCAAAGATTGCAGAGAAGCATTGATAGGATGCAGAAGTGGGCTGAGAAGTGGCAGATGGAGTTCAACCTGGAGAAGTGTGAGGTGGTACACATTGGAAGGAGAAACTCCAAGGCAGAGTACAAAGTAAATGGCAGGATACTTGGTAGTGTGGAGGAGCAGAGGGATCTGGGGGTACATGTCCACAGATCCCTGAAAGTTGCCTCATAGGTGGATAGGGTAGTTAAGAAAGCTTATGTGGTGTTAGTTTTCATAAGTCGAGGGATAGAGTTTAAGAATCGCGATGTAATTATGCAGCTCTATAAAACTCTGGTTAGGCCACACTCGGAGTACTGTGTCCAGTTCTGGTCAACACACTATAGGAAGGATGTGGAAGCATTGGAAAGGGTACAGAGGAGATTTACCAGGATGCTGCCTGGTTTAGAGAGTATGCATTATGATCAGAGATTAAGGGAGCTAGGGCTTTACTCTTTGGAGAGAAGGAGGATGACAGGAGACATGATAGAGCTGTACAAGATATTAAGACGAATAGATAGAGTGGATAGCCAGCGCCTCTTCCCCAGGGCACCACTGCTCAATACAAGAGGACATGGCTTTAAGGTAAGGGGTGGGAAATTCAAGGGGTATATTAGAGGAAGGTTTTTTACTCAGAGAGTGGTTGGTGCATGGACTGGACTGCCTGAGTCAGTGGTGGAGGCAGATACACTAGTGAAGTTTAAGAGGCTACTAGACAGGTATATGGAGGAATTTAAGGTGGGGGCTTATGTGGGAGGCAGGGTTTGAGGGTTGGCACAACATTGTGGGCCGAAGAGCCTGTACTGTGCTGTACTATTCCATGTTCTACGTTCTATTAAATGTGTTTCTCTCCATTAATGTTGCTTGCCCTGCTGAGTTCCTTCAGCATTTTGCTTGTTGCATTGGATTTCCAGCATCTGCAGAATCTCCTTAGTATATGAGATTTTGTGTGTTTTTGTCAACAGTGACATAAAATACATATCTCTAATTACTTCTGAACCCTGTGGTTAGGAAAGGCAAGCCCACGAAGCTGATAATAATAGCTTGCATGAGAATTTGAGTACCTAGTGACATCCCTGGAGGAAGGATCACTAGGAGTGATGTACACTGTTGACATCTTCCTGTTAAGGGATTTGTGTTTCTAACTGACCTTAATGAAAGATGTGGTATCTCATCTTTCTCATTCTTTTAATTGTTTCTTGCTTAGGATTTTGAGAACAGGGTTGGAATTGGGAGGATGTGGAGTTGGACCAAGTACACCTGTGTCATTACTAAGGGTCCTGCCTGATACTTTGGATTACAGACAGTTCCCTTGCTCTTTGACCCTGAATAGCCAATTAGATTTGCTCTATACTTTTTAACTTGTGCTTTGAAGAAGGAATTAAACTGTTGCATGCAGTAAATTTGCAAGTTGTTCCATCTCATTTCGCAATGTACACAAATGTGAACTCAGTGTCCCTTACCACAGATATTATCTGACCTACTGAGTTTTTCTAATATTTTTCTATTGCTATTTTGTATTTCCATCCTTCGCCACAAACATTTTCTGCTCATAGGCACCCTATTTCTCTCCTGTGTGTTACTGCAATACAAATTTTGCTCATTGTCATTGAAAGCTGAACAAGTTATATAACAAGCTATATTCAGATGTGAAATACTTCAAAATCCACAGCATAGTGAAGATGCTCTTTAACATGAACTAAAGGCATCCGTTAATCTTGCGAGACCATGGACCTGCGCCTGGAAAGTCTTCACTCTCCAGGGTGTAGGCCTGGGCAAGGTCGTTTGGAAGACCGGCAGTTGCCCATGCTGCAAGTCTCCCCTCTCCACGACCCGGATGTTGTCCAAGGTTAGGGCAAGGGCCGATATAGCTTGGCACCAGTGTCGTGGCAGAGCACTGTGTGGTTAAGTGCCTTGCTCAAGGACACAACATGCTGCCTCAGCTGGGGCTCGAACTCACAACTTTCAGATCGCTAGTCGAATGCCTTAACCACTTGGCCACGTGCCCACATGCTTTAACATCAGCCTGTGACAATTTCTGATATGGTTTTCTTGCCACGATGGCTGATGATAATATAGTCTCACATTATTAGAAATATAAATGTTTGATCTTGATTTATCTTTATCTTCGCTATAGTCATTCAGCTGTGGAAAAGAGATTGAATAGTTAATTCATTTTTTGGACTTTAAGTAGTAAAATAAGTGGCACCCTCATCTGTCAGCCAAAACAGATTGAAATAGAGGAGATGGTCTTGTTATTGCTCCCTATTTAAGGAGTGACAATTAGTGTCCACAAACTCATTTTTTTCACATTACTTTTTGCTTTACTAAGCTTAGAAAAACTAGCATTCATCAATGTTAGCGCCGTACATTAAAATCAAATTGATCTTTCCTGGTCTTGAATTTTCTACAGATGAGGCATTTTCTGTATCTATGATCTGCTTGGCAAAGAGCTTGTTGGTACCAATTAGCCGTGAACTCAGCTGATATTAGTCCATCCATCCTTTAGCTACTGCAGTTAAAAACTGCAGATGCTGGAAATATGAAATAAAAACAGAAAATGCTTGAATCAGTACTGCAGAAAGTTCAGTAGAAAGATCTGTAGAAAGTTGGTAGCTCCTGATTTTCAAGTTTATTATCATTCAAGAAAACATGAATGGGGCCAAGAGGCAAAACACAGCACATACAAACAAGAGAAAAATCTGCAGATGCTGGAAATCTAAGCGACACACACAAAATACTGGAGGAACTCAGCAGGCCAGGCAGCATTGATGGAAAAGAATACAGTTGACGTTTCAGGCTGAGACCCTTCGGCAGGACTGTGTAATTAAAAAAAAGTATTAACTCAAGTCCCTGTATGGCATTGCTTGAAGGTTGACAGGTTGATATGAAATACAGGGTCCATGTTTATGTCTAAGTATCTTTAATTTCTGGTTAACTGTTCCTCTTTCTAGAGATGCTGCCTGATCTGTTGAGAGTTTCAGGCATTTGCTGTTTCTTTTCCAATTTCCAACATTCGTTTGGCTCTGAAACATTGATGTATTGTGGCAATAGCAAAATTATAATACAAAAATAATTAATCAAAATTTTCATCTTGATATAGTGATTAAAATTTGGGTTCACTCAAAATATGGAATATATATTATATATCATCACTCACAAGTCATGAAATTTGTTTTTTGTTTGGTGGCAGCTGTACAGTTCAATACATAACATTACAGTACTGCACAAAAGTCTTAGGCACCCTAGCTATATATATGTGCCTACTGTGTAAAAGCTACTTTTCTCTTATATTGGTTAACCATTATTGCCACAAATTAATTGGCTGCATTTCAATAATCACTGCTTTATCTACAGATATGAGACAGTCGGGTACATAAATTATGCACATATGTCTGATTTAAATTCTGTGGTCTCAGTACTGATGGGTACTAAACGATTGCCAGGTATTTTAATGCTTTTGAAAAGCAATGGTAACCCTTCAATGCATTGACCTGATTTTTTTTTTAAGGAACTGAAGGAATTCAGTTTGAAATCAGGTGAATTGAGTAAAATCAAAGTATCCTCAATGCACTGATATTGTTTGGGTCAATGAATTTTAATTTAAGTTGAATTAATCAGAAAAATGATCTGTGTACTCTTGTAAAAAAAATTGTCTTGTTTTGCAGAGATTGCAATGTAAAATAAATTGTGAACCTAACAATTTGTCAGAATAACTGACCTAGTTAGGAGTGAATTATGATGGTTAAATCACTGGTCCAGCAATTTAGAACACTGGTGCATGAGTTCAAAACCCACATGGCTACTTTTGAAATTGAATCCTATTTCTGAAATGAATTTGGAATTGAAAGTTATTGCTAACAACGATGACTATGGTACTGCTGGGTTATCATGAGAGACCCAGGTGGTTTATAAATTTCCTTTTTTAAGAATGGTTATGGTAATGGAAAATAAACAGGTTTTTGAGGATTCAAATCAATGAGAGAGAAAGAACACTTCAAAGTTGCAACAGGATTTTTTGTTAAAGTATAATATGTGATATGAAAGATCAACAAAAAGTCTAAAACACAGAATAAAATTAATATAACAAGTATCACTCCCTTCTACCGTTCAAGGACTCCAACTTTATGACGACTAACTTGGAGAATCTCAGTACCTTGATACTGCTCACAATTCTGGTCCAAGTCCGACAAATGTGCCCAGTACTCACACTTATATAATCAAAAATGCCTGCACTTTCCTAAACTATATATACCAGTCAGCTATAACTCTAAAACTAGTCATTTTTCTTAATGATAGATGTTTAGTCAAGACGTAATGTTATTAACCAAACCAGGCTCACTTGTCTCCAAAAGACAAGCTATCTTACCATATCATATTCCTTTATGGTTTACATTATCATGCTTCAAGGCCTCATGGACCCCATGAATCAAAACTTTGTTTTACTTATTTCCTAACCAACATGCCTGCTCATTGAGGACTGTGAGTGGACATCTCCATTTCAAGTGGAGAAAAATGTCTTTTTAACCCTGTCTTTGCAGTTAGCTGTCAATCCTTGACCTGTCTCACACCTGTCTTCTTGTCACCTTAATGGTGATAGCATCCTTATCTACCACCCCATCAGCCTCCACATCCAACACGTTATCCTCCGCAGCTTCCAACATCTCCAAAGGGATCCTACCACTAAACATATCTTTACCTCCCCACCACCCCCCCACAACCACCACTTTTCGCAGGGATCACTCCCTTTGTGATTCCCTTGTCCATTCTTCCCTCCCCACTAATCTCCCTCCTGGCACATATCCCGGCAAGCAGCCCAAGTGCTGCACCTGCCCATACACCTCCCTCACCTCCATTCAGAGCCCCAAACAGTCCTTCCAGGTGAGGCAAGGTAGCTGCTTTCCCCTCTCCCCACCTTTTATTCTGTCATCTTCCTCCTCCTTCCCAGTCCTGAAGAAAGGTCTTGGCCCGAAATGTCGAATGTTTATTCTTTTCCGTCGATGCTGCGGGACCTGTTGAGTTCTTCCAACGTTTTGTGTGTGAATGGATATATGGGAATGTGGCTGATTCTTAAAGACTTACAAGCTATATAGGAAATAAATGCCCAAGAATAAATACTAAATAGAAATATAGTGTAAATATTAATAGCACATCTGGTACACACCCCCTGAGTTTTGCTGGTGGGCTTTAATTGAGAACTGATTTTGCAGTTACTGTAACAGGAGTTGTCGTCTTTGGCTAAGATGCAGGTAACGTTATATAACAAACACAACCCTGTATATTTACTGAATAACTAGTGGAGGAACATGTCAGATCAGTCAACATCAGTGGAGGCAAAGGATGGTCAATATTTTGAGTTTCAAGGAAACTCTAACATCTCTGAAAAGCAAGTAGTCTGAATTTCTTGTTGGGAAATCCATAGATTGTGAGTTAACACTTTATCTGAATATCTAACAACATGTTATCTACGGTATTTTCCAATAGTGGGAGGGAAAGAACAGTGTGGACATATCCTGGCCAATGGTCTTAAGTCAGCCAAACAAAGATTGATTTGTTATTGAGAACTTCAGTGAAAAGTGAAACTCCAAACTTTCTTGCAGAATAAGTGGTCTTCACTAGAAATATGTGAAGTAAACATTCTAGTCATTTTATTAAGTACACCAGCTAGTTAATGCAAATATCTAATCAGCCAATCATGTGGCAGCAACTTAATGCACACAAGCATGCAGACATGGTCAAGAAGATCGGTTTTATTCAGACCAAACATGAAAATGAGGAAGAAATGTGATCTAATCAAGTTTGACTGTGAAATGATTGTAGATGCCAGATGGGGTGGTTTGAGCATTTCAGAAACTATTTAATCTTCAGGAATTTTCATACACAACAGTCTCTATAATTTACAGAGAACGGTGCAAAAAAAACCAAACAAACAAAAAAAAAATCCAGTGAGCAAAAGTGCCTTGTTAATAAGAGAGATCAGAAGAGGCTGGCCAGACTGGTTCAAGCTGACAGGAAGATGATAGTAACTCAAATAAGCTCAGTGGTATGTAGAAGAGAATCTGTGAACGCACAACACACTGAACCTTGAAGTGGATGGGCTATAGCAGCAGAAAGCCAACAACATACACTCAGTGGCCACATTATTAGGTACGTTTTTGGACTGTGGAGAAAACCAAAGCACTGGTGGAAACCCACATGGTCACAGGGAGAACTGGAGGTGCCTGAAAAAGTGGCCACTGGGTTGAATTTTTAAAGTTGGTTTTCATGCATTGTACGTAAAAGCACTGCCCTTGGATGATGAACAGTGCTGATAAATGCAAGTGTAACCACACTGGACGTTAATGAGTGTAATCTCATTGGAATTGCTAAGTGAAGGAACACCACTTGAAATTCCATGTGATTTGAGTTAAACTCTGTGACACTGCTGGTGCCAAATTGTATCAGTTTCTACCGTTTCCTTGGATTCATCAGCTGTGTGGAGAGCGGGAGCCTGCTACTTGGGCAACAACTTCCACCACATACCATATTGCACTGGCTTGTGTATACGTAGTCAGCTAGGACACACATCCATGGTTAGCCCTCACCAACTGAGGGCTTCTGAGTTAAACCCACTGCCTGTAAGGAGTTTGAATGTTCTCTTTGTGACCATGTGGATCTCCTGCAGTGCTTTGGTTTTCTCCCTCAGTCCTAAAACGTACCGGTTAGTAGGTTAATCGGTCATTGTATATTGTCCCGTGATTAGGCCAGGATTAAATCGGGTGTTACTGGGTAGTGTGGCTTGAGGGGCCTATTCCTCACTGTATCTCAGTAAAATAAAATCAGAGAGATGGGAAGAGAAGAAACCAAACACCAATTATGCCATGCATGTCAGTGCATTCAGAGGGAAACTGATCCCTTTAACCCAGCGAAGGGGTGATAAAGTGAAATCAGATATTACCATTTCATTTAAAAGTTCAACATGATCACCATTGGCACAGTACAGCATGCAAGCCACATTCCATTGCTGTCATTTATACAGTGTTGAACATCCTTTCTGTATAGCTAACCAGGTCTTCTATTCCACTTATTTTTATAAAACTTCAATTTCATTTGAACCAACATGCTTGTGTGGCCAAAGAGCAGAGCGATATAAAGTCATCTTGTGATAAGTATATACGTGAGCTGATTGTGAAGTGCCAAAGTGGAAAAGAATGAGAGAAATAAACTCTCTTCCAATAAATTATTGCTTTGTTCTCCTAATCAAATTCAGTCTATTTCCTCCTCATTAAGCCTTCTCCTAGCGTTTATTCTCATAGCAACAGGGAGAGGGTAGAAGGTCAAGAGCAGCTAGTCTACAGCACTCAAGCTTCACAATTATCCCAATAATGGATGACTAATTGGCTTTTTTGTTTCACTGTGGGTTGCTGGACTTTTATGAGTACCCTGCTTAATGTTCTATTGTGTGGCAATTCTTCATTTGCAAGGAAACCATAAGTCATCTCTTCTGGAGGGTAAATATTACTATTAGCTTAGACGTAACCTTTTCTTACCTTGAGATATTTTGCAGTGCTGCTTTTGTGTATATGTAGTTAATATGCTCTTAAGATATTCAGTAGTACAAAATCCATTCTCCCCTGGATGTAAATTACATTTTTAAATACTCATGTGTGGTCTCTATTTTATTTTTACTTGTGACAAAAGTAACAACATAGCTGGCACTGACTGGTTTAATGTGTCAGAACTAATCTCAGTTACTGAATCAATAACAGTCATGCTGAAGCTATTATGATCGCGGTTTCTTTGACATGTGTATTTTAATGTACTCTGACTTTCATCCTGAAGATGGGGTTGCTGACCTAACTCTTTGTTTGCAAATTTTGTAAACTCTTTAGACAGCACGAGAATTAATCATTGTCTTGGGTCTTTCAGGACTGTGTGAAATCTATTGTTATTGAATGCTGGTTGCTTTTTCATTGAGGCATGAGCAATTACAGATGTACTCCCTTGTAAAATTCCAGCAGTAGTTGATTCATTAGCCCTAAACATCCAACTTATTAGGCTATAGAACACATAACATTGCACCAACTGCTGAATCAACCTCTTTCTCAATCAATGTTGACTTCTATTGAATATGTTAGAAAGGATGATTATTTGACCAATTTCTCTGAAATTCAGTCTGTTTATTTCTCTGCCAAGGTTGAATGTTTGATTTGTTACATCATCATGCAAGAAGACAGTTTGGTGAATGTACATAATAATAACCCACAGTTGCAAAGGCCGTAGGTTCAGTTATGATATTAGCTACTTTCAGCTGGGTCAGTAGAGGCAATGTGTTAATACTTATAGAATTAACAGAAGAATTTTTCAGCTGTTAGTTTCTTCTGGATGTTTCTACTTATAATTGAAATCTATGGCTGAACCTACCTAGAAGGCAATGCAGTAATTGAAAATAAGGCTTCATAATGACAGGCTTTTGATATTAAATATTCAAGATCGTAGCAACACACATCAAAGTTACTGGTGAACGCAGCAGGCCAGGCAGCATCTGTAGGAAGAGGTGCAGTCGACGTTTCAGGCCGAGACCCTTCGTCAGGACTAACTGAAGGAAGAGTGAGTAAGGGATTTGAAAGTTGGAGGGGGAGGGGGAGATCCAAAATGATAGGAGAAGACAGGAGGGGGAGGGATAGAGCCAAGAGCTGGACAGGTGATTGGCAAAAGGAGATACGAGAGGATTATGGGACAGGAGGTCCGAGAAGAAAGACGGGGGGGGGACCCAGAGGATGGGCAAAAGGTATATTCAGAGGGACAGAGGGAGAAAAAGGAGAGTGAGAGAAAGAATGTGTGCATAAAAATAAGTAACAGATGGGGTGCGAGGGGGAGGTGGGGCCTTAGCAGAAGTTAGAGAAGTCGATGTTCATGCCATCAGGTTGGAGGCTACCCAGACGGAATATAAGGTGTTGTTCCTCCAACCTGAGTGTGGCTTCATCTTTACAGTAGAGGAGGCCGTGGATAGACATGTCAGAATGGGAATGGGATGTGGAATTAAAATGTGTGGCCACTGGGAGATCCTGCTTTCTCTGGCAGACAGAGCGTAGATGTTCAGCAAAGCGGTCTCCCAGTCAAGATCGTACATGAGTTTAGGCCAGTTTGACACAAGCATGCATCCTGTCCAATAGCAAAGGAATTGTAGCAACGGGGGCAAGGAGCCAACATCCTGAAGGTAATAAGAAAAGCATGTAAAAGATTGTAAGGGTTAGCTTTTCTTGTCGCATGTACATCAAAGCATACAGTGAAATGCACTGCTTGAGTCAACAAACAAAACAGACCAAGGATGTGCTGTGGACAGCCTGCAAGTGTCACCGTGCTTCTGATGTCAACGTAGCATGGTCACAAATTACTAAAGCCCCAACCTCTTTGGAATGTGGGAGGAAATTGGAGCACTGAAGCACACCACATGGTCATGGGTAGAACAAGAAAAATTCCCGACTGATAGTGGTGAGAATTGACCCCCAGTTGCTGGCACTGTAATAGTGTTATGCCAGCCATTATGCCACCTTGCTAGGAGTCATACGCTCAGTGGCCACTGCTCATTAATGCAAATATGAGATTAGCCAGCCATATGGCAGCAACTCAATAGATAAAAGCATGCAGACATAGCTAACAGGTTAATTTGCTCAAGCAGCTTCAAAGGAAATGACTGTTTATTCATCTTCATAGATGCTGCCTGACCTGCTGAGATCCCCCAGCATTTTGTGTGTTTGCCTTGGATTTCCAGCATCTGCGGATTTTCTTGTGTTTGAGTTTCAGTTGTTGTTCAGATTAAAGATCAGAATGGAGAAGAAACATGTTGTAAGCGATTTTGACCCTTGAATAATTGTTGGTGCCAGACAGGGTGGTTTGAGTAGCTCAGAAACTGCTAAATTCTAGAGTTTACAGAGAATGGTGTTGGGGAAAATATCCAGTGAAATGAGAGAGGTCAAAGGAGAATAACCAGACCGGTTCAAGCTGTCAGGAAGGCAATGATAACTTGAAAGAAGAACATCTGTAGCTAATCTATGAAGTGGAGCTGGAATATTTGTTTAAGAGCTTTATTAACACTTCAACCTAACCATAGTCATGTATAGGACATATCACTGCATTTTGTCGGCAGCTACAGTTGCATAACTTAAAAAGGTACACAGAATTAAAAAGCCATTGTATTTTGAACAACGGTGTAGCTGGAAACCTTGCGCATGCCAGAGGGATTTTAATTCACTTTGGTGAAATAAGAGAGCAAAACTGTTTAAATTTTTCTTGCAATGCTCTCCACCACCTTAATGCCAATATTCTTGAGGCAAATGAGACACCTGTCAGCCTCATGTCTTTCTTTCTACCTCACTAATAGGGTGAATTAGGGCCCTGTACATAGTGTCACAGTATGGACAATAGCCCGAGTAAGCTTTGTGATAGTGGTCAGTAAGGGTGCATTTCTAGATTTAGTAGCTGTATTGTTTTAGACAGGTGCCTGTTGTTATGAGGCAATAAAGAAACTGGCCTGGACATGGCAAGAATGGAGCTCCAAAGGCATTTTTGAGCCACAAATAGCAGACCAATGAAGTAAGCAAAAAGATGGCTCTAAATGCTGTCAGGAGGAGAAGGCATTCTCCTTTTAGACCCCATGAGGAAAATCCATGTCTCTGCTGCCTCAGAGTTTGAGTTTCATCATCTAAAGTCTGCCAGGTCTCTGACTCAAACTTCAGCTGGCAGCTAAGGTTAACCCTGCATTTTCAGACGCATTCGGGCAAGGATGACAAGATCAGCATTCCCCAATTTCACAGGTATGGATATTTACGGAGCTAGGCAGCTTTGACAGGTGACATTGTTGCATATGAAGTGTGTGATAAATAAGTGATGCACTTGCAAAGTTTCTTTGAATACTCTGTCTTTTGTGATGAACAGATCACCATTTTCTTTTACACTGTGCAGATACACTGTCATGTTATATATTGCCAATAGTCCAAGTTTTCTGTTTGTAAAGGTATTAAACTATGATTATCCCATGTAAAAACATTTTGGCAAGATGTCTAAAAGGTACAGTGCTCTTAAAAGTATTTTATCCAATAAAGGATTTTCACTTGGTCACCTTGAACATTTTTAAATTGCATTAAGTTTGTGTTAAGTATTTCTATGGCTCTTTGCAATTGTTTGATTAAAAACTACTTTCAGTGATGAGGTTCAGAACAAAATTACTGGTTTATTAATACCATTTAAATAAGAGTAAGGTGCTCTTAAGGTTTTCCCATTACTCCTGCCCCATGTACTGGAATTGCCACAAATAAAATTGAGTAGGAAGGCAGAAGTGGCTTTTTACCTTTCTTTATCTCAGAAGCTCCAGAGTTAAGAAATGTTGGATCTTCTAAAATTCAGGGCACATGACGAAACAAAGCAGTCATTCTGCTAAGGAACTGCACGAGGCAGGAAAGCCCTATCTTATATTTTTGTAATTGGTAATGTGACCTTCAAGGTAGCAAAATAGTACATGACTTCATTCTATTGTGAACAGTAACACCGGTTCTATTTTATTAGAAAGATATGGGCATCAATCTGCTGTATTGGTTTGTTATGGTCACATGTACCAAGGTATCGTGTAAAGCCTGTCTTGCACACTACATATCATTACAGAGTACATTGGCTAGAATAAGGTAAAACAATGAAAATGGTGAATGAAGTGTAAAAACTACCAAGAAAGTGCGGTACAGATAAACAATAAAGTGCAAAACAATAACGAGCTGGATTATGAGGCTGAGTCTGTCTTACTGTACAAGGTTTGTTCAAGAGTCTGATAAAAGTGGAATAGAAGCTACCCCTGAGCCTGGTGCTACATGTTTTCAGCCTTTTATATTGTCAGTCTGATTGTAGAGGAGAGAAGGGAGAATGTCTGGGGCATGTGGAGTCTTTGATTGTGCTGGCTCTTTTACTGAGGAAACAAGAGGTGTAGTGAGAGTTCACAGAGGGAAAACTGGTTCCTGTGATGTGCTGAATGATGTCCACAACTCTCAGCAGTTTCTTGTAGCCACGTGTCGAGCACTTGCCATACCAAGTCATAATGCATCCAGACAGATTGCTTTCTATGATGCATTGATAAAAGTTGACAGGGTCATGTTGAACTTCTTTAGCCTTCTGAGGAAGCAGAAGTGTCGGTGAGCTTTCTTGCCTGTGACAACAACATATTAACCCTTCTGTTTAGACCAAAAGAAGATGGTCTTTTCCTATCCAATTATTTATTGATTGTATCAGTGCTCTAATAAAGTAATAACAATCCCAGGCGAAGAGAATGAATTTGGATAAAGTGAGCCTAAATTTGTACAGCAGTGCCAGAGCAAGCCAAAATCTTGGTGTACGTAAGCAACAATAAATTTCCGTGAGCATGAGTTTAGAGAGGGAGGTTGAAGTGTGATTACTTAATCATGTTCTTAAAGTTACCACCTGCTACTTGTGAAACTAAATTCTGATTTGTAGATTACATTACAACTGTGCCAATCAGGATTTATTTGATATAACAGTAATACATTACTCATGTAGTTTGGCAAAACTGGTGCTTGGAATAGGCCATGCCCTTTTTTTTCTGGAGGTTGGCTGTAATGAGTGTAACCTGATTTTAAATTTTAATATTTACGTTTTTTATTCAGGAGCAAAACCATGGCTAACTCCAAAGCATCAGAGATACTGCAGAATTATGCTATTTTTCTCCCCCCCGTAGAGCTACTTGTTAGAATATCTTGCTCAGTGGGTGTGAGTAATAAAAATTGCTGTGATGGCAAACTCAGATCAGAGTCTAAGGAATGGCTAAACAAAGTTGTAAGGGATATGATCAAATAAATGTTAGAATAAGCTACTCTAGTCATCTTAAACACATGTAAAGACAATGAAAGGGCATTAAATCAAGACAGCCTGGCTGATGTTGGAGAGGAACGATTAATGTGGAAAAGACATGTGTCTATCAAACAGCTGTCAATTTTGACACGTATCAATGAAAGCCAAGACTGATCTTTAGTATTCTTATTCTGAAAGGAATGTTGGATAATTGCTTTTGATTAATGCCATAAAATTAGATTAACTGAGTTTTTCTTTCATTTAGCCTCGTGCTGGAATGACATTTATTTATTTAATGATGCAGTGCGGAGTAGGTCCTTCGACCCCTAACACGTAGGGGGGAAATCCCAGGCAATCCATGGGGAGGAGGTACTGACTCTTTACAGATGGTGCCGGAATTGAACTCTGAACTCCGGTGTGCCCCAAGCAGTAATAGCATCGTTACGCTACTGTAGTGTCCAATTTAGTTTACTGTCTTCAGTTCTTCAGCAAATATCTCCCATTACCTGAAGGGGAAACCTGTTGAAATTCAGAAATTAACTTAGTTGGAGGCAAGAGGGTCAGCATCCACTAGAATTTCTACACAAATTCATGAAGAACATCCTCCAAAAACAGCAAGTCTTTTGTTTAAAAAAAAATGAAGTTGCAAACCAGATCTACTCATCTGTTACCTGGTGACATTTAATCATGTGTAACTTGTAAATATGATTTCTTGCCTTGTGCAAAATGGTAGTGGTTGTGGATGTAACTGAAAGAAGTACGTATTACCCTACTAATATTTTGTGGCAGGATACCAGTCTGCTCCAGGATCAAAGACCAGCTTGCATGTTTGTGGAAATAGTCCAGCTTGTTGCAGTTTTCTCCAAACCTTCATTAAAGTGCAAAATACTTGTATGAAGGTGGGGGTGGGGGTAGAGGGAATTGAGTGGTGCACTGGTACACTATTTGTGGTTGCACAAATCTAATTCCTTTGTAGTAATTTTTCAAAGAGAGCTTCCTTAATAGCACAAAGTTGGAGATATTTAAAATTTGAAAACAACGAGTATTCAGGCTTGAAAGTAGGGACCGTGCTACAAAAGTTGGCTACAAAAAATTGACATTGTTGTTGAAATGAAAACAGCTCCAAAATAGAAGAAGATAGTGGGCTGGTTCGGTTGGCACAGAGAGGCAAGAGAAAAAAATAGTCTGAAGGTATGCTGGGTAATGTATCTGGGGAGACTTTCTGGCCAAGCACGTCATGAATGTGCTCTGAACACATGCTATGGAGGGAGAGATTGTGTTCAACAGCTGAAGAAATATATTGCCTTTTGCTGCTTATGAGTGAGGAACCATTGTACAGACTAGATAGGGGGTGAGGGGAAAGATTCTGTACCCAGACCAGTGTCTATATTGTAAAATGGACTAGCAAGTCCTTGGAGGATATGGTTTTGGTCACTGTATTTAAGTAAGGGTGTGCTGGGCCTTGAGTGGGTCCAGAGGAGATTCAGAAGAATAATCCCAGGAATGAAAGGCTTAATGTAGCAGGAGCATTTGATGTCTTGGGGTCTGTATACAATAGGATGAAGGGAGAAGATCTCATTGACGCTTGATGGATACTGAAAGGCCTAGCTAGAGTGAGTGTGGAGAGAATGGTTTCCATTAGTAGGAGTGTCCAGGATTTGTGGGCGCAATCCCAGATTCAATGGATGTCCCTTTTCAGAACTGAGATGAATAGGTATTTCTTCAGCCAGAAGGTGGAGAATCTATGGAATTTATTGCCACAGATGGCTTTGGAGTCCAGCTCATTGGGTGTATTTAAGGCAGAGATTGATATGTTTTGGATTTGTAAGGGTGTAAAGGTTTACGGAGAGTAGGTGGAAGAACGTGGTTATATAATCTGCTATGATTAAATGGCAGAATAGATACGATTGGAAGAAATTGATAAATATTAGGAATGGAGAACGCGTATGCAGAAAGGACTAAAAATAGCAGAAATAGGGAGGCCATTCTAAAATTAAGAAGGGCATAGCTTATACAGATCTGACCCATTATCTTTTCAGTATGATGTGCTAGATGCAGAGGAAGTTTATAAGGATACGTATAGGCAGAACAGGAAATCTTGTGGTGATTACTAATCTGTCATTGTTTTCTTTGGTACAAATGAATTGAAGGGAAAATTGAGGTCTGTCAAGGGTGATCAGGAAGGTCTAGATTTTTTTCGTAGAAGGATCAGAGGGCAGGGAGAAAATGTTTTCACTGAATGGTAAGGGTCTGGTACCCAGCTGTTGAAGACAGCTGAAGCAGAAAACCTTGCTAGTCTTAAGAGTACAGGTTTTAGTTCTTGAAGTTCCATGACCTACTAAACCATGGATGAAGAGCTAGAAAGCAGATTAACCTAAATAATCCATTGTGGTGTAGACACGATGGACCAAATGGCCTCCGCCTGTGCCATAGTTAGTTTTTAAGATTTGTATATATTTCTTAAAATATACCCTGTTGCTACCAATACAGGTTGCTAATTATAAATGGAAATGCGAAAGACATGCCTCCTAAAACAATTGATGTAAGAAGATTATCCTAAATGAGGATAAGAAAATAGTTCAAAATGCACGTACCTTATCCAACTGTGTTAATGGTTGCTCTAACATTTGACGTGAAATACTGTGGAGTTTGGGGAATTAAAATGATGCATGTAATGAGATCAAAGTGCTTCACATTACCAAATAGCTAATTTAATGACGAATCGAAGTTGTTGGCTCATTAACTTGCCACTTTGTGGGGAAAAGTCTTAAATTAGGGATGGTTTATTTTCAACCTCTCCAGAAGGAAACTCTTTGATATCATTCCATATGATCTGCAGAAAATTTTACACAAAATAGATAGTAATGTAAATAGAAGGAGGTAAATCAGACACTACTGTGGCTGAACCATGTTCCACAGTCAGCTAATTAGCCAGAGGCAAATTATTTTCTTATTTAGTGTTGGGGGTGGCGGGGTGGGGGGGGGAAGGAATAAAAAAAATTCTTCCTGCTGCTCTGATCTTTGGAGCTTATCATAGCACTTTTGCTGTAAGTACTGATGATGCATTTTCCTTTCAGGATATAATTTAATGTGGTTGATAACCAGCTGTAAAATGTTACAGAATACCTTTTAAGCCCAGGTTAAAAATGTACTTTTTCTTGATTTGTTTGTTATCAACGCCAGATATGAATCAAAACAGCAGTTTGAAACTTTAACGAGCAGAAGGATTCAAATTTCTATGGGGAGTGGTTGCTGCCTGTCTATCTTTTGTCAAGTTAAAATAAGTAAGGAATTACTTTTATCTTAATTTAACATGAGTCAATAAGCCTTGTATACAAAAGGAAAACATGGCAAATCTTTTCCAGTCACCCTCTTTTGGGGCAGATATTGCCTTTGATGTATTCCAGGCCTGACTTTCATAGAATCTTCACTCATCGCTGGTCTGGTTCAAAGTTTGCTCCATTTGAATGGACTCATTATCTTCCATATGCTGCTGAATCCATCCTGTTCTTTGCCTGGGGGGTTATGGATCTTGCCAGCTATCTTCTTGATCACTGCGGGCCACCAGAGAGATCGTGTTAGTTATTGGTACCTTGATGACAACTATGGATCTGAACTGTTCCCTTCTTTAATCCATGTTTTCATTACAGGCAATATGGTAGAGTGTATAGTGACCATGAGCTTGCTTGTCCCTTTTATTTTTCATTAGGAGTGGTACCCGTGTGGAATGAGCTTCCAGCAGAAGTGGTTGAGGCAGGTTCTATGCTGTCGTTTAAAGTTAAATTGGGTAGATATATGGACAGGAAAGGAATGGAGGTTTATGGGCTGAGTCCAGGTCGGTGGGAATAGGATAGAGTAAGAGTTCGGCACGGACTAGAAGGGCCGAGATGGCCTGTTTCTGTGCTGTAATTGTTATATGGTTATGGTTATTCTAGTAATGATTCTGTAAACCCTTTCTTCTCTGGATTGGTATCTCTGATTCAAAATACAATATCATCATCATCATCATTATGTGCCCTGTCATATGACGTAGGTGATCATGATCTCATGACCGTGATTGTTTTTGGCAATTCTTTTTCCTACAGAACTGATTTGCCATTATTGCTGCCTTCTGGGCAGTGACATTACAAGGCAGGTGACCCCAGCCATTGTCAATATTTTTCAGAGACTGCTTGCGCAGAGTCAGTGGTCAGATAACCGGGACTTGGATTTGCACCAGCTGCTCATGCAACCATCCTCCACCTGCTTCCCATGGCTTCACATGACCTGACTGGGGGCTAAGCAGATGCTACGCCTTGTCTAAGGGTGACTTGCAGCCTAGTGGAGGGAAGGAGCGCCTTGCACCTTTGATAGGGATGTATCTCAACCCTGTCACACAGAATACAAAAGAACAGGCACTTAGAAGTCTGTGATAATGGTGCATTAGGGTAAAAGCTAAGTGTTTCATCATGGACCTCTTTCAATCACCTTGGCTGGTATCTACTCCTAACTAATCCATTCCTTCCAAAGTTAATTTATGTACAACCATGTGAATGTGTGCCACTTAGTGCAGTACAATACTGAGAATTAAAAGTTCAATCAAAATTCGTTTCTGGAGTTGTAGGAACATTAATAGTGATTTGAAATGTGTAAAAGCCATTCAGTGCTCAGAGGAATTTATCACATGTGTCTTGGTACTGCTTTGTAAGATTGGTTGGCTTTTTGTTCTTGCTCATAACTAATTCCATCACCTACTTTTATGGAAAATTATTATTATCCTTGAGTACTCTGCTTGGCATACAGAACACCCAAGTGCTCACCTACTCTGACAATGTATGTGTCAGAAGGAAGTTTGAGATGGTGCATCGTAAATTGTTTCCACAATTACTGTAATATTTGTAAAGGGAACAAAATATTTGGCATCATGATCAAATCTAGTCTTATTTATTCCATTAACAGACATTGAAATGTTTCCAGTATGTAGATCATGTGAAATTTTTAATCATAAGCTTTTTCTTTATTGATCCCTTATTTTGAGGAATTTAAATCTTAACTCTGGGATTTACGTTTAGAAAGACCAGCAGGAAATTTGCTTGAGACTATGGGTAAATGCCTTTCAAGCAATGAGATCCTGAAAAGAGAATTTAGAGAGCCAGACAGAAAACTAAGAAGCAGGACCTCTAGGGTAGTAATTTCCAGATTTCTGCCTGTGCTACAAGCCAACAAGGGTAGAAATAGGGTGATTTGGCAGATTAATGCATGGCTGAGAAGTTGGTGCAGGGGGCAGAGCTTCAGGTTCTTGGATCATTAGGATCTCTTCTGGGGGAGGTATGACCTTTACAAAAGTGATGGGTTGCTCCTGAACATGGGTGGGGAGAAACCAATATTCTCGCGGATAGGTTTGTTAGAGCTGCTGGGGAGGATTTAAATTAATTTGGCGGGGGGGGGACCGATGTGAAGGGACTCAGAATAGAATGGATGGTAAAAAAGCAAATCTAGAGTACAGTCAGACTGTCAGGAAAGGCAGGCAGATGATAGGACAAAATTTCAGACAGCGGGGTGAGTATCAGTGCAGCAGGGGTGCAGAAATCAAAAAGGGCAGCAAATATAGTACCCAGTGTTAAATCTCAATGCATGGAGTTTAAGAAATGAGATGGATGATCTTGTTGTGTTATTACAGATTGTCAGGTATGATATTGTGGCCATCAGTGAATCATGATTGAAGGATGGTTGAAGTTGGGAGCTAAATGTCTAAAGCTACACATTGCATCAGAGGGATGGGAAGGTAGGCAGAGGGGGTAGCATGGCTCTGCTGGTAGAGAATGGCATCAAATCAGTAGAAAGATATGACATAGGATTGGAGTCTGTTGAATCCTTATGGGTTGAGTTAAGAAACTGTAAGGGTAAAAGGACTCTGGCAGTTATATACAGGCATTCCAACAGTAGCTGGGATATGGACTACAGCTTACAATGGGAAATAGAAAAGGCGTGTCAAAAAGGCAATGTTATGATTGTCGTGAGAGATTTCAAGGTGGAGGTCGATTGGGAAAATCAGGGTGGTAATGGATCTCAAGGAGTGAGTTTGTTGAATGCCTATGAGATAGCTTTTTAGAGAAGTTTGTTGTTTAGACTACTAGGGGATCAGCTATACTGGATTGGGTGTAATGTAATGAACTGGAAGCAATTAGAGAGCTTAAGGTAAAAGAACCCTTAGGAGGCAGTGATCACAATATGATTGTGTTTACCTTGAAATTTGATAGGGAGAAAGGAAAGTCTGACATAGCAGTGTTTCAATGGAGTGAAGGAAATTACAGTGGTATGAGAGAGGAGTTGGCCTAAATAAATTGCAAGGAGATGCTGGCAGGAATGACAACAGAGCAGCAATGGTGTGAATTTCTGGGAAAAATGAGAAAAGTGCAGGATAGATGTATTTCAAAAGCAAAGAAGTACTCAAATGACAAAATAGCACAACTATGGCTGACAAGGGAAGTGAAAGCTAATGTAAAAGCAAACGAGATGGCTTAAACCACTGCAAAAAAAAAATGGGAAGACAAGGATTTGGAAGCTTTTTAAAAGCCTACAGAGAGCAACTAAAAGAATCAATAGGAGGGAAGAGATGAAATGTGAAAGCAAGCTAGCAAACAATATCCAAGTGGATAGTAAAAGCTTTCTCAAGTATTTAAAAAAAATTAAGAGAGATGAGATTGGATATGGGACAGCAAGAAAATAAGGCTGGACAAATAATAACAGGGTATAAGGAGATGACAGATGAACAAAATGAGTACCTTGCATCAGTCTTCACTGTGGAAGACACTAGCAGTGTGTCAGGTATTGAAGGGTGTGAGGGAAGAGAAGTGGATGTAGTTACTATTACAAGGGAGAAGGTGCTCAAAAAGCTGAAAGAACTGGACCAGATGAGCTGCACCCTAGGGTTCTGAAAGAGTTAGCATTAGAGAATGTGGAGGCACTAGTAATGATCTTTCAAAAATCATTGGACTCTGGCATGGTGCCAGAGGACTGAAAAATTGCACTCTTTAAGAATGGAGGAAGGCAACATAAAGGACATTATAGGCCAGTTAGCCTGGCGTCCGTGGTTGGGAATATGTTGGAGTCAATTGTTAAGGATGAGGTTCTGGAGTACTTGGTGACACATGACAAGATAGTACAAAGTCAGCATAGGGAAATCCTGCCTGATCAGCCTATTGGAATTCTTTGAGGAGATGACAAGTTGGATAGATAAAGGGGATGCTGTGGATATTGTATATTTGGACTTTCAGAAGGCCTTTGACAAGGTGCCATACGTGAGGCTGCTTACCAAATTAAGAGCCCATCGTTTTCCAGAAAAATTACTGGCATGGTTAGAGCATTGGCTGATTGGTAGGAGGCAGTGAGTAGAGATAAAAGGATCTTTTTCTGGTTGGCTGCCCTTGACTAGTGGTGTTCCATAGGGGTCAATGTTGGGACCGCTTCTTTTTATGCTGTATATCAGTGACTCACATGATTGTATAGATGGCTTTGTTGCCAAGTTTGCAGATGATACAAAAATTGGTGGAGGGGTAAGCAATGTTGAGGAAACAGGTAGGCTGCAAAAGGTAGTAGAATTAAATGTGCAGACTATTTTCTAAATGGGGAGAAAATCAAAAAATCTGAGATGCAAAAGGTCTTAGGAGTCCTTGTGCATTAGGACAAGAGATTAACTTGCAGGTAGATACGGTGATGAGGTGGGCAAAAGCAATGTGAGCATTTATTTCAAGAGGTCTAGAATATAAGAGCAGGGATGCGATGCGATCCTGAGGCTTTATAAGGCACTGGTGAGGCCCCGCCTTGAGTATTGTGAGCAGTTTTGTGCTCCTCATCTAAGAAAAGATGTGCTGGCATTGGAGAGGGTTCAGAGGAGGTTCACAAGGCTGTTTCCAGGAATGAAAGGGTTATCATACGACAAATATTTGATAGCTCTAGCTCTGTACTCGCTAGAATTTAGAAGGATGAAGGGGGATCTTGTTGAAACCTTTTGAATGTTGAAAGGCCCAGACAGAATAGATGTGGAAAGGATGTTTCCCATGGTGGGGGAATCTTAGACAAGAAGGCACAGCCTCAGGATAAAGGGGCATCCATTTAAAACAGAAATCGGAGAAATTTCTTTTACCGGAGTGCAGATGTGGAGGCCAGGTTTTTGGGTGTATTTAAAGCAAGGCTTGATAGGTTCTTGATTGGACAGAACATCCAAGGCTGAGGAAAGGATAAAAGGATGAGCCATGACTGAATGGCAGAGCAGACTCGAAGGGCCAAATGGCCTAATTCTGCTCCTATGTCTTATGTCGAATGGGGAAGAAAACAATGAACATTTAAAATTTACATTTAACGTCATTATGGCACATTTTGCTGTCTTGTTTCATTAAATGAGTATTTTCATCTAAACTGACATTGCCTCTCTGATTCCATGAATATTCACTTTAATAACTAATGATCTTTCTTTTTGCAACTCTTATTTTTTTAATATACTGCATTGTACCATTGCTGCACAGAAACATATTTCGTGACATATGGTGTGCCAGTGATAATAACTCTGAGAGTGGAAAAGTTGGAAAAAAACCACTGCAGATGCTGGAAATCTGCAGCAAAATCAAAAAATACTGGAAAAGTTTAACATGTCAGGTAGCATCTGTCGGGTGGGGGGGGGGGGGCGCGGTTGTGTGGAATATGGTGAACTTTTCAGGCCAAAGACTTTCTGTCAGTTTAACAAAAGGATTTGTCCAAGGAAGATAATATTGGTGATTCAATCTTCAGACTTTTATTTTAATTTTTGAGTGTCTTTTTTTGTGTAATAAATACGGGGGGGGGGGCGAGCGAATAATACTAGACAGTATCTGCTGAAAGGACTTGAATTATTAAACGATACCTCAAATGTTCTAGATAACCTGACTGTTTAAAATGGTGTTTGCTGTAAATGACAAGCAGCATTTGGCACGATGAGCAATTTGAATTTAATAGGAAGAAAATAAAATGGTGCACTGTTGTGAATAGAGATATTCTACTGAAAACTTTATATATAGGGTCGTTCAACTGGATTTAGTCAAATCTTTATTCTAATAAAATCCTGGCTTTTTAAAAAAATGTCATTTTGTAGCACTCTTGCATCTTGAGCAGAAGATTTCACTTTTAAGTGCAACTCAAGAGACCTGAATGCCAAAATGTTGAAGGATGCTTCCATGAGGTACTGTGTTTCAGATGACAGACCCTCAGTTTAACAATTCATCTCACAGTTGCCTCTCTCTTTTGCACTCCCAGGAAAATAAAAATGTAACAGCACTTTTTTTTGTCTAAAAAGTGGAAAAAATATCCCTGGTGTCCTGGCTAACACTTATCCCTCATTCATCATTTTCAAAGCAACTCCATAGACATGTTCTTGTTCCTGTGAATTTGCCACGCACAAATTAGCCCTGTGTTTCTTGTTTTAATATACCTATGAGATATAAATCATCCCAGGGCGAGTACTCAGGATGTGCGCAGCACAACTGGCAGTTGTGTTTACTGACATTTTTAATCTCTTCCTCTCCCAGTGTAGGGTGCCCTCCTGCTTCAAATTATCCACCATTGTCCCCGTACCAAAAAAGACCAAGTTAACATGCCTGAATACCTGGTATCCTGTCACACTCACCTCAATAATAAGCAAATGCTTTGAGAGACTGGTCAAGGATTACATCTGCAATTTGCTACCAACCACACTGGACCCCCTACAATTTGCCTACCGACGCAACCGATCGACAGATTACACAATAGCCACTGCTCTACATACCGTCCTTACACATCTGGAGAAGGATGCTTATGTGAGATGCTGTTCTTGGACTACAGTTCAGCATTCAACACCATAGTTCCATCCAGGCTCAACAGGAAGCTCAGTGACCTCGGCCTTGACCCTACCTTGTACAGATGGATCCTGGACTTCCTGTCAGATCACCGGCAGGTGGTAAGAGTGAGCTCCCTCACCTCCACCCCTCTGACTCTCAATACAGGAGCCCCTCGGAGCTGTGTACGGAATCTCCTCCTTTACTCTTTGTACACCCATGGCTGTGTCACAACTCACAGCTTTAATCTGCTAATTAAATTTGCCAATGCTACTACATTGATTGGCCGTATCTCAAACAATAACAAGGTGGCCTACAGGGAAAAAGTCATCTCTCTGACACAGTGGTGTCAAGAAAACAACCTCTCCCTCAATGTCACAAAAACAAAGGAGCTGGTTGTGGATTGCAGGAGGAATGGAGATGGGCTAACCCCTATTGACATCAATCAATCTGGGCTTGAGATGGTAAACAGCTTTAAGTTCCTCGGCATCCACATCACCAAGGACTTCACATGGTCTGTACACACCAGCTGTGTTGTGAAAAAGGCACAACAGTGCCTCTTTCATCTCAGACGGTTGAGTAAGTTTGGTAAAGGCCCCCAAATCCTAAGAATTTTCTACAGGGGCACAATTGGGAGCATCCTGACTGGCTGCATCGCTGCTTGGTATGGGAATTATACCTCCCTTAATCGCAGGGCCCTGCAGAGAGTGGTGAAGACAGCCCATCACATCTATAGTTGTGAACTTCCCATGATTCAGGACATTTACAAGGCCTCAAGTGTGCAAAAAGGGCCCGTAGGATCATTGGGGACCCAAGCCAGCTCAACCACAATTTATTCCAGCTGCTACCATCCAGGAAATAGTACTGCAGCGTAAATACCAGGACCAACAGGCTCCGGGACAGCTTTTTCCACCCGGCCATCAGACTGATGAACTCACGATGATTTGAGTGTATTTTGTGCTACACTGATTGTTCTATTTATTATAAATTATTATAAATTACTATGATTGCACATTGCATATTTAGATGGAGATGTAGCATAAAGATTTATACTCCTTATGTATGTGAAGGATATAAGAAATAAAGTCAATTCAATTCAAAATACACTCTAATTTTCTGAATTGGCCAGAAAAGGTTCATTATGCAATGTTATAGGTTAAAATAAAATCCTTTGTGGTACTTGGGCTGAACTGAGATGAAGGAGCAGAATAGATATTGTAAAACAGATATATTATGGAATGCATTACTGTACACAAAACATATGGCCAAATATTTTCTACTTGATATTAGCAGTTGGCTGAGTCATTCTTTTCCCTCAAAGACTGAACAAACTGTCAAAAAACAGGAGAGAAAGTATTTGTTATAACATGACACATATGCTCCACTCCCCAATGAGGAATTTAACACAATATAGCCCATCTTCGCACTCAATCAGCTTATCAGTGAAAAGATAAACTGTATGTGCTTAGATCTATAGTGGATCCTTTTGTAACTGTGGGCTTCTGTTGGGGACTTGTTACGTTCACTTGAAAGCAAATAAATATAAATGAAAAACACCATTAGTTATGGGAGCAGATGAATTGGGGTTACAAGTCTATCATTTATCATTCCTAAGCAAAATTTGATGGCTCTACACCATAGCCTTTTTTTAAAATCAATTTTTGAATTCTTGTCACAGTGTAACCAATTTCCAAGAGAATCCTGAGATATTTGTCATTCTACATTTTCTTATATTGATTCTGAATTCTTGTCTTTTGACCTTCATCTTCCAAGAACGACATCACTGACTTGATGTCAGTATACTAGCCTTTTTTGTGAAGAGAATTTAATTAAAATAGTGCTCTTGATTTTTCTCTTTCCTGTTCCTTCTTGGAAATGTTGATACTTCCATTGGAATAATGTCAGAAAATAACATGAGACTCGTGTAATATTCAAAAGAAAAAAAAAGCTAATTAATATCGCTTTCTCATAAAGTGAACCTGTAACTACCTGGTCTAGTCTACATATGTCTCCAGTTACTCAATTCCTTGACTATTCATACCTTCAGAATGATTAATAAATAATACCGGAGTTTTCAGACTTAAAAAGCATGTTTTAAAGTGTCAGAACTTTTGATCTGGCCAAATTGACAAGATTTCCCTATGCTGGTTCCTCAAGTTTGGATATTTGACTTATAAAGAGTCACAAACTTATTTTCCTCCCATAGTTTCATATGCCCTATTGTGGAGCCCCATTTTGCATGCCACAGTCCCAAGGAGACACTGGATTGTGTAGAGGAAGGGAGGGTTTAAAAGAAGCAAGCAGGTGTTCTCGGTACTGTGTGCTGCAGTCCCGAGGAGATACCGGATTTCGTAGAGAGAGAGTAAATCTGAAAGTGAATTTAATTCACTTTATTACTTAATCCTTTTATATACACGAGCAAAAATCTTTATGTCACATCTGTCTAAATGCGCAATGCGCAGTTTATAGTAATTTGTAATAAATAGTATGTACAACAGGACAGTCAATATAACATAGAAATACAGTTGTGTCAGCATCAGTATGGCCTGGTGGAAGAAGCTGTCCCAGAACTTTTTGGTCCTGGCTTTTATGCTGCAGTACTGTTTCCTGGATGGTAGCAGCAGGAAAAGTTTGTGGTTGGGGCGACTCAGGTCCCCAGTGATGCTTCAGGCCATTTTTATACACCTGTGTTTGTAACTGTCCTGAATAGTGGGAAGTTCACATCTACAGATGTGCTGGGCTGTTCGCACCACTCTCTGCAGAGTCCTGAGACTGAGGGAAGTACAGTCCCATACCAGGCAGTGATGGAGCCAGTCAGGATGCTCTCAATTGTGCCCCTGTAGAAAATTCTTAGGATTTGGGGGCCCATATCAAACTTCTTCAACCATCTGAGGTGAAAGAGGCGCTGTTGTGCCTTTTTCACCATACAGATGGTGCGTACAGACCACGTGAGATTCTTGGTGATGTTTATGGTGTTCATCCTCTCAACGCCAGATCCATTGATGTCTATAGGGGTTAGCCTGTCTCCATTCCTCCTGTAGTCCACAACCAGCTCCTTTGTTTTTGCGACATTGAGGGAGAGGTTGTTTTCTTGACACCATTCTTCTAGGGTGATGACTTTTCTATAGGCTGCATCATAATTATTTGAGATTAGGCCAATCAGTATAGTGCTGTCAGCAAATTTAATTAGCAGATTGGAGCTGTGGGTGGCGACACAGTCATGGGTAAACAGAGAGTAAAGGAGGGAGCTTGGGGCACAGCCCTGAGGGGCAACTGTGTTGATGGTCAGAGGGGCAGAGGTGAGGGGGCCCACTCTTACCACCTGCCGGCAATCTGACAGGAAGTCCAGGATCCAGCTGCACAAGGCAGGGTGAAGGCTGAGAAGTGCCACAGCAAGGGCCAATAAGGAGAAGTTGGGTCTGAGCCAAGCAGCTGTTGTGTGACTGGGTCAGTGTTGGAGTGGGGAGCTGAAGGTTTAGCCAATCGAGACTTTGGCAAGGAGAGGCATGGGCCATAGGGGGATTTATTTTTGTTTTATCTTTCTTTCTTATTGTGCATTTCAGAGTGGTGGGGATGCAAGACAGGGTACTGGAATGCTCCTCTTGCGGGATGTGGGAAGGCAGGGAGACCTCCAGTGTCCCTGACGACTACATCTGCAAAAAGTGCATCCAGCTGCAGCTTCTAATAGACCGTGTTAAGGAAATGGAGTTGGAACTAGATGAACTCCAGATCATTTAGAAGCAGAAGGGACATGCAAAGAGTTAGATACACCCAAGGTACAGGACCTAAGTAACTGGGTGACTGTCAGGAGAGGGAAAGGGGATAGGCAGCTTGAGCAGAGTACCTATGTGGCCATTCCCCTAAACAAAAGGTATATCGCTTTGGATGCTGTTGGGTGGTGGGGTGTATGGATGATCCAGCAGAGAAAAGCCACAGTGGTCAGGTTTCTGGCACTGAGTCTGGATCTGTGGTTCCACAGGGAAGGGGGGAGTAGAAGCGATATGTAGAGATGGGGTTTCCACCGGTTAGGGGAACAGAAAGGAGGTTCTGTGGATGAGACTGAAATTATCGATGGTTTGTTGCCTCCCAGGTTCCAAAGTCAGGGACATCTCAGATTGAGTCCACAGCATTCTTAAGTGGAAGTGTGAACAGTCAGAGGTTGTGGTACGTGTTGATACCGATGACCTAGGTAGGATGGGTGATGAGCTCCTGCAACGTGGGTTCAGGGAGTTAGGTGGTAAGTTGAAGGACATAACCTCCAGGGTTGGGATCTGAAGATTGCTACCCACGCCAGAAAATTATAGGCCGGTGAGCCTGACATTAGTAGTGGGAAAGACATTGGAAGGTATTCTGAGGGACTGGATAAAGAAAGTATTTGGATAGATCAGGACTGATGGGGAAAGACAACATGACTTTGTGTGGTAAGTCGTCCCTAACCAACCTTGCAGAGTCTTTTGAGAAATTACCGAAAATGTTGATGAAGGCAAGACTGTAGATGTTGTCAACATACACTTCAGCAAGGCTTTTGATGAGATCCTGCCTGGGAGGTTAGCCAAGAAAGTTCAGTTGCTTGATATTCAAGATGAGATTGTAAATTGAATTAAATATTGGCAGCTTCTTCAAAGAAGCCAGAAGGTGATTGTAGATGGTTGCCTCTCTGATGGGAGGCCTTCGACTAGTGATGTGCCGCGGGGATCGGTACTGTGTCCGTTGTTTGTTATTGATATCAATGATCTGGATGATGATGTAAGCTAGATCAACAGACTGCCGAATGGCACCAGGATTGAGGGTGCAGTTGACAGTGAGGAAGACTATCAAAGCTTGCACAGGATCTGGACCAGGGTTTACACAGTGAATGGTAGGACACTGTGGCCTGTGATAGAACAAAAGGATCTTGGAATACAGGTCCATAATTCATTGAAAGTGGTGTCACAGGTAGATAGGGTTGTAAAGAAAGCTTTTGGCACATTGGCCTTCATAAATCAAAATATTGAGTACAGGAGATGGGATGTTGTGTCGAAATTGTGTGAGACATTGGTGAGGCCTAATTTGGAGTATTGTGTCCAGTTTTTTCACCTACGTACAAGAAAGATGTAAATAAGATTGAAAGATTGCAGAGAAAATTTACAAGGATATTACCGGGACTGGAGTACCTGAGTTATAGGGAAAGATTGAATAGGTTACGACTTTATTCCCAAGAATGTAGAACACTGAAGGGAGATTTGATACAGGTATAAAGAGTTATGAGGAGTATATATATATATATATATATATATATAGGGTAAATGCAAGCAAGCTTTTTCCACTGAGCTTGGGTGGGACCACACACAGGGGTCATGGGTTAAGGGTGAAAGGTGAGATGTTTAAGGGGCACATAAAGAGAACCTTCTTCACTCAAACGCTTGTGAGAGTGTACAATGAGCTGCCAACACAAGTGGTGAATGCAGGGTCGATTTCAACATTTAAGAGAAATTTGTGAAAGGTATATGGATGGGAGGGGTATGGAGGGCTATGGTCCGGGTGCAGGTCAATGGGGCTAGTCAGATCAATGTTTTGGCACAGCCGAGATGGGCTGAAGGGTCTCTTTCATTGCTGGAATGTTCTATCATTCTAAGTCATTGTGCTTAGTACCATTTACTTATCTAAAATGCAGACATTTTAAAAATACATGTAAAGTACTTGGCTTGGACTTTCACCTGGACTATGATTCATTTTTGCCAAGTAGATGAGCAACAGCCAAGGTAAATACAAGCACAGCGCTGGATACCCTTGTGACTGTTCTTTTCTGATGAGAGGTCACGTTCAAATCAATAATATATATCCAAACGCTGTAAAGTATAAGTCTATATATGAATTTCAAGACTCCATGTGTGTGGAAGATTGACCTTGTAAATCATATGAAATGATGATTGATAAAGCAAATATATGTCGACGTATTGAGGCTTAAGTGGGTGTTAACCTACTATGGATTACTAATTACCAATTAAATTAAGGCTCTGGATTGCTATCCTGGTGCTGTGATGATCCTATTTTTATGATAAAACTTAAATAAGAGAGAGGTTATGAACTTGATCTTGTGACTGCATTTTCTTAATGAGATTTTGTTCCGTCAGTAAGCTATTTTTGCTTTTTATACATGGGGGAGGGTGAAAAAAGCCTACTGTAATTAGACTTGAGGAAAAATAAAGCTTTTGTAGTTGATGCATTTCCTTGAAATCTGAAAATTGGTAAATGTCTGAAGACTCACACTCACAGATTAAGAATATCTACTTCCCTTCAACAATGCAGTTCTTCAACCAACCAGCAAAACCCTAATCACTACAGTCAAGCAACACTATGGTCACTTTGCAATAAAATGTTCCTCGTGTTTTCTTATTGTTGGGACTGTTATTTAAAATATTAATTGTTTAATTTATGTTTTTTTATCTGTAAATACTGCTTATATCTGTAAGCACTGCTTATATACACATACTGCTTGTTTTGACTGTGGTGCTGCTACAAACAATTTTTTCATTACACTTTTGCATACATACACTTGTATTTGACTTTCAGCTTTGATTTTGTTAGTGCTGTAGTGCTTTACAGGTTAATGGAGATCAGTGGGAAGAGAAATAATTGGCTAACATATTGGTGCATGGCATTTTGTTGGTAAGAATCTTGCAGATTTACCTCCCAACCATTAGGGACACTAGCATTTTAAAATGTGTCCTTGGAGTGTGAAAACCTGTGGATATTCATTTTGGTTTTTACCCAGAGAGATGTGGGAATTGGGGGTCCGCAACTGAGAGTTTGATTTTTCAAGTGCAGTGGGGAATTCAGCAGAGTAGCACACTGGGGTACTGTGCTGATCCAGAATATCTAAGGGTTTCACTGATTATCTGGCTTGACTTTGGCAGCACTCTCTGGAAAACAGTGTTTCCCTGCAGTGTGGTGTCTCTATCAAGTTGAGGCATTTTTTTTTGCTCCTACCTTTTGTGAAGGAGATGGATCCTATATTCCCCCATCCTTTCAAAACAACTCACCATAGCACTCACAGACACGAGGAAGTCTGCAGATGCTGGAAATCCAAAACAGAACACTAGAGGAACACAGAGGGCCAGGCAGCATCTATGGATAATAATAAACAGTCAATGTTTTGGGCTGAGCCTGAAAAATTGACTGTTTATTCTTTTCCATAGATGCTGCCTGACCTACTGAGTTCCTCCTGCGTTTTGTCTGTGTTGCTCAACGTAGAAGTCCCTTGTGTTTAAGTTGTTTGAGATAGAAAATGTGCATGTCATGATGCACAGACAACTCATGGTTGTGAGATTGGTGTCAAGGCACTGTTTACTGTCTCGGTGCATGCCCATTGGGTCTACATCTATGAATGGGTGAATTCAGCTAGCATTAATTGGTGGACAAGTCCTCATTGCCAGTAAATGCAGGTGGAGCTTGCTTCACAGGTTCTGAAAGGTTAATAAAAGACTCTCAGTGCATGGAAAAGGATGGGAATCCCATTTCATTTTTAGACATGGCTTTAATAGAAATGTGGAAGGAAAGTGAAAGACTTCTATGTCGAGGGCCAGGAGGCACTTCATTTCAAATGTTCAATGCCAGGAGTGATGTCCCAAGGACATGGATGCAATTACAGAAACAAATTATTTATTGACATTTTATTTGGGATCATTATCAGTTCACACAATGTTAACTTTTATCTTCCATGAACTATGTCACTAGCTTCCCATACCCATCCATGCTGTACAACCTCATCAATCACCTAACAACAATCAATATCAATATAATCTTGTATCCAATATTCATATGCTCCATAACTTCCTCACATAATGATAATCAAGTCTCACGTCTGTATCACCTTACCCGACTGATGTTGCATGTCTTACACTAAGTGAACATTCTCTCATGGAGTCATAGTCTTAGAAAAGTACAGCACAGAAACAGGCCATTTGGCCCATCTAGTCCATACCAAAACAATTTAAAATGCCCATCTCATCAACCTGCACTGGGACCATAACCCTCCATACACCTACCATCTATGTACCTATCCAAACTTCTCATAAACATTGAAATCGAGCTCACATGCACCAATTGTGCTGGCAGCTCATTCCACAGTCATGACCCTCTGAGTGAAGAAATTTCCCCTCATGTTCCCCGTAAACTTCTCACCTTTCACCCTTAATCCATAACTTTTGGTTGTAGTCCCACCCAATCTCAGTGGAAAAAGCCCTATCTATACCCCTCATAATTTTGTATATCTCTATCAAATCTCTCAGTCTTCTATTTCCTTTTTGATTAAAGTCCGAACCTTTTCAATCTTTCCTTATAACTCAGGTCCTCCATACCGGACAACATCCTTGTAAATTTTCCTTGTACTATTTTAACCTTGTTTACATTTTCCCTGTAAGTGGTGACCAAAACCTCACACAGTAGTACAAATGAGGCCTCACAAGCGTCTTATACAATTTCAACATAACATCTCATCTGTGGCACCTTTACTCAAGACGGGAGCCAGATATAAAGGGTTAACCGGAAACATTGTTCAATATTAATCGAGTAATTTGGATGCAGTTGTTCTCCCAATGCAACACCTGGCAGTCCATCACTCTGCCAAAATCCCCTCACACTCTTCAGCCACATCAGCAAAGGGATGGAGTTGAATATTGGCTCAGCTTAAGTACAGAGGCTACAACACTGCCCAATGACCTTGTCCTTGCAACATCAGCAATGTGTCCCAGTAGCCTGTACAGCAACTGAGAACATTACAACATGAGCAAAGACAGACTTTTTGGTTGACCCCAGGGTGAAGAGGCTACTTCCATTATCACAGAGAAACCCGTACACAGTGCTGCAACATGGTTATGTCTTTAGTCTCGAGTGGATCTTGGACAATCAGAACCCCTAATGTGACCATTTGTTTGGTCAGGCATATATATAGAACAATTTATATGTGAATATCTTTTTTGGATATGCATTCCTGACTAGAACATTTCTCCCTCCCATGTTTCAGCCTCTTCAGGTAGGTGCTCTGATTTACAGCCCTCTGCTGTAATGTTTGGGTGACCAGAAGAATGGAGCTCATTGCTTGCAAATTTCCTAGAAAATCAGTATGGTTAAAAGTTAAACTTGAGATTGTACACCCAGTCCTACTCAGCATTCTGCAGAGATGACAGTGTCTCCTTCGTACTCCTGTACTGCAGTTTTCCATGAATCCATCTGAAATTTGGGCAGCACCGTGGTTAACACAACGCTATACAGTACAGGAGATCGGGGCTCAATTCCCACCGCTGCCTTTAAGAAGTTTGTGCATTCTCCCCGTGACCGCATGGGTTTCCTCTGGGTGCTCCAGTTTCCTCCCACATCCAAAGACGAACCAGTTGGTAGGTTAATTGGTTATTGTAAGTTGTCCCATGGTTAAGCTATGATTAAACCAGGGAATTACTGGGCCGTGTGGCTCGAGGGGGCGGAAGGGCCTATTCTGCGCTGTAGCTCAATAAATAAGTAAATATGATTACCTAAAAACCACTGTGAGATGCGAAGTGCCAAGATGGGATGGTCCGCCATGTCTTCATGCAAGAAACTATAGTGTTTAAAGAGTGCCCAGCTCAAAGGTTCATTCTGTTGTCTTATGCATGCACAATACAACTCTGATATTTGTCTTCTCCAGATAGTCGTGAAATACAGAAAGACCCTGGATGTTGATGAAAGAAAAGACATCAACTCTCCATCCCCCAGCATGAAAAAGGAAAGAAGCAAAACTTGCAGACCCCAAAATCCGTCTCCCCTTCCTACAGCAAGTTTTATTGAAATGTATCTCTACCCATTGATGTGATGGCAGGCAAATATTAATAGGTGTTTGGAATGCTTATGTACGAACTTGTGTGTTCACAGGCTGAACAGACTTCAAGTCTACCCATATCTCCTGCAAACTCTGAGATTAGCATCTGAGCAAATGGTGCTGGGTGAAGTTCATTGCCTGTTAAACAAATGTATTCAACTAGACACAGTCAGGTTTGATAATAATATTCATTTATTATTGACTAAGCAATCTAATCAACACAGAGAACAACATGCATCAGCTCAGTGCCCAGAGCTTAATGTTGGATGGATATAATGAGGACTGTGAAGGCAGCTAGAAAGTGAAATAGCCTCACAGTATCTTAAAGGAGAAAGTGTTTTTCTTTCCTTTCAGCTGATTAATTGTGGTACATTTTTTTAGGCCAATGGTCTTTCCATTGGATGCCTCATTCATATGCTCTGAATACAAAGCAGATGAGTGGCCCTGTGCCTTTCCACATGATACTATAATTCTGTTTTTCCCAAGTTGTTCAAAGTTAATTTTATTATGGAAGTACATTGTCACCAAATGCTACCCTGAGATTTATTTTCTTGCAGGCGTTCACAGTAGAACAAAGAAGTACAATAGAATCAATAAAAATCAATATAATCAAGTTGTGGCTTTTTGTAAAATAAGCCTTCAATGCATTCAGTCATATATAGCCTCTTGCATATTAATACGCTACCCTTGTTGTGATGGGAAAAGAAACATGAATTTCAAGAATGTTATCAGATTTCTGAGGAGAAAATCTCCTAAAGAACTTCTTTTTGAAGTACACTCACTTTGTGTATTGAAAACAAATGTAGTATAAAGTCATATCAATGTTCCAGCAATGTCAAAACAAGCACAATACCTGCAGTTCTTCAGAGCCATGGGAACAGCAGTATTTTACTGACCCGCCAAGCCAAGTTTGCAGCCAATTCCACATGGCTATTTTAACATTTTTGAACAGCTGAGCCTACATTATCTCCTAAGGTGTTTTGGGTGCCAAGTTGGTGGTATAGCAGTACAGCGCCAATACATAAGCATCGGTAACAGTACATTGCTTGTCAATGGTTATAGTACTGCAGCGTGAAACACTTAGTACTTTGCATATAGGTAATTTGGAGTGTTTTGTTATCCCCTCCTTCAGCGTTTCCCCTCCACCATTTCCCTGAGTCAATGAGCCAGTTACTCATAAATGTGAGTTAATTGAACCTAATGAAGGAATGCAGATGCTGTGGGATCTGGAACAGACACAATAATTCCTTAACACCACTTGATATGAGGACAGACTCAATAACATGAATCCCAAAGGATACTTTAAGCTTCATTTGATATCCTCATTCTAGACACCATTTTCTGACTCCCAGAAAAAAAGCACACTTGTCTCGTCGAGAGTCGTGATTGTGGAGCTTCCATGTTCCCGATGAAATGGAGAAAGGAAAATGCTATTAAGTGGAGTCTAGATGATATTTATAATTGAGGAAATATATATTTAATGGCTTCTGCCATCTTATTGTGTCTCAAACACCCCTGGCTCATGTAAACACTATTTGCAATCCTGTCCATAATAACATTTCACTGAAATTGCATTTAACTTTATCAGCATTAACACAAATAACACAAAATGCTTATTAGGATCACTATTTTCAGCATTGACTCAGTGTAGCATTTAAATCCTGAGGCCAATCGGAGATTAGGAATCCAAACAAAATAACATTGCAGGACTGAGAGCCAAAATAGTCCAGCAAAGCTGTTGACGGGCAAAGTGGTTAAAACTACGGCAGAGGAAATGAATTATGAATGAATTAAAATTCATTGGAGGGTGGCTAATGTGAACTCATTATGAAAGTTCTTGGGGTAGATTTCAAATTGTACATTTGGGTAAATCAAATGGTAACAATTTCCAAACTGACTTTTTTTGCAAGGCAAACATAAGTGGAGGAAGAAAATTAAGTCCAGTTTTGGTTATTAGTCTTCATCTGGTATGCATTTAAATGAGATGGATGAAGGGATTGACTAGATTGTCAGCAAACTTGGAAATATTACAAAGGCAGATGGGGGAAGTAGCTTATAAGAAGTTCCGAAACTCGGGTAGTTTAAGTGAGTCATAGAATCATAGAATTGCTTGGACATAGTTTGGCCCATGAACTGTAGGCTGGCTCCTATACATGGTTTTGATTTTTCACTGTAGTCCTATAAACTAATGTTTTCTAGTGTCAATCCATTCCCCATCTGAAGGCATTGATTCTATTTCCATGACCCCTACGGACAGTGCACTCTAAATCTTAACTGCTCGTGGAATTTAAAACAAAATATTCTTCCAGCCATATTCCTCTTTTGTATATTTGTGCTTCCTGATCTTTGAACCATATGCCACAGGGAACAGTTTCCTTCTTTCTTCCCCATCTTAACCATAAATAATCTTGTACAATTCCATCAAATCTCCTTAAACTTCTTCTGACTCCAAAGAAAACTACCTTAGCTTCACAAGGAATTCTGCAGGTGCTGGAAATTCAAGCAACGCACATCAAAGTTGCTGGTGAACGCAGCAGGCCAGGCAGCATCTCTAGGAAGAGGTACAGTCGACGTTTCACCTTAGCTTCACCAGGTGTTGTAAAAAGGACAGGTTAGATTGATCTTAAAATAGGTTAAAAGGTTGTCACAAAATCATGGGCTGAAGGGCCTGTACTGTGTGATAATTTTCTATGTTTGCTTGCCTGATTTTGCAGCTGACATCCATCCTCTTCTGAACCATTTTATAAATCATTTTCTGCACCTTTTTCAGGATGTCCAAATTTGCCTTAAAGTGTCTGACCATAATTTGATGCTGTCTTTCATTTGAGAAATGGGTACATTGTCCATTCAGAAATCTGATGGTATTGGGGAAGAAAATGTTTCTGAAACGTTGAGTGTGTGTCTTCAGGCTCCCGTACTTCCACCTTGATGATAGCAATGTGAAGAGGGTGATTGGGGTCCTTAATGATGGGTGTCACCTTTTGGAAGCACTGCCTTTTGAATGTGTACTCGAACCTGGGGAAGCTAGTGCCCATGATGGAGCTTTTCTCAATCGTGTGCAGTGGCCCCTCCATACCAGGCAGTGATGCAACCAGTTCGAATGGTCTCCATGGTTACATCTGTAGAAATTCGTGAGTGTCTTTGGTGACATACCAATTCTTTTTAAGTTCTAATGAAATATCTGCTGTCATGCCTTCTTTGTAACTGTATCAATGCATTGAACCCAGGATAGATCCTCAGAGACATTGACACTCAGGAACTTGAAACTGCTCACCCATTCCACTCCTGATCCCTCGATGAAGGCTCGTATGTGTTACTTTAACTTGGCCTTTCTGAAGTCCACAATCAAATTCTTGGTCTTACTGATATTGTGTGCAAGATTGTTGCCGTGGTACCACCCATCCAGTTGATCTACCTTGCTCCTGTATGCCTCCTCATTACCTTCTGAAATTCTGCAAACAATAGCTGTGTCATCGGCAAATTCATAGATGGCATTTGAGGTATGCCTAGGCACACAGAGAGTAGAGCAGTGGGCTAAGTACACATCCTTGAGGTGTTCTAGTGTACATGATAACATTACTCTTGTATTCTATTTAATATCTTCACCTACAATTTACAGGATCCACTTGGTTTACTAATTACTCTCACAACATGCCCTTCCGTTTTCCATATATACTCCCAAGTTACTCTCTTCCTGCATTCCTTATGAGCTGTGTCCCTCCTTATTCTTATTGCTGAAGCGTAACACCACTTCACATTTCTGTGCATCAAATGTTTTCTGTTCAAGTTCCTCCCCAGAAAATTACAACATTGCATGAAATCCCCATTACCAGTTACTGTGGACAAGATGTATTTGATTCTTTCTTTCCCTTGATTTTTTTGATTAAGTCATGCACAGTTTTCTCACTTCCATATAACCATATAACTATATAACAATTACAGCACAGAAACAGGCCACCTCGGCCCTTCTAGTCCGTGCCGAACTCTTACTCTATCCTATTCCCACCGAACTGCACTCAGCCCATAACCCTCCATACCTTTCCTGTCCATATACCTATCCAATTTAACTTTAAATGACAACATAGAACCTGCCTCAACCACTTCTGCTGGAAGCTCATTCCACACAGCTACCACTCCTAATGCAAAATAAAAGGGACAAGCAAGCTCATGGTCACCATACACTCTACCATATTGCCTGTAATAAAAACATGGATTAAAGAAGGGAACAGTTCAGATCCATAGTTATCATCAAGGTACCAATAACTAACACAATCTCTCTGGTGGCCTGCAGTGATCAAGAAGATAGCTGGCAAAAAAAAGTAAGGAAAGCTGTTTTCTTGAAAGTAATCTGCCCAATGAAGTAGTGGAGAATACCTGTTGCTGTGTACATACATCTATTGATGCTTCTGGACACATCTTCAGTGATGTTCCTGGAATCATCAGGTGTTTTGGGTCTTTCAACATCATACAACCTCCTGCAGGTGACCCAGCCGCAGCTGATCAGACCCCAGCTTGTGTCCAGATGGCTAGCTACTTATGACTCCATGGCTCCCCTCTTTTGAGCCACAGCCATATTGAGGCCCTCTCTGCCACATTGGTGGTACTGCGGCTGGCCCTGCTCTTCCTCTCTCCCTTGATGCCCAAAATGCTGAAGGCTCTAACTAAGGAATGGGCTACGAATCCCCAACAACCAACCTCCACTGAGAGACACCTCACTCTCCATCCAGCCTGCTGACAGTTGCTGACCAGTCCTGCGTACTTGGAGAGCTTCCTTTCAAAGGCCTCTTCCAAGCTATCTTCCCATGGGACTATCAGCTCCAGCAGCACCACTTGCCTAGTAGATTCAGACACTAGGACAATGTCTGGTTGCAGGGTGGTGGCTGCGATATGGTTGGGGAACTTGAGCTGCCCTTCGAGGTCCACCAACAGCTGCCAGTCCCTCGCAGAGGTCAGAATGCCTGCAGATGTTCTTTTGGCAGGTACTGGCTGCTCCCCAGCTCTGACAAAGGCAATTCTTTCCCTTGATTTTTTTTTGATAAGTCATGAACAGTTTTCTCAATTCCATCTGACTGAAGCCAAAGGTATAAACTGCCTACATGATTTAGCTTTTATCTAGTCACCAGAAAAAAAGTGAGGAAAGCTGTTTTCTTGAAAGTAATCTGCCCAATGAAGTAGTGGAGAATACCTCAGTAACTATATTTAAGACAAGGTTGGATAGATTTTTACACAGTAGGGGAATTAAGGGTTATGGGGAAAAGGCAGGTAGGTGGAGATGAGTCCATGGTCAGATCAACCATGATCTTAGCGAATGGCGGAGCAGGCTCAATGGGCCAGATGGCCTACTCCTGCTCCTATTTCTTATGTTCTTATGTTATGTCTCTAATGGCAAATTGATGTGGTTTGGGATGGTGGGACAGTATCCTATTCATAGCCAAAACTCCATCCAGAAAAATAGAGAAGAATTTTGCTGGAGACACCAGTTGTCTTTACATATACTATGTTCCAAGAGCACCATTTACACCATGGTTCATACTTAAACAACTTTAATTCGTTAAGCTCTATTTGAATGCAAAACAATATGGTGAACAATTGCAACTCAATGTGAAGCATGAGTGATCTAATTTGCATAAAGGAGACATAACCAACAAGCCACAGGTGTTGTGTTTTCAACATTTGGTGTCTTAATAGCAAGGCTATGAATCTATTTTGTCTTGGGACCAAAAGGATGGAGACATTTTTCTTTGAGTTTTGGCTGCCTTTATGATACCATGTGGTCGAGTAACCTGAAGTAAAAAAAATCTGCAATCGTCATCTGTTACCTTCTGAGGAAATGATAATTCTGCTGACGTGTTAGAACTAATTGTGAATTAGGTGAAATAGGTTTGTGTCCCTTTTTTTTTTACCTAGGAGCATTTTTTTTAAACAAAGGAAACTGTAATCACTGGCAATTCTAAAATAATAGCAATAAGACATAATATTGGAGAGTGACCATTTTATGTGAGTATAACCAGAAATTAAATAATATGAATTCTGGAAATCCAAACCAAAACAACATTAAGCAGCTTGTATAGCAGCTGTGGAATTTCTCATAAATCAGCCTGAAACATTAAATCTGCCTCTCTTTCACAGATGTTGCCTGATTAGCTGAGCATTTTCCGGCATTTTCTATTTTTAGTTCTTCTCCAAGGTTGTAATTGCTTCAGGTACACCTCCAGGGGACCGTATTTTTGATTGTGTGATGCCTGATTTATAATGGCATTTTTTTGTGAGTGGTCTTCTAAAGTGTTCAGGTGAGTTCTACCCAGTCCTTGGAGGACAAGGTTCACATCTAAAGGTGAAATCAAGATTATACAAATTGTCTGGGATTTCAGATTGTTAACAGCAAATGCTGCAGAAAGAATATGCTCATCTGAGTTAAAATGAGTTTTTATTTTTTTTTTCAGGAATTTGCCTTACCTGTCTGCACTTATTTCCCTTAAGAAAGTGGTAGTAAACTACATTCTTGAACAGTCACAGTTCTGTAAAAATTCTGCTATAATCCTCTTGTACAGAAGGGTTCTACAATTGATCTTCTTTCCTTATGAAGGAAAAAATTGTATATTTCTAAGTTTAAGCTGTTTTGCAACTTGGAGAAGAGCATACAAGTGTATTGGAAGCCTGGGCCACCTCAAAGGCAATTCTAGCTGATTTGAAAGAAACTTGGAAAAGCCTGGGTGAGAACTGTTGATCTCACATACTGCGGCTACTCTGTGTTCGTGGTCAAAGGAATGAATGCTTAGGATGGTCGATGGGATAGCAGTCACGTGGGAGTTTTGCCCTGGATGTCCAGTTTCTTGAGTAAATGGAGTATTCAGTTGTACTCCCAATCTGTCCCAATGTGTGGATAATAGAAGGACTGTGGTGTGTTAGGAGGTGAGGTGCTTACTACAGGATACTCAGGCTCTGACGTACTGGATCAACAGCAAGTGATTGGTCTCATAGCATCTGCAGTGAATGGTGCCCCCCCCCCCACCCAACCCCAGGACAAAGTATGATAGAGACTTGATGTTGGTTAGACTTTTGCTTCTGATGGTCAGTGCTTAGAACTTCTGTGGTGAATGGAACTTGCCAGTTATCAGCTTATGCTTGAAAATTGTTTTAAGTCATGCTGCATCCAGGCATGATCTGCATCACTTATTGAGGAGTTGTGAATGCTCTGAACTACTGGATTTCACAATTTTCTGTTTTATTCTCTACTTCTGTATTTTCATTAATGATTATTGTTACGTACCCCGTAACTGGGTTGCCAAACCAGCAGAAATGGATCACTCAGTTGGAGTCTGGATTACTAGAACTAAGAAAGTTTTATTAAAGAAAAAAGCAACACAGTACTCTAATCAAAAGAATAATAAATGCAACAGTTCAGCAATGATAAACATACATGTACACAGAATTCAGATAACAGGATCAATCAAGCTCTATCGTTGTCTAGGGGTAAATGACCAGTTTCAAAGTGACACAAAGTCCAGTTCAATTTAGTTCAGTTCGCAGTAATCGTTGCCATGGCGATGGACAGTGGGGGAGTGGTGGAGAGAGAGCAAAACAAATGCATATTCAACACAGCTTCCACACACAGACCTTTGCAGTCAGCTGTCGGGCGAGTCCTTTGTGATGTCATCTGAGGTCACCGACTGTGTCCCCTCCGTTTCCAGATACGATCGTTTCCCTGCGCTGAACCTGGCACCCAGGCAAGGGTGGATACGCACCAGGTTCCCGCCGATCGTGCCTTTCCACCCTGTGCGTCTATGGTTTGATCCCGCGATCAGCCGTCCAAAAGCTTCCCACCGACTTGTGAGAGGCGCACTGCTTCCAGGGTCTCGTTGCCTCGGGTGTCGTGTGTGCTGCCTTAGCGAACCTGTCCCTTTTTATCCCCCTGCTGGGGGATCGCCTGTCCATCACTTCAAACAGTTCAGGGTTCAAAGGGGGAGCCGCTCTAGACAGCTCTCTCTCCTGTCCCTTCATTACACATCTCCAAATGCTGCTCCATTGTCTTCCTTATCTCTCTCCCCCAAAGACAGGTGGCAGACCAACTGCTGATCACACAAGACAGGTAACATCTATGTGTATTCTTGACACATTATATACCAAAGGGAGTGAATTTCTTGGGGCAAGTGGTAAGCAGATAGTCTGACATGTAATGTGTGATACAAGGTGCACACATGGAGTGCCTCACATCTTTGGACACATGGTTGACTTGCTAAAGGACCCCTGTGATACATATTGATTAGCCTCAGTATTCTTGCATCACTTAATAGGAAATTCTGAAGAAATGGTAAGCCAGGTCTCACCATGTTATTGTAATTGCTTCCTTGGGCTTCAATGCCCACTGTGATTGCAAATCTGAGACTGCTAATTCAAATGAACTTTTGTTCACCTTAAGCTATTAAATAGGTGACCTGTTTTCAGGGACAGGATGAAAGTTCACCATGTAACATAACCCATGCCAATTATCTTTTTTTTTTTGCCCATCAACTCTATTGATCTAACATTTGTATAACTCAGCACTCACTCCCAACATGTCCTTAATGTCTTCTTAAGCTCTACATCAGGGCTGGCAATCTTTACCGAACCATGTAATATAGATTTTAGTCAAAGCGAAAATATTGAAAGACAGTATTTCTTGGCCTTTCTTACACAAGCAGACATAATCATTCAAAATCTCACAGAATCCTGGAAATTGAATCCATTACTGCCTATTTTATGAGCAAATTGGTGATTTAAAAAAAATTTTGGATCACAATAGTGAAACTTCCGGTGAAGTTGTGGCCATTGGGAAATTCACCAAGACACCTTGCTGAGCAACTCTGATGTTTTTCTTGCATCAATCACACACTTATTCGCACCACAGGTCAGACTCCACACGTATTCTGTCTCACTGGTATAAACTGCTGTAAACCGCACTCTCAAAAACGTACGAGCATATCATGATGAGGTTGGCCACAGGCAGCTTAAAAGGTCCTACTGTGACATTGGTGTCTTCCAGACAATGTCTGCCGACCTCTGTTTTCAGTGCTCGAGATATTTGAAATCCCACCACTGATTACAGGCTCCTCATACAATCTATGTCGAAGACATGCTGCAAGCTCTGACCCACTGATCACCTTACCCCTTGTAGGCATTCACGGCAAGGGACTGGATCTGGATAGGCGAAAGCATATGAAGTTCCAACCATCATGAAAAAAATCATATTCCCCCCCCCCCCACATATTTGCTTGCCTCTACAGCAGCTGTTGAGTGATGGAGGTTTTGGGATGATTTTGTTTCCTATCTGATTCCCCTTCTAGTGATGAGCTTAGCAGGGGTGCAGCAGATAGGTGCTTTAGGTATAGCTCCCATTGGGACCAACAGAGCTTTAATGTATGGTTTTTGGGTGTAAGCTATCATAGCATTCATTGTTTTTTTGTTCAATTTTACAACTTTTTGTGGGATTGGTTTTGGATTATTGCCACGAACAACCCTTGTTTCATACACCAAAAAAGGAGAGATCCGTTTCTAGGTGATAAAGTTTGAGAATATGACAAGTGAACCACTTTCCAGATTGTCTTTGAAATATCCTCAGCATTTTGAAAACATAAATGCATCTATTAAAGGCTTACGGTCTCATTTTTATCAGACTCAGTGTTCAGGAGATGATGTGTGTCCTGTCGTCAATCGAACACAGGACAAAATAACTTAGCAGCAGAATGTCTTTGCAAAGATCAAAACTTAATGAGGCATTTACATGAATGCAGGTTCCCATTATGTTTTGACATCCCAAAGGTTGCTAAAGTACACAACAAAAATAAATCCATATCACATTTGCAATGAGACCCTACCATTGGATTTTGAATGTAGGCCATCCTCACAACTGAATTAGTGGAGAGACTCAACTGAGTTCTTATTCCATCTTTGTTTGTTGATTTAGCAGATTGCTAATATAAATGCAAATAAAATCTGTTTAACTAGCACTTTCTGGAAGCAGATGATATATTTGTGTGCTAAAAGAAGCTGTAGGTTCATTTTTAACAGATTGGAATCAACTTTAAACTAAATTTTACCTCAAAGCAAACTAATTCAAAACAAAATACATATTGAAGGTAGGTTAAGAAGAGGTTTTAAAATCCATAATCCCAGCTCTCATTAATGAACTGCTCAATACACTGTTAGCCTACTGTGAGATTTGGCAGTATGATGGCCTTGTCAAAACAACTTTATAGCAGTTAGATTATGCATATTTTGTCTCTAGTAAGCTGTAACGTTCTTGATAGACAATAGAGCACTTCTCAGATTATTAATTTTTGCTTATAGTGTCAGTACTATGCACTCCTGGGTCAGGGATGGAGCAGGAAGGATGCACACTTAAGGCCATGTTACATTGTTCAAAACTAAGTTCATTAGCACTAACATTCTGAACAATACTTGTTACTTATTTTCCAAATTATAACAACCAGAAAGCTTCACTGCATAAGATGGAGAATTGAAGGTATACATAGTTTAGTTATTTTTGTGCTCTTGCTTCTATTGCTGGAGCCTTCCCAGATTATAATTATTTTCTGTTATTATAGCTATCCATTATCTGGAGTGCATTGAATTCCAGCTAATGCAACTGAAAGAATAATACAATACTAAAGACCACAGTAATACAGCTTTTCTTTTACTAATTATTCTTATGCAGAAATGTGAATATTACCAGAGTACAAGCTTTATGTTACTTTTTGTGGAACACATTTTGTACCATTTTTGCTTCCACTGTAATTAAGAAACTGCTTTAGAACAATTTATGTCTTAGAGTCATAGAGCAATACAGCATGAAAGCTGGCCACTTGGCCCATCATGTTCATACTGCCCAATATACCTATCTAAACTGGTCCCGTTTGCCTGTTTTTGGTCCATATTCCTCTTGACCTTTTCTATCAACGTACATGACCAAGTGGATTGTATATGTTGTTAATAAACATTTACCTTGCTTGAAAATGTACTATTAGACCCTTTGAACAAAGTGCACAGCTATAGTGCACAGTGCTTTGACACACCTTGAACTTCTGCCACTTAGAAGGGCAAAGGTATCTGCACTTGGGTCTCTATGTTGCACATGCTCCCTTGAGGTACACACTTTTCTGGATTGGAAATTCATAGCCATTCTTGTATTATTGCTGGATGAAAGTCCAGCATTCATTGCCCATAATAAGTCGGGGCGGCCTTCACCAGATGGACCATGATGATTCAAGAAGACCACCCACTGGAACCTTTTCATGGGCATAAGCGGGCTGCACAGTAGATGTTGATCCTGCCAGCCATACCCACCACTCGCAAGAGGGAAACAATATAAAACTAATGAATCTTATAACCTAATAGTAAGAGTTTTGGCAAAGTTGATAGAAAGAACCAATTTCCCTCAGAGGTTTCAAGTTATCAGTAAAATATCAGGAGAGTAGGAAGATTTCAGAGTTGAAGTAGTGCATTGGGAACAGGAATCCATAGCCCAAAAGGAAGGTTAATGTAGAAATCCATTTTAAAATGCTTTAATGATCATTGATATTGTTGCAATTCACAGGGAATTGCTTGAGTTGCTGGGGAGAGGGGTCAGCCCTGAAAAGGGGGCATGTGTGTGACAGGCTGAGGAGTCTCTTTCTTGCGTAATGAATGTCTACTATTTCTGGTAAATCCAAAATATCTGTAGTTCAAACCATTTTCTATCTTATTGTGTCCCTGTTTTGAAGATTGAGATAGATATTTTTGTTGCATTTATAAATTTGACAGGTTAAAATTTGACTCCAGATATTTAGTAGTTTGTAAGGTATTTATTTGTAGTTTGCGGTCAGTGGAGTGATTTAAATTTTCCTGGCAACTAAGTTTAGTCTCTCTGATATGACAGACACAAAGGAGATCTGTTTGGTATTTACAAGAGTGAGTTTGTTTAAAATAAAAGGAACAAGCTTTTATTCATCATTTACGTTAGAAGTCCACCCACCCAAAACCATTTTGTAGTTGTATAGTAGGAAGAAGTGCAGTCGACGTTTCAGGCTGAGACCCTTCGTCAGGACTAACTGAAGGAAGAGTGAGTAAGGGATTTGAAAGTTGGAGGGGGAGGGGGAGATCCAAAATGATAGGAGAAGACAGGAGGGGGAGGGATAGAGCCAAGAGCTGGACAGGTGATAGGCAAAAGGGGATACGAGAGGATCATGGGACAGGAGGTCTGGGAAGAAAGACAAGGGGGTGGGACCCAGAGGATAGGCAAGGGGTATATTCAGAGGGACAGAGGGAGAAAAAGAGTGAGAGAAAGAATGTGTGCATAAAAATAAGTAACAGTTGGGGTACGAGGGGGAGGTGGGGCCTTAGCAGAAATTAGAGAAGTCGATGTTCATGCCATCAGGTTGGAGGCTACCTAGACGGAATATAAGGTGTTGTTCCTCCAACCTGAGTGTGGCTTCATCTTTACAGTAGAGGAGGCTGTGGATAGACATGTCAGAATGGGAATGGGATGTGGAATTAAAATGTGTGGCCACTGGGAGATCCTGCTTTCTCTGGTGGACAGAGCGTAGATGTTCAGCAAAGCGGTCTCCCAGTCTGCGTCGGGTCTCGCCAATATATAAAAGGCCACATCGGGAGCACCGGACGCAGTATATCACCCCAGTCGACTCACAGGTGAAGTGTTGCCTCACCTGGAAGGACTGTTTGGGGCCCTGAATGGTGGTAAGGGAGGAAGTGTAAGGGATGTGTAGTACTTGTTCCGCTTACACGGATAAGTGCCAGGAGGGAGATCAGTGGGGAGGGATGGGGGGGACGAATGGACAAGGGAGTCACGTAGGAAGCGATCCCTGCAGAATGCAGAGAGAGGGGGGGAGGGAAAGATGTGCTTAGTGGTGGGATCCCGTTGGAGGTGGCAGAAATTACGGAGAATAATATGTTGGACCCGGAGGCTGGTGGGGTGGTAGGTGAGGACCAGGGGAACCCTATTCCCAGTGGGGTGGCGGGAGGATGGAGTGAGAGCAGATGTACGTGACATGGGGGAGATGCGTTTAAGAGCAGAGTTGATAGTGGAGGAAGGGAAGCCCCTTTCTTTAAAAAAGGAAGACATCTCCCTCCTCCTAGAATGAAAAGCTTCATCCTGAGAGCAGATGCGGCGGAGACGGAGGAATTGCGAGAAGGGGATGGCGTTTTTGCAAGAGACAGGGTGAGAAGAGGAATAGTCCAGATAGCTGTGAGAGTCAGTAGGCTTATAGTAGACATCAGTGGATAAGCTGTCTCCAGAGGCAGAGACAGAAAGATCTAGAAAGGGGAGGGAGGTGTCGGAAATGGACCAGGTAAACTTGAGGGCAGGGTGAAAGTTGGAGGCAAAGTTAATAAAGTCAACGAGTTCTGCATGTGTGCAGGAAGCAGCACCAATGCAGTCGTCGATGTAGCGAAGGAAAAGTGGGGGACAGATACCAGAATAGGCACGGAACATAGATTGTTCCACAAACCCAACAAAAAGGCAGGCATAGCTAGGACCCATACGGGTGCCCATAGCTACACCTTTAGTTTGGAGGAAGTGGGAGGAGCCAAAGGAGAAATTATTAAGAGTAAGGACTAATTCCACTAGACGGAGCAGAGTGGTGGTAGGGGGGAACTGATTAGGTCTGGAATCCAAAAAGAAGCGTAGAGCTTTGAGACCATCCTGATGGGGGATGGAAGTATATAAGGACTGGACATCCATGGTGAAAATAAAGCGGTGGGGGCCAGGGAACTTAAAATCATCGAAAAGTTTAAGAGCGTGAGAAGTGTCACGAACATAGGTCGGAAGGGATTGAACATGGGGGGATAAAACCGTGTCGAGGTATGCAGAAGCGAGTTCGGTGGGGCAGGAGCAAGCTGAGACAATAGGTTGGCCAGGGCAGGCAGGTTTGTGGATCTTGGGTAGGAGGTAGAAACGGGAAGTGCGGGGTGTGGGAACTATCAGGTTGGTAGCAGTGGATGGGAGATCCCCTGAGCGGATAAAGTCGGTGATGGTGTGGGAGACAATGGCAATTTTTGTCCCCATTTTTTCTTGAATCTCATCCTGTTCACTGCAATTTTACCCTATCATCAGCCTCTCATTGTTAGGAGTCTCACTACACACTACCTCTGTTTGCAAACCAAATACCCCTTCCTCAGCCCTGTCACTCCGATTCCCATCCTCCTGCCAAATTAGTTTAAACCCTCCCAAACAGCTCTAGCAAACCTGCCTGCAAAGATATTGGTGACACTTGGGTTCAGATGTAACTCGTCCCTTTTGTACAGGTCATACCATCCCCAGAAAAATGTCTTGTGTTAAGGGAAATGTTGTGTTTTCCCAAAGGAATTCATCTTAAATACAGGACAACTGGTCAGAAGTTCTTCAGGGTTCTCAAATGCATCTCCCCCATTTCACGCACTTCTGCTCTCACTCCATCCTCCTGCCACCCCAGCAGCCCACCAGCCCCCGGGTCCAACATATAATTCTCCGTAACTTCCGCCACTTCCAATGGGATCCCACCACTAAGCACATCTTTCCCTCCCCCCCCCCCCGCATTCCGCAGGGATCGCTCCCTACGCGACTCCCTTGTCCATTCGTCCCCCCCATCCCTCCCCACTGATCTCCCTCCTGGCACTTATCCGTGTAAGCGGAACAAGTGCTACACATGCCCTTACACTTCCTCCCTTACCACCATTCAGGGCCCCAAACAGTCCTTCCAGGTGAGGCAACACTTCACCTGTGAGTCAACTGGGGTGATATACTGCGTCCGGTGCTCCCGATGTGGCCTTTTATATATTGGCGAGACCCGACGCATACTAGGAGACCGCTTTGCTGAACATCTACGCTCTGTCCGCCAGAGAAAGCAGGATCTCCCAGTGGCCACACATTTTAATTCCACATCCCATTCCCATTCTGACATGTCTATCCACGGCCTCCTCTACTGTAAAGATGAAGCCACACTCAGATTGGAGGAACAACACCTTATATTCCGTCTGGGTAGCCTCCAACCTGATGGCATGAACATCGACTTCTCTAACTTCCGCTAAGGCCCCACCTCCCCTTCGTACCCCATCTGTTACTTATTTTTATGCACACATTCTTTCTCTCACTCTTTTTCTCCCTCTGTCCCTCTGAATATACCTCTTGCCCATCCTCTGGGTCCCCCCCCCACTTGTCTTTCTTCCCGGACCTCCTGTCCCATGATCCTCTCATATCCCCTTTTGCCTATCACCTGTCCAGCTCTTGGCTCTATCCCTCCCCCTCCTGTCTTCTCCTATCATTTTGGATCTCCCCCTCCCCCTCCAACTTTCAAATCCCTTACTCACTCTTCCTTCAGTTAGTCCTGACAAAGGGTCTCGGCCTGAAACGTCGACTGCACCTCTTCCTACAGATGCTGCCTGACCTGCTGCGTTCACCAGCAACTTTGATGTGTGTTGCTTGAATTTCCAGCATCTGCAGAATTCCTGTTGTTGTAGTTGTATATTTATCCTCCTCAAATAATATCTAAATCACATTGCAAGCAGGGTTTGGGATATGATATCAATATATATGAGTAGGAAGAAGAATTTTATTTTGAAGTCAAGTATATTTTATTGTAAATCATTTTTTCATGATTTATTCATTTAAAACATTGAAGTTTGCAGTAAATGGAAGCACGACAACTCAAAACAATTTGACAAATATTTAGAATGAATTAACTTTTGGATTTGTTGATTAATTGCATTTGATTTCAAATGTCTTTCACGGCTCAACATGCAAAGAATGTTCAATCCAGGAATAGGCTGTTCGTTGGAACAGCGTCTGCTGCTTCTTGCCCTCTGTACCAGCAATAAACACTAAACATGTAAGTTCACCTGACTCCCAATGTCCTTCATACACCTCCTCATTTAAGTCTTGTGTGTGTATATTCCTGCTAACTCTGAATGTGAGCTAACATCTTGAGAATTTATTTATATTATACTTTTCTTTGGACTATTATTCATTCTTCCTTAGATATTGGAAATAAATTGATACAAAATGAATGGACAAATGGGAAAATTAAGCCAGGCCTATCATGGCCATCTAGGCACTTTGTGTATCAGTGAATAAATGTGACCTCCATCATTTTTCCATGCATCAGCTGTATGTAGTCTTCTTTACTTACAGTCTATTACACCGCTGGCATTTAGGGCTGCAATGAAGGTCCTAGATCTCTGTCTGTCCATGCCGTCACACACAGATATAGAAAGACTCTTCATTATTGTTTCCATTATAATTTTTTTAGACCAGTCAAGGTTGCTAGCCCTGAGCTGAACCCTTGAACCTGGAGAACCTGGTAAACCATTTTTAGTCTGGCCTCTACACATTAACATGTTTGGCATAGGTGACCCTACCAAGAGCCAAAGCACAAGGCCCTGACTCCAGCCAGTATGGCTCTTCAGGTCATTGAAGCACGCAAGCATCCGAAACCCTATGACAAGGTTTTGGTCCTTTTAGAGGATGCAGTCTTCTCGGGAAGGGAAATAGATTACTGATTCCTGTTTATTTGAAGTACAAGTTTAATTATTGCAAGACACAAAACTGAACAAATGCAGTGTTATCTAGTGTGTGAGGGGGTGAGGAAGATTGGAGACGGGGTGGTGAGGTGGCTGCAATTACAATGTGACATATTCACAGAACCTAATTTGTTCAATTGTTCTCTCAGGTAGAGCAAAGCTATCTTACTGCAGTACTTTTGGTGAGGACTGGAGCAATTCCTCAGGTGTTCTTGCCCATATTCATTACTGAATCAATAAATTAAATGATCAGCTCGTTACCACATTGTTGTTAACGATAGCTCACCGCATGCAAGTTGGATGCTACATTTTTGTACAATGACTGCACGTAATTAGTACAACATTGGCTGTGTACGAGCTTGGAATATACTGACAAATACAAAAGTGAATTCCATATCAACGACATTACTAGAGTTGTTAGATGATTCCTTCTTTGTTTTTGAAATGAAAAACAGAAATTTTAGATGCCATTGTTGATGCTAGCAGTGCAGGCAGCCTTTGTGGAAAGAGAAATTTAATTTTGAGGCTCAGGATCTCTTCTTAGAACTGTTGAGTATTCCTGAAGCACAAACTATTTCACTTTCCACAGATGCTGCCTGACTGGTATTTCCAAAATCTGTGGATTTTTAAAAAGTCTTCAGTTAGAACGTAGAATATTACAGCATTGTATAGGCTTTTAATCTACTTCAAGATCAATCTAACACTCCCCTCCCGCATAGTCCTCCATTTTACTTTTATCCATGTGCTTAAGAGTCTCTTAAATATCCTAAATGTATTTGTCCCCACAACCATCTCTAGCAGCTTGTTCCATGCAGCCACCACTCAGTGTTTTTTTTTAAATGCCTCTTGCATCTCCCTATGCATTCCTCCCAACACCTTAAAACTTATACCCCCTTGCATTAACTATTTTTACCTTGGGAAAATATCTCTGCTTGTCCCTTTGATCTATGCCTCTTATTATCTTGTACCTCTCTACTAAATATTCCCTCACTTCTCCTTCTCTGCAAAGAGAAAAGCCCTAACTTGCTCAAGCTATCCTCATAAGACTTGCTTTCTAATCCAGGCAACATTCTGGTAATTTTCCTTTGTGCCCTTTCTGAAGCTTCCACATCCTTCGCATAATGAGGTGACTAGAAGAGAACACAATGATCCAAGTGTGGCTAATCAGAGTTTGGTAGAGCTACAACATTACTTCATGACTCTAGAACTCAATCTCCTGACTAATGAAGTCAAACACACCATATGCCTTCTTAAACACCTTACATCTTGCGTGGCAACTTTGAGGGATCTATGGACGTGGACCCCAAGGTTCATCTGTTCTTCACACTGCTAAGAATCCTGCTATTGATTCTGTACTCTGCCTTCAAGTTTGATCTTTCAAAGTGTATCATTTCACACTTGACCAGCTTGAAATCCATCCACCACTTCTCATCTTAGCTATGCATTGTACCCAGCTCTCTTTGTAACCTACATTAATCTTCCATGCTGCCCACACCACCACCAACCTTTGTCATATCTGGAAACTTTCTAATGCACTATTCCACGTCCAAGTCATTTATATATTAAAAAAAATCACAAAGAGCAGGGGTCCCAGAAAAAATCCCTGTGGAGAACCACCTCCACCGATCTCCAGGCAGAATATGTTGCATCTATCACTATTCGCTTCCTACTGTGGGCAAGCCAATTCAGAATCCATGCAGAGAAGTTTCCCAGGATCCATGTCTACTGACCTTCTGAACGAGCCTACCATGGGGAATCTTGTCAAACACCTGACTAAAGTCTGTATATACTACATCTACCGCTCTACCTTCAGCAATTTGTTATGTTACTTCCTCGAAGAATTCATTCAGGGTCATGTGGCATGACAAGCCCCTCACAAAACCATGCTGACTAACCCTAATGTGAATGTACATAAATTGTGTCCCTGAGAATCATCTCCTATAGCTTGTCTGCCACTGATGTGTGACGTACTGATCTGTAATTCCAGGATTATCCCCATTACCTTTTTTAAACAAAAGAATAACATATACCACTGTTCAGTCTTCTGGTACTACTCCTGTGGTCAGTGTTTATTGTTTATTGCCACAGGTGTAGAACATTCCTCCCTTGCTTCCCATATGCAGTAATTTGGGGTTTATCCAGTCTGACCTCAGTGACTTATCCTAATATTTTTCAGAAGTTCCAGCGTAACCTCTTTTTTTAAACACTTTTGACATATTCCAACATATTAGCCTGCTCTACGCCTTCCTTACCCTTGTCAAGGTCCCTGTCACTAGTACGAGATGCAGTATGCATTCTCTGGTCATCAGTCTACATATTCTGTCAGAAATCCTTTCTGGACACATCAAACAAATTCTGCCTCATTTAAATCTCTTATGTTAAGGAGGTTCCAATCAATAGTAGGGAAGTTGAAGTTGCCCATAACAACAGCTCTTGTTATTATTGTACTTTTCCGAAATCTGCCTTCCCATCTGCTCCTCAGTGTGTCTGTTGCTATTGGTGGTCTGTAAAATACTCCAAAATAGAGTGACTGCTCCCTTCCTCTTTCCAACTTCAACCCCCAATGACTCAGTCCTCCCTTTTTGCAGCTTCGGTACTATCCCTGATTAGCAGTGCCTCTCCCCCACCTCTTTTACCTTCCTCCCTGTCCATTTTGAAACATCTAACCTATGGAAAATCTAGCAGCCATTCCTGCTCTTGTGACAGCCAACTCTCTGTAATAGCGACAATGTCGTAGCTCCATGCACTCGTCACTACTCTAAGTTTATCACCCTTTATCACCTTTGTTCGAAATACTTCCTGTAGTAAAATAGGCAATTTCTAACCTGCCGCAATTATACCCTATCCACTGCCTATCCTTCCTCACAGACCTTTGCGACCATCAGGCTGGTCCTCATCCCCATGCCAAGCTCGATTAAACCCTCGCCAACAGCTCTAGCATGCCTGCCCACAAGGATATTGGCTCCCCCTCATAGTCAGCTGTAACTTGTCCCTTTTGCACAGCTCGTAACTTCCCCAGAGGAGATTCCCCTGCACCAATTCTTCAGCTACACATTCACCTGCCGTATCATCCGATTCTTACCCTCACTGGCATGTGGCACAGGCAGTCCAGAGATTAGTCCCCCTGAGGTCCTGCTTAACAGCTTCCTACCTAGGTCCTTGTATTGACTCTATTTTCAACGTCAGAGAATGTTCACATTTTAATGTTTAAGCACTTTTGGAATTAACTTGGTTGGTTGTAGGGTGCTAGATGACTGGTGCTTGGAGGGAAACCATAGCCAATAAATTCCTTTAAGGACCAAGGAAAGAATAACTGCTTTTCAGGATGATTCGAAGCAATTTAAAGCCATGTGTTCATTGTAGGAATCTCAGTCGCCAAAATGCAGAGACATCTACCAAAGACAACAATGGGTAATGGCTAAAAATGGTGCATAGTTAATGCTGCTGTCTTGCAGTGCCAGGACCCAGATTTCATCCTGACCCAGTCTGCGGGTTTTGCATGTCCTCTCCACAACCTTGAGTTCTTATGTGTACCCATTTCCTCCCACAATACAACAACTTATGCAAGGTAGGAATGTTGGACGGAAGGTGTCCCTGAATGCAAGTTAGTGGCAAACAGAATCTAAGGACAGTTAATGGGCAGGGCATGTGTGCGAAAGACTAAATTATAGGGGTTACGGGAAATAAAGAGGGAGGAAAGAGTCTAATGGGATTGTTCCTTTGGGAGTTGGTGGTACCTGATAGGTTGAATGCCCCACTTCTGTGTTTTTACCAGTGTTTAAAATCATTCTGATGGAAGGAAAAATATTGTCAAGGAAACCAGGAGTAATTCCCATTCCCACTTTTGAAACTGTCAAGGATCATTTGCATTCTACTGACTGAAAAGATTAGCCCTTGGTTTAATGTGTCATCTGAAAGACAGCCGCTCCTGACAGTCCAGGACTGTCCTCGAGCATCAAGCCAGATTGTTGTTTCAAACCTCATGGAACTGGATTTGATCCCAGAATCTTCTGACTCTGGAGATGCGAATGGTACTAATAAAGGCACAGCTAATACTATTAGGAAGAAACAAAATGTAAATGCATTCCAGAATTTTTCTATAAATCAACATTTGTGAACTCTAATATAATCTAACTGGTAGCATCTCATGTTGTTTCCAAGATGGGTATTAATTAGTTCTCTGGTCTTTGTTATTTAGAAAAAGTGTTCAAACCCATTAAATCAAAGAATGGCAGATTTCCAGTTATACTGAACCATATTTATACACATGGAACATTCTTTGCGCATATATGGTCAGATTATGTCTGACAGTTACAGACGTGGGTGTCGTTGGTGTATCCTTTTGAATTTTGCAAGCAATAGCTGCCTTATGTATCAATTGAACACTCAAATCATCAACATCTGAGCAAGAAGAGGTTGTTCATTGAATTGCACTTTAACAGAATAAAACGCGAGAAAATGAAATAGAAAAACTCTAAATAAGTGACTCAAATTCCAACTGTAAGCCATGAAGCAAGGCCCCCTGGAACCTGTCCACCTCTCTGAACAATAGGCTGTGAGTGTGATGAAGAAGTCTAAGACAGAAATCCTGAACCTGGGTTTGAGATATATGATGTTGTCGCTGTTGATGTTGGAAGTGATTAAAGTTACTGACATATAATGGACTAGAAATGCAGGAGTGCAGAGCTCCTTTTGTATTGTAGGGCTGGAGGAGATTGTAGATGTAGGGAGGAATGTAGACATTTAACAATTGAAAATAGGATGAGAATAGGATGAAAATAGGATGCCTCCAGAAGACACGGTCCATCATTTAAAGACCCCTCACACCCTCTCCATGAACTGTTTGTTCTTCTGCCATCAGGCAAACGTTACAGGAGCATCAAAACTAAAATCACAAGGCTACTAAACAGCTTTCTCCCACAGGTAGTCAGACTGCTAAATAGCTGCTCTACCTGACTCTGCTTTGGACACTTTTAACTTGCACTGGACACTTACAACTTGATTTTAACTGACATGTCACTGTTGTGTTTTACTATTTATTGTTATGTTTATTATTTAGTGTTGCGTTTGTTATGTTACAATTGCAATGCTCCTGAGAAACGCTGTCTCATTCTACCCTGCAGAGCTGATGTATGGTTAGAAAGACAATAAAGTTTTTTGAATCTTGAATCTTGAATCTTGAATTTTTAAACTGAGAGATGGATGGGCTGGGAATACAGGTGAGTGTACAATGATAAGGGGTGAATGGAATAGTATGGCTTAGATAGTTGGAAACAGAAGCCTAGATGAGTTCAGGTAGGATAAGCAAGGAAATTAGCTGGCATTGAATTGAGCATAAATTGACATTGCCTCTGAAATAAGATAGCCAAGAACACATTGGGAAAGGTATGTCTAATGGTACCAACAAAAACATAGATTAATATATTCAGACCAAGATTTTTTACAAATGCCTTGGATTTTGTCTAAAGAATATAGGCAGTGGAAAAAGCCCAGTGAACCTGCACAGCCATCCAAGGTAGAAATTGCCAAGGGTTTGGTACCATGTGTGTAAAGAACTTCCTACATACTTCGGGGCAAAATGTCCATTTCTTTCTGAGATGCTGCACACTGCTTCTAGACTCTCACCCTGATGAAATATCCACTCTGTTAAGCCCTGTATGTGTTCTGTATGTAACAATAAGATCTCTCCTCAGTCTTCAAAACTTTAGGCATTCAGGTCTGGTATACCCAGCCTCTTGTTTTCCAGCAATCCTGACCCCCCCCCCCCCACCTCATCATTTGAATCAGTGCAGAGAATCTCCATGGTACTTCATCTGGGGTAAAAAAAAATCCTTCTTTGTATGATAAAACCTTTCATCTGAAATATTAATTCTGTTTCTCTTTCCCTGATCTCTTCCTTATCTGCTGAGTGTTACCAGTGTTCTTTTTAAATTCAGATTTCCTGTATTTGCAGATTTTTGATTTTCATTTACAGTATTCAGCACTCCAGCTGCAGACTCACCGAGGCCCAGTATAACTGCAATTAAACATCTCTACTCCTGTACTCAAGTTCACTCGCAATAAAAACGAACATGCCATTTGTCTTCCTAATTGCTTGCTGCACCTGTACATTAGCTTTCAGTGATTTGTGTACAAGGATGCTTGGGTCGCTTTAAACATCAGCTTTTCTCAATCTGTCACCATTTTAAAAAAAAAACTACTCTATATTCCTTTTTTTGTGCACTGAAGTTAATGACCTCATATTATTCAACATTATATTCCATCTTCGTTCTCATCCACTGACTTGTCCATTTCTCCTTGAACTTCCTTTATGTCTCCATGCTACTCACAAGTAGCTTTGTACCATCAGCAAATTTGGAAATGACACTTGGTCCTGTCAGCTAAATCGTTCATATAGATTGTGCATAATGGAGGTTTATGCATTGTTCTTTGTGGTACTCACTAGCCAGAGCTTGCTAACCTGAGAAAGACCAATTCATTCCTACTCCGTTTTCTGCCTGTTAACCTATTACTCATTCCTGCCAGTATGTCACCTCCACATTTGGATTATCGAACCTTATTGACCAATTTCTGCTGTGTAGCCTTTTCAAACACATTCTGAAAAGGTAAAAATGCGGCTGGTTCCTGCTCATCCATTCTACTTGCTACATCTTCAAAGATCTCCAGCAGCTTAACGAAATGTGAATTTCCTTTTATAAATCCACACAGGTGCTGCCGAGTCCTATTATGTTTTTAGATGTTTTGTCATTGCATCATCATAGATTAGAGTATTTCCCCTTCTACATAGGCATTCTTCCTAGGAACCCTCCTGATTTGCTTCCCCTTTGGTTTTATCGGTTCTGACATGGATAATGCTGCAGATCTGAGAAACAGACTCTTACCTAGATGAGTCAAGCAGGTGGGTTGCTTGTGAGGTGCAGTGTTCATTTTGCTGTTAACACAAGGTTTCCATGTGCTCCTGATGCTTGGCCTCAAAGTTCCCGATACCATCTCAAATACTCCTCTATAATGGGAGGTCACGAGCCACAGATTCCAAGGGTGTAATGGCAATGTCACTTATTCAAGAAAGATTTGAATACATCCTTGAATCTTTTTCTCTGCAGGTTGATAATCTCTTCCCATGACAAAGCAATGTGTTTGTTGAGTCTGTTGTCGGACATCTGAACACATAGCACAGATGACTGAGAGTAACTTGAGCTTCAATACAGGAGCTTGTTGGATCTGGGAGAGGAAGCACATTTATTCAGTAAATGTTGATACTTTTTCAGAGTTGGCATTGTGGCATTTTACCAGTTCCTTGAGATACATGTTTCTAACAGTCCAAGTGTTTTGTGTACTGACATTAGACTAATTGGTCTGTCACTACCTATTTTCTTTCTACCATTTTTCTTAAATATTAGTATCATACTTGCATGCTTCCAGTCTGTGGCAGCTATTCAAGTGTCTTGGGAGAATTTTTAAAAGTGTTGACCAACACATCCACTATCTATCCTTTTTGAAATATCTTGGATGTGAATCCTTTGGATCCTAGAGAACTTTCAGTCTTAATAATTCCTCATTTTTGATGCACTAATTTTTCTCAATTTCTCATTATCACTAGACCTTTGGGTCTCTAATATTATCGGCAGATTTTTTTTTGTCTTTCATGAAGGCCAATTTAATGCATTTGTTTAATTCTTCTGCCATGTCCCCTTTCACCATTATACGTTTCCATGTTCCCTTCTGCAGTGGATCCACAGTTATCAAAATGCCTTTTAAACATTATAATTTCATCTGCCTCTACCACTCCCAGTGGCAGCTCATTCTAGGTAATGAACATAAATAGTTTTAGACCATAAGACATAAGATCAGAATTAGGCCATTCAGCCCATCGAGTCTGCTCTGTCATTCCATCATAGCTGATTCAGTACTTATTTTGTGGAAGGATTAACCCAAAGATCTCCTGTACATTTCTCTCCTCTCCTAAACCAGGAGGTATGGTTTGACCAGCTGTCAGCCTTTTCTCTGTTCCTGTCTTGTTTTGAGGCTTCAGGAGATGACAATGTCCTTGAACCATGAAGGTTCCTATCGCTAAAGATCCCAACAGCTCCAAAGGATTTCCTGACATCAGGATCTGCCAAAAGTAAGTTTGGGACTTACGGTCAGCATGAGTGGCTTACTACTGGTGATTGACAAATAGAGGCCTTAAAAACCACAGAAGCATAGTATTTTGTGTAAATTCAATTGTTCTTTATTACATTAGAGGTAAAGTATTTTCACATGTGATACATGGCTGCTTTATTTACTTTTACTTCGCTCATTCGCAAACTTTTGAATTCTGATTTACTGTCATCTTGTACTAATAAAACAAATTCAAAAGTCACAAGGTCACAAGATAAAGGAGCAGAAGTAGGCCACTCGGCCCATCGAGTCTGCTCCGCAGCTCCCCATGAGCTAAACTATTCACCCATCTATTTCCAATTTCCAGCTTTATCCCCATATCCCTTGATACCCTGACTAATTAGACACCTGCCAATCTCCTCCTTAAACACCCTCAATGATCGGGCCTCCACAGCTCTATGTGGCAATGAATTGCACAAATCCACGACCCTCTGGCTAAAAAAATTTCTCCTCATCTCTGTTTTAACTGGGTACCCTCTAATTCTAAGACTATGGCCTCTTGTCCTGGACTCACCCACCAAGTGAAACAACCTTTCCACGTCTACTCTGTCCAACCCTTTCAACATTCGAAATGTTTCTATGAGATCCCCTCTCATTCTTCTATACTCCAATGAATACAATCCAAGAGCCAACAAATGCTCCTCATATATTAGTCCCTGCATTCCAGGAATTATCCTCGTAAATCTTCTCTGAACTCTCTCCAACATCAGTACATCCTTTCTAAGATAGGGGGCCCAAAACTGCACATAGTATTCCAAATGAGGTCTCACTAATGCCCCATAGAGCCTTATCAACATCTCCTTACTCTTATACACTATTCCTCTTGAAATGAATGCCAACATAGCATTCGCTTTCCTTACCGCTGATCCAACTTGGTGGTTAGCCTTTAGGGTATCCTGCACAAGGACCCCAAAGTCCCTTTGCACTTCCGATTTTTGAATTTTCTTCCCATCTAAATAATAATCTGCCCCATTATTTCTTCTTCCGAAATGTACAACCGTACATTTGTCAATATTGTATCTCATCTGCCATTTCTTTGCCCACTCTCCTAAACTGACTAAGTCTCTCTGCAACCTTTCCGTTTCTTCAACATTTCCTGCTCCTCCACCTCTTGGTGTCATCCACAAACTTAACCACAAAACTATTTAATCCATAATCCAAATCATTGATATACATCGTAAAAAGAAGCGGCCCCAACACCGACCCCTGCGGAACACCACTAGTAACCGGCGACCAATCAGAATAGGATCCCTTTATTCCCACCCTTTGCTTTCTGCCTATCAGCCAATGCACCACTCATTCCAATATCTTTCCTGTAATTCCATGGGCTCTCATCTTATTAAGCAGCTTCATATGCGGCACCTTATCGAAGGCCTTTTGAAAATCCAAATACACAACATCCACATGCTCTCCCTTGTCAATCTTATTCGAGATTACCTCAAAAAATTCCTATGGGTTGGTGAGACAGGATCTTCCCTTCATGAAACCATGCTGGCTTTGGCCTATCTTGTCATGCACCTCGAGGTATTTCATAACCTCGTCCTTGAGGATTGACTCCAATATCTTTCCAACTACCGATTTCAGACTAATAGGTTTGTAATTTTCTTTTTGCTGCCTCCTTCCTTTCTTAAATAACGGAACTACATTTGCAACCTTCCAGTCCTCCGGAACCATGCCAGAGTCTATTGATTCCTGGAAGATCATTTCCAATGCTTCCACAATCTCAAAAGCCACCTCCTTCAGAACCCTTGGGTGCACCTCATCCAGACCGGGAGACTTATCTATTCTTAGTCCACTTGTTTCCCAAGCACTTTCTCTCTAGTAATCTTGACTGTACCTAATTCTATTCCCTGATACCTCTGGCTATCAGGTATATTGCTCATGTCTTCCACTATGAAGTACTCTTTCAGTTCCTCCACCATCTCTTTGTTATCCATTATAATTTCTCCAGCATCATTTTCAATCGGTCCCTTATCTACCCTTGTCGCTCTTTTACTCTTCATATATTTAAAAAAAACTCTTAGTATCCTTTTTTATGTTAATCGCCAACTTCATTTCATAATTCATCTTTTCTTTCCTAATGACTTTCTTAGTTTCCTTCTGTAAGTTTTTAAAAGTCTTCCAGTCCTCATTTTTCCCACTAATTTTTGGTTCCTTGTACGCCGTTTCTTTTGCTTTTATTTTTGCCTTAACCTCTCTTGTTAGCCACATTTGTGCCATTTTTCCATTCATGATTTACTTTTCTCTTGGAATATATTTTTCCTGCATTTTCTTTATTTCTTGTAGGAATTTCATCCAATTCTGCTCTGCTGTCCCTCCATTTAGCTTACTTTTCCAATCGACTTGGGCCAGTTCCTCTCTCATACCACTGTAATTTCCCCTGTTCCACTGAAGTATCGATACACCTGATACCAGCTTCTCCTTTTCAAATTTGAAACTGAACTCAATTATATTATATATAAAAGTTGCTGGTGAACGCAGCAGGCCAGGCAGCATCTCTAGGAAGAGGTACAGTCGACGTTTCAGGACTCACAAAGAGTCTCGGCCTGAAATGTCGACTGTACCTCTTCCTAGAGATGCTGCCTGAATGGCTTTTCTCAGTCCATTATTGCTTTTACTTGCTTTGTATTACTGCAGAATTCCTGTTGTTTCAATTATATTATGATCACTACTTCCAAGGGTTTCCTTTACCTCCAGCTCTCTAATTGCCTCTGGTTCGTTACACAGCACCCAATCCAAAACAGCCAGTCCCCTGGTGGGCTTCTGGACAGCTGCTCCAAAAAGCCATCCTGTAGGCATTCTACAAACTCCCTCTCCTGAGATCCATTACCTTCCTGACTTTCCCAATCCACTTTCATATTAAAATCCCCCATAATTATCTTGACATTTTCCTTCTGACATGCTTTTTCTATTTCCAGCTGCAACATGTAGTCCACATCCCAGCTGCTGTTTGGAGGCCTGTATATAACTGCTATTAGTGTCTTTTTACTCTTGCCATTTCTTAATTCTACCCGTAAGGATTCTACCTCTTCTGATCCTATGTCCCTTCTTTCTATTGATTTGATATCATTACTTACCATCAGGGCCATGCCACCCCCTTTACCTACCTTCCTATCGTTCCTATACACTGTGTATCCTTGGATATTCAGCTCCCAATCACATCCATCATTTAGCCATGACTCGGTGATGGCCACAATGTCATAGCTTTTAACCTGCAGCTGTGCAGCAAGGTCATCCACTTTATTTCTAATGCTTCGTGCATTTAAGTACAGTACATTTAGATCAGCATCTGTTGCTGATTTTGCTATATTTCTATTTTGCAGCAAATTATCCTGTATATTCACCGGCCTGCCCTTCTTGCCATCTTTGCTGCACAGTATTTTTGACTTATTTCTATTTTGCTCTTCCTCGACCCTAACACCTTGGTTTCCTTCCCCTTGCCAACTTAGTTTAAACCCTCCCTAACAGCTATATTAAACAATCCCGCCAGGATATTAGTACCTTTTGAGTTCAGGTGTAATCCATCTTTTTTGTATAAGTCATACCTTCCCCAAGATAGATCCCAATGATTTAAGAATTTGAAGCCCTGCCCCCTGCGCCAGTTACTTAGCCACACATTCATCTGCTTAATTCTGCTATTCTTACCTTCATTAGCGCGTGGCTCAGGCAGTAATCCTGAGATTATTACTCTGGAGGTCCGGCTTTTCAATTTTTTTCCTGGCTCCCAGTAATCTTTCTTCAGGACCTCCTCTCTTTTTCTGTCTATGTCATTGGTACCAACATGTACCAAGACTTCCGGCTGCTTGCCCTCTCTCCTCAGAATACTCTGGACTCGATCTGAGACATCCCGTACCTTGGCACCAGGGAGGCAACATACCATTCGGGTACCCTTGTCCAGCTCACAGGATCTCTTGTCCGTCCCCCTTACGATGGAATCCCCTGTAACTACCGCATTTCTTCTATGCTCTCTTGATTTCGGTACTGGGCAGAATGCCCGAGTCTCGTTCACTGTGGTCCTCCTCTGTCTGGTCTGCCTCTTCAACAATATCCAAAACGATATATCGATTTCTGAGGGGAACTGTCACAGGGGTGCTATCCACTACCTCTCTATAGGTAGTATCTATCACCTCCTCACTTTCTCTAATTAGCCGAAGGTCATCAATTTCCATTTCCAGCTCCTTAACATGGTCCTTCAGGAGCCTCATCTCAGTGCACCTGGTGTAGATGTAATCCGTGGGGAGGCTGGGAGTCTCCCAGGATCCCCACATCTGGCACTCCAAGCACAACACTAAACCTAGATGCATACTTCTAATGCTACTGTTTGTACTAAATACCAAAACACTGTGACTTACTCCATTACTATGAGACTCAACGGTCACAGGAAGCCTCTTCCTGTCTCCGCCAAAGCCCTTTCGCTCTGCGCCCTCTCACTCCGCAGCCCGCTCCGACGCTGCCCGCTGGATATGGCGGTTTTCTTTTTAAACTGTTCGTGCTCAACTGGCTGACATCACACGCCTGCGCAGTCTGGCCTCTCTCCTACTCTGAGAAATAAAATGTCTTCTTGCTGGAAGTCCTTGGCCTCTTACCGCTGTCTTCTTGATCCGAAGAGAAAAAGTCCAGACATAAACATCTCTAAAATCACTGCAGGTATAGGTTAGATTTTTCCACCTTTCTTCCCACTCCCTTCCCCACTACAATGCTGGTTTATATCACGCAGCACTACAAAGCATTGAAACTTCACATGCTTTCCAACCATCTTGCTTGCCGTTTCTCCTTAATAATTCCATTAACCTGTTTTTTTCACCTTTTGGCTTAAAATTCACCAATTGTATATTACTGTCTGCGTAGAATTATGGCAATGTAAAATGGAAAACAAAATTGATCTATTAAGACATTCAGGAGAAAGGTGTATGATTCTTTGTGCAGCTCTAGTGGCCTCAGTATAAGAAGGATGTGGAGGTTCTGGTGAGCGTGCAGAAGAGACTTAACAGGGTTATAGAGTATGAAATATTAAGATAAGTTGGATAAACTTGGGGTTTTCTCTGGAGCAGTGGAGGCGGAGAGGAGGCACAATGGAAGTTCACAAAATAATGAGAGACAGAATCTGTTTCCCAGGATAGAAATGTTAAGAACTAGAAGTCATGCCTTTATGGTAAGAGAGGGACAGTTTAAAAAAGATGTGCGAGGCAGGTTTTGGTTTTACACAGAGCATAGTTTCTTGGAATGGGTTGCTAGCAGTGCTAGAAACAGATATGATTGTTAGATAGACATATGAAAAGGCATGGAACGAAAGTATATTGATCATGCACAGGCAGAAAGACTTGGTTTAATCTGGCATTGTGTTCAGTGCAGACATAGTGGTCTGAAGAGCCTGTACATATACTGTGCTGTTCGATGTTCTATGTAGGTGATTAAATACGACTCGTTCATAGTCTGCCTGAAAGCTTCTAAATGGGCTACTCTTAGTCCTATGTTAAATATAGGCAGAAAGCACCTCTTGACCAGATTGATTATGGTTGTGAACTGATGTTCTGTGTCAGTCATGCTGAATACCTTGTCAAAAATGCAGATTATTTTACAGGCATTTAGCTTCATGGTGTATCTAAACCTTATTATGCTTGATAGCCGGACATCAAGGATTCTGGCTTGAAGGCGATTATTTTGATATTTGCCCTTTCACATGCAGTAATACAAAGATTTAGAAATCGATTTTCAATTTGTCTCTCTGTATTTGTGCTTATCTGTAAAGACAATCACCAACCAATTAAACATAACCAGTGAAACTTTGTAAACTTCACTGTGTTGAGTCCATGATCCTATCACTCAGAACATATCGATTTTTCCCAATCCATACATCTAGTGATAGAACAGGAAGCAATATGGGACCTCAAAGGCCATGCCAGTAGTGATGTACTGTGTAGTAATTTAAACTTAAGAATGTCATTTAGGAAAGGCAGGGAAAGCTTTTCTATTCAGTCTTAGGACAATATATTTATCAAAGAAATGGCTTTCTGTCTTATACTTCATAATGCTGCAACATGAACAGAAAGTATTTCTTCTATATTTCACAGTTTTGTAATGTATTAATTATCTGGCAAACCTAGAAGAAAGCCGAGGGGAGAAGAGCAGATTCACATAGAGTATAAATTAGGATAGACCTTTCAAAGGATCAAGATTGCTCCATTATTTAAGATTATGGTTAGGAGCTACGTGGCTTCATTATATCTTTGAGCCAAGACCACAGGTGGGTGTGGGGGAGGAGGAGACTGATTTTCATCTGCACTGCTTGAGCAGTAAACTAGCAGAGCAATCACCCTGCTTACTTCCTTGGAAGTTGGTGGGACGCAGATTGGTTCTATAACTGGTGGGTGTTCTGCAAGATTATTGTACTGGATATAGAAGGAAAAATGATTCTCTACCCTCTATAACCTTTTGAGTCAATAGTCTGTTCATTCTTGAATATTTAGTGTCTATTTGTATTCATATGGATTTCACAGTGAGGACTTGGGAAGACTATTTCTCTCATTGTTCCTTTACTTCTTGGTGGAGCTGTTTAACTAATTTCAATTGCCTGTTTCTCTTGCATGATTTTTGAAAGATGATATTGAATCATTTTCCATGCCTTCCACAGACATTGTATTCTAAATTTCAACAACTTATGTTTTTTTTTTAAATTATGCGTGTATTTCTACATGGTTTAATTGACAATCACTGTAAATTTATATTAGAACTGTTGTTGACTTTGAACACCTTTATCAAATCTTCTCTACCTTGCTCTAAGGAGAATGTACAATGCTGGATGCTGATCTGTACCACAAGCCAACTGTCCCAAAGAGTCCCAGAAAAAGCCCTTCATCCATGCGTTCAGGACGACCCCCTGCTCCATAACCTTCTATGCCTTGATAATTTGAGTACTCGTCTTAATACCCTGTTGTGGGGAAAAGTATCTTGCTATTAACCCTATGTCCTTCATAATTTTACATATCTCTTGTCACATACTACCCTCAGTCTCCTTTTCCACCAAGGAAAACAAGCGCAGACCATACCGTCTTTCCTCATAACTGAGTACTCCGACCCAGACCATGTACTGCTGAGTCATTTTTGTACCCTCCCCAGTGTGGCCATACCCTCCTTGAAGTGTTATCAACAGAGATATACACAGCTACGCACAGTATTCCAGCTGTGACTCTATGTTCATGATACGTTCTTCAGTGCTCCAAGGGCCGTTTCATTCATTAAGTATGTCCTACTCTTATTAGTCCTCCTAAAGAGCATTACCTTACTCTTATCAGGATTAACTCCTATCTGCCTTTGCTCATGTTGTCAAATGATCAAAATCATCCTGTAGCCTATGACTATCCTCCAGACAATCAATTACATTAATGTTCAAATAGATAATGCACGCAAAAAAACAGTAAGACATTCAGCATTCATCTCTGTTGTACACGACTGGTCACAGTCTTTGCCTCACAAAATTAACCCTCTGCTACCACCTTTCAGCCTCCAATTACCAAGCCAACTTTGGATTCAATGTGCCTGATTTCTTAAACCAATCTCCCAAGTGGGACCTTGTCAAAAGCTGCAAGGCCGTAATTACTAATTACCTCTGATTATTAATAGAATTTTGTTATCTCTTTTAAAAATTGATTTAAAGTGTTAGACAGGATATCCCTTAAAACTATTGCAGTTGGACACCTGCCTTTCCAAGTGCTGATCAATCTTGTTTCCTATAATTTCCCTAAAAATATCATCAGACAGCAGCTAACTGTGGAGATTTAGGATTGGATTCTTTAGCTCCTTGATTTCATTCTGTTATCCAGTGAGATCATTGGTGACCCAACTCTCTTTCTTTGAATCTCCAATGCTTCACCTAACACTTTGGATTTTCATCATAAAGATAGTATGGTTAAGTGGATTTTGAGCTATCTTGAGTTCTATGTGCTGAAATTTGTCCATTTATCCAAACCATGAACATCTTTATATAAGCTTGTGCCTTCCTCTCTATTGGTTACAATAAATGCCATCTCTTTTTGATTCATCTGTAAAGATTGAGGCGTGCCTTTATTCCATCATCTCAATCAATTTAACTCCAAGACATCCATCTGTGACACCACCAATCAAATCTAGACATTACCCCCACAACGTCACCGATCAAATTCAGCAGTATTGTTGATTATGAGGAAGATGGTTACAGGCTTCTGGATCAGATGGCAAAATGAGCAGAGCAGTGGCAGATGGAATTTGATTTTGAAAGGTATGATGTAATGCACTTTGAGAGATGTGTAAGAGTAAAGCAGACACAATGAAAGACAGATTTGCCTCTTGTGGGGAACCTAGAAGTGGGAGGAGAAAGCTATTTAAGATGGAGATGAGGATTTAACTCTTCGAGGGTTGTGAATCTCTGGAAATCTTTGAAGAACAAGGAGGTTAGGTTATTGACTGTATAGAAGGCCGATTAGGACTGATTTTTACTCTACAGGGGAATTGTGAGTTTTAGGGACAGATAGGATGGTGGAGTTGAGGTCAAGATCAAAACACCCATGAGCTTATAGAATGGCAGAACAGACTCGAGGGGCCAAGTAATCTAACTCAATTTTTATGTGATGTGTTTTTATCCTGATCATACTGATCAGAACAGTTATGTATTCTAATCACTTATTTTGCTTTAAAATGTGTATTTGAAATTTCTGAATATCTGGTGACCCTGATTTATAAGGCCCATGTTTTGCCCACAGTGACTGCATTTCAAAAGAGGTTGTGAAGTGTCTGGATGTCCTAAGATGGGAAAAGATGCACTTTCATTACACTGGACAACAGTTGTTTCCTCAAAATTTTTTTTTTCAAGAGTTGTTTCCTCAGAATTTTTTTTTTTGTTTATGATAGACTGCTTGAAGATGAACACAATATAATTTCAGACTAATTGTATCATGTAGGAATTTGGGGAAACAACAAATTAACTTTTATTGAATATAATGTGTTTAATTGCATAATGGTGCTGATGCTTTGCGATAGTTCAACTAAGTTAAAAGTATTTTGTTAATGATTTTCATTTGTACTCAGTGTCTGAGGCTTCTTGCTTAAGTGTCCAACAATAATTCGCCAGCATTGATGGTTTCCAGTTGCCCTGGTATCTTTTCTCCATGACTGCAATATCCTGGTGAAACCTTACACTTTGCTTGTCACTAACAGCACCAAGGTTTGCAGGGAAGAAGTCTAAATGGGAATGCAGAAAATGAATCTTTAGTGACATGTTGCATTTCATGGTTTTATGTGCTTGAAGCATGCTTTCAACTAGCTGCATGTAATTTGGTGCTCTGCAGATGCCGAGAAAAATTTCAGCAACATCCTTGAATGCCTTCCATGTGATTTTCTCCGGTCCCACTAGAGATTCTTCAAATTGCCTGCTTGATTTGTGGACCAACAAAAATGCTTTCCTTAATCTTGGCATCAGTTATTCTGGGAAGCATCTGTCTCAAATATCAAATTCCTTCATAGAAATTTTTGTGCCTGGTGATAGCAAATTCCATCCTTACAGTCCTGAACCCAATAATTATTAGTAAAACCTGTCCTGCCATGCAGCAGCCGCGCCGCCTAAGCATGCCCAAGCATGCCTGGACAAGATAGGAAACGTTCCAGCTTACATTGTAGGCAACATTTTAATTGACTTGAATTATGAATTGAAATAATAAACATATGTTTATTAAAAAAATGGTGCCTGATAGGGAAATTTCATGGTGATTTTCATGATCAGTAGCCCAAAATTCGTAAGATACACCTAAAGGTATTCAGGAAGCAAAATTCTTGTCCAGTGGTGCACATGGTGATGTTATAGATATTTACTAACACGCAGGCATGGATATGTCCCACAGTATTTCAATCATTAAAATGATTGGATGTGAAAATGACTGATTTCCTGATGCACATTTTTATCAGGGAACGTACTCTAATGGTGAAATCGGTATACTGTAATTGGATTCCAGCTGCTTTTTCAGATCAAAAGACCATAAAACCTGGCAAAATGAGACCTTTTGGTCCATCGAGCCTGCTCCACCATGACTGATTTATTTTCCCTGTCTACCCCATCATTCTGTCTTCTCCCCCATAACCTTTGACATCCTTACTAATTAAGTACATACCAACCTCCACTTTATATACACCCAATGTCTTGGCCTTCACAGCTGTGAATTCCATAGATTTGCCATGATCAGTCTGGCTGAATAAATACCTCCTTATCTTTGTTCTAAATGTCATTCTTCTATTTTGAGGCTATGCCCTGTGGTTCTGATCTCTCCCACTATTGGAAACATCCTTTATACATCCATTCGTTGCATGTATCTTTAAATTTCTGTAGTTTGTAATCTAATTATCAAGGTTTTAGTTGGAAACACTGTAAATCCAATCCTTCAGTTATCATCATAACTTTGAAACATTAGATTGCTTTGTTTCTCATGGCATATTGATTTAACACCAAATACAATACCTCCAAGCTCTTGCTCACATCCTTCTGGTAAGATGATTAGTGGCTATCGTCAGGCCTGTCCTCTGCATCTTTCACTATTGATTCATAGTCATGTTGATTTCTACAGCTGAGGGTCTCTGCTGTGTATTTGCTTGCCTAGCCTGCAATTTTCCCTGTCTATTAAAATGAATGATGGGAGTTTGGGATGTAGGAGGCCTCATGATCTGATGAGTGTGCAGTAGAGGACTCTGGTCTACATTTCACATTGTTTTGATAAATTTTAAAAGAGGATAAATCAATATCTGGAAGAGTAAAATAAAGCTGCTATTTATTTGCCTGGATCATCTGCTTAGAACAACACATTTTTGTCTAGTAAATGGCAGATATTTGGAACTCTGGAAAGGAAGGGGAAATTTTGAAAATCTGCAAGCTGATCTCTGGATGGTTGTGCCCCACTATTGAGCAATGGGGAGCACAAAGAAAGATTTTCCAGCTCTTAGACCAATGAATCTGCAGGCTAGTCAAGTTCAGTGGGTCCATTGATTTCCATTGCAAATAACAACTGTGACAGAGCACAAATATCAATGTAAGGTACCTTCTTTAAGAAAATGATAATTGAGTTGATGTAAACAAGAGCAAATCTGCAGATGGTGGAAATCCAAGGAACACACACAAACTGCTGGAGGAACTCAGCAGGCCAGGCAGCATCTATGGAAAGGAGTACAGTCGACGTTTTGGGATGAGACTCTTCCTCAGGATTTTCCGTCGTGAGGAAGGGTCTCGGCCTGAAACTTCGACTGCAAGTGAGTGGGGTCTTCGGTAGCAGGTGACTGATGAGGCTGAGCAGCTTGGCCAGCCAGTGGAAGGTCTGAGCATTTCAGAAATTGAGAGCAAATGAATATTTATTTGAAACTTTAGGAATGGGGACAGAGAATGCTGAGATTTTGTTTTATTTATGCCACGCTTGGGATGAAAGGAAACTATTGGAGAAACTTGGCTTAATCACAATGCACTTTCCATAGAAATTTTAGCTCCTGTCAGAATTACCCAGGTGATTTCGTGAAATGGTTGGCATCTTTTAAAATTTATATTTATAACATTAAATTGGATTGTATTTCACACCTTCAACAGCGAAGCAGATTTGACTGATTGCCCCTTCATAAACTTCAGTGCACCATAGACCAATTATAATCTTTCTTTTGTTTTGCTTTCATGATGTTTCTGGTGTTAATGCTGTGATTTCTGATTCACTTGACAGATACTTTATATTTCACTGGAAAATATAAGATTTTCACTCAGTGGAGGTTTAAACCTTTGGTCTCCATACTACCCATTATACAGAAACAGTGTATTGTGTCCCTCAATATTTAACCTAAGGCACTCAAGTTCCTCTGATAACATGTCAAACCAATAGATTTCCTGTGTAGCATGGAGACATGGTAGGTTTCAAGTTTAATAAGCAGACTTTAAATGCTATATTTGATCCTAGTCTGTCCTGATTCATGACGGCTGGAAGGTACCCAAGTGTAAACATTTGATAAAGACAGGGGACTAGAAATCTGTTTATGTCCAACTCTGACCCCAAGCATACAGGCAAGTGTGAGCCATAACCCAAAAACTAATGAGCAGGTGACCTATGCTATATCACTTCCGCATCAATGTGGATATGTCTGGTGTCATCAGTAAGAACAGTTCATCATACAAAAGAGTTGAAGACCAGAGTGGTTGTAGTAGGTAGTCAAGGGGGAAAATGCTTCTCCCAACTTCCAATCTGCTGAGCAAAATATTTAATTACCCTGTAGAGGTTCTTGCCTTTTGTGAACCTGAGAAAGTCATGCTTATTGCAATCAGGGTCACTCAAGTTCTGAAATAGCTTCTGTTCAGTCTAGGCAGAAGGACCCACAGGATTTCACCTTCGTGTTGTGGTTTGCTACAGGTGCTTTAGTGAGTAGTCTCAATCTGGTGATAAATAAACACTTGATTGTCATTCTTCAGTGTCTGAAAAAAACTGATGTTGTACAGTCAAATTTCCAGCATATGACTGGGTTTCCAACTAAACATAAACCAAACCTTGCTGCCACCTTTGCACATCAAAAACGGCTGCTTGGCTCTGGTGGTTTATAACTCAGCAGGAACCCTATGACCACAAGTGTCAGAGCCCAAACCAATTTATAATAGAGGTCAAACTCAATGCAACATATCTAAAGCAATAAATTCTGTTTATTACTTTAATAGGGTTTGGTTGTTTGATTGTGTTGTTGAAGTCTGTAATATGACTCTAAGGCAGCGGTCCCCAACCACCAGGTCGTGGACCGGTACCGGGCCGCAAAGCATGTGCTACTGGGCCGCAAGGAAAGGATATGATTTGGCGATATGAGTCAGTTGCACCTTTCCTCATTTCCTGTCATGCACTGTTGAGCTTGAACGCATGCGAGGTCATTACCCGCGCGTCATCCATGTCAGCGCGGGAAGAAGATCAACTCCTCGAGCTTGCAAATGACGGCGGGCTGAAAAGTATGTTTGACATAACATCTCTGCCGGCATTCTGGATCAAAGTCAAGGCTAAATATCCTGAGATAGCCACAAAAGCACTGAAAGCGTTGCTTCCATTTCCAACATATCTCTGCAATGAATGCAACGAAAACTAAATTGCGGAATAGACTGGACATGAGGAACCCCCTTCGAGTATCGCTGAATCCCATCACCCCTCGATAGGACCATCTTGTTGCAGGAAAACAAGTAGAGCCCAGGGCTCCCACTGATTCAGCGATATTGGTGTGTTGCAATGATTTTATATGTTCATACATGGAAAATATGTACTGTGTGTTTAATATCCAAACGTTACTTAAAATGTGATGATGCCATTGACTTATAAGTGACTTACATAACCATATAATAATTACAGCACGGAAACAGGCGATCTCTGCCCTTCTTGACCATGCCGAATGCTACTCTCACCTAGTCCCACCGACCTGCCCTCAGCCCATAAACCTCCATTCCTTTCCTGTCCATATATCTATCCAATTTTTCTTTAAATAATAATATTGAACCTGCCTCTACCACTTCTACTGGCAGTTCGTTCAACACTTACTTCAAGATCCCCTGTCCTCCCCTGATAATTGACTTATCACTATATTCATGCGAGGAAAATATGCGCTGTGTGTTTAATATTAAGTTCGTTAGATAAACCCTTTTAGAAACGAAATTGAGTGTATTAGCCACTTACCACCTATATTCCGGTCGTGATTAACCCCCCTCCCCCCACCGAACAGAGTCGCCAAAAACAATTTGTAGAAAAAAAATTGGCAAGTACACGCATGCGCATTGGTGCCCGCGCAAGGCTTCATGGTCATTGTAGTCTTTCTTGGGGTAAACACAACATATTTGATTGCTACTGTCTTCCGTTGGCAATCCTAACGCCCCACCCCCCTCTGGGTCAGCCGGTCCGCAAGAATATTGTCAATATGAAACCGGTCCGCAGTGCAAAAAAGGTTGGGGACCCCTGCTCTAAGGACTCCAACTGTACTTACTGTGCCTGAAGATAGAAATTTTGATTGTGTTGATACCTTAATAATGCAGGTTAGAATTGGTTGATGTTTCGGGCTGAGACTCTTCAGCAGGACTGGAGAAAAAAAGATAAGTCAGGATTAGATGGTGGAGGGAGGGGAGGAAGAAACACAAGGTGATAGGTGAAACTGGGAGGGGGGAGTGGTGAAGAAGAGAGCTGGGAAGATGATTGGTGAAAAAAATATGGGGCTTGAGAAGGGGGAATCTGATAGGAGAGGACAGAGGGCCCTAGAAGAAAGAAAAAGGGGGAAGAACACCAGAGGGAGGTGATGGGCAGGCAAAGAGATAAGGTTTGAGAGGGAAAAGGGAATGGGGAATAGAGAAGTGGGGAGGCATTACCAGAAGTTCTTGAAATCAATAGTCATGCCATCAGATTGGAGGCTACCGAGACGGAATATATAGAGTTGCTCCTCCAAACTGACTGTGGCCCAATGATGACACCGGAGAAGGCCATGGATGGACATGTCGGAATAGGAATGGGAGGCGGAATTTAAATAGGTGGCCACTAGGAGATCCCATTTTTTTTCTGGCTGATGGAGCATAGGTGCTCGGAGAAGTGCTCTCCCAATCTATGTCGGGTCTCACAGATGTACAGGAGACTATGCCAGGAGCTCCCAGTTTCACCTGTCACCTTCTGTTTCTTCCTCCCCTCCCCCTACCTTCCAACTCTGACTCCTCATCTTTTTTTTTCCCCGTCCTGCTGACGCATCTTGGCCCAAAACGTCAACTGTTCTCGTTTCCATGGACGCTGCCTGGCCTGCTCAGTTCCTGCAGCATTTTGTGTGAGTTGCTTGGATTTCCAGCATCTGCAAATTTTCTTTTGTATGGTATTACAACAAAAGCCATGTGATATGGGAATGTGGAAAGAGTCATGGTGAGTACTTCCAGAATGCTTCAGGAGTTTAAATTCTGTGCAAGGAACCTAGGCTCTTGATTCAGATATGAGCTTGAATCTCACAGGGGCAACTAGGGAATTTAAATTAATCTTTCTTTATCAATCTTTTTTATTGAGTTTCAAATTGATAAACATAACAATGATAATAATACAAAGAGATCGGGATTACATTAATAACGGTTAACGTATACAGACACAGACTCCGAGTAACATGTTTAATTTAAACCTCCCAATCTCTTAGTAACGGAACATGAAAAAGATTCAAAAAAATTTTTTACCCCCTACACTAAAAAAAAACAAAACAAAGACTAGGCTGCCATATTTCATTGGTTAAGATCATTATTTGACATTAACTCCGCTCCTCTATACACAAACAAAAAGGTATTCAAAGGGATTCGGAAAAGGTCAGCTTACATCATATGAAAATGTTAAATAAATGGCCTCCAAGTTTCTTCAAATTTAACTGAAGGATCGATAGTACCACTCCTAATTTTTTCTAAGTTTAAACATGTTATAGTTTGGGAAAAGCATTAAAATGTAGTAGGGGGATTAGAATCTTTCTATTTAAATAAAATGGATTGTCTGGCTATTAATGTAACAAATGCAATCAAATGACAAGCTGAAGGGGATAAATGACTCAAGTCTATCATTGGTAGTCCAAAAATTGCGGTAATAGGATGAGGTTGTAAATCAATATGCAAAACTAGTGAAATAATATCAAAAATGTCTTTCCAATAGTTTTCCAAAAGAGGGAAAGACCAGAACATATGTGTCAAGGAAGCTCACTCAGAATTACATCTGTCACAGACAGGATTTATATGACCATAAAAATGAGCTAACTTACCCTTAGGCGTACGGGCCCTATGAACCACCTTAAATTGTATCAAAGCATGTCTAGCACACATTGAAGAAGTGTTAACTAGTTGGAGAATTTTCTCCCATTTCTCTATGGGTAGAATTTAAATTAATCTAATTTAATAAATTTGGAATTAAAATAAAAACTAATCTCTACATCAGCTAATAAAAACTTCTGGAACTAAAACCCTATCTAATTTGTTAATATCCTTTATTAGCATACATACATTGCATCACTCCCTGTAGAGTTGTCCAATGTAAATGCAATGGAAAGCACTAGTTGTAGAATTTCAAAAACAGCTAGAAAACAATCATAAATAAATGTGATCAAAGAGTGTGCATTGGGGAGATCTTTATTGTAGCTGAAGTTCATCTTCAGCAGGGTTCAGTTAGGAACTAGCTGAGTCTTTGCATCATAGAGAAGTACAGCACAAAAACAGGCCCTTTTGCCCATCTGTTTCATGTGGAAAACCATTTAAACTGTCTACTCCCAACAACTTACACTGGGACCATAGCCCTCCATATCCCTACTATCCATGTACCTATCCAGACTTCTCTCAAACGTTGAACTCGAGCTCGCATGGACCACTTGTGCCGGCAGCTCATTCCACATGCTCACAACCTTCTCAGTGAAGAAGTTTCCCCTCCTGTTCCCCTTAAACTTCTCACCTTTCAACCTTCACCCATGATCTGTGTTTGTAGTCCCTCCATACCTCAGTGGAAAAATCCTGTTTGAATTTACTCTATCTTACCCTTTGAGTTTGAAAATGTCCGTACAGTTATGAGATCTGTGTATTGCTAAGTAATAATGCATGGAGTATTAATGATATGTTAATGCCCTTACTTATTTGCTGCCTCATGCCATTAGCTTCATTGTGGAAGTCTGAAAGCTTCTAGCATCCAACAATTGGTCTTCATAATTCAAGTTTTTTATTTTCTATCTATTTTCCATTTTGAATTATTGAGTAATTTTACCGCACAAGATATAAATGAGGAGTAACTTTTTGATCTATTAAATTGGAGTTGTATGTTGTGGCTGTGTGTTAAAAATGTGGCAAAGGATCATATTAAAAGTGTGAGATGTGTTCTGTACATTTTCTGTTGTGTGTAATGGTTTCTCTGCAGACTCTTAATAAATACATCTCTAAACCTAACAAGAACTGAAGAGCTACAAGACCACTTGATTTATGTATACACCCCCAAAAAATATTTCCTTCAAAGGCTGGAGTAATGTTCTATTATTGAAAGACATGGGATGACCTTCCTGTTGACAGTTATTAGGTCAGTCCTTCATTTTCATCTTATTGCAAAATTAGATGATTAATTCCAAGAAGATGTTTTATTGGCTGAGCAAGGACTAACTAATTCCTTTCATTAATTGATCAAAATATAAAATTTGCATTTTATATGCCTGCAATGAATTCAAAATGAAGTCACATTTGTAATGTGACAATCAATATTCATGCAGCAGGCTCCCTGCACTTGAACAAAGTACCAGATAATCTGTTTCAGGTTGAGGTTTAAATTCGGCTACGCAAATAGAAGGAATCCCGAATGTTTCTTCAAGCTTTTTTTTTTCATGAGTTCTGGAGAGGACTAAAGGGACCTTGATCTAAGGTTTGTTTAAGTGATGGTACCTCCAGCAAGGCAGCATTATCTGAGCACAGCATGGAAGCATCAGCCCAGACTCTGCGTTCAGATGTCTGGAAGTCACAATCTGCTGCTTCTGTGCTACCACTGAAGCAAAACTGGTTTCATTTGCAATTTAGTCACCTTCAAATTTAGCAGTTTGTTGTAGTTCATGGTTTGACTACTGTATTTCTAAGGAAAAAAGCAATGAATGTGATTGAGGTACCTTGTTAATACTTTGATCAGTAGGGTGCATTTCCATGCAGGCTGAAGAGATACTTGAAATCCTATGACATTCCTGGTAAAGTTTTATTGAAATTGTTATAACCATTGGGGCTAAATCAATGCATGCTGAACAGGTTAAAAGTGAGAAGGAGGTTTCAGTCTGAGTGACAAATTCCACCACAGGAAGTACCAATGCTTCAGTCAGTCCTAAGGGAAACAATGATCATTTTAAAAGTACAATGTCGTGTCAAAATGTGTTAAAATACCAATTTTGATCATGGTACATATGTTTTTTTTTAAATTCCGAGAGAGCCACAATATATTTTCACAGGCATAAATCCTAAATAATATGGTCACCCACATGAGGACTATGCATAATCTGGCTGATGGGCAACTATATATGTGGAAAGATGCTGTATGATCAACTGAATGACTGAAAAAATACTGAGCTTTTAAGACATTAATATATAAGAGCAGAATTAGGCTATTCAGCCCATTGAGTCTGCTCTGCCATTCAATCATGGCTGATGTCTTTTCAACCCCATTCTCCAACCTTCTCTCCATTTAACCCCTTTACAATCAAGAACCTATGATCTAATATTCTGATTGTTGTTCACCTCCCTCTTCTCTCCTGTAATGGTCCCTGTTCTCATCTATCCAGCTCTGGTATTGCTTTGTATTCCTGTTCATCTCCCTCCAGCAGTTGTCTTCCATCTTTACCCTTCTCTTTCCCCACCTTTCTCCATTTTTTTTCCTTTTTTCCTTTGTGTTTCCATCTCTCATCTACTTGCAATGGTCTTCTAACTCCACTCCACTCATCTCCCCTACTTGCCTGTCAACTTGCACCCCTCTTCAATCTGCCAATCACCTCAGAATCCTTTCTTGCTACTCCAGTTTTTGCCCTCTCTGCTGGCCATCTTGCCTCCACTCTCAGTCCTGATGCAGGGTTTCTACCGCAAGCATCAATTTCTTTCTAAACAGACCATGTATTTTTAACATGCTTGCTTTGGTACAAATGCGAGGAATTGCCAACCACCTTGCAGCTTCGACAGTGCCAATGCGTCAGGACATCAGAAGTCTGTGAACACTGTGGGTCCCAGCTGCCAGGGTCATCTACTGTTCATTATGGACACCCTTTCAGGGCAAAGTTTCCTTGTGTGACATGGGTGCTGAAGTGAGTGTGCTGTCAGCATTGCTTATTGATGAGAAGACAGAGCAACGAAACCTCGCTGGAAGCCGCCAGTGGCAACAGAACCCAGATCTATGGGACACGACGGGTGATGTTTTGCTTCAGTGGCAAAGTCCCAATGGGACTTCATCCTGGCTGAAGTGGCTAGACCTCTGCTCTCTGCAGCTTTCCTGTGTGCCCAAGAACTATTAGTCGATCTAAGTTCTGCTGGTTTGTAGATGTCAAGAACTTTGGGTCATTACCCTACTGCTCCAGTAAGTTCCTCGCAATGGCTCTGTCGAGTGCATGCACCACCCTACGTGAGTTTACTCAAACACTGGATGAATTCCTAAACCTCACCAAGCCCACATTCTCCACAAGAGTCACGGAACATGGCGTCAAGCACCACACTTCTATAACTGGCCTGCCAACCCTTGCCTGCATGCATAAAATGGACAGAGAAAAGCTGCAAACCCAAAGGCTGAGTTTGTCAACATGGAAAGACTTGGTATTGTAAACTGGTTGAATGCCCTCTGGACTTCAGCCCTCCATATGGTCCCCAAGTCTGATAGTGGTTGCTGCCCATGTGGTGGTTACTGGTGCCTTAAAGAGGCCACCACCCCAGATCATTACCTGATCCTGCTCATCCAATTTTTAGTGAATTCTGTGGGGGGCGGGGGGTGATGTTGATGTAATTGATGTAAACATCCAGAATTCATAACCACTGACATTTGGTTGGGGTTCACAAGTGATAAGGAGATTGCATAAAGGATTTTTATTGTACTTTTATTGGTGCTGAATAAGTGAGTTGTTATATTTTTTCTTAAACATAAAATGCCACCACTGTTTTAGTTGTGAAAACCTACATTCCATTCAGTATCTCAGCAGTATTGCTGGTAATTTGCATGCTGTACCTGTGCTAAACTTGATCTGCCACATAATGATTGGCTCCCTCATTTTGAAGGACAGGGATAGCTGAAATGTACAAGAGTAAATCATGGATAATTTAATTTGTATTTATTAAATGTTGTTGATACTTTAATTAAAGCAGAAATATTAATATATTTTTGAATGTGCTTGAATGCTTTGTAATGCCAGTGATACTCAGAACCTTTGATAGGATTTGACAAGCTGCTGAGGTGTTTTCTTAAAAGTCTGAGAATTTTTTCAGCCTTCTCTGTGAGCAGCTTGAGCATGCTGTGTGATGGGTCCTATCTTGTACCATGTGGCTGAAGATTGGGATTACTTCTACTAGTAATTTTTCAAAAAGGGATCTGCACAGGCTAACTGCAAACAAAAGTATTGTTCTGTCAGGAAATTCTTGGCCAATCTGTTAAAGCATAAGGTGTTGTTCCTCCAACCTGTAGCCACACTCAGGTTGGAGGAAAAACACCTTATATTCCATCTTGGTAGCTTCCAAACTGATGGCATGAATATTGACTTCTCCAACTTCCATTAATACCTCTCCTCCTCCTCATACCCCATCCGTTATTTATTTATATATAATTTTTCTCTCTCTCCTTTTTCTCCCTTTGTCCCTCTCACTATACTCCTATACTCCTTGCCATCCTCTGGGCTTCCCCCCTCCCCCTTTCGTTCTCCCTAGGCCTCCCGTCCCATGATCCTCTCATATTCCTTTTGCCAATCATCATTCCAGCTTTTGGCTCCATCCCTCCCCCTCCTGTCTTCTCCTATCATTTTGGATCTCCCCGTCCCCCTCTCACTTTCAAATCTCTTACTAGCTCTTCTTTCAGTTAGTCCTGACGAAAGGTCTTGGCCCTGCTGTACCTCTTCCTAGAGATACTGCCTGGCCCACTGCATTCACCAGCAACTTTTACAGGTGTCCCCTGCTTTTCAAACGTTCGCTTTACAAAACCTTACTGTTATGAAAGACCTACATTAGTACCCTGTTTTCGCTAACAGAAGGTGTTTTCACTGTTATGAAAAAAACAGCGCGCAATAAAAGGCAGTGTGCACCCCGAGCAGCTGCTCTCCCTCCGGATTCGCAACTGCATTCTCGCCGGCATTGCTTAAACACGTGCCTGTGAGCAGCCATTTGCAAGATGAGTTCTATGGTATCAGAAAAGCCTGAAAGAGCTTGTAAGGGTGTTACACTTTGCGTAAAACTAGACATAATTAAGCGTTTTGATCGTGGTGAACGAAGTAAGGACTAAGTGAGTTTGGCTGACGAAGATGATGTTGAAGAGGTTTTGGCATCCTATGACCAAGAACTGATAGATGAAGAGCTGATGCAATTGGAAGAAGAAAGGATAACAATCGAAACCGAATGAGTAATGATAAAGTACAACTTTAATTCTGAAAGGTTACGTCAGTTTAGGGGATATTTGCAGGATGGTTTGAGTGCTTACAAAGAACTGTATGATAGAAAAATGCGTGAGGCTCAGCAGTCAAGCAAGCCTTCCACATCAGCCACAGCAGACGACGAACCTTGACCTTCGACATCGAGGCCGGCAATCATAGGAGAAGATGAGCTGCTTGCTCTAATGGAAACAGACGACGATGAGATGACACCTCAGTGTCCCACCACCCCAACACCCAGGCCGCGGACAGATTCTGATTCGCAGAGAATGCAGCAGTAGCCGGGAGGCACACAGCACATCTTTAAGAAAAAAAGCCGAAATAAACATGCTAATTAATTAGGTACCACCTGGCATGTAATCGTCGGCCTAGATCAGAGGCGATGCAATTAATTAGCTTGTTTATTTCGGCTTTTTTCTTAAAGACGTGCTGTGTGCCTCCTGGCTACCGCTGCATGCTTTATGGATCGGTATCAGTTCGCTGCCCGGAGGGTGTGGGCCACTGCACCACCCAAACTCCAACGACTCAGTCTAACACACCACCATCAGTGTGCTCTGTGCTTTCCCAATTCAGGTAAGTGATACTACACTGCACATACATTATTTCTACTTTATATCGACTGTGTATTTTTACATATTATTTGGTATGATTTGGCAACTTCATAGCTTAAAGGTTACTGGAGAGTGCTTGCACCATGTTTTTGCCGACGGTGCTTGCATGAGATTTTCGCTACGGAGAACAGTTCAGGCAATGGTTGTGGAAAAGTATTTCTACTTTATATAAGCTGTGTATTTATCATATCATTCCTGCTTTTACTATATGTTGCTGTTATTTTATGTTTTATGTGTTATTTGGCATGATTTGGTAGGTTATTTTTGGGTCGCGAACGCTCACAAAATTTTCCCATATAAATAAATGGTAATTGCTGCTTTGCTTTACGACGTTTTGGCTTACGAACCATTTCATAGGAACGCTGTACCTTCGGATGGCAGGGGAAACCTGTATGTGTGTTGCTGTTAAAGCATGTTTGGATGAGAAACAAGTATTGGCCAGGACAATGGGAGAAAATCCTGGGAGAGGCTTTTGTGGTATTCCAGTACTTTTTATATATTTACTCAAGAAACCAATCAGTTTACCGTCTCATCTAATAGGTGGACCGTGAATATGTGCTGCAATCTTAATAATCACTTTGAGGATCAGCACAGAAATTGTTGGGAGTGGAAATGGAACCCACTATTTGTGCTCGAGAAGGAGCTATACTACTCGGGCTCACCTGTGTCTTTGACCCATGAATGCTACTTCATTATTCCTTTAGTTTTGCACTACTTACAGTATTTAGTTTGCAATTTATAGTAATTTTATGTCCTTGCATGGTACTGCTGCCACAAAACAATAATCTTCACGTCACATGACAGTGACAGTAAACCTGATTCTGATACATCGTCCTACCAGAGTAAGTGTTCATTGTTTTTTGTTGTCAGACACTTGCATGTTAATAATCTGTAAACCATTTATTATGACTTGTTTGTTTTAACCTGCTTTGGAAATAAGAAGCTCCACATAAACCAAAAAGTGATTAACCAGTTGCATGTTGCAAGTATTTGACAATATACTTAAATTCTTAAAAGTTTCAAGTCTTTGTTTTTATATTTGGATATGCAATTGAAAGCAGCAATGTCCCGATGTCATTCTATGTGACATAATCTGCATATCCTCTAACTCATTAAATAATGTCACACAAAATTTTTTAATACAAACCACTTGTGCTACATTAAACACATAATCCTCAGGGGTTTAGGATGAAAAATAGTGGATATAACATCACAAGGCTCATCTCTAAAACTGCATTTGTGTAAAAGTGAGATTGTGATTGACCTAACACATGAAGTCATCCAGTCTTCAATACTTTGATTATCTGGTACGGCTTTAATTTTATTACAGTCATGATCAACATGCAGTTACAAACTCGATCATTGTCAGAATTTACCCCTGCGCAGATCTTCCTGGAAATTTCACCTGGGGTGCTTGGGGATTGTGAAGTTTAAATTAATAACATGAAGAACGTCATGAAAGCTGGTGTTATTGCAAAACTTCTGTGAAATGGTAAGAGTAGCAATCCATGCTGGACGTCTGATGAATGATATTTCACAAAAGATATCTGTATGAGAAAAGTAATTTCAAGGATCAAGGATTTACTTTATTCACCATATACAGTACTGTGTAAAAGTCTTGGGCACCCTAGCTATACAGATGTGCCTAAGACTTCTGCACAGCACTGTATTTGTCAACATGGAGCAGAAAACGGGCTTGTAAATCTGGCAGGAGTAAAGAGTATTGGGGATGGTTAGAGTGGAGTGCTGTGGGAGGGGTGTGGGCCAGGTGGCAGAGAAGAGGTGTCTGGGGCAGTGAGGGTGGCCCAGGTGCAGTCACACTTAGCCCCAAGACACCAGGCAAGGTCATTTGATTCCAAACAATTGGTTTATTGAACTTTACAGAATGTCTGTCTGGTGCTTCCCTCCCCTCTTCCTTCCCCTTTTGCCAGCCATGACTCTCCCCTCTGTTCCCTTCCCACTCTCAGTCTGCAATAGAGACCCATATCAGAATCGGGTTTATCATCACTCACATATGTCATGAAATTTGTTTTTGTGTGGCAGCAGTACACTGCAGTACATAAAATTACTACAGTACTGTGCAAAAGTCTCAGGCATCCTAGCTATATGTACTGTTTGTGCCTAATACTTTTGCAAATTGTACATTTGCATATATTAGGACTTTTTATATTTGCACATGTTAGAACTTTGTTGTGGTGCATTGGTCAGGGTGCAGCAGGTAATGTAAACCAACAACATACAACAGTTATAAGACCATAAGATACAGGAGCAGAATTAGGCCATCAGGCCTATTGAGTCTGCTCTGCATAAGCTGTGGCTTTGTAAGGCTTTGGTCAGACTGCACTTGGAATATGTGAGGAGTTTGGGCCCCTTATCTAACAAAGAATGTGCTGGCATTGGAGAGGGTCCAGAAGAAGTTCCTGAGACTGATCCTGGAAATGAAGGGGTTAATGTATGAGGAGTGATTGATGGCTCTGGGTCTGTACTCACTGGAGTTTAGAAGAATCTTGAAAGGCCTAGATAGAGTGGATGTGGAGAGGATGCTTCCTATAGTAGGGGCATCTAGGCCCAAGTTCAAGATTATTGTCATCAGACTATAAATATAAACAACAAAATGTAACAACATTCCTCTAGACAATGGTGCACCCACAAAACATTCACACGGCACACAAAGCAAAATATTACCACAAGTAAGGTAATAAAATATAATTTAAAGTGCACGTAGTACGCAGCACAGGTAAAGAGTAAACATTTTGTTGTCCCAGTGAAGAGATTTTGGTGATATTCATTAGTCTCACAGCCCGAGGGATGAAGCTGTTACCCAGATTGGTAATCCTCATCCTGATTTTCCTGTACCTCCTTCCTGATGGTAGTGGGATGGGTGGTAGGGATCCTCTGCAATGCTTTTCGCCCTTTGTCAATAATGCTCCAGGTGACTGTCACAAATTGGAGGGAGGGAGACCCGGAGATCCTCTCACTGGTTTCACTGTCCTCTGTAGGGACTAGAGGGCACAGCCTCAGAACAGAAGGACATCCCTTTAGAAAAGAGATGAGGAAGAATTTCTTTAGCTGGAGGGTGGATGAATCTGTGGGCTTCACTGCCACAGACAGCTGTGGAGGTCAAGCCACTGGGTGCATTTAAAGCAGAGGGTGATAAATTCTTGGTTAGTAAGGACATCAAAGGTGATGGGGAAAAGACAGGGGAATAGGGCTGAGAGCAATTAGAAGTCAGTTTATGGTTTTATGTTATTATAAAGAATTACATGAAGAAGTTCAAGGTTAAAGTACAGACAAGGAATAAAATGGACATAATTACATAAATACCAGCTTGTATTTAAAATGCAAACTGCATTATAAAAGTGATTTAAGGTATTTACATTGCATTGATGGGAAGCAATAGATAGAGGGGGTGGTGGAGGCTAACCAAAATGGTTGATCAGATTAACTGCCTGGGGAAGAAACTTTTAAGATGGTGTGAAGTTTTTGTTTTAATTGCCCTATAGTGCTCTCCAGAAGAGGGCTTTTGGAAAAGACAGTTTTCAGTGTGGTTAGTGTCAGCAAAGCTATTTTCCTGCCTACTTCTTTGCCCTGGATACATGCAAGTACTACAGTGATGGTACTACCATTATGTATCAAGTTGTGGTCTTGGAAACTGAAATAAAACTAACATCTATTGGTATCAAAATTAAAATATGGCCACATATAATAAGGATTGAAAAATGCAGCAACATCTGGTCATATAATTTTTGGTACTGCTTTGAGAATAGTGAAATGTTTCAAAGCATTCTGCAGGATTGTTACCAAATAAGAAGTTACACAAGCACATATTAGTGTAGTTGACCAAAAGCTTGGCAAAAGAAGATTTTTAACCAACGTCTTAAAACAGGTGGACGTCCAGACAGATGGGTATCACTTTTACTTGAATGTGCAGAAATATGAAGCAATACAATTTTAAACTGGAAAAGAAAACTCATCTTGGGCGATAACATCTTAAATGGCAGAAGAGTAAAGTTAAACAGATAAGTTGGAGAACAAAAAGTAGCAATGTCATAGATAAAGTTATAAAATGGACAAATGGAATTTTTATTTTTGGTTCCGGACTATTGAATGTAAATAACAAACAGCATTGTTGAACATGCAAGGAATCTTATTTGACTTGCAGGTAGAGCATTGGGACCAATTTTGTTCTGAAGGAAGCTTTGTTTTCCAAATATGTGTGTTTTATAGAATTGACTGATTCATCAGTTTACCCTGAGAGTCTGCTTCACCTCATGAAATTACTCCATTATGAACAGTTCTGATGCTCTTATTGTTTGGGTGATGTATAACTATAGTGGATGTGTGATACCACTTCATGACAAGGATGCTAGATAACATTGTATTGTGGCAGGCACAAATATAACAGATGGCTTGATAGGAGATCAAGAAGATAAACAATGAAATATTGTTTCCACCAACAGCAAAAAGGAACAAGAGTTGCAAATTCATGATAGTTGACTAAAAAGAATTGCTGGTGAATTTGAAAAGAAGCCTTTACATCGAGGATGATTAAAACACAAAATTTGTGCCATTAATTACAGCAGCCGTATCCATAATGTATTAAAAGAGAAAAGAACACTGAAGCAAATGAAAAAGTGAGATTAATTAGCTGTCTCACTGCACTCTCTGTAATGCCTGTCAGAATCATAAGCACTCTGAGTTTCTACGAAGGCCAGGGAAGTTTTTTTTTGAAAGTGAGGACATTAATTATTTTGTTTTTGGAGTTGAGATTCAGCTGCCTTGTGATTAGAGTGGGACAGCCCAGTGTGTAAGATACAAATGCACCTTTAAAAATGTTGGTCATTGATAGTGGAAAAAAAACACATAACAGCATTTTACAAACAAAATAATTTCATTGTTGGATCTGAAGGGACAATGGTACCTTCAATTAATTACCATAAGAATTTTGCAAGCATTGTCCTAGAGAGAGAAAATTAAAACAAATGATAACATACTAAAGAAAATGCTACAAATCTTGGAGGCAGTTTATACAACTCCAATATAAGGGTGTCAGCAGAGAAACACAGTTATTGTTATTTGTATCTGAAACAATCAATTCAGACTGGGAGGTATAGTATACATTGCCATTAACAATGTCGTATGTACTGCAGCGTGTAGGGCATTCTATGAAGAATGGTTGAATACACGATTTTAAACAGCACATTGTGGTGATTAAAACAAAATAATTGCTATTTCAAAGTTAGATCATAAGACATAGGAACAGAATTAGGCCATTTGGCCCTTCATGTCTGTTCCGCCAATCAGTCATGGCTGATCATTATTTCCCCTCCTCAGCTCCACTCCCCAGTCTTCTCCCTCTAATCTGGGATGCCATGTCTGATCAAGCTTTACCTTAAAAGCACCCAATGACCTGGCCTCCACAAATTCACCACCCTCTGGCAAAAGAAATTTCTCCACATCTCTAATTTAAATGGATGCCCCTCTGACCTCAGGTTGTGCCCTCTTGTTCTAGAATCCCCCACCATGGGAAACATCTTTTCCACACCTACTCTGTCTAGGCCTTTCAACATTCAAAAGATTTCAATGAGATTCCACCCTCATCCTTCTAAATTGCAGTGAGTAACAAACCCAGAGCCATTTAAACGATAATGCATTTATTCCCGGAATCATCCTTGTAAGCCTCCTCTGGACCCTCTCCAATGCCAGCACATCTTTTCTTAGTTGAGGAGCCCAAAACTGTTCACAATACTCCAGGTGAGTTCTTGCCAGTGTCTTATGAAGCCTCAGCATCACATCCCTGCTTTTGTGTTCTAGGCCTCTTGAAATGAATGCTAACATTTGCTTTCCTCACCACCAACTGTTCCTGCAAGTTAATCTTTAGGATGCTCTGCACAAGGACCAGTGCTTTCCTCAGCACTACCTGTCCCTCCACCATTCTTTGTATCATCTGCAAACTTGGCAACAAATCCATCTATTCCATCATCTAAATCATTGATATACAGCATAATAAGAATTGGTCCCAACACTGACCCTGTGGAACACCACTAGACACTGGCAGCCAACCAGAAAAGGATCCTTTTATTCCCACTTGCTGCCTCCTGCCAATCAGTCAATGCTCTAACCATGTTAGTAACTTTCCTGTAATGCCACGGGCTCTTAAATTGGTAAGCAGCCTTGTGTGGTACCTTGTCAAAGGCCTTCTGAAAGTCCAAATATACAACATCCACTGCATCCCCTTTATCTATCCTACATGTAATCTCCTCAAAGAATTCCAACAGGTTTGTCAGGCAGGATTTTCCCTTAAGGTAACCATACTGACTTTGTCCTATCTTGTCCTGTGTCACCAAGTACTCCCTCATCTCATCCTTAACAATTGACTCCCACATCTTCCCAACCACTGAGATCAGGATAACTGGTCTAAAATTTCCTTTCTGCTAACTTCCTCCTTTCTTAAAGAGTAGATGACATTTGCAATTTTCCAGTCCTCTGGCACCATCCCAGAGTCCAATGATTTTTGAAACATCATTACTAATGCCTCCACAATCTCTGCCGCTACCTCTTTCAGGATCCTAGGGTGCAGTTCATCTGGCCCCGGTGACTTGTGTGCCCTTAGGTCTTTCAGTTTTTTGAGCACCTTCTCCCTTGTAATAATAACTGCACCCACTTCTCTTCCCTTATATCCTTAAACATTTGGCAACTGCTAGTGTCTTCCACAATGAAGAGTGATGCAAATTACTCCTTTAGTTCATCTGCTATTTCCTTGGGCCCCGTTATTAATTCTCCGGCCTCATTTTCTAGCAGTCCTATATCCTGTCTCATCTCCCTTTTATTTATTACATAGTTGAAAAATCCTTTACTATCCACTTTGATATTGTTTGCTAGCTTGCTTTCATATTTCATATTTTCCCTCCTAATGATTCTTTTAGTTGCTCTCCAGAGGGTTTTAAAAGCTTCCCAATCCTCTGCCTTCCCAATAATTTTTGCTTTGTTGTATGTCCTCTCTTTTGCTTTTACATTAGCTTTGACTTCTCTTGTCAGCCACAGTTTACTTTTTTGCCATTTGAGTATTTCTTTGTTTTTGGAATACATCTATCCTGCATCCTCCTCACTTTTCCTAGAGTCTCATGTCATGCTGATCTATTGTCATCCCTGCCATCATCTCCTTCCAATTTACTTGGCCAATTCCTCTCTCATACCACTGTAATTCCCTTTACTCCACTGAAATACTGCTATATCAGAATTTACTTTCCCCCTATCAAATTTCAAGTTGAACTGAATTATACTATAATCACTGCCTCTTAAGGGTTATTTTACCTTAAGCTCCCTAATCACCTCCAATTTATTATACCTGATCCCCTAGTAGGCTCAATGAGAAACTGCTCTAAAAAGCCATCTCGTAGGCATTCACAAACTTACTCTCTTGGGATCCACTTCCAATCTGATTTTCCCAATTAACCCGCATGTTGAAATCTCCCATGACCATCATAACATTGTCCTTTTGACTCACCTTATGTACTTTCAGTTGTAATCTGTGGTCCACATCCCAGCTACTCTTAGGAGGCCTATATATAACTGCCATCAGGGTCCTTTTATCCTGGCATTTTCTTACCTCAACCCACAAGGATTCAATATCTTCCAATCCTATGCCACATCTTTCTACTGATTTGATGAAGTTAACTTTAATAATTAAGTTTTGAAGATTGATGCAGGTGCTGATTGCTTCTTCAAGGAAGGGAAATGTAGAACTGGATGTTTAGCAAGGTGCCATTAGCATAAAGCAGATTGATGCTGAGGATCTATCTGGCATGACCTTATATACACATTTGGATAAACTCAATGTATAGTTCTTCCTAATGGCTAAAAACAAGTCTACAAGTCATAATGTCAACTGATCAACTCAGCTAGAAGAAAATGGCAGAAAGAACTGAGATTGTACCGGATGGAAATATTTACCATGAATAATCAAGACTATATTTCAGGAAACTCCTGGAGGACTATGAAGATATGTTTTTCTTCCTTCCTCCTCCTTTTCCAGAGCTGATGAAGGGTCTTGGCCTGAAACTTTGATTCTGTATTCATTTCAATAGATGCTGCCTGATGTGCTGAGACTCTCCAGCATTAATCTAGATTTCCAGCATCTGCAGAATGTCTTGTGTTCATAAAGATGTGCTTTCAAGATTCATTTGTAAACATTAAAGCCTACCAGGCTCACTTAAATATCAAACTGAATGCGAAACTCATTTATTGCATACCATTACTGGTATCAAATGTGCTCTTGTAAAAGAGATAACCAAATTGAGAGAATGGTATAGAATGCTTGGTTGATGCCCACTGTGGTGGTACCCCAGGCTGATATGTCCATACTGATCTTTAGAGGTTGCATTATAATTCTTAGCAGACTGGGGCTGATGAAAGGTACCTATTTGTTTGCTTGTCAAGATGTGCATACTCAATTGGCAGGGATAATTGTTTTACTGTTTTGCTTTGTTCATGCCAATACTTGCATGTGGAAATCCAATATGATTTGATAATTAGGATCCACAGAGCTTGTGTTTGTACGCCAATTTTTTTGTGTGGGTAACCGAATCACAGCAATGTTTTGATAACTTGAAAGATATACTTATCTTTTCCATAAAAGCTGAAACAAATAATTTATTTAGATCTGCCAATAGATGAAAAGGACTGCAGGACTGCTTGCTCTCTGACCTGACTGTATTGTTAATTTCCCCTTCGACTACTAAAGAAAGAGAAACCATTTTAGAGAGAAAAAGATCAGCAAAAAGTGCAACATCTGTGCAAGGAAACCTTTAGTAAATAGTCCTTTATGCTTCCTTACCAAACGTATACTAAACCTTGAGCAACACGCACAAAATACTTGAGGAACTCAAACAAACCAAGCAGCATGTATGGAGGGCCATAATTAGTCAATGCTTCAGTCCATCATTTTAGCTTGGACATTTTCATGAAGAGTATTACAATGAAGCACAGTTTCACTTCTTTTTACCACCAGCATCAAAAGAGGATGTGGACAGCTGCATTCAGACAATAAAGGAGACATTACAGAAACTGACGATGGACAGTTGATCAAACGTTATCATGAAATGTCAGCAGTTCTTCTATGTTAGAGAAGAACACTACTCTCCACATCAGGATGCACTCTTACTGAAGTATTGATGAACAGGGAGATTTGTAGATGGCTAAATTTTGTTGACAAAGTTTTGGGAGAAAAATAGGAAAAAGACCATTGAAATAGAGTAGCATTACAACCCAAGCTATAAAGAGAAATGGGTCATATGACTGTGCACTGCCCCCTCCCCCTCCTACTGTACTGGCTGGTTGCAGATGAGATGGAATATCAAGGGAGCAATGGAACTATAGGGAGAGAGAATCAGATATGTTAACATAGAATAATATTTTTGAGGAATATTAAACTGCAATAATGCTATGGAGTAGTGGCAAATCTGCAAGTTCACTGTAACACAAGGAGCAGAGCAAAAAAATTGAAGAGGATATTGACTCAGTTAAAATTGTAAAATATTAAAATCATGAATTAATTTATTTTGTTGAAATAAAACAGGAAACAATGTGGTATAGATAAACTAAATAGTAGTTAATGCATTATGTCAGGTGTATATCATGTACACAAGAAATTATGTAGATGCTGGAAATCAAATGCAGCACCCACATAAAATGCTGGAGGAACTCAGCAGGTCAGGCAGTATCCATAGAAATGAACAAACAGTCAACGTTTCAGGCAGAGACCCTTCTTCAGCACTGGAAAGGAAGGGAGAAGATGCCAGAATTAAGGGGGAGGGAAGGAGAATAATTAGATGAATCCATGTGGGTGAGAAAGGTAAAGGGTAGGAGATGAGGAATTTAGTTGGGGAGGTGAGTGGATTATTGGAGAAAAGGAAAGAGTAGGGGACCCAGGGGGATTTGATAGGCAGGTGAGAAGATGTAAGAGGCCAGAGTGGGGAATACAAAGGGGGGGGGGGGGAGAGGAAACATTTTCCAGGAGAAGGAATCGATATGAATGCCATCATGTTGAGTCTACCCAAACGGAATATAAGGTGTTGCAACTCCACCCTATGGGTGGACTCATTGTGGCACAAGAAAAGGCCATTGACTGACATGTTGGAATGGGAATTGGAATTAAAATGGCCATTGAGAAGTTCTGCTTTGGCCGAGGTATTCGACGAAGCAGTCCCCCAATTTATGATGGGTCTCATCAATGTAGAGGAGTCTGCATTGGGTGCACCAGACACAATGGACGACCCAGGCAGATTTGCAGGTGAAGTGCTGCCTCACTTGGGCGGACTGTTTGGGAGCCTGAATGGAAGTGAGGGAGAAGGTGAATGGGCAGGTGTAGCATTTCTATTGCTTGCAGGGGTAAGTGCCATGTAGGAGATTAGTGGGGAGGGGTGATGGACAAGCAAATGATGAAAGGCATGATCCCTGCAGAATGCAGAGAGTTGGAGGAAGTTTGGTGTGTTTGATATACATCATAGCGCCTACAGCCAGCTAGCTTAAGTGGAAGACTTGAATAAACTATACAAGCTTTGAGTTCCATATTTTACATATCAGGCAGTACACGCTCCAATAATTATTATTGGAGGGCACTCATACAAATGTATCTGAATTGCTTAAAGCATTCAGCACCCATGTAAAATATTTAAATTTAGTCCACTTCATGATGTGCAGTTCTGTACTTTGGGTGATGGATTTGGATGAACTAAAGTTACATTTAGGCAGTGTCCTGATAAACAGTAGCAACTATGCTTAGTTAGATCGCTCATTCTTTTATATTGCTGTTGATAGACTGGAGAATGTAATTTGTAAACCTCAGTAATTTTCACCCTGAGTGTAGTAGGTGTAGCATTGAAAATATTCCAGCTCACAGTCATCTAGAATGGTGCACAAATCCAAGCAATCATAGTCTCAAATGTCAGATTTGTTCAAGTTAGTGATTTGGAGAGAATATGAAAGTCTGCTATGAATAGAAGGAGATGTGGTTACATTACATACAATCTTTTTTCTGAATAAATTATTTGCTGTTTTGAAGCTATAGAATTAAGAAGCCCTATACAGTAATATACTTGACATCCACAAATCCTCTGCAAAATTTCAGCATGATCATTGGATAAAATCAAAGGAATGATAATTTCATAAAATTACCAACTGCTCATTAATAGATTTTTACTGGTTATGAAGAGCTATGTATTGAAGATTTTAATGATGCGGTATTGTAATGGAATTTGATGTTAAATAGTTAGATTACAGATTTGCAAAGGGCAAAGGCAGGAAGAAGAAAGAAAACTCATGAATGAACAGATTCCATCATTGTTGGTGGAATTCAGTATGGCTAAAAGTAAGGTTTTGTGCATCAGTAGGAAAGTTGGTTAGATAAATGTCCATGCATTACTGGATAAATAAATGTTACCAATTTGTTGAGAAGGTATTACATACAGGAACTGTTAGGTATAAGTAATTTTGGTCAAATATCATGCATGTTACAATGACAATGTGATATTAAAACATTTACAACTTGAGTTGTTTTTTTTGTGAACTAAGAGATGATTTAAATGATTATTGCAGCCTTTATAGAATTGTCTGCTTTACCTTTACTTCAGTTGGAATATTCACAGGAAAGGTTTGTTTCATAATGGCAATTTCATACAATTTCATTATTGGGTCATCAATTTTAATTTGAAGTGGGATCTGCTCTGCCTTCTCCAATAGAAAGAAAATTGAATGATAATTGTTTCAGTAATGGATTACTTATTACATAGCTAACAAAGTAATGGCACTTTCCTAGGGATTTGAGGTTATTGATTCCAAATGTTTAGCATGTTTTCACTACTAATGGTTCCGATTTCAAAAGAAAAACCTGGCCACTTCTGCAGTGTGTGAGTGAAGCACAATAGAAGCTCATGGTCTGTCAGGATGAGAAATATTTGGTGTTATCTTGTTTTTTCAGCAATCGTTTCTGCCACATCATGTCTGATCAGAATGGCTCATTTTCATTTTCAGCATTGTTGAATGAAAGGCTAGGTTCCAAATAAAATCTGCCATTTATTTACCAGGTTGCTGTATAGACATCTAGTTTGATGCTCTCAATCTCACAATGTTTTGTCGCTGGTCTAAACTCCTTTCTTACACAGCTCTTTTGTTCATTTCTTCCTCTGAAATCAATCAATGCTCAAGCACAATGTAAATGCTTCATTTTTGTGAATGATTTGGCAATGCAGTAAATACTCGAGAGTCCAGCTAGTCAAGTATGAATTCCTTTATTGCTTTCAAAGTCTAACTTATTGTCCCATCTTATTTTCAAGACAATTTAATCCAACACTTATTTTAATTTAGAGATGCAGCATGGCAACAGACCCTTCTGGCCCAGTGAACCCATGCCATCTAATGACAGCCATATAGCCAAATAACTACGAACCTGAATGCCTTAGGAATGTGGGATGAACCCAGAGCATGACATGGTCACGGGGAGAATGTATGAACTCCTTACAGACAGTGATGGAATAAAATCCAGGTTGCTGGTGCTGCAACAGTACCCACTCAGCCCTGAAATACCAGGCATGGTTATTTGATTCCAGACAATTGGTTTATTGATCATTACAGAATGTCCTCCTTATGCTTCCTGCTCCCTTGGCTCTCCCTGCCAACTTCCCACTCCCAGTCCACAACAGACAGCCTAATCAAAATCAGGTTTATAATCACTCACACATGTCATGAAATTTGTTTTTGTGGCAGCAATACAGCATAAGACCTAAAATTATCACTAACATGTGTCGTGAAATTTGTTAATTTAGCAGCAGCAGTTCAATGCAATACATAATATAGAAGAAGAAAAAAATAAGTAAATCAATTACAGTATACATATATTGACAAGATTAAAAATTGTGCAAAAAACAGAAAAAATATACATTAAAAAAGTGAGATAGTGTTCACAGGTTCAATGACCATTTAGGGATCGGATGATAGAGGGGAAGAAGCTGTTCCTGAATCACTGAGTGTGTGCTTTCAGGCTTCTGTACCTCCTACTTGATGGTAACAGTGAGAAAAAGGCATGTCCTGGGTGTTGGAGGTCCTTAATAATGGACGCTGCCTTTCTGAGACACTGCTCTTTGAAGATATCCTGGGTACTTTGTAGGCTAGTACCCAAGATGGAGCTAACTAAATTCACAGCCCTCTGCAGCTTCTTTCGGTCCTGTGCAGTAGCCACCCCCCCCCCCCAACCAGACAATGTTGCAGACTTTCTTGCATTTGTTATTATCACTTCATAAGACGTACAGTATTATAAAAATTGTTTCTATTGCTGACTGGGTAAAAAAGCAAATACCAGCTTGCTATATTTTTTACAGGAGAGTTGGCGTTTAAAACTGAAGTACTTCTATAATTGTACAGTACTAGTGAGGCCACAGCTGGTGTACTGTGCATAGTTCGGTCCAACTTTTCCAGAGAATGGTATAAATGAGGAGGTCCACAAGAGATGAACCGGGCTCATTCCTGGGAGTTTTTGGAGGCATTTAGTGTTTTGAAGAATGTAGAAGTGATCTTACTGACATGTGCAGGTTTCTTAGTGAGCATGACATTAGACTTCAAGAAATTTCCCCAAACGGGAGAATCTTTAATGAAGGGATGACTTTAAAAGATTAGGGGACAGTTATGAAAAGGTGAGGTGCACAAACTCTTATTTAGCTCAGTCTTTTAAAGGCAGAGGAGGTGATGAATACTTTTATGATTTATTCATTGTGGTGCACAAACATGGCGATTCTGTCTCAGTCCTGCTCACCTGACCTAGAACCTCTAGCGGTCGTACGTTGTCCATTTTATTTTCCCAGAGAGTTCTCTACCATCGCCCCGGTAGTAGTGTAGATTCTAGCATAGGCCAATGTTAGGCAGGCATGGGAGAAGCAAAACTGCGCACTGCAATGCTTTCTCGATAATTGCAGGGGATTTCAATCAGACTAACTTGAAGAAGCCTCTGAGCAACTGCCATCAACATATCACCTGTGGAACAAGAGGAGCCAACACACATGACCACTGTTAAACCACCGTGAAGAATACTTACTGTGCTATCCCACACCTACACTTTGGAAAGTCCGATCACCTGGCTGTACTTCTATTCCCAGGCAGAGACTAAAGAATGCAGCAACAGTATTGAGGACCAAGGACATATGGTCAAGGGAGGCAGAGGAGCACCTCCATGACAGTTTTCAATCAGTGGACTGGATAATATTCAGGAATTCATCTTAAAGTCTGAATGAATACAGCACAGTTCTCTCTAACTTCATCAGGACTTGTACGAATCAGTGCATGCCTTCTCAAACGTGGTACCCAAAGCACAAGCCATGGATGAACTAGCAGACTGCTGAAGGCTACATCTGTGACATTCAAGACCAGTGATCCAGAACTATGCCAGAGATCCAGATGTGACCAATGGAAGGCAATCTTAAGAGCCATAAAACAAGTCTGATTGAGGTTAGAGATAGAATTGGATGCACATCAGCTCTGGCAGGATCTGCAGGCTATTGTTTCCTGCAAAGCAAAACCTACCATCATGAATGACAGTGATGCGTCAATCCCAGGATGAGCTCAATGCTTTTTAAGCATGGCTTGAAAAGGAGAATAAAGCTACATCTATGTGAATCCCTGTAGCATCTGGTGACCCTGTGATCTCTGTCTTTCAGGCTGATGTCAGAACAGCAAGGCGTCAGGCCCTGATGGTGTACCTGGTAGGGCACTGAAACCTGTGCCAACCAACTGGCAGGAGTGTTCAAGGACATCTTCAATTTCTCGCTGCTACCGCTGGAGGTTCCCACCTGCTTCAAAAGGGTGGTAATCGTGCCAGTGCCCAAGAAGAGCAGGATGGGCTACCTTAACAACTATCGCCCAGTGGCACTCGCGTGTACTGTGTTGAAGTGCTTTGCGAGATTGGGCATGGTTAAATCAAATCCTGCTTAAGTAAGGACCTGGAACTTTGTTATCTCCACAATAGTCTATAGTGGATGCAATCTTACTAAATCTCCACAGCCATAGATCACCTGGACAATAGTAATACTTGCATCAGTTTTCTGTTTATTGACTACAGCACAACCTTCACATCGTCATACCCTCAGTTCTAATCAAAAAGCTCCAAAAACTGGATCTCTATACCTCCCTCTGCAATTGGATCCTTGACTTCCTCACAGAGAGGCCACAGTCTGTGCTGATTAGAAATAATATCTCCTCCTTGCTGACAGTCAACACTGGTGCACCTCAAGGATGTGTGTTTAGTCACCTGCTCTACTCTCTCTACACCCATGACTGTGTGGCTAGGCACAGCGCGAACACCATCTATCAATATGCTGATAACACAACTATAGTTGGCAGAATTTCAGTTGATGATGAGGAGGCGTACAGGAATGAGATAGATCAGATGGTTGAGTAGTGTTGTAACAACAGCCCTGCGCTCAACATCAGTAAGACCGAGGAATTGATTGTGGACTTCAGTAAGGATAAGTTGACGAAACATACACCAGTCCTCATCAATGGATCTGAAGTGGAAAGGATGAGCAATTTCAAGTTCCTGGGTGTCAACATCTGAGCATTTATCTTAGGCTCAGCATATTGATGCAATTACAAAGAAGGTATGACAGTGGCTATATTTCATTAGGAGTTTGAAGAGACTTGGTATGTCGCTAAAGAAACTCACAAATTTCTACAGATGTACCATGGAGAGCACACTAACTGTTTGCATCACATCTGGTATGAAGTGGCCACTGCACAGAATCAGAAAAGCTACAGAAAGTTGAAAATTTAGCCAATTCCATCATGGACACTGGCCTCCCTAGTGCCTATGACATCTTCAAAAAGTGATGCCACAGAAAGGCATCATCCTTTAACGACCTCCATCACCCAGGACATGCTGCCTTCTTATCGTTACCATCAAGGGGAAGGTACAGGAGCCTGAAGACACACACTCAATGTTTCAGAAACAGGTTCTTCTCCTCTGCCTTCAGACTTCTGAATGGTCAATGAACCCATGAATACTTGCTCAGAACTTTTTCCCTCTCTTTTTGCACTACTTAATTTATTTTTTTATGTATACTTTTTATCATAATTTATAGTTTTTATTACTATGTATTGCAATGTACTGCTATTTAAAAAAAAACAAATTCATAACATATGCCAGTGATATTAATTCCAATTTTGATTCTGATTGTTCAAGACGGTGGTGAATCTTTGGCGTTCTCTATCATTGGATAGATCATTTGAGAAACTTAAAGACAAAGTAGATAATTCAATGATCTTTAAAGAAAATTATAACACATAGTGAAACTGGCACAGAAAAGGAAATGAGGCCTGTGGCAAATCAGCTGGGGTCCAGTTGAATGCTGGGGCGGGATTTATGGGTTGAGTGGTCGATTCCTCCCTCTTCTGTTGTTCTTGTTCTTCTCTTGTTTACTTATGGGCCAAGCACCCACTCTCCTTAATCACAGCTGTCAGCCGAGTGCAGGAAAAGTTCACTTCTTCAATGAAATCACATCTTTTCTTACAGATTTTGGGAAAAACTGTATTTGATGCTCCAAGTGCAGCCTTACCAGCATCTTTTAAAAATTGAATCATAACTCCTGGCTACTGCACCTGCATGCTAACATTTTGCGATTCATACTATGACTAACACAACACCCTTTTGTATTTTCTGTATTGTATTATTTTATAGTCTTACTTAATTTAAATAATGTTTACTTTCCTTCTTCCCAAAGTATATTCTTTCATTTTCTTTTATACTCGAACTGTCCACTTTTCCCACTTACACCTATATACTTCTGGCTGTGTCCTCTTTGCAGCTTGACACCATATCTCATCAAATCTGCTGATAATACACCATATAGTATACTTGATCCACAGAGATGAACGGGAACACACTGCAGAAAGTCACGGATATAATTTCACAGATGTAGGTAGTCATACATTTGCAGTCTCCCCCTCCCACAGCATAGCATAAAGTATGCACATGCATGTACAGACGTACATGAAGCCTGTTGTCACCTACTGCTTACTGTTGCTTGAAGTGACAGCATCTTAATCAGAGCAATAAATACAATTTTGTTCTGGCAATATAAATGGAAATCCCACTGAGGTTAAAGAATTCAGCTTGAAAGCCATACTTAGGTTAGGATTTTTAATTTACCTTGAATATCAAGGGAAAAATACAATGAATTTTAAAGTAGTGGCTGCAACATCTGCCAACAAAGCTGTACCAATAAATATGCCTGAAACTGCATGACCATTCTAGTGCAATTTTATAGAAAAGATTTGATAAATGGCTCACTGAAGGTGTTAGTTAAGAATTGTCAAATTAAGGCAAATTACTATGCCTGTAGAAATATTTGAACATGAACGGGCTATAAATGCTGTACCGTCAATCTGTTTATAACTAGTAATTCAGAGGCCTGGACTAATGATCTGGAAATAAGTTCAAATCCCTCTGTGACAGCTAGGAAATTCAAAATTTATTCAATTAAGTAAATTGGAAATAAAAAGAAATTGGTAATAGTAAATGAAATTACCAGACTTGAAACCCCACGTGGTTCTCAGTATCCTTTACAGAAGGACATCCATCCAACCAATATGCAACTTCTGATTTGCAGCAATGTATTGAATGCCTCTTGAAATAATGTAGAAGTCCCAACAAAGGCTTGTGAACTTTGTCGGTTCTTCTGATCAACACAAAATGTTGGAGAAATTCAGCAAGTCAGGCAGCATCTATGGAAATGAATATATAGTTGACATTTTTGGGCTGAATCCCTACTTCAGGAATTGGAAAGGAAGGGGGACAAAGACAGCATGAGAAGGTGGTTGGGGGAGGGGAAGGAGTGTAAGCTAGTAGTTGATAGCTGAAGCCACGTGGGTGGGGAAGGGTGATGAAGTAAGAAGCTAGGAGGTGATCAGTGGAAAAGGTAAAGGGCTGGAGAAGAAGGAATCTGATAGGAGTGGAGAGTGGACCATGGGAGAAAAGAAAGGAGAAGGAGCTCTAGGGGGAGGTGATGGGGAGGAGAGGAAAAGAGGAGGTAAAGGGGGTGGCAGGGTGAGGAAATGAAGATGGAAAAGGGAGGGGGAAAAATTACCGGAAGTTTGAGAAATCAATATTCATGCCCTTCCGGTTGGAGGCTACTCAGACAGAATACAAGATACTGCTCCTCCATCCTGACAGTGGCCTTATCATGGAGGACATGGACTAATATGTTGGAAAAGGAATGGAAATAGGAATTAAAATTGGAAAATGCTGCTTTTTGCGGATGGAGCAAAGGTAATCAACAAAGCGATCTTCAATCTAAGTCAGGTCTCACCAATGTAGAGGAAGCCACATCAGGAGCATTGGATACGGTAGACATCCCCTTCGGATTCACGGATGAAGTATTGCCTTATCTGAAAGGACTGTTTTGGACCTAGAATAGATGTGAGGAAGGAGGTGTAGCACTTCTACTTGCAGTGGTAAGTACCAGAAAGGTGATTAGTGGGGAGAGATGAATGGACAAGGGAACCATGGAGCAAGCGATCCCCGGAGAGAGTGGTTGGGAAGTGAAGATGCTTTTGCTGTTAAGGGTGCCATTGAAGATGGTGGAAGTTGTGGAGAATGATGTGCTGGATGTGGAGGCTCATGCATGGTAGGTGAGGTCAAGAGGAACTCAAAAGTTCAAAGTAAAATTACACAGATGTCACTACATACAACCCTGAGATTTCTTTTTCCTGCGGGTACACTTGGCAAATCTATAGAACAGTAACTGTAAACAGGATCAATGAACAACAAACTGTGCAAATGCAAATATAAATAAATAGCAATAAATAATGACAGCATGAAATAACAATATAAGAGTCAAAAAATGAGTGTAGTCAGAATCAGAATCAAGTTTATTTTCACCGGTGTGTGACATGAAATTTGTTAATTTAGCAGTGGCAGTTCAATGCAATACATAATATAGAAGAGAGAAAATGTAATAATAAATAAAATAAAAATAAGAAATAAACAAGTAAATCAATTACAATATATGTATATTGAATTGATTTAAAAACGTGCAAAAACAGAAATACTGTATATTAAAAAAGTGAGGTAGTGTCCAAGGAAAATGTCCATTTAGGAATTGGATGGCAGAGGGGAAGAATCTGTTCCTGAATCGCTGAGTGAGTGCCTTCAGGCTTCTGTACCTCCTACCTGATGGTAACAGTGAGAAAAGGGCATGCCCTGGGTGCTGGACGTCCTTAATAATGGACACTGCCTTTCTGAGACACCGCTCCCTGAAATTGACCTAGGTACTTTGTACCCAAGATGGAGCTGACTAGACTTACAACCCTCTGCAGCTTCTTTCGGTCCTGTGCAGTAGCCCCCCCCACCCCCCCACCACCCATACCAGACAGTGATACAGCCTGTCCGAATGCTCTCCATGGTAATTTTTGAGTGTACTTGATGACATGCTAAATCTCTTCAAACTCCTAATGAAGTAGAGCCTCTGATGTTATCCTCTTTTGTTCAAGAGCCTGATGGTTGAGAGATAGTTTTTCATCCTGGTGGTGTAAATCCTAAGGCCTTTGTACCTTCTACCTGTCAGCAGCAATGAAAAAATGGCATGGTCTGGGTGGTGAGGATCTTTGGATGCTGCTTTTCTATGGCAACGCTTCATGTAGATGTACTCGATGGCTGGGTGGGCTTTACCTGTTATGTACTGGGCTGAATTCACTACCTTTTGTAAGACTTTCTGGTCAAGGGTACTGGTGTTCCTATACCAGGCTATAACACAGCCAGTCAGCACACTTTCCACCACACATCTATAAAAGTTTGCCAAGGATTTTGATGACATACAGAATCTCTTCAGACTCCTGAGGAAGTCGTGCTTTCTTTGCAATTATATTTATATGATGGGTCCAGGACGGGTCCTTTGAAATATTGACAAAAAGGAATTTAAAGTTACTGACCCTAACCACCTCTGATGCTCCAATAAATGGACCTCTGGTTTCCCTCTCCTGAAGTCTGCAATCAGTTCCTTGCTCTTATTAACATTAAATAAGAGGTTGTTGTTATTACACCACTCAGCCAAATTTTCAATCTCCCTCCTGTATACTGATTCATCGCCACCTTTGATATAGCACACAACACTGGTGTCATCAGCCAACTTGTAAATGGCGTTGGAACTGTAGTTAACTCTTCCCTGTTAAGGTATGGGGAAAATGGGGTGAGGGTGGATGTCTGTGAAATGGAGGAGATACAGGTGAGGGCAGATGTACTATCTAGTGACTTGTGCCAACAATTAGCGGAGTCAGTCAGGCAAATATGTGCAGAGAATTGTACTTAACTGCTAATATCCTGGACTTTTACCATCATGAGCCCTGACTCTGTCCTCCTTCTGGTAGAATGGATTCTCTAGAGATATGTGTACAGTATTATATAGTCAGGAATGAATGGCCCGAGGAAGTACACCCAGATAATCATAGAGAAATACAGTATGGATACAGGCCCTTTGGCCCATCAAGTCCATGCTGACCAGAATAGTATCCCAAAATAAACCAATATTTCATCCCAGCATGTTCCCTCCTCTAGCAGTGTGATAAAACCAAAGACCAATGTTAGTTCATTTGTTATTCATATTCGTTTCTCACTAGATGAAGAAACGTTTTATGCCACTCAAGCAGTCAAATCTCAGCAATACATGACTGGGTTTGAAGAGTGATAAGAAATATTTATGACATACCTTCCAGACAATGATCTTTTTCAGTAACTAAATTACAAATCACAAGCCACTTGCCATAGAGTGGCATTGATACTGCTGACTGGACCAAAAACACCGTTGCTGAATGGTGTGAGAGGGCTTAACAATAACCAGGTACGTTGGAGTTGAGTGTCCTGAGATGTGATTCACCTCTTGATTTCCCAATGCCTTTCCACCATTTACTGGATGCAAGTAACAGAATACTGTCCACTTATCTGGATGAGTACAGCTCTAGCAACACTCAAGGAACTCAACACCATCCAGAGCAAAGCAGCAAATTAATGCCACAAGCCATCCACCATTCAACACCACCACCCCCACAGTGCATCATGGGAGTATTGTGTACTATCTTGAAGTGGTAAGATTTCTGGAATATTAAGAAGTAAACGTATGGTGATCAGCCAAGAAAGTAGAGATGAGGCCAAGATTAGTTCTGCCATAATAACCAAATAATGGGTCAAGGGATGGCCCACTCCTAGTTCACATGTTTTCTTTGCACTTAGTTAAAATTCCATTGGAGAACTTTATCGAGGCTTCTTGGGCAACACACACCAAACCTCCAGGACTCAAGGAAAATAGCATTGGAACATTCTATATCTGCAGCCTCCCTTCCAAGTCACCATTCTCTTATCTTGGAACCATACTGCCATCTATTCATCTTCGTTGGGTCAAATTGCTGAAAATTCCTTTCCAGCAACAGCCTGGGACTCACCAAATGGTCTGAAGTTATTTCATGATGTGATTAACCACCACCTTTTCAAAAGAACTGAGGTTGGGAAATCAGTGTTGGTCTTGCTGGTGAAAAATGAATCTCAGGGTTGTATATGGTGGCAGATATGTACCATGATATTAAATTTACTTTGAACTTTGAGTGATCATTACGATTTGAATACCATACTTTATCTCAAACAAAGTGAGCGAGTGAAAATGCAATCAAATGGACCTCAAACCTGTCCATATCCTTTTACAAAGACTGCATTCTCTGGAAAAGAAAATGTGTAATGAGTTATGCTTCGACCTGTCTTGTGTTGTCAGTTAACATGGTTACCATTTGCTTTCTATGTTCATTTTACAACATTAATACAGATTGTAAGTGGTCTAGTGGTATTTCTCCACCAATAGCCTGCCAAATTGAAATGACCCATTTATTTCTACTCTTAAACCAATCTGCTATCCTTGCTGTTATACTGCACAAAACTGCATGAACTCTTAATTTGTTTGCAACAACCTTTTGTATGTTGCCTTATCAAATGCCTTCTAAAATGTGAGATATACTACTTCCATTAGTTCCTCCTTGTATAACCTGCTAGTTGCACCTTCCAAAAAAAACTCTTCAGAATGTTAAATAGAGTTTCCTTTTCATAAAACTATATTAACTTTATAATCCTCACCTGTTGCAATGTCCTTAATAGTGGACTTCTAAGGTTGAAATTAGACTTCTCTGTTTTCTTTATTTTCTTCCCCACCCCCTTGCTCTTTCGCCCTTCCTCTCTTTTTTTCGAATAGTGTTATTACATATCCTATATTTTCTTTTGGACATGTTACACATTTAGGGTACTTTAGAAGATCTCCACTAATACATTCAATATCATGGCTATTTCCTCTTTACATATACCATGATGCAGACCATCATGCCTGAGAAGTCTGTTGTCCCTTGCTCTTAATTCCTCTGAAATGTTTCATATGATAATAGCACTGATCTTCTCACTCTTGTAACGCCCTTGGTTCCTCACTATCTCTGGTATTTTTCTCGTGCCTTCTACCATGACAACAGAAGTTTCCTTTTACATGCCCGGCCACAACCATGTAATTTTTTCTATTCTGCTTTTAAGAGATAAAATTTACATTACTATCCCCTTGCTTATTATGAAGTTATTCTCATAATTTTCTTTTGTTTCTTGCTAGTTTATCCTCGTATTCTCCCAATGCTTTGGTTTCCAATACCATTTCCTAAAACCCTCCCATTCTGCAGACTTCCTGAACTTCTGGGCAAAATTCTAATGTTGTTCTTTTATTTATTACCATCCGTTTATTCATCATAGACTTTTCAAAGAGAATTTTAAATTCCTTTCTAATAATATACTTACTGAGGATTTTGAAATATCTTTTTTTTGTCAGGGAACTTATTGATTCAATTTGCCAACCTTCCTTCATCAATTTGTTCTTCATGTAATAGGGCTGATTTAAGTTCAGAATGTAAGTTTATGAGAGTATTGTGATATCTCTGAACTCAAATCTCCACTGCAGGTAACCCAATATCCTGCTCAGCTGGTACAATGAAGATCCAGGACAATTAATTGCGCTTCTGAAGAGATACATCATGAAATCTAAAATATTATGAACACAAGAGATTCTGCAAATGCTGAAAATCTAGAGTGACACGTATAAAGTGTTGGATGAACTCAGCAAGTCAGGCAGCCTATATGAAAAGGAATAAAAATATCACATTTCTAAGCATCGATCTCTTCTTATACGATTAATATATCTTGTTTCTCTACATAATGCAAATTATAAAATAGCTAACATTGGCATTCATTATAAACTCTATCAGGTTTTAGCACAGAAATTAAATTAAACATATCATAATCAATGCATTGTGCCGATCAGCCTAATTATGGAAATGTGCAGGTACTTCACAAAAGTGGTAATTGTAAAATAAGTGTTGACTGCTAATTGGACACATAAACAACATTGTGGACTTGATTAATTGCCAACAGATACTCTTGGCAGCCATTCCAATGATTGGTTATTTTAAGGCATTCAAGATTGCTCTATTTCAGCTGACCACTCACACCCCTCTTTACATCAGCGGCACAGCTGTGGAAACGGCGAGCAGTTTCAAACTCCTGGGAGTGTGCATCTCGCACAGCCTCTCATGGTCCCCAGACACATTATCTAAAATCAGGAAAGCTCACCAATGCCTCTACTTTCTGAAGAGGCTGACGAGAGCTGAATTATGCACATCTATGCTCGTGTCATTCCCACAGATGTGCATCAGAGAGTATCTAACAAGCTGTGACACTGAATGGTACAGAAACTGCCCATCGCATCACTAGCGCCAGCTCACTCAACATCAAAGTTATGTATAGAGAAAGGGTTGGTAATATCATGAAGGATCCCACCCAGCCTGCTTATGAACAGTTTGTCCTACTCCCATCAGGTAGCAGGTTACTGAGCATCTTCAGGACCATCAGCCTCAAACACAGTTACTTTACCCAAGCAGTAAGGCTGATCAACACCTCCACACATTAACCAACCTTTCCACACTCTAACCACCACTACTTTGTTATTTCTTGTCAGACACCTTACGTACCGACACTCCTACTCCTGTGCCAAGTATCTCTTTATGGATATATAATGAATCTATGTAAATAGCAATCTTATGTATTTATATTATTATGTATTATTTTAATTATTATTGTGTTCTTATTGCATTTTTTGTGTTGCATAGGATTCCGAATAACAATTATTTTATTCTCCTTACACTTTTGTTGGAAATAATATTAAACAATCTTGAATCTTCATTTTGAACCTTTACCATCCGAATGAGGAGTGGAGTAGCTGTCAACATTTCTGGATGATATAATCATGTGATACAATTTTAAGATGTATTTGGTTAGAAACTTCACTTGGAAAGGTGTTTTTAAATGAAATAATTTTGCAGCTATGGCATAAGTTATTTAAATTTATAGTTTACTTGCAAGAATGCTTAACACTCAATTCCATTGAAGTCAATGTTCTGAGTGTATGTGGCATCAGAAATGTTCTCTCTAATTTTGCATTAAAGCTTAAGGCAAATATTTATTCTGCAGAATATTAGCATGTTGCGTACTGGAACTGAAATTATAGTCCTTTTGTTTTTTTTAATCAATAATTTAGACCAATCCTCCATGATCTTGACTGTCTTTAAATCGGATGCATTATTGTTGTACAATCTAGCACCAACTCGCTAATTACATGTATCAGGTTCTATGTTTCTTTTCTCTTATACCATTATCAATTTCTATTACCTTAGAGACTTTTCCCTCTTCCTAGCTTTGATTGAGCGCACAGTTGATACTCATCTATGGGTACCATCAATCCCGTCATCAGTTCGTATCAATAGCTCTTTGCCTCTGAATCCTGAAGACCCAAGTGAAATTGGAAACTTTTCCAGTAAAGAACATTTGTATGAATGATTTCCAAAGACAGGCATGTTCTACTAGAGCTGCTATTTAGGGGCCTTTAGTATTGATATTAAAATAGCTGTTGCTGTTAAGATTTTATTAATATTCCATGGATAAAATTAAATGTAGATGTTGTCAATGCAAAGTTTCTGTAATCTCAAGATTTTTTTTGTAAAAAATGTCACATTTAATAAACACAGCTTCTAAAAATATATAGATAAGTGTGAATGAAAGAAGCTCAGGTGTGTTATTGAACCTGATCAGTCAAATTCAAGGCTGGAGAATTTTTGGTAACTTTGATATCAGTTCAGTTTAACTGAGACGTTATCTGATGTAGATGATATGATTAATTTTGTCAATTCAATATTTCCTTCGAATCTTCTTCCTAGGTGTTGCTACAAACATTCACAGTTAGTTCTGACTGCACACCTGGATTCCAGCAGAAGAAATATCAAGTCTTACCGTCCTCAGAATATAAAAAGGACCAGTTCATTTTGAAAGGTAGGCTTTTGTTGGTCATCAGGTGAAAAGATAATATTGATATCTCAAATTTGCCCTTGTCTAGGTTTCATCATCATTATCTTAAGTTTCTTCTTACACGATGAGATCTATTTTATTGGACCTGTGTGATACGTGTTGTTCAACTTGGTGCCCTTCCAAACGATTAAATTTCATATCACAACTTGAAGCTATTTCTGTTAATATCTGTCAGACTTTGCTACTCGGACTCTAAGTAAGATTATGGGTACAGTATGAAAGCAAAGGTGAAATCAGTCTATTTCTTGAATGTGGAAATGTATCACTTCTGATGAGATCCGATCCTATCTATTAATTTTGTCTCTCTGCTTAATCCAAATACCCATCATGGACAAAGATTTCCAAAAACGGGGATGGATTTTTTGGTTTGGCTATGGAGGCATTCTGAATGGAAGATGGGTTGGTTTTCCAAGCTGATTTTAAAGTTCAACTTTCCATTTACCCTATTTGAATAATTACATTCCATGTTATCGTGCAATTATAAAGTACAATTTTCTGTCAAGTGTTGTTTTAATTTGGGTTTAAAAGCATTGCTGGGAGTTTTGAAAAGCATTGCACATTAACCAACCACAGTATAATGGTAAGTGAATAGCACTGTATATTTTTTAAATTGTAATGTAAAATCAAGTCACTTCAAGTTCTGGAAAAGTACTGAAAATACATTTTTGTGATAGATCTTTTTACAGCTATAACGACCGTAGGTTCTTAAAGTTTCCATAGTTGCGGGTGGGGCGTAGTGGGGATAAGCTCCCACTACTTATTTAATTCTCCCAATGGTGAGCGTCTCAAATAGTTTCTGACAACCAAGTCCAGCTCCTGGTCTTCACGTGTGGCTTAGCTACTAAGCCCTGTGGAACCATTTCTACTGACAGGAAAAGGGGCAAAGGTGGGTTTAGATTAAAGTCTGTCACGAGCCTTGTGGCCCATCAGGCCAGTGCTTATGCTGGTTTCCGTGGCGTGAAATGACTGAGAGTATGAGACTCCCCCCACCCCCCACCTCCAGATAGGACGCCAGTCTATCACGAGGTTAACGCCCAGCATTGTAAAGATGGGTTACTGGTGCCTTAAAAACAGTTGCTTTAGACAGATGGAGCTTGTCAGTCATGGTTGACAGCTCATCTAGGAGAAGGAAAACTCTGATCTCAAACCTCTGCTGCCTTGTGGCTATACCCACTCATGGGGAAGGCTTCAGGAGTAAACCCAGAAGAAAAATCTGGAGTTGGAGTCTCTTAGGCAGTCCTACATTGAGTTCAATGCTGACTGACAACTCCTGTGACAGCCCTGGTCCCTTTTGGTCTCTCACTTTCCTTTGGATCCATTTGCTTCATGGAAAGGTGGGGGCTGCTGCATATACAACAGCTTGCTCTCCATATTGTACTGTCCTGGTTTGCGTACTGGCTTGTGTATCCTGTAGACAGCTACAATGCAGTCTCCATGGTTGACCCCAACTCATACAAGGACACCTAGGTCTTTTGGAACATCATCGTTTCACCAGTTGATAACCACTTAAATGCCTTACTTTTCTGTATTGCGCTACAAAGTAAATAACTTTTTTCCCTATGTTATATTGAATTTAGTACTTTCTTAATCATTTGTCTACATGCTTTGAAGCCTGTCTGCAGCCTCCACACAATACTCTTGATCTTTTGTGCTGGTTCTTGATTCTGAGCGATTTTTTTTTTGCTGCTTGTCCACGTAAATGGAGGAATTTAAGCTGGGGGCTTATATGGGAGGCAGGGTTTGAGGGTCAGCACAACATTGTGGGCTGAAGGGCCTGTACTGTGCTGTACTATTCTATGTTCTATGTATGCTGGCTTCCTGAATGTAGTAGATGTTGACAAGGAAATCACTGCCCAGAGGCTTTACCTCCACCACAACCACTTACCCTTCCAGGGAATTCATTTCCATAGATGCTGTCTGACCTGTTGAGATCCTCCAGCATTTTATGTGTGTTGCTCTGGATTTCCAGTGTCTGCAGATTTTCTCTTGCTTATGTTTTACTGCTTTCCCTGCAATCTCTCCTATACCCTTATAACTTGTTTTACTTGAAATTCCATAACTTTGTGTCCTAAAAGTATTGGATTAATTATAACAGCATGTGAATCAAAGTGTCAGAACTAGTTATTCTATCTCACTTACTTACTGCCCCTTAAGCTGTTGGCACTTAGGGCAACAATGAAGGTCCTCCATCTCTACCTGTCCATTCAGTTGCACACAGATATGGAGGGATTCTTCATTGCTGTTTCTGTAACACATTTTTTTTAACAGTTAGGATTGTTAGCCCTGAATTGAACCTGGAGAACCAGTGCCCCACTCTTAGTCTGGCCTCTACACTTTGACCCATTTGGCATGGTTCACCCTACCAAGAGCCAAAGCACAAGGCCCTGACTCCAGCCAACATAGCTCTCTGGGTCTTTGAGGCACACAAGTCTACAAACCCAGCAACAAGTTTGTGGTCCTGTTGGAGGTTATCTGCCTCAAGGAGATCTTTATTTTGTATGGCAATTTCATTCATTGAACACTTCATCTTGCATTAGCCTTACTCTCCATTGATGATGCAAGACAAAATATTTATCTTAAGCTTACGTTCTTAGAAATTCATCCTTGGTCAATGGAGCTAAATGTGCTGTATAGTAATGTAAACATCTTGCATCTGCTCCTGAAATTCAATCCACTGAATTCCATGAAATGAATTGAAAAGGTGGACTACAAAGCCCGGATGTTACCATGTAGTGTAGCACTCCTGAAACGGGTGATTTAGGAAGTTTCTGAGTTATCTTCATAACACATTTAAAACTGAGGTTTGAGCATGTTGCCCCAATCTAGAGGATTGACAATACATGCGAGATCTGAGTTTTGTATCCCAGGGAATCGACATTAATATTTAAACTTTATGCTTTTTAACTGAAAATAGAAATGTTCCATTTAATATATTTGATAGAGAATGGAAATGAAGACTTCAGTTAAATTGGGGTGAATTATTTTTTAAAAAGCAATATTACTGGAGCATTTTCAAAGATATTCTTAATATATTTCACCTGTGAATGTGTTGGGTTTGTCTTCTGTGTCCGGTGCTCCCAGTGCGGCCTCCTCTACATTGGTGAGACCCATGATGAATTATGGAACCACTTGTGTCGAGCACTTCTGCTCCATCTGCCAAAAGCAGAACTTCCCGGTGGCCAAACATTTTCATTCCAATTTCCATTACTGTTCTGACATGTCGGACCATGGCCTCCCCTTGTGCCAAGATGAGGCCATGCTCAGGGCGGAGGAGCATCACCCCATATTACGTCAGGGTAGCCTCTAACCTGATGGCATGAATATCGATTTCTCCTTCCGGTTTAAAAAAAAATCCCTGAACTTACCCTCTTCTTCTATTCTCCAGTCTGTCTTCTTGTCTCCTCTCCCCTGCCTATCACCTGTTCCTGGGTCCCCTCCTCCTTTCCTTTCAGTTACGGTCCATTCTCCTGTCCGATTCCTTCCTCACCAGCCCTTTACCTTTCCCAGCCACCTGGCTTCACCTATTACCTTCTAGCTATCTTCTTTCCCCTCCTCCCCACCTTTTTATTCTGGTGTCTTCCCCCTTCCTTTTCAGTCCTGAAGAAGGGCCTCCAGCCAAAATGTCGACTATTCATTTCCATGGATGCTGCCTGACCTACAGAGTTCCTCCAGTATTTTGTGTGTGTTGCTCAATATACACCAGTTCTCATACAGTCATTGAAGATTCGGACTTCAGTAAATATCCTCAATAGAGTCATAAAGTGACACAATGTAGAAAAAGGCCCTTTGGCCCAACTCATCCACGCTGACTGAGCTGCAAATCTGGCATAGTCCCATTTGCCTGATTTTAACCCCTATTCCTCTAAGCATTGCCAAAATATTTACCTGTCCAAATATCTTGTAATTGTACCTGTCTATAACATATGAGTAGAAATTAGAAGTCTTACATTTATGAAAGTATTTTCCTTCAATCCTTTAAAATCTTGCAGATACTGTAAATCTGATACATTGTCTCTCTGGTAATGTGTGTTCTTTTGTCAATATTCTGACCCCCTCACTGTTCCCCTTCACTCATTGACCAACTTACCCTGTGTACAATTTGTCCCCATGGTCATCTCAGTTTTGCCTAACAGGATATCTCACTTGCCCATCATTTCTGCAGCTTTGCAGCCAGGTAAACATCTTTTTTCTCCTGCCCACTTCTGAGGAAGTGTTTTTGATATTAAATATTAATTTTATTTTCTTCCCACTGATGTATTTCCAAAATTTTCAGATTTTATTCCTTCAATTCTTACTGCTTATTGCAACATGGTAGAACAGTGAAGAATATCTGTCGGATAACAGGATAGCATGGGACTAGTACATTACTCCCCACCACCAAAATGATCCAGCATTATTCAGATGCCAAAGATAACTCTTACCGGCATTTCTTCAAAGCCAACTATTTCCTCTCATCCTTCAGTTCAGACATTACCCCTGTCATCTCCAATGATGACAGTTTAAGAGTTCTCCTGGGTGGCTGTAAACAGGCAAGACTGCAGCTTGAGGCCTAGTCCTTGCTACGATCAAAGCCTCACAGCTCCCCCGCCATCTACCAATAAACCAGTGACTTGCAACATTCCACATTAACAATGTCCAACATGGACTCGCTATCACAAGAAAAGCAACTAAGACAATTACTTGCTGTTAGATTGCACACTACCTTTGCACGCAGTCTCCTCCAATGCCTCTCCAATGCAGGCAGCAACGCAATCCACACGAAGCCCAGCTCTTTCAGTTCCTCCACCAATGAGCAAGTCGCTGATGGGGTTCTCAATGTCCAGCAGGGTCTTGAAATCTTTAAAAAAATACATTTAAAAAAGATAATACACCTTTGGTGGGCCCAGTAGGCACTGCATTCAAGTGCGCCACCATCTTACTGGAATTTGGACCCATTTTATGTGCTCTTGCTTATAGTTAATATTTGGCTTTCAACACAAGTGTGGGCCAAGTGGTTAAGACATTGGACTAGCGACCTGAAGGTCGTGAGTTTGAGCCCCAACCGAGGCAATGTGTTGTGTCCTTGAGCAAGGCACTTAATCACACATTGCTTAGCGGCGACACTTGTGCCAAGCTGTATGGGTCCTAATGCCCTTCCCTTGGACAACATTGGTGTCATGGAGAGGGGAGACTTGCAGCATGGGCAACTGCTGGTCTTCCACACAACCTTGCCCAGGCCTGCGTCCTGGAGAGTGAAGACTTTCCAGGCGCAGATCCATGGTCTTGCAAGACTAACGGATGTCTTTATTCAACATAACAATTTAAAATTAGTAAATCCAATTTTATTCCTTCACAAAAGCAACAAAAGACTTTGATCTATGAGCCTGAAATTTCCAAGCATAACATCTTGTTCACTGAGGAAAAACCACAGTACCTATAGTAAGTGAAATCTAAGGGCAATGTTATACAAAAAAAAACAGCTACTTCACAGTCTTTGAACAACTGAAGCAATGATTCAGAAAATAAGCTACAGGAGTACAATGTCCACAAGCTTAAATCCTTATTTCTTTAAGATAAGCAAAATTTATGAATAAACTTTATTCAGGTCAGGTACGTCTTTGTCTTAATAGTTGAATGAGAATTGTTGTTTAGGATTTTGTGTTATTTCTACATTAATTAAAAAAGGCTTGCTCACTGAACCGTTTATCCGAGCCAGCAGGGGATTTATAATAATTTTCAATGCTTAACTCATGTAGCATGACTGAAAGTTGAAAAGAATGAATCATCTTTTATGATTGAAAATCACATCTTGTGCTCTCATGATGTGATTTCAATTACAGGAAGAGCAGAAATAACCTCCCCAACCAAGAATTATTCAGAACAGAATTTATACAGAAATCACATCTTCAATTTTCAGTGATTTTTTTTTCAATGTTCTTTCCCTTTTCCTTTCCTCTCTGCCCTCCGGATGCATGCTACTGATATACAGTAATAGGATTTCTACATTGTTGATAAGATGGAACTAGATTTATCCTTCAAATATGAGACGAGAGCAAGGGGTACAGTTTAGATGAATTAGGACTATTGTGGATGTGTGCAACAGTCAGCTTCTGTGATAGCCCTCGATATCCATGGTGACTTTCCACAGATTGACTGGAAAGTGCACTGAAAGGGAGAATTCCATTTCCTTTCCTGCCATTACACCAGGGTTCAGAGGCATATTTTGCTTTCTTTGAATTCAACTAATTGACCTTAAATGGGAGTCAGACTTGAAGCTGGTTGTAGTTTTAACTCCGAGAGATCCCCATTAAGTTTGAATGCATATTTTCTTTAAGGACACTTGAAAGACATACATTTATTTGTATGATGTTTTGCAATATCTCTAACTTTCCTTTTTAATAAAGACTAAAAAATTAAATTACCTTCAAAGAAATACAAAGAATCCCAAAATGTATGTGACAGTACTGAAAGAAAAGATCAAGTGGTCAAAGTTCATCTTGGGTAGTGACTCAAAATGGGTGATATTCAATTGGACACTTATTATACGTAGCACCTGACATTAACTTTAATTGACATTAATTCATTTGAACACAACATGCTGTGCTTGTTAAGTTGAAGATCCAAAGTCATTTTTTTGTGCCACAGCTTGAAAATAATTTATAAAGTCTTCAAATTCTAAATTTTTATTAGTGCAGTCTTGCCCTTCACATTAACTGCTTAACTGTTATGCCCTTTTGATGACTTTAATATCCCACACAAAGCCTCTTTGATCACTGCTCTGTATTCCTGCTTTCAGATTTTTCATTTGGTTTGTCAGTCAGTTAAAGAGATTTTTGGAAGAAAGTGTTAAACTTCTTGCCATGTTGTCATTAGAAGGAAAATTTAGCTTCTGATAAACTTTGGAAAAGGTAAATATGCACACCACACATCTGTCTGCTTCAAGCAGTGACATTTATGATCACTATGATATGAAGCTGCTGTAAAATATGTCCTATTTTGCAAAGAAGTTAGACTGATTTAATTAAAATAACATGTAATTTAATCCAATTCAAACCATGCAAAAAATGGTCTGAAGTTTCTACAGTAAATATTTCACACAATATAAATCTGGGAGATTTTAGCTTAATTCCTGGTTAATTTGAAACTTCAGGGCAAAAGAAAATATGCTATAAGCTAACATGGTAAACATCTTTCTCAATTTTGTCTATTATAAACTGAATATTACAAACAATAAAATAGATCACTTAGCAATGTTAAAGCTCTTGGGATTCATGAAAACTGCAATGACATCAACTAAGCTGTAGGAAAGCTAAGATTAGCAGTGATTGCCTGTTTTTCAAAAAGGAAGGAAGTATCTAGTAAAAACAGTGAAGGGTGGAAGTTATCAACAGCCCAAGGAACACCTGTAGAGAGAGAAATAGAGGTGACGTTTTTGGTTGTTGTCTTTTCATGAGAATTGTAACTGACAACTGAACATCAGGTTGAAGTTACTGAGGACTTCTAGCTCTTTGTTTTATTACAGATTACCATCACCTGTAGAACATTGGTTGGAAAGTACAGAGAATTCTGGCTAATTGGGACCAGCACATTTTGAGCCAATTAAATGGCTGCCCTAATTAGACCAAAATTTCATGGAAATAGTTTTTTAAAAAAATGAAAAAAGACGAACTGCCATTTAACGCTGTAAGTAGTCACTCCTAAGTTGTTAGAGCAGTTGGGGAGGGTTTAAATTAATCTGGCTGGGAGGTGGGAACTGGAGTGAAGGGACTCAGGATGGGATTGATGGTAAAATAGACTGTCAGGAAGGGCAGGCAGATGATAGGATAAAATTGCAGTCAGCAGGGTGAGTATCAGTGTATTAGGGACGTAGAATCAAAAAGGGTAGCAAATATAGTACTCAGAGATATATCTCAATGCATGGTGTATAAAAAATAAGGTGTGTGATCTTGTTACACTATTACAGGTTGTCAGGTATGATGTTGTGGCCATCACTGAATCATGGCTGAAGGATGGTTGTAATTAGGAGCTGAATGTCCAAGGTTACATGGGGATTAGAGGGATAGGAAGGTAGGTAGAGTGGGTTGTGTGGCTCTGCTCATAAAGAATGGCATCAAATCAGTAGAAAGATGTGACATAGGATTGGAAGATGTCGTATCCTTGTGGGGTGCATTAAGAAACTGCAAGAGTAAAAGGATCCTGATGGCAGTTATATACAGGCCTCCCAGTAGCTGGGATATGGATCACAGATTACAACAGGAAATAGAAAAGGCATGTCAAAAGGCCAATATTATGATGATCATGGGAGATTTTAACATGCAGGTCAATTGGTAAAGTCAGGTTGGTAATGAATCACGATAGAGTGAGTTTGTTGAATGCCAGTGAGATGGCTTTTGAGAGCAGTTTGTTGTTGAGACTACTAGGGATCAGCTATACTGGATTGGGTGTTATGTAATGAACGGGAGTCAATTAGGGATCTTAAGGTAAAAGAACCCTTAGGAGGCTGTGATCACAATATGACTGAGTTCAACTTGAATTTCGATAGGGAGAAAGTAAAGTTGGACATAGGAGTATTTCAGTGGAGTAAAGGAAATTACAGTGGTATGAGTGAGGAGTTGACCAAAGTAAATTGGAAGGAGATGCTGGCAGGGATCTCAGAGCAGCAATGCTGTGAGTTCCTGGGAAAATTGAGGAAGGTGCAGGATAGATATATTCCAAAAATAAAGAAATACTCAAATGGCAAAATAGTCCAGGTTGACAAGGGAAGTCAAAGCAAATGTAAAACAAAAGAGAGGGCATGCAACAAAGCAAAAATTAGCAGGAAGATAGAGGATTGGGAAGCTTTTAAGAGCCTATGGAGAGCAACTAAAATCATCATTAGGGAAAAGATGAAAGCTAGCAAATAATATGAATGTGGATAGGAAAAGCTTAGTAAGTTAAAAAAAGAGGGGAGTAGATATAGGACCGATAGAAAATGAGGCTGGAGAAATAATAACTGGGGACAAGGAGATGGGAGATGAACTAAATGAGTATTTTGCATCAGTCTTCCTGTGGAATAACTAGGAGTATGCAGATGTTGAAGAGTAAGATGAAAGAGAAGTGAGTGAAGTTACTATTACAAGCGAGAAGGTGCTCAAAAAGCTGGAAGACCTAGGGGTACATTAGTCATCTGGACCAGATGAACTACATCCTACAGTTCTGAAAGAGGTAGCAGTAGATTGTGGAAGAATCAGTAATGATCTTTCAAATATCATTGGACTCTGGCAGAGTGCCAGAGGACTAGAAAATTGCAAATGTCACTTCACTCTTTAAGAAAGAAGGAAGGCAGAAGAAATAAAATTATTGACCAATTAGCCAGACTTCAGTGGTTGGAAAAATGTTGGAGTCAATTGTTAGGGATGAAGTTGCAGAGTACTTAGTGACACAGCACAAGATAGGACAAAGTCAGCATGGTTTCCTTACGGGGTAATTTTGCTTGATGAACCTGCAGGAATTCTTTAAGGAGATTAAAAGTAGGACAAATAAAGGGGATGAGTGAATGTTATATATTTAGACTTTCAGAAGGCCTTTGACAAGGTGCCACACATGAGGCTGCCTATGAAGTGAAGAGCCCATCATATTACAGGAAAGTTACTGCCGTGGTTAGAGCATTGGTTGATTGGCAGCAAGTGGGAATAAAAGGATCCTTTTCTAGTTGGCTGTCAGTGACTTGTGGTGTTCCGCAGGGGCTGGTGTTGGGACCGCTTCTTTTTATGCAGTATGCCAATGATTTAGATGATGGAATAGATGGCTTTGTTGCCAAGTTTTCAGCTGATACAAAGATTAGTGGAGGGGCAGGTAGTGTTGTGGAAACAGGAAGGCTGCAGAAGGATTTAGACATATTAGGAGAATGTGCAAGAAAGTTGCAAGTGAAATACAATGTTGGAAAATGCAAGGTCATGCACTTTGGTGGTGGAAATAGATGTACAGACGATTTTCTAAACAGGGAGAAAATTGAAAAATCTGGGATGCAAAGGAACTTGGAAGTCCTTCTGCAGAACACCTTAAAGGCTAACTTGCAGGTAGAGTCAATGGGGAAGAAGGCAAGGGCAATGTTAACCTTCATTTCAAGAGATCTTGGATACAAGAGTAGAGATATGATGCTGAGGCTTTATAAGGCACTGATGAGGCCTCACCTTGAGTATTGTGAACATTTTTGGGCTCCTCATATAAGAAATGTTGTGCTAGCATTGGAGAGAGTTCAGAGAAGATTCACAAGGATGATTCCAGGAATGAAAGGATTATCATATGAGGAACGTTTGGCTCTGGGTTGCATTCACTTGAGTTTAGGAGGAGGAGGGGGAATCTCATTGAAAACTTCCGAATGTTGAAAGTCCTAAACAGAGTAGATGTGGAAAGGATGATTCCCATGGTGGGGGGGGGATGGGTGGTCTTGGAAAAGTGGGCAGCACCACAGGATAGAGGGCATCAATTTAGAACCAAGATGCAGAGAAATTTTCTTCAGCCAGAGGGTGGTAAATTTGTGGAATTTGTTGCTGCAGGTAGCTGTGAAAGCCAGGTCATTGGGTGTATTTAAGGCAGAGCTTGATGGTTTCTTGATGGAGACAGCATCAAAGGTTATGGGGAGAAGTCTGGATTGTGGGGCTGGAGGGTAGAAAAAAATCAGTCGTGATTGAATGGCAAAGTATACTTGATGGGCCAAATGGCCTAATTCTGCTCTTATGTCTTATAGTCGAACTCAAAAGGCCAGGCAGCATCAATGGAAAAGAGTAAACAGTCTATGTTTCAGGCCAAGACCTTTCATCAGAACTAGACAGGAAGGGGAGAAGTCAGAGTGTGTTGCTTACAGTACTATAAAACTTTGTATTAGTTCCTCATAGTTATCAGTAGAGTAATTCATCCGTGTTGCTGGTGCAATCCTTTGACTGCAAATAAACAAAATCAGCACAAATATCTAGTGTAGATAATGGACTGCCTTCATACAATGCTACTGATGATTGCATTCTCCAGGTCTTCATTATCATTGTAACATTCAAGATGATCGTCAAGACCTTCAAATTCTTTGTAGGTCCGAACCTGTTGAAGTAGCGAAATTGTTTCATTTTTGCTCCTGGCCATTTCTGGCATTTTCAAGCCTGAATGCTTAAAACTGCACTGAGCAAAACAGTTCTGAAATGTCTTATTGCTTATTTCTCATCAACTATTAATGATGGAAATCACTGCTATTTGTCCACACACAGTTGATGCTATTTAAAAATTGTTCGTTTTAAACACGGTGTTGTGCCTAACAGCCACACAAGTACATGCTTCTGATGCTAGGTAGAAACTGTTTGGCAACAGAGTCCCACCCAATTAAGTGGCATAGTTTCATAAAGGGTTATGGGGAAAAGGCAGGTAGATGGAGCTGAGTTTACGGACATATCAGACATGATCATATTGAATGGCGGGGCAGGCTCAATGGGCCAGATGGCCTACTCCTGCTCCTATTTCTTATGTTCTTATGTTCTAAATAAACAAAGGGAACCTTGGTTATCTTCTTGATTAATATATGTTCTTTAAGATTTGTCCCAAGTAAGCAGCTGCCCCGATTAACTGATGGCCCAATTAACTGGAAACCACTTTATTATTTGGAGCATTGCTCTTTTTTTAATATGAAGGACCCCAAGATTTGTTGCTAAGGGAAAATGGCCCTACTATAGCATTCCCACTTGGTAAGAATCTATTTACCTTTTGCTGATAGAGAGATGGTCAAGCCACAGAAAATACCATCAAGAACATGTTTCAGGATGTCCATGGCACTCAATAAAAATTCTGAAACCACCAAAAGATAGAAACATAGAAAACCTACAGCATAATACAGGCCCTTCAGCCCACAATGCTGTGCCGAACATGTACTTGACTTAGAATTTATCTGGGTTTACCCATAGTCCTCTATTTTTCTAAGCTCCATATACCTATCCAGGAGTCTCTTAAAGGACCCTATCATTTCCACCTCCACCTCCACCACCGTTACCGGCAGCCCATTCCACGCACTCACCACTCTCTGCATTTTTTAAAAAAAAACTTACCCCTGACACCTCCTCTGTACCTACTTCCAAGCACCTTAAAACTGTGCCCTCTCATCTTAGCCATTTCAGTCCTGGGAAAAAGCCTCTGACTATCCACACAATTAATGTCTCTCATCATCTTATACACCTCTATCAGGTTACCTCTCCTCCTATGTCGCTCCAAGGAGTAGAGGCCAACTTCACTCAACCTATTCTCATAAGGCATACTCCCCAATCCAGGCAAATCCTTGTAAATCTTCTCTGCACCCCTTCTATAGTTTCCACATCGTTCCTGTAGTTAGCTGACCAGAACTGAGCACAATACTCCAGGTGGGGTCTGATCAAAGTCCTACATAGCTGTAACATTAGCTCTTGGCTCTTGAACTCAATCCACATGTTGATGAAGGCCAATGCACCGTATGTCTTCTTTAACCACAGGGTCAACCAGCGCAGCAGCTTTGAGTGTCCTATGGACACGGACACCAGGATCCCTCTGACCCTCTACACTGCCAAGAGTCTTACCATTAATTCTATATTCTGCCATCATAGTTGACCTACCAAAATGAACCACCTCACGCTTATCTGGGTTGAACTCCATCTGCCACTTCTCAGCCCAGTTTTGCATCCTACCAATGTCCCGCTGCAACCTCTGACAGCCCTCCAAAATATCCACAAAATCCCCAACCTTTGTGTCATCAGCAAATTTACTAACCCATCCCTCCACATCCTCATCCAGGTCATTTATAAAAATCAGTAAGAGTAGGGGTCCCAGACAGATCCCTGAGGCACACCACTGGTAACCAACCTCCATGCAGAATATAACCCATCTACAACCACTCCTTGCCTTCTGTGGGCAAGTCAGCTCTGGATCCAAAAAGCAATGTCCCCTTGGATCCCATGCCTCCTTACTTTCTCAATAAGCCTTGCGTGGGGGTACCTTATCAAATGCCTTGCTGAAATACATATACACTACATCTACTGCTCTACCTTCATCAATGAGTTTAGTCACATCCTCAAAAATTTCAATCAGGCTCGTAAGGCACCACCTGCCCTTGACAAAGCCATGTTGACTATTCCTAATCATATTACACCTCCCCAAATGTTCATAAATCCTGCCTCTCAGGATCTTCTCCATCAACTTACCAACCACTGAAGTAAGACTCACTGGTCTATAATTTCCTGGCCTATCCCTACTCCCTTTCTTGAATAAGGGAACAACATCTGCAAATCTCCAATCCTCCAGAACCCCTCCTGTCCCCATTGATGATGCAAAGATCATCCCAGAGGCTCAGCAATCTCCTCCCTCACCTTCCACAGTAGCCTTGGTTATATGTCTTCCGGTCCCAGTGACTTATCCAACTTGATGCCTTCCAAAAGCTCCAGCACACCCTCTTTCTTAATATCTATATGCTCAAGCATTTCAGTCCGCAATGTCATCCCTACAATCGCCTTTTCTGTAGTGAATACTGATACAAAATATTTATTAAGTACCTCCACTATCTCCTCTGGTTCCTTACACACTTTTCCATTGTCATACTTGATTGCTCCTATTCTCTCACATCTTATCTGCTTGCTTGTAGAATGCCTTGGGGTTTTCCTTAATCCTACTTGCCAAGGCCTTCACATGGCCCCTTCTGGCTCTCCTAATTTCATTCTTAAACTCTTTCCTGCTAGCCTTATAATTTTCTAGATCTCTATCATTACCTAGTTTCTTCAACCTTTTGTAAGCTTTTCTTTTTTTCTCGACGAGACTTACAACAGCCTTTGTACACCACGGTTTCTATACCCTACCATCCTTTCTCTGTCTCATTGGAAGGTACCTATGCAGAACACCATGCAAGTATCCCCTGAACATTTGCCACATTTCTGCCGTACATTTCCCTGAGACCATCTGTTCCCAATTTATGCTTCAAAATTCCTGCCTGATAGCTTCATATTTCCCCTTATTCCAATTAAATGCTTTCCTAACTTGTCTGTTTCTATCCTCCTCCAATGCTATGGTAGAGGAGATAGAATTGTGATCACTTTCTCCAAAATGTTCTCCCACTGAGAGACCAGGTTAATTTCCCAATACCAGATCAAGGACAGTCTCTTCACTTGTAGGGTTATCTACATATTGTGTCAGGAAACCTTCCTGAGCACCCAACAAACTTCACCTTATCTAAAACCCTTGCTCTAGGGCGATGCCAATCAATATTGGGGAAACTAATATCTCCCACCACGACATAGGAACATAGAAAATAGGTGCAGGAGTAGGCCATTTGGCCCTTCAAGCCTGCACCGCCATTCAGTATGATCATGGCTGATCATCCAACTCAGGACCCTGTACCTACCTTCTCTCCATACCCCCTGATACCTTTAGTCACAAGGGCCATATCTAACTCCCTCTTAAATATAGCCAATGAACTGGCCTCAACTGTTTCCTGTGGCAGATAATTCCACAGATTCACCACTCTCTGTGTGAAGAAGTTTTTCCTAATCTCAGTTCTAAAAGGCTTCCGCTTTATCCTCAAACTGTGACCCCTCGTTCTGGACTTCCCCAACATCGGGAAAAATCTTCCTGCATCTAGCCTGTCCAATCCCTTTAGGATTTTATACGTTTCAATAAGATCCCCCCTTAATCTTCTAAATTCCAATGAGTATAAGACTAGTCGATCCAGTCTTTCATCATATGAAAGTCCTGCCATCCCAGGAATCAATCTGGTTTACCTTCTTTGTACTCCCTCTATGGCAAGGATGTCTTTCCTCAGATTAGGGGACCAAAACTGCACACAATACTCCAGGTGTGGTCTCACCAAGGCCTTGTACAACTGCAGTAGTACCTCCCTGCTCCTGTACTTGAATCCTCTTGCTATGAATGCCAGCATACCATTCGCCTTTTTCACCACCTGCTGTACCTGTATGCCCACTTTCAATGACTGGTGTATAATGACACCCAGGTCTCGTTGCACCTCCCCTTTACCTAATCGGCCACCATTCAGATAATAATCTGTTTTCCTGTTTTTGCCACCAAAGTGGAGAACCTCACATTTATCCACATTAAATTGCATCTGCCATGAATTTGCCCACTCACCTAACCTATCCAAGTCACCCTGCATCCTCTTGGCACCCTCCTCACAGCTAACACTGCCGCCCAGCTTCGTGTCATCCGCAAACATGGAGATGCTGCATTTAATTCCCTCATCTAAGTCATTAATATATATTGTAAACAACTGGGGTCCCAGCACTGAGCCTTGCAGTACCCCACTAGTCACTACCTGCCATTCTGAAAAGGTCCCGTTTATTCCCACTCTTTGCTTCCTGTCTGCTAACCAATTCTCTGTCCACATCAATACCATACCCCCAATACTGTGTGCTTTAAGTTTGCACACTAATCTCCTGTGTGGGACCTTGTCAAAAGCTTTTTGAAAATCCAAATATACCACATCCACTGGTTCTCCCCTATCCACTCTACTAGTTACATCCTCAAAAAATTCTATGAGATTCGTCAGATATGATTTTCCCTTCACAAATCCATGCTGACTTTGTCCGATGATTTCACCGCTTTCCAAATGTGCTGTTATCACATCTGTGATAACTGACTCTAGCATTTTCTGCACTACCGATGTCAGGCTAACCGGTCTATAATACCCCGGTTTCTCTCTCCCTCCTTTTTTTTAAAAAGCAGGGTTACATTAGCCACCCTCCAATCCTCAGGAACTAGTCCAGAATCTAAAGAGTTTTGAAAAATTATCACTAAATGCATCCACTATTTCTTGGGCTACTTCCTTAAGCACTCTGGGATGCAGACCATCTGGCCCTGGGGATTTATCTGCCTTTAATCCCTTCAATTTACCTAACACCACTTCCCTACTAACATGTATTTCCCTCAGTTCCTCCATCTCACTAGACCTTCGGTCCCCTACTATTTCCGGAAGATTATTTATGTCCTCCTTAGTGAAGACAGAACCAAAATAGTTATTCAATTGGTCTGCCATGTCCTTGTTCCCCATTATCAATTCACCTGTTTCTGTCTGTAAGGGACCTACATTTGTCTTAACCAATCTTTTTCTTTTCACATATCTATAAAAGCTTTTACAGTCAGTTTTTATGTTCCCTGCCAGTTTTCTCTCATAATCTTTTTCCCTTTCCTAATTAAGCCCTTTGTCATCCTCTGCTGGACTCTGAATTTCTCCCAGTCCTCAGGTGAGCCGCTTTTTCTGGCTAATTTGTATATTTCTTCTTTGGAATTGATACTATCCCTAATTCCCCTTGTCAGCCACGGGTGCACTACCTTCCCTGATTTATTCTTTTGCCAAACTGGGTTGAACAATTGTTGTAGTTCATCCATGCGATCTTTAAATGCATATCCACCGTCATCCCTGTTATTATTGCATCTTTCCAGAATCTATCTCTCTATCTGCTCCTGAATGTCCCTGTTACTATTGGGTGATCTATAAAAAACACCCAGTAGAGTTATTGACTCCTTCCTGTTCCCAACTTCTACCCACAGAGACTCAGTAGACAATTCCTCCATGACTTCCTCCATTTCTGCAGCCGTAATACTATCTCTGATCAACAGTGACACGCCTCGACCTATTTTGCATCCCTCTCTGTCCTTTCTGAAACATCTAAAGCCGAGCACTTTAAGTAGCCTTTCCTGCCCCTGAGCCATCCAAGTCTCTGTAATGACCACAACTTCATAGCTCCAAATACTAATCCATGCTCTGAGCTAATCGGCTTTGTTCCTGATACTCTTTGCATTAAAATAGACACATCTCAAACCATCAGTCTGAGCATATCCCTTCTTCATCACCTGCCTATCCTCCCTCTCACAGTCTACAGGCTTTCTCGATTTGTGAGCCAACCACCCCTACTTCCATCTCTCCAGTTTGGTTCCTGCCCCCCAGTGATTCTAGTTTAAACTCTCACCAATAGTCTTAGCAAACCTCCCTGCCAGGATATTAGTCCCCCTCAGATTCAAGTTCAACCTGTCATTTTGGACAAGTCACTCCTGCCCTAAAAGAGGTCCCAATGATCCAGAAATCTGAATGCCTGCCTACTGCTCCAATCCCTCAGCCACGCATTTATCCTCCCCCTCACTCTATTCCTATACTCAACTGTTTTAAGGTTCGTTTTAAAATATTAGTAGCAGCAATCAATATAAGTAAAGGACTCTTCTTGAATGTTTATAATTTGTCTTAAAGAGGAAAATAACTATGAAACACATCTCCTATTCCCTTGCCTACGCTTCCCTGCACTTCTCGGCCAATGTCCCACAGTCAAACACAAGCACAAACTTAAGCAGGCAGGGGTGTCTTGCATCATATGACCAGGAGCTGTTGTTTACCCAACACTGTAATGGAAGCTAGAGGGGCAACATAAACTAGCAGATTCCAGCATTCCTTCCAGCTCTCAGGACCTGCTGAAACTTGGTACAGGTTAAACCTAATACAGAGATTGTTTAAAATCAAATGGAAGAAATCAGCTGCTGGCAAGTAAAAAATGTCATTTGATTTAACCCCTTTCAAAGTTACAGGAAAATTTTTATTAGCCTGGTAGGTGGGCCAAGGATTGAGAAAACATTTTCAGTGTTTCAAGTACATTTTGGGAAATCAAACTAGGGTGGAACTTGTACAGTGAATGGTTGGGCACTGTAGAGTGTTGCAGAACAGTAGGATCTAGGAGGACACATGTATAGCTTGTCGAATGAAGCATCATGGGTACACCAGGTGGCTAATCTGGGCAATGAGTCATCATCAAGAGCATTGACTACAGGAGCTAGGACATCATTCCACAGTTAAACAAGAAATTGGTTAGATTAGAGTTGGAGTATTGTGTTCACTTTCAGTCATCCTGTTATAGGAAAGACATCGTTAAACTGGAGAGAGTGCAGAGGAGATCCATGAAGATGTGACAGTACTTGAAGGTCTGAATTATGGGCAGACATTGAGCAGGCTAGGAGTTCATTCTTTGGAATGTTGCAGACTGAGGGGTGACCTTTTATTGGTGTATAAAATCATGACGGACATGGATAGGGTCTTTTTCCCAGGGATAGTTACCCAAGAATGAGAGTAAATAGGGTTTTAGGTGAGAAAAGAAGGATTTAAAAGGGACCTGAGGGACTTCTTAATGCAGAGGGTGGTATGCATATGGAATGAGCTGTCATAAAGAGTAATTGAGGCAGGTACAATAATAACAATCGAGACATTTGGATAGGAAGGGCTTGGAGGGAGATACGCCAAATGTGGACAAACGGGAGGCAGCATGTTTGATAAAGATGAGTTGTACCAAAGAGGCTGTTTCCATGTTGTATTATTCTCTCTCAGATACTATTTAAAAGCTCTCAGCTATTTATTTGTATATATGTGGTTTCAAAAGAATTTATTGTGAGAAGTTTATTTTTTTTTACTCTTTTATACATTAGCAGATCCAAGTGAGTAACTTAGGGTGAGAGGCTTGAGAGGAATGAGCCAGGACGGAGGCTCACAGTTGTCAAAGTTCCAAGTAAACCTGTTAACAAAATACATATATGTCACTGGTCCTAGGAGTCATCCTAAGATCCATTTTCTTGCGAGCATTCACAGTAGGTGGAAAGATCAAGGAAAAACACAATGGAGTCAACGCCTTTCAGTGACCATAGTTGGGTGCCTGCGATGAGATGGCTTCCTTGTGGCCGTTTCTACATCAATATTCTGAGAACTCGGCTGTCAGCAGAGCACTCTGCTTGAAGCTGTGCTGAGGGAAATGATGTAGCCAGCAATATCAGGGCCACACATATTATATTCATGTCATATTCAGTCAAAGATACTGGGCACCGTAGACTGATCAAGCATTTAATTGCCCATCCCTTGTTCCTTTCAGAACGTGGAGTTGGGTTGTCATCTTGAATTGCTGTTGTCATTGAGCTATGGGTCTATCCAACTATGCCATCAGAGTGAGATTCTCGGGATTTTGACCCAGTCAGTAATGGTGAAGTTACAAATAGTGATGCATTTCCAAGTCAGAATGGTGCGTGCCTTGGAGGCGGTAGTGTTCCTTTGCTTTTCTGCCAAAGGATTTCAGCCCGAAATGTCGTCTATGCTTTGTTTTTCTACAGGTGCTGCCTGGCCTGCTGAGTTCCTCCCACATTTTGTGTGTGTTCCTTGCTTTTGTTGCTTTTTCCTTCTAGCTGGTAAAGACTCAGTTCAAAAGATGTTTTCAAAAGAGTTGCTCTATTACATCCTGCAGACATTACAAACTGCTGTTGTTGTGGGTCATTGGGGGAATAAGTGGATGCATGTGGATGGGATATCCATCAAGCATACTGCTCTGTTTTTATGGTGTCTAAAGTCTTCAGTATTATTGAAACTGCATTCATCCAAGCAACAGGAAAGTATGCTGTCATACGCACGGCTTGAGCTTTATAGATAGTGGACAGGAGATGAATTACTTGTTACAAGATTTCTAGCCTCTGACCTGCTGCCAGATTGTGTATATGGCTACTCTAGTTCAGATTCTGCTTATTGATAAACCCCCAAGAGACTGATAGTGAGCAAATACCATGGGCCTTCCTGGTCACTTCTCTCCATTGGAATGAATGGAGTTGTCCTGATGCAACCTGATGCGTGGTCAATGGACAGGCACAATAGTGCAATTTCTGCCCCAGGTTTGTGATTTGGCACTCTACCACACAAAGAGTTGAATGTCAGAATGTAGTCGGTGTTTGCTAATGAAGAGTAGCGAGTAACTTCAGGACATCCTTAGCAGCAGAAAAAACTGACAGTTAACATGAAACATTCAGAAGCACCTCAAAATATTGAAACTGCAGTAACTCATTAGAATAAAAAATTACCTTGTGGAATATGCAAGTTTTTTCCGGGTCCTCCAGTTTCCTCCCACAGTCTGAAGCCATACCAGGTAGGTTAATTGGTCATTTACAAATTGTGTCACGATTAGATTAGAGTTAAATCAAGATTGCCAGGAGTTGCTGAGTGCTGTGCTTGAAGGACTAGAGGGGCCTATTCTGCATTGTATATCTAAATAATTTTTTAAAAAATATATAATTTTTATTATATTTAGTAAATTAACTCTCTATCTGCCCTTGTTTCTTAATCTTTGTTGTACAATCTTTGAAATTAATGGGGTCTTGAATCCTGAGTTATCTTTTCTTTCCTCACCCCCCACAATGCCAACCGCACAGAAAGCAGTGGGGGGGCGGGAATCTTAGTAAAGATTACCTATGCTGCCAGGCAGTACCTAGAGTCTAGCGGTAGAACAAGATGACAGATTAGCTGTTTTAAATCTCAATCCTGCATTTATACGTTGGAGAGGGCATGCATGGTTCTATAGAAAACTGGCAGTGCTAGCTGCTGCAATGTCTTATGGGATCAAGCATCAATCCCTGGTTCATCAATGTATAATTGAAATAGGAACTTGAACTGTAGGAACTGTTTGCAGAACCTACATGCAGGCACAAGGCTCTTTATAAAAAATAGTTATCTGTCAAGTAATTGCCTGGTGTGTAACTTCCTGACAGTGTAACATTTTCCCTCTCAAAATTGTTATACAAAGGGCAAGAACGAGTTCCCTTTTATCGGCGATAACCAGACCTTTTCATTTTCAGTAGCATCTAAATTCTCCTCACTAGTGAATAGCTATCTATAGTTGGATGTACTCTGCTATACTTTTAACAATGAGTCCTACAGTATTCTTAATGCCTTACTAGGCCGACATGAGATTAAGCATTATATCTCCCTGATTCCTTTGATGTACTTGATCACTTGAACCAAGCTAAGGGATGAGAGCTGTCTTTGAAGATGCTTTTAAAATGCAGAGTATACAGAGGGAAATTTTTCCTGCATCTGATGTACCATTTTTGACCTTAGTGTGACTTGCAATGACAAGTATGATTAAAATGAGAAAATCTGAGCTTTTGTGATACAAAGGAAACCTGACCAGGAGCTACAATTAATATGAAATAAATAGAAAATGGCATTGCTGTTCAAAGGAGTAGTAAAGGTTATGCCCTTGGACTTTGGAATCTGAGCTGAACAATATAGGAGCCCTCTGCAGAGGTTTAATGAGGCTGACTCTGGACCTTCATCAGGTGGCAAGCCAGCCTGTTTATGATAGTATTAGTGATCATCTTTCATGTCTCCAGAGGTATAAGGCAGCTTGATACTATTGGGGATATGGAATGCTGCTGTTCTGCTAAGTGTGGATGGGGGAAATCGTCATGTACAGGGTGTATTGTGATGGGATCTTAATTTCTACTTTTTATGGACTATGCCTTTAAGGAGAGAGAGAGAGAGAGAGAGAGAGAGAGAGAGAGAGAGAGAGAGAGAGAGAGATTGAACACAGCGTGATGAAAAGCAGCTGTCATCTGCTGACTGCAGAATTGCTCTGTTACTGTGGTGAGAAAGGTGGAGTTATTTGATGGACAATCGATTGTTTATACAAGTTTGCGGCTTGTTTTGAATAAGGAAGGTCAGATGATTTTCTCACAGGCACACAGTTCAGAGTCGAGATGGTTTTGATCATGGAAAGACACCAGTGACTTTCAGTAGCCCAAAGGGGTGAGTTGAGATTGATCCTGAGTACTGATAAACAACTCTCACAAGTTGCTGCAACTGTAAGAAGTTTGCAGAGAGGAGGGGAGAGAAAGGTTTGAAACAGAAGAAACCTAGTGACAAAGGGGTCCATGTTTGGACTCTCTCCTAGTAGCCCGTAAGAGTGAGCTTGATTCCATTTGAATACGAAAGTGTGATTGTCACATAGTTAATCCACAGGAGTGGGTTCTCTGGTGAGGGGAGACCTTTGTGAATACCACTTCTGTGTTTACCCTTGTCTGGGTGTGGTAATTCACTGAAGAATGTACCCCTGTGGCAAAACACTATTGGAGTTATTTCGTATGTCGTGGAACTGGATAAGTGGCTATCACGTTGCGTGATTGGGGTAACCGTGTGGAATCTACCGGTGTGTCTACCCTTGCCTGGGTGGTAGTTTTCCCTTGAAGATGGTCCCCTTTGTGATAAGCTACTGTTGGTGATAATCCATACGTGGATTCTGTTTGAGTACTTTAGGATGACCCGCAGCTGAGTTCAGGTGTGGTATTGTGGTAACCACTTGTGAGAAAGGATGTCCTGTGAAGATCACTGTCGGTGATACTTCGTGTGTGGATTCAGAGCTGATGATGGAAGACCAACGCCACCTGTTCACTTGTTTTGCTCCTATCGTGGATTTTGCCTCCGATTACAAATATCGCTCTCATAACAATAACAATTCCATGGATTGAACTGAACTTTCTTACATTACCATTGTAAGACTGTAACTCTTGCCACTCGAGCTTGAATGAGTTTGGGAATTATACTTACACACATTTACATGCATAACACTGCTAACTCTTGATTTACCTGGTTTAAGTTACCATATTACATAGTTACTAATAAAATAGTGATTGTTAACAGCAAAACCAGACTCCAGGTGTGTTCTATTGTTGCTGATACTTTTACAGGGTTGCGTGTATGTAACAGTATTCATGAATAAAATACACAGTAACCAGTACAGCATGTGGCTGGAGAGGGCAGGTGCAGTGGCGGTGGGATGGTAACCACAAGGTACTCACTGAGTCATCCGATATGGTTCTCATAAACCTTTAAATACTCCCTCTCTTAACTTGTGAATACCCGGTCTCTAAGCAGATTAGCAGCCCCATTTAATGTTCATCTCCTGTATTTTCTGATAATCTGCAGAATGAAGATGAGAGATTCTGTTAGAATGTTTCCAGGATATTAAAAAAACACTCATGAGTAACACACACAAAATGATGGAGGAATTCAGCAGGTCAGGCTGTATCTATGGATAGAACTAAAGAGTCAATATAATGGGCCAAGACTTTTCACCAAGACTGTCCAGAGGAAGGGCCATGACCTGTAACATCAACTCCATATCCTTCTCTATAGATGCTGCCCGACCTGCTGAGTTACTTCAGCATCTTGTGTGTGTTACTCTAGGTTTCCAGCATCTGCAAAATCTCTTGTGTTCATGAGCTATTGATCTGTACCACACCAACTTTAATTAATAAGGGCATGTTTTTCCAAATGTGAGTAAATCCTATCTTGAAGGAAGGAAGGAAGGAAATTGCCTTTTAAACTCATGAGAGAGCAGAGGCCATCAACTTTTTGGTGTTGATGTTTCTGTAGCAGGCAATTCCTTTTTTACGAGGTCGAGTTGCTAGCTTGACGCTCAACCCAGCACGGATGGGAAGCGTGTCAGGGGAGTCGGCTGGATTTGAACTCGAGAGCCTCCGCTCCGAATTCCAGCGCTGATGCTACTACGCCATAAGAATCTTCCATAATTTCCCTACTACTGATGTAAGTCTGCAAGTTGTAAGTTCTAAGTGATGTAAGTTTGAAGTATTTGCCAAGTATTAATGGTAAGGCTCTTGGCAGTGTGTGGCAGTGTGGAGGATCAGAGAGATCTTGGGGTCCGAGTCCATAGGATGCTCAAAGCAGCTGCGCAGGTTGACTCTGTGGTTAAGAAGGCGTACAGTGTATTGGCCTTCATCAATCGTGGAATTGAATTTAGGAGCCATGAGTTAATGTTGCAGCTCTATAGCTTCCTGACTGACAGGGTGCAGCAAGTGAGGCTGGGGAGCATCATTTCTAGCACCCAGACAATCAGTACCGGTGCCCCCCAGGGATGTGTGCTCTCCCCACTGCTCTTCTCCCTTTACACTAATGACTGCACCTCACAGGATCCATCTGTTAAACTCCTGAAGTTTGCAGATGACACAACTGTCATTGGCCTTATCCGAGACGGTGATGAGTCTGCATACAGACGGGTGGTGGAACGGCTGGCCCTCTGGTGTGGTCAGAACAATCTGGAGCTAAATACACTCAGGACTGTGGAGATGACAGTGGACTTCAGGAGGAGCCCCCCAATACTCCCCCCACTCACTATACTCAACAGTATTGTGTCTGCTGTGGAGACCTTCAGGTTTCTGGGTGTCACAATCTCCCAGGGCCTGAAGTAGACACCCAACGCGGGCACTCTTATCAAAAAGGCTCAGCAGAGGTTGTATTTCCTACGTCAACTCAAGAAGTACAACCTGCCTCAGGAGCTCCTGATGCAATTCTATTCAGGAATAATCCAGTCTGTTCTCTATTCGTCCATCACTGTCTGGTTTGGATCAGCTACCAAACAAGACAAGAATAGACTCCAAAGAACCGTCAGGGCTGCGGAAAGGATTATTGGTGTGAAGCTGCCCTTGATCCAGGACATATATGCATCTAGAGTCAGGAAGCAAGCGAGCAGCATCATTGTAGACCCATCACACCCTGGACATCACCTGTCCCAACTCCTTCCTTCTGGTAGGCGCTTTAGATCACTGTATGCCAGGACAAATAGGTACAAGAACAGTTTCTTTCCATATGCCATCAGTCTTATGAACACTTGAATTTTAGTCTATTATAAACCAAGTCCACCTGTACATACACAGGTATACCTCATTGTATATAGTTCACGATTATTTGCACTATTGTTTGCTTTTTGATTCTGTACAGCGAGAGCTCAGGAAACCGGCATCAAATTCCCTGTATGTGTCCACATGCTTGGCGATAATAAAGGATTTTCATTCTGATTCTGATGTAGGACCCTGGTCAGACCCACTTGGAATACTGTGCTCAGTTCTGGTTGCCTCACTACAGGAAGGATGTGGAAGCCAAGGAAAGGGTGCAGAGGAGATTTACAAGGATGTTGCCTGGATTGGGGAGCATACGTTATGAGAATAGGTTGAGTGAACTCTACCTTTTCTCCTTGGAGCGACGGAGGATGAGAGGTGACCTGACAGAGGTGTATAAGATGATGAGAAGCATTGATCATGTAGATAGTCAGAGGCTTTTTCCCAGGGCTGAAATGGTTGCCACAAGAGGACACAGGTTTAAGGTGCTGGGGAGTAGGTACAAAGGAGATGTCAGGGGTAAGTTTTTTACTCAGAGAGTGGTGAGTGCGTGGAATGGGCTGCCGGCAACGGTGGTGGAGGTGGATACGATAGGGTCTTTTTAAGAGACATTTAAGGTACATGGAGCTTGGTAAAATAGAGGGATATAGGTAAGCCTAGTAATTTCTAAGGTAAGGACATGTTCGGCACAACCTTGTGGGCCGAAGGGCCTATATTGTGCTGTAGGTTTTCTATGTTTCTATGTTTCTAAATTAGGTTAAGAAAGAGAAATAAAGAAAGGGAAAATGCATATCCAAGAAGGAGATGAAGAAGGTGGGACAGAAAATATAAAAAAGTTAGAAATATCCTAAGCAGGTCCTCAACCTGAAGTACTGAGACTGTCTTTGATGTCCAATAGATTTATTTGCAGTCATTAACAACTAGTAGACTGAAAAATCAGCTGACCCCAGAGGTGCAGTAAGTAGTCACTGAGCAATGTACTAACAAATTCTAATTGTGGGCCCACTGCAGCTCAACTCAGTAGTGCTTAGGATTCAGGGCATTGAATACTGCTGAAAGACCCTGTGCAAGTAACACTGTGAAAAAAGAAATCAGAAAATAAATTCAGGAGTGGGGCCAAGATCGGGGAGGAGTGAGTCAGAGTTGTAAGTCTTATCAGTGAGAGGAGAAGAGTTGGTTGATTGAGATCTAGAGGTGAGATGGGATCACCAGTTAGGATCTGGTGACAAGGAAGGTGGCATGCACAAAATGTTGGAGGAATTCAGCAAGTCAGGCAGCATCTATGGAGTGTTCAAAATTTTTAGCATCTGTAGAAAGTCTGGTGTTGTGGAGGATGACGCGTCAGATGATTAGTGGATGTGAAGATTGGCTAAGCAATGGAGAAATTGAAGAGATTCAATTTCAAATTCAGGTTTAATTATCATTCAGTCATACATGAATACAGTTAACCAGAGTTCCTCTGGGGCCAAGGTGCAAAATATACACAGCACAACACAATTTCACTATGTTTTGATGCATATCTGACCTGATCATGTTCAATTATAATTTTTGTGTAGAATCTAGTAATGCTGCATGCAACAAATAATCAAGAATTATTATGGAAAATCCTGCTGGCTTTGCATTCCATTGAACCAGCTCTTTAGATATTCAGCTTTTCTCCTGGGTACTTGCAGTGTTAATTCTGATCAGCCATTGTGAGAATGAATTTGTGTGGGTGGGAGGGATGAATGGGGCTTGTTTTTGCTCTTGTTGTCTTGTTGCTTGTTGTGTTCTGTGTTGTTCAGCTGATCATTGAGGGCATGCTATGTTAGCATTGGAATGTGTGGTGACACTTGTGGGCTTCTCCCAGCACACCCTCGGGTGTGTTGGTTTTTAATGCAAACAACACATTTCACTGTATGAGATAAATAAATCCAAATATGAAATCTCTTTCTTCTTGTAACACTATGCATTTAGTCACTTTGACACTGATTAAATATTACATTCATTTAGTTTTGTTTGTATGTATTTTGAATTAAATAACCAATTTAAACTACAGGATTGTATTTAATTATAGAATAATAATAGGAAGAGATGTGGCAATTCTTGTTCATCACTGAATCTTTCTCAATTACCTCTGATTAAATCTTTACTAAATATTGCACTGGAGTGTAATTTATTTGTTTATAACAAGTACTTCTGAGCTCAATGCTAAATGCCACTGATTTCAAAAATCAATCTATTGTACCAGCCCAAAAATCCAATAGGTGCTAAGATTTTCACTCTGTTATCACTTATGGCCTTTGGTTAATTGGCCAGCTCTTTCATTGTTGATATTATGGGCTAGGTGATATAATGAGAAGTATATAGTTGGGAAGATATTGGCAAAAGTAACCATTTTAAAGATTGTCAAATGTTCATGCCAGAAATCCAATGTAAATCCGGTTAAGTGAACCATGAAAACCAAAAAAAGTTATCAAATGCTGAGAATTTGTAATAAAAACAGAAAATACTGGAAATAATCAGCAGGTCACATTGTATTTGTGAAAAGCCGAACAGAGATGTTTCAGGTTGAAAACACCTCAGCTTGAAAGGCTAACTGTTTCCCTTTCCACAGATGTGGCCTGACCAGCTGATAGTTTCCATCCATTTCTGTAAATGAACCATGACCCACAAGGTATTTCAAGGCAGGTTGAATCTTTGACACAAATATTTCTGTAAGGAGATACCTTTTGTTCTGGAGGACCTGGGTTGTTTAATGTGAAATGCAGAGCAAGCTGAAGAGGGCTATTCGGTTGTGGACCCATTCACAAGGTAGTGGAAGAAGGCCTGGGTGGGTCAGGATAGTTAAGCTATCGAGACATTGGGTTTCATAAGAACATTAGACCAGGTGTGATCTTGCAGTTGGCTGCTGAACAGAGAGATTATGATTATGATCAAATTAGGAGGTACATGGTTGTGTTGGGTTGGGATTGGTTTCTGGTATATACATAGTCACAGTGAATGAATAAGTTGAAAAGGTGCCCACTTTGGGGTGGCACAGTAGTGTAGTAATTAGCATGACACTTTACAGTAAAAGGTGACCCAGGATCAATTCTCACAGTTTGTACATTCTCCCTGTGACCATGTGGGTTCCTTTAGGTGGTCCGATTTCCTCCCACAGTCCAAAGATGTATCAGTTGGTTGGTCATTGTAAATTGTCCAGTGATGAGGCTATGATTAAATTGGGATATTACTGGTTGGTGTTGCTCGAAGGGCCAGAAGGGCCTATTCCAAGCTGTATCTCAATAAATAAATAAAAGTATATGAGCAACAGCGGGCACATTCGTAGCAAATGTCTGTCTTAGTGTGAGTGGCTTGCACTGTCTGATGACCACATATGCGAGAGCAATTTCTCCGAAGGGGTGTGTATACATGTGATGCATGGCTTTACAAGCAATGGTGGATGTCCTCGTTCCTCGGTGCATTTAACACATGATAGTCTCAGAAGGAAACTCTTGAACATTTTGAAAATCATGCATGAAACACGATTGATTTTCTCATGAAATTGTAGCCGTTGAATTTTCAAATCTTCAAACAAAATAATGAATATAACAGATAAGCCAGGAATATATTTACACAATTATCCTACTTATGCCACCGGGCCTTCATTTCTGCCTGTATACAGGGATTCTTCATTGCAGTTTTTTAACCAGTCAGTTGCTTTGAGCTGAACCTATGAATCTGGAGGACCAGTGGACCACTTTTGGTCTGGCCTCTACCCTTTGATCTGTTTGGCATGGGTGTCCCTACCAAGGGCCAAAGCACAAAGACCTGACTCCAGCTTTCTGGGTCATTGAGGCACACAACTCTCCAAACCTTACGATAAGATTGTGGTCCTCTTGGAGGTTACATAATTAAGCCATTGGAAAGTTATCTTAGAAATATATTTAGTAGGGTGATGAGAAATTTACAAAAATAAATTATAAACTATCTTCAGTTGTTTATACCCCAGTTATTAAATAACACAGATTTTCACACCTGTTTAGAGTAGATGTGCATCTACTGAGTCTCTGGGAGGAACTTTGCATCTTCATTTTCAAAAGTAAATTTCACTCTCCATTGTCTGCCCCATTTGCAGCAACAAAAACAGAAAAGTTCACTAATATTGAAGCATAGAGAAAGACCGAAGTATATTCCTTAGAGTTTAAGGGGCTTGTTTTGAAAATCTATCAGTTAAACCATCAAATTTGAGCCACTAATCTGAAAAATCTGACTCATGAACCTGAAATGCTCCAGAAGTTAAACACATAAGCTAAATCGACTCTTCAGTGAAGTAACAAAGAAGTTAAAGGTTGTCAGATGCTACAATGAACTAAGACCTTGTCTAGTTGTTTAGGTGGATGTAAATATTCCCTGAGCTCTATTCAAAAAAGACATGGGATAGCTCCTGATTTCTTGGACGATATTTACCACTTCGGCTAACACTTGATGACCTGGACATCTTTTGCTTGGTTGGTCATCATATCGTACTACTGGATGTACAGATTGGCTGCTATATTTGCCTTCATAAGAAACAGTGGAAATAGTTCACTATCAGTGAAATTTGTGATACATGTAAAATGGAAGTACTTTGTTTTATCACAAACTAACATAAAAATGCACATTGAATCAATAGATAGCTGATGAAATTTTTAACAGCACGTTTAAGAGCTTCCACAACTGCTCAAGGAGCCATCAATGCTTTGCTTAATAATTACTCACTGCTTCATGTTCCAATCTGTATACTATTGTGTCGCTTTTAAAATTTATTATTGTGATAATGTCCCATCATAACTATGGAACTACATTTCCTGGTCAGATACCATTTGTGGCATATTAACTGGACTGCATTAATCATATTTAGATTTTGCTTATGTATGATGGGGTTTGGATATTTTTAATATGGCCATAAATCACATAACCTACTTGAAAAATGAATGCAATTACTTGAAAGTGCTATGTGACGCAGCATGAAAAATTAATTGGAGAAGTTGCTTTAAATGTCAAAACCAACAAAACTTGAGGACCCTAAAATAAATCGATGCCCTGAAAACATAATGGCTGCTGAACATGGGTAATTGGAAATATAGAGCTCCTGGAAGGAAAAGGAATGGGTTAAAATTTGAGGTAGATGCCTTGCACCTGCACAAATTAAAAAAAAGCAGATGCAGATGCTGGAATTTATTTACTTATTTTATAAATATAAGTTCTTCATCTTGGGCTCCTAGCTCCCAGTGACACATAGGCCATTGATGACCTCCATTCTCCATCGTCCTCTGTTCTGAGCCAGTCTCATGAGGGTAAATCAGGAGTGTCCTCATTGTCTAATTTCAGCCTCAACATCTCTCCTCTGTGTGTTCGTTTTCCTCTTTCCTAGGGGATGGCATTTTAATACCTGGTGATTTTGTTGGTTCACTTCTACAAGGTGTGGCCAATCCACTTCCATTTCCATTTGCGTGTTTGTATCTCTATGGGTTCCTGATCTGTGGTTTCCCCAGATTGTCTGGTTGGTTACCTTGTCAGTCCATCAATGATTAGGATCCTTTTCAGGCACTCGTTGATGAAAGCCTGCAGATCTAGTAATGTCTAAAATATGAGTTATTCATGAGAAAACGGTGAAAATGCTGAGCAAACCAGATCTGAGGGCAAATCTTTTAAGTACTTTGCAGAGGTTAATGTTTGGTATTTGCTATTCAAGTATGACCATAGCCATGCTTTTGAAAAACATTAGCAAGACAAAGGTTGAGGGAAGCTTCTCCAAAATGAGGAGAATAGAATAAATCTAAATGAGTAATAAGTAGTTAATCAACTCTGATGTGAATATCAGGGAGGGAGTTGCTTGTCTCCAAAAAAAACCTGTTCCTTTTCAATATGTGTATATTAAATGCAGGAGCCTTTTAATCATATCTTTCCCATGAGCTCTGTGTGTTTTTGCATTGATTTAAATTGTGTTGTACCATAGGCTTAAAAATAGATCTACAACCAAAATAATTGTTATGTCGTTCTGTATCTGAATACTACAAGCTCCCTCCTATAATTGGATGATAGTGATAAAAAAAGTTAATGGATTTTTAATGAAGTTAGTAATTGTGGTGGGGACTGACCCCTGTATTTGAGTGAACAACTTCAACAAAGAAAATGTGTAAAATGGCCCTTGTCAAAAAGATCTGTGATGATCCCTTTCTGTAAATAGTTTTCTGTGTTGGACTGAAGTGTATATTAATTAAAAGACCACGTTGTTCTGTTTATAACTGCAAGAACAGTTTTAATCAAACACAACATGTAATATATTACATACACTAATTAATTCCTCCCTTGGTAGGTGTTACTCAGACTGAGTTGGCACCTCAAACATCTTTTATGGAGTCAAGTTTCCAACAGGAACTTTTTCCAGAATAAAGGTATGAAAAGATTGTCAAATATGAATTAGAGGACTTGTAGTGAGCATAAAGAGGTTTTTTTTGTGGAAAATATATTATGTGGAGAGGCAAAAAATTAATGCGAACTGAAGGAATTCTCCCAGAGCTGATAACTTTCCTCTTGCTTAATTGGTTGAGGGAATGGTACCATAGGTTCTGCCCTTCAAAATGCATAGAAAACCTATCAAAAGGGTGAACAATAGGATGGAATTCCTACCTTTTCAAAAAAAAATTACATCAGTGATTTATTGGATTTTAAAAAAATTCTGTTGTCATTGAATCATAAAGAAGAGGCCATTCAGTTTGTTGAGTATACAACTGCTCTTTAAGAGATTAGCATGCTACTCCTTGTCACTACGTCTTTTCCTATAAATTCATACAGTCTTTTCTCCTCCAAATATTTATTTCAAGTGCCATTTATACCATCTCTGTCACTACCTTATCAGGCAATATATTCCAAACCTTAAACACTGAATACAAATTTTAATTGTTAACTTTAGTTCATTTGTCACTCACCTTAAATCAATGCCATCTTGTTTCTGTTAATCCATCTTAAACCTTTCATGATTTTAGATATATATAAATCTTCTTACATCCAAGAAGAACAGCCCTATCTTATAAGGTGTATTCATGTAACTATACACTAAATGCTGGAGGAACTCAGCAGACCTGGCAGCATCGATGGAACTTCTGCCATCTCCAACAGGATCCCAACCATCAAGCACATCTTTCCCTTCCCTACCCCCAACTTTTTGCCTTCTGCAGGGTTCGCTCCCTACACGACTCCCTTGTCCATTCATCCCTCCCCACTCATCTTCATCTCGGCACACCCTTGCAAATGGAACAAGTGCCACACCTTCCCCCTCAATGCCATTCAGAGCCCCAAACAGTCTTTCCAGGTAAGGTGATACTTCACCTGTGAGCCTGTTGCGGTCGTCTACTGCAGCTGGTGCTCCAGTGTGGCCTCCTGTATATCGGCAAGACCTGGTGTACATTGGGAGACTGCTTCGCTCATTACCTATGTTCTGTCCGCCAGAAAAACAGGATCTCCTAGTGGCCACCCATTTCAATTCTACTTCTCATTTCCATTCCAACTTGTCAGTCCGTGACCTCCTCTACTGTCATGATGATGAGGCCACACTCAGGTTGGAGGAGCAACACCTTTACATTCCATCTGGATAACCTCCAACTTGATGGCATGAATATTGATTTCTTGAACTTCTGGTAATTGCCGCCCCTCACCATTCCCCATTCCGATTTCCCTCGCTCACCTTACCTCCTTTTGCTGCTTCTCCCACTTCCCGTTTTTCCTTAGCCTTCTGTTCTCTCCCATTAGCTACCCCCTTTCATCAGCGCTTTATCTCTTTCACGAATTGACTTTCCAGCTCTTTTCTTCAGTCTTCCCCTCTCCTGGTTTCACCTATCACATACTACCTTATACTTCTTTCTCCCCTCCCCACACTTTCTTACTCTGACTATGGCCATCTTTCTCACTTTTATACCACATTTCCCAAGCTTCATGTGACCTGTAGATTTTGAAATATTTTTTCTGTACAGCCTAGTCATTGATTTTCAACATAATCCCCAATGATCCTAATAGTAAATCTGCGAGTACCACCATTTTAATACCATCCCCACACCCTCCAGTCTATGGAAGAGCCAATTATCATGACTTTCCATCTCTTTTCCCTTAACTAATTTTGTACCTATGCTGCCACTGCCTCCTTTAACTCACTGCACCATAATTATAGTACATATCAAATCACTGTCCTCATCTACCCTACCACTTCCAAGATTAAAGTTTATTTGTCATGTGTACATCGAAATGTACAGTCAAATGTATTGTCCGTGTTAACAACCAACAAAACCTGAGGGGCAGCTCGCAAGTGTCACCACACCTTCTGGTGCCAATGTTGCACGCCCACAGTGCTCAGCTGAGCAATATAGAACACAGCAAGAAACAAACAACACAAGCCCCGTTTCTCCCTCCCACCAACACACATACATAGTCCTTTAACCCTTGGACGGGCCTCCAGAAGATATAGATTTGGGCCTGCAGACACTGGGGTTCTCTTTTTCTTCTTTTTTCACTTTCTCTTTTTCAAACTTGTGTTTTTTTTTTAATCCATTCTGAATTTCTTTTCATCCATGTATGTCTAAGTGCCTGTTTTCCTAGATATTGCTTCCCAAAGCTTCTGATGATTGAAATTAACCTGACTTGTTACCTTTATAATGGTTTGAGCATTTACTTAATAAGACTCTTTAATTTTAATCTTATCTTCTTTTAGTATGAGATGTTAGATCCAAGGATTTCTACATGTTGTGAGACTTCTTTGATTCCACCAAAGGCCATTGAATCTTTGTGGGTAGAATTAAGAAACCGCAAGGGTAAAAACATCTTGATAGAATTTCTATACAGAACTTCTGATCCGTATCCAAGATGTGGGATACAAATTACACCAGGAGATAAAGAAGGGATATTAAAAGGGCAATGTTACGATAGTCATGGGGGATTTCAATATGCAGGTTGATTACAAAAACACAAGACGGGATTTGTAGAATGTCAATGAGATGGATTTTCAGGGCAGCTTGTAGCTGAGCCCCCTAAGGGAAAGGCAATTTTGGATTGGCTGTTGTATAATGAACCTAATTGGATAAGAGAGCTGAAGGTGGAGGAACCCTTGGGAGGCCGTGATCATTTCCACCCTGCAGTTTGAGAGGAAGGAGCTAAAGACAGGTGTATCAGTATTACAGTGGGGTAAAGGGAATTACAAAGGCATGAGAGAGGAGCTGGCCAAAGTTGATTGGAAGGGGACACCAGCAGGGATGATGGCAGAACAGCAATGGTTGGAGTTTCTAGAAAAAATTTTGAAGGCACAGGATAGATTCATCCTGAACAAGAACTATTGTAAAGTGAAGATGGTGCAATTGTGGCTGACAAGGGAAGTCAAAGACAGCATAAAAGCAAAAGAGAAGACATATAATATCGCAAAATTAAAAGGAAATTTGAGGATTGGGAAGCTTTTAAAAAAACAGTAGAAGATAACTAAAATAGCCATAAGGAGAGAAAAGTTAAAATATGAAGGTAAACTAGTCAATAATGTAAAATATGATATAATTTTTTTATCAGATATATAAAGAGAAATAGAGAAGCAAGAGTGGACATTGCACCACTGGAAAAATGACGCTGGACAGGTAGTATGGGGGACAAAGAACTGGCAGACAAACTTAGTAAGTATTTAGTATCAGTGTTCACTGTGGAAGACACTAACAGTATGCCAGAAATTTGAGAGTATCAGGGGACAGAAGTGAGTGTATGTGGTATTACTCAGGAGAAGATGCTTGGGAAGCTGAAAGGTCTGAAGGTAGATAAGTCACCTGAAACAGATGGACTACAAGATTCTGAAAGAGGTAACTGAATAGATTAATGATCTTTCTAGAATTACTAGATGCCTCCAGAGGACTGGAAAATTGCAAATGGCACTCCATTCTTTAAGAAGGGAGGGAGACAGAAGAAAGGAAATTATAGGCCAGTTATCCTAAGTTCAGTAGATGAGAAGATGTTGGAGTCCATTATTAAGGATGAGGTTTTGGGGTACTTGGAGGCACTTAATAAAATAGGACAAAGTCAGCATGATTTCCTTAAGGAGAAATCCTGCCTGACAAATCTGTTGGAATTCTTTGAGAAAATAATAAGCAAGACAGACAAAGGAGAGTTGGTGGATGTTATCTACTTGGCTTTTCAGAAGGCCTTTAACAATATGCCGCACAAGAGACTGCTGAATAAGATATATAAGAGTCCATAGTCTTTATTAGGAAATATACTAACATGGATAGAAGACTGGGTAACTGGCAGGAAGCAAAGAGTGGGAATAAAAGAGGCCTTTTCTGGCGGGTTGCTGCTGACTGGTGGTTTTCTGCAGAGGTTGGTGTTAGGACTGCTTCGTTTCACACTCTGTGTCAATGATTTGGATGAGGAAGAATGGACAAAGCAGTCACAGATAAAATGTAGTGCAGGGAAGTGTATGGTCATGCACTCTGGTAGAAGGAATAACAGCATAGACTGTTTTCTAAATGGACAGTAGAATTAAAAAATTAGAGGTGCAAAGCAATTTGGAAGTAATCACTTAGGATTCCCTGAAGGTTATGTTGCTGGATCAGTTAGTGGTAAGGAAGGCAAATGTAATGGTACTATTCATTTTGAAAGGACTAGAATGGATGTAAAGCTGAGGCTTTATAAGGCATTGATCAGGATTCCAGAATGAAAGGGTTACTGTATGAGGAACGTTTGATGGGCTGTGCTCACTGGAGTTTAGAAGAATGGGGGGGGGGGAATCTCATTAAAACCTGTTATTGGGTATATTTAAAGCAGTTTTGTAGGTTTTTTGATTAGTTAGAGTGGCAAAAGTTACAGAATGAAGCTTGGAGAATGGGGTTGAGAAGGATAATAAATCAGCCATTATAGAATGGCAGAGCAGACTTGATGGGCCAAATGGCCTATTTCTGGTCCTATTTCTTGTGCTCTAAGATTTCTTGAGATAGTTTTTGAATGTGTGTGGGATATTCATTTTCTAGGGCCGGAGAGATTTATTGCTAAACTCCGCTTTCTGGCAAAGTAGCCAAGACCCCTTCAAAGAGTTAGAGATGTTAGTGATAAAGTTGATCTTTTTAAAAAATATATATTCTTTGCTCAGCCTTTTGTTCTAATTAACAACAGGTCTCCAGTTCTTGGTGTGAATTGCAAGCAGCAATCAGTTTGAAGCTGCAGGGAAAGCTTTGCAAGCAGAATTGTAGAATACAAGCTGCTAGACTAAGACAAAGAGGTCTGCTTTGAAAAGTCAAGTGACCAATTACTCTTGTTTGCATTAGCTAAATGCAACACATTAGGTTCTTGTCACTTTGCACATCAAACGTAGTTAGTAGTTGGGATGTTTGTGCCGTGAGAGGGTCAGCCCTCATAGCATTAACAGTACATATTTGGAATCCCTGTTGCCAGAAGCTTTTAAGACCATCTGTGTGATTTACTTTATCGCAGCAAAGGTATCGATAAAGCATCACATGCAGATAACGTTGTCCAGCAGAAAATATTAGAAAGAGTGAGGCACGGTGATTGTTCAGAACAACATGGTGAACAGCAGAAGGAAGAACTAGAATTTATTCCTCAGTCTGCAGTTTCTGTGATAGATGACTTGTTCATTTGTAACTTGTTGGTATGTCCTTCTAGTTAGTAAGAGTTGTACCTCTACAAATCCTTTGTAGTTTGTAAATGTTTTGTAATTTGGACATCTTCTATAAATTAGAAATTCTCTGCGAGTGTTGATGTGTATTAAGAACTATTTTAAATGCGTATCATTTAAAAATAAAATAGCTGTGATTAAACTACTTCGTTAGCTGGAAGTATCGCCTCTTTGGTATGGAGGGAGACCCACTACTTAAGCAGTGGGTATCAGCAGCTAAGCCTCACCACAGAGGCTAGACAGGATTGGTCCTTGAAGTGTAAGCAGACACAGAATAACCTCCCTCTAGTAATATCTATAATGGATAGGGCTTAAAATCTTCTTGAAAGTTTTGTGCTTTGAGGATAGCAAACCCAATATCATCACAACCGTTCATCACTCAGGGAGAAAGGTTATCAAGTGAAGCAGAAGTGAGGAATAATATCAACACTGTAGCTAATCTGTGTTTCAGCTCTCCCAGAACATATCTGAGTCTGGCAGCGACACAAAGGTAGCAAAATCAAGTCAGGAACTCTGACATCTTTTACGTTGAATGTTGAAGAGTTAAAACAAAACTTGAAAGTTTGCTGGTGGCATGTCACTTTCTTACGCATTTTAACCTGGGTGAACTGTGGGTTAAATTTGTCGAGGAGAACTTGCTTTCAGTATGTTTAATTACTGCTTTACCATGATTGGTCTGTAATCATACAACAGATGTTTCTTGATGCATGGTAATCAGTGAAAGATTGTGATGTCAATTGGCATTCCGGAAGTGTAGCATTAGATTTCTGAAGGCATTGGCATTCTCACATTTTGATACTGAGTGACCTCACCGAAGGATTTACTGTTGTTCAGAATTTCACTCCTTGCGGTTATGAAAGCCTTTGTTTTGGGTCTGGGGGATGGAGAGCTGTAAAATGAGGTACGGCTACAACCACTGAAAATGCAAATACAGATCACTTCTAGTATTGAATAATTTAGCAGCTTTTGTAAAAATAACATCAAATTTCTTTGACTAGTTAAATGTTACCTTGCATAGTAAGAAACATCACAAAATTAGCATTTAAATCACTTTAATGTTTGCTAATGAGTGGTTGTGTAATCTTATTTATATTTCCAGATTTTAACACTTCATTTGGAATGCAGGAATATCAATTTTCAATAAAATTGGTGTTAGATTGTTCACAGAGTCAGTTCAGCCAAGCTTATTAATTGGGTATCTTGCAGATATTTGCAATTCTGACTCTTCTCAGTTGCTATAGATCGATCACCTGGCACTGACCTTGCATAAAGCAGACTTTCTCCAGATGTAGAGAAGCATGTATACTTGTCTTCACAAATATTCAGAGACTGGGTTCTAAATTGGGTGAGATGACACACACACACACACACACACACACACACACACACACACACACACACACACACACACACACACACACACACTTTTGAAGTTATCTAGTTTAGTTATTAAATTTGAATCTAAATTTTATTAAGTTGATGCCACAAAATGGATGGATTAACAATCAGCATATTGAAAGGAATATTATTGATAGTTTTAATCAATTTTTCTGGTCCGGCTAAGCACAATGATTATCATTTACATGCACTCACTCTTGTGCTTTTGCTTGCAGCATTCTGCGATGTGTTTTGCCTTGTATTTTTTTTCTCTTCCAGGGGCAATAACAGCTGCTGTTGCTGGTAGCAAACCTCTTTAGGAGTTTTTGGAGATTAATTGTTTGTGATAAGTTTTTATCCGGAGCTGCAAGAGTGGGAGTGCTGGTGGAGAGAGAGCTGACAGAGTGACGTTGGGAAGGTGACCAAGATGGGAGGTCATTGTCAGGACGGCAGCGATGGAAGGGGAGAGTTGGAAGTGCAGAAGTAATGACAATGAGGCGGCTGACAGGATATCAGCGTGGACCTTTAAAGTGTCACTCTCACACTGCAGCTGGCTTATCCATAGACCTCTTTCTGATCTCTATAAGAAAAAAGCTTTAGGCATTTGTTTACAGCCTGGCCTCCTTTTAGCACAGGGGTTCCCAACCTTTTTTCATGCCATGGACCATTAATCAAGGGGTCCATAGACCCCAGGTGGTGAGCCTGATTTAGTAGAAAGTTGCCATATTTTTATTCTTCTCTTTACCTCCTCTTTCTCATGAAATCGAGCTTGAAAGAAGCATGTACCATTTGCAAATTGCTATAATCTGCTCATATTTTCTGTATCAATGGTTGTGATTGAATTGGTGAAAGATTTATCGTTTTTTTTAAATCCTAGGTTGGAATTTGCTGCAAATGTAATATCATGGATAATTTTCAATGTCTGTTTGGTACAGGAACATCAATTGAGATACAACCAAATGGCAAAGTGGTATAAGATGATGAGAGGCATTGATCGTGTGGCTAGTCAGAGGCTTTTTCCCAAGGCTGAAATGGTTGCCACAAGAGGACACGGGTTTAAGGTGCTGGGGAGTAGGTACAGAGGAGATGTCAGGGGTAAATTTTTTACTCAAAGAGTGGTGAGTGTGTGGAATGGGCTGCCAGCAACGGTGATGGAGGCAGATACAATAGGATCTTTTAAGAGACTTTTGGATAGATACATGGAGCTTAGAAAAATAGAGGGCTATAGTAAATAGGTAAGCCTAGTAATTTCTAAGGTAGGGACATGTTCGGCACAACTTTGTGGGCCGAAGAGCCTGTATTGTACTGTAGGTTTTCTTTGTTTTCTATGTTTCGATGTTTCTAAATTATCCCCACATGGGTGTCTGAGTTGTATTCCACCTCTGTGATTTCAATGAAAAATTCATCTTATTGTTGGACTTTTGATTACCGAGCATTGGACATCCAAAAGTTGATGCTATTTCTATACCCCAAAAAGCAATAAAGTGCAAAATAAAACTTTCGTGTATTTCTAATCCTAGAATCGTGCACAGGCATTTTTGTGCGGTGATTTGCCGGAAGAGATGACCAAGATCCCAGCAGCATCTAAGGGTGTGGGATTCAGGAGACAGACCATCCAGGGGGAAGACCTACTGATGGTGCTACTTGGAGGGATTGAGGAGTGATTGAAATAAAACTCTATGGGATATTGGAGAAAATCATGTTCTGAGGTTGCTCAGAATTGGGCAATTGTCAAATGCAATTTGTAGTGTAGTTTTCTACTCAGCAGGGCCGAGCTGTGTCACCCTGTTCGTGTCTATAGAGTTTAGTTCAGCTCCACAAACTTCCATAGATGTTTTAAGCTAAGGGAAGTACAGTACAACTGCATGAGAGCAAGGCAAGTAAAGCTTTTTGTTTGACTGAATTTAGTCAGTTTCAATTTGCATATATGCTTTTCACTCTTTCATTTTTATCTACATTTTTAGCTTCTAGAAGGTCCTAAGAGTAATAAATTGTCAGGGAGAAGCCATTCACACCCCTAGGCCATATTGATGACTTGGGAGCAAAGCTTCCTGTGGGATTACTTTGGCTGACACCTGTGGTCCAGCCCAGAGGTGATTCAGGGTAGACGACCTGCCCTATTACGGGCCAAGGAGAGACAGGGATTATATAAGGATTACATGTAGTTTGTATTGTTAAACTTACTTATTTGGGGTAGTATAGGCTTTATAGAGAGCAGTGTAAGGCAGTGAACATATTACACAGTAACCTCGAGGAAATCTGCAGATGCTGGAATTTCAAGCAATACACACAAAAAATGCTGGTGATTGCAGCAGGCCAGACAGCATCTATAGGAAGAGGTACAGTCGACATTTCGGGCCGAGACCCTTTGTCAGGACTAACTGAAAGAAGAGATAGTAAGATGTTTGAAAGTTGGAGGGGGAGGGGGAGATCCGAAATGATAGGAGAAGACAGGAGGGGGAGGGATCTAGCTAAGAGCTGGGAAGTTGATTGGCAAAAGGGATATGAGAGGATCATGGGACAGGAGGCCTAGGGAAAAAGAAAGGGGGAGGGGGGAAGCCCAGAGGATGGGAAAGGAGTTATAGTGAGAGGGACAGAGGGAGAAAAAGGAGAGAGAGAGAAAAAGAAAGCGTGTATATAAATAAATAAATAATGGATGGGGTATGAAGGGGAGGTGGGGCATTAGCGGAAGTTAGAGAAGTCAATGTTCATGCCATCAGGTTGGAGACTACCCAGGTGGAATATAAGGTGTTGTTCCTCCAACCTGAGTGTGGCTTCATCTTAGCAGTAGAGGAGGCCGTGGATAGACATATCAGAATGGGAATGGGACGTGGAATTAAAATGTGTGGCCACTGGGAGATCCTGATTTCTCTGGAGGACACAGTAACCTATCCAGATTGATCAATATTTCTGAATTTCAATTTCACTGCTAAGTCAATAGAACTATTTTCAAAACTGAGGTCATTGTCAAGGGTTATAGAGAAAAGATGACTTTCAACCCCAAAAAATACATAAATGAGGATTGGGAAAAAGAGTTGGAGGAACATTAGGCTTTAAACAGCCACAGAGGCAGAGAAATGTAACCTCTGATGATTATAGAAAGCAACAAAACGATTAACAAGGAATATCAAAGCTTGGGGTCCTGAGACAGAATGAATTTGCATTATTTCAGCCTTTAGCCACTCAAGAAGATGTTAAAGCATCATAGTGAAAATGCTTGCTCCACCAACCATCTGCTGTCTGCTTTTCTGTGGAATTTTATTGTTATGAGAAATTAAGAATGCAGACAATTGCTTTCTGGTGCACAATCTTTGCATTATCTGATGCTTCTGTTTTTCAAGAAGCAGGATAAAACGTCTTCAGTATATTTTTCAATTGCTAAGGCCATCGAGCAAGAACAGCCATCATTTTAATTGCTTCCTTTTAAATAATTAATACTTGATTCTAAGATTACTGTAGACTATAATTAATAAATAGGGAATTGCATGCAATTTTGCTTCTGCCAAGTTTTTTTTTGGTTAGAACTAGCTGTTAAGCAAGGTCTGGTAAGGATATAGTGATCCTAGAAAATGAATCAGTGTAAGAAAAATATTCCGAATAGTTCAGTGAATATGGTAAGGGATTATATTCCTTTAAGAGAAAGGAGACAGTTAACAAGTCAGAGACAGTACATTAAAATATTAGAAAATTTTTGACAAGATCAGGCCATTCAGCCCAACAAAGTTTGCCAAATTCCTATTCACATAATGTGTTAAAATAACCATTGAGTTCAGATTTTAAAATCTCTATGGTGCTACTCCCAACTACACAACTTGATAGTTTGTTCCATGTGTTCTCAACTCGCTGTGTAAAGCAATGCTTCCTGAAGTTAATCTGAAATCTCCCTTTAACCAGTCTCCACTTATGGCCCTGTGGCCTTGATGATGGATTAATTTTGAAGTCGCAGCTGGCATTCACCTTATCTTACACCCTTAAAGATTTTGAACAATCCTGTCATGTCTCCTCACATTCTATGTCTATTAAGGCTAAAAAGATTTAATCCTTTCAATCTTTCTTCATAGTTCATAGCCTGCAGACCTGGAATGAGTCTAGTCATCCTTCTCTGAATTCTGTCCAGTGTCTTCACATCCCTCACACAATATGGAGACCAAAACTGTACACAATACTCAACATGTGGCCTCACAAGTGTATTATACAGCTTAAGGAAAACATCGCTAGACTTGAAATTCACTGAGTGCATTATATAGCCCAACATTCTATTAGCCTTCCTAATCACTTCTGTGCATTATCTTGATGTTGAGTGATGAATCTACCAGGATGCCCAAATTCTTCTCAAAAAGTGCACTTTCTAACTCAGCACCTCCCATTGTATATGGAGATATATATATATATATCCATATCCAATATTTCTACTTTGTATATGTAATACTTTACATTTACTTGCATTAAATTTCACCTGCCATTTATCTGCCCACATCTGGATTTTGTTTAGATCTATCTGTATTGATTCTGCTGCCTGAATGTTATCAGCCTGTCCTCCTAGTTTTGTGTCATCAGCAAACTTTACTAGTTTATTTGTTATGTGCTTATTCAAATCATTAATGTAAATTAAAAACAGTAACGGCCAAAAACTGATCCCTGCGGAACCCCACTTTTAACATTTTCTAGGTGTTCTGGATTCAATGCTGCCTGAATCGCAGTGTGGATTTAGGAAGAACAGGAGCATGATCAACATGATGTTTACAGCCCGGCAGCTTCAGGAAAAGTGCCGGGAGCAACATCAGGACCTGTTTATGGCCTTTGTCGACCTCTCCAAAGCATTTGACACTGTGCAAAGAGAGCTCTTATGGGTTGTCCTCCTTCGGTTTGGCTGTCCCGATAAATTTGTTAACATCTTCTGCCAGTCCCATGATGGGATGACTGTTCGGGTGACCATAGGAGGACAAGAGTCCGAGCCCTTCCTTATACACACAGGGGCGTGGCAGGAGTGTGTACTAGCACCAGTGCTTTTTAACATCTTCCTCTTGTGTGATACCAAGCTTCTCCACAACGGGATTGAAGACAGCAGTGGTGTGGCAGTTGACGTCAGATTAGATGGCAGCCTCTTTGACATCAGGAGGCTCCACAAAACCACCAAACTCCATAGAGAGCGGGTCCTGGAGCTGCAGTATGTAGACGACTGTGCTCTTGTGGCCCATACTCTGGAGGATCTTCAGACTGTCCTTGCTGTGGCGGTGAGAGTGTACAGCAGGATGGGGCTGACTGTCAGTACTACCAAGACAGAAGTGGTTTGCCAATGGAGTACCAGTGTCCCACCCACTCTACCTGCCTTCACTGTTGGTGATGAAAAGCTGTCAGTAGTGCCATCTTTCAAATATCTGGGGAACATTCTCTCTGAGGATAGCGGCATTGACGACGACATCCAGAGCCGCATTAAACAGGCATCAGCTGCCTTTGGGAGACTTCAGCGTAGAGTCTTTCAGAATAGGAACCTTCATCCCTCGACAAAGGTCGCTGTTTACCAAGCAGTCTATGTCACCACCCTCCTTTATAGCTGTGAAGCTTGGGTAACCTACAGCCGTCACATCAAGTCCTTGGAGAGCTTCCACATAAGCTGCCTCCAGCGCATTACCTGGCGTGAGTGGGTGCCTCACACTGAAATACTTGTAAAGACCAACTGCAGAAGTATTGAGGTCATGATCACCCAGCGTCAGCTGCAGTGGCTGGGGCACGTGATAAGGATGCCCCCATGTTGGCTACCCCGCAGAGTGTTATACAGCCAGCTACATCATGGTTGATGCTCAGATAGGACTGTATAGTCATCAAAGATCTCACCCTTAAAGGAATGGACGTCATCATCGGATTTTAATGGACAACTGAAGAAGAAGGTGTGAAAATGATCCTCACACAATAACTAGTTGTTTTCTATTTTTGAGCCAATGCTGTACCCATTCACATACTTTACCCTGAATCCCTACCTCCTGTAATTTAGTTATGAACCTCTTGGGGGGGTACCTTTTCAAAAGTCTTCTAAGAGTTCAAGTAAATGATATCAACCACCCTATTGTTGTAGTAAATTTTAGTTGCCTCTGCATAGAACTCCAGCATATTAATAAAACATGATTTTCCCTTTCTGAACCCATGCTTGCTTTCTGCTAACATGCCCGTTCTTATCATCTGTTTTTCCATCTCATTCTTTATTATTGTTTCCATTATCTAACCTGCAATGTATGTTAAACTCAATGGCCTGTAGTTATCATGGTCACTGCAGTCACACTTCTTCGAGGTTAGCTCATTTTCAGTCCTTGGGGATTTCTTCAGATTTCAATGAATTTTGTAAAAACACATGTTAGAGATTTGTATAGATAATCACAGACCTCTTTAAGTACCCCATTATGACATTCCACAATTATTCCTAACATAGTTAACTTCCTCATTGACTTTTCTTTTATGAGTAAAGAATTGCTAAAGTATCTTGTGGTCAACATTGGCCTTATGCACAGTATCCTTCTCGATCTGACGTTTGGCAATTTAAATTTTTCTCTTGACTATAGCTCTCATATTTTCATATGCTCTACAGGTAACGTCATCACTATTTTTTTCTATATTCCTTATATAGCTGCCTTTTCTTCAATAATTTTTATGTATATCTTTATTCATCCATGTAGTTGATCTATTGTTTTTATTGCTTCTCCTGACCTTGGGTAAGAACATTTCCTGCACTGTGTGTATTACTTCTTTAAATTGACTCCATTGTTTCTCAACTGACTCAACGTCAAGCAGTTCCTTCCAGTTTACCTTCTGGAGTCTTTGTCGCATCTGCGTAAACTTTGACTTTCTGAAATTCAATTTAGTGGTTTTAATTTTTATTGAATAACTGTCCCAAGAATTTTGAGACTCACAATGTTATGATCACACACACGAAAACCTGGAGGAACTCGGCAGGTCAGGCAGCATCTATGGAAATGAGCCGAGTCTCTTTAGGACTGAGAAGTAGGGGGGAAGATGCCAGAATAAAAAGGTGGCAGGAGGGAAAGGAGGCTAGCTGGAATGTGATAGATAAAGCCAAGCAGATGGAAAAGATCAAGGGCTGGAGAAGACGGAATCTGATAGGAGATGAAAATGGACCATGGGAGAAAGAGAAGGAGGAAGGAACCTGGGGAAAGTAATAGGCAGGTGAGAAGAGGTAAAAGGTCAGAGTGGGGAATAGAGGAAAGGGAGGGGGGAATTTGGTTACCAGATAGAGAAATTGATATACATGCTATTAGGCTGGAGGCTACCCCGAAAGAATATAAGCTTGAGAGGACGTAATTCACTCAGGTCCACTAAGTGACTATAAAAGGCAATGACTTGCAGCAGCTTTTTGGAGATATGACCAGTGAGCAATTGGTTTTTGGGATTGATTAGCAAGAATAAATGAAAGGAAACAAGGGTCAAGCACGATGGCCATTGTAGGAGTGGACAGAGTTAGAGTGGGGAATTTGAGGCTTTAGCTTTTCGAGGTTTCAGTGATGAGAGGCTCCAGCCAGGGAAGGCAAAAAAAACTGTATATCAAGTTCTTTAAATCCAGCCCCCCCTCCCCCACCATCCTTCCATCCTTTGCATTTGCTCAGTTAGGACAATGAAATGCCAGGCAGGATAGTGGAATACTCCTCTTGAGGGATGTGGGAGGGCAGGGAGACCTCTGACTATAACTACAAGAAGGGCATCCAGCTGCAGCTTCTAAAAATCTGTTTTAAGGTGTTGGAGTTCGAACTGGATGAATTCTGGATCATTCAGAAGTCTAAAAGGGTGATAGATAGGACATATTGAGATGTAGTTACACCCAGGGTGCAGGACACAAGAAACTGGATGACAAGGGAAGGAAAAAGGGGTAAAACAGTCCTGTGGCCATCCCCTTCAACAACTTTGGATACTGTTGGGAGGAATGACCTAACAGAGGATAATCAGGTCTCTGGTGTTGCCTGCTTCTGTGACTCAGAAGGGGAGGGGGGAGAAGATGCTGGCTGTGGTGACAGGGATTTGTTAGTTAGGGGAACAGAAAGGAGGTTCTGAAGTTGAGAATGAGATTCCTGGATGGTATGTTGCCTCTCGGTGCCAGGGTCTAGGACATCTCAGATCGAGTCCTCAGCACTCTTCGTTGAGAGGGTGATCCATGTAGGTACCAGAGACACAGGTAGGATGAGTGACGAGGAACTTCAGGGAGTTAGATGCTTATTTAAAGGGCAGGACCTCCAAGGTTGTGATCTCAGGATTGCTACCCATGCCATCTGATAGTGAGGCCAGAAATAGGAAGATTATACAGTTTAATTCATGGCTAAGGAGTTGGTTTATGAGGGAGGGCATAAGATTTTTTTGATCATTTGTCTCCCTTTCAGGGAAGGTGGGACCTGTACCAAAGAGATAGTTTGCACCTGAACTTGAGAGGGACTAATATCCTATCAGGAAGGTTTGTTAATGCTGCACAGTTTAAATTCGAGTTGCAGTGACTTGGGAACCAGAGTATCAGAACAGTTAGCGGAGGAGTTGTGGAGATAAATCTTGGTAAGATCTCGGACAAAGTCAGGAATCAAAAGGTTGAACATGGTGTGACTAGTGTCCTGTGCTACATTAATTTCAATGCAAGAAGTATTGTAGGAAAGGGCATGGATCGGTATCTGGAATTATGAAGTTGTAGCCATTAGTGAGACTTGATTGCAGGAGGGGCAGGACTGGCAGCTCATTATTCCAGAGTTCTATTGTTTTAGAGGTGACAGAGTGGGAGGGATTAAAGGAGGAGGGGTGATACTAGTCAGGGAAAATGTCACGGCAGTGCTCCGTCAGGATAGACTGGAGAACTTGTCTAGGTGTTATGGGTGGAACTGAGAAATAAGAAATGTATGACCAGGTTAATGGGGCTAAGTTGCAGTCCACCCAACAATACGAGAGATTTAGAAAGACAAATATGTCAGCAGGTTGCAGACTGTAGCAAGTGTTACGTAATCAGCAACAATGAATATATAATTGAGTCAGGCTTTATAAACAAACAAACATTTATTACTCAACAGTAGCGGAAAAATATTTAAATGGCTAACTTAACCAGAAGTTAACTGCTATATGGCAGCTCTGGAACAGTTCTTAAAGTGGTAAATTCGAACACAGTTCTTAAAGGGGTAAATTCGAAAGTTCAAGTGATTTACACGATCAATAAGGAGAAACTTCTCTGGAAATGGATTTCTTCGAAGACGTGACGTTACTGCTGATTCTCCAAAGGATTCACGTCAAAGGAAATAAAACGGCTTAAAGGAACTGACTTTTTTCTGGCAAGCGAAAACTGCACAAATGTCGCTGCTCCTGCGGGAGTTATCTCAAATGCATGTCACTATTTCTGAATGAAGACCCAGTAAGGTTGATCCTTTATAAAACCGCCGAAAGACTCCAACGTTATTCAATCCTTCAGGTTCCCGTACTTTGGTAAGGTCTTCACTCTCCAATACTACTGTAAAGGAAAAATTACAGATGCAACACACAAACCTGGCAGCAAATGGCAAAACTGCCAGCACCAATCTTTGCACCTTAAAATAGAAAGGAAAACTCCGTCTTAAAATGAAATTGCGTCATGAGACAAATACGCAGCATAACGGAGTAACTGATGAACCAACACAACTAAACAGATAACTAACTGCGTCACAACAGGGTTTCCCTTTATATACCTGTTGAGTACAGGTCATCATGTGACCTCACACTGGCAGGAAAATTAGATCATGTGACCTCCACACCACTGCATCATGCTCATAAGACAGTCACAAGATACCCACAAGGTATGTAATACAAGAAACATAAGGTTGTTATAGAAGGTGATGTTAACTTTCTAAATATTGACTGACAATCCCATAGTGTAAAAGGATGAGAAGGGATAGAATTTGTCAAACATGTTCAGCAAAGTTTCCTTCATCATCAGTACGTAGAAGTCCCAACGAGAGAGCATGTGACACTGGATCTGCTTTTAGGGAATGAGACAGCGTAGGTGACAGAAGTTTGTGAACGGGAACACTTTGCATGTAGTGACCACAATGCCATTAGTTTCAAAAACACGTATGCAAAAAGTTAGGTCTGGCCCACAGGTTAAGATTCTAAATTGGAGCAAGATCAATTCTGAGGGTATCAGAAATGAACCGGCAAGTGTGGGCTGGGACAGGCTGTTTTCTGGTAAAGCTGTACTTGGTAAGTGGGAGGCCTTCAAAAGTGAAATTCTGTCAGAATAAAAGGTAAATATAACAAGTGTAGGGAACGTAAACATGAACCTTTGTTTTCAAGAGAGATTGAACCCCTGGTTAAGAGAAAAAAGGAAATGCATAGCAGGAGAAGAACAAGTGAGCTGCTTATGGAGCATTAGAAATGCAGGAGAACCCTTATAATAGAAATCAGAAGGGCTAAAAGAAGGCATGAGGTTGCTCTAGAAGACAAGGTGATGGAGAATCCCAAGTGTTTCTAGAGATATGTTAAGGGCAAAGAGATTGCACGTGACAAAATTGGTCCTCTGGAGGATTAGAATGGCAATCCTTGCTTGGAACCAAAAGAGGTGGGGGGAGATCTTAAGTGCATTTTTTGTATCTGTATTTACTCAGGACATGGCCATAGAAGTGAGGCAAGCGGCATCAACTTCATGGACACTGTACAATTTACAGAGGAGAAGGTGTTTACTGAAATGAGGCAAGTCCCCAGGGCCTTGGACCCTACAGGAGGCAAGAGCAGAAATTACCAGGGCCCTAGCAGAAATATTTAAATCATCCTTAGCAACAAGAGGGGAACCAGTTAATTGAAGGATAACCAATGTTGTTCTGTATGTTTTAAAAAGCATCTAAATATAAACCAGGAAATTATAGTCTAATGAATCTGACTTTGGTAATGGGTAAGCTATTGGAAGGTATTCTGAAGTACTAGATATATAAGTATTTGGATAGACACGGACTGATTTAGGATAGTCAGCATGACTTTGTGCATGGTAGTTCATGTCTAATCAATCTTATAGAGTTTTTTTTTCGAGGAAGTTACCAGGAAAGTGCATAAAGGCAAGGCAGTGACTGCTGTCTACATGGACTTTAGCAAGACATCTGACAAGCTCCCGTATGGGAGGTTAGTCAAGAAAGTTCAGTCGCTTGGCTTTCAAGATGAGGTAGTAAATTCAATTTGACATTGGCTTTGTGGGAGAAGCCAAAGTGTGGTAGTAGATTGTTGCCTTTCTGAGTGGAGACCTGTGACTAGTGGTGTGCCGCAGGGACTGGTGCTGAGTCTATAGCTGCTTGTCATCTGTATCAATGATTTTGATGATAATGTGTTTAATGGGATCAGCATATTTGCGGATGACACCAAGATTGGGGATGTGGTGGACAGCTATCATGGCTCGCAGAGGATTTGCATCAGCTGGACAAATAGATAGAATTTACAGTCAAGTGCGAGGTTTTGCACTTTTCCAGGACCAACTAGGATAGGTTTACACAGTGAAGAGTACGGCACTGAGGAGTGTGGTAGAACAAAGGGATCTGGGAATGCAGGTCCATAATTCATTGAAAGTGGCGTCACAGGTAGATAATGCCTTAAAGGAAGCTTTTGACACATTGGTCTTCATAAATCAATGTATTGAGTACAGGAGATGAGATGTCATGTTGAAGTTTTATAATACAATGAGGCCTATTTGGAGTATTGTGTGCAGTTTTGGTCACCTACCTACGGGAAAGATGTAAAGAAGGTTGAAAGAATACAGAGAAAATTTACATGGATGATGCCGGTTTTAGAGGCCCTGAATTATAAGGAAAGATTGAATAAGTTAGGACTGTATTCCTTTAAATGTAGAAGACTGAGAGGAGATTTGTTAGAGATACTGTATACAAAATCATAAGGGATATAGATAGAGTAAAAGCAAGCAGGCTTTACCACTGAGGTTGGGTGGGACTACAACCAGAAGTCAAGGGTTAAGAGAGAAAGGTGGCATGTTTAAGGGAAACACGGAGGCGGGAATTTCTTTACTCAAAAGGCCAGAAGAGTGTGGAATGAGCTTCCAGCACAAGTGGTGCTTGTGAGCTCAATTTCAAAGTTTAAGAGAGGCTTTCGATAGGTACATGGATGAAAAAGGTATGGTGCAGGTCGATGGGAGTAGGTAGTTTAAATGGTTTTGGCATGGACTAGATGGCCAAAGGGCCTGTTTGTGTATTGTACTTCTCTATGACTCTATAAGCTGTTGTTCCTCCACCCTGAATGTGGCCTCATCTTGGCACAAGGAGGCTCTGACTGACACGCCAGAGTTGGAATGGGAATTAGAATTAAAATATTTAGCCACCGAGAAGTCCCACTTGCGGCAGATGGTGCAGAGTGGTGAATAAGAATAACTTGAATGAAACATGACCTCAATTAAAAATACAATGAGTAAATTCTACTTTTTGACTCAACAAATGACATATCAATCATATATGTAATAAACGAATTATATAATTTCAAGCAACATGCACAAAATGCTGGAGGAACTCTGTAAGCCAGGCAGCATCAATGCAAAAGGGAAATAGTCAATGTTATGGGCTGAGACCTGTCATCAGGAATCATATGTAATTTCAATTGGTTCTGTAGAACTAGAGGAAGTAAACAAAATATTGGAAAGGAAAGATAGAAGCTATGGATTAGGTTTTCTTTCCCCATAGAATTAAGTACACTGCTACTATCTGACATTATCTAGCAACATTTGAATAAAAGCTATTTGAAGTTCATGTGAGAAGGTATGGATATAATCTATATCTGTACTTGGGTAACGCAAATTGTATGATTGCATTAATATAAGTGTGTTTCACTTGATTAACTTTGTTGATTAGGGTTCAACTGCTTTATTTGTTAAGTACTAGTTGATTTTGCAAAGCAGCCTTGCCCAGGTGCCATCTTTTTGTATAAATCTGTATCTCATTAGGAGATTGCATGAAGCAAGCAACATGTTAATGGAATTATTTCTGCTAAAGATGTTAGCATTTATTTCAACTTGTCAGAACTAGCATATTAGGCTCAGTATCAGCTGTGATTCAGTGGTTGCAGTTATGCCTTTCTCCAGAAACTTGAGCACATAGTCTAGGCTCTAATAAAGAAGAGAAGATGTGCTGTATTTCCAGAATTACTATGCTTCAGATGAGGGGGAGAAGACTACATGCACATATTTGAAAAGAGCAAGCAGGTTATCCTAGTGGCCAATATATGCTCCCCAATCAACATCGAAAATTGAGGCGAGAAGACTGCAACTAGCGGGCCACTGTCTATGTCACCCCGAGCTACCTGCCAGCCTAGTCATCAGATGGGAGCCCAAGCAAGGGAGGATGAACCCTGGGCGCCCTCCCAAGACTATGGTCAACATGCTCCTGGAAGACAGCGGTACGGCTAACGTAGATGAACTGATCACACTGATGAGGGAGAGGGAGAAGTGGACAGTCCGTCATCGTGCCCGACACCGGCCCCCTAGGCCTGAGTTGATGTAGTAGTAACCAACATCTAAAACAGTAAAATCTAGTTCAAAGGTTCAAAGGTTGATTTTTAATGTCAGAGAATGTATACCTGAAATTCTTACTCTTCACAAGAACCTCATAGAATGAATGACAGAAATATTGAAGGCCCCGAAGCCTCCCCTCTCTTCACACAAGCAGCAGCAAAAGTATTAATTCCCCCCCCCACTTGCACCAGTAGAAGCATGAACACCCCCACACCCCCACCATGCATGCAACAGCAGTAGGCCCCACATTGAGACCTTGATCCAGAGTCCATCAAAACTACAGTCCGTAACCCAGCACTTTGGTATCTCAGACAGGCTCTCTCTCTCCATCACTGGAGAGAGAGGTCGTTCCTGCGACAACGAGAGTGGAGACCAGCAACTCACTGTCCAATGTTACAACCTTCTGTGTCGTAATTGTTTGTATAATCAGTGTTTGTGGAATTTTGCTTGGCTTCAGAGCTATCTGATCATGACTGACCTGCATCGAATCGGAAGTGATGCTTCTGTTTAATGTGGTTCTAGCCATAAAAAGTTTGTAGCCTGACTGCTCACAGTGCAATGTCTAAAAGTTAAAATAAACCCTTTCAGAAGGATAAGGAGAAAGACGTGGAGATGAGTGAGGTAAATGGTGGGGTGTGAAGAGGTAGAGGATGTGTAGGGGTCAGTGTGGTGGATGGAATTGGTGGAAGCGGTGGTCAATGCAGGATGGAAAATAGGGAGGGAGAAAGGAGAGAATGGAAAATACAATGTTATTCAGAATATCGGATTTGTTGAGAGTGTCCCAAAATGTTGACTGGTGTTGATGGGTTTGGTCCCTTGTTAATATGCTTAGTAAATGAATGTAAGTTTGGGTTGGCTGGAATAATTCAAAGAGCTGGCAGCTTAACATATATGAACCGCCTGCAATGCAATCAGTGGGTGAGGGTTGCTTGCATTTTGCAAAGCATGGGGGAATTTTTATGTTTTATGGGATTTAACCTCCCATTTTTAGTTAAGGGGGTTACTCAATAATGATTTTGATGCCTATGGGTTAATCCCTTTGGTTACATGTTCTCAATATAACCTGGGCCAAGTTATTTGTCACATCAACACCAATGATCCAAATAGGTGGTTCATGCTAGTAAGTATTAAATATATAATTATATCTTGACTCATTTGATTAACTGCACGCCAACATTGGCCTTACCTGTGGACAGATGGACTCTAACATATGAAATATGGTGGGAAAAAAAAAGAAACCAGCAGCCAAAGTATATTTATTTTCAGACTGATTCAGTAGCATTTCAACAATCTTCATTAAAGAAACTATGATGTGGTTGATAGCCAATTTGAGTTAGATTGGAAACCTGTCATCAAATATATTTCCCCTGTACATCAAAACCTTGCTATAATATTCATGATAAAGCAAATTTTGTTAAATCAAAAGAGCAACATCATAGGAACCTTCTGTTATGTTTATTCACTTACTCAAATATCAGACTGGACTTTGAATCTTGTACTCATAGAGTGTCATTTACTCTATTGAATTTCTGTTACAAATGAATGCAGGCTGTCTTTTATTGAATGGACTGTGTCATTCTGGCCAATTTTCTTTTTAGTAGACTAGCAGTTTTGTGCCAGTGAGCTGTATGAGATGATTGTACTTCTAACACGCATACATAGTTGATGTAAAATTCATTAGGTTGCCTTGAAATTGAAAAGGGATACTGTTAACGAGTAATATTGAATTGGCATCTAGACTGGAAGTGATAAAATTGGAACATTTTAGTTCTGGCTGAATAAAAGTTGCTCATTTTTGATTTCCAACTTGTATTGTGTATTAAGTAGCTAGCAGTATATATGTAAATAATGGCTACATCTCTCTTCCTACTTGTGTCATGTACTTTAACAACTGAAGTCACTGCCACTTGCACATGCAAAACAATGTTCTCGCTCACTGCATGTACGTAGACATTGTCTGAATCCTCTTTTCATGGAATGTTTTGACAGATATGTGGTTATGGAGCTGCAAAGCAGTTTGTGGCCCAAAAATATTTTAATTCGTTTATTTGTTCAGTGATTGAAAACGATTCTAATCTATAAGTTGTTAAAGGAATTTTTAAAAAAGGGTGAGATTTATGGAAAAGATATTTGTTTATTTGTCATGTGAATAAATTATCAGGATGTAGCTATTTTTGAAACATGTAATTGATGAACAAATGGGCCTGTAGAAGGGGTGTGAATTTGACCTTTTAAGCGTCAATTTGTATTCTTGAACTGGATCTTTGCCTTTGACAATGGTTGTAGAGGGATTGTCATGTTACTACACTATAACTGCTGGATGAATACTGTATATGAGTAGCTCTATGTTAACAGACAGAAAAATAATGGACTAAAGTCTGGTTATTGATCTTACTTTCATAAAAGATCTGTCTCGTTCCAAATAAGACAATTGGCAAATGTTTAGCCAGAGGGACGAAAATCAGAAGAAGAATTAATTGGCTTTCATCACAATTCACAGGAGTGACCTGAGTGTTTTCTTTGCAAAGGAACAAGATTATGGAATTTTCATAGTTTATGTGAAGAACCTAGGCAGAAAGTTGAGAAGATTATATTTTCCCTGATCTCTTTAATCTTTTAAGAATCATGCACAGTAATTTTTCAAAAATTTCCAATGCATTTTGCATATAGGAATCGATATCCAGTCTTGAAAGATCTGCAAGACTTTGAAGAGTATTATTCAGTGGAGCAAGTTAAAGAACATACAGTTAACTGAAGAACTGTGCTGATTTTGCAACATGCACAGTGCCATCAAGGAACCTGTATTCAGAATTGTGAGTCGAGTTGTTTCATAGCAACATGCAATTTCTGCCACACCATCTGTGAAGAATTAGATATTGTCTCTCCAGTGTGGTCCCATCATTGAAATTAATGGTGAGAGCTGAGGCTGAACATGAAACAGAGAGCATGTAGCTCTGAATGCTGTAGCTAAAACCATCTGTTGAAAGATGCATTAGAGAGCAATCATTAGTAAGCATAGAATTCTTCCATTTTTGATAAGGAAGTACAACATTTTTGTTAATATTATGTGTTACTAAATTACATTTTTATTGCAAATTTCTTCGTGCTAAAGCAAAAGATGACACAGTTCACGATTCTTGCTTTATGTGCTATGAAGTCACATACTCTTGGTTAGTTTTAGTAATTCTCCAATGCCTATCTTGGCTGGAAAAGAGATGACATTCAGGATCAGTTATTTCCTTCAGTGGATAGATAATGAAACAGCAATTTGCTTACTTGTGCAACTGATGATCATGGCCTCATGCGAACCTGGAATATTATATTTAATTTTTCCTCAAGTTGAATGCAACCATATTAATTGACATTACTAACTTCAAAGTCAATCACATATTATGGGATTGAAGTTTCATGAATTTCAGCATATCCCTGAATGACAACAAATTTGCAGTTCTTTGGCGTTTTTGAAGATGAACATGGTAATTTATTCAGCTTTCAGTCCACAAATCATAAATAAATTATTATATATTTGATTACTAAATTCAGGTTTATGACCTACAATGGCATGATTTCAGCTCAGAACCTCAAGCTTATTACCTAATGAGAGCCAAACAATATAATGGCCCACCCAGTGTCTATAAATCTATTTTAAATAAAATAAGCAAAGAATTAAGAAATCACTTCCCCTTAAGTGTTCCCTTCTACAAAGTACAGTGAATTCTAGTTATTTTGGACATGACCTGGAGGAGGAGAAGATGGCGGCGCAACGACAGCACGCGAGGCCTCTCCGGTGATGAATATCTGTTATCTGTCAAGTAGGAGACCGTGCACAATTCTGATTTGATGGAGACAGATGTGAGAGTACGGAAGAACACCTGGAAAACTTCTGAAATGCCCGCTTCGCTGCCACTGCTACTGTGTGGTAACCGGAATCTCCGGAGCAGAAGGCCCCGAAATCCTCGGCTTTGCTTGTTTCAGTGGCCGGGGCTAGGTCGAAGGCACTCGGCAGAGGATGACACTCAGGAGGCTGTATTGGAGAGGCTGGTCGGAGGCTCGAAGTTTTTGGACGGATGGACTCAGTGTCGGCTGTGGTCGGCTGCTTCCAAGGCATCAGCAAGTTGACGGTGCCTGGAGGTTTATGGCAAGGAGTTTCTCCTTTGCCGCCTGCTATCGGGGACTTGGGTATTGATCGACTCGGGGACTTCTGAGATTTTTTTTACCGTGCCCTTGGTTTGATCTTCATCAAATTATGGTATTGCTTTGCACTGCTGTAACTATATGTTATAATTATGTGGTTCTGTCAGTGTTAGTCTTTGGTTTGTGCTGTTTTCTGTGATATCACTCTGGAGAAACATTGTATCATTTCTTAATGCATGTATGCATTTCTAAATGAGAATAAAAGAGGACTGAGTGTTCTCATTATCTAATCTAATGTCGGGATCAATATATTTTGGCCAATTAAGTGGTTAGCTCAATTTGCCGAAGTTTCGTGGAAATAGTTATAAAGGTATTAAAAAAAAGTCAAACTCAATAACAAGTTATGTATTTAAATTAAATACAAAACAAATTAGAATGCTACCAATAATACTACAGTACTATAAAACAGTGTGTAAGTTTCTGACAATAATCAGCAGAGAAATTCATCTGGTGTACACAATGAGGAAAATCAATGCAGACAATGGACTGCCTTTATACAATGCTATCGATGATTGCGTCCTCCAAATCTTCATTTTCATTACAATATTCAAAAGGATTGTCAATACCTTCAAATCCTTTGTAGTTCCTAACTTTTTGAAGTAGTAAAATTGTTCCATTATCACTCAACCGTTTCTGGCCTCTGTAAGTCTGCATGCTTGAAACCTCAGTGAGCAAAACAGTTCTGAATTTTCTTACTGCTTATTCCTCACCAAACATCAGTGACAAAAGTCACTGCATTTTGAATACAAACACACAAGCAACTGACGCTATTTATAAACTGATCTTTCTAAGCGTAGTGTAGTGTCTAACAGTTACACAAGTGCGCGTGACTGATTGGAGTAAGAGCCTGTTTGGCGACAGTCTCCTGTCCCAATTAAGCAACATTGTGTCCCAAATAAATGAACAGAATTCTGTCAATTTTCTAGATTAGTTTTTGTCCTTTAAGGGTTGTCCCAGATAAGCAGCTGCCCTGATTAACTGATAGCCCAATTAATGGGATTCCATTCTATTTAGAATTTCATCCTTTGTGCATTCTATCCAATTTATTTAATTTCCTTTTGTAAATTACTAAAATTTGAGGGACTGCAGAATTCTTATATAGAACACTGAACATTTCTTCCTCACTGCATTCCAAAATTCAATCCAACTTGCAAAGGCAAAGTTGTGAAAGTCTTAAGAATCATTGCAGTCCATTCTTAATTATCCAAGTAATCTTAAATGCCATTGCTACAATTATTTAATCCAGTCCTGATGCGGTGTTTCAACCTGAAATGCTGACAGTTCTTCTCCCTCCTCAGAAGCTGCTCAACCTACTGGGCTCTTCAAGCAGTTTGTTCATTGTCCCAGATTCCAGACCTGAATCCCTTGGGTCTCTGCAATTATTTGTATCATTTGTTTTTTCTTCTCAGTAAATTAATCAACTCAGTGCAAGTTGTTTTGGTAAAAATATTAATCCCAATCTTTAGTTCCAATTTTTTAATTTTTTTGTGCTTAGATCTCTGCATTTAGTTGCATCATTTAGGTGTCTCTATATTAGTTATGTCAGTTAATAATTGAAAGGTTCTGTTGTATTTTCGCTCAAATCTTTTCAGTTCAATAAAATGAGCTTAAATTATTTTTCTCATCATATATTTTTACTCTCTAATATTTATGTTCATCTTTGTATAATTCTTAACAACGTCTCTGCAGTGTTGTTCTGGAACAATTGTATCAAAATTTGTGCATATTATTTTTGTGTTGCTACACTGCTTGCCTTTGCGGGTTTCCAGATTTTGAAGTATTGCTATTTGATTTAGGTCTGATAACAGCTTTACAGTGAGTGGCGACTTTCAATCGCACACTTGTCTTCATCCACTGAGGCATAGAATACAGGAAGGTCATTTTACAACTGTACAACATGTTGGTTAGGCCGCATGTGTGGAGTACTCTGCCACACTACAGAAGATGTGACCAAACAAGAAATGGTGCAGGGAAGGTTCATAAGGATATTGCCTTGATTGTAGGGCTTGAGTTATGAGGAGAGATTGGATAGTCTTGAGCAAAGGAGACTGAGTGTGACATGATGGAACGATATAAAATTATGAGAGGCACAGATGGTCACAGTCTGTTTCCCAATGGTTGGGACGTCTTAAAAATAGAGGCCAAAGGTGTAAGGTAAGTGAGGAGAAAGTTTAAAGGGGTTTGAAGGCTATATTTTATATTTTATAGTTTAAAGGGGGTCTGAAGTCTATATTTTTCATGCAGTGTAGTTGGTAGCTGGATTGCACTGCAGAAGAGGTGGAGGCAGGAACAGTAGTAGAACTTAAGAGGCATCAGAACAGCTACTTGAATGAGCAAGGCATGAAAGAATACAAACTTAACCCAGCCAACTGGGATCAGCGTAGTTAGGTACATTGGTTGCGTTAGAAGCGATTGACCAAAGGATCCGTTTCTAAGCTGTTCAACCCAAGACTCCCTCAGTGTTTCTATAGTATACTTCTACAGAAATTCTTTGAAGAAATATCAAGCCAGATAGATAAAGGAGAATTGGTGGATGCTGGGTACATGGATTTTCAGAAGGCCTTTGGCAAGGTGCCACACATGACATAGCTAAACAAGGTAAGAACTGCTGGCTAGCAGGAGTCAAACAGTGGGAATAAAGGGAAACTTTTCTGGTTGGCTGCCAGTGACTACTGGCACTAGTGCCTTGGGACCGCTTCTTTTTACACCATATGTCAATGATTTAGATAACAGAATTGAAGGTTTTGTGTCCAAGTCTTCAGACAATACAAAGATGAGAGGAGGGGCAGCTGTGCTGAGGAAGCAGGGAGGCTGCAGAAGGACTTAGATTAGGAAGATGGCCAAAGACGTGGCAGGTGGAATACAGTGTCGGGAAGTGTATAGCCATGCACTTTGGTTGAAGAAATAAAAGCATAGATGATTTTCTAGATGGAGAGAAAATTCAAAAATCTGTAGTGCCAAGGGACTTAGGAGTTCTTATGTAGGATTTCCTAAAGGTTAATAAATTTGCAGGATGAGTCAGTGTTGAAGAAGGCAAATGCAATGTTCATATTCATTTAGAGAGGATTAGAATATAAAAGCAAGGATGTAATGTTAAGGCTTTATAAGGCACTGATAAGGCCTCACTTGGAGTATTGTGAACAGTTTTGGGCCCCTTATCTAAGAAAGGATGTGCTGACATTGGAGAGGGTTCAGAGGAGGTGCACAAAAATGATTCCAGCAATAAAAGAGTTACCATATTGAATGAAAGACTGATTGATGGCACTGGGCATGTACTCCCTGGAATTCAGAAGGGTGAAGAAGGATCTCATTGAAGCCTATGGAATGTTGAAAGGCCTCTGTAGAGCGCATGTGGAGAAGATGTTTCTTATGGTGGGGTTGTCTAGGACCAGAGGCCACAAGCATAGAATAGAGGGACATCCATTTAAAACAGAGATGAGGAGAATTTCTTTAGCTAGAGAGTGGAATATCTATGGATTAGTCAAGGCATGAAGGATTATGGAGAGAAGGTAGGAGATTGCAACTGAGAGGGGAATGGATCAGCCATAATGAAATGACAGAGCAGACTCGATGGGACAAATGGCCTAATTCTGTTCCTATACTTTATAGTTTTATGGTCTTATATTGTTTAAATAGACTGATTTACATATGTGTTGTGGTTTCCATGTGTACTTGAAATAAATTAACAAGATTAAAAAATACAATAGTTAACGTGTAAATTGTATCTGCCAGGAAATCATTGAATCACATCTAGCTTTGGTGTTTACAGTCAGTTCAATCTAAAGCTATTAGCTTCAAGAATACAAAAGTTTTCACTGTGGATAAATGGAATAAATTTATATAGATTTTCTGTATAACTAGAAATGTTACTTTTTTTTGCAGCTCATTTCAGCTCAGTCTCGATAGTTGCTTTTCTTCTAAATGATGATCAACATTAGAGAGTCTTTGGAAATAAAATTAGATGAGTGCCGACATGTGCCGGATTTGATATTCAATACATGAAAAGGCATGGCTCTCCCTATCCTCCCACCAATTATTCAGAATATTAAGAATGGGTGCATAAGCATGTATGCACCCAAAGGTAGAGAGGTGACTTGTTAGAAGTGTACAAGATGCTAAGAGGTTGTATTGAGTGGATAGCCAGAGACATTTTCCAAGGGTGGAAATGGCTAATACCAGTGGGCATGATTTTAAAGGTGGAGGAGTGACACCTTATAGTCTGTTTAGTCAGCCTCCAACCTGATGGGATGAATATCGATTTCTCCTTCTGTTTTCTTTACCCCTCCCCTTCCCTCTTCTTCTATTCCCCACTCTGGCCTGTTAGATCCTCTGCTCACCTGCCTATTACTTCTCCCTGGTGCTCCTCCTTTTTCCATTTGTTCCATGGTCCACTCTCCTCCTCTGTCAGATTCCTTCTTCTTCAGCCCTTTACCTTTCCCATCCACCTGGCTTCACCTATCACCTTCTAGCTTGTCTTCCTTCTCAACCACCCCCCACTCCCACCTTTTATTCTGGCATCTTCCCCCTTCCTTTCCAGTCATGCTGAAGGGTCTTGGCCCAAAACATTGACTGCTTATTCATTTTCACAGATGCTGTCTGACCTGCTGAGTTCCTTCAGCTTTTTCTGTGGGTGCTTTGGATTTCCAGTATCTGCTGTTACGTACCCCGTAACTGGGTTGCCAAACCAGCAGAAATGGATCACTCAGTTGGAGTCTGGATTACTAGAACTAAGAAAGTTTTATTAAAGAAACAAGCAACACAATACTCTAATCAAAAGGATAATAAATGCAACAGTTCAGCAATGATAAACACACATGTACACAGAATTAAGATAACAGGATCAATCAAGCTCTATTGTTGTCTAGGGGTAAATGACCAGTTTCGAAGTGACGCAAAGTTCAGTTCAGTTTAGTTCAGTTCAGTTCGCAGTAATCGCTGCTGTGGGGAGATGGACAGTGGGGGGAAGGAGAGAGAGAGCAAAACGAATGAATATTCAAACGGCTTCCACACAGACCTTCGCAGTCAGCTTTCGGGTGAGCCCTTTGTGATGTCATCTGAGGTCACCGACCGTGACCTCTCCGTTTCCAGATACGATCGTTTCTCTGCAGTGAACCTGGCACCCAGGCAAGGGTGGACACACGCCAGGTTCCCGCCGATGGTGCCTTTCCACCCTGTGCGTCTATGGCTTGATCCCGTGACCAGCCGTCCAAAAACTTCCCACCGACTTGTGGGAGATGCACCGCTTCCAGGGTCTCATTACCTCGGGGTGTCGTGTGTGTGCCGCCTTAGTGAACCTGTCCCTTTTTGTCCCCCTGCTGGGGTATCGCCTATCCATCACTTCAAACAGTTCAGGGTTCAAAGGGGGAGCCGACCTTGACAGCTCTCTTTCCGTTACTCTCTCCCGTCCCTTCATTAACATCTCCAAATGCTGCTTCATTGTTTTTCTTATCTCTCTTTCTCCTGAAGACGGGTGGCAGACCAACTGCTGATCCCACTGGTGCCAGCACAGGACAGCTACATCTTAATCTATGTGTATTCTCGTCACACTGCATAATCTCTTAAGGGATTGATCTGAGAGTAGTTTAGAAGGTTGTCACAACATTATGGGCTGAATGGTCTGTACTGTGCCGAAATGCTCTATATTTTCTATAACTTGCAGAGCACTTTTTGCCATCTTCTACTTGCTTTCTGAGAAAGCCTATTTCTTAAAATTTTTGCATATGAGTTACTTATTTCCTACTATTTACCTGCTATGTGTGCATAACTACAAATCAATTAAATAAAAGCACACGAGGGAGAAGGCTTTAACTGGTGTTTTCACATTGAAGTGAGAGAGAGAGAAAACAACGTGCATGAGTAGACAACAGATCAAGGCGCATGCACAAGGAACAGATCAATACATAGTGCTGAAGGGAGTCAGTGCTCTAAAAGGAATAGATCCATACATTACACTTTCTCCCCCTTTAGATTAATGTAATATAAAACTGTATATGTACAAAACATTCGATGCCCCTTTCACAAACCATATTCAAATATACATGCTTTCACAATAACTTCACTGTTCTAAAGATCAATCTTTTGGATGGTGCTCTGTTTCTTTCAGGATAGTGCCTCTGGACCTGTGGAGTGACATCATGTTTGGTAGGTGTCTTGTTAATGACAACATTCTTGTAGCACCTCTGGACCTGTAAAGTGGCATCAGGTTTGGCAGGTGTCTTGTCGACAGAAATATTCTTTAAGCACCTCTGGATCTGCGGAGTGGCATCAGGTTTGGTAAGTGTCTTGCCTAAGAAAATGTTCTCAGTCACCGGCGTCATGTTGCTGTCAGTGATATAATCATCACTGAGAGGTAAGTCTAGTGGCTGTATTGTGCCAACTTGTTGGATGCAATAGACTTGGATGTGTTCTTCGGTTGCGCATTCAGTATCTGCTCCACATAACATTTCCATGTCTCTAACATCCACTGTGTACATCAGTGGTTCAGTCTTATAGCTATCCTACTAGGTGTCCACTTGACTTCTCAGTAATCACAAACTAGGACTTCCTGTCTGACTTCAAGCTCCTTGCTGCTTCACTTGGCAACTGGCTGAATTATTTATTCTGTACTTCCCTCCATAGATCAGTTTTCAGGTCTATGTGAGATCTCAGATTCTTTTTCATAAACATCATTACAGGTGTTTGGTTTGTCACCACAATGACAGAGTTCTGATACAAAGAAATGAAGTTGTTTACCTTGTGCTGTAGAGAAATGCCCTCCTTCTCAATCACTTTAATAGACTTCTTGAAGGTTTGAATAAACCTTTCAGCTAACCCATCTGTTGATGGGTGGTGAGAAGCTGGCTTGTGATGTCTGATGTCATTTTTCTTCATGAATAGTCTGAGTTCTTCTGATGTGTATTATGGTCTGTTGTCACTCACAATTTGTTCTGGTGAGCCATTTCTAGTGAAGATAGTCCTTAAGGCAGAGACAGTACTTGTTGAGATGGTTGACTTCATTGGTATAACCTCCGGCCACTTCGAATGATCATCCACTGCAATCAGGAACATGGAGTCCATGAATGGCCCAGAAAAGTCAATATGTACTCTTTAATACGGTGAAGGCAGCCAGTCTTATTGGAGTTACGTTGCCTGTCAGAGTGCATTTTGAACGTTTTGGCATCTTGAGTAGCTTTTGGCCAAGTCTTCAGTCTGTTTATCTATTCCCTTCTCAAGCATCTTCTGATTACCATTAAGCAGCTGTGCCAGTCTCTGGTTAGTACTACCATTTGGGCTGCAGTTGTCAAGTCATTTGCAACATGGGAGGACTTACCACATTGATAACATTTGTTTTTTTTGCACCATTCAGGGACATTTTGTCCATTTCACATTTTAAACTTTTTTTTTGTAGTTCTACTGCATCCTTTGCTGCAGTCTGTAATGATATTGCAATAGTCATTGCCCTTTCTAAGGTTAGATCTGTCTGTGACATAAGCCTCATTTGAGTGCTTTGACTATGCATGCCACATACAAGCCTGTCTCTTAGTGCATCAGAAAGCCTGTCTCTGAAGTCACAGTACTGGGAAAGTCTGTGCAATTCTGCAGTGTATTCAGAAACGCTTTCATCCTTTGACTAGTTCCCTTTGTAAAATCTAAATGCCTCAGGTACTACCAGTGGTTCAGGGCTCAAGTGGTTTTGTAAAATTGTACCAGTTTTGTTGAACATTTTGCTTGCTGGCTTTTCACGGGTTTCTAGGTTGTGTAAGAGACTGTACGTCCTAGGACCCACTGAGCTAAGAAGTGTGGGGGCTTTCTTTAGTTCCTCCATATTGTTCAATTTACAATACAGTTACACCCTCTTGATATATTACTCCCAACCTTCATTAATGCTATCGAATTTGTCAGCTTTCTTCACTGAAGCCATCGCCATGTTATTTTCACTTTAACTTTGCTAGTTACGCTTTTCACTGTGTACAATGCAGTGTACTCACGCATCCCTTTGTTAGTGTCCATGGCAGCCTTTTCAGTCAGTTTACCTCTTTCTTCTCGCTGTCTCATCCCATAACTGTTGGTGCAGTTCATGATATTTTCTGATATTCAGGTTCGTACTCATTGTCAATTTATTCTGCCTGTGCACAACTAGCTATCAATTAAAATAAAAGCACGCATGCAGGAGATGCATTAATTGGTGTATTCACATTACAGTGAGAGAGAACGAGCAGTGCAAGTGTGTAGATGGCAGATAAATGTGCATGCGCAGGAAATAGATCATACATAGAGCTATGGGGAGTCATTGCTCTAAAAGAAATAGATCCATATATTACACCTATTATTGTAGTGAACTCAGAGCCTCGAGCCTCTTGAACCTTTAGTAAGATTATAAATGATCAGAATGTGTCTTAAACTCTGCATTCCAGTCTATCCATGGTAACCTTTCACATCCTTGGCCAACATCGATCTAATCCTGCCGTAAGGATATTTCAGAATTCTGCTTCCACCATTCAAAGGAAGAGATAACTAAAACTAGTAATCCTTAAAGAGAAAGTACTTTGCCTCAACTTTGTCTTAAATGGGCAGTCTTTTATGTTGAATACTCAGTAGGATGTAAGTGCAAGAAATTGTTATTATTTTGCATGATAATTGTTAATGTAATGTTAATCAATTTCCTAGGCTCAGAGGTGAGATAACTAAGTTGTATATTCTCATTGCCACACGTTAGAGTATTTGGTTGCTTGAGACTGTTGTGCTCATCACTCACAAATGACCCAGATGAGTGTTGTCCTTGTAATGTCATTATTAGTTCATGCTTCAAGCAAGCTATGACACAAAAAAACATTGAGTAGGGAATAATGTAATAAGGTATGTTCCACTCCAGCAACATCTTCCCCAATGGGTTATATAATTGTAAGCTGCTCAAACAATTTGCAAAATAAATTCAACCCAAACTAATTGAACTGTAGTTCTGGTATGTGTTTGACTAAATCAATCAGACTTGCATATATTGAAGAAAAATTATACTCAGTATGGCACGTGGTCAAAATGAAGTGAAACACACGTCTTAAAAAATGATGAGTCCTTCAGCTGATGCCATTTGGGAGACCCTGGCCTATCAAAATACAGATGGCGCAGTAAAACTGAAGTACCAGATCTCTTCCCACATCAGATTGTGTTCTTACCACAGGTCCCCATGCTCTTCCCACTTCATAGCAATACAGACAACCAAGCAAAAAAATATGTTCACTCTCTGTCAATGCAAGCTGTCTTTGAAAGAGTGTCGAGGGAGCTAATGATTTGATTTATTCCTGTTTTCTAATTAGGCTGCTGATGGCCCAGTTCGTAGTAGAGGCATACCTAGAAATTCAATTGCCTCACATTTTTGACCTGCCATTATGCAGTTGATGGTCAATTCTTTACCAAAATGAAAAAAGAACAATCACTTTCTGATTGTTTAACTTAACCAGACTCAACTCATCCTTGTGTCCCAGACACTATTTCTATAATAGAAGTATCCATGACATTATCGTTTTCTGTGTAGTGTTCCTTTTGCAACATTGTAGGGAATCTCAACAATGATAACTTGAGAACTTCTGTCTTTGTCCCAGGACAATAAATTCTTCTGGGTACAGCAAAAGATTACAATGCCCACTTGTCAACCACCTGACTACACACTGACCCAAAATAGACAATTCCAGCATTCTTTTTTATTTCAGATTTCTAGAGACTGCAGTATTCTCCATCTCACAATTCTTTTGCAAATACAAGTATTGATCTCCCTTTGTTAGATTGTGGCAATCACATGGGTAATCTTGGTCTCCTTTGTATTTCCCAGTTTGCCAGCTCTCTGTGATTGAAAACGTGCTTATTTGTTATTTTGTTTCATTCTGATGAAATTTCATATATCCGCAAAAAGCAAGGAAGAGGAGGCATTGGTATCAAGAAAGTAACACTCTAAACAGAGAGACTCCATTCACCTGTAAGTCGGCTGGAGTGATATACTGCGTCCAGTGCCCCCAGTGTGGCCTTCTATATATTGGCGAGACCTGACGCAGACTGGGAGATCGTTTCGCTGAACACCTACGCTCTGTCTGCCAGAGAAAGCAGGATCTCCCAGTGGCCACACATTTTAATTCCACGTCCCATTCCCATTCTTTTATGTCTATCCATGGCCTCCTCTACTGTAAAGGTGAAGCCACACTCAGGTTGGAGGAACAACACCTTATATTCCATCTGGGTACCCTCCAACCTGATGGCATGAACATTGACTTCTCTAACTTTTGCTAATGCCCCACCTCCCCCTCGTACCCCATCCGTTATTTATTTATATATATACATTCTTTTTCTCTTTCTCCTTTTTCTCCCTCTGTCCCCCTCACTATACCTCTTGCCCATCCTCTGGGCTTTTCCCCTCCAACCCGTTCGCTTTCTCCCTAGGCCTCCTGTCCCATGATCCTCTCATATCCCTTTTGCCAATCAACTGTCCAGCTCTTTGCTCCATTCCTCCCCCTCCTGTCTTCTCCTATCATTTCGGATCTCCCCCTCCCCCTCCCACTTTCAAATCTCTTACTAGCTCTTCTTTCAGTTAGTCCTGACAAAGGGTCTCGGCCCAAAACATCGACTGTACCTCTTCCTAGAGATGCTGCCTGGCCTGCTGCGTTCACCAGCAATTTTTATGTGTGTTGCTTGAAATTCCAGCATCTGCAGATTTCCTCGTGTGTGTGTGAGGCTCCATTCACAGTGCTTTTGCTGTTGAGAGCACTGCTGTTGGGGAAAGATTCCGAGTTGGGTCCTTCAGGTGACTGATGACTGAATTATTAAGTATATGTCACCTCTGGTCTGGCTGAATCCTTTGGCAAAAATATTTATAAATTAAGCACTAAATTATTCAGATTTCCCACTTGGAGTTGGCATCATTATGGTTCCAAAATGCAAGTACCAAACACCAAGCTGCATTGCAGTGTGTGGCAGGATTGCATTACAAAATGCATTTGTGCTTAAGGTGAATATATAAGTAGCAAAGCTACCGATACAACTTTATTTTGTCTTGAAGTCAGTTGGGTCCTCCACTCTCAAATGAGATTGATTGTTTTAATGAACAAATCTGATTTTAAAAAAAGCTATCTGTAGAAGTATTTCTTGCACACATTCAACTTCTCCAAGATACAGTTTTCCAAAGTAGAAGAAATCAGTATTTGCTGCTTTTTATTATGGGTTTGATGCGTTATTCTCTATGTTACTTTCTAAAAATCAGAATAATCTTGAGTAACTACTAGCACTGCTATTTGAAGGATTACTGGAAGATTGATTCAAATTGCTGCTCTGTGCCCACTTTTCAAATACACAATGGCTTGTTTAATTATAACACATCAGAGCCACGTTAATCCTTTGACTCAATCCACTTCATTCTTACTTAGGGAGAGAGGATATAATGGGAGTTGTCAAATGAAGTCTCAAATAGTAATTGCACTATGAGTGAACAAGTAAATTAAAAAGTGACAGAGGTTTGCATGGAGTTTACCTATAACTGTGGGTGATGCTAATTTCTACATAGATCAAACTGACTAAATAATCTTGAGGATAAATTCATAGAATGTAATTGGGATAGCTTCTTGGATTAGTATATTGTGGAATTAGCTAAGGAGCAGGGCATATGCTTTATGAGATAAGATCAATTGATCTATAATGATGAAAAATTATCATAATTAGATAGAATTTCATTTTCAACCGAAGTTAGACCTGAAACTAATGTCTTAAACATATACAGATCCCATTACAAAGCTATGAAATCAGAGTTAGCTAAAACAGCAAGTGACATAAGTTAGAATATGGGGACTATACGCGATTCCCTGTGCAATGTTGTTTTGGGGGGAACTGAGATCATGTTGCCCTGGGAATATCTGGTAAGCAAGCAATGTCAGGTATTTAAGGAATTTGAAACATAATAACATAGAAAACCTACAGCACAATACAAGCCCTTCGGCCCACAATGCTGTACCGAACATGTACTTACTTCAGAAATTACCTAGGGTTACCCATAGCCCTCTATTTTTCTAATTTCTAATGTTATCTAATTCTCAACAATTACATTTGTGAAATAAAAATTTCATGAGAAGGATGGTCCATCTGTAGTTAGGAGAATTGCAGTTAAAAAAAAATACACATGATATTGAAAATCATAGTTGTAGACCAGAAGGTGGGGATTTTTTTCTGGAAGTCTGCCAAAGCTTGCTGAATAAAAGAGAAAATGGATTATCAGAGTAACTTAAAATATATAAGAATATAAAAAGGAAAAGAGTATTTAAATTACACATGGTGGTTCCATTATTAGGTATACCTCATTAATGCAAATATCTAATCAGCCAATCATGTGGCAGAAACTCATGCAGACATGGTCAAGAAGTTCAGCTGTTATTCAAAACAAACACCAAAATGGGGAAAAATGTCACCTAAGTAGCTTTGACTGTGGAGTGATTGTTGGTGCCAGATAGGGTGGTTTGATTATCTCAGAAACTGCTGATCTCCTGGGGTTTTCACACACAACAGTCTCTAGAGTTTACAGAGAGTGGTGCAAAAAAAAACAAAGAAAAAAGAGTGGCAGTTCTGTGGGTAATAATGCCTTATTAATGAGAGGGGTGAGAAGAGAATGGCCAGTCTAGAAGGTGACTGTGACTCAACTAACCACGCATCCTAACAGTGGTGTGCAAAAGAATCTCTGAATGCGCAGCACATTGAACCGTGAAGTGGATGGGCTACAGCAGCAGAAGACCATGAGTATACATTCAGTGGTCACTTTATTAGGTACTGGAGGTACCCAATATAGAGGGCACTGAGTGTAAATGCTGTCATCGTCTAGGAGGGGGAAAATGTAGTAGTGCAAGCTAATGGGAGTAAAGGCTGAAGATTCTCTGATAGCCTGAATCCCAGGATCTAAAAATGTAGCTGCAGGTATAATTGAAGCATTGGTTGTAATCTCTGAAAGTTCACTTTTTTTTTCTGGAAATGTGTTTGAAGATCAGTAAAGCTCAAAGGCTGGTCAAGAAAGGAGGAATTCAGCCTGTTAGCCTGACACATGTCAATGGAAAAGCAGGATACCATTTTGGAAAATCATAATATAATCAATCACAATGATTTCATTAGATTTATATGATGGTGTTATAAATGAATTGACTAAAGGGTACCAATAGATGTAGTGTATTTGGATTTCCTAAATGCTTTAAAAAACAGACCAGATTAAATGTTTCTGTACCTTGAGTTATGACTTTGGGTGTGAAATATTGGATAGAAGATTGACTGCTAGAAAGGTGGAAATAAAGGGTCTTTTTTTTTAATGCTAACAAGGTAGAACCAATGATCAGCCATAGGGATGAATGTGTGGCTTCAGCTAGTTTAAGCTATTTGAATGATTTAATTGAAAGGAGTTTGAGTAATGTCACCAAATTTGCCGGTGATGTAAAGTGGATGGGAAAGCAATCTGCAAGAATGGAGAATCTACTGGGAGAATCTAAGTCAAATGAATGGGCAAAAACTTGGCAGTTCAATGTGGGAAATGTAAGTTAGCCACCCCTTTGCATGAAGGCTCTTGACATGAAATACCATAAAGTCCTTTTCCCTTTATAACTAACTATATTTCAATCCAGTAATTTGTTTTATTTTTGATCCAAATTCAAGTATCTGCAGTCACGTGTCTTTATGGAAGGCATACTTGGTTAACAATGATATGGTGGTAAACTGTTCATCCCTGATTCTACCCTCAAATGATCCCCAGCCTTCAATACACTTTACCATATTGTTCACCTCCATTGCCATTGTCTTGAGAGTTTATGTTGAACTGTAACCAAAAAATTGCCAGCAATTTCTCTTCCTATACCAGTGCCTCTAGCATTTCCTGTGGATCGATTCTACCCACCAATTTTCTCTCCACTTTCTGCTCCCCTTAGATGACATGTTTTGAAACAAGCCATCACTTTCTACATGCATAGAGACAACACTCAGAAATATCACACCAGTATGCCTTTTGCTCATTAGACGATCACTAACATTGTATCTCATGTCTAGTATGTATCACTGGAGAAGCAGAACTTTGTCCAAGAAAATATTGTCAGGATTAAAGCCTTTGCTCAGCTATCTGCCATAATTGTTATCCCTGAGCACATTTTCCTTTTTCCTGGCAAGTGCTTAAACTTGAGCCAAAGAATTCTGTGATGAAGTTTTCCAATTAGATGGGCTTTTAATTATATAGCATCAACAAGACTTCCACCTCTATAACAACTGGGAAACGTAATCCTTTTTCCACTCCCCACCTCACTTTTTAATGTGACCTATCTTGACCAAGATTTTGGTGAATGATGGGATAACTCCTTCTGAAGCTTGTTTTTTTAATGTCAATGACTTTTACCATGTGCACCGTGGTAAGTTTGTGCTGCTATAGATGTTTATAAATGCAAGTTTTTGTTGTGTTGTTATCATTTAGAAATTCAAAACAGAAAGACCTTTCTTCAGGTTTGGTATTTAAGGATAGAGATATGAATTACAATCATATGGTGTTAAGCAGTTGATTCTTTCTCAGTTTTTAGGGAATGATTTTAGGTTTAAAAGCAGCAAAACCTTTTTTAAAAAAATCTAATTACATCAACACCAAAAGGATTGTTGTGGTAGGCCCATTGTTTCTGCCTGCTCTTACCTCACTGAACTTATCTCCATATTTTGATTTTAATCTTGACTCCCCAGTCCCCTCCCTCCTATTACAGACTAATTATATCATCTCATCAGCGTTCCTGGGTGTCTTAATGTGATTAGGTTAGTGTAATCTGGACAAAATCTAATGTAGGCCAATAGATCAATGAGTCAGAGAGTTGTTTGATCAGCAATCTTTGGTCATCAAATGAAAGCAAACCCAACTTATACAATATTTATGAAAGATTCAAATGTGATCATCACAAATAGTGAATTCCTCTGAGATTAGTTGTTGAATTCCACCAACTAATCAACATTCTATCATCCAAGATCACTTATTTATTGCTTGTCCAGGCCTTTTTGCATGTTTTCATGGTCATGCTGATTTTGGGGAATTATATCTTTCATATTTTGACACCTGCCTGTCCCTGAAGTAAAAACATCTTTTCACTCATGCTGCTTCTTAATTTGCTCTTTCAGCATTAGTGTTCCTTTCCAAACAGCCTCATTATTGTTAACCTCATAATTACATCTCTCATTCATTCCAACAGATGGTTTAACAGTGGAAACTACAGAATTTTTCATGCCTATCCAAAATATATCACTGGGCCTCAATCTTAAAAGCCTGCGTTTTGCAATCAGTGATTAATGAATCATATCACATGCTTATCACACTTTGATTTGACCACGGTAATTGTAGATGGTCTACAGAGTTTAAATCAAGAGGCTAAGTTGTGAATTCAAAGAAAAATTTATGCAAAATATGCAAGATGAAAAAGATGTGGTCAGGGGAGCCTGGAATTGGAAATTGTTAAAATGGTGGAAGGTAAGCAAGGTGTCTGTATACGTGAGAGAATGGACTGGATAGTGGGGACAAGAGAAGGCAGAAACATTGGGCTACCAAGACTGTTGTTTTTTTTTGTGGAGCGAGAGCAAGAGAAAGAAGAGAAGTTCAGGGTTGCAACACCATCATGTTAGAGGCTGTGGAAAGCAGATCGCCTGTGATGAGATGTGAGATTGTAACCTGGTCTTCATTGGTAGGGTCGTAGTCCAGAGATTGGTGTGAGGAGGTGGCTGACTAGATCACCACCGCCCTTGTCTGTAGCTTGAGATTGGTGTGAAATAGCGTAATTGGGCATCAGTCCTTAATGTAGGGCTTTGACATAAACCATCAACATTTGCTTTCCTCCAACGGATACTGCTCGACCAGCTGATTTCCTCCATCAGTTTGTTTGTTGCTCCACATTCTACGGTCTGCAGTCCCTTGTGCCTCCAGAAAAAAAAGAGGAAATTAATGGACAGAAAAGGAAATCAACAACACATTTTAAAGAAAAGCTTAAAATTAACTGCAACTAAAATCTGATAGAATGTGATTCTACATATTCGGTTGCCATGGTTACATGTTTGTTCAGTTCCCGCTGCTGTCTATAAGAAGTTGATATGTTCTCCCAGTGACCGCACAGGTCTTTTAAGAGACTCTTAGATAGGTACATGGAGCTTAGAAAAGTAGAGGGCTATGCAGTAGGGAACTTCTCGGCAGTTACTAGAGTAGGTTACATGGTCGGCACAACATTGTGGGCCAAAGGGCCTGTAATGTGCTGCAGATTTCCATGTTTCCTCCAGGTGCTCTGCTTTCTCCCACAGCCCAAAGACATACCAGCTAGTAGGTTCATTGGTTATTGTAAATCGTCCCATGATTAAGCTAGTCTTAAATCGGGGGTTGCTGGGCGGTGTGGATTGAAGGGTCAGAAGGACCTATTTTGTGCTGAAGCTCAATAAATAAATAAATAAAATCACAGCAAGCATGGTTGTTTGCCTGTGATCTAACCTCACAGTATTGGAATGCCAAAACGTTTGGTGAAAAATGATTTAGCAAAACGTCTGAACGATCAGGGTAACTTGGAGAGTGTAAACAAGTACATGAATTTGGAGCAGGGTTAGGCCATCCAGTTCCTTGAACCTGCTCTGTCATTTAATAAGTTCATGGCAAATTTGATTCTCACCTTGTGTATTCTCTTTTACATGTGGTAAACTTTTACCACTTTGCTTATCAAATACCTGTATGCATTTTCCTTAAAAGTATTCATAGACCATAAGTCATAGGAGCAGAAATAGGCCATTCAGCCTATCCAGTCTGCTCTGCCATTCCATCATGGCTGATTTATTATTGCTCTCAGTCCTATTCTCCTGCCTTCTCCACGTAACTTTTCACACCTTAATTAGTCAAGAACCTCTCGTCCTCCACCTAAGATATACCCAGTGACTTGGCCTTCACAGCTGTCTGTGCCGATGAGTTCACAGATTCACCACCCTATGGCAAAGGAAAATTTTCCTCATTTCTGCTCTAAATGGATGTCCCTCAATTCTGAGGCGGTGCCCTCTGGTCTAAGACTCTCCCACTAAGGAAAAATCCTCTTCATATTCACTTTATCTGGGCTTTTCACTATTCAAAAGGTTTCAATTAAATCTCTCCTCTTTCTTCTAAGTTCCAGTGAGTATAGGCCCAGACCCATCAACTGTTCCTCATGTTAGCCTTTTCATTCCTGGAATCATTCTCATGAAACTCCTCTGGACCAATGCCAGCACATCTTTTCTTAGCTAAGGGGCCCAAAACAGCACACAGTACTCCAAATGCAGTCTCGCCAATGGCTGAAAAAGACTCTGCATTACCTCCTTGCTTTTGAATTCTAGCCCTCTCGAGACAAATGTGAACATTGCATTTGCCTTTCTTACCACCAGCTTAACCTGCAAGTTGACCTTTAGGGAATCCTGCAAGAGCACTCCCTTTGTACCTCTGATTTTTTGAATTTTCTCCCCATTTAGAAAATAGCCCACACCTTAATTCCTTCTGCCAAAGTGCATGACCACACTATATTCCACCTGCCACTTCCTTGCCCATTCCCCCAATCCGCTTAAGTCATTCCGCAGACACCCGGCTTCCTCAACACTACCTGGCCCTTCACCTATCTTTGTATCATCTACAATCTTGGCCACAAAGCCATCAATTCTTTCATCCAAATCATTGACATACAATGTGAAAAGAAGTAGTCCCAACATTGATCCCTGTGGCACACGACCAGCAGCCAACCAGAAAAGGCCCCCTTTATTCCCCCTTTATTCCCCCTTTATTCCCACTTCCTGCCAATCAGCCAATCTTCTATCCATGCTAAAACCTTTCCTGTAATATCATGGGCTCTTATCTTGTTAAGCAGCCCTGTGTGCGGCTCCTTGTCAAAAACCTTCTGAAAGTCCAAAAAAACATCATCCACTTGCTCACCTTTGTCTATCTTGCCTGTTATTTCCTCAAAGCATTCCAAAAGATTTGTCAGATATTTTCCCCTTGAGAAAATGGTCTTTGGCCTATTTTATCATGTGCTCCAATTACTTCGAAACCTCATCCTTAATAATGGACTTCAATATATTCCCAGCCACTGAAGTCAGGCTAACCAGACTATAATTTCGTTTCTTCTACCTCCCTCCGTTTTTAAATAGTGGAGTGATTTTTGCAATTTTCCACTCCTTAGGAATGTAATATTTCTTGAAAGATAATTACCAATGCCTCCACATTGTCTTCAGCTACCTCTTTCAGAACCCTGGGGTGTAGTCCATCTTGTCCAGTTGACTTACCTACCTTCAGACTATTATGTTTCCAAGTACCTTCTCCTTAGTAAGTGCAATGATACTCACTTTGCTGATAAGATGGTGCCAGCAATCAATGCAACTAAGGTAGTTGCAGTAGTGGCAGATAGTTCACAAAACTGCTACTCCTTTTTTTTTAAATATGTCTGCTAATAATTATGTGTGAGATTGGAGCATGTATGTTGATAATACATTTTGATAACAACACACATAAAAGTTGCTGGCGAACGCAGCAGGCCAGGCAGCATCTATAGGAAGAGGTACAGTCAACGTTTCAGGTGGAGTCCCTTCGTCTGGACGTCAGGACGAAGGGTCTCTGACCGAAACGTTCACTGTACCACTTCCTATAGATGCTGCCTGGCCTGCTGCGTTCGCCAACAACTTTTATGTGTGTTGCTTGAAATTCCAGCATCTGCAGATTTCCTCGTGTATACATTTTAATAATATGTTTTTTGGGATGACTGAATGTTCTGGCAATTTTGCTGCCACCAAGGGAATTCAGCATGTTTGAGAATGGGGTGTGTGGCCTAATGGTGGAATGCGAACCCATGATTGACTCCAATTTTTGACCAACTTGCCAATTTAGGTGTTCAGCAAGAATAAAATTAGCGAGGACGAGAACAGAAGGTAATTGGGTCTTCAGTGCCTTCTGCCTGTGTTTGACTGGTCAGTCCCCCTTATCCTCTTGCTCTTTGCTTCTGGAGGAAAGTGCAGGAGTTCTAGGTCTTTGGCAAGGTTTGATCAGCACTGCTTGTTATGATGTGTTTCTGATTACTCCTTTTTTATTATTTTGTGCAATTTTGATTGGGGCAGATTGGGTCTGTGGCCCGCAGTTAATGAACCACACAGTGCTACATTGAACTGTAATGAATGAATTTGAACATTCCTACACTGTTTTAATGACTCTGGTTTGATGTTTAAAATTCTGTGCATTATTCGTTCATATTTTGTCATTTGCGTGATTCGTTCTTTTTTTGCGTGTTGGGTATTTAATGTTTCACTTGAATGAGTCCATAGTGTTTCTTTGTATCGTATCTGTCTGCAATAAGATAAATCTCAGGGTTGTATACTGCATTCAGTACATAGTTGGATAATAAATGTACTTTGAATCTTTCTGCTTCCTGACACACTCATATTTCTAGCATTCTTCTCGTGTCTTCACAGAAATGCATTATCTGTTCATCCACCATTTCTTTGGCCCCCCCCCCCTTACTACCTCCTCAGCATTATTTTCCAGCAGTCCGATATTCACTGTTGCCTCTATTTTACACCTTGTATATCTGACTTTTTTAGTATACTCCTTTATACTATTGGCTAGCTTACCTTCATATTTCATCTTTTATTTCTTTATGCATTTTTAGTTGCCTTCTGTTGGTTTTCAGAGCTTCTCAATTTCAAACTTCCCACTAATTTTTACTATATCAGAATCAGGTTTATTATCACTGGCATGTGACATGAAATTTGTTAACTTAACAGCGGCAGTTCAATGCAATACATAATCTAGCAGAGAGAGAGAAAAATAATAATAAATAAAATATAATAAATAAACAAGTAAATCAATTATGTATATTGAATAGATTATTTAAAAAATGTGCAAAAATAGAAATACTGTCTATTAAAAAAAGTGAGGTAGTGTCCAAAGCTTCAATGTCCGTATAGGAATCAGATGGCAGAGGGGAAGAAGCTGTTCCTGAATCGCTGAGTGTGTGCCTTCAGGCTTCTGTACCTCCTACCTGATGGTAACAGTGAGAAAAGTTCATGCCCTGGGTGCTGGAGGTCTTTAATAATGGACGCTGCCTTTCTGAGACACTGCTCCCTAAAGATGTCCTGGATACTTTGTAGGCTAGTACCCAAGATGGAGCTGACTAGATTCACAACCTTCTGCAGCTCCTTTTGGTCCTGTGCAGTAGCCCCTCCATACCAGACAGTGATGCAGCCTGTCAGAATGCTCTCCATGGTACAACTATAGAAGTTTTTGAGCATATTTCTTGACATGCCAAATCATTTCAATCTCCTAATAAAGTATAATAAGTATATTATATGCCCTGTCTTTTGCTTTTATGTTGTCTTTGACTTCCCTTGTCAACTATAGTTATCTCATCCTTCCTTTACAATACGACTTCATCTTTTCGATGTATCTTTACTGTGTCTTCTGAATTTCCACCAGAAACACCAGCCATTGCTGTTTTGCCATCTTCCCTGCTAGTATCCCCTTACAATTAACTTTGACCAGCTACTCTCTGATGCCTCTGTAATTCCCTTTACTCCACTGTGATACTAATAGATCTGATTTTACCTTCTCCTTCTCAAACTGCTGGATGAAATCTATCATATTATGATCTCTGTCTTCTTAGGGTTCCTTTATCTTAAGCTCTAATCAAATCTGGGTCATGACATAATACCCAATCCAGAATTGCCATTTTCCTAGTGTGCTCAACCTCAAGCTGCTCTAAAGAGCCATCTTGTAGGCATTCTACAAATACCCCCATTTGGGGAAAATGTACCAACCTGATTTTCCCAATCTACTTGCACATTGCATATTTTTGCCCGTCTTTTCTAACTCCCATTGTAATTTGTTGCCCACATCTTGCTTACTATTTGGAGGCCTGTATATAACTTCCATCAGGGACTTTTTACTATTGTAATTTCTTAACTCTGCCCATAATGATTCTACATCTTCCGATCCTATGACACCTCTTTCTATGGATTTGATTTGAACTCTTTGGATTTGAACAGAGAGCCTGCTGAGAGACTTAGATAATTTAGGGGTATGGGCAAAGCAGTGGCAAATGAAATACAATGTTGGAGAGTGTATGGTCATGCACTTTGGTGGAAGAAATAAACGGGCAGACCATTACTTAGATGTGGAGAGAATTCAAAATGCAGAAATGCAAAGGGACTTGGAAGTCCTTGTTCAAGATACCCTAAAGGTTAACCTCCAGGTTGAGTTGGTTGTGAAGAAGGCAAATGCAATGTTGACAGTCATTTCTAGAGTATAGAATATAAGAGCAGGGATGTGATGTTGAGGCTCTTACTAGGCACTCTTGAGACCACACTTGGAGTATTGTGTGCAGTTTTAGGCTCCTTATTTTAGAAAGGATATGCTGACATTGGAGAGGGTTCAGTGAAGATTCATGACAATGATTCCAAGAATAAAAGGGTTACTGTATGAGGAATGTCTGGCAGCCTTTGGGCTGTATTCCCTGGAGTTCAGGAGAATTGAGGGTCGGTCTCATAGAAACATTCCGAATGTTAAAAGGCCTGAACAGATTAGATATAGCAAAGTTATTTCCCATGGTAGGAGATTCTAGGACAAGAGGGCATGACTTCTGGATTGAAGGACATCATTTTAGAACTGAGATGTAGAGAAACTACTTTATTCAGAGGATGATATATCTGTGGAATTTGTTGCCACGAGCGTCTGTGGAGGCCAAGCCATTGGGTATACTTAAGGCAGAGATGGATTGGTTCTTGATTAGTCAGGGCATCAAAGGGTATGGGGGTAAAAGCAGGGGAGTGGGGATGACTGGAAGAATTGGATCAGCCCATGATTGAATGGTGGAGCAGATCTGATGGGCTGAATGTCCTACTTCTGCTCCTATATCTTATGGTCTTTGAATTTATTTTTTTACCAAAAGAGCCACACCACCCTCTCTGCATAGCTGCCTGTCTATTCAATACAAGGTCTATCCTTGAATATTAAACTCCCAATTATGATCTTCTGTCGGCCATGTCTCAGTGAGGCCTACAACATCATACCTGCCAATCTCTAACTGCGCTACAAGATCATCTACCTTATTCATCCTACTGTGTGCATTCAAATATTTTGATTTTGATTCCCTGTTACACTTTGGCTCATCCCACTGACAGCAGTTTTGCTCAATCAGCTGCCTTTTCTTCCTCACGGTCTCACTAAACACTGAATTCCCAGCCCTATCATTCTGGTTCCTGTCCCCCTACCTTTGACTCTGAGATTCATAGTCTCTGCTTCCACTGCCCTTTGAGGAGGAATCTTCTGAAAACTTTCAAACCTCTGATGGTAAATTGTTTATGCCTCAATCCGACGCATCAAGGTGCCCAAAGGCCCTTTTCACCTTTCCAGACCAGAGGCCAGAGAGATCCCATTACCAAGATTCTTCTACTTTCTGAATATTTTCTTACTCTGAAAGTTCCTGGGTATCAACATCTCAGAAGATCTATCCTGGTCCCAACACGTTGATGCAACCACAATGAAGAAGCACATAGGAGTTTGAGAAGATTTGGTATGTCACAAAGGAATTGGGCAAATTTCTACAGACATTAAATGGAGAGCATTGCGACTAGTTGCATCACAGCCTACATGGAGGCTCCAATGCCCAGGATCAAAAAATGCTTGAGTCAATGGTCATCTCAGCCAGCTCCATGATGAGCACAAGTCTCTATTATTGAGGACATCTTCAGAAGGCGGTGGCTGAAGAAAGTGGCATCCATTATTCAGGAGCCTCAGCATCCAGGCCATGCTCACTTCTAATTACCACCATTAGGAAGGAGGTACAAGAGCCTGAAGATGCACACTCAACATTTTAGCAACAGCTTCTTCCCCTCCACCATTATATTTCTGAACAGCCCATGAACCTTTGAACACCAGTTCATTATTTTGCTCTCTTTTTGTGTTACTTACTTATTTTTCATGTATTTCTTATTGTATATTATAGTAATATTTCATGTATTGCATTGTTCTGCTTCTGCAAAACAGCAAATTTCATAACATATGTCATTGATAATAAAACCTTTTTCTGAAGTAAGTAGATAAGTTTGGAAATAGGGCAGACAAAGATAATTCATCCAATCATGCCTGTTCCTCAACCCTTAAGATCCCAGATCTTTTACTCCTCTTACCTACACTAATCCCATGCTTCTGCATCCAATATCTATCAATCTCTGCTTTGAATACAGACAGTGGTTGAGTTTCTATGCATAGAGAATTCTAAAGTTTCATTCCCTTTCTCTTGATGTTTACTCAATTCAATGTGGAAGACCAAAAATGCCCTTAGATCTTCTTCTTTTCCAGCACACCAGGACTCAATTTTTTTCCCCCCTGATGAAGCATTGCATTTCTTCCACTTTTGTCTCCAATCAAGGATGCGTTGAATATTTCCAGCAGTTTTTGCTTTTATTTGGGAGAGTAACTTTCTGATTTTTATTTTGTTACTGAGCATGTACAGCCTCCGGAGAGTAATGTGCACTTCAATCTATAATGTCCTTTGTCAGCCTCATTGTTAACCTTATCACAAAATCTAAGCCAGTGATATTAACTGGTCCTTCTGACATTTAGGAATAGACAGAAAAATTAAATGAATTAAATAACAAGAGCCTGTTTTCAAGGAACACTATTCAATTTATTTTCAGTTAAATGGGTGGTTCTGATCAAAAACTATGCTCCTAAATTAGGCCAGGCAGCATTTCTAGGAAGAGGTGCAGTCGACGTTTCAGGCCAAGACCCTTCATCAGGACTAACTGAAGGAAGAATGAGTAAGGGATTTGAAAGTTGGAGGGGGAGGGGGAGATCCAAAATGACAGGAGAAGACAAGAGGGGGAGGGATGGAGCCAAGAGCTGGACAGGTGATAGGCAAAAGGGATACGAGAGGATCATGGGACAGGAGGTCCGGGAAGAAAGACGGGGGGGGGGGTGGGACCCAGAGGATGGGCAAGGGGTATATTCAGAGGGACAGAGGGAGAAAAAGGAGAGTGAGAGAAAGAATGTGTGTATAAAAATAAGTAACAGATGGGGTACGAGGGGGAGGTGGGGCATTAGTGGAAGTTAGAGAAGTCGATGTTCATGCCATCAGGTTGGAGGCTACCCAGACAGAATATAAGGTGTTGTTCCTCCAACCTGAGTGTGGCTTCATCTTTACAGTAGAGGAGGCCGTGGATAGACATGTCAGACTGGGAATGGGATGTGGAATGAAAATGTGTGGCCACTGGGAGATCCTGCTTTCTCTGGCGGACAGAGCGTAAGTGTTCAGCAAAGCAGTCTCCCAGTCTGCGTCGGGTCTCGCCAATATATAAAAGGCACATCGGGAGCACCGGACGCAGTATATCACCCCAGCCGACTCACAGGTGAAGTGTTGCCTCACCTGGAAGGACTGTTTGGGGCCCTGAATGGTGGTAAGGGAGAAAGTGTAAGGGCATGTGTAGCACTTGTTCCGCTTACATGGATAAATGCCAGGAGGGAGATCAGTGGAGAGGGATGGGTGGGACGAATGGACAAGGGAGTTGCGTAGGGAGCGATCCCTGCAGAATGCAGAGAGAGGCGGGGAGGGAAAGATGTGCTTAGTGGTGGGATCCCGTTGGAGGTGGCAGAAGTTACGGAGAATTATATGTTGGACCCGGAGGCTGGTGGGGTGGTAGGTGAGGACCAGGGGAACCCTATTCCTAGTGGGGTGGCGGGAGGATGGAGTGAGAGCAGATGTACGTGACATGGGGGAGATGCGTTTAAGAGCAGAGTTGATAGTGGAGGAAGAGAAGCCCCTTTCTTTAAAAAAGGAAGACATCTCCCTCGTCCTAGAATGAAAAGCCTCATCCTGAGAGCAGATGCGTCGGAGACGGAGGAATTGCGAGAAGGGGATGGCATTTTTGCAAGAGACAGGGTGAGAAGAGGAATAGTCCAGATAGCTGTGAGAGTCAGTAGGTTGGAGGAACAACACCTTATATTCCGTCTGGGTAGCCTCCAACCTGATGGCATGAACATTAACTTCTCTAACTTCCGCTAAGGCCCCACCTCCCCCTCGTACCCCATCTGTTACTTATTTTTATACACACATTCTTTCTCTCACTCTTTTTCTCACTCTGTCCCTCTGAATATACCCCTTGCCTATCCTCTGGGTCCCCCCCCCCCCGTCTTTCTTCCCGGACCTCCTGTCCCATGATCCTCTCGTATCTCTTTTGCCTATCACCTGTCCAGCTCTTGGCTCCATCCCTCCCCCTCCTGTCTTTTCCTATCATTTTGGATCTCCCCCTCCCCCTCCCACTTTCATATCTCTTACTAACTCTTCCTTCAGTTAGTCCTGACGAAGGGTCTCGGCCTGAAACGTCAACTGCACCTCTTCCTAGAGATGCTGCCTGGCCTGCTGCGTTCACCAGCAACTTTTATGTGTGTTGCTTGAATTTCCAGCATCTGCAGAATTCCTGTTGTTTGCGCTCCTAAATTAGGTTTGTGACGACAAAATGGGTACAAATGCAGACAGAGCAAAGAGTTAAATTGTACCACAGAGGCAAAATTCAAAACGGTGAATAATGCAAGACTGTCGGTGCTGTATTTAAATATGCGTAGCTTTTGGAAAAAGATGGACAAACTCGTGGTGCGATTAGAGATTGATCGAACATCACGGAGTCATAGCTGAAAGAAAGCCTTAGTTGGGAGCTTATCATCAAAGGATATACTTTGTATTGAAAGGTCAGGCAGGAATGCATAGGTGGTGGTGTGGCTCTATTGGTAACAAATGGAAGTACATCTTCAGAAAGCGGTGACATAGGGTCAGAGAATGTTGAATCTTTGTGAGTGGAGTTAAGAAGATATGAGGGTTAAAAAACCATTATGGGAATCATATATAGGCTTCTAAATAGTAGCCAAGACATGAGGTCAAGATTGCAAAGGGACCTGGAAAAAGCATGTAATAATGGGAATGGCACAATTGTAATGGGGGACTTCAAAATGCAAAGGGATTGGGAAAATCAGTTTGGTGTCAGATTGCAAGAGAGGGAATGTGTGAATGCCTGTGAGATGGCTTTTTAGAGCAACTTGTACTTGAGCCAACTTGGGGAAAGGCTATCTTAGATTGGGTGTTATGTAATAACCCAGATCTTATCACAGAGCTTAATGTAAAGGAACCCATAGGAGACAGTGATCATAATATGATTGAATCCATACTGCAATTTGAGAGGAAGAAGCATAAGTCACATGTTTCAGTGCTGCAACGGAATTGCAGAGGCCTGAGAGAGGAGTTTGACCAGGTGGATTGAAGGAGGATACTGGTGGGGCTGACAGCAGAGCAGAGATGGCTGAAATTTCAAGGAATAATTCACAAGGTACAGGATAGAGGTCCGACAGAAGTTGTTCTCAAATGGCAGGGGTAGGTAACCGTGGCTGACAAGGGAAGTTAAGGACTGCATTAAAAGCCAAGGAATGGGCATATAATGTCGCAAAAGTTAGTGGGGGGTTGGATGATTGAAAAGTTTTTAAAATCCAACAAAAGGTGACTACAGAAGTATCAGGGAAAAGATGAAATATGAGCACAAACTGGCCAATAATATAAAGCAGGATTTTTTCTCAGTTATATTAAGATAAAAGAAAGGTGACAGTTGATATTGGACCACTGGAAAATGATATTAGTGAGGTAGTAGTGGGGGCAAAGAAATGGCAGATGAACTTAGTGGGTAATTTGCATCTATTTTCACTGTGGAAGACATGATCAGTATGCCAGAGGTCAGTGGGTGTCGGGGAGCAGGAGTGAGTGCCATTGCTATTACAAAGGAAAAAGTGCTAGGCGAACTCAAGGGTTTTAATATGGATAAGTCACTTGGAGCAGATGGACAACATCTCAGAGGTGTGAGAGAGGTTACTGAAGAGATAACAGGAGCATTGTTCATGATCCTTAAAGAATCATTTGATTCTGGTATGGTCCTGGAGGACTGCGAGAGTACAAATATCACTCCACCCTTTAAGAAAGAAAGGCAAAAGAAAGGAAATAATAGGCCAGTTTGCCTAACCTCAGTGTTTGGGAAAGTGTTAGAGTCGATTATTAAGGATGAGGTTTCGGGGTACTTGGAGACTAATGATAAAATAAGTCAAAGTCAGCATGGTTTCTGTAAAGGGAAATCTTGCCTAACAAATTGGTTAGAATTCTTTGAGGAAGTAACAAACAGGATGGATAAAGGAGAAGCAGTGGATGTCATTTACTTGGATTTTCAGAAGGCATTTGATAAGGTGCCACACATGAGGATGCTTAACTAGATAAAATCCTGTGGTGTTACAGGAAAGATGTATGGATGGAGGAACAGCTGACAAGCAGGAGGCCGTGAATGGGAATAAAAGGGGCTTTTTCTGTTTGGGTGCCGGTGACTAGTGGTGTTCCTCAGGGGTCAATATTGGGACCACTACTTTTCACATTGTTTGTCAGTGATTTAGATAATGGCATTGATGATATTGTGGCAAAGTTTGTGGATGATACGAAGATAGGTGGAGGGGTAGGTAGTGCTGAGGAAGCAATGCGATTGCAGCAGGACTTTGACAAATTGAAAGAATGGGCAAAAAGTGGCAGATGGAATACAGTGTTGGGAAATGTATGATAATGCATTTTGATAAAAGGAACAATAGTGCGGACTCTTATCTAAATGGGGAGAAGGTTCAAACATCAGAGGTGCAGAGGGACTTGGGAGTCCTTGTACAAGACTCCCAGAAGGTTAATTTACAGTTTGAGTTTGTGGTAAAGAAGGCAAATGGATTGCTGGCATTTATTTCAAGGGAAATAGAATATAAAAGCAAGGAGATAATGCTGAGCCCAGATAAGACACTATTCAGGCCGTAATTGGAATATTGTCAACAGATTTAGACCCATATCTCAGAAAGAATATGTTGTCATTGGAAAGAGTCCAGAGGGGGTTTACAAGGATGATTCTGGAATGAAAGGGTTAACATATGAGGAGCTTTTGGCAATTTTGGCCAGCACCCACTGGAATTTTGAAGATTGCAGGGGGATCTAATTGAAAACTACTGAGTGTTGAAAGGACTAGATAAGGTGGATGTGGAGAGGATGTTTCCTCTGGTAGGGGTATCCAGTACTAGAGGGCACAACCCCAAAATTGAGGGGCAGCCTTTTAAACAGAGGTAAAGAGGACTTTTTTTTTTAGCCAGTGAGTAGTGAATTTGTGGAATACTCTGCCACAGACTGCAGTGGAGGCGAAGCCCGTGGGGATATTTTAGGCGGAAGTTGATCGTTTCCTGATCAGTCAGGGCATCAAAGGATATGGCGGGAAAGCAAGTGTAGGGGTTGAGTGGGATCCGGGATCAGTCATGATGAAATGGCAGAGCAGACTCGATGGTCTGAATGGCTTAATTCTGCTCCTTTGTCTTTTGGTCTTATAAAATGACCAAATTATTGTCTGCAATGCTGACATTCCCCCTCTTGGAACTTTAAGCAGCAGTTGTGTCAATAGGTAGAGAAAATGAGACAATCAACTCCTCCAACTACTGGTGAGGACCACTCATTATTAGCAAAGAAACAAGGTTGAGAGTGTATGAGCAACAAGTCTTCTTAACTGCTGAAGGATCCTGCATCCCAGGAAATATAAGGGAGAGGATGAAAGAAACGTTAAAATGACTAGCAATGTGAAATAAATAAGATAAAATATATCATGCATCCTCTGTGGAGATGAAATTACAATTGTATAGAATGACCTTTCATCAGAACATCAATCCCTTGAAAAATTTTGAATTCTCTTCAGAGTATCAGTAATGTTTGTAGCTAGATCTGATAACTGTACAGAACTAAATTATTTGAGAATAGCACAGTGTGTACTTTTGAGCTGTGGAAGACTGTATTCCTGAAATCAAGTCAGCAGTTTTCTAATATTGTCTTGCATTTCTGCTGTTTCCTCTGTGTGGCATTCTGCTAGAAAGAAAATACTATGTTCAATAATTTGGCCTGGAAATTGCACTACTTCGTTTTTATGTAACAGTCACCACCACCATCCAAGGACAAATAGGAATGGTTAATAAATGCTGCCCTTTTTAGTGATACTTAAATCTTGAGAAGGTAATGAATGGCATGAAAAGAGCCACCAGCAGCATTCTTCAAGGCACTTGTGTTGCATCGCTGCATTAGAACATAAATAGATTGATGTGCTCATCTGCACCATCAATGGAGAATTTGTGATGTTGTGGACTTGGTGGGTCACCATTGTGTAAATGGCCTCCATTTGTGAAGTTGACGGAACAGCTTCAAAGGTTTCCCTGTGTACTATTGCACTGTTTTAACACATGTTTTCAGCAAGTACCTGGCACATTCATCCTTTGCAGCAAGCTCATGTGGCATTTTCAACAATACAAATAACATTCTTCCAGTTATAATATTCCTGGTGGGTTAGAGGGATCTGGATAAGTTGTAGAAGAACTTTCAGTTCAGGCAACTTTCCAGGGTTGCAGTCAGCTGCTTTTGACAGATAGTGACAAGGAGGTCTGTCTTTATGTGTCTTTCTATCAAAGTCAAAGTTGAATTTATGTGTGTGTGTGTGTGATATGCACAGTACATATGCACATGCAATGAAAAGCTTACTTGCAGCAGCATCATAGGCATGTATCCATTTAGGTTGGGCAAGGTATTCTTGAGGACAAGTTCACAGAGTGCATTTGAGACAGTATCATGAAGCTGTACATTGTAGAAGCAACCAGGGAACTGGAGTGTTAATGATCTCTGTGGAATAATGATGATTTTGTGATTTCACAAGTGGTTGCTAGACATGTATAGATGTATGCAAAATTGTACTGCTGTGAGTTAAACCAATTATCAACAGAGCAATAATATGTTTTCATTCTGAGCTGGATGAACACATTTCTAGCACACGTAATCAAAGCTGTTTCTCAATCTCTACCAGATTGAGCCAATTTGATTTTGGGTTATTCAGAAAAGAAGTTTCTAGTCTTCCATTTCCTGTGATTTAAAAAAAACATGCTGGGGAGTTGCAGCAGGTCATACAGGACCCACAGAAAGAAATAAAGTCGATGTATCAGGTCTGAGACTCTCCAGTATCTAAGCCTGGTGATTTTCTGAAGCATCAAAGTTCACGAGTGACAAAATAACTATTAACTGATGGAATAAACTCTTTGTCAGAGATCTGCCATGATCCTACAAAGAATGGTTATTTGCTTTTTGTTTCTAATCATCTGTCAGGGCTTGAAAGAAGAGTTGAAGGGACGCTATTATAAATCTATCGCTCTAACAGAAATGTTGATGCCTCAGGCATACGTTCATTGTGTTCCTTGGTGACTCATTTCGGAATGGAACAATATTGGGAATGTACACTGAAAACGTTTTCAGCAGGGTTCTATTCATGCCACAAAGCAAGAAGAACATTAGGCACATCTTCTATTGTTGGGTGTTAAACACTGCATCTAATCTTCTAGCTGTAGTGGGTCATTAACTGACTGCAGTTGGTGCTTTACAAACCAACCTTGAAACTCAAGCTCTCTGTTGTGTTTGGTTTTGGTTGCTCTGCTATAGTAAAGATGCCATTAAGCAGGAAAGACTGCAGGGTAGATTTCTGAGGAAGTTGCTTGAACTTGAGCGACTAACTTATGGAGAGAGTTTGAGAAGATTGGGACTTTTATCACTGGAGTATAGGCGAATGAGTGGTGATCTTACAGAGGTATGTGAAATCATGAGGTGCATAGATAGGGTTAGTATGTGAAGTCTGTTTCCCATGGTTGGAAGAATCAAGAACTGGAGGGCATAGGTTCAAGCTGGGAAGGGAGAGATTTAAAGGAACCACTAAGACAACTTTATCATCCAGAGTGTCATCAGTATATAGAATGTACTACCAGAGTAAGTGGTTGTGGCAGGTACATTACAACATTTAAAAGGTACTTCAATGGGTACATGGATAGTCAAAGTTGAAGTACATTTATTATCAAAGTATGTATACCATATATAATCTTGAGATTCATCTTCTTGCAGGCAGCCACAAAACAAAGAAACACAATAGAATTCAAGAAAAACCCCACAGCACAAAGTTGGTCATGTAACCAATGTGCAAAAATAAGAGAATAAATCATGAAAAGCATAAAACCAAACAATCTGCAGAACTTGAATCACGGAGTTCCCAAAATTAAGTCCACAGCCACTCTGCCAGTTCAGCGCTGCAGCCAGTCCAGGAGCCCTCTGGCTGCAGATCACAGCTGTGGAGCTGTGTTCAATGCTGAGGTGAGTGCCAGTTCAGAGCTGAAGTGAGTTAAGCCTCATGGAGTAACGTGCTGAACACCAGTCCATCCGCTGCTTTCGGCCTCAACACCTTAATCTTTTTAATCTGGCTCAGCGCCCAAGTCAGACAAACATCTGCACTTGGGCCTGGGTGCTGCTGCTTCAATCCAGCCCAAAATTTGAGTCCAACTCCAGCAGTGGTTGCGGCGGTCATACCTGCATTCTCAAGAGTTCAGTTCGCTGGATAGTTCAGGTTCCCATAGCAACACCATGCTGTGCAATTGGTTCCAAACTACACCTCCCAGTAGGAATTTAGAGGCTGTGGATTGCAGTGACATTGCTAGTAGAATCATTAGTAGTTCTGTTAGCTGCCTGTAAAACGTTGACATGTCTCTCAGGTGCTATTTTTGCTAACTTCGCGAATAGGAAAGATTTCATGGGATACGAGCCAAAAGCAGGCAAGTGGGACTAGCTTAGGGGGTCAGCATGAACCTTTTGGGCCAAAGGGCCCATTTCTGGACTATATGATGCTATAACTCTCATGACCTGCTGGCTATAGAATCGCTAGTAGAGAAATCCAAAGATGATTTCAAGATCATAGAATCATAGAAACAGGCCCTTTGGCCTATCTAATTTGCATGCATTTACCCTCTCTGTATCCCTCATAATTTTGTACACCTCTATCAACTCTCCCCTCATTCTCCTACATTTGAGGGAATAAAGTCCGAACTATTTAACATTCCCCTTAATTCTGGTCCTCAAGTCCCAGCATATCGTTGTAGGTTTTCTCTACACACTTTCAATCTTATTGACCTATGTCCTAAATGATCTTATTGTTAATGTAAGCACATTATCGATGTCCCAAACGTGATCTCAAATTCTCACTTCCCTGAGTCTGGTTCCATTACTGAGATCTGTGTAGCACCCTGTTTAAGAATATACTCCTGTCTTATTCATAAGTATAGCAAAATACATGTGAGAGCACCATGAAGTCATACATTAAAGACATATAAATTTATTTTTTAAAAATCATGTGGAATGAAATAACACAGTTGGTCTGAACCATAAATGTCAGGAGAAATTGCCTGTGGATTGTGTATTATGAAACTTCTGGTTCCTCATGTGTAGCTCCAGATTATAACTTTGTAACACAGTTTTAGTAATGTTCCTGCACATTGTGTCATCCTTGATTCAAATCAATGCAATGAGTATGAATGAACATTCACAACCCATTTGTAAGTGCTCCCTGTGTTGTTGGTAAGAAGCATCACAATGCAATCATTGCATAGCACTTAGATGGGGAAATTGATGGCAAATCAACAGCTTGACAGCGATAATGCAAACTAATAGCACATACGGAGATAAATGAAACAGATGGTGAAAACTGTAGTGCTCGTCACCATCTGTAACCTCTAGTACCTAAATAAAACCTAAGAAAAGAAGATGAAATTCTCCCCTAATGAGTGCTCAAGGTTACAAGCAAATTGCATTCAGGCTGTCTCCATCTATAATCGATTGAAAATGGATCAACACGTATGCCGCAGTTTGAGCATTTTAATCTGCCTTCCCTATGACTCTCAAAGTTATGCAACTAGGAAAGCCAATCTAATGCTGCTTTATGATGTGTTAACATGCCTAATCTACAACCCAATTCAAGAAAACATTGAATTTTTCAATTTCAATTAACTGTCTCCATCATTTCCTCCTTTCATCCGGTTCTCTCTGATCCCCCTATTCTTGTTTTTCTCTCCACATCCTCCCTCCAACCCCAACCTCCCATCACCCAGTGCTACCCCTTCTTCTCAGAGTTCAAAGTTCAAAAATTGAAAGTAAATTTATTATCAGAGTATATACAGTATGGTATGTCACCAAATACAAAACTGAGATTCATTTTCTTGTGGGCATACTCAGTAGGTCCAATAACCATAACAGAATCAATAAAAGACCACATCATTGGGCATACAACCAGTCTGCAAAAGACAACAAACTGTGCAATTACAAAAATAAATAATAAGCAATAAATATCAAGAACATGGAATGAAGATTCCTTGAAAATGAGTCCATAGTTTGTAGTAACAATTCAGTCCTGGGGCAAGTGAAGTTATCCCCTTTAATTCAAGAGCTTGGTAGTTGAGGGGTAATGACTATTCCTGAACCTGGTAGTACGGGTCCTAAGGTTTCTGTACCTTCTCCCTGATGCCAACAGTGAAAAGAGAGCATGACCTAGGTGGTGAAGATCCCTGATGATGGATGCTGTTTTCCTGTGACAATGCTGAGTGTAGATGTGCTCAATGGTGGGGAGGACTCTACCTATGATGGACTGGGCCATATCCACTACTTTTTGTAGGACTTTCTGTTGAAGGGCATTGGTGTTTCTATACCAGGCTGTGATGCATCCAGTCAACATACTCTCCACTACGCATCTATAGAAGTGTTTCAAAGTTTTAGATTTCATGCTGAATCTTCAAAAGCACGTAGGGAAGTAGAGATGCTGCTGCCATGCTTTCTTTATAATTGCACTTGCATGCTGGACCCAGGACATGTCCTCTGAAATGATAACACTGAAGAATTTAAAATTCCTGATCCTCTCCACCTCTGATCACACAGTAAGGATTGGCTCATTTTCTCCTCTGTTTCCTCCTCCTGAAGTCAAGGTTCAGCTTCTTTGTCTTGCTGACATTGGGTAAGAGGTTGTTGTTGTGAAATCATTCAGCCAGAGTTTCAATCTGCTTCCAATCTGCTGATACATCACCACCTTCGATTTGGCCTACAACAGTGATGTCATCAGCAAACTTGAATATGGCGTTGGAGCTGTGCTTAGCCTCACACATAAGTGCAAAGTGAAATGGATCGGGGCTAAGCACACAGCCTTATGGTGCACCTGTGCTGATGGAGATTGTAGAGGAGATGTTTTTGCTAATTCCTACCGACCAGGGTCTGCAAGTAAGGAAACTGAGGATCCAATTGCACAAGGAGGTATTGAGACCAATGACTTGAAGCTTATTTATTAGTACTGAAGGGATGATAGTTTTGAAAGCTGAGCTGTAATCTATTAAGAACATATAAAGATGTATGTACCTTTGCTGTCCAGAATTTCTAGGGCATTGGTCCCCAACCTCCGGGCCATGGACCGATACATTGCCGCGAAGAATGCAGCGGCGCAGCGGTAGTCAGAATGCACCCAGCACATCTTTAAGAAAAAAGCCAAAATAAACAAGCTAATTAATCGACAATCGCCTCTGATCTGGACTGACATTTACGTGCCGGGCGGCACCTAATTAATTAGCTTGTTTATTTTGGCTTTTTTCTTAAAGATGTGCTGGGCGCATTCTGGCTACCTCTGTACCGCTGCATTCTTCGTGGCAATGTATTGGTCTGCGGTCCGGAGGTTGGGGACCACTGTTCTAGGGTTGAGTGCAGAGTCAATAAGAGGGCATCTGCCGGTTGGCAAATTCGAGCAGATCTAAGTTGCTTCTCAAGGAGGAGATAATATGTTTCATCACCAGCCTCTCAAAACACTTCATCATTTTTGATGTAATTGCTACTATGTAATTACATAGCCAAGAAAGCCCAGCAGCGTCTCTACTTTCTGCGAAGACTGAGAAAAGTCTACCTCCCACCCCCCATCCTCACCACATTCTACTGAGGATGTATTGAGAGCATCCTGAGTAGCTGCATCACTGCCTGGTTTGGGAGTTGCACTGTCTCGGATCGCAAGACCCTGTGGCGGATAGTGAGGCCAGCTGAGAAGATCACTGGGGTCTCTCTTCCCGCCATTAAAGACATTTACACCACACGCTGCACCTGTAAAGCCAACAGCATTGTGAAGCACCCCACGCACCCCTCTCACAAACTCTTCTCCCTCCTGCCATCTGGCAAAAGGTACCGAAGCATTCGGGCTCTCACGACCAGACTGTGCAACAGTTTCTTCCCTCAAGCCATCAGACTCCTTAATACCCAGAGTCTAGACAGATATCTACATCATTTATTATTATATTGTAATTTGTCCTCTACTGTGCCTATTGTTTTGTTTATTATTTATTGTACTTCCTTGCACTGTTTAGTGCACTTTATGTGGTCCTGTGTAGTTTTTGTGTTGTTTTACATAGTCTAGTGTAGCCCTGTGTTGCCTCACTTAGTCTAGTGTAGTTTTGTGTTGTTTCATGTAGCATCATGGTCCTGGAGGATCGTTGTTTCATTTTTACTGTGTACTGTACCAGCAGCTTATGGTCGAAATGACAATAAAAAGCAACTTGACTTGACTACTGAATGTTAGTCATTGAGGAAGGTTATGGTACCATGTTCTTCTTAAGCATGTAGAATTGAAGCCTGCTTGAAGTAGGTGGGTAACACAGACTGCTGAAGTGAGAGGTTAAAGATCTCAGTGAACACTCTAGCCAGTTAGTCAGCACTACCTCTCACCCAAACATTTCACCCACCAGCCCTCTCCCCTCTCTGGTTTCTGCTTCTTTTCAACTCTGCTGCTGGATAGGGAGCATTGGGATGAATGAGGAAATCTCTCAATGATTGTAGTAGTGTAATACTCCTTGGGACCACATGAATGGCAACAGTGCTATTGGTTTTAAGAAATGTAATTGAACACTACATAACACTTTGTAAATGCAAAAATGAAAAGGCATTGCACAGTTTGTTATATTTTTTTCCATTATGAATAATGTTTATTTTGGTTTTAAAAAATATCTCCCTTAATGGTTCTAATTATCACCTTCCTTAGTTATTGGATTCCAGCCCTTGTAGCCTTCGTATTCTTGATGACCACCTTCCCATCTGCCTCTTGTTTCGGTCTTCCTCATTTCTTCGTCTGCTTCCATCTAATGTCTCACAAGAGCACCCTTACCTCCTTCCCTTACCTAGCTCAATCTTCCATCATCCTTGAACATCTCCTCTCCCTTCAATCCAACCATCACCTCTGGTCTCTATCACTCTGTTCTCCCTGTCCTCTTCTTGACTAATTCCCCTCTTAACTTACAGTTGTGATGAAGGGTTTCAACCTGAGACATAACAATTGCTTTCTCCAATCCCACCCTCTTCCCACCCAAGCCCCTTAGCTGCTGCTCGATCTGCTAAGTTTCTCCAGCAGATTGTTTATCACTTTAAATTCCAGCATCAGCACTCTTTTTCCCTTTGTATCTGAGTGGGGAACATTTCAGTTTTTCCATGCTAGATTGGGAAGGGTTTAATTATCTACTCACCATCTGAAAACACTACACTTCAAGCATTTACACTTCAAGGAAAACAGTCCTTTCATCCAAAAGTTTTCTTTCCAAAAGAAAACTGAAAGATGCAGATGTTCAAAACAGTGGTTAATTCAGCTCTTGAAGTGTTATAATATTGGAATAACCTCAATATAGCACTGCCATGCTGAAGTCTGACATGTGTGATTTAACCAACTATCTGTGAACTCGGGTGAGAAATATTCACTGAGCTATCATCGTCTTATTTGGCAAACCCTTTTGCTCGAGGATGGCTTGTTTCCAGTACAGGTCTGTCGGCTCTGATTTAGCCGATAGGCTAATTTAGGGCCTGTGGTCTCTTGTCATACTGGAGGAGGAGGTGTTCGATGGGGCATGCAAGTTGTATGGTTTGGGATATGATATGTTCCTTCCACCAACCACTGGACAACAAAGATTTTGTTTCCGGAATACCTTTAGGTGTATCTTATGCATTTTCAGCTACTGATCATGAAATTCACCATGAAATTTCCCTATCACGCACCATTTTTTGAAGTCACTTACGTTTATTATTTCTATTCATAATTCAAGTCAATTAAAATGTTGCCTACAATGTAAGCTGGAAAGTTTCCTATCTTGTCCAGGCATGCTTAGGTGGCATGGCTACTGCATGGCAGGACAGGTTTTAGTAATAATTATTGGGTTCAGGACTGTAAGGATGGAATTTGCTACCACCAGGCACAAAAATTTCTATGAAGGATTTTGATATTTGAGACAGATGCTTCCCAGAATAACTGATGCCAAGATTAAGGAAAACATTTTTGTTGGTCTACAAATCAAACAGGTCATCAATGACAGGCAAGTTGAAGAATTTCTAGTGGGACCGGAGAAAATCACATGGAAGGCATTCAAAGAAGTTGTTGAAATTTTTCTGGGCATCTCCAGAATACCAAACTACATGCAGCTGGTTGAAAGCATGCTTCACGCATATAAAACCATGAAATGCAACATGTCACTAAAGATTCATTTTCTGCATTCCCATTTAGACTTCTTCCCTGCAAATCTTGGTGCTGTTAGTGACGAGCATGGTGAAAGGTTCACCAGGACATTGTGGTCATGGAGAAAAGATACCAGGGCAACAGGAATCCATAGAACCATAGAACACTACAGCACAGAAAACAGGCCATTCATCCCTTCGAGTTTGTGCCAAAACTTTATTCCACTAGTCTCATTGACCTACACCTAGTCCATAACCCTCCAGACCTCTCCCATCCATGTATCTATCCAATTTATTCTTAAAACCTAAGAGTGAACCCACATTTACCATGTCAGATAGATGGCAGCTCATTCCACACTCCCCCACTCTCTGAGTGAAGAAGTTCCCCATAATGTTCCCCCTAAACCTTTCCCCTTTCACCCTAAAGCCATGTCCTGTTATATTTATCTCTTCTAATCTAAGTGGAAAGAGCCTACTTGCATTTACTCTGTCTATACCCCTCATAATTTTGTAAACCTCTATCAAATCCCCCTCGTTCTTTTACACTCCAAGGAATAAAGTCCTAACCTGTTCAATCTTTCCCTGTAACACAACTCCTGAAGACCCGGCAACATCCCAGTAAATCTTCTCTGCACTCTTTCAATCTTACTGATATCCTTCCTATAGTTAGGTGACCAGAGCTGCACACAATACTCCAAATTTGGCCTCTCCAATGTCTCATACAACCTCACCATAACATCCCAACTCCTACACTCAATACTTTGATTTATGAATGCCAGGATTTCAAAAGCCTTCTCTACAACCCTGTCTACCTGTGACGCCATTTTCAGGGAATTATATGTCTGAACTCCCAGATCCCTTTGTTCCTCCACACTCCTCAGTGCCCTACCATTTACTGTGTATGTCCTACCATGATTTGTCCTTCCAAAATGCAGCACCTCACAGTTGTCAGCATTAAGTTCAATCTGCCATTTTCTGGCCCATTTTTTCCAGTTGGTCCAGATCCCTCTGCAAGCTTTGAAAGCCTTCCTCGTTGTCCACAACGCCTCCAATTTTAGTGTCATCAGCAAACTTACTGATCCAATTTACCACATTATCATCTGGATCATTGATATAGACAACAAACAACAATGGTCCCAGCACAGATCCCTGAGGCACACCACTAGTCACAGGCCTCCAGTCTGAGATGCAATCATCCACTACCGCTCTCTGTCTTCTCCCACACAGCCAATTTAAAATCCACTTTACAGCCTTTCCATGGATACCTAGTATCTGAACCTTCTGAACTAACCTCCCATGTGGGACCTTGTCAAAGGCCTAACTAAAGTCCATGTAGACAACATCCACAGCCTTTCCTTCATCTACTTTCTTGGTAACATCCTTGAAAAACTTTACAAGATTCGTTAAACTTGATCTGCCACGCACAAAGCCATGCTGACTATCTTTAATCAACCCTTGTCTGCCCAAATACTTGTTTATCCAATCTCTCAGAACGCCTTCCAACAACTTATCCTCAATGCTAGCGAATTATAGTTGGACACTTAATCGAGAAGCCTCAGACACTGAGTACAAATGAAAATCATTAACAAAATATCTTTAACTTAGTTGAATTATTGCAAAGCATCAGCATCATTATGCAATTAAACACATTATATTCAATAAAAGTTAATTTGTTGATTCTTCAAATTCCTACGTGATACAAGTAGTCTGAAATGATATTTGTGTTCATCTTTAAGCTGTCTATCATAAAGAAAAAAAATTCTGAGGAAGCAACAATTTTGAAAAAAATTTGTTGTCTAGTGAACCATAAGACATCGGAGCAGAATTAGGCCATTTGGCCCATCGAGGCTGCTTTGCCATTCAATCATGGCTGATCCTTTATTTTTCTCCTCCTCAACCCCATTTCCTGGTCTTCTCCCCATAGCCTTTGATGCCATGTCCAGTCAAGAACCTATCAATCTCTGCCTTAAATACACCCAATGACCTGGCCTCCACAGCTGCACGTAGCAACAAATTCCACAAATTCACCACCCTCTGGCTAAAGAAATTTCTCTGTTTTGAATGGATGCCCCTCTATCCTGAGGCTGTTCCCTCTTGTCCTAGACTCTCCCACCATGGGAAACATTCTTTCCACATCCACTCTGTGTAGGCCTTTCAACATTCGAAAGGTTTCAATGAGATCCCCCCTCATCCTTCTAAATTCCAGCGAGTACAGACCCAGAGCCATCAAACATTCCTTGTATGATAACCCTTTCATTCCTGGAATCATCCTTGTGAACCTCCTCTGGACCCTCTCCAGTGCCAGCACATCTACTCTTAGATAAGAAGCCCAAAACTGTACACCGTGCTCAAGGTGAGGCCTCACCAGTGCCTTATAAAGTCTCAGCATCACATCCCTGCTCTTGTATTCTGGACCTCTTGAAATGAATGCTAACATGGCATTTGCCTTCCTCAGCACAGACTCAACCTGCAAGTTAATCTTTAGGGTGTTCTGCACAAGACTCCCAAGACGTTTTGCATCACAGATTTTGGGATTTTCTCCCTGTTTAGAAAATAGTCTGGATATTTATTTCTACTACCAAAGTGTATGACCGTGCATTTTCCAACATTATATTTCATTTGCCACTTTCTTGCCCATTCTCCTAATCTGTCTAAGCCCTTCTGCATCCTACCTGTTTCCTCAACTCTACCTGCCCGTCCACCAATCTTCGTATCATCTGCAAACTTGGCAACAAAGCCATCTATTACATCTAAATCATTTATACATAGCATAAAAAGAAATAGTGCCAACACCAACCCCTGCGGAGCACCACTAGTCACTGGCAGCCAACCAGACAAGGATCCTTTTATTCCCACTTGCCGGCTTCTTCCAATCAGACAATGCTCTAACCATGTTAGCAGCTTTCCTGTAATACCATGGGCTCTTAACTTGGTAAGCAGCCTCATGTGTGGCACCTTGTCAAAGGCCTTCTGAAAGTCCAAATACATAATATCCACAGCATCTCCTTTATCTATCCTACATGTAATCTCCTCAGGGAATTCCAACAGGTTTGTCAGGCAGGATTTTCCCTTAAGGTAACCATACTGACTTTGTCCTATCTTGTCCTGTGTCACCAAGTATTCCATCATCCCATCCTTAACAATTGACTCTAACATCTTCCCTACCACTGAGGTCAGGCTAACTGGGCTATAATTTCCTTTCTGCTGCCTTCCTCCTTTTTTAAAAAGTGGAGTGCACCATGCCAGAGTCCAATGATTTTTGTAAGATCATTGCGAATTCCGCCACACTCTCTAACGCTACCTCTTTCAGAACCCTAGGGTGCTGTTCATCTGGTCCAGGTGACATGTACTTTTAGGTCTTTCAGCTTTTTGAGCAGCTTCTCCCTTGTAATAGTAACTGCACCCACTTCTCTTACTTTGCACACTACAACATCTAGTACACTGCTAGTGTCTTCCACAGTGAAGACCGATGCAAAATATTCATTTAGTTCATATGCCATCTGCTTGTCCCCCATTATTATTTCTCCTCCCTCATTTTCTAGCGATTCTATATCCACTCTCATCTCACTTCTATGTTTTACATATTTGAAAAAGCTTTTACTATCCACTTTGATACTATTCGCTAGCTTGCTTTCATATTTCATCTTTTCCCTTCTAATAATTCGTTCAGTTGCTCTCTGTAGATTTTTAAAAACTTCCCAAACCTCTATCTTCCCACGAATTTTTGCTTTGATGTATGCCCTGTCTTTTGGTTTTACATTAGTTTTGACTTCCCTTGTCAGCCACGGTTGTATTATTTTGCCATTTGAGTATTTCTTCATTTTTGGAATACACATGTCCTGCACCTTCCTCATTTTTCCCAGAAACACACATCATTACTGCTCTGCTGTGTGCTATTCTGTGTGCTATTGACAAAGGGACTTGATGTCCAATCTTCTGCATCTTGAACCCCAGTTGGAATTTTCATTTGTTGGTGGCAGTGTTATATGATCTCAAGGCAGCATTGAGAAAACCCTTGAATTAGTTCTGTGATAATATCAAGTGTACCTGTTTCAGAGTCCAGAACTTAAAACAAGACATTAAATATTATAGTTATACAGGTTTCTTCACTTTAGGGAGATCATACTGTTTCAACCTTTAATTTGAAGATTCATTTACTTAACCACTTTAGTGCCTTTTCTGAAATGGTCTAGCTGTCAATTATCACTATTTTGTGCAATGTGTCCCCTCCCCATGCAAGGACGAGATACTTCTAGCGGATGAAGCAGATTAAGCACAATTACTTAGTTTTAAATTCAACACATTTATTTTTAGGATTAATTTTAACAGATTGTAACTTTATGAAGTATTTCCTACCACAAGTACAATTCTTACAAATTAGTGAACCATACCAATGAGTTGCAGGTGAACATACACCTGTCACAAAAAGAAGGCTCTGGGAAAAGTTTTCCCTGGAGTCAAGGCTGAGGCATGGACTTTGTCTTTTCTCCCCCCTTCCTGCCTTCTAACATTTATATCTTTCTCTTTGCCAGTTGTCTTGTCATGACCTCATCTGCATGTGATATTTTGACAATGGCATTGATAGATCAGATGGCAAGAACCTTAGGTTAACAGACAAATATTGTTTCTCCTGATGAGGTTGCAGTCTCATTTAAGTGATCAATGGACTTCCTGGGCCTGACTAGTGTTGTTTCTCAAGAAGATGGCTGAGTAATACTAGTTAGAAATTAGTAATAAACATCTTGAACCTTGAACAGTTTCTTCTACTGTGCTAAGGTTTCGCAAAAAACCTCTTGACTCCAGATAGTGAATATCCATCACATTTTTTTGCTCTTCTGGTAATCTCTTGCCATGTGTCCTACAAGGAAATGATGTGACTTGCCATTCAGAGTTGATTGAATAGAGCCCAAGTATTATGGATCTCGGCTTGGGAGAGAACAATGATTTTGCTTCACCTGAAAGTAGATGTTAGGTGTGGAGAATTTTGTATTGACTCCTTTGGTAACCACTTTCCAGTGTTTGCAAATGCCCATGATAGGAAATCCATAATCATGGAAGAGTGTTTTAAGATCAAGATCTTAAGTCTGGTTCTGAGTTCTTTAGGCAGTCAAAGACCATTACAATGGTTATGGGGAAAATGAGTGAATAGTCAAACATACATAAAACCCATAGCCTGCAATGCAAGAGACATGGTTATCAAAAGATTTTGTTATGGGTTGTAAAGTCGTCTGGTTCCGCATAATGAATGAATGGACAATTGGTTTATTCAATTTGTACAACATGTGGAGTTTGTACATTCTTATTATGACCTCACATTTGTGCACAGCACTGTTGCATAGCAATTAGTATAAATCTATTACAGTGCCAATGACCCAGGTTTAATTCTGCCACTGTCTGTAAGGAGTTTTTACGCCCTCTCTGTGACAGCATGGGTTTCCACTGGGTATCCAGTTTCCTCCAGTATTCCAACCAAGTTCGTAGATGGAGTAGGTTAATTGGTCACATGGGTATAATTGTTCTGCATGGGCTTCTTAGGGCAGAAGGGTCGGTTACCATGCTATATCTCTAAATAAAGCACAAAGTAAAATATGAATTATTTGTAAATAAATAAAAATAAGGATATGATTTCAGGGCTGAAGTTAATACATAGATGCTGGATACATTCCTCTACATTATTATGAAGCAGACATTCTGCTGGAAGTGCAGAATCAAATATCGCTGTGATGATTGTATGTTCCAGTATCAACTGTTTGGCGACAATAAAGTATTCATAAAGTAAGATTTAATTGCCGCATGCCTCAGCCTTTGAACTGAAAATTTTCTTTGGATCATCATGAGTGGATATATGTCTGTATATTCATGTGGCTGCGTATCTATGCACGTGACACTAAAACTGCAGTCAGTAGAAGTTTTCACACATTAATAAAACACCTCCTGAGACCACAATATCAGAAATGACTGATCAAGGATTTGAAAAAATATCTTGTTCCTTATGCATGCTTGATTTTAATGGAAAGAGGACAAATGCAATTTCAAGAAAAACTCAGAGATATTGAAATCAGTAGGTGTCAAATCCCGTCTAGCTTTAGAGGCATGATGGGCACAACATTATCACAGCTACATAATCTTGTCTGAAGTCCTTTTAAAATAGTTCATAAGTATGCAGATTGTATTCCATGCTGAAAGTATATCATGCACCTTCAATGTCCCTGCTCAGACAAAATATTTCTTTGCTTGATGCTCTATGTCAGTGCAGAATCAGGGCAGCTATTACTGGTATTTTTGCTTAGACCCCACAGGTTAGTCTGTTTTGAATTGCTAGGCACAAATGCTTGTTTGGTTCTGCTCAGTTCAGCCTTTCTCTTCATGTTGTCTTTTTTTATATCCCCACGGATACAGGGACAGCATTCACTTTTTGTATTTATTTCATCACCCCTTTGTTACCTCCTTTCTACTGTGTGTTCTTTCCTATTTGTGCTTTAGAATATAATATCACCGAAATTCCTCTGCTTTTAAATCCCATTAAAACAGTGCCCATAGACTTATTTGTGAAGTTCCATAATGATTGCAATCTTCATGGTATCACAAAAAATGTGGTGACACAGAAGGAGGTTGTTTGTGCCCATGTTAGCTGAAAAATACTTAACCAGCTTGATCCCAGTATTGTAGCCTATGGGTCCTGGCTCTTCAAGTACATGTGCAAATAAAGGTTAAATGTGATGTGTGTTTCTATCCCCATCAGGCAGCAAGTCCCAGATGTCTACTACTCTCCAGGTAAAAAAAATCTCAGTGTTCCACTGATCCTTAAACCAGTTAGTATAACCATTACCCTTTGTCTTTCACTCCTCTGCTCAGGAAAGTAGATTCTTCTGAGGCCCATTTTAATTTGTACCTCAATCAAATCTTCTCTCAGCTGCTTTAAAGAAAACAACCCCGTCTAATCTAATCTTTCTCACAACTGCAATTTTCCATCCAAGCAATAAACTATAAATCTCCTTTGTAAACTCACCAGTGCAAATATCTTTCCTGTAACATAGTAGCCAGTTGAAACTCATGTGAGCTTTAACCATTTTATCAACCTGTATTATTATCATTAAAGGTATAATGGGGGTTGCACCGTAGTGTAGAGGTTAGAGCAATGCTTTACAGCATGCTTGCTGCTGCCTGTAAGGAGTTTGTACCTTTCCCTCATGATCCCGTGGGCTTCCTCCCACATTCCAAAGACAATTGGGTTAGGCTGAGTAAGCTGTAGGCCTGCTATATTGCTTCCAGAAGCATGATATCACTTGTGGGCTGCCCCAAGCACATAGTCACACTGTGTTGGTCATTGACACACATGATACATTTCACTGCATATTTTGATGTACATGTGACAAATAAAGCTAATATCCTTTTATCTTTTTCTTTTCCTTTTTGATATTTGAATGAACATTCCAAGGTTCCCTTCTCCTCTCTACCTTTCAATCTCCTTCCATTTATTGCATATTTTCCTTGACCATGCATTTGGGGAGATGCAAACCTTCATACTTAAGACTGAATTCCATTTCAGTCTGAATGGACTGTACAATTTTCCATTGTGAAATTCTGAGAACAGTGTTGTGTGTTTCTCTGTGTAACGTTTTCTTGTCTCAACTTGTGAATGTCGATCTTAAGATCTATTGCAAGAAATTGTAGTTGTTGGCACTTGGTATTTCTGTTGTGACCCTGGAGGTCAGCCCTTTTGCAGGAATGTGCATGTATTAAGAACAGCACTCTTTGAATTAGAGAATCCTGCTGTCTCATGAATGATTGTTGCAATGATGAGAAAAGGAAGGGAGAGTGTTCTTAGAGATTCAGAGGGAACTAGAAAGATAGGTGGAGAACAGTACCTGCAAGATACTGTTGTTTGTTCAAGAAGGCCATGGGATCTTCCAGGGCAAAAGCCAGTGTAACCCTTAGGCTCGCCCAGCTCATGTTCGTCTAGAGAATCAGTCTTCGGCCCCACCAAACTAGGAAATCACGTTTGTGTGGATGCTGTGTGATGTAACCCCAGTTACAAACCCACAACGCAAAATATCAGACAGTACACCATATGCGATTAAGTGACAGACTTTATGAATCTTAATCTGAATGTAGGGTTAGTAATGAAAGTAAACAAAACAAAAAAAAGGGCCCAAGTCAAAGTCAAAGTCAAGTTGGAGCTTACTCAGTAGTCCTTCTTCCACCATCGGTCTCCTCCGAACGTCACTGACCTTCGGACCCTCAGATCCCAGTCCACTCCGTCCGGTGGTTTACCAGCTCTCTCCACACGCGTCTTCCCTCTTCATCTCTCCTCGACAAAAGACAGCAAAAAAACACCTTTCCAGACTCACAAGACACAGCAACAATCTCTTATGAGCTAACATGTATCCTGTTATCTCCAACCATAACCCAAACATTGCTGCTACAGAGAAACCGTTACCTCAGCAGTGAACGTGACAGCGCGTTACACCAGGAACACCCAGAAACTATTTAAAAGGAACTCTCTTTAAGAAGTGAGATTATAAATGGCATCTAAGAATGTCTGCATTTTGCCAGCAAATCCCTTCAGTTCAGCAAATCCCCTTTGTTCACTCCGACTGTTCCCATGAGCTGAAAGGAAAAATTAAAGAAATCTCTGCCTGTGTAAGAAACTGCCCAATGTAACACTGAGCAATAGATGGTGAGACATGAAAGAGATCATTGCAGTCGGAAGCTGAGCGTGACAGTGATCTAGATTACAGCACCATAGTTGTAGAATGTACTAAGAGATCACAATTTGTTTTAGGTGTGTATGTCATAGCTTGCTGATCACTTTGTTATAATCATGTCTAAAGTGGAAAGATGATTTCCCAAAGTAAACACACTTTGACAGAGAATAAACTGATGTACAGATTTGAAGTTACCACTTCGTGCTGGCGCAAGATGACCATAAAATAAAAGCACTAGTATCATAAAAGGTGGTCCTCATTGAAACACATGGAAATTACTCAGCAACATAGTGAACTGATTTTAAGATTTAATGTCCATGCAATGTGGTACTGAATAGGGAATTACATTAATTGTTGTAGATTAGCACTAATTAATGCATTGCAAATTGATTCAAACCCAATGGGATAAAATAACAAGATGAGACTGGGGCACAGCAATCAACACATTGGCCTCGAAAAATCTGCTCACAAAACCAAAGAAACAAAATAATGCTATGTAATTCTAAATAAGCTTAACACAGATTAGAGCAATATTGCAAAGCTTCTTGGCTTCACAGCATCTGCAAAGAAACTTGACCCCAAACTTCCTGCTGGTTTTCTGTGAGCACTAGAAACATGGGTTTCTGCAATAACACAATACACAGAACACTGAGAAAAGGCTTCTTATTTATAGAACTGTAAATTAACCCCATTATGATGGTCAATGCCTGTATTTCATTCTTTGACTTCAAGGAATCCATAAGACCATAAGACAAAGGAGCAGAAGTCGGCCATTTGGCCCATCGAGTCTGCTCCACCATTTTATCATGAGCTGATCCATTCTCCCATTTAGTCCCACTCCCCCGCCTTCTCACCATAACCTTTGATGCTCTGGCTACTCAGATACCTATCAATTTCTGCCTTAAATACACCCAATGACTTGTTGCCTATGGCAACAAATTCCATAGATCCACCACCCTCTGGCTAAAAAAATTTCTTCACATCTCTGTTCTGAATGGGTGCCCTTCAATCCCTAAGTCATGCCCTCTCGTACTAGACTCCCCCATGATGGGAAACAACTTTGCCGCATCCACTCTGTCCATGCCTTTCAACATTCAAAATGTTTCTATGAGGTCTCTCCTCATTCTTCTAATCTCCAAGGAATACAGTCCAAGAGCGGACAAATGTTCCTCATATGTTAACCCGCTCATTCCCAGAATCATTGTCGTGAATCTTCTCTGTACCCTCTCCAACGTCAGCACATCCTTTCTTAAATAAGGAGACCAAAACTGCCCACAGTACTGCAAGTGAGGTCTCACCAGCGCCTTATAGAGCCTCAACATCATATCCCTGCTCCTATACTCTATTCCTCTAGAAATGAATGCCAACATTGCATTCACCTTCTTCACCACCAACTCAACCTGGAGGTTAACCTTAAGGGTATCCTTTACGAGGACTCCCAAGTCCCATTGCATCCCAGAACTTTGAATTCTCTCCCCATTTAAATAATAGTCTGCCCGTTTATTTCTTCTGCCAAAGTGCATAACCATACACTTTCCAACATTGTATTTCATTTGCCACTTCTTTGCCCATTCTTCCAATCTATCCAAGTCTCTCTGCAGACTCTCCGTTTCCTCAGCACTACCGGCCCCTCCACCTATCTTCGTATCGTCAACAAACTCAGCCACAAAGCCGTTGCTTTTGCCACATCATTGCGTAAAGTGGTGTTAGTGCAGACAGATGATATTTGTTCACACTTGGCACAGTCTTTCCTGTCTTTATGATGACTTTTTTATGTATATGCCAAAATTATATAAAATATTTGTCCACACCAAACACTCCCCTTCTTAGATGGGCCAGAGCTGAACTAAATGCATTAGAGACATCACAGATAATGAAGGAAATGTGAGGGCAATGGCGAGGAGAAGACCAGATCCACCTAGATTATAGCAATTATACAGTTATTGCTCCAGTTTCTTGAGGAATAATGGCTATGGAGGGCTCCTCACTCAGATTTGTAACTGCTTGTAACCTGTAATTTCAGATACATGCTTATATAGTTTCCCTGATAAGGCCAGATTACTATAGTGATGGACTGTTGATGAAGCTATCTGATTGATAGATTAATGGAGGCAATTGGAGAGAATAAATGAACAAATGAACACCTAAAGCTGTAAAATCCAGGTCAGGTTTATAGTAAAGCCAAAAAAGCAATGTTAGTGCAGACAGATGATATTTGCAGAGAGATAACAAAATGCAGAGCTGATCCAGAGAAAACAAGCTTGGAGACACAAGGGACTGCAGATGCTGGAATATGGACCAGCAAACGAATCTGTTGCACGGACTCAGAAGGTCGAGCAGCTTCTGTAGGAAGGGATGAAATTGTTGATGTTTCAAGTCAATTCTGCACATCAGGACTGGGAGTGGAGAGTTGGGGGTGCAAGGGGAGATAGCCAGTATAAAGAGAAGGGGAGTTGTCTGATGGGGGTGAGAGTTAAATGGGGGGAGCAGGGTGTGTAGAGTTTCGAGCAGATCAAGCCAGATAAGGGGCAGGGAACGATGAAGATGGAAGACACAGGTTGGTGTGTAATAGATACAGGAAGACAAAAAGGAATCAGAATCAGGTTTATTATCACTGATATATGGTTGAAGTTGTACTGTGACACAATTCAACCAGCTGATCTCTCTCACTCTTGTGCACCACCTCATTGCAATCTGAGATTCTGCAAACAACAGTGGTGTCATCAGTGAATTTATAGATGGCATTTGAGATGTGCCTAGCCACACAGTCCTGAGTATAGATAGAGTAGAGGAATCGCAGAATTATAGAGGAGTCAGTTAGGGGAGGGTAGAAGAGTGGAAGGGAGTGTACATTGGAGACAGCTGCTGGAGGGTGATAAGTGAGCACAGTTAGGCTCCTGGTGCTTAAATCTGGTATGTAATGAAGGCGATAATAGAATCATTTGGAGAAATATAATGTTGCAGATGCTGGAACCTAGAGTAATACACAAAAAACTAGGGAATGGATCGGGCAGCATTTATGAAGGGAAATGGACTGGCATACGTTTCCGTCCAGGCTTACACTCTAACTTACTGAGTTCCCTCAGCTTTTTATGTTATACACCATTAGGGGAAGGCAGATGACACCAGCGCCAGATCAGAAACGGGGAGATCTTGTGGATGTAGTGTGTGGTATAACTGTGGAAAAACAGACTACTTAAAATAGTTGAATTTGAAATCAAGTCTGAAGGTTGCAACAAGCCCAGAGAGAAGATAAGGTGCAGTTCCTCAGGTTTACATTTGGCTTTGTTTTCACAGATAGCTTCAGGTGGGATGGAGAATTAAAGAGATAGGCCTTTATATTAATGTTGTTGAATTTCCTGAGGGAACAGTGAAATAAACCATCAGCCTTTCTTATGGTTCATGCGTGTTGTCATCTTGCCTCGAGAAGGAATGAGGATGACTCTGTTCTTCCTGACTGCTGTTGGGTGGGTGCCTCTAGCACTGTTTTAATGAACAAGCCACCTGATCATGCTAATTATCTCACCCTCAGAATTCTGGTTGAATCAAGGCCTTTTTATGTTGGCATATTTAAATCCCACTCAGTTGCACTCGGGGGTCATTGTCTTTGATGATGGTTCTTATGAACAGCTGCATGAGTAAATTAGTGTGTGAAGGAGCTTTGTTTTTGTTTAACGCTTCCATTTTAGTCAAGATGAGCAGGACTGCATTTTATTCTCTGTATAGTAGTTAGCATATTGTGTACTTTAATAATGAGCGTTGGAACTGAAATTTTCCTAGTGATTGCAGGGTATGGGAATGATAGTTGCAGGGTACAGATATACTTAGCATTCTCACATAACCAGCACAGAGTCATCTTCAACGGGAAAGGCTGCTACACGATGTCAGATTGTTTCTGTGACCTCTTGCTTCCTTCATGTGGAGCCGATGCTGGGAATGCTGGCCTTTTTAGGCCCTGATATGTATTGATCTTGTTTTTTTTCCTTTCTGAGGAAGTTGGAAGTTTCTAGCTAAACCAGGGAGATTGGCTAAAGTTACCTTCAAATGTAAGTGCTTGCATTTGTAATAATATTACTGGGTTCAGCCTTAGATAATTAATAATCTTCTAAGTGTGCACAATCATCCAAATATTCATTCTTAATTATTTTAGTGACTTGGATCTAACTTCAGCACATTCAAATTTTACTGATAGACACTGTAGGGTAGTAATTACTTCAAGATCATCATCAGGACTGGATAGGAAGGGGAAAGAAGTCAGCATAAGAAAGTGAGGGATCCCCCACCTTCTGCTGGCTTCTTTCCCCTTCCATTCAAGACCTGATGAAGGGTCTCAGCCGAAACATTGACTATTTATTCATTTCCATAGATGCTGCCTGACCTGCCGAGTTCCTCCAGCATTTTTGTATGTGTTGCTTTGGTTCATATGTCTGTATTCACCACAATGCCAAATTAATCTAATCTCATCTGCCTGTGCATGATTACATCACTACATTCCTTGCTTGTTCAAGTGCCTATCTAAATGCTTCATAAATGTGCAATTGTAACTCCTCCTGTGACCTCGCCGGTAATACTTCCCAGCCACCTACCACTCTCTGTGTAAATAAGAACCTGCCATGCAAGAGTCCTTTAATCTTCCCCCATCTCACCTTAAACCTATTCCTTCATTTGATTTATCCACTCTGGGGGGAGTACATTCTGACCATTGCCCCTGCCTATGCTTCTCAGTCATTTAATATACTTCTGAAAACAATCCAAATTTGTCCATCCTCTCTTAAGAGCTGATACTCCTGTTGAATCTTTTCTGCAGCCTTTACAAAGCCTCTACATCCTTCATATAGTGACCAAAACTGTATATGATTCTCCAAGTGTGGCCTAATCAAAGTTTTACACTGCTGCAACTTTTATACTGAATGCCTCACTGATAAAGGCAAATCATGCTGTACCCCTTTACCTTTGTATCCAGTTATGTTGCTGCTTTCACGGAGCTACGGACTTGCACCCCAAGGAAACTGTACCATATAGCCTACATTATAATAAGGGACTACTTTATGCTTTAGTAACATATCGTTGCATGCGCCATTAGGCACGTATTGCACATGTGCTATTAGGCGCGTATTGATCTGTACTTGTGTGCCGAGTTTGGATTATGCCAGTAAAGAACCATGAAACTTAGCTCCCGTCTCCAGCATTTTTATTAATAGCATTGTTGTATAACCAGGCCACATACACAACAAATTGGCGACGAGGTTAATGAACCTACATCTTATCGGAACTCCGGGTTTTAGTTGATATCGACACTCGGAGGAAGAGCGCAAGGGATGAGCCAAGGAGCGGGAGAAGGAGGCAGAGCGAGGCCGTGAGTCCGAAAGGAAGCGGGAGCACAGCCGGGGTTGGGAACGTCGGGAGACCAAGAGACACAGTCGGAGCCGCAGCACGTCCAGGTGAGACCACAGCCGGCGCTGAACCCCAGGGGCTGAGGGTCTGCCTGCCCCAGAAGGGAGATAAAAAGGAGCAACACACACATCTAGACAGAGTGCGCTCGTGGCACTAGCAAAAAGGACACGTGAGTCAAAAAGAAAACAAGGGGAAAACAGGGCTAAATTAACATAACAAAGATGGCGATGATTGGAACAATTACAATATTTGATTGTGGCATTGAAGACTGGGCAACTTACATTGAGAGAGAGGGCTAACAGTGTTAATGATGACAAGAAAGCCAGAGTCTTACTCAGTATTATGGGAGCTAAAACATACGGGCTGCTACGGAGCTTGCAAACCCCCGAAAAGCCAGCTGAAAAAATGTTTAAGCAAATAGTAGACACTCTGCAACAGCATTTAAACCCCAAACCACTGGTCATTGCTGATTTAAATTTTACAATCGGAATCAGAGCAAAAATGAAAGCATTTCTGAATATTGTACTGAATTGCGCAAGTGATCAGAACATTGTCAATTTGGAGCTGGTCTATCGGACGCATTGAGGGACATGACTGTGCAACCACACAGAAGAAGCTCCTGTGTGAAAAAGACCTTACATTAGAGAAGGCGCTGAACATTGTAATATCAACGGAAACAGCAGCACGGGGTGCTTCAGAGATACAACAAAAATCTCTGGAATATGCTACAAATAAAATGTCACTGAACAGAAATGAAGGAAAGAAATGTTGCTGTTGTGGGAACATGTCACATGACTCTGATGACTGTTGATTTAAAGACAAAGAATGCGGAAACTGTGGCAAACAGGGCCACATGGGCAGCGTATACAAGACTAGTAAACAATGTTACCATTGTGGGAACATGTCACATGACCCTGATGACTGTTGGTTAAAAGACAAAGAATGCAGAAACTGTGGCAAACAGGGCCACAAGGGCAGAGTATGCAAAGCTAGTAAACAGCAGAAAAAGGACAAAATACAGAGAAAGAAGAAACCCCAGAAAGGAAATACAACAATGTACATAAAATGGAAGATAGCAGTTCTGATGAAAACGGCTCAGACGAAAGTGAAGTGTCTTGTCTGCAACTTCACAGTATGAAAGAGTCAGATGATTGAAGAGTAATATGGATCACTCCACAAGTGGCAGGCGTGAGACTGAAAATGGAGTTGGACATGGGCTCAGCTTTAACAGTGATTTCTGTACATGACTACAAACAACTGTTTTCTCACATACCTCTGAAACGAACTGAACTACTCAGGACAGAAAGTGCATCCCAAAGGCAAAATTAAATTAACAGTGACCTACAGAGACAAAACACAGCAACTGAACCTCTATGTACTGAAAAATGGAGGACCACCGTTGCTGGGACGGGAATGACTCGGGAAAATCCAGTTGGATTGGCACACCATCAAGGTACTAGATGTGTCAACAAAGGAGGGCAGCGGGGAAGATATCCGCAGCTCTCCTCTCACTCATCGTCGACTATTACAATGACGAGGAGGAGCTAGACAGCGTTGACGATGAGGACGAAAGCAGTATCTGTGGCTGCGACTCGGATGAAGATACAAAGGATGCAAGTGAGATAGATATTGCCAATAAGCAGGATGACGAAGTTTACCTGGAGGTAAAAGAACAGATGTACTAGGAGAAATTGACATCTCTCAAAAGACAGCTACAGCAGCTATAGGAAGGCACTTTGCAGGAGTATCAGAAAAGGATGAAGAAACTAGATCAACAATACAAGGAGAGAATACGAAATGCAGAGCTTTTTCTGCAACTGGCAACAGAACAAGTGGAAAGGAATTATATTAAAGAGAAGAAGGCAGCAGTGAAAGAATTTGAAGATAAAAAGATTCAGTTAGAAGAAAAGAAAAAGATGATTGAGAATGAAAGGCTAACAATGGAACTCACAGGAGATTCTATGGCGGTAAAGCCAATAATGACTAGGAAACTAATGAGGAGACCTAATGACCCTGTTCCAATTACAGACAAACAACGAAAACCTGCACCTGCGCAGTTAAATTACTTGTTAACAGACGAACAGTTAATAAAAGATCTGCGAACTCTCAATAAGCTTAAATCTCCTAAAAGACCAGCATCTCTGTCTTCTCCTGTGCATCTTCCCAGCACTCCTGAATCACCAGCATAAAGATATGAAGCACGAATAGAAGATGGAAAGTTATATTACGATAAGAGATGGTATCATAAAGGTCAGGCTGTCTAGTTGGAATCTAAGGAGAATACGAAGATTGGCTGTGTAATTAGCTCAGTTGGAACAAATGAGATATGGGTAAGGAAGACAAGTGATAGCACAAAGATGCGTATATATCTAGGACAGCTGCACAGAGGAGTCTTCATTATATGGAGGCGATCTGCTGCCTAGAACTCTTAGCGAGTTGAAGGCGCACATCTTCTTAACTCCCTATGCTCAGAGGTCAACTGTTTATGACTTTTATATGGAAATCTGTATTAAAACAAACAAGTTTATTGACAGACTGAAGAACACACTATTTAAAGACACTTTCCAATGCCATCTCAGTTTGATGATTGTACATATTTTTAAAAATAACATTCACCTTTTCACGGATTTCAATTTGCTTTTGTCATCTTTGCAAGATGGAGGTGACTACTATTTATGGCTGGAACCTGCTAATTTGTGGATTGCTGAATTTATTCCAGACAATAGAGAGAAGACCTATTTGCTTCAGTGCCTGACAATCTAGAGAACACTCCCCCGCCCCCCCCCGAGACTTGAGTTATAAGTGGGTCTTAGACCAAAAGTACAAAAAAAGACTTGTTATAATTCGATATTATTACGTTACTTTGTTATAATTTGATATTATTGAGTTGCTAAGTAAACAAATGGTAGGTGTTTGTATATTAAGGGTAAACGTATTTGTTTAGCATAATGCCCCAGTAAAAAAAACAGTTGATACACTATTAAAATAAAAGGGGAGGGACTATAATAAGGGACTACTTTATGTTTTAGTAACACGTCGTTGCATGCGCTATTAGGCGTGTATTGCGCATGCGCTATTAGGCACGTATTGATCTGTACATGTGTGCCGAGTTCGGATTATGCCAGTAAAGAACCATGAAACTTAGCTCCCATCTCCAGCGCTTTTATTAATAGCATTGTTGTGTAACCAGGCCACATGCACAACAGAAACAAAAAACATTTTATAGCTGGAAGCATTAATAGTTCATTGAAAATGCTCTTTGCAGAACTGCAATGCTGTATGGTAAAGAGAAGAGGATTTAACAATTAAGTACCAAGTAGTTGATGCCTTTCATATTGTACATTACTTCTTGCTCTATTTGTATGGGGTAGCAGATATAGGAATCTGAAAGCTGATAACCAATTCCCTTGCCTTGCATTAGAGCAACACAGCACTGGTGGTATTCTGGGAAGTGAGTCTATGAGTGGAACAGTTACATGGCAATGCTGTGAAATATCATGATTGCACATGATATTATATTCGTCGTAGGAAGGGATATCTTAACTTATCAACCCAAATACAGCCATTAAAGTCCTTCTGAGACCACTTATTCTGCTTTAGGTTTAGAGAGCTGTAATCCACATGTTCTGCCATATTTTGAGGTGTTGCTGGTTACATCATTAGGTCTGTCCAATTCCCAAAACCTATTGTCTTTAAATGAAACATGACCCAAAGTTGGTTTGTGCCTCCTGTAATATAACATTGGATGTCCAAACCAATTTGTTTGAACTCTAGCTTGAAAAATTTCCCCACTGTACAATTTGAGCTTGTAACTTTTATCCATAAATGTTGAAATCTTTCTTCTTTTCAAAGTAAGTGTAAAACACTGGATGTACTTTCAAAGCTGTTCTCCAGTGGTACTGTATTTTACTTTTGTAACATGGGAGTATCATGATGCAAAGAAAAGCAGGAAATGCTGGAAACACTTGCAGGTTAGACAGCATTTGTAAAATGAACTTTACTAGAATAGGGGAAAGAGATTTAAAAAAAAACAAACGAGGAAATCTGCCGATGCTGGAAATCCGAGCAACACACACAAAATGCTGGAGAAACTCAACAGGCCAGGCAACATCTATGAAAAAGAGTACAGTCGACATTTTGGGCTGAAAAACTTGAACAGGACTGAGATAAAGAGTGAAAACAACTTAGTTTTAACTGGAGGAGGTGAGGAGAGAGATAACTACAACAAGGGAATACCCCTGAAAGATGAGGGGTGTTCTGAGGGTAGGGGAGGGAGGGAGAGAGAGTTAAAAGAAAAACCTGGAAAGGTACAAAATGCAGAGTTGTAGGATATACCCTGGAGAACATACTGAGCTAACGGAGAGAATGAAAACCAAGCTGATGGAAAATTCAAGTGGCTGCAACAGGGAGCAGCGAGTCCCCTCTGTAGACTGACCTCATGTGCTCAGTTCAGCAAACCAGTCACTCAATACAATTCTCTGAAGTTGAGGAGATCTCAATGTCAACATATTCCAGTACACTAGATTAGAAGGAGTGCAAGTGAATTCTACCTCACCTGGAAGAAGTATGATTTCAGGGTGGTCAGAAGGAAAGACCTTAAAAAGGAAATAGGTGCTGCATCTCATTGTGATTGTACAGGAAAGTGACTTAAGAAAGGAAGAGGTTAGTGGAGGCCTACAAATGGTTGCAGGACCCAAGAAGAGAGAAATCCCTTCTGAATGCTGAAAGGGGAGGGGAATATGTGCCTGATGGTGGAGTCTGGTTGGGGTTGGCCAAAATTCTGAAGGATGGTCCTTCGTATGTAGAGTTAGTAGGATGGAAGTTGAGGACCAGAGTGCCCCTGTCCTTGGCCAGTAGGAGGAAGCATAATGACAGCAGAGGTGCTGGAAATAGCTGCAAGGAACTCTGCTGATCACTATTGTCCAGGTTCAGGAATAAGGAAGACATTGTGGAGACTTTTCTGTGGTCAGTCTTATCAGCAGACCAGCTATGACTGAGCCTCAGGAACTGAGAGAATAAAATGGAAAACCATACAGGAGGCAGAGTGGGAGGAAGTCTTTGATATGAAACATTATTGCTCTTGACACACAGTTTGCCATTCCTAAGCTTTTACATTTTCTTTGCAGATTCCGGTGTCTGTAATTTTCAGTTAAGCACAGTTGGACGGTTGAATTTTGTGAAGGTTTCTTGTCTTAGACAGTGGAATAAAATGGGCAAAAATGCACATCAAGAAAAGCTGACATTCAGGACAAAGCCACTCCACAGCACATTAAGCCAGCTGTGCAAAATTTTGCCGGGTCAGGTCACTTGAATGATTAGCATAAGCTTTCAACACGGAAATTGCCAGCAGCTCCTCAAATGGGGCATGAGGAAAAGCTTCCCAGGAGATCAATTTTAAAAGAAGTGTGACATATAGTGATGAATGTTGTTTCAGCCTTTGCCAAGGCTGCTGTGAGAGGGGCAGTAATGAAGTACCAGGTGATGTGGAGGGCTGTTTCATAAGGAGCTGAGCTGATGTACTGCTACTTAATAGATAGGTGGAAAGAGAACTGCCCCATAATATATTCAGAGGGACTTTGTGGTCCTTATTAATGAAAGGTAAATGCTAGGCTCATTTTACATGATGCATAAATGTCATCTATGGGCATTTGGTCTTCTGTCAAATATTTTACAAACATATTGCAAAGTTTTCACATCACAGAATGAGGTCAACAATCCCTATAAATCCATAGTAGTACTAAAGCCTTTTCCTGTGTATCATTCAACCCTGTTATTCTTATCATTTATCCCTTTGTAAGTTGCTTTATTGCTGAGTTCCTGTGATTGTGAATCCCATATTCTAACTACTTTCAATATTCAGGATTGTTTAACATCATTTCCTGTACAAGAAGAATGAAATAATTGTTGCTCTGTATCTGATACAGCACAACAAAACCACAAAAGATGAAGAAAAATGATTAAAAAAAACACAATAACTATGAACACATACAATGGCTTATACACATAGATTGATTGTATGTCCATAATGTGACACTATGGTGACTGATACATTAGGTGACTGATGGGGAAGTAATAATGTAATGATGGAGTTAGTGGGTGGAGATGTTGACCAGAATTACTGCTTGAGGAAAGTATCTGTTTGAGTCTGTGGTCCTGGCATGGATACTAACTAGCCTCCTCCCTGATGGGAGAGGGACAAAACATTCCCACTGATATGATGGGCAATTTAGACTACAAGTTGTGGAGCTATAGTGCACTTTCTGTACCAAGCTGTGGTGCAGCATGTTAGGATGTTCTCTACAGTGTACCTGTAGATGACATGAGTATGGATGTGAAAAGCCCAGATCTCTTCATCCTCCTCAGAAGGTAGAGGTGTTGGTGAGCTTTCTTGACTGTTCAGGATGTGTTCTTGGACCATGAGAAGTCATGTGTGATATGCACTCTGAGGTGATCGAAACTGTTTACAGTTTACACTGGTGTGCCGCTGATGTAAAGGGGATTATGAACGGTATGAGTTCTCCTGAAGTTGATAACCATTTCCTTTCTCTTACTGACATTAAGGAAGATGTTATTTGCCTGGCACCAGACCTCAAGCTCTTCTGTCTCCTCTTTGTAGGCGGTCTCATCATTGTTAATATAACAAATTTTCTTCTGAAATCCCTGTAGATATATTAGTGATCACATTGCTGGAACTAATTCCTTCTGTCTACCCTTTCAGAACAAGGTCTTTAATCTGAAGAATTTGCCAACTGATTTCTTGCTGATCTGATTCAAGTCAGTGGTTGAACCATGCACTGTCCCTGGCTGTCAGCGACCATACCCTGTGCTGGAAGATTGTTCTTTTCTGAATCTCTCTCTAATCTCTTTTACATCATAGATGTTTCAGAACTGGTAAATTTTACTTGGGTCATACATTGGGCTTATGGAATACTTGCCTCCATTGGTTAAGGCAGAAAATATAAGATCATTAGACCATAAAATATAGGAGCAGAATTAGGCCATCTCATATTTCCTGTAGCATGAAGATCAAACTCTATCATTCCCAGGATCATTCTTGTGAATCTCCTCTGGAACCTCTCCAATGCTAGCATATCCTTTCTCAGATAAGGGGCCCAAAACTGCACACAATACTTCAAGTGCGGTCTGACCAATATCTTATAAAAACGTAGCATTACTTCCTTGCTTTGATACTCGACTCTTCTCAGTATGATTTTTCTAGGAGCAAAAGAATCTGAGGTGTACAAAACAAATGGGGACCAGGACAGGTGAACTAGGAAGATTGTTTTCCTTTGGCAGAGAAGTCAGTAATCAGAAAGTGTAAGTTTCCATACGAAGCAGTGATGCAGCATGTTAGATGTTCTCTAGATGGAATAATTATAAGAGATTTGAAGAAAAAATTCTCACTTGTAAAGTAATAGGAGTTTGGAGCTTGTTGTCAGAAAGGGAGGTGGAGGTATTTATTCACACCTCGTTTAACTGCACTGAGGAAGGTATTTGAAGAGCTGACATCTAGAGGGCTACCAGCTCAGATAAAATGAATAAAAATTCTAAGACGTCTTATTTTGCTTAGTAAGAATATGCTGAATGGCAGCCAAGAGCAGTTTTAAATCCCAAAGTGCTACTCCTGGTGGACTTTTTGTAAATTTATGTAGAGTTACTTTTTGCATGGAACATAGAACAGAACAGAACAGCACAGGAACAGGTCTGTGCTGGCTAAGCTGCCAGTTTAAACTAATTCCATCTGCCAGTACATAGTTCATTCTCTGCCTGTTCATGTGTCTGTTAAAAAAAAATGCCTCTGAAATGTCACTATGGTGTTTACTTCCATATCAGAGTGTAATGCACTGTAAGGTTTAATTGCTAATGTAATGGTTTCTCTGTAGCAGCAATGTTTGGGTTGTGACTAGAGATAACGAGGGCTTTGGAATGTGCACCATTCAATGAGAAGCACGTTGTTCTTTCTTGTGGGTCTGAAAGAAGAGATTTTGCGGTCTTTTGTCAGGGAGAGATGGAGAGAGAAGACATGAGTGGAGAGAGTCGGTAGACTGCTGGACGGAGTGAACTTGGACGAGGGTCTGAGGGCCTGTGACACTCGGAGGAGGTCGATGGGCAATGAATGGATGGAACCATGAGCTCCAACATGCGCATTAGACTGTTTCATGTGAATGGGCCCTTGTGTTGGGTGCGTTCCGGGCACCACTGCATTCTTCGCAGTGATGTATCGGTCCGCGGCCTGGAGGTTAGGGACCACTGCGCTAGCTGAACCTGAGGTTACAAGAGAAAACAATCCAAGTTTGTCCAGTCTCCCCTTCTAGTTACTACTCTCTCATCAAGGCAACATTCTGCTGAATGTTGTGTGCACTCTCCCCAGTCTCCACATCCTCTGCAATTATGAAATTTGCTTTCTTCATTATCAGGTTTGCTTCTATTGTCATTTTCAAAGAGTTGCGAACTTACATTTCAAGATTCTTCTGTATTTCATTGCTTCTAAATGTCCTGCAGTTTAGTGTATATGTTCCTCTTACACTTGCCCTCCCAAGTGTTCGCATGTCCAGATTGATCTCCCATCTGCCATGTTTCTCCCCACCTTTCTAACTGGTCTGTATCCCACTATATCCTTACAAACTTCCACAGTATCCACAACTTGACCAGTTATTGTGTCATCTGCCAATTTCCAAACCATCCCACCTGCATTTTCATCCTAATCATTTGAATATACCAGAGCCAAAGAGATTTAAAGTTTTATGGTGAGTAAAGCATTGCATTGTTCATTTTAGCAAGTAAATGTATGCCTGGAGATATTTCAGATGTGTCTTGTGCTCATTACTTCATATCATCTTAACAATATATTCTCCTCATCATTTCTCACTTCTGCTTTCCTTCAAGGCATCTGTATTAGTTATGTTAACTTCTCCTTGTGTTACTGGGTTTTCTATTCCCATCATGCTTTGGTTTAAAAAAAGTTGTCTTGTATGTATCCTGTGGAGATGCTTTAATACTAAAGTTGGGAATTTCAATTTAGCTTTTCTCCTGAGATGTACAGTGCCTTTAGCTTGCTCCTCTGAGATCAGTAACTCAGCATGTTACAAATAGATGCAAGCTCTCCTTGCAGTTACTAGTCTATAAGTTTCCTGGGGTGACTATGGGTGAACCACTTAAAGAACAGCTTTATTGTAAAATGGTTTCACATTGTACAAAGACCTTCATCTTTTCCAAACAATACTTGGTTCTGTTCTCTGTAATTGGATTTGAACTGAAAAATGAAAATGAAATGAATTCTTTTCTTGCTTTTCATAAGCTTCTCATGTGGAATTAATTGTAAAACTATTTATTTCAAATGTACAAGTGTTGCTTTTCTCCATTCCAGAAAACAGATTACGTAACAGTTTGTTTTCTCATGCCACATGTTTCAAAATTTATGTTACCCCAGCATAAGTCATGTGAATTGCAACTTCCCTGGTATATCAGAGCAAATGTAAATTTGGACTGGATATTTACGATTGCCAGGCATGGTAATGTGCTCCAGGACTTTTGAAATGTCATCCTTCTAATGGAAATGTGCCTTCCCTTCTGCCATTGTTAATACAGCCCTTACAAACATTTCTTCCACTTGTTTGCCTGTTTCCTCTTATTTCCACCCACCACCAACCTCAAGTAGAACTGAGTCCGCCTGCTCCTCATCTATCACCCAAGCACACTCTCTCTGCATTCAACAATTTGTCCTCCAACGTTTCTGCTTGCTCTAACAGGATCCCAGTGCCAGTCACATCTTCCCCCTCCTCCTCTCTGTGCTTTCCACAGAGACCACTTTCTTCATGGCTCCTTGGTCTGCTCTTCCCTCGCCGTTCCTTCCTGCACAGTGTAACACTTGTTCCTTCTCCTGCTCCTCCTCCACCCGCCAGGAACCTAAATAGCCCTTCCAAATGAGGCAGTCGGTCCCTTGCACTCCTACCTACCTAATCTTTTCCAACTAGTGTTTGGGATATGGCCTTCTGTAAATTAGCGACACCACGCATAGACTGGAGCAATGCCTACAACAGCCATCTTAAACTTCTGGTTGCAGGTCATTTCTACTCTCGTTCTCTCTCCCACACTATTCTGTATATTATTGGCCTTCTCAATTCCTTCAGTTTTAGTTATCTGAACCCTATCAGCATGCAATCACCTATCCACGTGGATTTCTTCTCCCTTTGTTCTCCTTTCCTTTCCATTCCCTCTCCCCGCCTGGCTCCTTGACCCTCATATATTTCCCATCTGAATCCACCTATCCCTTACAAGCCTCTTCCCCCCCCCCCCCATCAGCCCCACATACTGCTATGTACTGGTAATCATTCCTTCTCTCTCAGTCTTGAAGGGTTTCAACCTGAAACATCAACTTGCATTGATGCTTGATCCATCACTTCTTCCAATGGTCTGCTTTTTGTTCCATCTAAAATCTCTTTTGTCTTCAAGCTAACACGTGTGATCTTTTCCTGCCATGTACCAAACTGCTTAATGATAGATAGAATCATCATCCAGTACATTTCTAAGCTCGCACAGGCAAAAGTAGAGCTCAAAGCACCACCTGTTGACCATCGGAGAACAGTCTCGTGACAGCTGAAAGCAGATTGTGCAATGTTCTTGCTTGATTGAAGATTATTGTGAGCAGTTTTGGGCGCCTTATCTAAGGATTGATGTGCTGGTATTGGAGAAGGTCAGGAGGAGGTCACGAGTATGATCTTGGGAATGAAAGAGTTAACGACGAGGTGCGTTTGATGGCTCTGGGCCTGTACTTGCTACAGTTTATATGAATTGGGGGGGGGGATATAATTGAACCTATCGATATTGAAAGGACAGGGAGAGGATGCTTACCACAGGTGGAGAGTCTAGGAACAGAGGGCACAGCCTCGGTATGAAAGGACGTCCCTTTAGAACAGAGATAAGAAGAAATTTCTTTAACCAGAGGGTGGTGAATCTGTGAAATTTATTACCACAGATGGTTGTGGAGGCCAAGTCACGGGTGTCTATAAAGAGAATGTTGATAGGTTTTGATCAGTAAAGGCATCAAAGGAAACAGGGAGAAGACAAGAGGACAGGATTGATAGGGGTAATAAATCAGCCATGATGGAATGGCAGAGCAGAATCAATGGGCCTAGAGGCCTAATTCTGCTCCTGTTTCTTCCAGTCTCATGCTCTTCCAAAAAGTTGCTGAGTGGGCTGGCTGAGAATTGACTGCAGACCTCAAATACAGAGTGTACTGTAATTGATTGGAATTCCTTGGTGCTGAACTTGGCTTGATGAGTCCGAATGAGTACATGCGTGGTGACACAGCTTACAGTGATTCATTGTTGGAGGCATTGGGAAAGGTGAGGTTGGTACCAAGACAGAGCTGGTGGATATTTCATTGTAGTTTTGTATCGGTTGTGATATCCTCTCCTTTCTGGCAGCTTCTCTGGTTCCATGGTGGGCCTTCCGGGTAATTGCTACAGCCCGGATGCAGTGTGGAGAGTGCATTTAAGAGATAATGCTGTCCTACGACTGCTGCACAGTGAAATGGTAAGGAGTGGTGCTGATTTAATCTGGTCCCATAAAACACCCTGGCGCAATTAGTTTTCACCAATTTCATGCTTATTTTGAGAGACCCAATTTGCTGCTAGTGTTAATTGCAACAATTTATGAACGAACACACACACACACACACACACACACAGATAAAATACTGGAGGAACTCAGCATGTCAGGCAGCATTAATGGAGAGAAATAAACAGTCAACATTTCAGGCTGAGACGCTTCATCAGGACTCTCATATAGGATCTCGGTTTAAAACATCGACCATTTATTCCTGTCCATAGATGCTGCCTGATATGCTGAGTTCCTCTAGCATTTTGTGTGTTGCTCTGGATTTCCAGCATCTGCAGAATCTCTTGTGTTTATAACTTATTAATGCACCAGAAATAATTACAATCCAATTTCATGGTATGTGTTTTTAAATTTAATTTAAAGTAGATTATTTTTGATATAATCTATACATATTTAGATCCTAGTCTATTCAAAGCTCCTTTGGGCTCTCTCCTATGCATTTTGAATGACAAAATGAAAATTAATTGTCACAATAAATATTGCAGGGAATGGTTCTGACTTGCACATAATTGCCCTTCAATGCACTTTTAACACTTCCCTTATCAATGGACTGGGACACATTCACACAGCTTCCTGGTAGATCCATGGAAAATCACCAGGATCTTGCAGTGTTGGGATGTAGTACCCTCTGTGTTTCTGCATCTGCTCGCTGCAAAATGGAAATCGGGAATGGGTTAAGGATCCAGTGTCTGAAACCTGACTTCTTATTCTGCTCCAGAATCCGATACCTACAGAGCGTTCTGTAATTTACTGACCTGAGGGTCTGTCTCCACAATGTATAAGGCCAATTAGCTTGAAGGCAGCTGTAGCTGGCATATGCAGCACCAGTGTTAATTTGAATAGAGCTGTCAAAACAGTAAGCTTAATTAACATTTTATTTTGGTTTATACACATTTCTAATTAATTAGTAGCAGTTTCATATGCTTTTAAATATATTATCACTTACCATTTTTCAATCCTATTATTTATTTCTAAGAAGCTGTTTCTGACTTTTTTTTTATCAACAGAGCTGTGTGCAACCCATCAAGGTTAGCCCATCGGTATATCCTTCCTTCCCAGTCTAGATGTTGCTCCTGACTCACTGCATATCATTTTGCTTGGAGATATAACATGGTAACATGTCCTCTGGTTGATGAGCCCATGCCACCCGATTACACATTTGTCACCGATTAACCTACGAACCCTTACATCTTCGGAATGCGTGTATATACCTGGCTGTGTGCTTAGCACCCTTCTCTGCTCACTTTCTACTGTGTTGCTAAGCACAGCTCCAAAGCCATGTTTAAGTTTGTTAAGCCATATCAAACATGATGATGAAGCAGCATATAGGAGGGAGATTGAAAACCTGGCTGAGTGGTGCCACAAGTACCAATGTCAATATCAGTAAGACCAAGGAGATAATCATTGACTTCAGGAGGAGCAAACTTGTGCCTGTCCTCAATGGGGTATCAGGAGTGGAGAGCATCAGTAATTTTAAATTCCTTGGTGTTATCATTTCAGGGGATCTGTCCTGTGTCCATTAGGAAGAAAGCATGGCAGCAGTTATACTTTCTTAGAAGTTTGCAAAGATTTGGCATGTTATCTAAAATTTCGACAAACTTCTATAGAAGTGTGGTGGAGAGTATATTGACTGGTTGCACAATGGCCTGGTATGGAAACACCAGTGCCCTTGAATGGAAAAGACTAAAGAAAGTAGTGGATAAGGCCCAGTATATCATGGGTAACGTCCTCCCCACCACTGCGGACATTTACACGGAGCACTGTCACAGGAAAGCAGCATCTATCATCAAGAGCCCCCACCATCCAGGCCATGTTGTATCGTCCGGACAGAGGTAGAGGAGCCTCAGGACTCACACCACCAGGTTAAGGAACAGTTTTTTTATTTCAGTATATACTTTATTCAAAAATAAAATTATATACAATAAACCATTCAATAACTTTCCATCCTTTACATACATTTCCATTTTGGTCTGTACATATCCATACTTACGGCCACCCATGTAGCACTCCAGTTGTTCACCTTACCACATCATTGTTGAGGGGTATATTCCCTGCCACCTGATCCCTCCCACTCCCACGGGTGAAGAAACTTTTACCGTGTTCCTTCCCCTCCGAGCCCTTGCGGTGGCTGCACTAAGTTTCAGTGCGTCCCTCAGCACGTACTCCTGTAGCCGGAAATATGCCAGTCGGTAGGATTCTCCCACGGACATCTCCATGTGCTGGTAGATCATCAAGTTTCGGGCCGACCAAAGAGCGTCTTTCACCGAGTTGATGATCTGCCAGCAGCACCAGATGTTGGTCTCCGTGTGCGTCCCCGGGAACAGCCGGTAGATCAGAGAGTCCTCTGTTACGCAGCTGCAGGGGATGAAACGTGACACTAGCCCATCCATCCTCCTCCACACCCTCTCTGCGAACTGACAGTGTGCAAAGAAGTTTTTACCTCTCAACCATCAGGCTCTTGGACCAGAGGGGATAGCTCTGGTCTGGGGTGGCATGGCAGTGTAGTGGTTAGCACTACACGTTACAGTACAGGCGACCTGGGTTAAATTCCCACTCCTGCCTGTGAGGAGTTTGTACATTCTTCCTGAGACCACGTGGGTTTTTTTCTGGGTTTCCTCCCACAGTCTGCTTGGTAGGTTAATTGGTTATTGTAAATTGTCCTGTGATCTGGGGAAATATTGGGCAGCAAGGCTCAAAGGACCAGAAGGGCTTATTCCACACTGTAGATCAAGAAATGAATAAATAAGCTTTCCTCATCTTCACTTGCCCCATCACTGAACTGTACCCATGATCTATGGACTCATTTTCAATGACTCTTCAACTCATTTTGTTGATAATTATTGCTTATTTAATTATTATTATTATTTTTTCTTCCTTGTATTCTTACAGTTTGTTGACATTTGCTCATTAGATATGTCCTGGTCTCTCATTGATTCTGTTTTGTTTCTTGGATTTACTGTAAATGCCCACAAGAAAATGAAGCTGAGGGTTGTTTACAGTGACAAATATGTACTTTGATAATAAATTTACTTTGTACTTTAAACTTTGTAGACCAGAGAACCTAAAGGAAACCCACATGGTTTTTGGGAGAATAGACAGTGGCAAGAATTGAATCTCAGTCACTGGTGCTTTCATGGTGTTATGCTAACCGCTACTCTTTCTTGCACCCCATAATTATGAAATGATAGCAAGATTCAACATTCAAGATCGATTAATGTCATTTCCTGTTCACAGGTGTGAGGAGAATGAGATAATTTTTACTCCGGATCCGATGCAGCACAAAAAAATGCCGCAAAAGATGAAGAACACAGTAATAATAATAAAACACACAATAAATATAAATACATAATATACTTGTAAACATTGATTATATTTCCATAAAGTGATGCATGAGGTGACTGATGGGAAATAATAAAGTAGTGGTGGAATGAGTAGGTGGAGGTGATGATCAGCCTTACTGCTTGGGGAAAGTAACTGTCTTTGAGTCTGGTGGTCTTAGCATGGGTGCTATATAGTGTCCACCTTGATGGGCATTGGACGAACAGTCCATGAGCCAGTCTATGGTGGGATCCTTCTTGATGTTATTGGCCCTTTTATGGCACCTTTCTGTATATGTCCATGATGGAGCGTCAGCTGGTGCCAGTGATGCGTTGGGCAGGTTTGACTACCTGCTGTGGAGTCTTCCTGGCTGCCACAGTGCAATTTCTGTGCCAAGCGGTGATGCAGCGTATTAGGATGCTCTCTTCTCTTCTGTAGACGACATGAGAATGGACGAGCAAAGCCCAGTCTCCCCTGAAAGTAGAGATGTCGGTGAGCTTTCCTGATTGCATAGGATGTGTTCTGTAAGCATCAGGTGCGTGAAATGTGCACTCCCAGGAGTTTGAAAGTGCTTGCAATTTCCACTGCTGTGCTGCCGATGTAAAGGGGGGGGGAGGGGTTGAGTTTGTGTGTTCTCCTGAAGTCGATAACCTCTCCTTTGTCTTATTGACATTGAAGAAGAGGTTATTTGCCTGGCACCAGGCCTCGAGCCCTTCTGCCTTTTCTCAGTAGGCTGTGTCATCATTGTTGGTGATGAGCCCTGTCACTGTCGTATCATCAGCCGACTTGACAATGTGATTGCTCATGTGTTTGTCCATGCGGTCACGTGTGAGCTGAGTGTACAGCAGTGGGCTCAGCACACAGCCCTGGGGGGCACCCATTTTAAATATGATGGGTTAGGAGAAATGGTGGTGCATCCTTTCTGTCTGCGGTCTGGGGTGTTTGAGAAGAGATGCTGACAGCACATTGGAAGTAGCTACAAAAATTGGAGTTGGAAAAGACAATGACCATGAGGTGAGATCTGGCACCATCGCATATTGGCACTTGGTGGCTACTTAATAGTACTTGATTCCATTGTAATGTAAAATTTTCCCACTTCTCTCCCTCAGCACTGTACTGTTTAAAAGTAAGATTAATGACTAGGTGCCAGAATTTATATTACAATGGAATCAAGTATTAAGTAGCCACCAAGTGCCAAATTAGTATCATTTTTGTTGGATATTTAATGCAGTTGTGTCTGTCTGTTCTCCAATACAAACGCAGCCTGGCTGATATCCATATTGCAGAAGTAGACATTAGATGTGAAAACCACTTGAACTCATCCACTTTTTGTCCAGAACTTTGGTTTCTGTTATTGATCTTCAACTGAAGTTGCAGCGCAGACCCAAGGCTTTGGGATAAAAATGGTCTGCATTACTTTTGGAAACTGGATTGGTGGTGTGAGCAGCTGACAGGTCTGATGGGGTGGCGTCAGTGAGGTGGTGGAAATCAGAGTTTTACAGTTTGGGAGAAAACAAATTTTGTAGCCTGGGAGAAATACACACACTGGACAACAAATACTTTTTTGGGTCTTTAATTCCTTTATCTCTTTTAGATGTTTTAATGCAGATAGAGGGGATCAAAATAAAAACAAAGTGGAACAAAAAAACACACACATAGTTCTTGCATTACAATTTCAGCTTAATTTCAGTCCACATCCCTGGTATCAACTAGATATGTATGCAGTATGAAAATAAATAAACAGAATTCACAAAGCCAATACTGAAGTGACAATTCTAAAAATCAATGCAAACAATATTAGAATGCCACCAACGCTGTGCCTTATACATAACATCAAAAATATGAATAAATACATCTCATCTTAACTGAGATGTATACTCACCTTGGCACACAGGTGCTTAACTTCCAAACACACATAGGCTAGACGCTGAAATGAGTTCTCCTCGCTCACGTTACGTGAACAGAGATTAACATATTCACATTTGGACATGAAACAATAAAATAAGACAAAACTAAATCGTAACTAAAACATTTACAATATATTGCCTTCTTGTTAAATTACTAGAACAACGAACCTACTAGCCCAGTAAGGAACTTTGCACAACCACACTATCCAGCGAAAATCTAAAGCATCCACATGTAAAACGTGTAAATTTACCGATATTCTAAATTTACAAACAAGTACAAATGAATTTACATGGACATTATCAAATATTATTCGCCTTTCCTCACCATACCTGGGAAAAGCACTCAACGTTCTTTCTAGAACTTTGTAACTCTTCTTTCTACTCCACACGTGCATAATGATGTCAGCATTTTCTCTTAAAGACACAGGCAGCTATTTTACTTTTACCAGGGTGAATACATAAGTGAATGCATAAATACGTACCTTTAACAATAAATAATGATATTCAATGGTCACCGGAATCAGTAGTTGTTGTTGAGAGAAAGCAGTCATGGAGTTGAGGTGATCAGCAACCAGATTAGCGTGTACTTGGGGGAAGGGGTCAAGAGGATATTGATAGGTAATTCAGTATTCAGAGAAACATGTTGGTCTGGAAGGTGTAGTTGTCATGGTGGTCTGCAAGTCAGATCAATTTGTAGGAGCAGGAGGCAATGAGCACTCTGTCCCACAAGGTTACAAAGGTTAGATCAGTTTGTTTACTTAAAGTGAGATGAATACATTTTTGAAAGATTGAGAAATTGAGCATTAAGTGGAGTTGACTCAGAAGAGGAGTTGAGGCCTGGAGCACATGAGTTATGATTGTACTGAAAAACCAGACAAGCTTGAGGAGCTAGATGGCTCACCCCTGTTTCTATTTTTGCTCGTGTTCTTGTCCTATGTGATGTGCTCCAAGTTGTCCTACAGTGTTCCATCAGGTTTATTGTGCATGGAATGAAATCGCTTGGTGTGGGCCCAATGTGGAATTCACATTAAGGTGGAAAGGTAACTGAATCCCACAGGTACTTAATTGCATTTCTGACAGGACATGGAAAAAGCTCTGCAGTGTCTGTATTGTGTTTCGCTCCACCAGAAAATGTTTTTCAATTGCATAACACAGAAATATAGCCTTTTGCAATTTTAATTCCTTACACTTGAACTTTCAAATCACATTAGGCATTGGGAAAACGAAGTCAATAATCACAAATCTCTAAAATGCCTTTCTATCATTGCTGCTGTGTGCACAACCAGGTTAAGCTCCTGACATTCTGTTAGATGGAAATACCATTCTGACATTGAGAATGGTCTGTTAATAAATGAACAAAGAATTCTGTGAAACTGTAGACTTAGTGCTGCAGTCACGTCAATGTTGTTACTTTTGACTAATTACCTTCCACCAGAAGCTGTAACATTTGATTTACTGCCTTTCTCTGTACTGTTCAGCACATTTAAACCTTGCTGGTCAATTTAATAGCAAAGACGTGTGGGAGATCACCGGCCTTGGCTTATAGTGGTATGAGGCAAAGAAAACCGTGTCTGTTTTGGTTTTAAGTTAAATAGAATAATAGAAGCAGACATCCCACCCTGCAAAAACTCATTTCAGGGAGGTAGCACCATCAATTTGCGGGAGACTCCTGGAATTTCCGGGAGAGGTGGGATGTCTGCAATAGAGTAGCTCCTTAGCAGCTAGCCAGCTAGTTTAAATAACGTTAGCTATGCTAATGAATGAATGACACCTGTTAAACTCACCTCAACATGTCTTTTACAGTCTTAACCCACCATGGGCAATAGAAAATCACTGTTGCCAACAGTGCAGCGAGCAACACTGACATTATTTTAACTCCTATTAGGCAGGGGTACACTTTAGTGTAGTCTGGGCTGACGTACGTTTCATATTTTTTTGGAACACTCCGCCATGGCTCGCTCTCGCGCGCTCTCTCTCTCTCGTGGTCGCTCTCACGCTCGCGCTCTCGCGCTCTTGCTTGCTTTCTCTCTCGCTCTCGCTCGCTCTCAAAAAACTTGATTTCCATGATATTGTATATGATTTGCGGGCATTAGGGAGCCACTATTAATTTGTGGGAGACTCCCGGAACTTCCGGGAGAGGTGGGCTGTCTGTAGAAGTTAGTTCTATTCGAAATTAGAACTGTCATCTTTCATGCCAATGTGGTTGCAAATCTCACCAGAGATGAATTTTGTGTATGACACTATCAATACTGTCATTTATGTGAGATTTACACATGAAAAATGGTGTCAAGAAGAACTGAGCATAAAAAATAAGGTGACAAAATGCATCTTGACATCCTCCTAAACTTTCGATTAATTAGATTGGAGTTGTTATAATTAATGTTGGAGATTAATTGAACGTACCAGTACAGAACTTATTTTAATGCTCTTCTGTGTGTGTATAAATAAACACACACACTTTTCAGATGCAATAATTTACTTACAAGCTATTATGCTGTGATTAATCTTTAAAATTCTTTGTCACAAAGGTACAGAGGCCCAGTACAGTAACTTATCGATCAGGATTGTGGGGATGATCTTGTTAGACACTGAGCTATAGTCGGTGAACAGCATCCTAATACAGGCATTTGTATTGTCCAGGTAATCTAAGGTTGAGTAAAGTGACATTGAGATTGTGTCCGTTGAGGACCTATTGTGGCGATGGGTAAATTATCAGTGGTCATGAGGTGTGTGTGATTACCATTAATAGGGAGAAGATTTTTGGGAAACTGAAAGATCTGAAGGTAGATAAGTCACCTGGACCAGATGGAGAACACCCCAGCGTTCTGAAAGAGGTGGCTGAAGAGATTGTGGAGGCTTTAGTAATGATCTTTCAAGAATCACTAGGTTCCAAAACACTGGAAAATTGCAAATGTCACTTCAATCTTCAAGAAGAGAGAGAGGCAGAAGAAACTGAAACTAAGTAGTTGGGAAGATGTTGGAGTTGATTATTAATGAATGATGAGGTCTCAGAGGACTTGGAGGCATGTGATAAAATAGGCTGTAGACAGCATGGTTTCCTCAAGGGAAAATCTTGCCTGACAAATCTGTTGGAATTCTTTAAAGAAATAACAAGCAGGATAGACAATGGAGAATCAGTAGATGTTGTGCACTTGGATTCTCCAAAGATCGTTGACAATGTGCCACACGAGGCTGCTTAACAAGCTACGAACCCATGGTATTACAGGAAAAATTACAGGTATTTTTGAGAAACTAGAGAGGCTACAGAAGGACTTTGACAGATTAGGAGAATGGGCAAAGAAATGGCAGATGGAATATAATGTATGGCAGTGTATGGTCATGCACTTTGGTAGAAGAAATGAAAGAGTTGACTATACAAAATACTGAGGCAGAAAGTGACTTGGGAGTCCTTGTGCAGGATTCCCTAAAGATTAATTTACAGTTTGAGCCCGTGGTGAAGAAGGCAAATGTGATGTTAGTATTTATTTCAAGAGAACTAGAATATAAAAGTAAGAATGTAATGTTGAGACTTATTAAAACACTTGGAATATTGTGAGCAGTTTTGGGCCCTTTATCTTAGAAAGGATGTGCTGAAGCTGGAGAGGGTTCAAAGGGGATTCTCAAAAATGATTCCAGGTTCGAACAGCTTGTCATATGAAGAGGGTTTCATGACTCTGGGCCTGTATTCACTGGAATTCAGAAGAATGAGGGGTGACTTCAATGAATCTTTCGAATGGTGAAAGGCCTTGATAGAGTGGATGTGAAGAGGTTGTTTCCTATGGTGGGAGTGTCTAAGACCAGAGGACACAGCCTCATAATAGAGGGGTGTCTTTTTAGAACAGAGATGAGGAGAAATTCCTTCAGCCGGAGAGTGGTGAGTCTGTGGAATTTGTTGCCACAGACAGCTGTGAAGGCCAAGTCTGTGTATGTTTAGGGAAGAGGTTGATAGATTCTTGGTTGGTCAGGACATCAAGGGATATGGGAAGAAGGCAGAAGATTTGGGCTGAGAGGAAAATTGGATGAGTCATGATGAAGCAATAGAGCGGATTTGATGGGCCAAATGGCCTAATTCTGCTCCTGTATCTTATGGTCTAAATTAAAAAGGCAAAACTCAATACCGTATGGAAACAAGTCCTGCAGCTCAGCTCATCAATGCTGGCAGAGTCTCATCTCTGTGATAATTCCAGTCTCTTGCCCCTATCCCTCTATTCCTTTCTTACCTGTCTATCTGTCCAAATGTTTTCTAAATGCTGTGATTGTACTTGCAGCTTGTTCCATATCCCACCACCATTTTGAGGAAATTTTTGCCCACCAGATCTCCTTTAAATAGCTTCCCTCTCACTTGAAAACTATGCCATGAAGTTTTAGACTTCAGGATACTGTACTTGGAAAAAGGCTGTGTCTATCTTTCCTATTTATGCCTTTCATAACTCTGTAAATACCAACCCCAGTATCCTGCAGTTTAGTGGGGCTAATCCCAGCCTACCTAGTCCTTCCATTCCAGGCAACGTCCTGGCAAACCTCTTCTGTACTCTTTCTATTCAACCGCATCCTTTCTATATTGTCGTGAACTGATCTACGCACATATTCCAAGCGTGACCTAGCCAATGTCTTGTACAACTGCAACATGTCCCAACTCTCCTACACAATACTTTTGCCTGAAAGGGCAAACAAGCTACTTCCTTCACTACCCAGATGAATGGTCTCAGCTCAAAATGTCGAATGTCCATATCTCTCTCGCAGCTTATTTTTCACTCCAAATTTCAGAGTCTGCAGTCTCCTGAGCCATCTCCTTCACTGTTCTGTCCATTAGTGTGCTATTTTCAGGGAGCTATCAATTTGCACCATAAGGTCCCTGTCATTTACTATATATGCCTGGACAATATTAGATCACTCAGAGTGCATTTCTTCATACTTGTCTGTGATAAATGCCATCTGCCACCACTCTGCCCAACTTTCTAGCTCATTTATGCATCTCTGCATCCTTGGACAATCCTACCAATTTCTATGTCATCTGCAAAATTTATCTATCACACCACAGACATTCTCAACCAAGTCATTTATGTAAATTACAAGCAACAAAGGTCCGAGCACTAACCACCCAAGTAGACCATTGATTACAGGCTTCCAGTCAAAAAATCTGCCCTCTGCTCCGATCACCAAGCCACTTTTGGTTGCAGTTTACCAAAGCATCTAGTGCCTTATCTTTCTGGACCATCCTGCCATGCAGTACCTTATCTGAAAGCCTTGCTATGGTCTTTTTTTTTGCATTCATCTTTAATCTTCATCAATTTTCTTCATACCCTACTCAAAAGCTAATGCCTGGATTGGAGTACATTAGCTTTCAGGGGAGGCTGGAGAAACCTGGATTGTTTTCTCTGGAGTGTCAGAGTTTGAAGAGGCCTGAGGGAAGTATATAAAAACATAACAGGCACGCTTATAGGGTATTTGATCAGAATCTCTTTTTCCAGGGTGTAAAGGTCAAATACTGGAAGACAGAGCTTTAAAGTGAGAGAGGGAATATTTAAAGGAGATTTACAGGCAGGTGCCTGGAATGTGCTGCCAGGGAAGGTGATAAAAGCTGATACAATTAGCAATATTTAAGATGCATTAGACAGACATACGTATGAATAGGTGAGGTATATAGGGATTTACAGTATTCAGCTCAGATTACTTTAATTTGACATCATGGACAACAGAAAAGCCTGTTTCCTTGTTTTGCTATTATATGTTCTATGTTTTTTGAACTCAGTCAGATTTTAAAGGCAGAATTTCCCCACGTACAAATCCACCCTGACTCCCACTAATCAGTCTCTTTCTTTCCAAATGATCATGAATCCTATCCTTATTTTTCTCCAGTTGTTTTCCCATTACTGGTGTAGGGCTCGGAAGCCTGTAGTTTACTGGTTTATCCCTACTGCTGATAGGAAATATTGTAACAATGCTTGCTTACCAGATGAAAGATTGAATTAGTTGAAGGTGCTGCTGCAACAGTAAAATATCAAAAGCAGCTGCAAACTTTGTCACTGATTGTTCTGGCAAGTTCTGGACTCCATGCTGGTTTGAGTCTGGCTGGCAAAAAGATCCCTGGATTTGAGAAATATTTATCACATTGTTCCGATGACAACAGGGAAGTTGAACATTGTAACAATTGCTGTTGTAGGAGTAGATGTAATGGAAGTGGTTTGAAGCTCATGGAAAGGTTTTTGTGCTACACAAGAAATTGCTGCAGCTTGCTGCTGTGCTAGACTATTACTCAATAGACAGATCAAACTAGATAAGTTCTATACATGTGCTGCATCACTGTTCAGTCTTCTTGCTGTGTTATCCAATTGTATGGAAGATAATTTTGAAAAGCTGAATTGTAGAACAATGAAAACAGCAGGGGAGAAAAGGGCTGAGTGCAGAAGATCTGGCCATTAATGAAATCAATAACTCAAATGGATTTCCAGCCAATTCATGAGGGGCTTTGATCATGACATTATGGGAGTACACTATTGTTTGCAAAACAAGGAAATACAATGGAAAAGGAAACCTCCCAGTCCGCTTTCAGTGACAGAGATGACTACCGATGAGTAATTGCGGTTCAAATGCTGGTGCTGGATCTTCAGGACTATTTGTCTGCTGGGATAATACAAACCAGAGAGTTGGCAAATAAAAGATCCTGTTCTGCTAGATATAGAGGTCAGAGAGAGGAGCCCTCCAGCAAATTTAAAGATTTTGTTCTATTTGCTAAGATGAATGTTCAGAGACCTGGCAATGAATATAATTTAGGTCAAGGTGTTTTGGGTCTCACCTTAAGTCACTGTTTTATTCTTTATAATTTACCATTTTTGGATTCTTTTTGCCAGGGTTTGCTTGTGGCTTCGTGAACTCAGCGGGTGAGAAGAAAGTAATTAAATATCTTCCATCCTTTTTGTATGTTAAGATATAACACAATTTGAGAAACTGAATACGTAGTGAGTGGGGAAGATCAGGGATGGGAGCAGAATGTAGCTGCGGAGGCTTGAAGATGGTGATTTGAGAGTTCCATCTCTGCATTACCCTAAGTAACCAGTCAATGCTCAAGTTAATATGTTCAGCAAATATAGGTATATGTTCGAAAGCCCTACAGATAGAAAGTTCCAGAATGACTTAAAAACACAGCTCGCTTTTGGAATAATACCTTAAATGTACACATTGTGATCTGCATTATACAACTCTAAGGTTAACTTGGTTAGACTACACTTGGGTATTGTGTTCCGTTTTGGTCTTTTCATTATAGAAAAGATGTAGAAAATTTTGAGGAGGTGCAGAGGATATTCACCAGGATGCTGCCTGAATCAGAGAGCATGTCTCATGAAGATAGGTTGACTGAGCCATGGAATTTTTCTGTAGAGAGAAGAAGGACGAGATGTGACTTGATAGAGATGTATAAGATGATAAGAGGCACAGATTGAGTGAATAGTGAGAGACTTCTAACTCAGGATGCAAATGCTGTAACAAGGGGGCATAGCTATAAGTTGTTTGAAGGAAAGTATGGTGAAGATATCAGAGGCATGTTATTTTTAAAACACAGAGAGTGGTTGATATGTTGAATGTGCTGCCTGGGATGGCGGCAGAGGCAAATATATTTGGGACTTTTATGAGACTATTAGATAGGCACATGGATGAATGAAATATGGAGGGCTACGCGAGAGGGAAGGGTTTGATTCATCTTGGAGTAGGTTAAAGGATCAGCACGACATCATGGGTTGAAAGGCCTGTACAATTCTATTATACCCTAAAGCAGAGAGTTTTCTTACCCCAATTTACAAACAGCAAACTATTACCTTTTTGACCAACCAGAGGTGTGACTCCACCCTCACACTTGGTAAATATCCTGTTCAAAGGTCTGTTCTACCCAATAGACTTCTTATTAGTAGCCATATTTCTCAGTGTTTCGCATCGTCATCTCCTCTCTTCACAGTCCTTAAGAGAACACACCTGTGGACTCTTTTTTTTGGTAAATATCAATGTGGACCCTTATCGAAACCAAATGTGCCTGATATATAGTAGGAATGAGGGTTAGACTATAGCAGTATGCTTTATGCTAACTATGTTAGGAAAGTAAGACTCAACATGATCTGAAGAAAGCAAGATAGAAGGGAAGAAAGAACTTGGAGCTACAGCTTTGGGAGAGGAATGGAGGCTGGGGAATGACAAATGGAAACTTGGCACCCTTCTGCAGGAGAGTGGAGAAGTAGAGCTGCCTTGTGGCTATGTTTAACTGTAAGGTAGAAAAATAAAGAGAAGTCAAGGATCAGATTAAGCATTGTTTCACAAAACCTCAGGGGAAATTGCATGGGTGGGAGTCAGGACATGCACTCGTTTCTAAAAATTAAAAATTATGATCCTTCAAATATGTTTCTTTCAATCTATGAAACGTAAGTTTAAGCAATTTGATAGTCCCTAACTGAAATTGATTGAGACCGTGAGCAGCATGCAGCTGTCTGGGTGTGTTAGCAGCCTTTTTCTCGCATACAGTTAGATTTCATCCTGCAAAGGTACTGTACTCTGTTCACTTCTAAATAGTTGGGAATGATGCAGAATTTATAATGAGGTATAGAATGCATTTACATTTTCATTGTTTGTGAAGACTGGCATTCTGTCAATCTATGAAATAAATCTGCAATGACACCATGGCCCTTAAATATATTTTTATTCTGATCTTGTATTCCTTTAGATGGATACTTAGAGGCACCATAATCTTAGTCAATACTTTCCATCTGGGGCTAATGGGAAATGCTTCTGTGCATTTGAAATAATCACTTTCAAATCGTATTTTAAAATTCAAAATATTTGTTTGTTTTGTGCAATAAATTGGTATGTACTTAAAGATTTAGGTTGGTACCAAAAGCTCATATATCAAGAGTATCGACTTGAGAACAAGACTGTGACCAAATTTTCCCTCTAGATCAGTGAGCTTGTGGTGGCCACAGTCATCTGAGACAAGGTGGAGGAGAACAATGTTGAGGGAGGTAGATTACACAGGTTAGCTTCAGAGGCTGTAGGAGTGCACTTTCACTTTGCCCCATGATCAGTATTGTAAAATGTTTTTAGTAAGACTCTCAACCCTTTTCAGCTTTGAAGATTTTTACATCCTCTACCTTCTAAATTTCAGCTCAAGACACAAGATACATCTTCTTTATTGTTAGACACTGCTTTATAAATCATAGGGTTATATTTTTTGAGAGTACAGAGATTGTTGTCAATATTTTCATTTTTTTGACTTCAGCGTAAGGATTGGAATAAGTTATTAAAATGTAAGAACAATTTCATTGATCTTGTACTTCCAGGAAGAAGCTCTAATCGAACAGAATATTTGTTGTGGCTTAGAAATTCTTGAATGTTTATAAATACAACTTAAAAGTGAAAACCCTTGAACAATCCACCTCAGTAATATTTTATCAAGACAGCCTTGAGCCTTCAAAGCCCTTCAGAAAAATCATGATAGCAGGTGAATATGATGAGGAGTAGATTGCATTATAAGGAGACCAGTTCCAAGAGTACTGTAATTGAGAATTGTGCAATTATTTGAGAAAGGGACTTTATGCTATTTCAAAAATACGGAGGTCCCATAATGAAATTTTGGTACAGAGAATTGTGTTTAAGTTTACATTTCAACACCCTGAATGCACAAATGTGAAGGTATATCTATGCTGTGATATAATATCCTTTGAGTAAGTCTTCAATGCTGTTGGAAATGATGAATTTACCTCATTGAGTGTAAGTTTATCAGCTCCCTGACAACTGTGTAATAGGTTTCTTGCTGAAACCATTTCTGTCACGAACTCAGGCGCCTCTCATATTCTTCTGTTTTCCCTTTCTGCCAGGATAGCAAGTAGTGCTGCTGCCTCTCAGCTCCAGCAACCTCTACAGTATTTCATTCTACGCTCTAGTGCTGTCTATGCAGAGGCTGCTTGATCTCGTTGTGACCATGTGGGCTTCCTCCAGGCATTCTGGTTCCTTCCCATAGCCCAAAGATGTTCTTGTTGGTTAATGTGGGAGTGCAAATTACCTCAGTGTAGATGGGTGGTGAGGGAATTTGAGTGAAGTTGATGACAGAAGCAACTCATTGGAAATCATAGACTATCAAAACTGATGAAATTACTCTGAAAGCTGGCATGGTTCAATGGATCCACCTGATTCAGAAGTATGAGAAATATTTTCTTTTTATTTTAAATGATGCCATATATTTCATTCTTTGACTCTCAGTTCTTTTTAGCTGTGTGTGCTCAAGAGGAACATAATAATCTGATGTCCAAAAACTGTTAGCACCATTTTAGATTGTGCACTGGGAATATCAAGTGTACAACTTCTACCACTTTCTGTCAGATTGTACTGGATAGGAACAGCTTTCTGCATGGTTTGCAATGAACTTTAGGTTAATTGTTCCTGTTGCTTATGGGGGAATGGAAGGGATGGAAGTTTGGGACGGGAATATTAAGATTAAATCAGACTGAGGTATGGTTGAAGGCTAGATGATGTGGGTTTGTCTGAAGGGCTAGCTGGAAGCATTTGGTTCTCAAAAGTTCAAAGTACATTCATTATCGAAGTATGTATACAGTATACAACTTAATACTAATTCATCTTACAGACAGCCACAAAACAAAGAAACACCATAGAATCTGTTCAAAGAAAAGCCCTACGCAATAAGGCCACAACAAATCACGCAAATAACACAAAAACAAAGAAATGGCACACAGAACATTAAACATCAAAAGCACCAAACTCCTGTGTTCTCCAAAAGCACAGTAGTGCTGGAGGTGTACTTTGGCCTTGGATTTGGTAGTTCTTATCTCTCTTCTGTGTTGGGATTTGTCTGGGCATGGAATCCAGTGATTGGAAGTTTTGATTCCAAATCCATGACAAAATCTGAAATGGGGAGCATTACTGAAACATAACAATTCATGAATGTTCTCACTAGAATGGATTTGTAACACAATCCCGAACTAGAAATAGGACCATTCTGACATGGTGTTCTGAACAGATTAACAATCTCTCGGTCTTCTAATTATCTTGGTTGGGGGGGGCGGGGTGGGAGAAATGGCTTAAAATGTCCTCCATTACTGCTGGCATCAGTCTTTTGAACTGATTAGACGCAGTGATTTGAAATTGTTTTGCTCAGTTTAAAGGTTTCCTTGAATTGCAGTTGGAAGGGGATACTGAAACACTGGAAGGGAACACAAAGGACAGACCTAGCTGCTTGCCTTCAGAGCACATTGAGCACATATCGTTCTTCTGGTTGACTTAACAGTTATTGTTTCTTGTGTCTACACCCTACCCCTCTGTCCCCTAATAATTGTTGCAGTCTAAACAGATTACAGCATAGAACAGCAGATTATGAAAAGAAGTATCGTTGATCCAGCTAGCTTCAGCTATTCTCTTAGAATGTTTTAGCTGGCAAGGATTTCAGTTTTGTTCAGGGTGGCTTTCCTGCTCGTACCTTGGGAATCATAACCCTCCTCCTGCCTTACTTTAGTCTGAGCTGAAAAAGAAAATTGATCTCTTTTTCCTTATCCTTCTTGATCTTGCTGGATCAATGAGGCAGAAATTGCTCATTCTGCAATTTTGTCAACCGCCCAGTTCCAGGAGGTTCTGGGGAGAGGGAAGAGAAGCCATACTGACATGAATGATATTGCCCCTTACTCTTGCATCATGCAGAAATACTTTGAATATTCACCAATAACTGGGGGGAAAATATTCTGGTCTACTGTCTTCTTTGTCAAGTTATGCAGTTTTTCTGTTGGATGTCGCCGATGTTTTAATAGTGATTTGCTGGTTATAAGCATTGATTTTCATCACTGAGTAGAAAAAACGATAGACTTCTAGTCTGTTTCAGCAACCCAGAGACACTCAGCAACCAACAGAGTAGTTATTATCGTTAACTTGGGAACCCGGCAACACAGCAAGCCCCAGCAAAGGCAATGTTATGTGTTGCTTGAAGAATGAATATCTGCTTGTTTTTAAAGAGTAAAAGCATGATTCTTTATGTCTGTTTGGAAGTCAGATGAGGTCTCTGTTCATTGTCTGATTGTATCTCTGCTATTGCAGGACTCAAGTCAATACTGCACTGAATATCAGCTGAGATTCTCTGCTCAAGCCTTAGTGCTAGAATCTATAGCATAATTCAGTTCTTGAAGCAGACTGCTGGTGACTCAACTATAACCACTTTGAAGATTAAAACTGGAAACCATCCCATGTGATTTTTATAATCTTTAAAGACCTTAAGCAATGTTCAATTAGCCTTAATTAGTGCAGCTTGGTAATTTTTCAACTCTTGTTTTTATGCTTGCACACGGTTATTTCAAACCTCTCATCATCTCTATTTCTACTCCATTAGCACTCACTGCATGTGCAGCGAGCTGCTGAAATTAAAACTTCATCCAGAATGGTGGGCACCAGCAAGTTATTGCCCAGTGGTGTAGTGTCAAATAGGTCTAATTCTCTCTGACTGTAAAAGCTTTTATAGATATGTAAAAAGGAAAAGACTGGTAAAGACAAATGTAGGTCCCCTACAGACAGAAACAGGTGAATTGATTATGGGGAGCAAGGACATGGCAGACCAATTGAATAATTACTTGGGTTCTGTCTTCACTAAGGAGGACATAAATAATCTTCCAGAAATAGTAGGGGACAGAGGGTCCAGTGAGATGGAGGAACTGAGCGAAATACATGTTAGTAGGGAAGTGGTGTTAGGTAAATTGAAGGGATTGAAGGCAGATAAATCCCCAGTGCCAGATGGTCTGCATCCTAGAGTGCTTAAGGAAGTAGCCCAAGAAATTGTGGATGCATTAGTGATAATTTTTCAAAACTCGTTAGATTCTGGACTAGTTCCTGAGGGTTGGAGGGTGGCTAATGTAACCCCACTTTCTAAAAAAAGGAGGGAGAGAGAAACCGGGGAATTATAGACCGGTTAGCCTAACGTCGGTGGTGGGGAAACTGCTGGAGTCAGTTATCAAAGATGTGATAACAGCTCATTTGGAAAGCGGTGAAATCATCGGACAAAGTCAGCATGGATTTGTGAAAGGAAAATCATGTCTGACGAATCTCATAGAATTTTTTGAGGATGTAACTAGTAGAGTGGATAGGGGAGAACCAGTAGATGTGGTATATTTGGATTTTCAAAAGGTTTTTGACAAGGTCCCACACAGGAGATTAGTGTGCAAACTTAAAGCATACGGTATTGAGGGTAAGGTATTGATGTGGGTGGAGAATTGGTTGGCAGACAGGAAGCAAAGAGTGGGAATAAACGGGACCTTTTCAGAATGGCAGGCGGTGACTAGTGGGGTACCGCAAGGCTCAGTGCTGGGACCCCAGTTGTTTACAATATATATTAATGACTTGGATGAGGGAATTAAATGCAGCATCTCCAAGTTTGTGGATGACACGAAGCTGGGTGGCAGTGTTAGCTGTGAGGAGGATGCTAAGAGGATGCAGAGTGACTTGGATGGGTTGGGTGAGTGGGCAAATTCATGGCAGATGCAATTTAATGTGGATAAATGTGAAGTTATCCACTTTGGTGGCAAAAATAGGAAAACAGATTATTATCTGAATGGTGGCCGATTAGGAAAAGGGGAGGTGCAACGAGACCTGGGTGTCATTATACACCAGTCATTGAAAGTGGGCATGCAGGTACAGCAGGCAGTGAAAAAGGCGAATGGTATGCTGGCATTTATAGCGAGAGGATTCGAGTACAGGAGCAGGGAGGTACTACTGCAGTTGTACAAGGCCTTGGTGAGACCACACCTGGAGTATTGTGTGCAGTTTTGGTCCCCTAATCTGAGGAAAGACATCCTTGCCATAGAGGGGGTACAAAGAAGGTTCACCAGATTGATTCCTGGGATGGCAGGACTTTCATATGAAGAAAGACTGGATGAACTGGGCTTGTACTCGGAATTTAGAAGATTGAGGGGGGATCTGATTGAAACGTATAAAATCCTAAAGGGATTGGACAGGCTAGATGCAGGAAGATTGTTCCCGATGTTGGGGAAGTCCAGAACGAGGGGCCACAGTTTGAGGATAAAGGGGAAGCTTTTTAGAACCGAAATTAGGAAAAACTTCTTCAGACAGAGAGTGGTGAATCTATGGAATTCTCTGCCACAGGAAACAGTTGAGGCCAGTTCATTGGCTATATTTAAGAGTGAGTTAGATATGGCCCTTGTGGCTACGGGGATTAGCGGGTATGGAGGGAAGGCTGGGGCGGGGTTCTGAGTTGGATGATCAGCCATGATCATAATAAATGGCAGTGCAGGCTCGAAGGGCCGAATGGCCTACTCCTGCACCTATTTTCTATGTTTCTATGTTTCTATGTAGTTCAGAGCAGAGCATTCGGTAAATGTCCTTTCACAGACAATAAGAATAGGAACGTACAAATATATGAATTGGAGTACTCAAGCTTGTTCCACCATTTGCTCATCTATGACCTCAGCTCTGTATTCCCATCCATCACTTCACTAGTTTGTCAATTATCTTTTACTTCAGCTTTGAAACTATTCACAAACTCCGCTTCCTCAGTCTTTTGGAGAAGAGGATTCCAAAGACACATCACGATCTGAAAGTCGCACTTTCACTCACCTCTATCTGAACTTGGTAGCTCTCTTTTTTTTTTAACCAGAAACTCAGGCTTAGATGCTCCCACAAGAGGAAGCTTTCCATCTACACACAACCTTGGGTCTTGTAGCAGTGTGAGCTGCCTTAATGACTGTCGTCCAGCAGTACTGGCACCTATGGTAAACTTCAGAAAGGGTGAGACGAGGGAGCACACATTAATCCTCATAGAGGGATCAGAAGTGGAGAGAGTGAGAAATTTCAAGTTCTTGGGTGTCAATATCTCTGAGGACCTAACCTGCACCCAACATATCATTGCAGTTATATAGAAGGCAAGACAGCGGCTATATTTCATTAGGAGTGTGAGAAGATTTGGTATGTCACTTAAAAAAGTCATAACTTCTGACAAATGTACTGTGGAGAGCGTTCTCACTGGTTGCATCACAGGGGCTACTGCACAGGATTGAACTAAGCTGTAGCGTGTTGTAAAATTAATCAGCCTCTTCATGGGCACCAGCCTCCATAGTATCCAGGACATCTTCAAGGAGCAGTGCCTTAAAAAGGTGGCATCCATCATTAAGGACCCTCACCACCCAGGATGTGCCCTCTTCTCATTGTTACCATCAAGAAAGAGGTACAGAAGCCTGAAGGTGTACACTTAATGGCTCAGGAACAGCTTTTTGCCCTCTGCCATCAGATTTCTGAATGGATATTGAAACCATGATTACGACCTCACTACTCTTTAATTCTACTTTTTGCATTACTTGTTTAATCTAAATAGTCAATAAACATATATACTATAACTCACAGTATATTTTTCTCTATATTATCATGTATTGCATTATACTGCTGCTGTTAACGGATTTCATGACATGCCGGTGATATTAAATCTGATTCTGAGTTATCACTCTTTCTCCTAAACTCCAGTTGATATAACTTCAGCACAGTAGCCTGTCCAATCTGTCTAATTAGCTGCTTTTGAATTACCTCCTATGCATTCTCTGTTAAACATAAAGACCGATGTTGTGCACAGTACTCCACGTCTCAACATTAACCTATAATCACTGAAGCAGAGAATTTCCCCTTCTGGAATGAAAGCAAGTTACCCATGCTTCGAGAGGCTGGTGAAGAAGAAGGACAGCTACTGGTCTTCCTCCATCCACAGCACGTTGCTGCTACTTCAAGGTATATCGCTAAGCAGGTCAATCAAATTTTGACTTCCAAAAAGCAATTTTGCCTTTGCTTGATCACTTTGAAATTTTCTGAGTGCCAGGCAAAACCAATAAGGAACCAACACTGGCACAGAAAGCACTGATCACACTGGAATTACCCCAACACTAATTAAAACATCTTGAAAATTAAACTACAAAATAATATATATCACCATGGAATCTTTATAGATTGCACACTATATTGCCTTGTCAGGAAGGGAATAATTGTCCTCCATTAGTGAGAGAAAGCATAATGTATCTAAATATGAAACAGAGCATATCTAAATATTTTCAACCCAGAACATCACAGGGCAGATTTTAACATTGCCCTAAAGTTGTTGACTGGGGGCTCCTCTGGTTGCTCAAGGCTGGATCCAGGTACGAGTTCCCACTGTGAGCCTATTTGTTACTATCATGGTGTGGCTGAGTGCACAGGAGGGGCTGCCTCAGTGTACAATGCCTTTTCACTTTTGCCAGTTAATGAGTTCCACCTCTAACTTTGGGAGTCGTCAAGGGCATCACTGTTATTCAGACTGTTGAAAACGCATGAAGATCTATTACGGTCAATTCAATGTCATGTGGGAAAATGTTAACAAAATAAAAAATAAAAAGACAGTTAATTTTTATTTAGTGCATATGTAACTGGTAAAAATAATTTAAATAAGCAATTTAAAAAACAGCTTATATTTTCTCCCAGTAGCTGATGACTCCTCACGCGATCTGCACACACCAGCTGTGTGGTGAAAAAGGCACAACAGCACCTCTTTCACCTCAGATGGTTGAGGAAGTTTAGTATGGGGCCCCCTCCTAAGAACTTCCTACAGGGGAACAATTGAGAGCATTCTGACTGCCTGGTATGGGAACTGTACCTTCCTTAATCGCAGGACTCTCCAGAGAGTGGTACAGGCAGCCCAGCGCATCTGTAGTTGTGAACTTCCCATGATTCAGGACATTTACAAGGACAGGTGTGTAAAAAGGATCATTAGGGACCCAAGCCATCCCAACCACAATCTATTCCGGCTGCTACCATCCGGGAAGCGGTACCACAGCATAGAAGCCAGGACCAACAGGCTCCGGGACAACTTCTTCCACCAGGCCATCAGACTGATGAACTCACGCTGATTTGAGTGTACTCTATATTACATTGACTGTTCTATCTATTATAAATTACTGTGATTGCACATTCCACATTTAGATGTAGATGTAACATAAAGATTTTTACTCATGTGTATGAAGGATGTAAGAAATAAAGTCAATTCAAATTCAATTCAAATATATTCACATGCAGAGTGCTTTGGTTGCAATAGTATTAACATGGCTCAGGCTAGTTGCTTAAGGAAATTCAGAGTGTCTATTTGAATCAAATTTGAAGCGTCACTGGTTAATCTATTCCAGTACAATATTTAATATTAATATACTTTTGTTTGTTATTTATGTGTGATTAATCTGAAGATTTTATCCTTACCTTCATAAGTTATCATGTATTATGTGTATTTTACACCCCTGGTTTGGAGAAACATTATCTTATTTCTATGTTTTTATATATTTATATAATTATAGTTATGTACATTATATACATGTATGGAGTTAAATGACAATAAACTTGATGGCACTGGGACAGACTAGGCACCAGGGCAGTCCCGATGTTGCTGGAAGTCCCAAGTCAGTGTCAGAAACCATGACAAAACACATAAAGCATTTGTAAGTCTTGGCTTTAACCTACCAGCATGAACAGTGACTTGTGGACAAGAAAAGAATCCAACCAAATGATCTTTTATTGCACATCATGAATAGTAATAGTCCTTCAGATGAGGTTCAAGATGTATTGTAGCTGATTTAAAAACTAAAACATTCCAGAAATATCATCATCCTCGAATATTGATCTCCTCAGATGCTGCCTAACCTTTAAGATATTTTCAGTATTTCTTTCATTTCGGATTCTTGTGCTTGAATCAAAATTCAGTGGAAACTCTGATTACTTTAAAGTTGGCTATTATGCTATTCTCTCTCTCTCTATGTATTCACTAAATATAATATCAAAAATATTAAAGTAAAAAGATTTAACATTACTTTCTAGAAATACTTCATAATATCACTATGAGGTAGTATATTATTTATTTATTTAGTGATACATTGTGGAGCTGATCTTTCCAGCACAATGAGCTGTGCAACTCACCTCCTTAACACTAGTCTAATCACAGGGCAATTTGCATTAACTAATTAACCCACTAACCAGTGCATATTTGGAGTGTGGGAGGAAACCAAAGCACCCAGAGGAAACCCACATGGTCACAGGGAGAATGTACAAACTCACTGCAGGTGGCTCCAGAACTGGGCTCCAAACTCTGATGCCCCGAGCTGTATTAATGTCATGGTATCCCCTACGCTACCATGGCATAATGGTTCATGTGTAACAGTTACATAACACTTTCCATTCCTCTCCAATGGTCACCATATCACAGCTAAGGATGAGTTGTCATCCTTCAATCAGTATTAATTGTCGCCTACTTATGGGTCTTTGTGATTTTGCTCAGATGCAGAATTTACTCACTGCAGAAGAATTTAATTCTATGTTCCCTCTGCTACGTGTTGCAAATTGGTACAATTTTGAACATACCTAATTTAATGAGATATAGTCATATTAGCATACAACATGAAAGGTACAAAGATAATTTTTAACACAAAGGAAGCCATCAGTTATAAGGCTGTTATGAGTATAAATCCAAGCTGCATATTGCACTTTGAACTACTTCAGCTTATTCCCTCTATCCAATGAGAATGGGTCAGCTCCCTTTGTGTTTCGTTATGCATTTTCTTTTCTTTTAATCAATAGTTTTCAGAAATAATGTCTGATAATACCTGACATAACCTGGTGGTCAGAGAATTGTAAATGTCTGGTAATGACAGGATGCTAGAGCTCCTCTCTGGGAGATCTGCAAATTGAAAGACTTTGACACATTTGCACGTGCATAGAGTTTCTATACTGGAAGCAGTGTTCTATGATCATAATTAGGAATCCTACTGGGAATTTACTGTTACTGCAGGTTAAAAAATACAAAGGTATTAAGGATATAATGAAATCGTACCAAGATATGATATAATTCATATACATAGTATCATTATAGTTGCTACGAACAACCTATGATGAGCATAGGTCCCAGCTATGCCTGCCTGTTTGTCGGCTATGTGAAACAGTCTATGTTGCAAGCCTACACTGGTGACCGTCCCACACGTTCCCTGTGCTACATTGATGACTGTATTGGTGCTGCTTTCTGCATCTGTGCTGAACTCATTGATTTTATCCACTTTGCCTAAACTTCCACCCGGTCCTCAAATTCACCTGGTCCATTTCCGACACTTCCCTTCCCTTCCTTGATCTCACTGTCTCTATCTCTGGAGACAGCTTATCCACCTGTATCTATTATAAACTAACGGACTCTCACAGCTACCTGGGCTTTACCTCGTCCCACACTGCTACTTGTAAAAATGCAATCCCTTTCTCTCAATTCCTCCCTCTCTGCCGCATCTGCCCTCAGGATGAGGCTTTTCATGTTAGTACAAAGGAGATGTCTGCCTTTTTCAAAGAAGCTTCCCTTCCATTACCATCAATGCTACCTTCAACTGCATCACCTCCATTTCATGCACATCTGCTCTTACCCCATCCTCCTTCCATGCTACCAGGGATAAGGTTCCTTTTGTCCTCACCTACCACTTCGCAAGCCTGCATGTACAGCACAAAATTCTCTGAGACTTCTGCCACCTCCAACTGGATCCCTTCAACAAACACATCCTTCCCTCCTCCCCCCCCCCCCACTTTCTGCTTTCCACAGAGACTACTCCCTACACAACTCCCTTGTCCATTTGTCCCTCCCCACTGATCTCCCTCCTGGCACTTACCCTTGCAAGCAGAACAAGTGCTTCACCTGCCCCTACACCTCCTCCCTCACTACCATTCAGGGCCCCAAACAGTCCTTCCAGGTGAGGCGACACTTCACCTGTGAGTCTGTTGGGGTCAGATACTGTGTTCAGTACTCCCGGTGTGGCTTCTTGTATATCGGCGAGACCTGACACAGATTGGGAGACCACTTCACCGAGCACCTACGCTCCATCTGCCAGAAAAAGTAGGATCTCCCAGTGGCTACCCATTTTAATTCCACTTCCCATTCCCATTCCGATATGTTTATCCATGACCTCTTCCACTGCCGGGATAAGGTCACACTTAGATTGGAGGAACAACACCTTGTATTCCATTTGAGTAGCCTCCAATCTGATGACATGAACATCGATTTCTCAAACTTCCATTAATGCCTCCATCCCCACCCATTGCCTCCCGCTGGTGCTCCCCCCGCCCACTTTTTCTTTCTTCTATGGCCTTCTGTCTCTTTCACCAATCATCTTCCTACCTTTCTGCTTCATCCCTCCTCCTCCAAGTTTCACCTATTGCCTGGCATTTCTCTCTCCCCTCCCCCCACCTTTGAAGACTCGTACGGCCAGATTTGGGAACGGCTTCTTTCCAACTGTGATAAGACTGCTGAACAGATCCTGACCCAGATCTGGGCCGTACCCTCCAAATATCCAGACCTGCCTCTCAGTTTTTTTTGCACTACCTTACTTCCCATTTTTCTGTTTTCTATTCATGATTTATAATTTAAATTTTTAATATTTACTGATTTTAATTATTTTTAATATTTAATATTTGTAATCCCGGGAGTGGGAGGCGCAGAATCAAATATCGCTGTGATGATTGTATGTTCTAGTACCAATTGTTTGGCGACAATAAAGTGTAAAGTATCTACTCCTCAGCTTTTTCTCCAGTCCTGCCGAAGGGTTTTGGCCTGAAGCGTCAACTACTCTTTTTTCTATAGATGCTGCCTGGCCTGCTGAATTTCTCCAACACTTTGTGTGTATTGCTTAGATTTCTCTTGTTTGTAACCTATGATGAGGATGGGTTTAAGGTGAGAGGAATAAGATTTAAGTGGGGATCTGGGGGATAATTTTTCACTGAGAGCGATATGGGTATATAGAATGAGCTGCCAGGGAATGTAGGAAACGAGGGTACATTTACAATGTTTAAGAGACTTTTGAGCAGGGGCATGGATAGGAAATATTTAGAGACATGATATTTGCTTGTTTGGCATTAGCAAGTGGTTCCGAAGGACCCGTTTTTGTGTCGTATAACATTAGGTGATTACTAAGAGTTACACAACACAGTTCAGGAACAGCTTCTTCCCCTCTGTCATCCAATTTCTGAATGGACATTGAACCCATGAACACTACCTCACTACATTTTTTGTTTTTATTTTTGCATTACCTATTTAATTTATCTACTTAATATATATTTATTTACCGTAATTCACATTTTCACTGTTATTATGTATTGCATGTACTGCTGCCACAAAGACAATAAATTTCGTGACATATGCCAGTGATGTTAAAACTGATTCTGATTCTTAAACAGTCCTTATGATGTCTGGTGGCTTGCCTACACTTTAGTTCTGTGGGTTCTGAAGTAGTTCATGAGACCAATGTTTTTGGGAAAAAAAGCATACTGCACCATTATTGGGGCAGGAGGGGTCAGGTAGGATAAGTGAGTTGGTATTTGTGAACCGATTTAGGGTTTCTGTGTACTGCTGTTGCATGGACTCCAAGTTCTTGACACCATCCAGGATATTTCTTCTCCACTTTGAGCAGTGTTGACCCAGGGATTCCGCAGAGTCAAAGCAAATGGTGCAATTTTTTTCAGGGTTGCTCTGCTCCTTCCCTATAACAGAGCTTGACTTGAGACCAGAAGATATTGCAGAAGAATTAGGCCATTTGGCCCATCTAGTCTGCTCCCCCATTTCATCATGGCTGATCTATATTTGATCTCAATCCCACTCTCCTGCCTTCTCCCCGTATCCCTTCATGCCGTGACAAATCAAGAAATATATCAATCTCTGCATTAAATATACATTAAGACTTGGCCTCCACGGCTGCCTGTGCAAAGACTTCCACAGATTTACTCTCTGGCTGAAGAAGTTTCTCCTCGTTGCTGTTCTAAAAGGACATCTCTCTATACTGAGACTGTGTCCTCTGGTCTTAGATTCTCCCACCATCGGAAGCAACATCTCCACATCCACTTTATCAAGGCCTTTCACTATTTGATAGGTTTCAATGAGGACACCTCTCATTCTTCTGAATTCCAGTGAATACGAGCCCAGAGCCATCAAACACTCTTCATACGACAAGCTGTTAAATCCTGGAATCATTTTTGTGAACCTCCTTTGAACCTCTCCAGTTTCAGCACACCCTTCCTAAGATAAGGGGCCCCAAACTGCTCGCAATACTCCAAGTAAGGCCTCACCAGTGTTTTATAAAATCTCAACATTACATCCTTGCTTTTATATTCTAGTCCTCTTGAAATGAGTGCTAACAACGCATTTGCTTCCTGCACCCACAGCTTACTTAACCTACAAATTAAACTTAGGGAAATCCTGCACAAAGACTCCCAAGTCATCTCCCTCAAAATCTGTTTGGTAGTCTGATGGATGTGGCATGCAAACATTAGATCAGGCATTAGTTTAGTTAACAGAGTGAGCTGAGTTTGAGTAAGCCCTCTGTGTTGGGGGTAACCTTCCAGTGGATTTTGTGGAGACCTTGTTGGTGTTTTCTTGAGATTTCTGTGTGTCCTAAAAAGTGTCTTGAGGTCATTCAGGTCCCAGAATCTCTTTTAACAGGTATACTGCTGGAGTTGATCTTCAAGTCTTCCAGGACCTTTGCAGTTCACCTCTGAATCTAGAAGCTTCTTCTAAAAATCTCGGCTAAGATTAATGGCATGCCCAGTTGTTGGAATTGTTACCTTTTATGAAATGTTAATTCTCAGATTTGAACTATTGTCTCATTTAGTTTTAAACAATCCCACATCACTACTCTGAAGAAAGGCAGGGGATTATTCTGGTATCCTGGACAGTACTTAGCTCAATTAACTTTAATAAAACAGGTACTTACATTATCATTTGTTGAAGCTGTCTGGCCACAAATTTTATGTCACAGTTGACACATTAAAACTATGAGCAGAGTCCAAACAAAGTTCTTTATTGATCAGAAAGTGATTTAGCATGAGGTGCGGTCATGTGAGGAAAGGAAATTAACTTTCTTTAGTCCTGATGAAGGATCTCAGCCAACACACTGTCTGTTTATTCATTTCCATTGATGCTGCTTGACCTGCTGACTTCCTTCAGCATTTTGTGTGTGCAGCTCTGGATTTCCAGCATCTGCAGATTTTCTCTTGTGCTTTATCTTGCTTTTAACCTGATTTGCCCACTAAGCACTTTGAATGACAGTTTAGCAGACCACAGTTGCATATTCAAATAAATTTGAAGACAGTTGCACAGCGACTTAAGCACAACTAGTAATTTTGCTAGCAGGTGGGCCAAATTATGAAGGCTGTCACTGTCATGATAAACACTGCTATTTGGTCAAAGTGAAAAGATGATTGCTAGGAGATTTCAGAATAATCTATCAATGATTTTAGCTCAGTGTTATGGCAAATAATGACATTCTGAACTAGTTTTGGTGTGATTATTTAGGTAATGAAATATTCATGATGAATGCATCTCCAACTGATTCTAACTGAACCATTGTACTAGACAGGAGAAGTGTTGTACATTTTTGGAAGTAAAAGAAGTTTTATTCTCATATTAATCCTTTTTGTGATAGATGTCCAGGGCAGATAGACTCTTTAACTCATATATTTTGGTCTTGTCCTACTCTGGAAACTTTTTGGAGAGACATTTTTAATATTATCTCAAAGGTATTGAATATAGATATCTCTCCTCATCCTATTACTGTTATCTTTGGATTACCTAAAATTTCCAGTAATCTTTCCCCTTCAGCCCGTAGAATGATTGAATTTCTTACTTTAATGGCGAAAAGATGTATCTTACAACATTGGAAAGAGCCTAATGCTTCAACTACGTTTTTTTGGTTTTCCCAGACAATATTATGCTTAAATTTGGAGAAAATTAGAAGTAATCTTTATGATTCCTCACAAATTTGAACAGACCTGGAGATCTTTTATTCAATATTTTCATTTAATGTAATTTTTTTCTCTTTTGTTCCATATTTATATTCCCTTCTTACCTTTTTTTTTAACTGTTTTTAATGGAGGTCAGGTTTGAGGACGTGATTTTAAGTTCCTTAATTCTATCTGTTTCCAAGTTAGCCCATTGCTTTGCTTTGCTTTTAGTTTAGTTGCACGATGGTTTTTTTTTAGGTCTTTTTTTGGGGTTTTTTTCCTTTTCTCTATTGATATATATATATAAAAATTAGTATACTATTATTTTACCATATTATTTTATGTTTAAATTGCACTGTTTGTATCAACTTTTTCTTCTGTATTAATATCTCCTGTAATTTCTAACAGTGTATTAGTGCCTTTATGGTTTACCCTTTGTATACTTATTCAATAAAAAGATTTTAAAAAAAGAAAAAATGTACAACAGGGAAATAAAACAGTATAAATTTAATTCATATACCTGGAATCAAGATTGTAGTTTCGTGTCAGCACTTGGACTGTCACTTTGTTAGTCATAAGTGGTGTTTACCAACTATAGCAAGGAAGCTGTTAAATAACAAAAAGTTTTAGTGTTGGTATTGAGACAACTATATTTCTACCAACTTTGAGAATATAAGTAAGAGACCTTTTTTCTGCAGATACTGAGTAGCTTAAATCTTACACAGGAGTACTCAGCTCCTTTGTGTGCATGAATATAATTTTCTCCTTCTGGTAAAAAAATAATTCCCTTCCTCTCCCTTCTTCTTCTATTCCCCACTCTGGCTCCTTACCTCTTCTCACCTGGCCATTACCTCCCTCTGGTGCCCCCACCCTTCCCTATCTTTTATGGTCCACCCTCCTCTCCTATCAGATTCCTTTCTCTCCAGCCCTTTACTTGCCCTACCCACCCGGCTTCAGCCATCTCTTTCTAACTATCCTCCTTTCCCTCCCCCACCTCTTTAATTATATTGGTGACTAGGATCCACCTTCAGCACATTGAAATTTTACTGATAGACAGTGTAGGGTAGTAAGTACCATAAAGTCTTCATGAGAATTGGATAGGAAGGGCAAAGATGACAGCATAAGAAAGTGAGGGATCCCATCTTCTTGTGCTGGCTTCTTCCCCCTTGGTTTCCAGTCCTGAAGAAAGGTCTCTGCCCAAAATGCCAACTGTTTGTTCAGCCCCATGGATACTGGCCTGACCTGCTGTTCCTGCAGCATTTTGTGTGTGTTGCTGTGGTACACGTTGTTTTGCTTTCATTTATACATTGAATTCTGTACAGAAGCGACTCTTGCCTCCTTTGGGCCTTGTACAGCAATATTCTCTACAGAAAAGGGCTACATTGGTTAATACAGGATTTCACTACCAACTCAACTCGTGCATTAGTCACCAGAAAAGACATGCCGCAGAGGCTGCAAATCTGAAATAATATCAAAAAATACTTGGCATATTTAGCAGGTTGGGCAGCTTTAGTTGGAAGAAAGAGGGAGCGAAAGTGTGTGTTGGAGGTGGGGGTGGAGGGAGGCAGGTGGGATAGGAAACTGAACACAATGGAGCAGCAAATAGTATTAGTCCAGGGAGCCTGGTTCCTCAGAAACAGGTTTAATATCACTGGCATTCACAACAATCTGGAGGAACTCAGCAGGTCGGGCAGCATCCGTGGAAAAGATCGGTCAACGTTTCGGGCCGGAACCCTTCGTCAAGTCCTGACGAAGGGTTCCGGCCCGAAACATTGTCCGATCTTTTCCACGGATGCTGCCCGACCTGCTGAGTTCCTCCAGATTGTTGTGACTGTTGCTTTGGCCCCAGCATCTGCAGATTATTTTGTGTTTAATATCGCTGGCATTGATCATGAAATGTGTTGCTTTGAGACAGCAGTAAAAACTATAAAATTGCAATAAGAAGTATATGAAATATATATATACACACACACACACACATATATATATATATATATAATTGTAAGAATAAATTTAAATATGTAGTACTAAAAGGGAAGGAAAAATATTATGGTAGTGTTCATGGGTTGATCTTTGGTTCTCTGGGTATGGAGTTTGCAAGTTCTCCCTGTGACTGTATGGATTTTCCATGGGTACTTGGGTCTTCTCTCTGATCCGAAAGACATGGTTTGGTTGACTAATTAGTTGCTATAACTTAACCTCAATGTGTAGGAGCATGGTAGAATCTGCCATGGACTTAATGGGAATGTGGGAAGAATAGCAGGGATTGGATTAGTGTAAGTGGGTGCATTGATAATTAGTGCAGAATCTGTCGACTGAAGGGCCTGTTTCTGTGGTGTATAACTCGATGAGAATTTTCTGGTCAGTGATCTCTCATCCACAAATGCTGATTATTTCCAGAGTATCTTGGTCATTTATATAAATGTGCTGTTGTTTTTCCTTTTCTGATTTCCTTTTCTCATTTGGACTGTGTAAACTGAATTGCTGTGTTATCTTGTCTGCCCTCATAGTGTTTTACCCAAAGATGTTAATATATTTAGCATTTTGTGAAAAAAAAATAAGATGAAGATTTTCATTCATTCAGGGGAAAAGTATTGGTCCCATCTTTTTGAACCTTTCTTGACCACCTATCATTGGAAATAACTAGTGTCACAGACTGTATATAGTGTATTTTAGCTAAAGATAGTGCACCATTGTGCCTTCCTGTAAAGTTTAGGCTGCAGTCTTGGAAGAACTCCCGTGCAGCACTAGTGACGCATTTCCGATTGCTAAACCAGATATAATTGTGATCTTTGAATGAGATTGGCAACATAACAAGTAATTTGAGTTGAATATGTGATAATGTTTTTTGTAGACTGTCTTCCAGTAAAGACTGGATTAAGCCTGTCGGCACTAATTTCACAAAATATTCTTGCTTTGACAAATACTTTCATCTCATCAGTATTTGAAACCATTTCCCAAAAGATAAAAGGACTGTGTTCCAGATATTCTTTGAATAGCATTAGATATCTTATCAATTTAGACGAAGAACACATAGAACACACAATAAAATATCTGTGAGTTATAATTGTATTGGTGTAATCTCTAACAACTGTGTTTTACAATGACAATCTAAATTAAGCATATTCAATATTACATTTAAAATAGCTAACATATGTTGCTCCTTTTGCTTTGTTTGATTAAATCAATTTTATGGGTATTAACATTCATAATTTATTTGTTTTGGAAGTCACATTCAAGATGGTAATGGAATTTGGCTTTTAAAAACAAAATAATAATTGAAATTCGTGCAGAATTAATGTAAATGAATCGTTGGTGGCTGGCATGGTGGTGGTTCAAAGGGCCTGTTTTTACGCTGTTTGTCCCAATGACTCTATTTTCTAGGGAGCATGAGCACTTTGAGAGCTTCAAAATAACATTCAAGGGACACATCCACATTCATAAGGTGAATCATATGCAGCATCATTGGAAGAATTAGCACGCACACTGTTAGCATTTGCTGGAACTCTACAGATTTGACAGCTCATCATGTCAATCAGCATAGAATGTTGAAAATTTTAGCCTTCGACACCACCACAGCTATTGAAGTTGAACATAGCTATTCATGGGTTTGGTTTATTTTCACTGTTGTGACAACTCTACAAGTGTTTTGTGCTTCCCATGATTGTCCTAGGTTCTAGAAGCTGAAGGGAATGGTATGTGGGGTTCTTTAGGATGGTGCTGATTTAAAGCTTCCTCACGACCAGCTACTTCCACACATGCACAATGTCACAATAAGGTACTGGAAAATGTAGTGGCGAGGGGGGAACAGAAGAGCACCTAGTGAATGCAATGTCTGATCACAGTATAACGTAGACACAAGGAAGTCTGCAGATGTTGGAAATCCAAAGCAAAACACACAAAATGCTGGAGGAACTCAGCAGATCACGTCGCATCTATGGAAGTGACTAAACAGTCATCATCTCCAGCCGAGACCCTTCTTCAGGACTGGAAAAGAAAGGGGAAGATGCCAGAATAAGTAGGTGGGGGGGGGGGTGGGTTCGGGAGGAGAAGGAGGATAGCTGGAAGGTGATGGGTGAAGCCAGGTGGGCTGGAAAGGTAAAGGTTGAGAGAAGAAGTTATCTGATAGGAGAGGAAAGTGGACCGTCCAATTTATGATGGGTCTCATCGGTGTAGAGGAGGCTGCATTGGTGCATCGGGAACACCAGACACAGTAGATGACCCCAGCAGAATCACCTGTTTTGGGTCCTGAATGCAGTTGAGCGAGGAGCTGAATGGGCAGCTATAGCACTTCGGCCACTTACAGGGATAAGTGCCGGTAGGGAGATCAGTGGGGAGGGACGGATGTACAAGCGAATCACAGAGGGAGCAATCCCCATGGATCCCTGTCGCATAGTCAAGATAACTGTGGGAATAAAAGATGTCAGTTGACAATTTATGTCTAGTGTGAATGGTGCCACAGCATCAACCTGGCACTCAACGTTAGTAAAATGAAAGAGCTGATTATGAACTTCAGGAAGGGTAAGATGAAGGAGCACATACCAATCCTTATAGAGGGATCAGAAGTGGAGACAGTGAGCAGCTTCAAGTTCCTTGGTGTTAAGATCTCTGAGGATCTAACCTGGCCCCAACATATCAATGCTGTTATAAAGAAGGCAAGACAGCGGCTTTATTTTATTAGGAGTTTGAAGAGATTTGGCATGTCAACAAATATACTGAAAAACTTCTATAGTTGTACTGTGGAGAGCATTCTGACCGGCTGCATCATTGTTTGGTATGGAGGGGCTACTGCACAGGACCAAAAGAAACTGCAGAAGGTTGTAAATCTAGTCAGCTCCATCTAGGGTACTAGCCTACGAAGTACCCAGGACATCTTTAGGGAGTGGGGTCTCAGAAAAACGGCATCCATTATTAAGGACCCCCAGCCCTCACTGTAACCATCAGGTCAGAGATACAGAAGCCTGAAGGCACACACTCAGTGATTCAGGAACGGCTTCTTCCCTTCTGCCATCCGATTCCTAAATGGACGTTGAAGCTTTGAACACTACCTCACTTTTTTAATATACAGTATTTCTGTTTTTGCACATTAAAAAAAATCTATTCAATATAGGTAATTGATTTATGTGTTTACTTATTATTATGTTTTTTCCCCTCTCTCTCTGCTAGATTATGTATTGCATTGAACTGCTGCTGCTAAGTTAACAAATTTCATGACACATGTTGGTGATAATAAACCTGATTCTGATTCTGATTCTGATCTCCAGAGATGGAGACAGAGAGATCAAGAAAGGGGAGGGAGGTGTTACAAATAGACCAATTGAATTTAATGGTGAGGTGGAAGTTAGATCACAGTATCTGGGCAGAAATTTTCTCACCAGAATGTCAGCCAGAAGTAAAAGCAGAGAATTCTGGAAATGTTCAGCAAGCCAGGTAGTATCTGTCAAAAGAAAGAAGAAAATATTTGGATCAATGACTCCAACTCTGGTCAATTATATTACAAACCAAAATGGTTAATTGTCTGAAATTGTTGAAGTTGCTGTTGGGTATTGAGAACTGTGGACATCTAGTAAGTGGATAAGAAAGTTTTCCTAAAGCATGGAGTCGATGGTGTTGTGTAAGTCAATGAAGATGGCAGCTTTAGCAAGAAATGCAGCATTGGGGTCATAAATGTGATCATATGGCGGTAGGAACATCAGACATAAATTCCCCTGAGGTCCAAGAGCTGAATGAAGAAAGGTATCTGTTTTCCTGCTGCACTGGTATCCTGAGAGTGGATGAAGGCAATCTGGGATGGAACCAGTAGAAGTCCAGATGAGTGAGTATCCAGGTGAAAGATAATGTTCAAACACGCACCTGCGAGCAGTGGTGATGTCAGGGTGAATGTAGGGAGATGGAAGACAATTTTAAAGAAAATAGAGGAGCTATTTGCAGTATCATTAACATCCTGGACTCCAAGGCAAAGAACTTTTATAGCAGCGGTCACCTTCAATAAAACTGAAGCTCTCTTTCAGTGAGAGAGGTGAGAGACACCTGTGGCCTTCAAATGTACGAAAGAATTTATACAAGTGATTGCAAAATGTGCACTTCATGGTGTTTGCCATCACTGTGCCCTGGTCTTCCAATGTCTGCTTGGTAATCAATTTATTATTGTCACATGTACGGAGGTGCAATGAGAAGTTGTTTGTTTGTTTGTATGCCATCCAGACAGATGATTTTGTAAATAAATATTCTGAGCCCATGCAAAGGGCAAGAACAAGCAATGTAGAATATAGTTTTACCATTACAGAGTTCACCTTTAATGTGTAAGAGGTCCGTTCAAGTTCTTTATAACAGTGAGTTTGAAACTATCCTTGAACTTGCCATTATGTATTCTCAAGCTTTTGCGTTTTTTCATCTGATGGGGTGAAAGGGAAGAGGAGTGACTAGTGTGGGAGACTGCTTTGTCAAGGCAACAGGAAGTGTAGAGAGAGCCAGTTGAGGAGATGCTAATTTTTGTAATAGACTGGGCTGCATTTGCAACTCTGCAGTTTCTTGCAGTCTTGGGCAGAACAGTTGCCAATCCAATCTGTTGAGATCAGCCCCCTATGCATAGTATACAAAACAATTGCACATTGAAAGAATTTCTAGCATATTGTATTGTCATTGTCAGGTCATCTATTCACCAGTCATTGACTGAACTTCTCTTCAATGCTACTGCCTAAGAAAGTTTGGAGTCTTGGCTTCTACTTGAGCTTAAAATGAAGTTCTTATTCCACACCTGCTTCATCACCAAAGCTTTCAACAAGCAGTCTTGTGTTGTCACTGTTTCTGGGTCAACATTTCGGTTTCTAAAACCATCTTCTATACCTCTGTAGACAACTATCCTAGTGCTCCTTTAGCCAGACTCATTCCTTGCATCCCCACACCCATCCCACCGCCCACAAGTAGAATGGAACTTATGCAAATATCTGTTAACTTCATCTCCCTCGTAGTTTAACTTTTCTGCATTTCTATAAATTTCTTCATCTTCTGTTTTTCAAGTTTCTGATTTCTGGGCATGTTATGTTTTGTAACTCCAAAACATAAAATTAATTACAAGAAAAAGACGGGAGCCCAGGTGAACAGGTCTATTTTCATTTTTACTTTAAGCGAGGCATGCATTTATGATGCGGTAGTGTGATGACGTATGCCATTCATGTACTTTGTGCATATTACATATTGGGTGGCATGGTAGTGTAGTGGTTAGCACAACACTTTACGGTACAGATGACCTGGGGTCAGTTCCCACCACTGCCTGCAAGGAGTTTGTATTCCTCGAAGGGCTGGAAGGCTCCATTCATGTTGTATCTCAATAAACAATAATCTGTAATGAATTATTTAAACAATATAGAATGCTTAATCAAACAATATATTTACAATATTACTCAAGTATTACTGAAACATTAAATACACAACAGGGCATTCTGATTTTCATTGCTGGATCATGAGTAAGTGTTGTCTTCACTTTTCTCAGCTTCAACCAGGCCCTGTACAGGAAGTAACTTTGAGTTGAGGATGTAGTTATAGCAATTGAAGAAGTATTATAGCACTGCAATAGACTTTGCCAGAGTTCACCTAGCAAATCTATTTTTTTCTGAATTAGATCAGAAAATCATTAGCATGTTATTGATCTTTTGACTTTTTAAGAATTTTCATTGACAAGTGTGAATCACTGGAAATTTCTCCAAGCATTTGTGGCTGCATTTTATTGTGGTAAAATTTTAAAGCCAGGTAAATTACTAAAATCATGTCTTTGGGCAGAAATTGTTTTCCCTATTAAAACTTTTGTAGGATTGAAAGGTTATTTCAATGGCAATAAATGCCACGTAACTGGCAATACATTGGATAATTTATTTTTAATAAAAAACATCATTTTCTTAGCAAAATCAGTGATAAGTGTAACATCACCACCTCAGGAAATAGAATTGCCTGGACAATTAATTTGAACTATTGATTGCACATTAATATTGAAATAGTTGTTGTGTTAGCAAAATCTACCAGAACAGGTTCGAGAATTAACCTGATAAATTTAGACTCTGTATTTGAAATTGCATTAAGGCCATATATTTCAATAAAGTAAAAACTGTAATAAATCCTGAATGAAAACAAAATATACTTTCTGTAATTTTTTTGAGAACATTTTGAAATAGAAATAGATATGGAGTCTGCTGAAGCATTAATGAGATATTAATTTTTAAACTTTTTATGTATATTTTTTCATATTGTATTACCATATTCAGCACTGCACATTTTAAAGGGATAAATATAGACATGTAACCTTTGACTGAGGAATTTTACAGCAAGCACAAGGAGGCATATTTTTGGCAATATTTTCAATCCTCATTTCATATATTTTTCCAAGAGAAGAATGCTGCTGAACACTAATATTGATTGAGTGTATTCAAACAAGACAAATCCAAGGGTGATCAATATTTTGGCCTTGCAGGTCCCTGTCCAATGTAGCAGAAATAACTTGCATTTTATGTAATAGAATATCTCTGGTTATTTTTAAATTAATAATGTTCAATACATAATTCATTTCAATTTGATGACCTCATAATATTAATTCATGAAATGTTAGATATTGTGGTGCTAAAATAAGAACGACATCCCAGGAGTAAACAGTCATTAGGCATTCTAGCTCATCTGTAATCTCATGTCTGCCCTGCCTTATAAGGATGTAGTGCGTTAAGTAGTTATAAAAATCCCTGTCTGTCATGGTCATTAAGCTGTGACATATCAGCAATCTTGTTGCTGGGCACATTTCCTCAAATTAAAGGAAAGTTTTAATGAGTTTTAGCTCCAGCACAGTTTGATCCAGTCATCGATAATCAAATCTTAATTTATGAATTTAAGTAAGTTTGTACTTAGCCTTTGATCTTCTTGTGAGATAACATATTAACTGGAAAATGGCGCTCGGGAATACTATTGACTGCAGCAGGTGGTGATTATGAGACTTGAAAGATTCATCCTTCTCACAGTTATGAGGTGGAGATGAGTTAGGAGTATAGTTATAGTTGGCAAGATACATTACTCCACTGTATTGGGTTTTGCCAGGCTTCTCTTTCCAAATCTGATCATTTTTTGTTTTGCTGAAATACTCCAGAAATTCATAATTGACTCACGGGTGTGGAGAGAAAAAATATTGTAAAGGTAGCACTTATTCTTTACAATTGCAGGTTCCCAATGGTAACACTGAAACATTAACTAAAATTCTGAAACAATTTCTGATTTCAAAGAGCTATATTATTATGCACGCTTATCATACAACTTGGCAACTGTTTAGAGGGACGCTGATATTGAGTTAACCTTTTCCTCAACCTTTCTTTCTGGAAAAATAATATCTATCAGAATAAAAGGGATTATTCCTTTCTTGAGGTCAGTATTTACCATCAGTGCTGGGGTTGGAGATGTACTGTCATGCTATAAAACAGCTTGTATATGGAACTCATACCATATACTGCCTGCAATAAAATGAATCTCAGGGTGTTATATATGTATTTTAATTATAAATTTACCTTGAACTTTGTACATGTATACAGCTGCACAAACTCCCATCCTGATGCCTAACCTTACCTCTTTAACACCACATACACTGCGTCAAACATGAAATGCCTGCTATCATGTTTCATTTTGTACTTGACCTTGGGTCAGCCTTAATTATGCAGTGAGTATGGATCATTCACACTGATATTTTGACATGAGAGAATCAAATGGTTTAAAGTGAGGGAATTAAGTGCAGAACTGCATCAAAGCACCATGCTACTATAATGTTCTTAAATTACTTTAGTCTTGTCTGCTTAAGGCCCAAGAAACAAATGCAGCTTACAAAAAAGCATAAATATTGTACTAAATCAATTGTATCAACAACATAATTTGAGGGTTTCATTTTTTTAATTGTCACAAATTCCCATTACCAAGACACCAAGAGTTTATTATTATTGTTGGGAGATCTAAGATCTTTTTGTCTCTAGTCATGTTTCCTCAGTTTGGAATTTGTTGCTGTTTGATCTAACAACTATAGGGATCTGTCAGTTTTATTCAAAATAACTTGATGACCCTGCTTTACATTTCAGTTTGATGAACGTTTTGATTAAGGACTGTTTGTCACTGAGAATTGGCATGCCTTGCAAAGCCCAGCTCTTGTTAATAAATGAAGAATATTATTGGCAACTGTAGTGGCGAAACTGTAACAGCTTAGCAGGAGGAATAAGAAGTGAAATGGATGAATATAAAATTGTCACCAGTAACCACCTCTGGTGGTCCAGTGGCTCCGTGCACCATCTGGTGTGATACTGAGCCAATGAAACCGGGATGGTCCCGGTTTTGATCTTTGACCTTCCCCTGTCTGAGCTGATTAGAGCTGAGGTGGTGGTGGAGTGCTGTAATTGGGCCACTCAACGAAATTGCCAGCCAACATTTACTGTCTATTTTTACACATGAGCGATAGTTAATGGACACCGAGGTTCCTAATGCCCACGGCACCAGACATTATATTCAACAGACCGAGAAAGAAGGAAGAATTGCTCCTCATTAACTATGACTCCGCTAGTGTATTTTTGTTTCATTCATAATACTTTGGCATAATGAAAAGGGAACAACACTCTCGAGGATTGCGTGCGCTCAACCTGAAATGTATCTTGGAATGGCATGTGTCTTTGCTTCAGTATTTTTTTGTGTGCCTGCCTGATCAATGCAGGCTTGAGGTTTGTCATTTCAGAGGAACTGGCAAACAAGAGCTGATTGGATGGAGCATGCAGCAGATCTGTATTTGTCTTTTAAAGTAAATAGAGATTTTGATTTATTTTGGGAACCGCGTGCTGATCTAGTACCACAGATGCATTAAAGAGTTAATTACATTCTGAAATCTGCATCCCACCTGGAACTAGAGATGTGTAATAGTTGTAGGTTCAGGTTAGGAACCAGAATGAGGAAAATAGTCAATTCCCTTCATACATATTTGCATATTTGGTGATTCCTATAACCTAGGAAACTACTAACAGAAGGTGGCAAGAGTGTCACGTGTATTAGTTATAAATATAGGCCGTGTGAAAGTCATGGATGCAGCTATGATATCAAAAGTAGTCACAGCATGGGAGGGCCATTTAGCTCGTTGCGTCCATGCTAGTTGTCTGCCAGAGCAGCTCACGGTTGCACACCTTGTCCTTTGTTCATAGCACTGCAAGTTCTTCCTCACTTCATATTTATTAAATTCTGGCATGACATTCTTGTGCTCAGGAGTAAGTTCTGGTGCTTAGATAGTAACATGACTATTCATTTACTCAGGATAAATGTCATAGATGATAAACTACCGCTTTATATACAATTTTGTATTACATAGACCATAAGACTATAAGAAATGGGAGTGGAATTAGGCCATTAGGCCCATTGACTTTGCTCTGCCATTCTATCATGGATGATTTATTATTCTTCTCGACCTCATTCTCCTGCCTTCTCCCCTTAACCTTTGATGCTCCTACTAATCAAGAACTTATTAACCTCGGCTTTAAATATACCTAATGATTTGGCCTCCACAACCATCTGTGGCAATGAATTCACCACCTACTGGCTAAAGAAATTCCTCCACATCTCTGTTCTAAAGGGTTGTCCTTCTATTCTGAGGTGGTGCCCTCTGGTCCTATACTCACACAATATAGGAAACGTCCTCTCCACATCAAATCTATCTAGTCCAGTGAGACAGGCACAGTGCCATCAAATGTTCCTCGTACATTAACCTATTCATTCCCAGATAAATCTCAGGACCCTCTCCATTCTCAGTACATCCTTTCTTAGATAAGTGCCTCCAAATTGCACACAAAACTCCCAATTTCAGTCTGACCAATGCCTTAGAAAGCTTAAGCATTAGTCTCCTGTTCTGCATAGTATTTTAAATATTATCTACAAAAGAAAGTCATCTATGATCACCCAGACTATAATTATAGCCCTTTGGGACTCAGGTCAATTACTGGCTTAATTGTCTTGTCTTTACATCCTTGAGAATGTTTAACAATGTCATATCCAACTGTGCATCACCAGTGATTTCTGCCAGGAGTAATTTAAATATTGAATATCATTGTGTTTTTGACTCTGAATTTGCCCATCTAAACCCACTTCTTTCAATAGCTAACATTAGCTGCCTGTATCCCTGGAGCACATTTATAGACACATCAAACAGTTCAGAAGCTTCAAGCTGGAGGTGGCCTTTATCTTATTCTCAAGACTGTTTCAAACATATCAGAATGTAATTTGAGGTTTGTGTTTTCCACTGCTGACATCTGAATTGTGATAGATTTCCGGTGGATGATGATGTATGTCTAGAGGAGAAGACTTATTTTAGGTATAGGCACCAGAGTATGAGCTTTTTGGTGGTGGGATTGAAACACGGTGATAATTCAGAACTCAGAGCGGGGTTCATTGTCATATGCACAAGTACATGTATGCATAGGTGCAATGAAAATCTGTAGCAACATCACGGCAGACTAGTCTAGGATCCACCCCATCCATCCCACAACCTCTTTGACCTCCTAACATCAGGCAGGAGGTATCACAGTATAAGAACAAGGCCTGTTGGGCTGGGTAACAGCTTCTTCTCCCACGCTGTGAGACTTCTGAACACCCTGCTATCATATAGCAAGGGTGCCTAAGACGTCTGCACAATACTGTAGTAATTTTATGTATTGCTCTGTACCGCTGGAAAAGAGTACAATTTCATGATATACATGAGTGATGATAAGTCTGATTCTGATATGGGTCTCTGTTGTGGTCTGAGAGTGGGCAGGGTTGGGAAAAAGTGAAGGGAGAGAGGAGGGAGTGGGAAACAACAGAGCGACATTCTATAATGATCAATAGACCAATTGTTTAGAATCAGATGTCCTTGTCTGGTGTGTCATGGCTGGGTGTGTCTGCACCCGTAACACACCCCACCCTTGGCACTCTTTCTCTGCCACCTGTCCAACAACCCTCCTGTGGCATTCCACCCTCGCCATTCCCAACATCCTTTGCTCCTGCCAGATTTACCAACTTGCACTCTGCTCCACATTGATGAATACAGAAATGCGTTTTGCACCTTGGTCCATGAGGAACTGTTCTTTCGTTTAGCTCTGTACATGTGTATGGTTGAATGACAATAAATTCGAACTTTAATATTGTATCATATAAGCAGCATTCACAAGAACAACATAAACAAATTATATACTATCTTTACAAGAAAGCTTTCAGGTTTTGATACATGGACTATATCAGCACCACTATACACATTTCTACTCCAAAAAACACATTGCTGGAGGAAGTCAGTAGATGAGGCAGCATCAACGGAAGCAGAGTGATTATTGACGTTTTGGGTTGAGGCCTGGCGTCAGTTCCGAGTTCTTTCAGCAATTTTTTCTGTGCTGCTGAACACAGAATTTGTGGTCTCCTGTGTCCACACATTTCTGCTGCTTGTACTCGGTGAAGAGAATCTGCTCTGCTGAAATAGTAATCCTTGGCATCCTTGCAATTCTTTTAACATGCCTCTAAGAGTTTGATAAAGCTTTACTTTGAGATGGAAAGAGGTGCAAAAAGACAACCGGGCATAATCTAGTCTTACTTTAAAGGAGGAGTAAAACCCTCTCTGGAAGCTACTCTCAAGGTTCAAACTAAATTTATTATCAAAGTACTTGTATGTCAGCATATACTATGCTGAAAATCACTTTCTTGCAGGCATTCACAGAACAAAGAAATATTATAGAGTCAATAAAAAACTGCACAGAAAGACTGGCAAGCAACCAATGTACAAAAAGAAGATAATCTGTGCAAATACAAGCAATAATAATAAATAATTAAATTAATTATACTGAGAACACAAGTTGGAGAGTCCTTGAAAATGAGTCCATAGGTTGTGGAATCAGTTCAGTGTTGAGGTGAGTGAAATTATCCATGCTGATTAAGGACTCTGGTGGCTGTAATGTAATAACTGTTCCTGAACTTAGTGGTGTGGGATCGTGAATCCTGTACCACCTCCCTGATGGCGGTAGCAGAAAGAGAGCTTTTTGTTTAAAATTATAATTATTTTGGTTAATTATGTAGTATTGCATCATAAAGCTGGAATAAATGTTCACTGCAGTCATTGATACAAGTAATTTACTCCCACTCCTACAGTCAGAATTAGTTACCGGAGCTGAGAAATTCTATTGTGCACCTCAACTATTATATTTATCAAGTGATTTTTAAAATCAGAATTCTATCATGAAGCAAGGTCCATAAAATGGTGTATTTCATCTTTGGTTCTCTAAACAGCTAAAATGGCATACAGAGGTTGAGTGATGTTCAACAGCATGAAAAACATACTTAATAGTGCAGACTTTCTTTAATCATGGAAGGCTAGCTACATTGTTACGTTAAAAAGAGCCATCGAAACAGTTCCCAGGCCATGGAACCCATCCCAGAGAATCTACTGGAGTAGGTCCTCTTAGTAAAATATTTGTATCCAGTGGCTCTTCTCCCTCAAGATCCTCTGAACTTGCCACGCTGATGACAACTTTCCTGTTCCCTGTCACTGTTTTATTTTAGCTTACTTGGGGCCCATGCTCCGATTAAAAGCCCAATTCTTCCCACTGACTCTAACTAATTATCAATCTGGTCCTGCCCCATTCCCTCCACAACTCTCAAATCCAGTTCCTTTTTTTCCCAAACACTACTACAAGCAACTGATCACAGTCTTCCTGTTTAACCTGATTGCTGAGGCCCCAGTTCCCCCTTGGATTGTTACTCTGATATTCTTTGTACCATCTAGAGATCTTTCCTGGTGAACTCTTCCTTAAACCACTCAATGTACCCATTTCTGCCTCTCAGCTTCTCACCAGTGACCTAGCCCAGACCACCCATTCAGCTTCCTGTGGTTTGCAATGGCAAGCATGCAAAGGAGAAGCAATGAGGAGAGTGTACAAAGAGTAGAAAGCTGGCTCAGCTTCTTATCCTGCACGTTATGAGATTCAGTGTGCTTTGGTCCTCCAAAACTATAATCTTCTGTGGCCTGTCATACTCTGCTAAATTAACACATCTTCACAAGTGTAGGTATATTTCCAGGCCTGGAGTTCTAAGGCATTCGTTATCTCTCAACTTGCTGTACTGAATCACTACCATTGATAAAACTCTTATGTCAATTGCCATGGGAAACATCCTTTCATTAAAGAAGCTTTGAATTCTGTTGCCTTTATGGTTGCAGATTATTGCTACAAAAGTAGAAAATTAGAATTCATTTGAATTTTTCATTTTGTTCTTCTGGCTTCAGTCAGTTTAAATTTGCCTTTTAAAGTGCTACTGAGAGTCTGAGGTGTATAGAATAACTGGAATAGGAGCAGCTGAAGGTTGCGAAAATGTGAAATGGAACAGTTTTTGAATGAATTCAATACAATAAGGATATTTAATTGGGTCTTCTTCTTTTAAGGTTCTTCACCATTTCACCCACCTCACTAGCCTAATTCCACCGCCAGTATGAAAGTGACAGTGTTCTTTTCATTGAAATATTACTTCAAAGTAATTATCACAGGTCATAATGGTTTTCACCTTGTGCTGTGCAGAGCTTATTTTTACAGAAAATGTGTATTTGGAACAAAGCTTACCAGCTTTTACTACATTGAATGTTTTCCTCAGTATTCAGAATTGATCACATCTGCCCATACCCTCGTTCTTGATCCCCTTTTTCCCTTTCTTCCATAGGTCACTGTCCTCTCTGATTAGATTCTATTTTCTTCAGCCCTTTACCTCATGCACCTATCACCTCCCAGCTCCTTAGTTCATCTCCTCCTCCCCCAGCCAAGCACACTCCTCCTCACTTGGTTTCATAGAAACATAGAAAATAGGTGCAGGAGTAGGCCATTCGGCCCTTCGAGCCTGCACCGCCATTCATTATGATCATGGCTGATCATCCAACTCAGAACCCTGCCCCAGCCTTCCCTCCATACCCCCTGACCCCCGTAGCCACAAGGGCCATATCTAACTCCCTCTTAAATATAGCCAATGAACTGGCCTCAACTGTTTCCTGTGGCAGAGAATTCCACAGATTCACCACTCTCTGTGTGAAGAAGTTTTTCCTAATCTCAGTCCTAAAAGGCTTCCCCTCTATCCTCAAACTGTGGCCCCTCGTTCTGGACTTCCCCAACATCGGGAACAATCTTCCTGCATCTAGCCTGTCCAATCCCTTTAGGATCTTATACGTTTCAATCAGATCCCCCCTCAATCTTCTAAATTCCAACGAGTACAAGCCCAGTTCATCCAGTCTTTCTTCATATGAAAGTCCTGCCATCCCAGGAATCAATCTGGTGAACCTTCTTTGTACTCCCTCTATGGCAAGGATGTCTTTCCTCAGATTAGGGGACCAAAACTGCACACAATACTCCAGGTGTGGTCTCATCAAGGCCTTGTACAACTGCAGTAGTACCTCCCTGCTCCTGTACTCGAATCCTCTCGCTATAAATGCCAGCATACCATTCGCCTTTTTCACCGCCTGCTGTACCTGCATGCCCACTTTCAATGACTGGTGTATAATGACACCCAGGTCTCGTTGCACCTCCCCTTTTCCTAATCGGCCACCATTCAGATAATAATCTGTTTTCCTATTTTTGCCACCAAAGTGGATAACTTCACATTTATCCACATTAAATTGCATCTGCCATGAACTTGCCCACTCACCCAACCTATCCAAGTCACCCTGCATCCTCTTAGCATCCTCCTCACAGCTAACACTGCCACCCAGCTTCGTGTCATCCGCAAACTTGGAGATGCTGCATTTAATTCCCTCATCCTAGTCATTAATATATATTGTAAACAACTGGGGTCCCAGCACTGAGCCTTGCGGTACCCCACTAGTCACTGCCTGCCATTCTGAAAAGGTCCCGTTTATTCCCACTCTTTGCTTCCTGTCTGCTAACCAATTCTCCACCCACACCAATACCTTACTCCCAATACCGTGTGCTTTAAGTTTGCACACTAATCTCCTGTGTGGGACCTTGTCAAAAGCCTTTTGAAAATCCAAATATACCACATCCACTGGTTCTCCCCTATCCACTCTACTAGTTACATCCTCAAAAAATTCTATGAGATTCGTCAGACATGATTTTCCTTTCACAAATCCATGCTGACTTTGTCCGATCATTTCACCGCTTTCCAAATGTGCTGTTATCACATCCTTGATAACTGACTCCAGCAGTTTTCCCACCACCGACGTTAGGCTATCTGGTCTATAATTCCCTGGTTTCTCTCTCCCTCCTTTTTTAAAAAGTGGAGTTACATTAGCCACCCTCCAATCCTCAGGAACTAGTCCAGAATCTAACGAGTCACCTGACAGCTTATATTCATTTCCTTCCACCCAACTTAATCAGGCTTCTTCCACCTTCCTTTCCAGTCCTGATGAAGGGCCTCAGCCAGAAATGTGAATTGTTCATTCCTCTCCTTGGATGCACTTTGTGTGTGTGTGTGTGTGTGTGTGTGTTCCTCAAGACTTCCAGCACCTGCAGAATCAACTTGTGTTAGGAAGATGGCTTTGACTGAATCCACCTTCCACCAGTGGCCTCACATACAGTATGTCCTTATGAAAACAAAAAAATGATATTTTGGTTCTTCTTATGGTGTATAGACTCCATTTAGTTTCATACTGCCAGATTGTTTTGATCACTTCGCAGGAAGTTGCTGAAAAAAAAATTTTGAAACATTGCTTAATAGGCCCTTATCTTTACAGCAGTGGTCATTTGTTTAAGGTACTTGTGTTTTGTTGACCCATTGAGGATGAAGCAACATATTATACATGAGGCTGATGAATTCAGGAATTCAGGAATTGAGGAAAATGACGATGCTGAATGTAATTCAGGGAACTGCCTATTTTGTTTCTGAAAATAAACCCTGTGTATTATAAAGTTATGGTGTCAGTTCTGTGTTCTCTTATTTCGCACAGTGTGGTGAGGAATAGCATGGAGTGACATGTAATTGAGGTCACTGGAATAAATTGTCTGCTGAAGTTTAATATTTAAAACATAACCTTTCTCTGCCACATGATCCTTAGTGCAGGATGGGTGAAATATTTGTGGAAATAAAGCATAAAAGGAAATAAGCCGTTTGGTTAAGGAAAATATGGATAATTTGCAAGTTGTTTCTAGGAATATAAATCTAAGAATTTATTCAAAATGCCTCCCCCGTCACGATTTCCATTTCCTTCTCTCACCTTACCTGCTCATTGTCTCCCTCTGGTGCTCCTCCCCTTCTTTTGTTTTATTGCCTTCTCTCCTCTCCTATCAGATTCCCATTTCTCCAGCCCTTTATCTGTTTCACCAATAGACTTCTCAGTTCTTTATTTCACCCTTCCCCCTCTCTGTTTCACCTATCATCTACTGCCTTGTATCTCTTCCTCCGCTCTCCCCACCTTCTTACTCTGACCTCATCTTTTTTCCAGTCCTGATGAAGAGCCTAGTCCTGAAACATTAACTGTTTACTCCTTTTCCATTTTGTGCATATTGCTTGGATTTCCAGCATCTGTAGATTTTCTCTTGTTTGTAATTTACTCATATTCACATTTTAACTTTCTGAAATGCATACACTGAAGTAAAGTTTGCTGGATGTGGTAATATTGCAGATGGGTTTTCAGACATCCCACCCTGCAAAACTAATTTCAGGGAGGTAGCACCATCAATTTGCGGGAGACTCCCGGAACTTCCGGGAGAGGTGGGATGTCTGCAATAGAGTAGCTCCTTAGCAGCAAGCCAGCTAGTTTAAATAACATTAGCTATGCTAATAAATGAACGACACCTGTTAAACTCACCTCAACATGTCTTTTACAGTCTTAACCCACCATGGGCAATAGAAAAGTCACTGTTGCAAACAGTGCAGCGAGCAACACTGTCATTATTTTTGACCTCTATTCAGTGGGGTTACACTTTAGTGTAGTCTGGGGTGATGTACGTTTCATATTTTTTTTGAACACTCTCGCTCTCTCTTGCACACGCACGCGCTCTCTCGCACTTGTTTTCTCGCGCTCTCTCTCGCGCTTGCTTTCTTGCGCTTGCTTTCTCGCTCTCATGCTCTCTCTCGTGGTCGTTCTCTCGCGCTTGCTTTCTTGCTCTTGCGCGCTCTCTCTCTCTCGTGGTCGCTCTCACGCTTTCTTGCTCTCACTCCTCGCTTTTGCGCTCTCTCACTCGCGCTTGCTTTCTTGCTCTTGCGCTTGCTCTCTCGCTCTTTCTCGCACGTTCTTTCACGCTCACTATCAAAAAAATCAGTTTCCGGGACATTGTATATAATTTGCGGGCATCAGGGAGCCACTATTAATATGCGGGAGACTCCTGGAACTTCCGGGACAGGTGGAATGTGTGGGTTTTGAAGGATGTATGAAGTCCTTTGTTTTGGATTAACCAACACATTTTTTCCATAGTTGGAGAGTAATTAGCAAAGAATTTGTATTGTTTCTTAGTAATGAAATGTATAAAGGAGGATGTTTACCAAACTAGTCAGTGATGATTTAATATGATGGCACGGTGGTGTTGCGGTCAGCGTAAAGTTCTGCAGCATCAGTTGCCTGGTTTCAGTTTCTACCGCTGTCTGTAAGGAGTTTGTACATTCTTCCCATGACCACGTGGATTTCTCCGGGTGTTTAAGTTTCGTCCCACATTCAAAGATGTGTGCGTTAATAGGTTAATTGGTCACAAACAAGATAAAATATGCAGATGTTGGAAATCCAAGCCCCTCACACAAAATGCTGAAGGAACTCAGCAGGTCAGGAAGCATCTATGGAAAAGAGTAAACAATTGACATGGGTGTAACTGGGTGGTGTGGGCTTGTTGGGTTGAAAGGGCCTGTTACTGTGCAGTATCTTGAAATAAATGTCAATTCTGCATCAGCCAGCATTTTATTACATTGCCAGGTTATAATGATATGAATATCTTAGATCTTTAACTAAAAAGAAAAAAAATCAAAGAGGTTGTGGACTTTTGCTAATCAAATTAAACATTGATTAGATAATTTCTGCCTAATGTTGACATAGTTTCTGGATAAAAGACACTGTGACTGTCTGCAAAAATAATCCTGTTTTCTTGCTCCATTTAGACCAAGTAAATTTTGCAGATTTGAACATGTTCACATAAATAATCAAAATCTAGATATAAATCATTTACCTGCATGTTTTATTTGCACAGCTGAGTTTTCTGTGCTCCTCTGATATTTCATTGGTGCAACAAGAAAAAAAACAGTTGTTCTGTTAAACTTCTTGTGCTGCATACAAACTGTTTTTCAGCTTTATAAATGGTACTGACATGAACTTCTTATTCCTTGGGCCCTTCTAAATCAAAGGCTGTCTTGAAGTCTGTGGCAGCAGTGGGAATTGGGGACATATTTGTGGATTAGTGTCTAATATAATTCAGTTTCTAGATTCATGTAAATTTGTTTAGTTTTAAGAAGGCAATTCTTGTGACGTATTTGTAATTTACTAATTTAGAGTGTCTGAATAAGCGTGATATTAATTATAGTTTGCAGATCCATAAACAAGGTTCATGTGTAATGTTCTTTTGCTCCGTTTTTCCAATGGTTCTGTGAGCTACAGGCTGGCATTTGTTCTCACTCATCAATAAAGCATTTTAAGCAAATAAAATCAGCATTGCACCCAATAACAGTACACAGTATAAATCTAAAAGAATCACTTGCATACTCAATAATTCAGGATTGCTTCAGACATAACTTCATGTAACAGTGATATATTTGTACTGTATTCAGAAAACAGGAGAATATAGCGTTTGGTGATATAAGGGCGAATGTATGAAATTTGACAAACAGTTTACTGATTTGTATGTACAGCAGAGAAAAAGTGGTGACAGTTATGATAATGTACACTGCGGTGTATCTAAACACCTGTGCATTTTTCTCTAGTTTACTTCAAAGAAGAGCAGTGAAGATTCATTAGAATGGTAGGTTTCTCAATGAGGAAACATTGTGTTGACTGACATTACTGTCATTAGAGTTTAGAAAAACGAGAAATCTCATAGAAGTTTATATAATTCTTAAAAGGTTTGACAAGCAGGATCTGAGTACAATGTTTCCATGACTAGGGTGAAATGTGCGAGGACTGAGGGCTCAGAAATAGCTTAATGGGTGTGTGTATATAACTTTAAGAACGATGCAAACCATGTGGTATGACTTCTGAGGCATTGTTACATCAGTCACTGGTATTTGCTGAGTATCTATGACCAACAAAAAAAGGATATTGAGTCTTCCCATATAAACCCTATTTGTGACAGATGTCACTCTGAGGTGGCTTCTTTAACTCGCAAACACGAGGAAATCTGCAGATGCTGGAATTTCAAGCAACACACATAAAAGTTGCTGGTGAATGCAGCAGGCCAGGCAGCATCTCTAGGAAGAGGTACAGTCGACGTTTCGGGCTGAGTCCCTTCGTCAGGACTAACTGAAAGAAGAGCTAGTAAGAGATTTGAGAGGGGGAGAGGGAAATTCAAAATGATAGGAGAAGACAGGAGGGGGAGGGATGGAGCCAAGAGCTGGACAGGTGATTGGCAAAAGGGATATGAGAGGATCATGGGACAGGAGACCTAGGGAGAAAGAAAAAGGGGAGGAGGAAGCCCAGAGGATGGGGAAAAAAAAAGAGAGAGAGAAAAAGAATGTGTATAAATAAATAAATAACGGATGGGGTACGAGGGGGAGGGGGGGCATTAGCGGAAGTTTGAGAAGTCAATGTTCATGCCATCAGGTTGCAGACCAGAGAAAGCAGGATCTCCCAGTAGCCACACATTTTAATTCCACGTCCCATTCCCATTCTGATATGTCTATCCACGGCCTCCTCTACTGTAAAGATGAAGCCACACTCAGGTTGGAGGAACAACACCTTATATTCTGTCTGGGTAAACCTCCCCCTCCTGTCTTCTCCTATCATTTCGGATCTCCCCTCCCCCTCCCACTTTCAAATCTCTTACTAACTCTTGTTTCAGTTAGTCCTGATGAAGGGTCTCAGCCCGAAACGTCAACTGTACCTCTTCCTAGAGATGCTGCCTGGCCTGCTGCGTTCACCAGCAACTTTTATGTGTGTTGCTTGGCTTCTTTAACTCATATGTTTTGGTCCTGTCCTCTTGGAAAAATATTGGAAAGATATTTTTGATATTATCTCAACAGTTCTGTGTTTTGATTTACAACCCCATCCTATTACGGCAATTTTTGGATTGCCAGTGGTAGAACATAGATCTTTATCTTCTTCAGCCTGTCGGATGATTGCATTTGTTACTTTAATGGCCAGAAGATCTATTTTATTGAACTGGAAGGAGACCTGACACAGGACAACCATAACGATCAGGTCTCTGACACTGAGCCTGGTTCTGTGGTGCAGAGGGAAAAGAAGAAGATGAGAAATGCATTCATCATTGGGGATTCCATAGTGAGGGCAACAGCAGGAGGTTCTGTCAGCCTGATAGAGATGCCTGCATGGTGTGTTGCCTCTCAGGTGCCAGGGTACGGGATGTCTTGGATCGGGTGTGGAGTATTCTGAAGAGAGAGGGTGAACAGCTTGGTACATATGGGTACTAATGATATGGGTAGAAAAAGGGAAGAGGTCCTGAAGAGAGAATTCAGGGAGTTGCGTAGGAAGCTGAAAAGCGGAACCTCCAGGTAGTAATCTCAGGATTGCTGCCTGTGCCATGTGCTAACGAGTGCAAGAATAGCATGATCAGGCATATTAATGTGTGGCTGAGAAACTGGTGTAGGGGGCAGGACTTCAGATTCCTGGATCATTGGGGCCTCTTCAGGGGGAGGTATGACCTGTACAAAAAGGATGGGTTACACCTGAACCCAAAGGGGTCCAATATCCTAGCAGGCAGGTTTAATAGAGCTATTAGGGAGGGTTTAAACTAATTTGGATGGGAACCAGAGTGATAGGGCTGAGGAAAGGGAAAACAGAAATAAATCAAAGATAGCATGCAATAGGGATGATAGAAAGAACAAGCAGGAGATGAGGCATAATCACAGCCACTGGGATGAGTTACAGGGCAATAGAGGTGTGGTGCAGTTAAAACAAAAAGCAACAAATACTGGACTGAAAGTATTATATTTGAATGCACACAGCATAAAAAATAAAATGGACAATTTTGAAATTCAGCTACAGATTGGCAAGTATGACGTTGTTGCCATTTCTGAAACTTATCTAAAGTATGGCTTTCATTGGGACCTAAACATCCAAGGACGTACAGTATATCAGAAAGATAGGTTAGTAGGCAGAGGGGGCGGTGTGGCCTGTGTATAAGAAATAATATTAAATCATTAGAAAGGGATGACATAGGATCGGAAGGTGTAGAGTCTCTATGGATTGAGTTAAGAAATGGCAAGGGTAAAAGAACCCTAATGGCAGTTGTATACAAGTCTCCAACAGCATCCGGGATATGGATTACGAATTACAGCAGGAAATAGAAAAGGTATGTCAGAAGGGCAATGTCATGATAATCTTTGGGGATTTTAACATGAAAGTGGATTGGGAAAACCAGGTCAGTACTGGACCTAAAGAGAAAGAATTTGTAGTGTGTCTAAGGGATAGCCTTTTAGAACAGCTTGTTGTTGAGCTCACTAGGGGATCGACTGTGCTGGATTAGGTGGTGTGCAATGTTTCAGAAGTGATAAGAGAGCTTAAGGTTCAGGAATCCTTAGGGAACAGTGATCACAATATGATCGAGGTCACTTTGAAATTTGAGAAAGACAAACTAAAATCCAATGTGTCAGTATTTCAGTAGAATAAAGGAAATTACAATGACATGAGAAGGGAACTGGCCAAAGTTGATTGGAAAGGGACATTTGCAGGAAGGACAGCAGAACAGCAATAGCTGGAGTTTCTGTGAAAATTGAGGGAAATGCAAGACAGATATATTCCAAATTAAGAAGAAATTTTCAAACGGAAGATGGAGGCTCTGTAAGGCACTCATGAGACCACACTTGGAGTATTGTGTGCAGTTTTGGGCTCCTTATTTTAGAAAGAATATAATGACATTGGAGATGGTTCAGAGAAGATTCATCAGAATGAATCTAGAAATGAGAGTTACCGTATGAGGAATGTTTGACAGCTCTTGGGCTGTATTCCCTGGAGTTCAGGAGAATGGGGGGGGGGGGATCTCACAGAAACATTCCGAATGTTAAAAGGCCTGAACAGATTAGATATGACAAAGTTATTTCTCATGGTAGGGTAGTCTAGGACAAGAAGGCATGTCATCAGGATTAATGGACATCCATTTAGAACAGAGATTCGGAGAAATTACTTTAGTAAGAGGGTGGTAAATCTGTGGAATTTGTTGCCACAAGTGACTGTGGAGGCCAAGTCATTGGGTGTATTTAAGGTAGAGATAGATAGATTCTTGCTTAGCCATCAAAGGGGAGAGGGCAGCGGAGTCGGAATGACTGGAAGAATTGGTTTAGCCCATGATTGAATGGCAGAGCAGACTTGATGGGCCAAATAGCCTATTTCTGCTCCTATATCTTATGATCTTTTGGTCTTATGAACAGTGCCACAAAAGAATCCAGATACACAACACATATGCTTGAATGCTTGTTTTATTTGTCTCAGGTATCAGTTTAATTATTTGCACTTGCTGCTGTTTTGGTTGTTTGTTACCTAATCTCTGTCTAATCATTTTAAAACCAGATCAGGACACCTAACGGTCTCAAAGGTAATCACGATATTTATTTATTGAGATACAGATGCAGAGTAGACTCTTCTGGCCCCTGATTTAACCCTTGCCTAATCATGAGAAAATTTACAGTGATCAATGAAATTACCAACTGTAATGCCTTGGGTCTATGAGGTCTACCAGAACACCCAGAAGAAACCCACACAATCAAGGTGAGAACATGCAAACTCCTTAGAGATAACAGCGGGAATTAATTCTAGCCCTTTAATTCAGTAGCCTTTTCCTACCAACTCTCTAAAATTGTGTTCGTGCAAGTAGATATTCTAAAACAAGTTAAAGCTGTTCTCTAATTCATTAGTATGGAAAATGTACAATGTTAATACTCAAACATCTTAATTAAAAAGAAAATATCAAAAATCTGCAGATACAAGAAATCTAAAATGGAAATAGAAATTATTGGAAATACTAAACAGATCAGATAGTACCTATAGAGAGAGAAATAGCTTTAATATTTCAGCACAATGACCTGAAATGTTAATTCTAATTTTTTCTCCACCAATGCTCTCTGACATGTACTTCCTACAATTTCCATTTCCCTATAAGTTAACATGTCAGTACCCTTTCATGATCTATATGGTGATACAGTGATATGTAGTTTTTAAACAGTAAAGCCTTTCCATTTGTGGGATATGGCAAGCCGAGTAATTGTTTATATCTGTCATCCTTAGCAGAGAAAGAATGGTAGTGAGTGGCTTTCTAGGACTATTGGCCCCTTTGGGCAGTGTTGTTAGGCAGGAAATTATAGGGTTATGATCCAGACATAATGAGAGACAAAGGATATTTTTAATTCAGTTCATTGTCTGATATTGTGGGATAATGTTCCCAATGTCCTGCTGCTTTCATCTGAATAGGTGGTAGGGGTGATGGACTTGGCAAGTATTGTGCTCTAGATCAACAAGAGAATCTGTTTTTTTCAATTTAAAGTTAGTTTGCATCCTGACCCCTGATCTACATTATAACTTCAATAGCTGTGTGAAGTGAATGGTCCTGTGATTCACATGTGTCATTAAAGCTCTCAACCCTTAACCATAGTGACTGTAATGAAACACAAGTGTTACTGGTAGCATCTGTGGAGAGAGAGAGAGAACAATCACTAATATGAAATGTTAATATGTTTCTCTCTCCACAGATAATGCTGGATATTTCTAACAGAGAATATTACAGCACAGTGTAGGACCTTCAGCCCACAATGTTGTGCCAATATTTTAACCTTCTCTGAGATCAAACTAGTTCTTCCCTCCTACATGCGCCCCCGCCCCCCATTTTTCTTTCATCCATGTGCAAATCCAAGAGCTTCCAAAATGTCCTTAATGTATTTGTCTCTACCATCACCCCGGCAAGTTGTTTGATACACCCACCATTCTGTGTAAAAATAAATATATAATCTCACCTCTGACATCCCTCTAATATTTTTCTCCAATCATTGTAAACTTATGCCTCCTCGTAGTAGCCATTTCTGCCCTGGGAAAAAGTCTCTGGCTATCCACTCAATCTATACCTCTTATCATCTTATACACCCCTATCAAGTCTCCTCCTTTGCTGCAAAGAGAAAAGTTTTAACTTGCTCTATATATCCTCATAAGATGGCTCTCTAGTCCAGGTAGCATCCTGGTAAATCCCCCCTAAAGCTTCTATATCCTTCCGATAATAAGGCATCCAAAACTGAACACAATGTTCCAAGTGTTTAATTTTGGATTTCCAACAATGCATTTTTTTTGGCTTTTGAAACACTCTGCTGGCAGTGTCCCTAGGCTGACATTGAGAAAGGTGAACAACAGGCTCTGAAGTCCTGGCAATTCAATCCAGTAACAGCATGAGGATTTACATTTACAATGAGCAAATGTTTGTTATTAATTAAGAGTCAAAATCATGACAGTGGAGCAGTGCAGCACAATATCATCGTACTAAATGGGCTTAATTTTAGAAAAACGTTCACATTGTAATTTATCAATATTGCTATCACAAAGTACACAGTGCATTGAATAGGAACAGGCCTTTCGGCCCATGGTGTCTGCTGACCATGATGCCAAATGAATCTAATCCTGATTGCCTGCACATGATCCATATCTTCACATTCCCACGTTCACACGTCTGTCTATACGCCTCTTTAATCCCACTGCTTTATCTGTTTCAGCCACCATCATTTTTCAGGCACATTACAGGCACCTACTACTCTATGTTTGGAAAAAAAATTCCTGTTTCTTTTAATCTCCCCACTCCACCCTAAAACTATGTCCTCTTGTATTTGACATTTCTACCCTGAGAAAAAAAAGAGTCCTAGTATCTTCCCTATTTGGGCTTCTTATAATGCTACCAACTTCTGTCAGGTCTCTTCTCACCTTTCAGTGCTGCAGAGCCAAAAATAAACGTTTGTCCAACCTCTCTTTATAGCTCTCAAATGCAGGCAGAATCCTGTGAACCTCCTTTGCACCCTCTCCAATGCCTCCGCACTCTTCCTGTAATGGGGTGATCAGAAGTAAACACAACAATCCAAATGTAGTCTTACCAAAGTCTTTTGCAGCTGCAGTACAACTTCCTGACTCTTACACTCAATGCTCCGACTGATGAAAGCCAGCATAACATGCCTTCTTTGCCATCCTATCTCCTTGAGTTGCCACTTTTAGGGAACTATGGACATGTCAAAGTAACTTTATTATCAAAGTATGTATTTGTTAGCACATCTTACATTGAAATTCTCTTTTTTTGCAAGCATTTATAGGAAAATAAAGAAATACAATAACATTTATGAAAAGTTCAGCCTGTAGAAAGACAAACAACCAATGTGTAAATGTGAAGTTTAGTTATATTTCTATTCATCAGTACTATGAAGGGCCCTGCCATTAACTTTGCACCTTCCACTTACTGCTGATTTTCCAAAGAACAGAAACACACTCTAGCCCAGATTAAACCCCATCTGCCATTTCTCCATTCACATCCTCAACAGATCTATATCCTTCTATGTTTCTTGATAATATTCACTATCCACAGCTTCAACAATTTTATTTATAAAAAGCACATAAACTGCATTGTAGGTACAAGTTTCCTGTACCGCACAATCTACAATCCCTTATTAATATACTGAGGTACTGGCTTGGTTCACTTGGCTGAATGTTTGTCTCCGAGATAGATACTGAAGTCTTATCTTTTGGGTCTAATATTAAGCTGAGATCCCTTCTGTCAATAAGATGCATCCAACAAATAATGTATTTGGACTAATTATGGAAATTCTCCCAGAATCCTACAAGCACTATAAAAAATCATTATCTTGCTCGCTTTGAGGAGAATGCCCATAGGGTTTCTCAATGGACTTGTAGTATATAGTTTAGCATTCTAAGAATGAAGTAAGGTGTGCAGGAAATATAAATTTTTTGTTAGAATTTAATCAAAATCACTGTGCCAGAAGGAATTTGCAGTATTCACTTGCAGTCTTACTTGTAAGACACAGTTTGCTGTGGACTTGGCAGGACTGCTTTCTTCTGGTGTGTTCTGGGATGATCGTGCTGAGCATTAAAGTTCAAAGTTAATTTATTATCAAAGTACAAATATACAACCACGTAGAACCTGGAGATTCATTTTCTTGCAGGTGTTCACAGTAAATCCAAGAACCACAATAGAATCAATTGAAGACGGCACCCAACCAGTTGGATAAACAACCAATGTGCAAAAGTCAACAAACTGTGCAAATACAAAAAAAATTATAATTGATAAATAGGCAATAAATATTGAGAACATGAAATGAAGAATCCTTGAAAGTGAGTCCATAGGTTATGGGAACAGTTTAGAGATATGGCATGTGACATTATCCCCTCTAGTTCAAGAGCCTGATGGCTGAGGGGTAATAACTGTTCTTGAACCTGGTGGCCTGAGTTCTGAAGCTCCTTGTACCTTCTTCATGATGGCAGCAGCTAGTGGAGAGTGTGACCTAGGTGGTGGGGGTCCTTGATGATAGCTGCTTCCTGTAGATGTGCTCAATGATGGGGAAAGCTTTACCCATGATCGATGGGCTGTAGTAATTTCTATTCAAAGGCATTGTTGTTTCCATACTAAGCTGTGTTGCAACCAATCAATGTACTCTCCACCACACGTCTATAGAAGTTTGACAAAGTTTTAGATGTCATGCCAAACCTTCACAAACTTACCGAAGTAGAGGCACTGTCATGCTTTCTTCATAAAAGCACTTTTTATAACACTGAGGAAATTAAAGTTGAATTTTAAATTTACTGATATCTTTAGCCTCTTACTTCGGCAGTCTGATGTATCCACAAGTTTCAAGCAGCCTTCATTTATACTGGTACATAAGAACGTGGCAACCTGCCTCAATGACTATTGTCCGGTAGCACTTACATCCACAGTGATGAAATGGTTTGAGAGGTTGGTGATGAAACATATCAACACCTGCCTGAGAAGAGACTTGGTTGAGAAGCAATGTGGATCCACTCCTATTTGCCTACCGTCACAACAGGTCCACAGCAGATGCCGTTTTATTGTTTCTTTACTCAACCCAGGAACATCTGAACTGTGAAGATGTTCTTCATCGCCCAGAGCTCAGCATCAGTAAGCTTCAAGACCTTGGCCTCAATACCTTCTTGTGCAATTGGATACTCGATTTCCTCACTTGGTGAACCCAGTCTGTTCAAATTGACAAAAATATCTCTTCCACAATCCCAAACAGCACAGGTGCAACACAAGGCTGTGTTCTTTGCCCTACTCTACCTGCTTTATATTTATGACCTTGAAGTTAAGCACAGCTCCAATACTGACAACACTACTGCTGTTGGCCAAATCAAAAGTGTTGATAGGAAAAGTGCATATAAGAGGGAGATTGAAAATCTGGCTGAGTGGTGCCACAACGACAACCTCTCACTCAATGCCACCAAGGCTAAAGTACTGATTATTAACTTTAGGAGGAGGAAACCAGAGGCCCTTGAGCTAGTCCCCTTTGGAAATCAGAGGTGGAGAGGAACAACAACTTTAAATTCCTTGGTAGCCATTATGAGCAGATTAGCTAAATTGACAAACAATGTTATGACAGTTTGTGTGGATACAGAGCTATGTGTCAGACATGGCTATAAGCAGCACTGGGGCCCCTCGGGACTGTATTGGCCCCCTTCCTGTTTATCCTGTATACCTTGGACTTTAGATACAACACTGAGTTATGTCATTTGTAGAAATTTTCTGATGACTCAGCAATAGTTGGGTGTATGAAGGGCCTTGGTGGAGGACTTTATCAAATGGTGCAAATTGAATCATCTGCAGCTCAACATCAATAAGACAAAAGAAATGGTGATGGACTTTAGGAAGACTAAGCCTGCACTGCTCCCTGTTACTATTGATGGTGAGGATCTACAAGTGCTTGGGGTTGCACCTGGATGACAGACTTGAGTGGAGCATCAACACAGAGGCTTGTGCAAGAAGGGCCAGAGTTCCTGAGGAGACTGAAGTCCTTTGGAATATGCAGGCCTCTCCTTCACGTATTTCACCAGTCTGTTATCACCAGTACAATCTTCTATGCAGTGGTGTGTTGGGGCAATGGCATCAGTATGGGTGATGCCAGCAGGCTCAATAAACTGATTAAAAAGACTGGCTCTGTTATCAGAGTCAAACTGGACACACTGGAGGCTGTGGTAGAACAAAGGACCCTACAGAAAATCCTGGCAATTCTGAAGAATGTTTCTCACCATCTGTATGCCACCTTGGCTGAACAGAAGAGCACTTTTAGTAATAGACTAAGGCAAGTGTGCTGCTTCAAAGAGTACTATATGAGGTCATTCTTACCCTTGGCCATTAGGCTCTGTATTGAGCCAGGGATGTGATGACCCCCTCCTGTTAGACTCTTTGATGTAACTTGTTTTTTATTCTTTCTCACTTTTCTTCTAATATTTGTATATCTGTGCACTTGTAATGGTACTGTGACACTGTAATTTCACAGTAACTTGTAACGGTACTGTGACACTGTAATTTCCTTTGGGATCAATAAGGTAACTATCTGTCTATCTTCCTATGGTCATAATCATCTTAAGCAAGGTAAACTAACATTGTTCTGTACAGAGTTCACAGGGTAAGATGGCACAGTTCCCTAAACTCCCTCACCTACCAGCACCTACACACAAGGGATAATTTTCAATTACCTATTGACCTATTGGAATTTGGGAGGAAATTTGAGTACCTGGGAGAAACCCATCTGGTAATGGACAATATACAAATGACAAGCACAGAAATCTAGCGGCTAGGATAGAACCTTGGCCACTCTGAGCCAATGGCTCAACAAGCTGTGCCACTGCTTTAGCAACATGCTAATGTGAGTTACAAACTACAAATTTTAATGCATTTACTCAACTTTACGTATGTTTATACTTATAAAACTTATTTATTTTCTGGGGATTTATTCAGCTTCTCATACTATCTACTCATACATTGTAATTTTCTTCCCTTATTTCATTGAGCACTCGAAAAATAAATAATATCTATTTCTTGGTTTGTTTGTTTGATTTGGGTTCCACCAATCAATCTCGGATATAATAGAAGTCACTGATTTCTTTTCAGCTATTCTGGCTTGAAAGTGCAGGATGCCCAATTTTTCCCTGGTGAATTCTTTGAAAAACTAATCATTCAGAATATTATATGTCTTGTGTTTGTTCTCATGATTTTGATTTGTTTTTCTCTTTCATTATTCCTTCTCATTTTCTGCAGGGCACCTTACCATAATATTATACATTACTGTTAGTTATATTTACCCTACACTGATATGTTCTTTGGCTTAGGTACTTTTGCTGCGAAACTGGCTTGCACCAATTGTCGGTGTGCTAAAACATGACTGCCTTCAGTGGGTGCAAAATATGTGAGAAATGGCCAGTAGTTAGACAAAGAATCAAGTTTAAGATAAGACTTGGTCAACAAAATTCCACCCATCTTCTTGCATTGCCTGGCACATTTCTGTACAGCAAACAGAAAAGTTATCATTAACAACATAAATTCTGCAGATGCTGGAAGAAAATAAATTAACGTTGAAGACATTCTTTCCATCGTGAACACACAGCTCCCACTTTGGCTGCTAGAAAGCCGACAGAGGCTGCTGAAGGGTAGAAGACAGTTCCGCGATCAACTTTACGTGTATGTGCAAGTCATGGTCAATAAGATGCCTGCCAGGCAGAAAGCTCTATGCAGGGAGAGTGGGAGTGTGATGGCAGCAGATCTCCAAGGTCTGCTGCAAGAGGAGCTTGGCAGGTTGTGAGCACAGCAGGAACAATCTAAACATGATACAGCAATTCAGGAAGAAATTTCATGTCAATGCCAAATACTGTATTCCAGAGGGACCTACACAATACAGTTCACATCCACAAAGAACAGCTCCTCACTGAAAATGTGTTTTTTTTTGTGTGTGTGTAGAGGTCTGAGCTCTTTAAGCTAGAGCCACTCATCAGAAAATACCGAGTTCTTGTCATGAGCTGTTAAGGAATTCGTGTGTTGTAATCAGTGCATGTGCTTGAAAAGTGAAAAGAAAAACCACAGGTCAGCAGCAGAAGTGGAGGGAGAAGCAGGGCCTCTGTTTTTTCTCTCACAGATCTTACCTGACCTGCTGAGTATCCTCAGCAAAGTTTGTGCTTATTCAAGCAGTAAATGCAGTGACTTTGTGTCTTTTTTTTGCTTTTCTGGCAGATTAATAGTATTCTACTATGGTATAATGGAATGCAGAGTGTAGATGATCTCTTAAAATCACTGGGAATTTTATTTTGCGGGCTCGTTATAAACATGAGCCTCTCTGAGCACATGTCCCTTATAACCAATGAGGTTGATACCTGCTCCTTCTGCTCATGCTGAGCAAGGACGTTACTTTGATGGCAACCTTCTCACTCCTGCTCCTCTCACTTCAGTTTATGGCTCAAGGCTCTCAGCAGAATTATGCCATTTCCCACAGCTTCTGTTGACCTTTGTGTGTCTCTCACTGTGTGGAGGAGTTCAAGAAGAAAGAGGCAGCCATGGTTGTTGAGGGCAGCGCCAGCCTTTGTAGATGTCCTGCAGTGCACATTCTAACAGAATGCAGGAGTTCATATGTGTTTCTTAGGAACATGGTGTTCACAATCAGGAAATTTTGTTTGTGATCCACAAGAATCTACACATTGAAAAGTGTGTAAATATATTCTCTTCCTTAGAAGATCCAGGTTGCAAAGGGACAGAACTGCAGTCAATGGCTACCTTCACAAATGGGAATGCAGTGGTGCAGCCAAATCCACCTCCTCAATGTGTCTGAAATCAGTTTTAATGAAATTATTTCTTCAGGATTACAGTACTTGGGAGGCCACCCATGTGTTGCGGTGAGCTGCAGATTGAGAAGCATGACAAAGATCTGCTTTGGCCACTTGGAAAGATCCAGTAGTGAGGAAGTTGCAAGTCAATGCAACCTTAGCCTCTAGGCATGAGAGCATGGGAAAATTTCTTCCAACACAATGACTTGTATTTCAGTGATGATAGCCTTGGAAACTTTGTGAAGCATGGTTCATCAGTGGAGTCTAGATAGGATCTGCTGTTCGCTGAAAGGCATGTTTATGCCTGTTAGCCATGTTTTGGCAAGAACAAGAATGCAGCAGTTGCTCATCTCATGCTGGGTTGGGTGCAGATGAAACCAATCCAGCTTGTCTTCCAGGAAGCAAACACTGGAGAGCAACACCAATGGGAGAGCCAGCCTGCAGGGTCCCAGCGCCCAACCAAGCATGGATTCCAGCATGCTGGCTGTGCTCCTGTCCTCTCCCACAGCGCCTCCTCCCCTGGGTACATGCGATGCCGTGACATGAATGCCTGGTCTGTGCAACAACTGATGCCACACAGTTCCCCCATCATCTAATCTCGCCAATGAACTGGACTTGCAGTATTTGGTCCTGTCAATGACCATCAGGATCGCGCGATCTCAGGAAAAACATTTAAGCCACAAATTTGCACCATTTGTTGAATCCGGAGAGGCTGCTGCAATCTAGCACTCTGCCATCCTACTGGACGAATGTGTTTGGGCAAATCCTCCACTGAGGCACCAATGAAACAAATATCTTAGCAGTTCAATACTGGAAAAACGCTTCCCACTGAATTAGCGCATCTTATGGAGTTTGGATGTTTTCCATCTGTATCCAATTATGAAGGTGTCAATCAAGTCTTCCATTACAGTATCACCAGGGTCTTAATGTAAATAGTAGAAAGAGCAACAAACTGTATGAAGTGCTGTTAGTTCTCCTGAGACTGATATGTTTGCACTCTTACAAAGTGCAGATTACTGTGGAGCTCTTTACTGCAGTTTACTGTACTTGGAAAAGTGTGTTCTGTGAATAATGATGTGGGAACAATGTCAGCTATGATGCCAAGTCTATGGTACTCCACCTACTTTCATGTGTGCTGTCATTTTACCCAGAAACTATACCAGACGTGAGAAATAAATATGGACCACGTTGCCTTAAAAATAATAAATAGATTTATTGTCACATGTACCAAGGTACAGTGAAAAACTTGTCTTGCATGCTGTTCGTATAGATAAGCACATTGCAACAATGCATTGAGGTAATACAAGGTAACACAATCGAGTTCAGAATAAAGAGCTACAGTTACAAAGTACAGTGCAGGTGGAAAATAAGATGCAAGATTGTAGTGAGGTAGATTATGAGGTCAAGATTCTGTCTTATTGTAAGAGGGAACCATTCAATAGCTTTATAACAGCTGGATAGAAGTCATCCCTGAGCCTGCAGATAAGGGCTTTCAGGCTTTTGAATCTTCCACCTGATGGGAGGAAGAGTGAAGAAAGGATGTTAGGGTGGGTGGGGTATTTGATTATGCTGGCTGATTATAGTATTGAAGGCATAGCTGTAATCAATAAGCAGTGGTCCAGAATAGTTATCTTTTTTCTCCAGGTGGTTCAGAAATGAATGTACAGCCAGGGAGATGGCATCTTCTATAGACTGGGTTGAGGTAGTCTGAGAGGCTGGAGTTAATGCATCTATGAGCAGCCTCTTCATGATGGTGGATGTCGGAGCTACTGGTATTAGTCAGTATGTTTCTCAGAATGATAGTGGTCTTTTTAAATGTTGGGAATCTGAGATTGAAGTAGGGAGAGGTTTAAAGTGTGTCTGCAAGTACCTTCAGCAGCTGATTTGCTCAGGATCTAAGGACACGTCCATGGACAAAATCTGGTCCAGATGCTTTACACAGGTTCACTCTCTGGAAGATTGATCTTACATCCAGAATGGTGACTACGGGTACAGTTGTATTGGAGGCTGTCAGGGTGGGTGGTGACATTCCAATCTCCTTCTGTTCAAAACATGCAAAAAATCCATAAAGCTCATCAGAAATAGATGTGCTTTTGTTGGCAATGTTGCTTAACTTTGTCTTGTCACCTGTAGATATAGCAGAGCTGATGGCTATTCTGGTACTCAATTTTGGACTATTGTCTCTTTGCATCCCAAATGGCTTTATGAAGGTGGTATCTCATTTTTTTTGTAAAGATCATAGTCACCTGATATGAATCGTACAGTTCTAGACATCAATAGGGAGTGGATCTCCCAGTTCATCCATAGTTCCTGGTTTGGGAACACCCAGATTGTTTGCTTTGGTACATCTGCTCTAGGTAATCATATTTCAACACTGCAATATTCCTTCATACACCGTTAAATGTTTCCAGTATTTTCTTGTATACGTACATGTACACACCCCAGTAGCCCTCCTGTAATTTCTCAAGTATTTCTCTCCACTATATCACTCAATTTGACAAATAATCCATTTTGGGTCACACTTATATAATATGAACTGTTGAACTTTGGCATTATTTATATTGGACACATACAGTTGTATTGTACCTTCTGAATTGTTGCACTGCCTCTGAAGATGATGAACAGCTTCAGCTATTTCATTTGTTTTAGCAAACCCATTGACATTGACTTCAGCCCATTTCAGTGATGCATGTGGGCTTCTGTCTGAGATATCTTTTGCCTCACAGATTATGTTGATGTTTATTTTGTGTGATCTCTGCCCTCCATAGTGCTGTGACATCCATTTTGAGCGTGTTATCTGGATAAGCTATTGACACCGAGTCTAGATATCCACCGCTTTCGATTATCCTCTTTAATACATTGGGTCACAAGTCAGTTCAGCATTGATTTTAAACCTTTTGGGCTTATTTATATGGGAAATTTATCACTGAAATAACACTTTGCTCTAACATAGTCCCTTTTATTTTAATTGTGACTGTTTAAAATCCATCAAGTATTTTCTGAGGTTTTGTAAGTGCAAAGTTATTCCAACAATTGTTATTGTATACTTAACATACTGAATAAAAGTGTTAAAACTTCCCTGATTTGAATACCAAACAAGAGAAAATATGCAGATGCTGGAAATCCTGAGCAACACACACAAAATGTTGGAGGAACTCAGCAGGCCAGGCAGCATAAGAACATGAGAAATAGGAGCAGGAGTAGGCCATCTGGCCCGTTGAGCCTGCTCTGCCATAAGATCATGGCTGATCTGGCCATGGACTCATCTCCACCTAACAGCCTTTTCCCCATAACCATTAATTCCCCCGCTATGCAAAAATCTATCCAACCTTGTCTTAAGTATATTTACTGAGGTAGACTCCACTGCTTTATTGGGCAGAGAATTCCACAGATTCACCACTCTCTGGGAAAAGCAGTTCCTCCTCATCTCTGTCCTAAAGCTACTCCCCCAAATCTTTTGGGGCCAAAACATTGACTGTACGTTTTTCCATAGATGCTGCCTGGCCTGCTGAGTTCCTCCAGCATTTTGTGTGTATTGCGCTACTTTGAATACTTGGCATTTAAGTACTTTATCAATTTACCATAACTCAGGACATTTGCACCTGATATTAAAAGGGAAAGAACTTCCTGAAGATTTTACAGATCTTGCATTGAATCACATCAAGAATTGATTGTATGTCACTAGAGATTAGAGAAATGCAACAAACATGGAGCCAAGGTTGAGCATTTCTTAACTGAGCTGGATTGCCACCAAATTTGATTATGAATCTTGTAACCACACAAGAGAAATAAATAATGGGAGTGATTTCTGAAGAAATGCAACGGGGAAAGAAGATCTGTAGTCCTGTGCAAAATTATTGGAACTTCATGAGTGCCAACAGATTGGAAATTTTCTGAAGAAAGCAAAAGTTCTGAATTTACAGAACACTTAATCCCAGTAATTCATAAGTAAATAAGGAGGAACTGGAGGTCATCCAGCCATTCAAATTTCTGCCATTCATCAACATTAAAGATAATCTTTTACCTTGGAAGTATACATTTTCCTGTAATACATAATCCCTAATTTCCAGAGAGCTATTAATCTCTATTCAGAAATAATTCAGTAACTGAATTTCTACAGCCCCCGAGGGAGGGAATTTCCAAGATTGCCCACCTTCTGAGTGAAGAAATTCCTCCTCTTCTCTGTCTGAAAGAGCATATGCCTGTTTTGAGATAGTAACTAGTAGCATTAAACCCAACAGCCAGAGAAACATTCTCACCGTATCTGTCAAACCCTGTAAGGTATGTTGCAAGTTTCAATGTGATCCTCTTTCATTCTTCTGAACTCTAGAGAACACAGGGTCACTTTCCTCTCGTATTACAAACCCATCGTCCCTCAAACCAGTCCAGTGAAACTTTGCTGCATTTCCTTTCATTCTTTCTTATGTAAGGAGCCCAAAATTGTCTTGGTGCATCAGGGCAGTGAAGACTTTTTCTACATTTCTATTGAAATCTTCCCAGACTATTTACCTTCCCAATCATTTTTATATCTGCATATTGACTATGTGATGTATTCAAACAAACCTATGTACCTTTGAGCATCAACACAATTCAATCTGTTGTGTTTCAAAGACAACTCTGAGATTTGAAGTTGTTCACAAAAGAAGTGACCACACATTTTGTTGAATTCATTCTACCGTGTCCTCACCCACTCCTTCATTTTGCCTATATTGTTTTGAGGATGCTTTACAATCTTCACTCTACTCACCATCCAACCAGGTTTCATATCATCAGCAATGTTGGAAATATGGCATTCAATCCTCTCAACCAAATCATTTATAAAGGTCTTGAAGGATTGTGTGGTAAACATCAATCCTTGAAGGAACCAACATGTCACTGTCTGTTTACTTGAAACGATACACGTATTCCCACTCCCTGCTTCCTGCTTTGTCACCAGTTCTCAATTTACCTCAGAGTATTGTTCACAATTCATGTTCCATAAGCATATTCATTGACCTCCTGTCCACAACCTACCAGGAAAAACCACACACACCATATCCACCAGATTCCTCTTTCAATGCTGATCACATTGGATCATATTTTCAAATAACTCTAGTAACATAAGAAACATAGGAATGTACAGCATATTACAGGTCCTTCAGCCCACAATGTTGTGCCGACCATGTAACCTACTCTAGAAACTGCCTAGAAATTCCCTACTGCATAGCCCTCTATTTTACTAAGCTCCACGTACCTATCTAAGAGCCTCTGAAAAGACCTCATTTTATCTGCCTCAACCACCTTTGCTGGCAGTGCATTCCACACACGCACCACTCTCTGTGTGAAAAACTTACCTCTGACATCCCCCCCCCCCCATACCTAATTTCAAGCACTCTTGAACGTTGCCCCTCAAGTCAGCCATTTCAGCCCCTGGAAAAAGCCCCCGGCCATCCACACGATCAATGCCTCTCATCATCTTATATACCTCTACCAGGTCACCGCTCAACCTCAGTCACTCCAAGGAGAAAAGGCCAAGTTCACTCAACCTTTTCTCATAGGCATGCTCTCCAATCCAGGCAACATCCTTGTAAATCTCCTCTGCACTCCCTCTATAGTATCCACATCCTTCCTGTAATGAGGTGACCAGATTTTCCAAATCTATGTTTATCCTGATCACTGTTCTGTTATTACATCCTTACAGATTCCATTCTTCTCCATACAACTGACATCAGGTTAAAATGTTGGAAACTCCTGTTTTCTTTTTCCTTCCTGTCTTATATAGTTGGGTAACTTTTCTACAGTGTTCTCCACAGAAGCAATACTAAAATCCTTCAAAATTCTGCTGTGTAGATAATCAAGTTCTTGGGACTTATTGTCTATCAAACTCACCAAGTTCTCTAAGACTATATTTTGGTGGATGCTTATATCTATCAGTTCGCCATGCAAGCTTGTCCCTGTTTGTGTCTTCTTCGGTGAAGGCTGACACAACATAACTACAGTCGGCCCTCCTTATCCGCGAGGGATTGATTCTGAGATCCCCCCCCCCCACCCAGATACCAGAAAACGCGGATGATCAAGTCCCTTATTTAACCTGTCTCAGTGCAGGTGGACTTTAGGACCCAGGGCAGCACAGGACCCGCCGCCCTCAGTGTTTGTGTTCCGTTGACTTATATTACCTAGTACAATGTAAGTGCTATGTAAATAGTTGTTACACTGTATTGTTCAGGGAATAATGACAAGAAAATAAGTCTGTACATGTACAGTACAGACACAACCATCGTAGATCTGGGAACGTTGATGCCGATTCTCCCGTGATCTTTAAGTTCTTGAGGCTGTAGCACTTTACACAGCCAGCCAGCCAACCCTAGCACTAACACTCCCACGAATTTCAGCTTCTTTCTGCTTTATTGTACGAATGCTCGATTCGTTTTTACCGACCTTACGGCCCAGTTCGGAATGCAACATGCCACTTTTCAAAAGATCTAATTTCTCGGCGACAGATAGCACTTTATGCTCCCTCTTAGCCTTTGAGGAATTGCTTTCACCACGTAATTGCTTTTTAGGAGTCACTTTTTCACAGAAACAAAGTAGCAAATAACCGAGACACAAGGTGAACAGTGCTCGAACAATGAGTGCTGGTGAGAGAACTTCCGGGTTTTCCCGATTCACGGTTGGTTGAATTTGCGCATGTGGAACTCGTGGATAAGGAGGGCCGACTGTATTTCTTTATTTCTTTGCTGTTTCTTTATTCACCCATTATAAATACTCTTTTTAAAGCAGCCTGTATCTGGGCTTTCTTTTTCTTTTTACATAGAAATTTACATCTCATAGCCCTCCTTTACTGAATCCTAAAATGCTGTACATTCTGAAGCTGAATGCTATTTCTGACAACCTTACAAGTAATTTCCTTTGATTTAATGCTGTCTTTTAATTTTTTTGACAACTGCAAATGAATCACTTTTCCTTTGAGTTATAAAAGGTTTTTTTTTGCATTGTATGCATTGTTCATTATAGTGCCTTCATTGCTTAACTATTATCAAAACTTTCAAAGTATTTTCCCAGTTAAACACTGACAAACTCTGACCTTCATAGTTCCCGTTTTAAGGATTTGAATTGAACAAAATCCCCTTCAAATTCAATTCAAACTTTTCAAACTTTTATGGCCAAAGTTATGTAAAAAGTCCATTTGGAAAGATCATGATTAACTCTTTCTTACATTGCCTCCTGGTTGGTTCCTCATTTCCAATTTCAATTCCTTTTCATGATTGCATTACTCCACAAAAAGTTGGACTGCCATGCAAGAGCTTGTCATTTCCATAAGACCATAAGATATAGGAGCAGAATTAGGTCATTTGGCTCATTTGAGCCTGCTGTGCCATTTCATCAATGCTGATCCATTTTCCACCTCAGCCCTAGTCTCCGGCCTTGTCCCTGTATCCCGTCATGCCTTGACCAATAAAGAATCTATCAACCTCTACCTTAAATATACATTAAAACTTGGTCTTCACAGCTGCCTGTGGCAACAAATTTCGCAGCTTCACCACCTTGTGGCCGAAGAAGTTCCTCCATGACTTTATTCTGGAAGGACACTCCTCTATCCTGGATGCTGAGTCCTCTGGTTCTAAACACTCCCATTATAGGAAACATCCTCTCACATACACTGTATCAAGGCCTTTCAGCATTTGAAAGATTTCAATGAGGTCGCCCCTCATTCTTCTGAATTCTAGTGAATATAGGCCCAGAGCTCATCAAATGCTCTTCATATGACAAGCCCTTCAATCCTGGAATAATTTTCATGAACCTCTGTTAAATTATATGTCAGCATATCTTTTCTAAGATTAAGGGCCTAAAAATGCTCACAATTCTCCAAGTGAGGCCTCACCAGTGCTTTATAAAGCCTCAACATCGTATCCTTGCTTTATATTTTTGTTCAAATGAATGCTAACATCACATTTTCCTTCCCCATCACAGACTCAACCTGAAAATTAACTTTTAGGAAATCCTGCACAAGGGCTCCTAAGTCTCTTTGCACCTCAGGTTTTAGAATTTTTTCTCCATTTAGAAAATAACAACCCTTTCATTTCTTCTACCGAAATGCATGACCATACACTTTCTGATACTGTATTCCATTTGCCACTTCTTTGCCCATTCTCCAAATCTTAGTCCTTCTGTAGCTTCTCTACTCCATCAAAGCTACCTGCCTCTCCACCTATCTTCACATTGTCCACAAACTTTGCAACAAACCCATCAATTCCATCATCAAATTATTGACATATTGTATAATCTAAAAAGAAGTGGTCCCAACACAGACCCCTGTGGAAAACCACTAGTCACTGCCAGCCAACCAGAACAGGTTTCCTTTATTCCCACTCTTTGTCCCCTGCCAATCGGCCAATGCTCTATCCATGCCAGTATTTTTCCTGTAATGCAATGGGCTTGTAACTTGTATGACAGCCTCATGTATGGCACCTTGGCAAAGGCCTTCTGAAAATCCAAGTACACAACATCAACCAATTCTTCTTTGTCTATGCTGCTTGTTATTTCTTCACAGAATTCCAACAGGTTTGTCAGGCATGATTTTTCCTGAGGAAACCATGCTGACTATGGCCTATTATGTGCCTCCAAGTACCCTAAAACCACATACTTAACAATCGATTCCAACATCTTCCCACCCACTGAGGTCAGACTAACTGGCCTATAACTTCCTTGCTTCTGCCTTTCTCGAAGAGTGGAGTGACATCTGCAATTTTCCAGTCTTCTGGAACAATTCCAGAATCTAGTGATTCTTGGAAGATCATTAATGCTTCCACAGTCTCTTTGGCTATGAATTACAGAACCCTGGAGTATATACCGTTTGGTCTAGCTGACTTATCTATCTGCAGACTTCTCAGTTTTCCAAAAGCCTTCTCCCTGTTAATGGAAACTTCACACACTTCTGATTCTTGATACTCTGGAAATTTCACCATATTGCTAGTGTCTTCCACAGTGAAGACTGATGCAAGGTACTTATTCAGCTCATCCGCCATTTCCTTGTACCCCAGCATTATCCTGTGGCCTCTGAATTACTTCCAGAAATTCCAGCTATTGCTGCTCTGCTGTCATCCCTGCTATTGTTATTTTCCAATCATTTTTGGCCATCTCGCTCTCATATCTCTGTAATTCCCTTTACTCCACTGTAGTACTGATACATCTGACTTTAACTTCTCCTTCTCAAATTTCGGGGTGAGTTGGATCATATTATGATCACTTTTCCCTAAGGGTTCTTTTTTTACCTTAAGCTCAACACCCAATCTAGAATGGCTGATCCCATAGTGGGTTCAACCATGAGCTACTCTGAAAAGCTATCTTAAATGCATTCTAGAAATTCGTCTTCTTGGGATCCGGCAGCAATCTGTTTTTCCCAATTTTCCTGCGGATTGAAGTGCCCTATGATTATTGTAAAATTGCCTTTTTGGCATGCACTTTCTGTCTGCCATTGTAACTTATAGATCACATCATTATTTCTGTTTGGGAGTCTGTATACAACTCCCATCAGGGTCTTTTTACCCATGCAGTTCCTGAACTCTTCCCTCAATGATTAAACATCTTCCGACCCTGTGACACCTCTTACTAATGATGAGAAAATCTGCAGATTCAGGAAATCCAAGTAACACACACACAAAATGCTGGAGGAACTCAGCAGGCCAAGCAACATCTATGGAAAAGAGTAAACGTTCTATATCTTGGATGAGAAACATCGACTGTTTACTCTTTTCTATAGATGCTGCCTGACCTGTTGAGTTCCTCCAGCTTTTTGTTTGTGTTAGCTCTGTCTAATGATTTGATTTCATTTTAAACTAGCAGAGCCACCCCAACCCCTCTGCCTACCAGCCTGTCCTTTCGATACAATGTGTATCCTTGGACATTAAGCTCCCAATTATAATCTTCTTTCAGTCATGATTCCATGATGCCTACAACATCATACATGCCAATCTGTAACTGTGCTATAAGTCCATCTACCTTATTTTGTATACGGTGCACATTCAAATATAACACCTTCATCATATATTCATCCTTTTTGATTTTGTCTACCTTTTTCATTGTAACTTGGCCTGTTGACTGCTGGGAGTCTCAGTACACATTGCCTTTGTTTGTAAACTAACTATCTCATCCTCGGCACTATCACTTCATTTCCCACCCCCTGCCAAATTAGTTTCAACCCTCCTGAACAACTCTAGCTAACTTGCTCGTGAGGATATTGGACCCCCTTGAGTTCCCTTTTATGGAGGTCTTACCTCCCCCAGAAGAGAGCCCAGTGATCTATAAATCTGAACCCAAGCCCCCTGCACCAGTCCCTCAGCCACACATTCATCTGCCAAATCATCCTATTCTTACCCTTACTGGTGCATGGCGCAGACAGCAAACCAGAGATTACTACCCTGGAGGTCCTGTTTTTCAGCTTTCTACCTAACTCCCTAAACACTCTCTTCAGTATCTCCTCATCTTATCTAACTATGTCTGGGTGCCAATATGCACCAAGACTTCAGGCTGTTGCCCCTTGCCCTTGAGAATACCATGGACCCGGCCCAAGGCATCCCTGATCCTGGCACAAGGGAGGCAACATATTGTGCGGATGTCTTTATCACACTGTCTTTGTTCCACTAACTTTGGAATCTCTTATCAACACTGCAGTCCCCTTCACCTCTTTGCTCTTCTAAGCCACAGCACCAGACTCAGTGCGAGAGACCCGGTCATTGTGGCTCTCCCCCTGTACATCTTCAGATATTATTGGCATTATCCTGAAGGTTACCATTGGTAGTTTGGTAAGTTTGTTGTAGTTATCTAGATCAGCAGTGAGTCCAAGTGATAGCATCTGCAGCAAGCTCCGTACAAGGCATGTATTCTTACTGACGTTATTGCAGTATCCTTGTGAGTTGCTGTCACATCTCATGAGCTTTAACTCATTGGATTTTCATGGAAGTGATGTCAGCATCAGAGTCATATTTATTATCACTAATGTATGTTATGAAAGTTGTTTTGTGGCAACAGCCCAGTTCAGGACATAAAAATCACTAAATTACCAAAAAAATAGTGCAAATGATGAATAATGAGGCAGTATCAATGGATCATTCAGAAATCTGATGTTTGAAAGGACAAAGTTGTCCTTAAAGCATTGAGTGTAGGGCCTCAGGCTCCTGTACTTCCTCTCAAAATGGTTGTAATGTGAAGAGGGTATGTCTTGGGCAGTGAGGGTTTTAATGATGGATGCCGCCTTCTTGACGCACTGCCTTTTGAAGGTGTCCTCAGTGGCAGGGAGAGTTGTGCTCATGACAGAACTGTCTGAGTCTATGACCATCTGTAGCCTCTTGTGATCCTGTGCATCGGAAGCTTCATACCAAACTGTGATGAAACCAGTCAGAATGCTATCCGCCAAAGATCTGTAGAAATTTGCAAGAGCCTTTTGTGACAAGCCGAATCTCAAACTTCTAATTAAATATCGCCACTGGCATACCTTGCTTGTGATTGCATCGATGTTAACTGTAAATAACTGAAATCCATTCCTTACAGAAAATTCATTTCTATAATGGCTTCTGCATTCTTTTCAGGATGACCCAAAGTGCATTGCAAAAAAATTACATATACTTTGAAGTGTAAACACTGCTTCAATGTTGGAGATTGATGATCATTTGTGTGCATCAACTTAATAAATTCCCATGAAGAAAAACATGGGGAATGTTATAATGTTGAATGAAAGGTGAATATTTGCCAGAACAACTTGCCAGCTTTCATTCAAAACGGTGCTGTGGGATCCACCAGAGACATCAGGCAAAAAGACAGGAACAATGATTGTTCAGCACTCCCCTCAGCACTGCACTGGCTTGTCAGCCTGGAGATTTTTGCTTAAGTCCCCATCTCTGAATGTCAAGTGAGCGAGCTGTGACTTTGCCACACCTGACAATATAAAGTTATAATTAAGGACAACACGTGGGGTATGCTTTCTACACTCATATCTAGCATTGAAAAAAATCCGGATTTCCTATGAGCTGTGCTGGCATCTGTGTTATATATAACACAAGCGAAGAGTTAATGTCTAACAGTTAATTTTTGGTTGATGGCAATCATTTGAGGGTAAATCAGGGTTTTCGAAAATAAACAGTTCCAATTGCTGAAGATTAATCATAATGTTACTAAAAGAAACAGTAAATGTAACCCTTGTAGGTATAGATAGAACAAGAGAAAAGTTAATGATATAACCATAATTATAGCAGATGTACTATTCGGTGGCTACACTTGAAAGCCCTGACTAAGCCAAATCTAATTATTTGTGTACAAGTTTGATAATGGGTCAAAGAGAAGAGTATGCTGTTAAATTTTGTTGCATGAGTTTTCTATTGATGTTGTCATTCAGCTTCATGTTTTGTGGCATACTGATAATCACAAGACAATATTCTTCTAATGAAATGGCAGTTTTCTTATCATTGTACATGACTAATGACTGAAACAATTCATGTGCACTGTGTCAGAGCCAGAGGTGTCCTATTCCTTGGAACATGAGAAACAGTAAAGGCTTGTCTAAAGAATCATAAAATCTCACAGTGATCATAATTGCCTTTTCTTTCATTGTCTTTCAGTGCTCTTTGATGACTGCAGTGGGAATGAAGGGCTGGTGTTTTCAATTTCTAATCCAGACTTGCGGGTTGAAGCAGATGGTTCTGTATTTGCTGTAAAAGATATGGACCTCACTATACCTGGATTCTACATCCAAGCAACATCTGTTCATGTGCAAGACTTGGTCAAAGTTCAGATTCTAAGAGAAGAAGATACTCGCAGTAGTACTTTGAAGGTAATAGTGTATATGCAGAATGAAAATACCATTTGGCTTGTTTAAGCCAAATTTTTGATTTTATATGTTTGAAATCTTCTATATTATCCCATATATCCATATAAATCTTTGAAAGAAGCCAAAAGATATTAGTACTGCTTCACATTTAACAGTCTACTACATGCAGAGATTCATTGTTCCAATGTCTGTTTTACAGCAGTGAATTAATGATGGAAAGAAAGAAGAAAATGGGAAGTCTTTAACAAAATCAGCATTTCTCCATATTTCACTGGACTAGTAGTCTTGAATTTTCCCTACAGTGAGTCTCAAGCTCACAAGCCCAAGGCAGAGATGATAGTTCTATGAACCAAGTCCATGAAAATGCCAAATAGACATTTCTCCCTGTGGGTGAAAAGAATGAAAGGGGTTAATGTCAGCAAATAGCTTTCACAACATTGCGTCCAGATATAATCGTATGGTCTGACACCAGTAGAGAAGCGGTTATTGGTGAACTCACAGTCCCCTGGGAAGACAACATCGATGAAGCCCATGAGCGCAAGTTAACCAAGTATGCAGAGTTAAAATCAGAGTGCAGAGACAGAGGGTGGAAGGTCTCATGCTGCCCATTTGAAGTAGGCTGCCGTGGGTTTATTGCGTTCACTCTCCAGAAGTGGCTGCGTGACCTTGGCTTCACTAGAAGAGAGATCAAGTCAACCAGCAGGGCTGTAGCTGAGGTAGCAGAGAAAGGATCCGCATGGGTGTGGACCAAGTATGTCCAGAGGGGCAGATAGTCAGACAGTGTACACATATCTTCCAAACCCTTCAGTAGTTGCATAGACACCTGAAGAGTAGACTATCTGTTGGATGGAAGTGACCAACAACTCTGATAGGCAGATGCCGAGTTTTTAAGCTCACCAGTGGGAATTGGTGCTTTAGCACTGCTGGCCCACCACCTCGAGGGAGTCTTGATCATAAGCGGGCCGAAACTCCTGAAGACAGGTGGCAGATCAACTGATGATCCCACCGATGATAGCACAGGACGGTTAACATCTTAGTCCACGTGTATTTTGTAACTCTTAACTTAGCTGTCAAGTATCCTGTTCAGATTTATAGAGTAAAGGTACAATAGGTAAATGGTAAGAGGTCTTGGCAGAGCGTTCAATAACAAAGGAACATCGATGTATATTAATTAATGCAAGGATTAGAGGGGAATTGATGAAAAATATTTCCACCTGAAGCACATTAGGGTCTGGATTCCGCAGCCTTGAGAATATAGCAAAGGAGAACCCTCATTACATTAGCGATGTAGTTGGATGTGCACTTGGAGAATTAAAACATATGCAATTGCAAACTGAGGGTAGAGAATCAGTAGCTCTATTCTCACCCAGCACGAACATGTTAAATTGGTTCCTGTATTGTTAATTACTCTAGTAGCTATTGAAATCATGCTACAGGAGAGGAAGTAGAGGAGTCTATGTGCTTGAAGCTTATAATGGGAGAACCTGAGACAAAGTTGATCCATTGTGCTAGAGAACAGTGGTAGGCGGAACTAATCAAATTATTGCAGTAGAGGAGCTCATCCCATGTACTGGAGGTGATGGAGGATACTGCAAAGAGGGGTTCAAAATGAGACGGTGCAGTAGAAAGGAATATCTTTGTGTTTCAGAATGATCCTGAAAGGGTGGACAGATTTAGCAGATGAAAAGGCAAGGTGCAACCCTGTCTGGTCTAATCGAACCTTTTGGCAAATAGCTAAAACAGTAGTCACAAATATCTCTTTGAGCCAATGTTCTTTTGATGTACAGGAGACCAGCTGTGAGCTGTACAAAAGAATGGTCAAAATAAAAGGATATTAATAGTGTAGCCCCCCCACCCCCCGGCTACCCTCAGGGTCGCTCGGCCCGCTGTCGTCTAGGGAAACAGCCTCGGCCCCAGCAAAGTGGATAATTCGTTTGTGTGGATGCTGTGTGAGGTACCCCACCCCGCCCAAATAACAGACAATACACCAGATACGATTAAATGATTTACAGTTTATAGATATTACTGGAACTATATAATTAAGAGAGAATAAAATATAAAAGGAAAATAAAAGGCGCCACACTTATCAAAGTTAAATCTCTTTGTGCACAAAAACCATTGGAGCTCAAGGACCTTTTTCTTCTCCTTGCGACCGCCTCGGACCACCTTGACCGGCCGCCTGGGACCAACAACGATGGTCGACCAGACGCTCCACACAAGTCCGTCTCCATCTCCTTGCCGAACGTCCCGCTCGGGGTCCGACCCCGTTAGCGGACTCACAGCACCTCATCCATCCTCTGTCTCGCTTTCCCACCTTCTGCCCTAAAACCCCGCGCATACAGTATCTTCAAATACACCAAAACCATAACAACTATCCCAATTGGTTAATATCACTCTCTTATCACAGTCTAAAGCAAAAACAAGCTGCTAGCGCAAACTTTCTCAGCGTTTAACACAACAAAGCCGCATTCCCCAGATTAACATAACAAAGATGCCATTTTAATTAGCCTCTGCATGTAACATAAAAGTCGAAACCCCCTTACAATAGGGATTATAGCATTAAGGGTAAAGCTGTGGATGTGCTGAGAAGATTCGTGCTGTTCTCTGTAACACTTCTTAGCTGTTCTTGGTGATTTGAATGCATATTTTAGATTAGATTAGATTAGATTCAATTTTATTGTCATTGTACCGAGTACAGATAGGAAGCCAATGAAATGCATTTAGCATCTGACCAGAAGTGCAAAGAATAGTGTTATTTACAAACTAATTGCGAATTTAAAAAAAAGTGCTACAGCACACAAATATAAAAGTACTGAGACAGTACAATACGGATGCAATACTGCTTAGCGCTGTGATGAGAGGTTCAGCAGTGTCACAGCCTCAGGGAAGAAGCTCTTCCTGTGCCTGCTGGTGTGGGGGCAGAGGCTCCTGCAGCACCTACCGGATAAGAAGAGAGTAAAAAGTCCATGGTTAGGGTGAGATGCATCCCTGATAATGCTTTCCGCCCTGCCCAGGCAACGTTTATGGTAGATGTTCTCAGTGGTGGGCAATTGGGAGCCGATAATCCGCTGGGCAGTTTTCACCACACGCTGGAGTGCTTTGCGGTCCGATACGTGACAATTGCCATACCACACTGAGGTGCAGTTGGTGAGTATGCTCTCAATGGTACAGCGGTAAAAGTCCGTCAGTATCCTGGGACAGAGGTGAGCTTTCTCGATGCTCCGCAGGAAATAAAGGCGTTGTTGCGCCTTTTTGATCAGGATGGAGGAGTTCAGGGACCAGGTGAGATCCTCAGAAATGTGGACACCAAGGAATTTGAAGCTTCATACATGCTCCACTACAGTTCCGTTGATGTAGATGGGGACGTGAGTGTGACTCCTGGCATGCCTGAAGTCCACAATGATCTCCTTGGTCTTCTGGGTGTTAAGGGCCAGATTGTTGTTGGCACACCACTCAGCCAGGTGCTGGACCTCGTCCCTGTAGGCCGTTTCGTCATCCCCTCTGATCAGACCAACCACCGTGGTGTCGTTTGCGAACTTGATTATGGAGCTAGAACCATGTACAGGAACGCAGTCATAGGTGAAAAGGGAGTACAGAAGAGGGCTCAGCACACAGCCTTGAGGCACACCGGTGTTCAGGGTGAGAATGGAGGAGGAGAGGTTGTCTAACTTAACTGATTGGGGTCTGTTAGTCAGAAAGTCCAAGGTCCAATTGCAGAGTGATAAACAAAGCTGGCGAAGTTTGGTGATCAGCTTGGAGGGGATCACAGTATTGAATGCTGAACTAAAGTCAATGAATAGCATTCTTTGCCAAATTTCTATATTTTTGGTACAGTAATAATATATGACCTGAGGAAAAACTTGCACTTGATGATGATCTCATTTAATTTCCACTTGTGTTTTGGAGGTCCCATGGAAGGAAAGTGCTGACATACCCACATTGATGCTGCCTTCACACAAAGGAGACTACCTTATGGAATGGGGAATTGGGCCCAATGACAGGGGTGTTTGCCAACTAAATTGATCTGTTTATTTAAAAAAATGGTGAACATGCTGAAAACCTGAAACAAAAACAGCAAATTCAGGAAAATCTTCACAGGTCAGACAGTATCTGGGAAGAGAAACAAAGGTAACATTTTGGTCAAAAAACACCTGTTAAAATCCTTAATCAGATTCTAATCTTTACCCTCAAACAAATTAAAAGTGTAGACAGATTATGATCCTGACGACTCTTGGGATGATGGACAAATTTTAAAGAGTCAAGGATTAGACTTGTGTTATGATTTAACAACAGACACAAAATGCTGGAGGAACTCAGCAGGTCAGGCAGTACTTATGGAGAGAAATAAACAGTCGACTATTCAGGCCAAGACGCTTTAGGACTGATGAAGGGTCTCGGAATAAATGGTGACTGTTTATTCCACTTCATTGATGCTGTGAAACCCGCTGAGTTCCTCCAGCATTGTACTTGTGTGTTAGAGATAAAGACTGAAGGAAGTGCTCAAAGTCCTCATTGAGTCTTGGGAATCTGTATTTTATTATTGTTGGAGGTTGAGAAGAACCATTCAAGGTGTTATTGAGAACCCAGAGAGTGTGCTTCAGGAGCATATGGAAGTCCTATACAAGTAGTGGAAAGAGTGCATCTCTTCACAAACTACCCAGCCATCTCCTGCCCCATCTACGGAGGAAACTGGTCCTCACATTAGCCACCTTAGAAACTATAAAAACTAGTGTGGAAGCAAGTCACTATTGATACTAAGGGACTGTTAGTGAACCAACCCATTTCCAACCTTCTGATGGAAGGAATGGCATTGATGAAGCAACTGAAAACTGTTGTGCCAAGAACTCTCTAAGGCTGAGCTAAAGTTTGTGAAATGCTTTCCACAATCTAATTGTGTAACCCTGCATCCAATTTTCCAGCACACATCCAAGGAATGAAACAAATGTAGAGAACTTCAGAAGCCAACATTTACAGAAAAAGATTCAACAAGCAGTATCAAAAGAGTCACCAGTTATTTTGTTTTCACTAGTGCTATTTGAAAGATAAATGTTGGCTGGGACACTAGAGAACGTGCCATTTTTTTCTTTGAATAATGCAATACATTCCGTTAAATCCACACAGGAGACTAGAGAATGCCGTAGTTTAAGATTTGATTCAGTAATGCATTCATCTGTCAGCTTATATTACACATTAAGTCCCAGGAGCAGAGCTTGAACCTATCTCCTAATTCAGATGAAAATGTTCCCATTGAGCAGTGGCCAATATCTTCAAATAGTATACCATGAAGAATTGCTAAATATTGTCTGGATCACATGATAAGTCCAGTTGTCTGCTATGACTGACTACATTCTTATTGGAAAGATAATGAGCAGCTTTCATTGAATAATGTTCGTCCTGATCAAATTCAGGGAAGATCATTGATAAAGTGATCAAAGGTGATTGTGTTAAAAAATCATAGAAAGTATTCTGCAGCATAAATTGTTTCTCCTACATTACACATGTAAGAGTCCCTCCATTTTTCAAGCTGGGGGTTTGGTTGCTATGGTGATGCTCCATCAATTGCCCATATACTACTTCAAAATTCCACTTTTAATTATTTTCACAATGTTTTGCCAATAATACTTTTGCTCAAAAAAGCCTTCAAAAAGAATGAAATGTGCAGATTATTTTTATGACTAAAATAGTTATTTCTCCTATCATGACATAGTTAAGTAATCATATGTCTTTAATCTTCCTCACAGCCTTGAATTATAGGGAATTTTTCACACCAGATCTTGGGCAGGCTTTGCTAAATGTAATGCGATGAAAAAAGCTCAGCATTGAAGTGAAATTAAGCACAACTTTTGGAAATCATTTATGTGAAAAACATACCTTGTTGTGCAGTCATATTCATCACTTTCTTTAAAATTACCATTTCTTTACATAGAGACTATTAGTTCCTCTGTACACAATTAATAACTATATCTTTGGATGAGAAGTGCTTTGAGAACAAGGATCAATTTTAGCTGCAGGTATAGTGGGTGAAAATTGTTCATTCAGGAGCTGAAGCAGAAGGCAAACCATCTGGATCTCTGCAGGGAGAGGGCCAGGAGAATTTTAATCTAGGACCCCATCTGCTTAGACCTGTCACTCCTCCATCTTAAACAGTGGAAGCAACAGCTGGTCAATGGACATGTGGGCTATGTTTGGTAGCACAAGATAATCACAGAAGTAACAGGCACTTGTACACAGATTATTGGTTGGGGCAGAAAGACATCCTGGAGCAGTTGAGGGTAATTATTTCTGTAGTAAATGAAAATTACATTAAAGCTGTAATAAAAGCAGAGTCTGCAGGCAACACAGTAGATCAACCAGTATTTGTGGAAAGAGAAACTGTTAATGTTTCAAGTTAGGAACCCCTCTTCAGAACTGGGAAAAAGAGATTGGTTTTCAGTCGTCGAAAAGGTGGTGGAGAGATGGCTAGAATAAAAAGAGTATCTCTGACAGGAGAACATCAAATGACTTGATGGGGGCAATTATAGTGACTGTTAATCTTGTCAGCTCTCCCATCTAAACATTTAAAGTAACATACAATTTCTATTGTGGCCTGGAGGAGTACTCCAAAGATGAAAGTCCTCCTGCAGTGCCCAAATTTGATCTAATAATTCAGTAGTAATTTTTACTGAACTGAGGTACAGTACTGTTGGTTAGTTCTCAATATTGCTCTGTATTAACAGCTACTTGGCCCTCAATTATTACAAAGGGGAAGTAAAATGGAGATACTGTTAATTGATTGATCAGTTGCATGGTCGCTCAGTTTTTGAGGATAGCCTGCTCTAGGCAGATTTACAGCTGCCCCATATTTTTTCCATTTCTTTATAATTGACTTAACTGTATTCCAAGGAATAGTCAGTGACTTGGAAATTTTCTTGAATCCACCTCCTGACTTGTGCGTTTCAATAACCTTTTCATGGAGTTGCTTGGAGTGTTCTTTTGTCTTAATGGTGTCATTTTTGCAGGATACTGACTCACCAGCAGTTAGATCTTTCCAGATACAGGTTTATTTTTACTACAATCAATTGTAACAGCATGACTGCACAAGGTCTCCAAAAACAATCTCCATTTAACTAATTATGTGATTTCAAAAGCCAATTGGCTGCGCTAATGATGATTTGGTGTGTCATATTAAAGGGGGTGAATACTTACATAATCAATTATTTTGTATTTTATATTTGCAATTAATTTAGATCACTTTATAGAGATCTGTTAAAGGCATTGGAAAACAAATAATATCTCAGGAGAAAATAAAACTTAGAAGTATAATAGCCATTTGATTAAAAATTAATTTTGAGATAATGTAGTGTTACAATCATCAATGATTCACACCTCAGTTGAAGTGTTAAAGTTATTGGGACCTGTAAGAAATGTTGCTCAACAAACATTGAACAGATCTTTCATTTTATCCAATGTCATAGCTAGAGAAATAAACTTCCCTTGTCAGCATCATCTTTCTTGTTAATTAACCGGCACAGAGAACATGCCGACCATTAAGAATCCACTTGCGTTAAACCCATTTTATTTTCCCCATTTCCCATCAACTGCCTCCAGATTCTGCCAGTCAAGAGGGCTAATTTACAGAAGGAAGTTAACCTTCCAGCCCACACATCATTTGGATGTGGGAGGAAAGTGGAGCCTCTAAGGAAACCAACATAGTCACAGGGAGAAGGTGTCAAACTCCACAGTCATTGTATGCATTGCCAACTGAAGAAGTGAAACTTGTTGCATAATTGCCACACTCTTCTGAAAGTCAACAATCAGTGCCAGCAATAATTCCCTGCTGGTGGCATAACTAATGATGGAGTCTGATTTAGCAAAATAATTGGTGTGAATTGTGAGGCTTCTGCTTTTTTAAAAAATTAAGTCAGCGTGATTCATCAGCGTGGTATATTAGCATGGTGCATTTGCTACACTTAAAGTCCAAATGGCCAAGATGGTACCAATCTGGGATATTTGAATAATGTTTTAAGTTGTTTTGCAAAGTTTTGCAGATTTTATTTTAGAAGTTAGAGTATTAAAGTACAAAAATTCTGGAAATACTCAGCAGGTCATGCAGCATCAGTTTTAGAGTCACAGAATGGCTTGTAAGTAGTTTCAGAACGGAAACATGAAATGTGTGAATAAAGAAAGGCTTTTCACAGTGCAAAGTGGTGTTTCTGTTTTGTAACTCCAGAAAATAATCAGAAGAAAATAATAGGAGCATGAGGTAACTCGTGTACTTAGTTTCTTTTCTTTAAAAAGATGCTCACATGTGAGGTGGTGGCGTAATGACGCATGCCATTCACTTACTTTTACATATAACCTGTAATGAATTATGTAAGCAACAATGTTTATTCAAACAATATTTACAATATAACTCAAATATTACTGGAATATTAAACACACCACACTCCTCCCTACTTATCTATAAACTCCAACTCAATATAGAATGCATCACAACTCAAATATGTAACATATTGCTCTCTAGTCAGCTTATGTATACAGTATACTATATAATACAACCACTATATTGACATCCACAGCATTGTATATTTTTAATTGGTCCATTCAGAACAAAAGATTGAATTGCTGTGGAGGATTTCTTATTCTTGTGGGATAAGGTCTTTCCCAACAAAGGGGGGGGGGGGGGGGGACTCTGCTTAGCCAGTGAGACTTGTGGCTGTGAAACATATCAGTTTCTGGGGCCTCCTCTGTGCTGGTTGTAGGAGTTGACTTTGGGATTGAAGGAAGTGGGCATACTGCAGTGTGATATGCAAGGAGAAAATTGGAGAGGTTCTGATTTACTGTTAGTGTAGTGTGTTCTGCTAACATTGCTCGCAGTGCATTCTTTAGACTCTGCACCAGCTTTCCACCACACCATTTGTAGCTGGGTGGCATGGTGCATATTCCACTCTTATTCCATTCCTTTTCAGGAATGACTGAAACTGTTCTGCACAAAACTGTGGTCCATTGACACTGACTAAGTGTTCTGGAACACCAGTCAGTAAGAAACAGCTTCTCAACACATCAGCACTGTGAAAGGGAGTTGAGGAGGCTATTTGGAACACTTCTGGCCACTTTGTAGCTGCATCCATTACTACCGAGAAACTTATACCCGTGAACGTTCTGGCAAAATTGACATGAATCCCAGGGATTGGAGAGGCACTGCTCTTGGCATCTTCTGGACATGTTGGCATTCTGAACAATGCATGGCAAGCTGCTCAATCTACTGATCTATCCCAGGCCAACAGACAAAGCTACAAGCCAATGTTTTCATTTTGACCACACCTCCTGTAGCTCTTCCAACAAGTTAGCTCTCAGCTTGAATGGTATAGCAACTCTCAATCCCCACATAAGATGACATCCATTAAGGGCAAGTTCATCACGTCGCTGGTAAAAATGTGGGAACTGGGATTTCTGCTGCACATTCCAGCCATTTTTGGTGGCTATGTGGTAGTGAGACAGTGTGGGATCTTTTCTGGTTCCCCTTTGGATCATCTTTGCCATAATAGGAAGATTTTCAATTTGCATTAGGAAGAATATGTCAAGAGGAATGTTCTCTGTTGTAAATTTTTCGGTTATTTCCTTTTCCATGGGTAAATGGAATAATCCATCAGCATTTCCATGATTAGTTCTCCTCTTGAATTCAGTCTTGGAATTGTGCCCTCCAAGAAACAGAGTCCATCTCTGCATTCGTGCTGCTGTTTGTGGAACATCTGTCTGTGGATTACAATGGACACTTCTGGTTGATGATTGTTAATGAAAGTAAACTCTCTCCCATACGTACTGGTTAAAATGTTTTACACTCCAAACCAGACTTAAGGCCTCTCTGTCAATCTGTGCACAACTTTTTTCTGCAGCGGTAAAGGAACACGATGCAAAGGCCATAGAGCATTCATTTCCAGCACTCAAAACATAAGTCGGAGGAGAACATGTTACATGACTGCACCTAACCGTAAGGCATGCTGTCACAGGGAAGCTTCACTGGCTGATGTGGATCAAATTGTGTGAGTATAGTGTCTGTTATCACCATTTCCTTCGTCTTTTGGAAAGCCTCCTTATACTGCTCTGTCCATTGCCATTTCTTCCCGTTCTGTAGTAAGTGGAACACAGTAGCTGGGTTTGGCAATGACCTGTTATAGTAATTGACAAATCCTAAAAAGGACCACGACTGTGACATGTCCTTTGGCCTTGAAGCATCCACCACTGCTTGTGTATACTTGTGCGTCAATGGTGTGGCCACAGTAAGTGATACTTGGTTTAAAGAATTCACATGATGCGGCATGCTCTGAGCCTATAATCTTCTAATCTTTTAAGCATTGTCTTGAGATTTTGGAGATGTTCCCTATCATCTTGACCAGTAACAACGATGCCATCCAGGTAATACTGAGTGCCTGGGCAGCCTTGCAGCACTTGGTCCAGAGCTTTCTGCCAGAGTACAGGTGCAGATGCTACTCCAAAAATAAGAATATTATAGCAGTAAAGGCCCTTTTGACTGTTTATTGTGAGAAACACTTTGGAGTCTTCGTCCATCTCCACCTGTACGTAGGCCCCAGCTAAATCCACTTTGCTGGAGTGTTTCCCTCCAAAAAGATTTGCAAAGCTGTCCTCTATCTTGGGTAGAGGTTACTGATTGACTTTCAGTACTGGGATAGTGGTAATCTTAAAATCATCACAGATCCTGACAGACCCATTCTTCTTGGCTCCTAGGACTTCTGGCTGGAACCATGGGCTCTCCTCAACCTTGGAAAGACTTCTTTCAGCCTCCATGTGATATAGCTCACTGGCCATTTTATCATGGATGATATAAGGAATGGGCGAGGCTTCGCAAAACTTGGGTGTGGCATTTTCATTTAACACTATTTTACCCTTGATGTGTTTGAGTTTTCCATTGCCATCCTTGAGTACTGCAGTGGCATCATCCAACATCTTTCTTAAATTGCTTACAGATGACTCTTTTGCAGGGGATACAGTATACCATGCAAATGGTGGATGGATTTTCAATCAAGTTGTAGTTGTCTCAGCCATTCATCACTCCACAATGTTGGCCCTCTGGTTTTTACCACATTCTGCTACGAATGTCATTCCCACAGGAGTTATCTTTTCTCCAGTTGGATATCTACAGGCTTCAGTTCACTATCTTTGAAATGTTGTTCAAACTCATTTTGTGGAATGACTGAAATAGCTGAGTCGGTGTCCAATGCCATTTTAATTAATTTGCTGTTCATTTCAGGAGTAAGCCATATTGTTTGTCTTTTGTTAGTTTTCACATTGAAAATCGTAAGGCCTGTGTCACTCATTATAGATCATTTTCATATTTTTCATCAACAGCATGCTATTTAGTGTTCTTTTTGAAACTGCAACTTCATTTTTTATCTTTTTTCTCTTCTCTGTGCAGTCCATTTATTTATATCTGCCCAGCATGCTCTTTGTTTTTGTTGCATTTTCTGCAAATTTTGTCTTTAAACCTGCTTTGGTCTGGTGTATAATTCAATTCACTTTATTTTCCATGAAGAACTTTGTTTGTGCAGTGGTAAGGACAACACGACAGGACTTAAGATGCACAACACCACACTGCATATAGTTAAACACAGTATGAAATACTCACAATAAATAACAAAATACACATAATAAAACTGACAGTTTTTACTGTCACAGATGCTATGCATACTATATTTTCAAAATTGGGTGTTGAGGAGGCAAATGGAGGAAGGCACAAAACTGAATAAAGCTCTTTTGTTTCTGATGGTCAGCGGCCGTAGCAGGATCCAGATGGAATGAGAGTGTTGTATGTGTGAAATGCTTGTGTAATGTCCTCTATGATTTGTTGAGCCTTCCTTATTGTCCATCTGTTATGGATTCTGCTGAGGGATTCTTGTTCCTAGCCAATGATTTGACTACTTATTCTGACAATTCTGTTGAGTGGGCTGAGGTTGATGGTGCTCATTGCTCTGAACCATGTCGTGATGTTGTAGGTTAATATTGATTCAATAAAGCATTTATAAAATGTCTGGAGAATCGATGGCTGGACCTGAAGTTTCTGTATCATCCTAAGGAAAAATAGCCATAATTGGCACTTGTAGAGTCTCAATCCATCATTGGTCTTAAAGGTGATTTTGCTACCTATAGTTGTGCCGAGGTACATGGATTCTCCAACAGGCTCTATCGACTTATTTCCAGGTTTGGGAAAGTGTACTGTTATTTTCTAAAGTCCACTACCATTTCCTTAGTTTTGCTGGGGTTCAGTTCTGGTTGTGCAGCATCCAGCAAATTTATTGATATTTTCATAAGGTTGCTGTTTTACAAGTTACAATTTTGTTCACACTCACTTTCATTCCTGGCTGCAACTCAGTTGTGTCTCTACCTGTTTCCACTGATACATGATTTCAACTATTCTTTTACATGTGAATTGTGTTTCAGTTAGGAATCATTTTTGAATGCTTTGAATCTTACAAGATTCCACAAACTAAATGATCTCTCAGTGCATCAAGTCAATCACTGAACTGATAATGTTCAGATAATCTTCTCAATCAGCTAAGTAAGCTGAAATGCTATTCAGCGCTATTATGTTTTGTAACTCCTGAAATGAATTGAGAAAAGACCATGGGGGCCCAGGATAATTCGTGTACTTAGTTTCTTTTCTTTACTAAAGCACTCACATATGACATGGTGGCGTAATGGCACATGCCATTAACATACTTTTACATATAACCATAAAGAATTGTGTAAACAAAGAATGCTTATTCAGGCAATATATTTACAATATTACTCAAATTTTACTGAAATGTTAAATAAGGTTTGTTCTTCGTCATCGATGAAGACCTCGACTCCATTAGTACTTTTTACGAGGCTGAGTTGCTAGCTCGACACTCAACCCAGCATGGATGGAAAGCATGCCTGGGAGCAGCTTGACTGGATTCAAACTCGGGAACCTTCGCTCCTGGAGTTTGGCGCTGACATCACTGCACCACCAGCTGGCTGATGGTGTCGAGACTAGCCCTTGATTTGAATTTAAGTGAGGGAGAGTTCAGCAGTGTCAGTCTTGTTCTCTCTTCCCAATTCCCATCTGGATCCAGTGGCAAGACAAGAGTCGAGATGACTGGAGATGGGACTAGGTGCGGTGGATGACCAGGATATCAACTTCTGTGTCTTGTCGTGCTCTACGCATTCCATGATGCTTGCAAAGACCACCTTCTTGACCGTTGGACCTTAAATTGGTCTCATCTGCTTAATCCGCCGGAGTCTGTCTTCACATGCCGGGATAGACAGCTCCCTATCTCACCAAGGGTTTGAGACCCATCGGCCACCCTCACCTGGTTTAGCCGGCTTGTGAAAGCTATTGCCCGGGATGTGGCTGCTGTCGCATGCAAACAGCTACGAGAAGCCACAGGTGAGAGCTGAGTTCCAGGTGGGGACCAAAGATGGACAAACCACCCTGAAAAGGATGTGACATGTTCCCCTGCCAGAGGTGCTACCCCTCCCTGACACCCCAGACACCCCAGAAATATTAAATACACTACAAGAGGTGGCTGGTGTTGTTTCACATTGATTCATGCAGGGACGTCAACTGTTCACAATGCATTCAGAGTCTAGAATGAGAAGGAAAGTTTCTAAATTTGCAGATATGTACAGTATTGCTAACTTGGTGGATTAATCATTGTTGTGGACATGAATAAATTTATAGAAGGAGCAAATAACTGGCAAGTAAAATTCAATATAGATGAATGTAGCTCTGTATATTTTAGTAAAAAGGAATAGAGAGGCGCATACTACTTAGAAGGCCGGAATCTAAGGTAGGATAAAGGAATTAGGGAATCACAGAGTACTTCACATCACCCACAATAAGTTTCTCCATGCGTTAGCAAGGCTATAAATAATTCAGATGAAGCACTAGGATTTGCGTCTAGAGAGGTATTTTAGAAAGTAGGGGAAGTGTGCTAATTATGTATCAAATCTTGGTTCGATTACTCCGAGGTTACTGTGTACAGTTCTGGTTGCCGTGCAATAAAATAATACATAATCACTAGAATGGAATCGGAGATTTACAAGAATGATACAAAAAAAATTAGCAAGAAAGGCCAGAGAGACTTTTCTGGGTGAAAAAAATGAGGACTAAGGAGTGACGTAATGGAGCTTTTGATAGAGTAGATGAAAAGGAAATTATGTGGGGTGTGTATAACTGAACACCATTGGTTTGAGGTGGAAACCAAAAATCCAGCAGGTGATACAGAAGCATCTTTTTTTCATTCAATGAATGGTGCAAATATGCAATTTGCTGCCACAATAGGTAGTTAATGAAAACTTCTTGCATGTGTTAGCTGGCAAACTGGGCAAGTATGTAAGGATTTTAATATTCAGGAGATGAAAATCAGGATGAAGCACTGTGCTAACTTTCATGTTCTGATGTTGTGCATTATACATGTGCAATCCTCTCAGTAGGAAGTATGTGTACTTAATTGAATACACTAAAAGGCAGCATACAGGACTGTTCACACCATTCATTGTGCTTTTCTGCCACAAGTGTTGTTGAAAAGTTACATCTCTGCTGTCCTGCATACTCCTGGGGAATTCAATTGAGAAACCCAAACTCTTACAACACCCTGCAGCAACATTAGAAAGGAAATAAAAAATATATTTTTAAAATTAAATTAAATTTCTCCTGAAAGCTGTAGTTTTCAAACTACAAAAAGGAGAGTTGTATTAATTGGACAAGTTTTTCAAAGAACTAACAATCGCATGATGTTCTTAATGACCCTTTTCTGTACTGCACAAGTTATAAGATGCACGTAGGACATTTAAGTTACTTATCCTTCAGAAAATGCATGCAACCATTTCTTCCCTTTGTAACTCTGTAATTAACATATGTCAGCTAATCCATTTGTAGTGCCAGTTATATGCCCAGATGGTTGTTTGAAAATCTACTCATATATTTTATATTCTTGTGGTTTCTCAGCATGAATATCGTTTGTGCCAGATTGTAAGTGCGGTGTTAATATCATGGTTTGGGAACAAGTTATATGCCCAGACAAATTTATTTCAAGACTTTTGAAAGATTGCTCAGTCTGTCACATTTGTTCTGTGTCTAGAGGGAAGCTCTCAGATAAAGTCTCATGTTTTAAAACACCCTGGCAAAAATTAAAATGACCCATTTTAATTTACTTCTAGTGTTACATTAGTCCCAATAGATCACATTGATTTATATAATCTGTTTTTGATTTAAGTACACCTGTTCCTGAGGTATAAACCAAAGTTCAAAAATAAATCTTTCACTTAGAATCTACAACATTTTATTTTGCAAAAGGAAAGTCATTTGAATTTGTTTGGTTTGATCTTGAAGCTCCTGAAATGTTACGGTTGTGATTTGTTAAGTTATACTCAAAAGCTTGAGGATTTGGGGAAAAAATGTTAATTTGTGTTTCTTATCATACCTTTCCACACTGTTGAGTGTTTGCACACATACTTTGGATGTATAGTACAGTTGCATTAGCGTGATAATAGGCTTGCAGCAATTTCCATGGTGACAACCATTTTAACTGGGGTCACAAGTCACTTAATTAAAAATAAATGGTTTGTGAAGAAGTGTGGGGCAGTAATCATTGAACTCAGTGTCTTTGCAGCTTAGTTATTTGATTTTATGATTATTTCTAGAATTTATTTATAACATTTCATCAATTTGCTATGAGCAATGAAATCCATTGAGATTCAAAGAAATGAGAAAACACTGGAAATGAAAGTAAACTAAATGTATGGTCTGTCAACAATCTGTTTATTTGGCCAAGGGGCTAAACATTCAAAGTGTTCAAGAATAAGGATCAGGACTTTCCTCCTGGGTGACACATACTCTTCAGTTATTCTGAAGGATTTTTATGTAATTTATATTGAGTAAGTGGAGATTCTAGAGAGGATTCAAAAATATATAGGTCTAAAATGTCTTCACTCAGACGGTTGTGAGTATTTGGAGTTTTCTTGCCCTAAGGGGTAGAACAACTCTTCATTGCATTCAAAACTGATATCAATAGTCCTCGGGAAGTTGGAGGACTCTAGTGAAAATGGTGATGAGGCAGAAGATCAGCCATGGTGTAGTAGAATGGTGGAGCAGACTTGGGGAATCAGATGGTTCTCCTACTGTTCCCACTTCTCTATATAATTTTCAGATATTCATGATTTAAATCGCATCAAATTTTACATTACATCATTTTAACAGGAATAGTTAGGATTTTTTTTCTCAGGTTTGCTGCCTTCTTTCTTGATTTTTCAACATCTTGCACTGATTGGAATATGCTTCTCAGCTACTGTGCTATGTGATACGGGGTACTGGTTGAGAAATGACCGCTTTCTTCCTTTACTTGGAGATGTCTCTTGGATCGCAATGTTACAGTTCTGACCCACAGTTTGACCTATGACACCAATGGAAGAAGTCACATGACCCCCGAATTTCTCAACACACCAGGTGTCCTTCAGATTGATCTATTTATTTATTTGCCATGCAAGTTGTGAAAAGGGTGATGAGTTTTCTGCAAAACTCTGTGACAAAATCCAGATGGCATTAGGACCATGAGGAGAAGCATATTTTTCTTGCTGTGATTGAGGGAGGGCCCCATTGAAACCTTCAACCCTAGTGCTAGATAAGAGCTCAGCGGGAAGACAGTCACTTCAATTAAGCCTGTCAAAAATTATAGTAAATGGAGGAGGTTGTTCCAAGGACTGTGATGTGTAGATAGGATAATTAGAGGGCCTGTGATATATTGCAGTGATGAATGGTCTTTCTGAGGGAAATCCCATACAGTCCCAGTGTACAATATTTGTCTTTGACATGAGATGAGCAAATACTAAGAAAAAAACACTTTAATAATTCCAGTTGAAGTAAAGAGTAGAATTAAGAACTGAGAAAACAATGAAGATGAAAGTAAACTAAATGTATGGATTGGTCTGTCAACGACCTGTTTATTTGGCAAAAGGACTGAACATTCAAAGTGCTTTGTTAATTGCTATCCTGTGGTGATCGTACATGGTCAAAGGAGAATGCATCATAAATTTCCACATGACTTTCATTTCTCCCTCAAGGTTATCCTTTGGCTTGCGCAACATCATTCATTATATATCCTCTTATTTTTCTTCCATTTGCAAGATCTTATAATTTTCAAATTGAAGGTCATTAACAAATTCTGATTCATGCAATATTAGCTGGATCCTGCTGTAATTCTATAACTGCTCTGGCAAGATAAATTTTGGCAAAATAAATTTTGGCAATTTATTTCATGCTGCTGCAGGGATTGGAAGGGGCAAAGTGGTACAGTCTGTTACTAGGGACCCTCCCGGTTCTTTAGCTTTGTTACAGCATTGAATGTAAAGCTTTCTTGGCAGCTTTGGTGTAACAAGTTTGTTGTTGCTGTTTTGTATGGCATTCACACATCTAATCTGTCCGTTCGGGAGCTGGGGTTGGATTGATCTTCATTTGGCATCTTGTCCACAGCCGTTCCAACATGGGTGGCCCTGAGTTGGCATTGCCTGATGGAGTCCTTGAAGCACACAAAGCTCAGCACGACATCAATGTATTGATCCAGATCATGGAAGGGTACAACATATGAGGGAGAATCGGTATTTGAATTTATTCTGCATGAAATTTGCAGGTTCGATATGAGCACACTCTCACCCGTATCAATACTACTGAGGTGGACGTAATTGAAAACTTCATGCTCATAGCTGTAAACATGATTACCAATCTGTGCTGTTCTATCCATATAGTCTCCATGCCAAGAAAGTACACCAATGTCTCTACCTCTTCAGTAGGCTAAAGAAATTCTGCATGTGCCTGATGACTGTCACCACACGTTTGTAAAAGGGGACCATTCAGTAGTCTTATAAACAGTAGTATCAAAGCCAACATTAGTTTGGTAGTATGACTTCAAGCTTTTGTACCTTCTACCTGATGGACAAGGCAGAGAAGAGAGAATGAATGCTGCAGGAAATGTCTTTGATTTTGGCCTCATTCCTGAGACAGCAGGAAGTGTATACAGAGTCAATGGAGGGGAGGCTGGTTTTTGTAAAAATTCTCATTTTTTTCAATCTTTCAGTGATTTATCTATCTTCACCTGAATATATCTAATATTCTAGCCTCCAGCAGCTTCGGAGCAGGGAATGCTAAGGATAAGAAATTTCTCTGCTCAGTTTTTTAAATGGAAGTTCCTTATTTTGTAGCTATGATCCCTGACTTGTTGCTCTTTCACTAGCCTCCCAAATAACCACATCTGTATCAGGGCACTGAGCTGCAGCTCCTCAGAGAATGTATTAAGGAAATGGAGCTGCAGCTCGATGACCTTTCACTCATACAGGAAAATGAAGAAGTGATAGGAGCTACAGGGAGGTAATCACCCCAAAGTTGCAGGATGCAGTTACTTGGGTGACTGTCAGGAGAGGGAAAGGAAATGGGCAGCCAGTGCAGAGTAACCTTGTGCTTGTTCAAAGTAAATTTTGTAATCGAAGTACATATATGTCACTATATACAGCCCTGAGATTCATTTTCTTGTGGACATATCAATAAATCTATAGAATAATAACCATAGCAGAATCAAAGAAAGATACCCAACTCAGGCGGTCAACCAGAGCGCACAAGACAGCAGATTGTGCAAATACATAAAGAAGAAATAATAATAAATAAATAAGCAATAATCATCAAGAACATGAGGTGAAGAATCATTGGAAGTGAGTCCATTGGTTGTGGGAATGTTTCAATGATGGAGCAAGAAAAGATTATTCTCTGTAGAGAGGTCGACTAGTGAGAGGGGAGCTGGAGCCAGCGGGTCTCTGGCACCGAGTCTGGTGCTGTGGCTCAGAATGGACGGAAAGAGAAGTTAGTTAGTGTAGTGTAGTTAGTGTAGTTAGAGGAGCAGACATAAGATTCTAAGAATGTGAAAGACACACCTGAATGGTATGTTGCCTCCTAGGTGCCAGGGTCGGGGACAACTTGGGTTGGGCCAACAACATTTTATTGGGGGCGGTTGATCAGCCAGAAGTTCTGTTACATATTGGTACTCGTGACATGGGTAGGAAAAGGGAGGAGAGAATTTCGGGAGCTGGGCAGAAAGCTGAAAAGGAGGACCTACAGAGTAGTAACCTCTGGGTTGCTGCCTGTACCATGCTATGGGTAAGAATAGAATAATCTGGCAGATAAATGTTTGGCTGAGGAACTGGTGCAGGGGGCAGTGCTTCAGATCTCTGAATCACTGGGATCTCTTCTGGGGAAGGTTTGATCTATACAACAGGGAGAAGCTACACCTGAGTTCAATGGGGACTAAAACTCTTACAGGCAGGTTCTCTGGACCTGTTGGTGAGAGTTTACATTAATTTTGCTGAGAGATAGGGCTCAAGATGGGACAGTTGATATACATACAATCAGATGCAGCATGTAGTGAGTTTGTCAGGAAGGACAATAGTAAGGAAAAATTGTAGTTTGTGGGATGAGTTGCAGTGCAGCATGGGGACAAAATTGAAAAGGGTGATAAGTACAGGACTGAAGATGTTATATTGGAATGTACGCAGTATATGGAATAGATTATCTTGTAGCGCAGTTAGAGATTGGCAGGTATGACATTGTGGTAATCACTAAGTTATGGTTAAAGGGAAGTTAAAAGCTGAAAGATACTTAACATCCATGGAGACACATTGTATCAAATGGATAGGTAGATAGGCAGAGGATTTGGCGTGGCTCTGTTGGTAAAAAATGCAATCAAATCCTTAGAAAACGGTAACATAGTATTAGAAGATGTAGAAATCTTGTGGGTGAAGTTCAGAATCTGCAAAGATAAAGAGAGCTTAATGGGAGTAAAGTTGAGGCCTCTGAACAAGTAGTCAGTTTGATAAGGGAGATTAAGGTAAAGGAACCCTTAGGAGACAGTGATCATAATATGACTGAATTCACCTTGCAATTTGAGAGGAAGAAGCTAAAGTGAGATGAATCAGAATTACAATGGAGCTAAGGGAATTACAAAGGGAAGAGAGAAGAGATGACCAGAGTTGATTGGAAGAGGACACTAGCAGAGATGATGGCAGAGCAGTAATGGCTGGAGTTTCTGGGAGCAATTTGGAAAGGGTAGGATAGATACATCCCAAAGAAATAGTATTCTAAAAGCAGAATGTTGCAAACGTGGCTGACAAAAGAAGTGAAAGATAATATAAAAGCTAAAGAAGGGGCATATAATAGAGTAAAAATTAGTGGGATGTTAAAGGATTGGGAAGGTTTTAAAGACAAAAAGAAGCATCTAACAAAGCCAGAAGGAGGGAGAAGATGAAACTCAAGCATAAGCTAGCCAATAATATCAAAAAGGATACCAAAATGTTTTTTCAGGTGTATGAAGAGTATAAGAGAGACAAGAGTAGATATCAGGCCACGGGAAAATGACACTGGAGAAGTAGTAATAAGGGACAAGAAAAAGGCAGATGGACTGAATGAGTATTTTGCACACATTCTTCACTGTGGAAGACACCAGCAGTATGCTGGAAGTTTAAGAATGTCAGGGGGCTGAAGTGAGTGCAGTTGCTATTACTAGAGAGAAGGTGCTTAGGAAGCCAAATGGTCTGAAGGTAGATAAGTCACCTGGACCAGATTGACTACAAATGGTTCTGAAAGAGGTAGCTGAAGAGATAGTGGAGGCATTAGTAATGATCTTTCAAGAATCACTAGATTCTAGCATGGTTCTGGAGGACTGGAAAATTGTAAATGACATCCCACTCTTCAAGAAGGGATGGAAGAAGAAAGAGGGACACCATAGGCCAGTTAATCTGACCTCAGTGGTTGGGAAGATGTTAGAGTCAATTGTTACGGATGAGGTATCAGGGTACTTGGAGGCACATCTTAAAATAGACCAAAGTCAGGATAGTTTCCTTATGGGAAAATCTTCCCTAACAAATCTGTTGGAATTCTTTGAGGAAATTACAAGCAAGATAGGCAAAAGGGAATAGCTGGATGTTGTGTACCTGGATTTTCAGAAGGCCTTTGACAAGGTGCTGCACGTGAGATTGCTTAACAAAATAAGAGCCCATGATATTACAAGAAAGATACTTGCAAGGATAGATGATTGGCTGATTGACAGAAGACCAAAAGTGGGAATAAAGGTGTATCGCTTACTGGTTGGCAGCCGGTGACTAGTGGTGTTCCGCAGGATTCAGAGTTGAGACTGCTTCTTTTTACATTATATGTCAGTGATTTGGATGACATAATTGATGGTTTTGTGGCCAAGTTCACTGATAATACAAAGATAGGTGGAGGAGCAGCTAATTTTGAGGAAGCATGGAGGCTGCAAAAGAACTTAAACAGATAGGAGAAGGGGCAAAGAAGCGGCAGATGGAATATTGTGTAGGGAAATATATGGTCATTGACTTCCATAGACAGAATAAAAACAGAGACTATTTTCTGAATGGGGAGAAACTTCAAAATCCCAGGTGCAAAGGGATTTGGGAGCTCTTGTGCAGGATCCCGTGAAGGTTAACTTTTGGGTTGAGTCCATGGTAGGGCAAATGTGATGTTAGCATTCATTTCAGGAGGACTAGAATATAAAGGAAATGATTAAATGATGAGGCGTTATAAGGCATCAGTGAAGCCTCCTTTGAATATTCTGAGCAGTTTTGGGCCCCTTATCTAAGAAAGAATGTTCTGACATTGGAGAAGGTTCAGAGGAGGTTCAGGAGAATGATACCGGGAATAAAAGGGTTATTGTATGACGAGCATTTGATGGCTCTGGAATTTAGAAGAATGAGGGGGGGTGGGGGGGATCTCACTGAAACCTATGAAATGGTGAAAATGTTAGATAAAGAGGATGTGGAGATCATGTTTCCTACAGTGGGGGAGCCTAGGACCTGGGGCAGTCTAGGACCAGAGGATGCAGCATCAGAATATAGGTATATCCATTTAGAACGGATCAGAGGAGGAATTTCTTTTGCCAGAGAGTGTTGAGTTTGTGGAATTTATTGCCACAGGAGGCTGTGGAGGCCACGTCACTGGGTTTATTTAAGGTTAAGGTTGATTAGTTCTTAATTAGTCAGGTTGTGAAAGGTTACTTGAAGAAGACAGAAAAATGGGGTTGAGAGTGAAAATGGATCATGATCAGCAGTCATGATGGGCTGAATGGCTTAGTTCTGTTCCTATGTCTTATGAAATGAATTATGTTCATTGGAAAGCTGCATCATAACCCAATATCCGCGTGGAGGTCTAACTGTATTACTGGCTACTATTTAATGGCTAAGCTTTATGGGTAATCTTTACCAGTGTTAGGAATAGATTATTATCCTTTTATTTTAGTCAATATTTTTATTAATTATCCCCACGGGGTGTATCCACTATGCAGCAGAAAGATGGCAGATTTCTTCACAAGACTGAAGAGACAGGTGATCCCAGTTCAGGGAGCAGTGAATATGCTGCAAATGATCTTGAGCTCACTGGATTAAGGAATGGAAGAAAATCAATCAAGATTCTTGCAAGTGATAGATACACAGAACTCTGTGCCAGAAATGTGCCAGACTGAACAAAATTAGACATGACTGTAATGTTTTGCTCAGCTCAGCTAAATAGCTTTGTACTGTTTCTGTAATTCTAGGAGATACAAGCGGTATTGGGAAGGCTGGAATTAATTGCTTGTGAGAAGATTGTGATGGAATATAACTCAGATACTATTTTGTCCTTCTATTAAGTGTGTTCCACAGCACTGCTTGATGGAGATGTCCTTGAAAAAAGTGCTAATATTCAAACAAACCTTTCTGTGACATTGTGCTACTGAAACGAAGATGAATCTATCATGTTATCCCTGCAGACCAATCTTGCACAAGTTCCAGGATTTCTTAATGCTTGTCAGGAAATGCATCTCCTCATTGTTGATGTTCTCCCTGGTATTCTTTTGCCAAAAAACTCCTTTAAATGAAGTCAAGTGCGGTGCAATGAAAAATTTATCTAGACTGGAAATTTTTAACCTCACTGGTCTGAAAAATGACAGTTCTTTCATTGTGACGGAACAATCAAATCTTACTAATTGCTGTTCCCCTTGAATTGTGCTATTTGAAGGCCACCATTCAAACTGCATCCTTTTGTTCTTGCTGCAATCTTTGATCTCTTGAAATCCCAAATTTAATCTCTTGTGCAAGGATTTCTTTATCTTTAGAGTTTGGGATCATACGCATTGCCTCCTACCAGGAGCACTGTCTATTGACCTGCTGGGACTCCAAGTTCCTTTGCACTAAGAACATGCCTTCTTTGTCCAGATCCCTCTTTTCAACCCTTGGTTAGATTCTTCCCTACCCTCCAATTATATAAGCACCCTCTAATTCAGTAGCACCACTTACCTGTACTGGAAGTGATTTTTTTCATATAAAATACTAGTCTCTTCAATACTATAAGACCATAAGATATAGGAGCAGAATTAAGTCCATTGAGTATACTCTGTCATTTTATCATGGCTGATCCAATTTTCCTCTCATAATTGTAACTATGCTTTAGCAGCCTATCCACACTTTTCTTTCCTGTTAGGAAGGTTTTACCATAACCTCCTGTTATTTCGGCATTAGTTAATTCAATAACAATACTCCCCTTTAGCTGGAAGTGTGTTGTTTATGCCAGAAGTCCCTTTAAGAGCCAAATGCAATAATTGTCCCTGCTAAGCTATTGACTGAAAGCATTGAGAACTTCCTATACATCAGAAAGGAATCTGACAACATCAACTCAAGTGTACTGTTGTAGAGGGAAATCCCACAACACTAGAGTCACAGTGGTACAGCACAAAGCAGGTGCCTTGGCCTTCCACATCAATGAGACCTTTTTTTGCCCATCCACACTAACTCCAATTGCTGCATTGGATTTGCATCCTTCTATGTTTGCTGACTTAACAGGGGTAATAGTAGATTCAGGCAGTTCGGTGGAGTGCAAGGCACATGAATGTGAAGGGAATGGAACAATAAGGATGGTGTATTGAGGAGGGAATTTAGTAGAAACTGGCATCAATATTGGCTCAACGTCATTGACTGTATGACCTGCCCAGAGCACTCTTCTATTAATTATCTGTCTGAATGCCTCTCTAAAGTTGTAACTGTCTGACTTCATTACCGTTTTTGACAGGCTATTTTAGATATCAATCATTCTATGGAAAAACACAGAAAAATTACTGCTCAGCTCCCCTATAAAACTCCTTCCTCTCACTTTAAACCTATGGCCCCTTGTTTTCAATAATGCAGCCATGGGAAAATAATTTTGACTTCCAATCATTTGTAGCTTTTCCTAATCTTAAATCCATAAGACATAGGAGCGTAATTAGACCAATTCACCATAAGACATAGAATGATAATTATACCATTCAGCCCATCAAGTCTGCTCCACCATTCCTTCATGGCTGATTTATTATCCCTCTCAACTCTATTTTCCTGAGCTCTTCCTGTAACCATTGACACCCTTACTAATTGTGATGCCAAACAAAACTATCAGACGATTGATGCTAATGAGAGAGATAAGAGAGACAATGGAGAAACGTTCAAAATGCTAATAAGAGAGGAGAGAGGGATTAACGGAAAAGAAACACAATTCAGAATATTGACAGACCAGTTGCTTTGAACCTGAACTGTTTGAAGTTTGATGGACAGGCGATACCCCAGCAGGGGAATAAAAAGAACAGGTTCGCTAAGGCACGGGAGACCATGAGATAATGAGACCCCGGAAAGAGCGGTGTGCCCCCACAAGTTGGTGGGAGTTTGGAGGTCCGGTTCACAGGGGCCGACCATAGGCTTACAGGGTGTAAAAGGTACGATCGGTGGGAACCTGGTGTATGTGTCCTCCCTTGCCTGGGTGCTGGGTTCACCGTGGAAGAACGATCATATCCAGAACGGAGGGGTCACTGTCGGTGACCACAGCGGGATAGAAGACATAAAAGGGTCCACCTGAAACCAACTACGAAGACATCAAAAGTCTGACTGAATCAAATTGCATCCCCCTCCCTCTCTCTCTCTCCAACAGCACAACAGCGATTACTGTGAACTGTACTAAGCTGAACTGAACTCTGTGTCACTTAAGACTGATCTTTTTACCCCCAGACTGCGATAGAGCTTGGTTGATCCCTATTCCCCTAGTTCTGTGTACATGTGTGTATTATCATTGCTAACCTATTGCATTTATATCCTTACGATTAGAGTACTGTGTTACTTATTTCTTTAATAAAACTTTATTAGTTCCTAGTAATCCAGACTCCAACGAGTGGTCCATTTCTGCTGGTTTGGCAACCCAGTTACGGGGTACGTAACATAATCAAGAGCTGATCTTACACACTTATGTACTTCTGCTGGGTCACCCTCAATGTGCTTTTTTCCCAAGAAAATAAGCCTAGCCTATCCCATCTCTCTGCATAACTATAGTCCTTCAATCCAAGCAACACCTTGATGAATTTCCTTCACCCTTTCTCCACTACAACTAGTGATTCTCACAATGAAATTTATCACTTTTTCTCTATTGTGTACTGTCAGTGTTAAGGAAACCTGCTGCCCAGTTTTAACTTCAAAGCATAGTGTAGAGTAGTTATTCATCTTCCATTCCAGAATATCCTTTGGTACTCAGTATTTTTTTCTGTGTCATTTTGAAAGTAGGAAGCTTGTATAATAAACCAGTTATGGCAAAAATAAATTATGAGATTAAACGAACATGCTTCAATTAATCAAACATCCTTAAAATGCTTCCTGCCAAACTTTCACCCATTAGTTTGGGCTAAATCTGAATCTAGTTCCCAGAGGTGAAAGGGCAAGATTTTAACTAACTACACAATGTCTCAAGAAATAATTTATTATTATTAAGATTATAAATCGGTTAGCATGACTTTCAAGCATCTTGCACTCAGCCATTTTCCTTCCTACTTTTTAAATCTTAATCAGAGAACTTGCATAACTGAAAGAAAATTCTTTTAATCTTAAAACTCTTAGAAAGTATCACACAAAATAAATGTGAGTATTATTTGTTTGAAAGGGTATTTAGTTAACTAATCAGTGTTAAATGTGATAGGCCAGTGTTCTGCCTCATCTCCTTTGTTCCTGTCTTCCCATTTCTCTAGTTTTTTAAGATGCGTTTAACTGTTAGGGCATATGTACAATGGATGTTAGACCAGAAATCATTTAGTTTACAGTCCTATTGAAACTTCAGTCTTTCCTTTCATTTGAATGGTGGTAGACAGCTTTATGTGTTAGGAAGGGAACTCTAGTCAGTGCAGGATGTATTAGAGGTGATGTTCTGGGGCTGGGGTTGGAACTGTTATTCAGCTGCTTTTATTCCAACATCTATCCGCAGTTACTTATACTTCTCTCCACCCTTCAGTATCATCTAGTTCACTCCCAACACTCACTGCCTTTTCTTCCTCCTCTCAATCCTCTAACCCAGTCATGAAAACTTAATCTCTTGAATTTCTTTCTCCTCGTCTTGCAGAGTGACTTCTCAAATCTTCCTTATTTCTCCTTGTACAACATCCAGCATAGGAGATTAGAAATCTCTATTTTCCCTTCCAGCCTACAGCCTAATACCCTCCCATTCCAAAAGGGTAGTTTTCCCTTTTATTTTGAAGGAATAAAGTTGGAATGACCAAAGCTTTCAAGATCTGGCTTGACCATGTTACTCATAGTTATGTTTTATAACTTTGAATTACTAAGCTAATTCAAAGAAAGACGCAGATGTCCGAAAGTACAGGTCTAACTTCCAGTTTACTTTAAGCAAGGTGCGCACATGTCACATGGCAGTGTGATGATGTATGTAATTCACGTGTTTATAGATATAACCTGTAATGAAATATTTCAATGAATAAGAATGCTTAATCAACATATATATATATTCAAGATTACTCAAATATTACTAAAACATTAAATACACAATACTCATGAAATTGTGTTGCAATGGTACAAAGAATTCACCATAAGATTTCCAAGTGAAGGATACATACAAATGCACACTCTCAGTATAAGCATTAGCAAAATAAATTGCTATCCTGTGAGGGCCATATTACATAGGTATAAATACTTTGTTTTTTTTATTTAAGTACATTTTGAACATTTAGTAATTTCATTTCCGGAGCGAAGATGCTCTGATTACACAAATGTCCAGTGATATACTTAATAAAGCAACAGGTAATGGCCTGCATATTTTTTTCCGTGAGAGATAAAAAAAAATTGGGAGGCTTTCAATGCAAGCTGTTTTATCATAGAGGAAATCTAACAGTTATTTTCTGGAGTCTGTGCCTGGGCAGGCGACTGAATATGCTGTCCCAGATACCTTGTCCTTCCCAAGGGATGTTGTTCCAGTCCTTTGTGACAGACTCAGTGATGAAATGACAGCATCTACTTGAGCTTGCTGTTTTACCCACTTGCTTATTGCTGACAAAATTGAGGCTAATGCAATCAGGTGTAAATGAGGAACATAATTAATGGTAATAACTCTTGGACCGCCTCTAAAGATTCTGCTAAAAGAAATGGAGATCCCATTCCTCGGAATCAAAATGAGTGGAGATATAGAAATACATCTCCATGACCTTCTATCGAACAGTCATCTTCCCGGAATGTAATCCCCCTTCTGTGCATTGTTTGTCTGTTTTATGTTTCCTGTTCATAGTTTCTAAAGCAGCTATAGCTTATCAGTTCCAGTGAGGGCAAAGTAGCTTGATTGGTGGAAGATTCTCTATTACCCCACGGCTTTAGATACAATTTAGAGAGTACTCAGTTGGAAAAGAAGCCGGGTTAGAAGAAATCTTCTCTGGCAAGCCGAAGAATTGTCTGTGGCCCTTTGCCTGTAAATTATACAGTGAATGGCAAATCTTGACACAGTGAACAGAATCAAGGCCACAGATGACAATCAAGAAAATAATCTGCAGATGCTGTAAATCTGAGCAACACACACAAAATGCTGGAAGAACTCAGCAGGGCAGGCTGCATCTATGGAAAAAGGTACAGTCGACATTTCGGTCCTGCCGAAGGTTTTCGGCCCGTAACATCAACTATATTTTTTTTCATAGATCCTGCCTGGCCTAATGAGTTCCTCCAGCATTTTGTGTGTGTTCCACAGATGACAATAGTAACATTTAATACTAAAAAATACCATCAATAGCACTACATATATAAGTGCAGCATAGAATGTATTTAATACGTAATAGTCACCAATCACAAATTCAAAGTTAGGCAGAAATTCAAGATGTCCCCTTTCTGATCAATCAGTTCTGTATTGAATTTCTTGAGTTTCCTGGTGACATTTTCAATCATAGTTCATCTAAGTGAAAACAGAAACTACAAATAGTTTGGGGCAGTATGGTAGCGTAGTGGTTAGTGTAATGCTATTACACCATTAATGACCCAGATTCAATTCCACTGCTGTCTACAAGGAATTTGTACATCTTCCTATTACTGCATGGGTTTCCTCTTGGTACTCTGGTTTCCTCCCACATTCCAAAGACGTGTGTTCATAGGTTAATTGGTCACATGGATGTATTGGGCAGCATGGGCTTGTTGGCTGGATGGGTCTGTTACCGTGTTGTATCTCTAAATAAATGAATAATGTTGATGGTAGACTTGGTCCCTTGGCTGTTAGCCAAAGATCAGCAAATTAAAAACAAATGCTGATTTTGATCACTCATTTTTAAAACCAGTATCAAATGTTATGTAGATTATAAATGATCGTACTGTCACATACCCCGTGATGGGGATAAAGAAACCAGCAGAAATAGAAACCACTTTGGAGTTTCGTATTGCTATAAACTAATAATATTTATTAGTAACTACACAATACAGTAATATCAAAGTAAATAAATCACACAGGTTAGCAATGATTATATATAAAAGTAAGTGTGGAATATATATGTATGAAAAAACCAAGCTTCCTTAAGTCTAGGGGTAAAATAATACCGTCTTACGATGTTGAGTAAAGTTCAGTTCAGTTCGTGGTATTTAGTTGAGTAGTGATAGAGAGAGAGTGAGTGAGTTGAGTCTTCAGGTGAGCTGATGCCGTCGATCTTCTCATTGTCCTCCGAAATCCTTTTCAAGTCACCGACTGTGACTTTAACCGGGGGACCAGTTTTCCTGTGGTGGAGCTATCACCCCGGCAAGGGTGAACACATAGACAACTCCCCACCAGTCAACCCCTTCTTCACAGGTGGAATAGCAAGTTGGATCGATCCTCCAAAACCCACTTTCTCTGCGGACACAACAATGCTCATTCAGTGTCCAGATCATGTGTCTGAGGTCTGCATCATCTGACCTCCCATTTATTTCACCAGGCTGAGCATCACCTGTCATTCAAAGAGTCCCTCCCTCCTCTGTCTGCAAAGAAATGCAAGCAGGCAACAAGTCCTTGAAAGTAACATCAACAATCTGCCTTTGGTCACCATAGCAACCTTCGAGCTGCTCGGTGCTGACTCCAACTCCAAACTCAGTAGAAATCCAAAGTTACTTCCAATGCCTTAAAATGACAGTCCAACTGTTAATCTTCGTCTCTCTCTCCTTTCCAAGCAAACCATCAATGATGAATGTCTCTCTCTGTCTCTCTTCAAGCAGTTAATAGGGGCACTCCTGGATTCCCTCACAGTACTTAAAAAAAAAATAAGAGTAGGATTAGATCATGCACCCCAGCAAGTCTGCTCTGACATTTAAGCAGATTATGGCTGATTTGATTGTTGGCCTGAACTCCCAGACTTTCAGCCTTTTCCCCATTGCCCTTTATTCCTGTGTCCTCCAGATCAGTTTCATCGTTGAATATACTTGATGGATCCACTGCTGTTTGGGGTAAGGAATTCCGAAGATTTTCAGAATTGTATTTCTCATCCCACACTTAAATGGATGACCTTTTTTCTGAGATCCCTTGTGTGTTTAGATACAACATTAAATAGTCCCTTTTTGGATCAGTTCAAATTTAGAAATGACTTTGCAAATCAGCCTTCACAAAGGCATTGTGCCGGAATCAAAGTGATATGTTCACTGTGAGACAGGAACAATGATCAGTCTGCACTTTACTGGCTGCTGGCCACAGACTCTCTCAGTGGAATAAATCGCTCCTTAAACTAGAAATTCTCTATACAATATACCATTCTGCAACCAGCACTTTGATAAATTTTTCAATGAGGTTGATAGGTTCTTGATTAGTAGTAGTGTCAAAATTTACGGGGAGCAGGCAGAAGAATGCAATTGAGAGGAATAATAAATCAGTCATAATGAAATGGTGGAGTAGACTCGATGAGCCGAGTGGTCTAATTATGCTCTTAAAATATGTCACGTTATCATCACAAATTTACACTTCTTAGTAATTTCAAGTTCAATTTTTTTTGAGAAATGTGTCCCTTTTTGTTTAAAGCTCTCTGTAATGATTGGAATGAATATCTGTAAGGAACTTGTTATTCAAAAATATTTTTGTCTTACTAGTCTAGGATATCACGCTACTCAGTCAATCAGCCATCAATCTATAGCTTAGTCTGATCAGCCAGTCATGAATTCACCATGACAGACAAGGATTTAAATTCAGTTTTAATAAATAAATAAAAATGACAGGGACATGGCAAGCCCGTCTGTGTCTCAATCATTCTTTTCTGGTCTGGCCTCTATGATTCCAAAACCACACCAATGTGCTTGATTCATATTTGTCATCTATCAATCAAATAATTGGCATGAGCTGGAGATTAAACAATTTTTAGAACATTCTATATATTGGCGAGACCCGACACAGACTGGGAGATTGTTTCACTGAACACCTACGCTCTGTCTGCCAGAGAAAGCAGGATCTCCCAGTGGCCACACATTTTAATTCCACGTCCCATTCCCATTCTGATATGTCTATCCACGGCCTCCTCTACTGTCAAGATGAAGCCACACTCAGGTTGGAGGAACAACACCTTATATTCTGTCTGGTAGCCTCCAACCTGATGGTATGAACACTGACTTCTCAAACTTCCTCTAATGCCCCACCTCCCCCTCGTACCCCATCCGTTATTTATTTATATACACACATTCTTTCTCTCTCTCTCCTTTTTCTCCCTCTGTCCCTCTCACTATACCCCTTGCCCATCCTCTGCGTTTTCTCCCCCCCGTCCCCCTTTTCTTTCTCCCTGGACCTCCTGTCTCATGATCCTCTCATATCCCTTTTGCCAATCACCTGTCCAGCTCTTGGCTCCATCCCTCCCCCTCCTGTCTTCTCCTATCATTTTGGATCTCCCCCTCCCCCCCCCCACTTTCAAATCTCTTACATGCTCTTTTTTCAGTTAGTCCTGACGAAGAGTCTCGGCCCGAAACGTCGACTGTACCTCTTCCTAGAGATGCTGCCTGGCCTGCTGCGTTCACCAGCAACTTTGATGTGTGTTGTTTAGAACATTTCATTAGTATGTTGGTGCTTTCCATTTTGAACTGGTTTATTTCAAATAGCTCAAACAACAAACATTCTGCAGATGCTGGAAATTCAAGCAACACACATAAAAGTTGCTGGTGAATGAAGCAGGCCAGGCAGCATCTCTTGGAAGAGGTGCAGTCGACGTTTCAGGCCGAGACCCTTCGTCAGGACTAACTGAAGGAAGAGTGAGTAAGGGATTTGAAAGTTGGAGGGGGAGGGGGAGATCCAAAATGATAGGAGAAGACAGGAGGGGGAGGGATAGAGCCAAGAGCTGGACAGGTGATAGGCAAAAGGGATAAGAGAGGATCATGGGACAGGAGGTCCGGGAAGAAAGACAAGGGGGGAGGGACCCAGAGGATGGGCAAGGGGTATATTCAGAGGGACAGAGGGAGAAAAAGGAGAGTGAGAGAAAGAATGTGTGTATAAAAATAAGTAACAGTTGGGGTACGAGGGGGAGGTGGGACATTAGCAGAAGTTAGAGAAGTCGATGTTCATGCCATCAGGTTGGAGGCTACCCAGACGGAATATAAGGTGTTGTTCCTCCAACCTGAGTGTGGCTTCATCTTTACAGTAGAGGAGGCCGTGGATAAACATGTCAGAATGGGAATGGGATGTGGAATTAAAATGTGTGGCCACCGGGAGATCCTGCTTTTTCTGGCGGACAGAGCGTAGATGTTCAGCAAAGCAGTCTCCCAGTCTGCGTCGGGTCTCGCCAATATATAAAAGGCCACATCGGGAGCACCGGATGCAGTATATCACCCCAGCCGACTCACTTTCTCTGGCGGACAGAGCGTAGATGTTCAGCAAAGCGGTCTCCCAGTCTGCGTCGGATCTCGCCAATATATAAAAGGCCACATCGGGAGCACCGGACGCAGTATATCACCCCAGCCGACTATTTCAAATAGCTCTATGAATTCTATAATTGACACATACTGTTGAGTTCTGCTTTATTACTGCCAAATAGTAAGGGATAATAACGGAAAAGACTGAATTCGCCGGAGGAAATGCAGTTGATCTGATGCAGATTTTTAATTAAAGTAATTAGTTGACTTTGTGGTGGGATGTAGTGGTTGGTAAGAGGGCAGTTTTAAAAGAATTGTCTTAATTAAAATCGCTGCAATAATTTCAATTGCTAATCCTTTCTGAACTTGTGAAATGTACTAAGAATATTATCTAATTATACCCCTAATAATAAATAATTCTGTACTTAATAACACTGAAAACTCCTAGCTAACATTAACTTCACTCAGTACAGTCATATAATCACCTCACATAAGATCCACTGTTTTCGTCTTGGTGATCTTTCTACAGATGTGCAGATTAACAGCAGAGATATATTTGACGACAATTGACAAAGAAAATTTTTCTGTTCATTTTTGCATGCTGCAGCTGATTTTTACAATCACTTTGTAATTAAAAGAAATCTTTTCAAATAAATAAATCCAGCCTTACCGTCTAGATGAACTTAGTCGATAGAAGACATTAGTAGACATTATTCTATATTCTACCTTGTATAAATCTGGATTGTAACTGCCTCTCTGATGAGAACAGTTGCTCTACAGCACACAAACAGGCTGTTTGTCTAGCGAACCAGTCCAATCTGTTTGCATCTGGCCGATAAACCCTGCAAAACTCTCCCATCTATGTACATATCTAGAATGTTTTTAAACGTTGCTAATGTCAAAGTTCAAAGTAAATTTCTTATCAAGATACATGTATATCACGAAATACAGCCCTGAGATTCATTTCCTGGCCGGCATTCATAGTAAATACAAGTAAACACAATGGAATCAGTGAAAGACCACACCCAACAGGACAGGAAAACAATCAATTGGCAAAAGCATACAAACTATGTAAATACAAAAAGAAAAAAATAAATATATATCAAGAATATAACTAATAAAAATTGCTGGTGAACACAGCAGGCCAGGCAGCATCTATAGGAAGAGGTACAGTTGACGTTTCGGGCCGAGACCCTTCGTCAGGACTAACTGAAAGAAGAGCTAGTAAGAGATTTGAAAGTGGGAGGGGGAGGGGGAGATCCGAAATGATAGGAGAAGACAGGAGGGAGAGATTTTATTTGCAAAAAAATCTTCCCAATTCCTATTGTCAATGCCCCAACTAATAAAAGCCAGCATGCCAAGCACCTTCTTCACCACCCTACCTACCTGTAATGCTGCTTTTAGAAAACAATGCTTTTGCACTCCTAGCTTGTTCTGTTGCATTACACTCCTCAGGTCCCTACTGAGGAGTGTAATGAGGGATCAGTGCTGGGTCCATTGTTACTTGTCATCTATATCAATGATCTGGCTGATAATGTGGTAAGTTGGATTAGCAAATTTGCTGATGATACAAAGATTGGAGGTGTAGTGGACAGTGAGGAAGGTTTTCAAAGCTTGCAGAGGGATTTGGACCAGCTAGAAAAATGGGCTGAAAAATGGCAGATGAAGTTTAATACGGACAAGTGTGAGGTATTGCACTTTGGAAGGACAAACCAAGGTAGAACGTACAAGGTAAATGGTAGGGCACTGAGGAGTGCAGTAGAACAGAGGGATCTGGGAATACAGATACAAAATTCCCTAAAAGTGGCGTCACAGGTAGAGAGGGTCATAAAGAGAGCTTTTGGTACATTGGCCTTTATAAATCAAAGTATTGAGTATAAGAGTTGGAATGTTATGGTGAGGTTGTATAAGGCATTGGTGAGGCCGAATTTAGAGTATTGTGTACAGTTTTGACGGGAAGGATAGTAATAAGGTTGAAAGAGTGCAGAGAAGGTTTACAAGGATGTTGCCGGGACTTGAGAAACTGAGTTACAGAGAAAGGTTGAATAGGTTAGGAATTTATTCCCTGGAGCATAGAAGAATGAGGGGAGATTTGATAGAGGTATATAAAATTATGATGGGTATAGATAGAGTGAATGCAAGTAGGCTTTTTCCACTGAGGCTAGGGGAGAAAAAAAGAGGACATTAGTTAAGGGTGAAGGGGGAAAAGTTTAAAGGGAACATTGGTGGGGGCTTCTTCACACACACAGTGGTGGGAGTGTGGAATGAGCTGCCAGGTGAAGTGGTAAATGTGGGCTCACTTTTAACATTTAAGAATGACTTGGACAGGTACATGGATGAGAGGTGTATGGAAGGATATGGTCCAGGTGCAGGTTAGTGGGACTAGGCAGAAAAATGGTTCGGCACAGCCAAGAACTGCCAAAAGGCCTGTTTCTGTGCTGTAATGTTCTATGGTTCTATGGTATGTTGGTTCCTTGAATCCTTTCAAGCAAGATACCCACGATCGATGTCAGACTCGCCAGCCTGCACTTTCTTGGCTTGTTTCTGCTGCACTTTTAAAAGAATGGTGACACAAGAGCCACTCTCCAGTCCTTGGGTGCTCATGTGTGGCCAGAGATGAAGCAAAAATCTCTGCAATATCTTCTTCTTTGTCTGCTCATTAGGTCCAAGAAGGCGCTAGACAAGGCCCGGGGTATTTATCCACCATAAACGCACATTAAGGCCTCCAAAACCTCCCTTCTAGTTTGTATGGGGTCCAAGTCAACACCATTCATTTCCCCCATTTCCTTGGCTTCCATTGTTTTCTCCACAGTAAAAACTGAACAATAAATATTCCAGAATCAGAACCAGAAGCAAGTTTAATATCATTGGCTTATGTTGTGTTAGTTAACTTCGCAGCAGCAGTTTAATACGATACATGTTAAATATAGAAAAAGAGCTGAATTACAGAAAGTATATACAGATAGATAGATAGATACTTTATTGATCCCAATGAAAATTTCAGTGTCACAGTAGCATTACAAGTGCACAGATACACAAATATACATATATTAGGAGAGAAGTAAGAAAGAATAAAAAATGTTTCTTCAAACACTCACAAGAAGATTGGGGGGTGGGGGGCGGTGGTCATCACTTCCCTGGTTATAGATTGACTCATTAAAGAGCCAAGTTGCTGAGGGTAAGAATGACCTCATATAACACTCCTTGAAGCTGCACAATTGTCTTAGACTATCACTAAAAGTGCTCCTCTGTTCAGCTAACGTGACGGGCAGAAGGTGAGACCTATTGTCCAGAATTGTTCCGTTGGGTCCTCTGTTCTACCACAGTCCTCCAGTGTATCCAGATGGACTCCTATAATGGAGCCAGCCTTTCTAATCAGTTTATTGAGCCTGTTGGCATTACCTGTGTTGATGCCATTGCCCCAGCACATTATCAAATAGAAAATTGACTGGTAGAACATGTGAAGAAGAGGTCTGTATGCTCCAAAGGACCTCCGTCTCCTCAGGAAGTAGAGGCAACTCTGGCACTTCTTGTACATTCTGGTCCACTCAAGTCTGTCATCCAGGTTCTTACCACATCCAGGTCCTCACCTTCAATAGTAACAGGGAGCAGTGTAGGCTTAGTCTTCCTAAAGTCCATCACCATCTCCTTCGTCTTACTGAAGTTGAGCTGCAGATGATTCAGCTTGCACCACTCGACAAGGTCCTCCACCAAGGCCCTGTATTCATTCTCCTGTCCTCCCTTTACACACCCAACTATTGCTGAGTCATCAGAGAATTTCTGCAGGTGACATGACTCAGTGTTGAATCTAAAGTCCGAGGTACACAGGGTAAGCAGGAAGGGAACCAATCCAATCCTCTGTGAGGGCTCAATGCTGCTTATAGCTATGTCTGATACAGCTTTGAACCGCATAAACTGTGGTCTGCCAGTCAGGTATATTAAATAGTTAAGTTAAAATGAGTAGTTGAATAAAACAGAAATAAAAAAAGTGATGAGGCAGTGTTCATGGGTTCAATGTCTATTTAGAAACCAGATGGCAGAGGGAAAGAAGCTGTTCCTGAATCACTGAATGTGTGCCTTCAAGCTTCAATACCTCCTTGATGGTAACAATGTGCAGAGGGCATGTCTTGGTGGTGGAGATCCTTAATGATGGACGCTGCCTCCCTGAGGCGCTGGTCCTTGAAGATATCTTGGATACTTCAAAGGCTAGTACCCATGATGGAGCTGACTAATTTTCTGCGACTTACTTTGTTCCTATGCTGTAGCCCTCTACCACCACCCCCACTCATAATGAAATATTGCCACTGCCTTGCCTTCTTTATAGCTGCATCAATATGTTTCATTCATGTTAGGTCCTCAGAGATATTGACACCCAGGAACTTGAAATTGTTCACTCTCACCACTTCTGATCCCTCTGTGAGGATTGATTTGCTTTCCCTCGTTCTACCCTTTCTGAAGTCCACAATCAGCTCTTTGGTCCTACCTGTGTTGAGTGTAAGGTTGTTGCTTTTATTTAGAATATTACCCATTTTCTTTAGTTAAGCACATACAGTAGATGACAATGCTGATCATTAAGTGGACATATTCTCTCCTTACCCACACTTTTGCTCTTAATGTATCTGCAGAATCTCCTGGAATTTTGCCTCACCTTGCCTGCCAGATCCTTTTCATTTCCTTTTGTTGCTGATTTATTAGTACAATTTAAAGATTAGTTTTATTTTTCACGTGCAGATTGAAACATGCAGTGAAATGGGTTGGAAAACAATCCGCGAGGACTGTTTTACCTCAGCACAGAATATACTAGGCGTGCCCACAACTCACAAAGCCTAACTGTATGTCTTTTGGAATGTGGGAGCAAACCGGAGCACCCAGAGGAAACCTACATGGTCATGGAGAGAACGTACAAGCAGCGGCTGGAATTGAACTCTGATCTTGCAGCTGACGCTGTGAGGATTGGTGCTTTCCACTATGCTACCATGCCACCCCATATGGCAGTATTGTGCAAGTAATTACTGAAAAATATAGAACAGTACAGCACAGGAAAAGGCCCTTCTGCCCATAATGTGTCGAACTAATTAAATTAGTAATCAAATTGCTAACTGAGCAAATCTCTTCTGCCTACATAGTGTCCATATCCTTCCATTTTCCTCACATTCATGTGCCTATTAAAACACCTCTTAACAAAAAATAAACAAAAAAAAACCTCATTGAGAATACCCACGGATCCAAAGTCACAAAGAGGGAAAAGGTTAATTAAAAGTCTCCCCTCTCCAATTATGGACATTTAATGGTGCATGAGAAGCTGCATGCATACACAGCAAGTCATGAAATACTTTTTAAAAAGTGCAAGATTACGGCAGTGATTGGATCAAAGCCTCAGATGTGTGCCTTAGTGTATCAGCAAAAAAATGTTACTGCACAATTTATTTTATTGCCTGTTAACTTTAAAATGACGGTATTTGCAGTTCTTCTGCCACTCACATCAAATGAGCCTACAGCTTTAATATCAGTGCCTAATACAAATGATGATTTTTGACACTAAACACCTCCTGTCTCAAAGGATTAGCACACATCAGCACTGCAAAAGAATTAGAACAACTGTGCTAGCGTATTATCTTGAGTACACACAAAAATGGCTGTCCTATATAAAAATTAGAGCATTGCTCTAATTAGTTTCATAACTGTGCAGAAATCCAAGAAGCACTTGAATTTGGGTTGATTTCAATTTTTAAGTACTCTATATGAAGCAAGTCAACTGGATGTTTAATTGCTGCTTTTGGGATTTGGATTAAGGTGTGGTTCAATTAGCAGCACTCCTTCCCATGGATTTCAACCATTCTGGACCATAAGCAAAAAGGAGGACAACATTTGCTCCTTAAGATGGACATAAAATATCACATTGCCCAAATCTAAAGAAGAATATGGTATTATCCTCAATATTCTTGTCAATAATCATTTCTCAACCAATATAACTAAAATGTAGATTATGTGATCATTACTATTTTTTAGACCTTGCTGGGGTAAATTAGGAGCCACATTTGCTGTGTGACATGGCTACCATTCAAGGTCAATCTCATTGGTTATTATGCTCTTAGGACATTGTGTGTGTGTGTGTTTGTTTCCCTGGACTTCTAGCATCTGCAGAAACTCTTGTGCTTAGAGATTTCCAGAAAATAGAGAACCAGCTGGTTCAAAGGCAATGAAACACAATTTGAATTTTGATTTCTGCTGTAACTTGTTCTGTTGAGCTACGAATGATGGAAGAACAAACCTGGTAGCTATTTAATTAAATCATCCGAGAGGATTACTAAACAACCTTCTGCTCACTTCCAACTGCCATCAGTGCTGACTAGAACAGAAGGAGGTGTGCATGCAAGTAACCAGTGTGGTCCTTCAAAAATGTAGGTCTCATCTTGGCTCTACAATCAGGGGTCCCCAACCCTTTTTATGCCATGGACCCCTCCCATTAAGCAAGGAATTTGCAGACCCCAGGTTGGGACTCCCACTCTTTATAAAGAGTGAATTAGGATCAAGGCTACTGGAGTACTTCAACTAGGTGAAGCCATGGAAAAGAGCGTCTAAGGTTATCACAAAGAGGCATTACTGTATATAAAACATACTTTACAGGTGAGGTTAGGAAATCAACATTACCCAGGGAAACAAAGGGTATGGGGAGAAGGCAAGGGAGCGGGGATGACTGAAAGAATTGGATCAGCCCATGATTGAATGGTGGAGCAGACTCGATGGGCCGAATGGTCTGCTTCTCCTCCTGTATCTTATGGTCCTCTGGACTATTATAGAGGACAATTTTAACATAATCCCTTTAATAGGTTTAAATTACTTGGGATGCAAAGATTAGTTTTGCATTTGCTATCATTAGGTCCCATGAGATAAATTTGGTTAAATTTTCACCACTGATCTCCTTTGTCCTCACACCGTTAACGCCTCAACTCTACCCCACTCTCAACAAGCCTGACCAGAAACTGCCTCCTTAACTGAATATATCACTTTGGTTCTTGGCAAGGAAATCTTTCTCCTCAACATCTGTCCCCATCTGCCACCCAGTTAGCAATGGTCCAATGAAAACATAAAAATTTAAGATTAACCAAACCTTACGTTAGCCACGTCAGAATAGTTTGCTGACTGTCTGATTCCAATTGGCATGTTGTAAATTAAGTGAAAAAATATAGATATTCTCAGAAGACCATGCAGTAACTGCAAAGATGGAAACAGAATTAATACTTCAAGGTGATAATCATTTTACCAGAATAGAAGGTCAGAGTCAAGCAGCACTGAATCAGGACCTGTGGCCCACCATGTCCACACTGGCCATCAGGTAACAGTCTATACCAATACCATTTACCCTTATGGCACTAAATGCTTTTTTCTCCAGAAATCCCAAATTTATTGAGTATCTCAAACATTTTTGTTATATCAGATCTGCATCTGCAATATTTTGCATAAAATTTTCTGCTGATGCACCTCTCTCCATCTATAGCCTTACACACTTTGTGCAAAGGAATCCAACATTATTCTAATTTCCTGTTGATGTTATTAAAGTATTTATCTTTACCAAGATTTCTTATGGTCTAATCTGCTCCCCAATCTAGTTTCAATTGCTTGAAATTGATTTTTAAGCAATCTCTTCCCATCTGGCAAATCAGCTAACTGGATAAAAAACTGATTTAGCAAAAGAGGGCAAGGTAATTGCACAAAGTCCTGCCTGGAAGGCAGTGACTAATACGGTTAAGCAAATAGAATGTGTTCTGCCTTTTCTTTAATCAAATATAAAGTGTGAAATGTATTTTGCATTGTTATTGACTTTATTAATGGCATCAAGGCATGAGGCTAGTAAACATGAGGAAATTATTAACTCTCAAAAGTACAGGAAGCCATTAGGTGTGAGGTAATAAATGAGAAAGCAACTGACAATGTAGAAAATTGCCCAGGCATGTCCCGTTCAAAGCAAAAAAGCAGGACAAATCCAATTTGGTTAATTACTGCCGACCAGTTCACTCTCAATCATAAACACGGTGATGGAATTAGTTGTAGACATGACAAATAACACTTGCTCAACAATAGCTAACTTTCCAATGCCAAAGTTGAGGTTTATCGGAGTCTCTTGGCTTAAGATCTTGTTTCACCCTAGTCTAGATGTGGACCAAATAGCTAAATTTTAGAAATGAGGTAAAAGGGACTTCCCCTGTCATTAAGTTAGCAGTGGGACTTCTCGGCACCCTATTAGAATTGCAGTAAATGGACAAAATGCATCTCAAGGTAGTATATGGTGACACATAGTGGCCACTTTATTAGGTACAAAAGTGGAATCTGGTGTGATCTTCTGCTGTTATAGCCCATCCACTTCAAGGTTCAATGTTTTGTGCATTCAGATACTTTTCCACACATCACTGTTGTAGCACACGGTTATCTGAGTTACTGTTGGCTACCTGTCAGCTTGAACCATTCTGGCCATTTTTCCCTGACCTCAGTCATTAACAAGGCATTTTTGCTCACAGAACAACTACTCACTGGATATTTTTTTTGTCTTTTTTTTTGCACCATTCTCTGCAAACTGTAGACTGCTGTGCATGAAGATCCCAGGAGATCAGCAGCTTCTGAGATACTCAAAGCACCCTGTCAGGCAGCAACAGTCATTCCACAGACAAAGTCACTTTTATCAAATTTCTTCATCATTCTGATGTTTGGTCTGAACAATAACATAATCTCTTGCCCTTATCTTCATGCGTTTATGCATTGAGTTGCTGCCACATGATTGGCTGATTAGATATTTGCAATAATGTGCAGGTGTACAGGTGTAATTATTGAAGTAGCCACTGAATGTGTGAATATTGATAATAAATTAATTTTAACTTTTATCTTGATTAAAAGGTAGACACTTCAGTGGTTGGAATCACACATTAGTCAAAAGAAGTGGTTTTCAAAGAGGTATTTTTCCAGCTCCAGGATATCATCGCAGAAGTTCCTAGCTGAACCGTTTTTAGCTGCTTCATCAGTTATCTTCTTTCCATCACAATGTCATAAATGGAGATGTACAGCAAATAGAATGTACAAACATCAGCAAAGGGCTCCTCATCCAACTTTGTGATGGAACGAAGACTATCAACAAAGTAGCTAAAAATAGTTGGGGGGCCCAGGAACTCCTGCGATAATATCCCAGGGCTGGACTGAATGACTTCTGAAAACTACAACATCTTCTGTTATGTAATGTATGACTCAGGCCACTGGAATGTTTTCCCTTTGATGCCCATTGCCTTCAAATATACCAGGATGCCCAATTGGCCATGACTGCACACAGCAAGATTTCACCAAATTGTGGTATTGACTGAGAGGCACAAGTAATATGTGCACTATAGAAGTGTCAGGAAATAGCATTCTTCAAGAAGGGAGGTCTAACTACCTACTGTTGACATTCAATGGCATTACCGCTGGCAAGCATTGCACCATCTATAACCAATTATCCAGAAGCTGAACCGGACCGGTCACATAATGACTGGCTAAGAGAGCAAGTTAGAAGCTGAGTACCCCACCCTAAATTGCCATTTCCTTTGCCATTGGGATGAGTGGTAAATCTTGCTTTTCAGCAATGCCCAGACCTAAAAGTTGTATTACATTTGCAAGTTTAATTACATTGAAACATCAGTTGAGACATTTAAGAGCAAAGTTACAAGAGGAAGTGGGAATGTACAAGCAATCAAATGCCTGTATTTCAAGCAAATTGGTGTGAAAATTTGGCTTTGGCCTTTCTTTGTCCTACAGTTGCCAAAGTTTTTTCCCATGTTTTATAACATCCATCTTATTTTCTTTTTAGGGGCAATGTCTTCTAATTTTATATTTCTAAATCAGTACTTTTAGTACAAGTGTAAATGTTTAATTATTTAATTAAATGATTTTGCTACAGTTGAAACATGTCTATAATTATACAAAATAATGAACTAAAATAAACCAACAATTGACTTGGGTTACTTCTGTTGTCTGGAGCCTAGACACATAGATAACCAGACTTTCTCAATGTGGTATCACATTATTGTTTTTATTATACCATTAGTTCAAATAAATGCATTTTTAATGCATCAACACTATCAATATATAAATTGCCACTGAAATTAAAGATTCTGATTTCAATTTGTGTAAACTCCAGGAATGGCATCCATCAAAAAACAATAGCGCATATTATTTCATATTTTTGAAATAAGGCTTCAAGTTTAACATAGTGATGTAATGAATATGATGTTGTATGTGTCAGTGTAATGTAATGTATTAATATGTTCTATTTGCATGCAAGATTTATCCTGCTTGTGATATTTGATGCATAAATAATAATCCGATGTCATTGAAATCAAGAATTTTATATTAGTGAAGTTAGTACTTTTGCCAAATAAGCAAAGGGCTATAACAAAGTTCTTACTAAGGCCATAGTCTCCATGTAGTAATAAGTGAGTTCCCAACATCCAGAGGTACCATATTTTAGATGCGACATTTAACCATGACCCTTGGTGGACGTATAAGACCTCCTTTTCTTGAAGAAGTGCAGGAGGTTTTCCAGGCTTCTTGTCCAACACTATTCCTTTGGCAACCATCACTGAAACAGATTATCTTGTCACTTCTCTCATTGCTCTTTGAAAAATCTTGCTCCTAACAATTTGTGCGCTGTGGCTCCCTGCAATCCAACAGTTGGCTTGCTTCAGAAATATTTTATTGTTTGTGAAGTGCTTTGGGATGTCCTGAAGACATAAAATGCAGCTTACACATGAAGGTTCTTCTCTCTTTTCTCTCATAATGGATTCACTTTTTATTTGTCATCTTCATTTTCTATCCAAAGATGTTTCATTCTAAGATAAAGTGATTTCATATACAGATGGAAGAATTTTGCAAAAAGTAATCTAATTCTGACACTGGCTTCGGCTGCACCTGAACCCTAGGAAAAAAAGGGGCTTTTTAGGTAATGAAGTACAGCCAGCCAGAGAAAAAAAAATAAAATATACAATGACTGATGAGGGAGGAGGGACTCAAGAGAACAAAGTCTACAGAGAAGTGAATGATAGTGCAGATAAATGACCAGAGGTGAATGCAGTGAAGGAATTTGAAAGAAAAGCACAGGCAATAGAAAGCAACTCAGGCTATAATTTCACCTTTAAGGTGAAAAACTCTTAGCTTTGCAGACAGTATTTCTTTTGTTAGCTTTTGCAATGTTAGCTTGTCAACTCCTGAATGACCTATTTTCTACTGTTATTGCTAGTAACAGTTTAGTTGATGTCAAGGATCGCTTTAGCAGGCATCTGCTCAAAGTACTGAGGACCGTAGTTATGATATTTAGAATTTTTCAAAAAGTTGTTAATTGAAAATTTATTCAATCTGGAGTATATTAAATTAATACACTTTATTGTAAACAAATCTCATCAATGGAACAATTTGATATGGCACCTCCTGTCATGGGATATTTCTATGACTCTAAATGTGATTTCTGCATTTAGGCCATCCCATTATTTGGTACTCCAATGACTTATAGTCATCATTCTGACCTGTGAGGGCTGTAGATCATGAAAAGTGGGGGGAGAAGGCTTCATTGTTGTCATTGGCACTGCTTCATGCACCCAACCAATTTATCAACTTTGCCTTGAACTTCCACCCTGCCTTTAAATATATTTGGTCCATCTCTGACACCTTTCTTAATCTCTGTCTCTGGGGACCAACTGTCAACCAATATCTTTTATAAACCTACTCATTCCCATGGTTATCTTGACTATACCTCTTCCCACCCTGTCTCCTGTAAAAGTGCTATTCCTTTTTTCTGTTTCTATGCCCCTGCCTCATCTGATGACAGGGTGTGGCTTTCTATTCCAGGACATCAGAGACATCCTCCTTCTTAAAAGAATGGTTTTTCCTTTCCTCTATTATTGATGCTGCCCTCATCTGCATTTCTTCCATTTCCACACTCACCCCATCTTCCTGACTCTGTAATTGTACTAGAGTTCTTCTTGTCCTTACCTACCACCTTATCAGCCTCCACATCCAACACGTTATCCTCCACAACATACTCCATCTCCAAAAGGGTTTTACTACTAAACATATCTTTATCTCCCCCACCCCGCTTTCCACAGGGATTGCTTCCCCCGCAATTCCCTTGTTCATTCGTCCCTCCCCACTAATCTCCCTCCAGGCACTTATCCCTGCTGTCGCCTCCCTCACCTCCATTCAACACTTCAAACAGTCCTTTCAGGTGAGGCAACACTTGCGAATCAGCTTGGGTTGTCTATTTTGTCAGGTGCTCCTGATGTGGCCTCCTCTGCATTGGCGAGACCTGTCGTAAATTTGGGGACCACTTCATTGAGCATCTCTATACCATCTGCCACAAGCGGAATTTCCCAGTGGTCAAACATTTTAATTCCAGTGCCATTCCCAGTCTGACGTGTCAATCCATGGCCTCCTCTTGTGTCAAGATGAGTCCAGCCTCAGGGTGGAGAAGGAACCCCTTATATTCCATCTGGGTAACCTCCAACCAAATACTGATTTCTTCTTCTGGTGAATGAATTCCACCCCACCCCCTTCCCCTATTCCACACTCTGACCTTTCACTTCTTCTCACCTGCCTATTACTTCCCCAGGTCTCTTTTTCCTTCCCTTTCTCCTATTGTCCACTCTCCTCTCCTTTCAGATTCTTTCTTCTCCAGCCCAAGACCTTTCCCACCCACCTGGCTTCACCTATCACTTTCCAGCTAGCCTTTTTCCCCTCCCCCCCCACCTTTTTATTCAGGCATCTCCCCCTACCCTTCCAGTGCTGAAGAAGGATTTTGGCCCAAAACATTGACTGTTTACTCTTTTCCATAGATGCTGCCTGACCTTCTGAGTTTCTCCAGCATTTTGTGTGAGTTGCTTTGGATTTCCAGCACTTGCAGGCTTTCTTGTGTTGGAGCTTCACTCTTGGGCCCACGTTCTGCCCACTACACCCTCGACACCACTGAACTGACCAAGGCATATATATAATTTTTAATCAATTTTGAATGTTTTTAGATGTCCTGAATGGCAATAACCTTTCTTACAGTGATGGGGTTATCTAAAGGGTTGAATACCATTTGCAGCCTACCCTGCTCATGGAATGGTATGGAATAGGGGACTTAGTTGTTGACAGCACTGCAAATGCATAAGGCAAGCTTGGCATTAGCTGTATCATGAGGAAGATGAGTGTGAACAGTAAGTCTGGGCCATTATAATTCGCAAAAGATGAGGTAAATTAACTTCTTGGCACACAAAGAATTATGTATCCTCAAGTACCCTCAACCCGTCTCTCTCCATCACAATGCACTAGATAATTAATGTTTTAATGGTGTTTTATTGATCATTAAAATGTATTAATGATGAACCAGTTTGAGAGATCATGCTGTGCTAGAAGTTAATTTAGAACTCCATTCACTCAACTGAAAGGCCTAATTAATTTAACACTCTATCAAAACAGATTTGAGGCTTAAATATTTCTCATTGTTTACACTATAGTATATTCTACTTGGAAGCATACCTTGTTATTGACAGACACAAAATTAACTTCCATTGATTGAAAGTCAACATAATACAACTTGTGTTAAGAAAATGTTGGTATTCGGCACTAAAGTATGGATTGCATTTAGTGAGACAGTTTTGTTCACCCTCGCTCCTACGTCCCTGTTCCCATTCCAGTTCCCTCTCCCCCATATGATTCCTATTAAACCACCTTTACTTACCAGATTACAGCAATCGCAGCTGCAGTCACCCTTCCCTCCCCACCTGGCTTGATCTGCCTGCCATGCTTCACCTCTCTTCAGTTCACCAATTACCACAGGCTCCTGTTTCACCACTTTCTACTCTTTCTTATATGAACCATCTTCCTTTTCCATTCAGTCTTAATGCAGGATTTTGATTGGACATACCAAGAAATCCTTTCCACTAACAGATCCTGCTTGACCCATTGAATTCCTCTAATGTATTCCAATATCTATATTCTCCTGTGTTTTCAAGTTTCTTATTGTTTGGTTTGAAAATTGAACTCAAGATTAAAACAGCCATTGCTAAACAACTGTGACAGAAGTTCAGATGATGTGTTTTTTTAAAAGTCTTTGATGCATATACATTTTCTAATTTTTTTTCTGTTTGACTCTTCTGTTTCAAGGATGCCATGAAGATTGGAAACAGCACTATTCTGCACAGAAGTAAACGATCTTTAATAGCTCCTCCCATCTCATTCCCTGAAAATCAAAGAGGACCATTCCCCAAAGCTATTGGTTGGGTAAGGAATATGGCTGTTGACTATTCTGTTTTGTATTTATGATCATCTATTTAGCGAGTGATCAGTATCCCAGTGATTTTAAGAGCAGCTTTATATTTAAACCTCGGATTGATCATGTCTTTTAAAACTTGCATTTTTCCATTTGTTTGAGTTGACTGAGATGAAAGTGAGTTTACATTTAAATTCAGGTGGAAACTGATTAGTAGCAAACATTGCTGGATTAAAAACAATGAACAAGTGAGACAAGTGAATCATTGAGATGTAAGCTGCCTACTGAGAGGCAGAGCCAATCCAAGAATCTAAAGAAGAAAGGTAGGTATTTTGGATGTTTGTATTGATCTTGTACTTGGAAGGATTGAGAGAAAGAGAAGAAAGCAGAGGTGGATTAGCTTTAGTCAGTTCCTTTCATCATTTTTAGCTGATGGGCCCAAACCTTGTTTCAAACTTGTTCACAGGTATTCTAACAATGTGCTGCTCCTGTATGATCTACAGAAAAAAAATTATAAACTGTTGGTAGAAAATCAACAAAACAAGCTCATACTTAGAAACATAGAAAACCTACAGCACAATACAGGCCCTTTGGCCCAAAAAGTTGTGCCGAACATGGTCCCTACCTTAGAAATTACTAGGCTTATCCATAGCCCTCTATTTTTCTAAGAGCCATGTACCTATCCAGAAGTCTCTTAAAAGACTGTATCGTATCCACCTCCACCACCGTTGCTGGCAGCCCATTCCACTCTCTCACCACTCTCTGAGTAAAAAACTCACCCCTGACATCTCCTCTGTACCTTCTCCCTAGCACCTTAAAGCTGTGTCAAGTCAAGTCAAGTTAAGTCACTTTTTATTGTCATTTCAACCATAACTGCTAGTACAGTACACAACAAAAACGTTTTTCAGGATCATGGTGCTACAGGAAACAATACAAAAACTACACTGAACTACGCTAGACTACAGACCTGCCAAGGACTGCATAAACTGCACAGAACAGTAGAGGTCAGTAGGTTGGTGTCAGTCCAAGCTCTGGGTATTGAGGAGTCTGATGACTTGGGGGGAAAAAACTGTTACATAGTCTGGTCGTGAGAGCCCGAATGCTTCGGTGCCTTTTGCCAGATGGCAGCAGGGAGAAGAGTTTGTATGAGGGGTGCGTGGGGTTCTTCATAATGCTGTTTGCTTTGCGGATGCAGCGTGTAGTGTAAATGTCTGTCACGGCAGGAAGAGAGACCCCGATGATCTTCTCAGCTGACCTCACTACCCGCTGCAGGGTCTTGCGATCTGAGATGGTGCAATTTCCAAACCAGGCGGTGATGCAGCTGCTCAGGATGCTCTCAATACAACCTCTGTAGAATGTGGTGAGGATGGGGGTGGGAGATGGACTTTTCCCAGCCTTCGCAGGAAGTAGAGATGCTGCTGGACTTTTTTTGCTATGGAGCTGGTATTGAGGGAGCAGGTGAGATTCTCCACCAGGTGAAAACCAAGAAATTTGGTGCTCTTAACGATCTGTACGGAGGAGTCATTGATGTTCAGCGGAGAGTGGTTGCTCTGTGTCCTCCTGAAGTCAACAAACATCTCTTTTGTTTTGCTCACATTCAGAGACAGGTTATTGGCTCTGCACCAGTCCGTTAGCCGCTGCACCTCCTCTCTGTATGCTGACTCATCGTTCTTGCTGATGAGACCCACCACGGTCGTGTCATCGGCGAACTTGATGGTGTGGTTCGAGCTGTGTGTTGCAGCACAGTTGTGGGTCAGCAGACTGAACAGCAGTGGACTGAGCACACAGCCCTGGGGGGCCCCCATGCTCAGTGTGATGGTGTTGGAGATGCTGCTTCCGATCTGGACTGACTGAGGTCTCCCAGTCAGGAAGTCTTGGATCTAATTGCAGAGGGAGGTGTTCAGGCCCAGTAGGCTCAGCTTTCCAATCAGTTCCTGAGGAATGATTATGTTGAATGCTGAACTGAAGTCTATGAACAGCATTCGAATATACATCTCTTGTGGCAGCTATTTCAGCCCTGGGAAAAAGCCTCTGACTATCCACACAATCAATGCCTCACATCATCTTATACACCTCTATCAGGTCACCTCTCATCCTCTGTCGCTCCAAGGAGAAAAGGCTGAGTTCACTCAACCTATTCTCATAAGGCATGCTCTCCAGTCAAGGCAACATTGTTGTAAATCTCCTCTACACCCTTACTATGGCTTCCACATCCTTCCTGTAGTGAGGCGACCAGAACCGAGCACAGTACTCTAAGTGGGGTCTGACCAGGGTCCTATATAGCTGCAACATTACCTCTTGGCTCCTAAATTCAATTCCACGATTGATGAAGGCCAATACACTACAAGCCTTCTTAACCATAGAGTTAACCTGCGCAGCTGCTTTGAGTGTCCTATGGACTCGGACCCCAAGAACCATCTGATCCTCCACACTGCCAAGAGTCTTACCATTAATACTCTATTCTGCCATCATATTTGACCTACCAAAATGAACCACTTCACACTTATCTGGGTTGAACTCCATCTGCCACTTCCCAGCCCGGTTTTGCATCCTATCAATGTCCTGCTGTAAACTCTGACAGCCCTCCACACTATCCACAACAGCACCAACCTTTGTGTCATCAGTAAACTTACTAACCCATCCCTCCACTTCCTCATCCAGGTCATTTATAAAAATCACGAAGAGTAAGGGTCCCAGGACAGATCCCTGAGGCACACCACTGGTCACCAAGCTTCATGCAGAATATGACCCGTCTACAACCACTCTTTGCCTTCTGTGGGCAAGCCAGTTCTGAATCCACAAAGCAATGTCCCCTTGGATCCCATGCCTCTTTACTTACTCAATAAACCTTGCATGGGGTACCTATCAAATGCCTTGCTGAAATTCATATACACTACATCTGCTGCTCTTCCTTCATCAATGTGTTTAGTCACATCCTCAAAAAGTTCACTCAGTCTCGTAAGGCATGACCTGCCCTTGACAAAGCCATGCTGACTATTCCTAATCACATTATACTTCTCCAAATGCTCATAAATCCTGCCTCTCAGGATCTTCTCCATCAACTTACTAAGAACTGAGGTAAGAGTCACTGGTCTATAATTTCCTGGGCTATCTCTACTCCCTTTCTTGAATAAAGGAACAACTTCTGCAACCCTCCAATCCTCTGGAACCACTCCCGTCCCTTTTGATGATGCAAAGATCATTGCCGGAAGCTTAGCAATCTCCTCCCTCGCCTCCCACATTTTCCAAAAGCTCCAGCACATCCTCTTTCTTAATATCTACATGCTCAAGCTTTTCAGTCCACTGCAATTCATCACTATAATCACCAATATCCTTTTCCATAGTGAATACTGAAGTAAAGTATTCATTAAGTACCTCAAACAACAGGAATTCTGCAGATGCTGGAAATTCAAGCAACACACATAAAAGTTGCTGGTGAATGCAGCAGGCCAGGCAGCATTTCTAGGAAGAGGTGCAGTCGACGTTTCAGGCCGAGATCCTTCGTCAGGACTAACTGAAGGAAGAGTGAGTAAGGGATTTGAAAGTTGGAGGGGGAGGGGGAGATCCAAAATGATAGGAGAAGACAGGAGGGGGAGGGATGGAGCCAAGAGCTGGACAGGTGATAGGCAAAAGGGATACGAGAGGATCATGGGACAGGAGGTCTGGGAAAAAAGACAAGGGGGGGGAGGACCCAGAGGATGGGCAAGGGGTATATTCAGAGGGACAGAGGGAGAAAAAGGAGAGTGAGAGAAAGCATGTGTGTATAAAAATAAGTAACAGATAGGGTACGAGGGGGAGGTTGGGCATTAGCGGAAGTTAGAGAAGTCGCTGTTCATGCCATCAGGTTGGAGGCTACCCAGATGGAATATAAGGTGTTGTTCCTCCAACCTGAGTGTGGCTTCATCTTTACAGTAGAGGAGGCCGTGGATAGACATGTCAGAATGGGAATGGGATGTGGAATGAAAATGTGTGGCCACTGGGAGATCCTGCTTTCTCTGGCGGACAGAGCGTAGGTGTTCAGCAAAGTGGTGCTCCCGATGTGGCCTTTTATATATTGGCGAGACCTGACGCAGACTCTTCACATACTAATAGAATGCCTTAGGGTTTTCCTTAATCCTGCCCGCCAAGGCCTTCTCATGGCCCCTTCTGGCTCTCCTAATTTCCTTCTTAAGCTCCTTCCTATTAGCCTTATAATCTTCTAGATCTCTAACATTACCTAGCTCTCTGAACCTTTTGTAAGCTTTTCTTTTCTTCTTGACTAGATTTATTACAGCCTTTGTACACCATGATTCCTGTACCCTACCATAACTTTCCTGTCTCATTGGAACGTACCTATGCAGAACTCCACACAAATGTCCCCTGAACATTTGCCACATTTCTTCCGTACTTTTCTCTGAGAACATCTGTTTCCAATTTAAGCTTCCAATTTCCTGCCTGATAGCCTCATAATTCCCCTTACTCCAATTAAACGCTTTTCTAACTTGTCTGTTCCTATCTCTCTCCAATGCTATTGTAAAGGAGATAGAATTATGATCGCTATCTCCAAAATGCTCTCCCACTAAGAGATCTGACACCTGACCAGGTTCATTTCCCAATACCAAATCAAGTACAGCCTCTCCTCTTGTAGGCTTATCTACATATTGTGTCAAGGAACCTTCCTGAACACACCTAACAAACTCCACCCCATCTAAACCCCTTGCTCTAGGGAGATGCCAATCAATATTTGGGAAATTAAAATCTTTGTGATTATTGCACCTTTACAGGATCTGTTTCCCTATCTGCTCTTCAATATCCCTGTTACTATTGGGCAGCCTATGAAAAACACCCAGTAAAGTTATTGACCCCTTCCTGTTCTTAACCTCTACCCACAGAAACTCCGTAGACAATCCCTCCATGGCGTCCACTATTTCTGCAGCCATGACACTATCTCTGATCTACAGTGCCACGCCCCCACCTTTTTTGCCTCCCTCCCTGTCCTTTCTGAAACATCTAAAACCCAACACTTGAAGTAACCATTCCTGTCCCTGAGCCATCCAAGTCTCTGTAATGGCCACCATATCGTAGTTTCAAGTACTGATCCACGCTCTAAGCTCATCTGCTTTCACAACACTCCTTACGTTAAAATAGATGCACCTCAAACCTCTGGTCTGAGTGCGTCCCTTCTCTATCACTGCTTTTCCTCCCCCTCGCACTGTCTACAAGCTTTCTGTATTTGTGAGCCAACCTCCTCTTCCCCAGTCTCTTCAATTCAGTTCCCACCCCCCAACAATTCTAGTTTAAAACTTGAAATTTAGTTCTATAACTCATGTCTCTAAAGATGCAAAGGTCAAAAGGAATTTCAAAGTGTGTTTTTTTTTTAAAATCACAGAGCCAGGATATTGTAATCTGCAGAAACAAGCATCTTTGTGAACACAAATATTGTTGATGAAAATGATCACATTGGAGTACTTAGGATAAAATATGCTTACAAAAGTATTCTTCAGACGTACTAGTTTGAAATAGGTAGGTTTAGCATAATTTTATTTGTGTTAGGATTGTGAATCTGACTCATGCTGGAAAGTGGTAGGTCACTGGCGTGGTGAGATATAATGGTGACATGATTTACACCAGATAAAAATCATTTTGAAATTGCATAGATCCTGGAAAAAAATTGTGTAATCCAATTACCATTAATATATTTGAGTTTTGGCAGCCTGAATAAATTCAATACGCCTGATATGTTCAGTTCAAATCTGAATACTACTTAAGCATCAATTTTTTTTTAACAATTTCAATCCCTCATGTTGAGGGACAATATTCTATTAGGCAATTTCTCTGCCTTTAATACCTTTTGAGATTTGTATACATTGAACCTTATCATTTTCTCCTCTACACCTCCTAATCTCTCTCCATTGAGAAAATGTTGTGATTCATCTCGGATGGAATGGTGGCGAGGTAAAAGGATTCAGTGAGGGAATTATATGACTGAACAATAGTAAAGAAGGAGAGGAAGTGCAGAAAAATGCTTGTAAATTTGCTGATTCTTTAAATATCATGTTGCCTCAGAGTAGACTGAAGTCTTACCTATTAATTGAGAAATAAATGATGCTATGATTTTTTTGACTGCAATAAACTGTTGAAGTTGTTTAATTGCTGCAATAATCGGACAGATTCTTTAAATGTCAGCCACTCATAAACTGCTGATTGGTTGCTCATAATGGAAACTGATGTTCATTTCCTTAAAGATTTTTCTGTCTTCTCTCCTACCTCTTTGACACAGTAACTCCTGTTTAATCAAATCATGTACAGCAGTTCAGATTAGATTAGATTAGATTAATGATCAAACTGGTCCTTGCGCTTTAAAAAATCCATCCAATATAAAAGGCAATATGACACATTTGGGTACTTTTATTCTTTTACTGCTGAGGCCAAAATCTGTTCTGACACTAAATATGTAGCCATCAAACAGAACCATAGTGACTGAAGAATTGTACTGAGAATAACGACATTTACTTTAACATCAGGAGGTTCATAATGAAAATTCTATTTTGTTCAATTTTAAAACGCCATGAATTTGGATGGAAAGAATGTGTTATCCCCTTTGTCTGGCAGTTGAACTGTGAGCTAAATTTGTGCTGGATACTCATGTCACTATTTGCTTTATATTTACTTAATGTTTATTCCATTTAGGGTGAAAAGTGGAAAATCAGTGACCTAGTTAACAAAAGGCAGTGATGCTGATTCTGTTTTTGAGTGGTTACTTTGTCTTGGAATTGTAGTTTATGGTCTTATTTGCACAAATAAGATTGCCTTCCCATTGCTTTGCAATGTTGGGAATGAAATGAACTCTGTATTTATAATTTCTTTCAGGATTAAGTTCAAGTGACAGTGGTTGTTGTTGAATTACTGACTTAATGCATTTATATTTGTGAAAAGTGCGGTATATTCTCATTAGATTTTATCCTACCTGTAGATAATCTACATCTTTCGTGTTCATTCCATTTTACAGGATAGAAGGCAGCTCAGTTTTGGTAACATTTTTGAGCAGAAGATAAAATCAAAATTTGACAATTTGAATGGATATTCATTCAATGTTTCACATAATTCTGTATAATTGCCAAGCCAGGGATCCATATAGAAAATTATGCTGGGAGCATCAACACACAAACCTCAACGAGAAGCTCGCCTGGCGATGATACAAAACAGAACATCATCCAGGGTAAAGAGCATTTCAGTCACATCTCGTTCTTAAAGGTCATGAATTATATAGTCCTCCTCTGTGTGGAGGTGGGTCCAAATATACCTGATCCTCAATGATGGCAGCATGCAACACCCAAAACCAAGGTTGACACATTTGCAACCAGCGTAGAAGTGTACAGTGCCTTGGCTTCCTCTGGAGGTCACTACCCTCAGAGAAACCATTTTTTAATCAACTGGTTCCACTCCATAATAAACCAAGAATCAATGTCATTGTGCAATGCAGCAGACTTACAGGACCATCAGCCCAGTGAGTTCATGCCAACCACAGTGCCCTCTCAGGTAGCACCAATCGCTTGCTTCTGGTCTCTAACCTCTGAGCTTGCCCCTCCATGTGCCTATCAAATTACTTCTTAAATTATACTTGTGTACTTTTCCAAGTAATTCCTGTGGCAGCTCATTATATATATTCATCACTCTCTGTGTGAAATAGTTTCAGAATTTTAGAATCAGGTTTAGTATCACCAATGTATGTTGTGAAATTCATTAACTTTATTGCAGCAGTACAATGAAATATATGATAATTACAGAAGGGAAAAATACTGGAGTCTGTGGTGGAACCAAAGACGCTACAGAAAATCCTGACAATTTTGGACAATATTTCTCAGCCTCTGCATGCCCCTTGGCTGAACGGAATGCGATATGAGGTCCTTCTTACCCTTGGCCACTAGGCTGTATAACGATTCAACCTATAGCTGGAGAAGTGCTGACCCCTCCTGTTAGACTGTTTGAGGTAACTTATTTTTTATTCGTTCTTTCTTCTCTTCTAGGATTTGTATATCTGTGCACGTGTAATGCTACCACGACACTGTAACTCCAGAAATTAAAATGAATTAGTGAGGTAGTGTTCATAGGTTCAATGTCCATTTAGAAATTGGATGGCAGTGGGGAAGAAGTTGTTTCTGAATCGCTGAGTATGTACTTAAAAGCTTATGTACTTCCTTCCGGACAGTAACAATGTGAAGAGGGCATGCAATCTTTCCCCTATCACCCTAAATCTATGTACAGTATGCCCCCAGCTTTGGACTCCCTTATCCTGGGGAAAAGACCACTACCGTCCTCCTTTACCTATGCCTCTCACAATTTTAAATGTCTCTATCAGATCACCCTTCGTTCTCATGCATTCCAAGGAATAAAGATCTAGAATGTGCTGAAGTGAGTGGCTGAGAACACCAAATACAACCTAGAGACAGTGGGACCAGTTATCACTTTGGTTCAAGCGCAAAGTCTGGAGTTGGGCAACTCTGTAATCAAGATATTCTGGGAATGTTAAAACACTGTTATTCACTGACAATACTGAAAATTGGCCCCAGAGCTGGGATTCTGCAGATGCTGGAAACCTTGATCAACAGCCATAAAATATCGAAGGAACTCAGCAGGCCATGCAACATCTATGGAGGGAAATGAATAGTTGATGTTTCACTGTTGACTGATCATGCATGTCGTCTGATCTGCTTAGCTCCTTCAGCTTTTTGTGCAGGTTGCTCATTCAGCCTCAGATTTCATTACAGTATTGGTTTATACAAAGACCAAAGAGCTGAATTCCAGAGGGGATGTGATATCAAGTTAGCATTTGATCTTGTATTGCAACAAAGAAACCTGCCAAAACTGAAGTCACTGGGAATTGGGGGGGGGGGGGGAGGGGGGAGGGGAAGCTGTTCAGAAATCATAGTCATGTCTTAGACCATAAGATATAAGAGTAGGATTAGGCCATTTGGCCCATCAAGTGTGCTTTGCCATTTTATCATGTTTGATCTATTTCCCTCTCAGCCCCTATCTTCATGCCCTGATTAATCAAAAATCTATCAACCTTTGCCTTAAATATAGCCAATGACTTGGCCACCATAGCTACCTGTGGCAATGAATTCCATAGATTCACCATTCTTTGGCTAATGTTTTGAATGGACATTCCTCTACTCTGAGTCTGTGTCATCTGGTCACAGACTCCACCACAATAAGAAAATCCTCTCCACATCCACTCTATTGAGGCCTATCAACGTTCAATAGACTTCAATGAGGATCACTTTCATTCTCCTGAATTCCAGTGTGCACAGGCCCACAGCCATCAAACACTCCTCAAACGATAAGCCTTTCAATCCTGGAATCTTTTTCATGAAACTCCTTTGAACCCTCTCGAATGTCAGCGCATCCTTTCTTAGAGAAGGGGTCCAAAGCTGCTCACAGTACTCCAAGTGAGGTCTTAACATTGCCTTATAGAACCTCAAAATTGCATCATTGCTTTTATATTCTAGCCACCTCGAAATTAGTGCCAGCATTGCAATTGCCTTCCTCACCACCAACTCAATCTGCATATTAAACTCTAGGGAGTCCTACATGAGGACTCTCTTGTCCCTTTGTGTCACAGTTTATTGTATTTTCTCTCCATTTAGAAAATGGTCTATACTTTCATTTCTTCTACTGAAGAGCATGACCATAACACTTCCCAGCACTATGTTTCATCTGCTACCTCTTTGCCCATTCTCCTAATCTAAGTCATTCTGCAGCTTCTCTGCTTCTTCAAAATTTCCTGCCCATCCACCTATCTTCTTATCGTCTGCAAATTTTCCAACAAAGCCATCAATTCCCTCAACCAAATGATTGACATATAACGTAAAGAAATGGTCCCAACACAGACCCCTGTGGAACACCACTAGCTACTGGCACCAACCAGCAAAGTTTCCCTTTATTCCCACTCTTTGCTTCCTGCTTATCACCCCATGCTTTATCCATGTTAGTATCTTTCCTGTAATACTATGGGCTTTCAATGTGTTAAGCAGCCACATGTGTATTACCTTGTCAAAGTCCTTTTGAGAATCCAAGTATACATCAACCAATTCTCCTTTTGTATATCCTGATTGTTAATTCTTCAAAGAATTCTAACATAGTTGTCAGGTAAAACTTACTCTTGAGGAAACCATGCTGAATATGGATTATTTTATCATGTGTCTCCAAGTACTTCTAAACCATATCCTTAACAATCATCTCCAACATCTTCCCAACCACTGAAGGCAGATTAACGGGTCTATAATTTCCTTTCTTCTGCATCTCTCCCTTTTTGCAGAGTGGAGTGACATTTGCAATTTTTCACTTCTCTGGAATCAAGCCAGAATCTGTTGATTCTTGAAAGATCATTACTAATGCCTCCACAATCTCTTCAGCTACCTCTTTCAGAACCCTGGTGTGTACACCATCTGGTTCATGTGACTTGTCTACCTTCAGACGTTCCTGTTTTCCAAGTAACTTCTTATTAATGTCAACTTCACACACTTCTGCCCTATGACACTCTTGAACTTCTGGCATACTACTCGTGTCTTCCACAGAAAAGACTGATACAAAATACTTTTTCAGTTCGTCTGCCATTTCCTTGTCCCCCATTACTAACTCTCCAGTATCATTTTCCAGCAATGCAATATCTACTCTTGCCTCTCTTTTACACTTATGTATCTGAAGTAATTTTTAGTATCATCTTTAATATTATTGGCTAGGTTACCTTTGTATTTCATCTTATCTTCCTTTATGACTTTGTTACCTTCAGTTTGTTTCAAGGGTTTCAAAGGTACATTTAATGTCAGAGAAATATATACAATATACATTCTGAAATGCTTTTTCTTCACAACCATCCATGAAAACAGAGGAGTGCCCCTAAAAAATGAATGACAGTTAAATGTTAGAACCCCAAAGATTCCCCCCAGCGCCACTCCCTCCCGCACGTAAGCAGCAGCAAGCAACAATCCCCACTCCGCCCACCGGCAGATATGCATCGGCACTGGGCACCCGCCACCCTGCACTCAAGCGTGAGCAAAGCAACAGCAAAGACACAGACTTGCAGTATCCGAAAGACTGCTTGTTCACCTGGTATTTGACATACCACAGTGTCTGTCTGTCTCTGTCTCTGTCTGTCTCTCTCTCTCTCTCTCTCTCTCCCTCCCTCCCTCCCTCCCTCCCTCCCTTCCTCCCTCCCCCCCCACCAATAAGGGAGAAAGAGGTGTCTCTGTTTTCCCACTCCTCTAACATTCCACTTTTTTTTGTTCTATTATATAACCTCTGATTGGCTTTTATTTTGGCTTTGACTTTCTTGTAAGCCACAGGTGTGTCATTCTGCCTTTAGAATACTTATTCTTTGGGGTGTATCTATTCTGCACCTTCTGTATTGTTCCAAAAATTAGGTTAGATTAGATTCAACTTTATTGTCATTGTGCCGAGTACAGATACAAAGCCAATGAAATGCATTTAGCATCTGACCAGAAATACAAAGAATAGTGTTCTTTACAAAATAACTGCGAATAAAAAAATGCTACAGCACACAAATATAAAAGTGCTGAGACAGTACAATATGGATGCAATACTGCTTAGCGCCGTGATGAGAGGTTCAGCAGTGTCACAGCCTCAGGGAAGTTCCAACTGTCGCTGCTCTGCTGTCATTCCTGCTAGTGTCTCCTTCCAATAAAATTTGGCCAGCTCCTGTAATTTCCTTTAGTTCACTGTAATACATCTCAATTTTGTTTCTCAAATTTCAGGGTAAATTCTATCATATTATGATCATTGGCCTTGAAGGGTTCCTTTACCTTAAGCTCTCCAAACAATTCTGGTTCATTACACAACACCCATTCCAGGATAGCTGACCTGCTAGTGGGCTTAAGCATAAGCTGCTCTTAAAAAGCCAGGCAACACACATCAAAGTTGCTGGTGAACGCAGCAGGCCAGGCAGCATCTCTAGGAAGAGGTGCAGTCGACGTTTCAGGCCGAGACCCTTTGTCAGGACTAACTGAAGGAAGAGTGAGTAAGAGATTTGAAAGTTGGAGGGGGAGGGGGAGATCCAAAATGATAGGAGAAGACAGGAGGGGGAGGGATGGATCCAAGAGCTGGACCGGTGATTGGCAAAAGGGATACGAGAGGATCATGGGACACGAGGTCCGGGAAGAAAGACAAGGGGGGGGGTGAACCCAGAGGATGGGCAAGGGGTATATTCAGAGGGACAGAGGGAGAAAAAGGAGAGTGAGAGAAAGAATGTGTGTATAAAAATAAGTAACAGATGAGGTACGAGGGGGAGGTGGGGCATTAGCGGAAGTTAGAGAAGTCGATGTTTATGCCATCAGGTTGGAGGCTACCCAGACAGAATATAAGGTGTTGTTCCTCCAACCTGAGTGTGGCTTCATCTTTACAGTAGAGGAGGCCGTGGATAGACATGTCAGAATGGGAATGGGATGTGGAATTAAAATGTGTGGCCACTTCTTAAAAAGCCATTTTTTTTTTTTTTAATTTTTTTTTTATTTCAAAATATACTTTATTCAAAAATAAATATATACAATAAACCATTCAATACCTTTTCATCCTTTACATACGTTTCCATTATACTCAGTAAAATATCCGTGTTTATAGCCACCCACGTGGCACTCCAGTAGTTCAGCTTAGCATCTCATTGTTGAGGGGTATACTCCTCGCCCACCGACCCCTCCCACTCCCACGGGTGGAGAAACCTATACTGTGTTTCCTTCCCCGCCGGGCCCTTGTGGTGGCTGCACCAAGTTTCAGTGCGTCCCTCAGCACGTACTCCTGCAGCCGAGAGTGTGCCAGTCGGCAGCATTCTCCCACGGACATCTCCATGTGCTGGTAGATCATCAAGTTTCGGGCTGACCAAAGAGCGTCTTTCACCGAGTTGATGATCTGCCAGCAGCACCGGATGTTGGTCTCCGTGTGCGTCCCCGGGAACAGCCCGTAGATCAGAGAGTCCTCTGTTACGCAGCTGCTGGGGATGAAACGTGACACTAGCCCGTCCATCCTCCTCCACACCCTCTTTGCGAACTGGCAATGTGCAAAGAGGTGGGTCACAGACTCCTCCTCACTGCAGTCCTCCCGTGGGCAGTGGGGTGCGGAGACGACATTCCGGGCGTACAGGAGGGCTCTGACTGGGAGGGCCCCTCTCACCGCCAGCCAGGTGAGGTCTTGGTGCCTGTTGGTGAGATCTGGCGATGAGGCATTTTGCCAGATGAACTGGACAGTCTGCTCAGGGAACCACCCCACTGTGTCCATCACGTCCTTCTCCTGCAGTGCCTGCAGGACACTTCGTGCCGACCACTGCCTGATGGCCTTGTGGTCAAAGGCGTTCTCCTGGAAGAACTTTGCTACGTGGGATAGGTATGCCGGCAACGACCAGCTGACTGGGGCGTTGCGCGGTAGTGGGGCCAGACCCATCCTTCGTAGCCAGGGCGACAAGTAGAACCTGGGCACATAGTGGTACTTGGTGCCCACATACCTGGGCTCTACACACAACCTGATGCAGCCACATACGAAGCTGGCCATCAGGGTGAGGGCGACATTGGGGACGTTCTTGCCCCCGTTGTCCAGGGACTTGTGCATGGCGGTCCGTCTCACCCGCTCCATCTTGGATCCCCAGACGAATCTGAAGACAGCCCGGGTGATTTCCGAGCTGTAGGAGCGGGGGACGGGCCAGACCTGCGCCAAGTACAGCAGCCCTGAGAGCACCTCACACCTGATGACCAGGTTCTTGCCCGTTATCGACAGGGAGCGCCCTCCCCACCATCCCAGTTTCTGTTTCACCTTGGCAGTCCGCTCCTGCCAGTTCTTGTTGCACGCCTCAGCCCCTCCGAACCAGATCCCCAACACCTTCACGTGGTCAGACCTGATGGTGAAGAGGGCGCTGGATCGGTCGGGCCAGTTGCCAAAGAGCATGGCTTCGCTCTTTGTGCGGTTGACCCTGGCCCCCGACGCTAGCTCGAACTGTTCGCAGGTGCCAATCAACCGGCGGACTGACCTCGGATCAGAGCAGAAGACGGTGACGTCGTCCATGTACAGGGAGGTTTTCACTTGGGTCCCTCCACTGCCTGGCAGCGTCACCCCTCATATGCCCTCATCCCTCCTGATGGCTTCCACAAAGGGTTCTATGCAGCAGACAAACAAGACAGGGGAGAGGAGGCAGCCCTGCCTGACTCCAGACCTGATGGGGAAGCTGTCTGTTTCCCACCCGTTGACCTGGACTGCACTACGGATGTCTGTGTAGAGCAGTCTGATCCAATTCCGGATTCCCTCCCCAAATCCCATTTTGGAGAGCACGTCCGCCATGTACGTGTGCGATATCCTGTCGAAGGCTTTCTCCTGGTCCAAGCTGACCAGGCAGGCGTCCACCCCCCTGCCCTGCACGTAGGCGATGGTGTCCCTCAGCAGCGCGAGGCTGTCTGAGATCTTCCTGCCCGGTACAGCACAGGTTTGGTCCGGGTGGATCACCTGTCCCAGAGCAGACTTGACCCTGTTGGCGATAGCCTTGGACAGGATCTTGTAGTCCACATTCAGGAGAGAGATGGGTCTCCAATTCCTAATGTCCTCCCTTTCCCCCTTCTGCTTGTAGATGAGGGTGATGATGCCCTTCCTCATGGACTCAGACATACTGCCGGCCAGAAGCATAGCGTTGTACACTTCCAGCAGGTCTGGGCCCATCCAGTTCCACAGAGCCGAGTACAACTCAGCCGGTAAGCCGTCGCTTCCGGGAGTCTTACCCGACCCAAAGGAACGGATGGAGCCTGTCAGCTCGTCCAGGGTCAGTGGCTGATCCAGACTCTCCCGCTTGCCGTCGTCTAAGACCTGCATGATAGACGACAGGAAGTTGCAGGAGGCTGTGGATTCTGTGGCCTTTTCCTCGTACAGACCGGCATAGAAGGACTTGCAGATCCTCAGTATGTCGGTCTGCGAGGACGCGACTGAGCCGTCCTCTTCCTTAAGGTTGTGGATCACAGAGCTCCCCCTATGCACCTTTTGGAAGAAGAAGCGTGAGCACGTCTCGTCCTGCTCCACGGTTTGGACCCTTGATCGGAAGATGATCTTGGAGGATTCAGCGGCGAGGTGCTGGGCTTGCCGGCCCTTCACCTCTCGCAATTCCTCCCTGACATCCACCCCCTTCGACTGCAGAAGGAGAAGTTGCTGCAACTCTGTCTGGAGTTTACGCAGTTCCCTCTGCTCCTGCCTTGCCTTCTGAATACCCTTGCGGATGAAGAACCTCTTAATGTTCTCCTTGGTGGCTTCCCACCAGTGAACCGGGGAATCAAAGAAGGCTTTCAAGGTTCTCCAACCTGTGTACTCCCTCTCCAGTTCCTCAATGTTCTCTGGGGTCAGCAGCTTTACGTCCAGCTTCCACGTCCCCCTGCCTGCCTTCTGGTCCTCCCGTAAGTGACAGGTGGCTCTCAGAAGGCAGTGGTTAGGGAGGCATTCTACAAACTCCCCCTACTGGGATCCAGCACCAACCTGGTTTTCCCAATATACCTACATATTGAAATCCCCCATGACTATCATGATCTTGCCATTTTGACATGCATTTTCATACCTCCAAGTGTAATTTGTGGACCACAGCTTTAGTACTGTTTGAAGGTATGCATATAACTCCCATCAGGGTCTTCTTACATTTGCATTTTCTTAGCTTTATGCAGAACAATTTTACACCTTCCAATCCCAAGTCACCTCTTCCTAATTTGATTTTAGAGCAACCCCGCCCCGTCTGCCTACCTGCTTGTCCTTTTCATACAATGTGTATCCTTGGATGTTAAGCTCCAAGCTATAGTCTTTCAGCTACAACTCAGTGATGCCCACATTATACATGCCAATCTGAACTGTGCTAATCGTTCATCTAACTTGTTCTGTATACTGCGTGCATTCAAACATAACACCTTCACTACCATATTCATCACCCTTTGCAATTTTTGTCCCCATTTTTTCTTGAATCTCATCCTGTTCACTGCAATTTTACCCTATCATCAGCCTCTCATTGTTAAGAGTCTCACTACACACTACCTCTGTTTGCAAACCAAATACCCCTTCCTCAGCCCTGTCACTCCGATTCCCATCCTCCTGCCAAATTAGTTTAAACCCTCCCAAACAGCTCTAGCAAACCTGCCTGCAAAGATATTGGTGACACTCGGGTTCAGATGTAACTCGTCCCTTTTGTACAGGTCATACCATCCCCAGAAAAATGTCTTGTGTTAAGGGAAATGTTGTGTTTTCCCAAAGAAATTCATCTTAAATACAGGACAACTGGTCAGAAGTTCTTCAGGGTTCTCAAACACATCTCCCCCATTTCACGCACTTCTGCTCTCACTTCATCCTCCTGCCACCCCACCAGGAATAGGGTTCCCCTTGTCCTCACCTACCACCCCACCAGCCTCCGGGTCCAACATATAATTCTCCGTAACTTCTGCCACCTCCAAAGGGATCCCACCACTAAGCACATCCTTCCCTTCCGCCCCCACCCTGCTTCCCGCAGGGATTGCTCCCTATGTGACTCCCTTGTCCATTCGTCCCCGCCATCCCTCCCCACCAATCTCCCTCCTGGCACTTATCCTTGTAAGCGGAACAAGTGCTACACATGCCCTTACACTACCTCCCTCACTACCATTCAGGGCCCCAGACAGTCCTTCCAGGTGAAGAGACACTTCACCTGTGAGTCGGCTGGGGTGATATACTGCATCCGGTGCTCCCGATGTGGCCTTCTATATATTGGGGAGACCCGACACAGACTGGGAGATCATTTCACTGAACACCTACACACTGTCCACCAGAGAAAGCAGGATCTCCCAGTGGCCACACATTTTAATTCCACGTCCCATTCCCATTCTGATATGTCTATCCACGGCCTCCTCTACTGTAAAGATGAAGCCACACTCAGTTTGGAGGAACAACTCCTTATATTCCGTCTGGGTAGACTCCAACCTGATGGCATTAACATTGAATCCTCAAACTTCCACTAATGCCCCACCTCCTCCTCATACCCCATCTGTTAATTATTTATTTACATACAACATTCTTTTTCTCTCTCTCCTTTTTCTCCCTCTGTCCCTCTCACTATACCCCTTGCCCATCCTCTGGGCTTCCCCCCTCCCCCTTTTCTTTCCCCCTAGGCCTCCTGTCCCATGATTCTCTCATATCCCTTTTGCCAATCAATTTTCCAGCTCTTGGCTCCATCCCTCCCCCTCCTGTCTTCTCCTATCATTTTGGATCTCCCCCTCCTCCTCCCACTTTCAAATCTCTTACTAGCTCTTCTTTCAGTTAGTCCTGAAGAAGGGTCTCGGCCCGAAATGCCGACTATACCTCTTCCTAGAGATGCTGCCTGACCTGCTGCATTCAACAGCAACTTTTATGTGTGTTTCTTCAGGGTTTGTTCTTTAACTACAAATCTGCATATGCTTCATCAAAATCAGAAATGGAGATATGAAAATTGGGCAGTACGCATGTGGCAAAATCTAAAGTAATATGTATCATAGGCTATTATGAGGCAGGTGGTGTTTGCACTACAAAAGTGCCTAAGAAAGAGCATCTTCAATCAGAGAGCATCTAATCAGCTTGTCCAGTCCTCCAAATCAACATCCTGGAAGACACCATTGACTAGAATTTCAACTGCACATTCCACATAAATATTATCTTACGGCTCTAGGTCAAATGCTAGGTTTTCTTTGGTGTATGATTTATTTCCTGACTTGTTAGCCTTTCACCACCATCAAGAATATGATAGAACACTATAATTGCACTTCCAATGACACTCAAGAAAGCTTAATACTATTCAGAACAAAGTTGCCTACTTGAATAATAGTCACGTTCCTGTCCTTCACTAGCAGTTTCTGCCTGTAGTTGTTCTAAGAAATGGCACTCTGACGGCAGGTCTCAAAACCCAAACTGTTGCCAGCAAAATAAGCAAGAGAAAAGGGCACATATGGAAAGCTGCCACTTTGAAATTTCCCTCCTGTTAATGTGTCATACCCACTTAGAAAGGCAAACTTCATCACTCAGGCTGAATCCTTGAATATCCTTCAACAGAGGGAATGCAGCTGTTCAGGATGGCTCACCACCAAGGACAAATGGAAAAGGACAATAAGTGTTGATCTTGCCAGTGACGGACTTGTCCCATAAATAAACAATATTTATAAAGTTCATGAAATACAGTATATGTTGAATTTTTCCATTACATTGAAACCAAAGCTTTATTCCCAGCATTGTGCTGGAGTTGCATTTCCGCTCTCTAAGAAGAAAGAGTGGGATTTTGCATCTTATCTATGACCAATTTGTCTGCAATTACAGATCACTAATTATTCCCAGTGGAAGTGACATAATGAGTAAATCTCTGCTAGACTTCTCTTAGATCTAGTTATAGAGAGACATATATAATTATTTTTCAAACGAGGTTAATCCAGAGTAATCGGAAAAACAGAAACTTCAAATATTCAGCAGGTTAGTTGGTATCCCTGGAGGGAAGCTTGTATTACTTTCTTGGGTAAATGACAATTAGTCCTTCCCACATGCACAGATACTGATTTGGTTTTTAGTTCAGATTCTGTTTCACTGGTGCAGAGTGTACCATATTTGTATGATATATGTATCATATATATCATATCATACTATATCATATTTGCCCTGCTCTGGGTTAGTTTGTTTGGGAATGGGGGCAGAGTGCATTGAGTTCCGAGTCAATAAGCAACCACGATTAGTTGAGAGGGTTGCTTTGCTCACTGATATTCCAAGGAACCAGAGTTCTGACCACATTTTCCAGATTATTAGGACTGGGGCATTGAGACTAAACTTTGGAAATTTGAAGTACATAATTCATGGATTGTTTAATTTGAAATTTAATCACTCATTCCTGTTAGAATATAATGAATGCGTATGATTTAATAAGCACAATGTTCTTTTAGTCTTGTCACAGGTGCCAATTACAGAGACTTAATCAAATGATTCCAGGATCAAATTATCAAAGTCATGGGTGGCTAATCACCAACTCATTATTCAGAAATGTCTAGATTTGAGCAATACACTAACATTGTGCACAATACGAGCATCTCACTTTTTTCTACTCAGTATTATTTATTTGCTGACGTACAGCGTGAAGTAGGCCCTTCTAGGCTTGTCACCCAGTCTGGCACTGATGCCACTACGCCACCAGCTGGCTCTCACAAGTTGTAGACTACAATATTGATACTGAGGTTGTATACAGCCATTGAATTCCCAACTTTTAAGACTGCAAATTTCAAGGGAAGAGGGTGGAAGAGTAGAAGGAATGGAATGGAAGGAAGCCATTCAGGTCCAAAATCTTGAGTAACGAAGTATTTCACCCCAGCAGTCCTTGCAAGAACCTTCGCTAAACCTCTCTTCCTTTGATCATGCCAAATTGTTGAGCCCTTGAACTGCACTGGAAGCATGGGCATGCATCTTGATTTATTCTTCCTTGATATTTTATTGAAAACCTGCAGCATCTCAGTATCTTTTGCTATAACACCTGAGCTGATGGTGAAATCGACTTTCCTGTAGAAAGAACTAATCTTCAAGGTTTGAAAACAAAAAAAAAAGAAATTGAAGATGCTGAAAATCTGAAATGAAAACAGAGAATGTTAGACAAATTTTGCAGGTCAGGTAGTGTCTGTGGAAAGAGAATCAATAAATATTTCATATCTGTGACCTTTAAATAGAGCTGAGTTACATTAGTTATAACACAGGAATTCTGCTTATTTAAACAGTCAAAAAGCTCACTAATGCCTCTACTTTCTGAGATGTCTGAAGAGAGTTGGATTATGCACATCAATACTTACAACTTTCTACAGATGAGACAAATCGTAACAGGCTGAATCACTGTATGGTATGAAAACTGCACTGTGGCAGACAGGGGGCTCTACAACATATATATATAATGTTGGGAAATAAAAATCACACCCACCCTGCTTATGGACTGTTTGTCCCACTACCATTAGGGAAGAGACTATGCAGCACCAACACCAGGATTACTAGATTCAAAAACAGTTAATTCACTGTGTTACGTACCCCGTAACTGGGTTGCCAAACCAGCAGAAATGGACCACTAGTTGGAGTCTAGTTTACTAGAAACTAATAAAGTTTTATTAAAGAAATAAGTAACACAGTACTCTAATGGTAAGGATATAAGTGCAACAGGTTAACAATGATAAAACACACATGTACACAGAACTAGGGTAATAGGAATCAACCAAGCTCTATCACAGTCTAGGGGTAAAATGATCAGTCTCAAGTGATGCAGAGTTCAGTTCAGCTTAGTACTGTTCGCAGTAATCGCTGTTGTGCCGTTGGAGGGAGAGAGAGAGAGAATGCAAATTTGATTCAAGCAGACCTTTGATGTTCTTTGCAGTTGGCTTTCGGGCGGACCCTTTTATGTCTTCTGTGGTCACCGACTGTGACCCCTCCGTTCCGGATACGACCGTTCTTCAGCGGTGAACCCGGCACCCAGGCAAGGGCGGACACACACACCAGGTTCCCACCGATCGTACCCTTTTCACCCTGTCCGTCTATGGTCGGTTCCCGCGAACCAGATCTCCAAACTCTCTCCAACTTGTGGGGGCACACTGCTCTTCCAGGGTCTCGTTATCTCGTGATCTCGTGGTGTGTGTCATGCCTTAGCGAACCTGTTCTTTTTATCCCCCTGCTGGGGTATCGCCCGTCCATCAAACTTCAAACAGTTCAGGTTCAAAGCAACCGGTCTGTCAATATTCTGAATTGTGTCTCTTTTCGTTATCTCTCTCTCTCCTCTCTCATTAATATTTTGAACGTTTCTCCATTGTCTCCCTTATCTCTCTCTCATTAGCATCAATCTTCTGATAACTTGGTTTTTCGTCACAACTGAAGCTAACAGGCTGATCAACACCTCCACCCATTAACCTATCTCACCACACCCCACCACCATTACTTCCACATTGGCTACTCTTCTCCATAACCCCTCAGCACCCTTTATCCACTATACAGTGCCACTTTACAGATACTTGTACATTGTGCTTTAGAGGATTGCTTTTCTATTTATAGTTTTCTTATGCTGCATCCGGAGTAACAATCATTCTGTTCTTTACACTTGTGTACTGTAGAATAACAATAAACAATCTTGAATCCTGAATCATGAACATGAACATTAAAAAAAGCTGCAGATGCTGGAAATCTAAAATAAAAACAGAACCTGCTGAAAAATACCCAGCAGGTCAGGCCACATCTTTAGAAAGAGAACCAATTTATACTTCAGGTCGAAGACCGTATGACAGAATTAAAAATGAATCAGTTGATGATCCTGTCTTCTGTATCTCGAGTCCTCTTGCAGCATTCCTCCAAAGCTAGAGCCTCATTATAACACAGCACGAACACTGGATTTACCTTACAAAATATTCATGCCCAGAAATACCCAGCAGCTTCCTCATTTAAATTGCTTGTACTCTTCAAGGTTATGGATAAAGAAAGTACATACTTTGTTGTAAAATAATTCGCAGTTGATTGATTACAGAGATCACTCAATTTTAAGGGAAAATTGAATACAATATTGGAACCATGAAAGTGGATCAGATCCATGGAGAGAAAGTGGGGCAGTTGGTTGATTTGCACACTTGACAGAAGCCATATTGACGGAAAGTATTACTTCTTAATTATAATGTCTTTAATCCCAGTGGCATAATAATCTTGCATATTTTGAATATTTTATCTTGTAGGAGTTTTGTTTCTGGATCATTTGACAGAGACAAGAGTTAGAGTACTGTTTGCACTTTTAAGATTCACCACATGGGTATAATTTTTGCCAACTAATTTATATAATCTCAATACTGTTATCATTTATTACAAGATATTAGGAGCAAAATCAGGCCATTCAGCCCATTGAGTCTGCTCTGCCATTCCATCATGGCTGATCTCAGACCCCTCTCAATCCCATACACCTGCCCTCTTGGCATATCCTTTGATGCCCTGACTGATCAGGAAACTATCAATTTCCATCTTAAATATACCCACAGACATGGCCTCCACTGCAGGCTGGTAGAGCATTCTACAGATTTCCTGCTACTCGGGCTAAAAGAAAATTCCTCCTTCCCTCTGTTCTAAAAGCTCACCCACAATACAGATTCTTTATAATTATCATAGATTACTGATGTTTTTCAGAAACAGTTTCATGGTTTAAATGGCCATTATAAATTGCACCTAATGTGTAGATAAGTGGTAGAATCTGGGATGATTAAAATGGGAACAGTGTAGGATTAGTGTAAATGGATTTTAATAGTCAGTATGGCCTCATTGGCCAAAGGCTTTATTTCCATGCTGCAAGACAGCGATCCCCAGCCACTGGGCCGCGAGGACACGATATGAGTCAGCCGCACCTTTCCTCATTCCCTGTCACGCACTGGTGAACTTGAACATAGGGTTGCCAAATGTCCCATATATTGGGCTAAATTGGTTTGTCCCATATGGGACCGCTCTTGTCCTGTATTTCCCCCGCTAAGGTAGAGCGTTCCTATGAAACAGTTCATGCCAAAATGGCGTGAAGTGAAGAAGCAATTACCATTAATTTATACGGGAAAAATTTTTGAGTGTTCCCAGACCCAAAAATAACCTACCAAATCATGACAAAAAACACATAAAACCGACAATAACTCTAACATATAGTAAAAGCGGGAATGATATGGTAAATACACAGCCTATATGAAGTAGAAATAATGTATGTACAGTATAGTTGGGAAGATGAAGGCAAAATCGATTTGTAGGGAAAAGAATCGGCACTTATGCGCATGCGCACATCATGCATGTGCACACAGGTGCCCGCGCAAGGCTTCATGGTCATGACAGTCTTTCCTGGGGTAAAGTGTCCCGGGATTTGACTGCTACTTTTGTCCCTTATTTGGGAGTGAGAAAGTTGACAACCCTAACTGTAAAAGACATGTTGAGGTGAGTTTAACCCTACTTTAATACCCCCCCCCCCACCGGTCCGCGGTGCAAAAAAGGTTGGAGACCCCTGCTGTAAGACTATTTATGAAATAGTAAGAAAAATGCTAATGTAAAAATGAGGGAATATCAAGTGTGGTGTAGTAATGATGCTGGCTATGGGCTTTAATCTGCTTGAAACTATGCTATACTTATTGCAAAGGTCTTGAGTGTTGATCCTGGAAAGTCCTGTATATTCAGTAATATAAAAGGTGGCAACATTTTAGGAGTTAATAATAAACAGATGTTTATGGTAATGTGTGGCTTTATTATCATTTACAGACTTAGTGACCTCTGTTTATATGGTATTTCAAAGAGTAAAGCAACATTAAGTAGTTGTAGTCTTGTGATCATTCGAATTGATATGCTCCAAAGTGGTTATTTATTGATCGGTTCTCAGGTAGAGACTGATCCGAGAGTCACACAATCCATGATTTAGGATGAATGCCCTGAATGGAGCATACCCATGCATGACTTTGTTTACGTGCGGAGCCTGATGCATGGGCAACTACCACAGAACCCTTGACAGATCTGAGTGAGTCCAGTGGCAACAGCACTGGGGACCCTTCTTCTGCCTTCACTGCCGTTGTGATGTGTGATCATCTTCTGTCATCTGCACCAGTGAGGTCTTGGACGAATCTCTTTTTGTCTTGAATCTACCGCTTGACTTTACCGTCATGGGTGGAGATCTCAGGAACTCGCAAGCCTCTCCACTGCAACAAGTTAATGATCCTCGGAAAAGAAATACAGTACCTGTAACCAAACTCACTACAACATTTTAAGTAGGGTTCTTTTATATATTAGACATCATTAAATCAAAGGGGAAAATAAAACATGGCACTCTGATAGATTGTTTAATATATGAGATAGCAATCTTATTTTTTAAACTTTGTACTTGATCAGCAAGCAATTTCCACACTGCAATGTATTACAGCCCCCTTGGACAAATGCATATGGGACCAAATCTAAAGGCTGAAGTCTTTCATGTGATTTTTGATTAGTTAATTATTACTTCAGGTAATGGAGCCACATCTGAAAAAAGCAGGGAAAAAAAGAGATTTGCTAATATTTTAAATAATTTTTCATTTACCAACAGGCCTTTCATCAGGTTGACATGATATTTCCTACTAACGTGACTCAATGCCCGCATCAAAGGAACATTTCCAGTAACCTCATGTGATATTTTCTATTGATGAAAATAACAATTCTCATTGCCTTCTAAAATTGCTAATTCATATTAAACGAAAAGCAGTTTTTCATTGTCAGTGCTGCTGAGCACAGTAGATTTGCTTTGAAGCCTTATAATCAGCAGAATGAAACTTAACTTTCTGTGTGTAAGGACTAGATAACATAAAATCGCTTTAATGGATTCATTTGTCCAAACACACATTATGCTTTCACAGAGTCTTTTACACACCTTACTACCAACCAAAGTAGCTGGCAGAGTTTGGAATGGCAGGAGATGCAGGAACAATGGAGGGCAGCAGTCTTCTCAACACCTGCTGGTAGATACAATAATAAACTAATTAACAATCAAGAACAGATTTCTTTCTAATTGCCTAATTCATTAGGTTGTTAAGTAATATAATTCCTTAAAGACACAATTTTGTTGAGTTACATGTTTTTGAAGGAGAAGAATGCATACTTTTTTCAATAAGACCACGTTTGGAATGCTGAAGCGTTTAAATCCGCATTAAGTGAAGGATATATGAGAGGCAGATTCACAAGCACGTTGTCTGGTTTAGGTTACAGGGAAGACTTTTAGAAGCTGAATCCAATTCCTTTGCTTAGAACAAGATTTGTTGATGAGGGCTGGAGACACATGAGACAGCAGATGTTGGAATCTGGAGCAACAAGCAATCTGCTGGATGAACTCAGTGAGGTAAGCAACATCTGTCCTTTAACCCCACAGATGCTGCATGATGTGTTGTCTTTTTCCAGCAGTTTGTTTGTTGTTTGTAAGGGTTGTTTGAAAGGAAGAAATGAGTGAACATGGACTTTATAACTCATGTTCTCAGTATTATTTATATTTTATTTCACTATTTGTCTTTTGATCATTCATTTATCAGTTTTTATGCACATTTTTTCATAAATTCCATTGTATTTCTTATTTTCCTTTAAATGTCTGCAAGAAAATGAGTCTCAAGGTAGTGTATGGTAACATATTCAGATAATAAATTTACTTTGCTAATCAACTTAACTTGATAACATTGATTCAAGTTTGTTTGATGTAATTTCTAGCAGACAAGTGTAAAAGGAAGATGAAATATTGTTACCCTGGATCTGATGCAGCCCAAAAAAAACACAATCGGATAAAGAACACAAAAAAACCCCAGATTATATATTAATACATAAGATAGCTTGTATACATTGATTGCATGTCCATAAGGTAATGCTAGGCATAATAATGTCATACATAAAGTGACTCTGGCAGGAAATTATAATGTATTTGTGCTTGTAGGTGTGGGTTAGTGAGTGGAGGTGTTGATCAGCCTTACTATTTGGGGAAAGTAACTGTTTTTGAATCTGGTGGTCCTGCCATGGATGCCATGTAGCCTGCTCCAATGGAACAAATATTCCATGAGCAGAGTGGGGGGGATCCTTCATGAAGTTACTGGCCCCTTCCTGGCACCTTTCTGTACTTATGTCCTTGAAAGTGGGTAGGTTGGTACCAGTGATGCAATGGGTGGTTTTGACTACCCATTATAGAACGTTCCTGTCTGCCGCAGCGTGGTTTCCATGCCATGCATTGGTCCAGCCGGTTAGAATGTTCTCTTCTGTGCATCTGTAGAATAACATGAGTATTGATCTGTATGCATATAGTGTAATTGAAACACCATTGAACCATATTTCAAAATTGAGAAAATGGAGAGAGAGGGATTTTCATGCAGATTTTGAAATGTACTTCAATTGCGATGAGTGTTCCGCATCTCAGTCCTCTGCATTAACGTGATCCTCTCTGATTTTAGGCTTCTGGAGACCTACTCTGCAGTTTCTCAGAAACAGTGCTGAACTTGTCACGTTTGGTTCTCTTTAGAATTTAGGCAAAGTGAAACCGGGCAAAGCATGTTTGACCCAGACTCCACTTAAGCATCTGTCAGACTGGTAATTGAGATCAATTGGTTATACAAATGTGCATATTTAAAGAGCCTGCTGCATCAAATACTGCTGTCTGGCATAGCAATGTTTGTCTGGAATGGAATCAAAGCTGTAGGTTTTTCCTTCAACTGTTAAAGGTGTTTCTCTCCTTCCAGTTAGGAGATCCAGTGCAATTCTTCTTCAGTGCACTACTTACAAATTGCGGACATGTTGAAGTAAACTCTTGTGGCTATACACACAAAAAACAATATAACAAGGAGCACTGAAGAGCTAGATGGCACAGTGCATTAGTACCGTTATCTTTGGTGCTGGGTTTGAATTTGTTAATGACCAACAAAAGATTTGAAATCCCATCACTTTGCATGTGAAGGCCTCCTCCAAAATTAATTTATGAGATCTTCAAATGATTCAAGAGGGTCAGCACAAAATGATCCACTTTTTGGCAATAATTGTTTTGCTCTTTTAGTCTTGGAGATACAAGTACGATTGATATCCAGACCATTACGTTTGAGATGACTATGACTAGAAGGTTGTGTCTGAGGCTTATTACTGGTACAGAGTGGCAGATTTAAGGCTACCATCCTTACCTGAACTGAGGTAAGGATGGTAGCCTTAAATCTGCCACTCTGCAAGGGGAAGTGTGTGCAGGAGTCAGAATGATTCTCAATATTGTGTGAAGCAGGAGCAATCTATTTAAATTACAAAAATATATCACACTGTCAGATCCTATTTTGCAGTACGTGATTGCTTTGTGAACAAACTGTAACTATTCTCAAACAAAGCTTTGGTAGAATAAAGTGAAACTTTACTGCCTTGCCCTTGTATGGCCTGGGAGGCATCACTTCAATTACTTGATTGAATTGTCACTTACTGTGATGATGGAGGTTTGTCATCCGCCTGGTTGAAAAAAAACAGATGGCTTTGCTCCTGATTTTGCACCTAACTTGGAATTGCTTGGCAGCCAGGCTCAGTACTTGAAATAGGACCATTCACAGTCTCCAGTGCTGATGGACAGAAGTACACATGCCAGCATTATGCACTATTTCTTGACCAAAAGTTCATACAGCCAAATTCTCTTTGGCATTGTATGAAATAGTTGTATTAAATTTGGACTTCATTGTTTGTTATATTTTACAAAAGAGGTGGAGGTGGTCAATTGTGGATGAAATGTTTCTGCTTAAGAATTAATCACTCTGACTAAATAAAAAAAGTGTTGTGGGGAAGCGAGGGCAGTGATTTACTGCATCCAAAATAAGTATAATTTTTGTATTAATCTTCATCTTTGTGGAGTAATACACTGATCGTCTGCTGTATATTAGTTTGGATGCTGATGTATAAGCAGTCAATTTTGAGAAGTTAGAGATGTAGAGGCCAAGTTCAACCACTTCTTGGTATCCTACCAATATGTCCACTTAATCAAAACCTAGCAGTCTATGAGCATATAACTACCTATTGTGGAAAAATATGCTTAAAATAAATTACGGCAACACACATCAAAGTTGCTGGTGAACGCAGCAGGCCAGGCAGCATCTCTAGGAAGAGGTACAGTCGACGTTTCAGGCCGAGACCCTTCGTCAGGACTAACTGAAAGAAGAGCTAGTCAACTGTACCTCTTCCTAGAGATGCTGCCTGGCCTGCTGCGTTCACCAGCAACTTTGATGTGTGTTGCTTGAATTTCCAGCACCTGCAGATTTCCTCATGTTTGTGTTAAAATAAATTACCACCGTTTTTGCTATACTTACCTAAACTTCAAAGATTCAAAGTACGTTCATTGTCAAAGTATGTATACAGTATGCAACTCTGAAATTCATCTTTCTCAGACAGCCAAAAAATAAAGAAAACCATGGAATGCTTTCAGAGAACCCACCCCCCCGCCTGCAAAAAAACGGAAATCACACAAATGGCAAAAAAAGAGCGAAATATAAATCACAAAATCAAGAGTCCAGACATGTTCAGTTCAGTTCAATCTAGTGATGTGTCGTTCGCTATCAGCAGGCCAGCCCCATCAAAATCGCACAAAATAGCAGAAACAGAAAAGAAACGCATCATAAACGCATCATAACTTGAACTGCAGAGTCCAATCCACAAACCGTGTCGATTAAACCTTGCCCAGGACCCAGGACTCCAGAGCAATCCTCCGGCAGTATCAAGCAAGAGGGGAAGAGAGAGACCATCGAATGCAGGGTTTATAGAAGAAATGAATGTTATTTTTTTTTGGAATAAGAATTCCACTGAGGCATATTAATATTATTTCTGTCAAGGATAGGGCTAGATCAGAATAGGAAAATCTGGAAGTTCCAAACTTCCTGAAGTATACTTGTGACTTGTGCTATCAATGGAATGCCAACCTGCTGCATTTCCCAGTGACTACATTGGGAAATAGTGAATTCATGTCAGAGTAATCCTAATGTAGGTTCAATGATCATTTAATGCAGTGGAGAGGAGTGGCTAAAAGAGAGGTATGTTTGGGGTAATGTACTTTTTCTTTAAATCCTTACAATAAGTTGGTTGTATTTGATTGTTTTACAGTGTTAAATAAAAGTGATCTAATAATATTTATTTATAATATTTAAAATGGTTTTTAAAAGTGTAATTTTAATTCAGAATGCTTTTTATTTGCTGTGTGTTTAGTGTGGCTCAGCTGTCATCCAAAACTTTGTGATATGAAGAGTGAAGATATTCACTTTTCTGTCAATGATAGGCTTCTTTATAAAAGCCATTTACAACCATTATAATAAATTTAATTTGTCCAGCTGTTGGAAACTACTTGGAGTTTCATGTAGTGTTAAAAAAGTAAACAGGAGAAAAAGAAAATTAGTATTTTCATTGAAAATTAACAAACTGAAACGCTGACCTAAAAGCAGAAAATACTCAGTGGGTCAAACAGCAGCTGTGTACGAGAAAAGAGAATGAATACTTTGAGCAACACACATCGAAGTTGCTGGTGAACGCAGCAGGCCAGGCAGCATCTCTAGGAAGAGGTACAGTCAACATTTCGGGCCGAGACCCTTCGTCCTGCTGCGTTCACCGGCGACTTTGATGTGTGTACTTGAATTTCCAGCATCTGCAGAATTCCTCGTGCTTATGAATATTTTGAGTTGGATGCTCTTTAAGTGAACCATGATCAAATAGAATTTTGTTTATATATCAGTTTCAAACATACTCAAGATGGGGGAGCGGGAAAAGAAGAGGAATAATAAACAAAATAACAATAAAGAAAGAGTCATGAGCACTTTAATAACATGAAGATAAAATATACCACATAAATAATTTCCATCGGTAGTAGCTTAGCCATATTACTGGTGATTAATGATTGTTTGGTGCTTTGGAGAATATCACTGTGATACTGATATGTGGTTTTGCCTTTGTACATCTTAATTATGTCTCATACACTTAATTTTCTTGTCTGATGCTTTGTGAGTGCTAAGTTTTAAACTTTGCAATTTGTTTATTTTGGCATAAATTATTTTGAAATTGTCTTTGTGATACTTTGTGCTATTTGGGAAATTTTGGAACAGTAATGTGTGAGGATAAATCATATGAGCAAATCCAGTTGGACATTTAAAATGGATTTAAACTTTTAGGCCCACTTAGGTTCGGGAAAAGACTGGAGGATTAAAACCAAGGATTCTGACAGCGCACCAGGAAAAAAGTTCCAACCCATCAACTTGTACATTGAATGGAACTTATTAGCTATGAAGACACGGGAAGAGACAGATTCTTTATTTCATTGTTAATCCTGCAATTTCAGTGATGATAATGCTACTTTATCCTTTTTGATATTGGGTCTATAGTTTCTTGATGTGAAATTGGGAGTACAGTGGTAATTAAATGATTTAGCTGAAGTGTGCGTGAGAATGGTTACCATGGCAATTGATTCTGAGGTTTTGCTTCTTTGGTGAAAGAGTTTGTTCAGAGTAGTTGAGCTGAGAGTTTTAACAGTTTTGGAGACCTTTTGATCTGATCTCTAATAGAGCCTTGAGCAATTTGATTACCAATAGTGTTTTGTTACATCACCAGGAGCAAGAGGTGAGCTGGCAGGCAGAAACTATGCTAACTGTATAATAGTTTCCAGCAACACCTGCAACAGGACTGGCAGAACCACCATTGCCATCTCCTGTATAGGTACAAATTTAGGAAGTCAATGATCTGCTCTTCAGAGGTCCATTGAAGAGAAGGTGTTGGAGGAAGTACTGTAGCTTCCAGGAGAAAACACACATTTCATTACTTCTACAGACTAGTGAATAAGCTTCCTTGACATATTGTTACACCAATAAGTTAGGAGACTTGTGTCTGATGATAATTGGTGGCAGGCATTTGCAGCCTGATTGGATAATATTTACTGCCAAATGGACGATGTTTATCCTTAAAATACTTTGCCTTTTGAAACGTCCAGGACATGAACACATTTCACACTGAGCCAGATAGGTAACTGCCATGGCAAACAATTTCCAGTGATGGCATGCACCAGAATGTGTAGGCTAGATTATCCAAAAATAATTTTCAGCTGTGAGGGGCTCCCTTTCTGCACCACTGGAATGGAAGCAGAGAGATGTCATTATACAGCTGCTTGCCAGATTCCTGTATGGCCACACTGATGCTTGCATTCTGTGCAGTCTGTTTTCTCCAATCTCTTTGCACTTTGAAGCAGATTTCTGCAGTGGCTTATGATTTCTCCACCACTATCAGATCATTTCCTTCACGCCTTCCTTTATTTACCAGTGTTTGAATTCCCTGTTTCCGCAGGCTATTAAAAGTTAACAGGCTTGAAATAGGTAGGACTATTCGTAGGATCCAATAGCTACAATGTTGTTTGCACGGCAGTTCAAGCACCTCATTGACATGTACTGCGGTGACATCTACGGAGTTTTCTGTGGGTTGGGAATTCAACAGCTTGCTTCAAAGCAGAATGGTGGAGAATTGCTGTTAGTTCCAGTTGACTTGCATTACTTGCAATAATGATACCCTAGTCTTTCCTCTCTCAGTATTGATCAAAAACATTGCATAGTTCACTGCAAACTTGTCAGTCTTTGGTGAGTGATAGAGGATTCATTGTGTGATATCTGGCACAGGAATCCCCTATTTATAGTTCATTTGACTCAAAGGCTAAAGGTGCTTTATCTAAAACCTTCATTTGGGAAATCTAATTTAATGCAAATTGTGACATCTCTGTTTGACTAATCTGGTTTAGATACCTTTTTATCATCTTTTATCCAGGGAGTAATAATTCAGCACTATTATTGAAACAAGACTGCATAAATCACTTAGGAATGTCTAATGTCCAACATATTTAGTTTTACTAATGGTGAGTTTGACACAACCATCTTTGGTGAAAGAGACCAGTAGGTAGATGTGACAAGACTGGAAGAATGGTGTACAGAGCAATATCTCCTGACATGTCATGGGGTTATGGAACTATACTGCATGAAAATAAGCTCTATGCTAGTCACAGAACATACAGCACAGTTCAGGCCCTTCGGCCCACAATGTTGTATTGACCTTTAACCTACTTTGAGATCAATCTAATCCTTCACTCCTACATAGCCCCCCATTTTTCTATCATCGATGTGTCTATCTAACATTTTCTTAAATGACCTGAATGTGCCTACTCCAACCACCACCGCTGGCAGGGTGCTCCACGCACAAGCCATTTTGTGTTTTCAAAAATTAAATAAATAAATAACCTCTGACATCCTTTTATAATTTCCTCCAGTCACCTTAAAATCATGGTGCTTATACCCTGTATATCCATGCCCATGACAATGAACTTAAACTTGAACAAGATGTAACCAAATGGGATTATGTTCCATTCGATATTTCTCTGCTCAACTTATTAACGGATCAGTGTAATTCCCTACCATCTAATTTCATGTCACATACAAATTTATGAATCATACTTCCTACAAGAGCCATTCATATAATTGTTGTATATAAAGGCAGTCCATCCTGTTTCTCCTTATTGATGAACTGCTCCATCTCAGGCAATGTCTTCTCTTTTATTGTTTTTCAATACAGCAAATGGAAAGTTGCACAAAGACTACTGCATTTCCGTGTAGTTGATTAGATTAGATTAGACTAGATTCAACCTTATTGTCATTGTGCCGAGTACAGATACAAAACCAATGAAATGCATTTAGCATCTGACCAGAAATGCAAAGAATAGTGTTATTTACAAAATTTGCTACAGCATGCAAATATAAAAGTACTCAGACAGCACAATACGGATGCAATACTGCTTAGTGCTGTGATGAGAGGATCAGCAGTGTCACAGTCTCAGGGAAGAAGCCCTTCCTGTGCCTGCTGGTGTGGGAGCGGAGGCTCCTGTAGTGCCTACTGGATGGGAGGAGAGTAAAAAGTCCATGGTTAGGGTGAGATGCATCCTTGAAAATGCTTTTCACCCTGCCCAGGCAGTGTTTATGGTAGATGTTCTCAATGGTGGGCAATTGGGTGCCGATAATCCGCTGGGCAGTTTTCACCACATGCTGGAGTGCTTTGCGGTCCGATACGGGACAATTGCCATACCACACTGAGATGCAGTTGGTGAGTATGCTCTCAATGGTACAGTATTAAGCAGATAGAGCCAGAGATAGTCATGCTATATAATTTCATTCACTTCATGTGGATTGTAAGTTCGGTTGTGGATCAATCAATCACCACCTGGTGTCTGATGTGTCACATCTTTATCTGATGTGACCTTGAATCTCTAAGGAGAATTTCTCAGACTGATAGAATACGTGGATTTTAATGCATAGTTGATCCAGAGACAATGAAAGATTAATGGAATAGTGACTTGAACATATGTAGTTAGTACTCTTGGAGATGTGACCTGAGTCCACTCTTGTTCTTCAAATTGTTCGCAATACTCTGCACATAGGCCAAGAAGGCTCCAGCTGTCTCATCAATATCAGGTTCCTTTGATCCAGCTGTCTCATTACTAATAGTTTGTAGCCTATCTCCCTGATTCTCCCCCTTCACCTTTTCCTCACCCACAATCCCAATTCTGAAGCTTCAAACAGAATTGGCGTCCTTACCCTTACTGCAACATCTTGAACAGCTGGTAATGAATCTTTGAATCTCTTACTTTTGTTAAGCATATATTAATAAGTTATATGCACAATACATCACATGTGCAGAGTATACATTTGAATCTGCAACATATAGTTTCAAGCAATTAGCATATAATTAACCTAGAAAAAATATTAATGTTTAGTGATTCTGGTTAGTACATTTCTAAGGAATACGTCCTTACTGAATTGTAGCTAAGAACAATATTTAACATTAGCTGTTCCTATAAAGAGGTTATCTTTCCATTTACATTATAACAAAAAGTTTTATTCTCACAATTTAGAACCAAGAGAATCAATATTTATTATTAAAAAATAACAGCTATTCCTTTGTGTAGAACAATCACAATTATGATATTGAAACTAGAGAGTAAAGCCAGCCTTAATTCCACAATGAGATGCGAATTAAAGGTCTCAATTCTGTCTCTGATGTTTGGAATAGAACAGCTGTTGGGTTCCTATTCCAATGCTGAACATGTTAATACCTTTTTGCTTGCAGTATTATATTCAACCTCTGTGCACATTACTCTGATCCCACTCTCCACAGTTCACCTCCCACCTCTTAGTGCCGTAGGGTAACCAGCTGTGGGGGACTCCATCTGGAAAGAGATCCAATGTGTGGATGGTCCACACAGTCTGACAGTCATATTGTATATCTTACTACCAAGTCTATCTCCCTTTTTATTGTTCAGTGGCAACAGTAGGGATAGTTTTTTTTAAGTTCTAACAGTTTTCCATGTACAATTCAACAGTTTTCCATGTACAATTCAACAGAGTACAAAGACCTCTATGATTCTCTGCAGCACCTGCTGAGAAACATTTATTTAAGTACTTTCTATTTCCATGTTGGAATCAGCAGGATGTTGATGACTTCTAAAATCAAATTTATGGTTTTTTTTGGAGAGAATCTGACCTCATGCAGATGTTCGGTATAATATTTAATGCTAGTCTAGCTGCTGCCTCATAGTGCTGGTGACTCTGGTTCAACCCTGATCTCTGGTGCTGTTAATGGAGTTAGTGCAACCTCCCTTGAAATTGTGGGTTTCCTCTTGATGCTTTTGTTTCCTTCTACAGCCCAAAGGTGTACCAGCTGTTAGGTTAGTTGCCCCTCGATTGCAGCTGATGCAATCTCCACTGTGAAGGAGACTGCTCCAGTTCTGTCCGTAATCGTTCCAAGTAGCCACTTTTGATCCCCTGTGCAGTCCCTCTCCTGGACTACTTGCCCAGGAGTGAAACATTGAACCACCTTCTTTGAGGAGCCCTCAATTTGTCTCAGCTGTTTACCCTGCATACTCCTTCTAGGACTGGGCTACTCAAAACACCAAACTGCTGCAAGTTGATGCCTTTTCTACTCAGTTGGCAAACCTGAGTGAGTTCCGCCTTCTCATGCGGCTGATCTCCGATCAGCCTCTTGTCTTAGTCCATTCATTTTCAGGAATGACTGAAATAGTTCCACAACAAGCTGTGGTCCATTGTCACTGACTAAATGGTCTGGAACAACAGACCTTGAGAAGAGGCTTCTCGACACTTCAACAGTGTGCAAGGCCGTAGTAGAGGCTATTGGGAGCACCTCTGGTGACTTTGTATCTGCATCCACTACTTCCAAGAATGGTCCTGCAAAGTCCACGTGAATTATCTGTGAAGCACTGCAGGCCGTTCCCAGGGACATAGAGCCAGTGCTTTTGGCATCTTCTGGATGTGTTGTCATCCAAACAGTGCATGGCAAGCTGTTTGATTTGCTGATGCATCCCAGGCCACCACACAAATCTTCAAGTCAATGTTTTAATTTTGAACACTCCTAGATGACTAGCATACAGCTTCTCTAACACTGTAGCTGTCAGGTTGGATGGTACAATAACTCTCAATCTCCACATAAAGCAACCTCTGTCAATGACTAGTTCATCCCAGCGCTGGTAAAAATTGGGGAAATGGGATTTCTGCTGCAGATTCTAGCCATTTTGGGTGGCCATGCAGGCCTCAGACAGTGTGGGGTATTTTCTGGTTTACATTTGGATCATCTCTGCCATAATAGGGAGGCTAAATTTGCATTAGGGAGAATGTGTCAAGAGAAGTGTCCCCTGCTGTAAAATTTTCAGGTATTTTCTTTTCCAAAGGTAAATGGGATAATTCATCAGCATTTCCATGATTAGCTGTCCTTTTGAAATCAGTCTTGTAGTTATGCCCTCCAAGAAACAAAGCTCATCTCTTCATTCATGCTGCTGTTAGCGGAACATCCTCTAGTGGATTGAAAATGCACGCAAGTGGTTGATGATCAGTAATGATGGTAAACTCTCTCCAATACAAATACTGATTGAAATGTTTTGCACCCCAAACCAGATTCAAGGTTTCTCTGTCAATATGTGCATAATTCTTCGTTGCAGCAGTTTGGGGTCATGATGCAAAAGCTGTGTTATGTTCATTTCCGTCACTCATAACATGTGATATGAATGCACCCATACCACAATGCAAGGTGTCACAGGCAAGCTTCACTAGACGATGTGGATCACAAAGTTTGTTAACAATGTGTGACATCACCATTTTCTTTACCTGTTGGAAAGCCCCCTCACACTGATTTGTCCAGTACCATTTCTTCCCAATCTGTAGTAATGAGTTCAAGGGGTGGAACACAATAGTCAGGTTTGGCAGGAACCTGTTACAGTAAAAAGTACCGGAACTGGGACATGTCCTTTGGCCTTGGAGCATCTGCCACTGAAATTTCTCAGCAATCTTGTGTGTCAATGGTATGACCACAGAAAGTGATGCTTGGTTTAACAATTTCACACTTGTTGTATTGTGCACTAAACCCCAAATCTTCTATTTTTTATCACTGCTTGAGATTTTGGAGATGTTCCTTGTCATCCTTACTGGTAATAATGGTGTGATCCAGGTAATACTAAGTGTCTGGGCAGCCTTGCAGCACCTAGTCCATAAATTTCTGTCAGAGTGCAGGCACAGAGCTGATGCTACACCAAAAGTGAGCCTATTATAGTTATCATAGCCTTTGTGAGTGGAGAATCTTCCATCTCCATCTGTAGGTAGGCCTCTCCTAAGTCCACTTTGCTGAAATGTTTTTCTCCAGGAAGTTTTGCAAAAATATCTTTTCTCTGGGACAAAGTGTATTGATCTATTTGACCATGGGTTGATGGTGACCTTAAAATCACCACAGATCCTGACAGACGCATTCTTCCTGGTACCACTGGCATTGCCCATGGGCTCATCTCAACCCTGAAAAGAATTCCTTTGGTCTTCATGCAATCTAGCTCACAGGATGCTTTATTGCAGATGATATGAGGAACCAGATGGGCTTTGTAAAACTTGCGTGTGGCTTTTTTATTTAACCCTATTTTACCATTGATATGTTAAAGTTTTCCAAAGCCTTCCTTGAACAAAGCTATGGCATCATCCAATACCTTTTGTAATTCATTTTCAGTTGACTCAGTTGCAGGGGATGAGGCATGCAAATGATGGATGGATCTCCAATCAAGTTGTAGTTGTCTCAGCCATTTAGGACCCCACAATGCTGGCCCTCCTTATTTTAACACCTAGGAGTCCAATGTGGCTTGTTGGTTGTTGTATGTCACTGTTACAAATGTCATTCCCACAGGAGTTGTCTTTTCTCTGCTGTGAGTTCTTGGATATTTGCAAGCTTCAGTTCAGTATCTTTGAAATACCATTCAAACTCATTTTGCAGAATGATTGAATCAGCCAAGCCAGTGTCCAATTTCATTTTATTTAGTATACCTTTCACTTCCAGTGTAAGCCATATTGCTTGTTTTTTGTTAGTATTCACATTGTAAATCTCAAGGCTCTGCAGTCCAGCATCACTCACATCATTATCAGATTTTTCATCCATAGCATGAACATTAGTGCTCATTTTGAAAATGCAACTTGACTTTGTATTTTTATCTCTTCCCTGTGCAGTTTGTTTATTTTTGTTTGCCCAACATGCTCTTTGCAGATGTTCTACATTGTTTCATTTTCTGCAAGTTTTGCCTTGAAACCTGCATTGATCTACTGTATGTGAGCTGCTACCATAACAGTAAAACAATTTGTCTGGCAAGAATGGTTTCTGTTTAGACATTGCAATTTTGTTCACTCTCACTTCCATTCTTGACTGCAACTCAACTGTGTCTCTGTCTGTTGTTTCCATTGATACAGCAATTTGTACTGCTCATTTAAATGTGAGTTGTGCTTCCGATAGGAGCCATTTTTGAATGATTTTGTAACATTCCACAAATTAAGCATTTCTCAGTGCATCATTAAGCCCACCCCTGCACTGACAGTGCTTAGACAATCTGTTTAATTCAGTCACATAGGCTGAAATGGACTCCCTTGCCTTTTGATTCCACTTATGAAACCTAAAGTGCTCTGCAATCATCAATGGTTTTGGTTCCAAATGTTTCTGCATTCTGTTGACAACATCAGTGAAGCTCATTTCAGCTGGTTTGGTTGAAGGAATCAAACTTCTTTGTAAACTGTATGCTCTTCCAGCTATTTCATTCTGCAAAACTGCTACTTGTTTCTCATTGGCTATTCCATTTGCTTTAAATTACTGTTCAATTGACTCAGTATACATCATTCTGTTATCTTTTGTGCAATTGAACTCTTCGAACTTTCTGATGTAGCCAACTATTTCCCTTTTTTCTTTATATATGTTTATTTTCATCTGGTACTCACTGTTTATTAATCTGTGAGTTTGTCTGTTTTCTGCCTTTCTTTAACTCAACCATCCCTGAAGAAGCAATGTTACCTTTTTTTTTAACTACACATTTTCTGTTCTCTTGCGAAGAAAGCATGCTGTGCTTTATCTTAAAACTCAAATGTCTGTCTGCACATTAGGCAGGTAGTCATCTCGGGTTTGCTCTGAATTTTACTCATTGCCAGTCATCATTTGTAACTCCAAAACATAAAATAATCAAAAGTAAAACAGACCCAAGAATAATGTGTCTACTTCATTCTTTATCTATAGCGAGGTACATGCTCTTATGATGGGGTGACATAATGATGCATGCCACTCATGCACTTTTATATTACTGTGCAAAAAATCTTAGGCACATGTAGAAAATTTCTGTAACATGAAGATACTTTCAAAAAAAAAAGAAAAGTTTCTAAATAATAAAAAAACTTCTATAAAGGGCAGTGATCAGTTAAAAAAAACTAAATGAAATCACTGTTTGGTGTGACCACCCTTTGGCTTTAAAACTGCATCAATTCTCTCAGATACACAGTCACACAGTTTTAGAAGAAAATGTTCTAAGCATCTTGGAGAACTTGCTGTAGTTCCTCTGGAGATTTTGGCCCTAGCTTGCTTCTGTCTCTCTAGGTAATCCCAGACAGCTTCGAGGATGTTGAGATCAGGGCTCTGTGGAGACAATAGTATCTACATTGTCTGTACATCTCGTGAGACAATGGTGTGACACTTTTCTGATGGTACTTGGCACCTTCTAGAGTGGCTGTCCAGCCCCACTCGAGAGTGACAGTCTCTTTCACAGCGGCTGCAGGTGAAGGAGAAAGGTGCTCTGGGTGATGTAGCTCTGGCTTTTCTTCTGGCTCTCTTGTGATGAGCATGTTGGCCCTTGCTATCTCAACAGGTTGTACACCGCTTTTGACTGCAGCCCTCCATGCTGTCCGGTCTTCATCTATTTCCTCCCACGTGTTGTGGTCGATGCCTGCCAGCTTCATGTTGCGCTTGCAGACATTCCTGTAGTGGAAGCATGGTCTTCCTCATGGGCGGTAACCCTCACTCAGCTCACCATTCGACCTGTCTTCGAGAATGCGTTCCTGGTCTATCCGTTTGACCTGGCCCAACCATCTGTGGCATCGGTGGTTGAGTAGTGTATGGATGTTGGAAGTGTCAGCCTGCTGCAGAACCTCTGTGTTGGTGATTCTGTCCTGCAGCAGATGCACAGGATGTGCCTGAGTTGCAATGAGGTTAGCCTCTTCTCTTGATTAATGTATGGCGGCCAAGTCTCACTGGCATAGAGGAGTGTGCTGAGCACAGATGCCTGGTACACACACAGCTTGGGTCCCCTGTGTTCGCTGTCTGTTGTTCCACACTCTCTTGTTCAGTCTGGCCATGACAGCTGCAGCTTTGGCAATCCTGCTGTTCACCTCTGCTTCGAGGGACAGGGAGCTGGTGATGGTTGATCCAAGATAGGTGAAGGAGTCAACTACATCAAAAGAACAACCATCAATGCTGATGTTTTGGGGAGATCCTGCACCCTGGCTCATGACGTTTGTCACCTTTAGACTGATGGTTAACCCAAACTCCTTGCAGGCATAGGCGAAGTGGTTAATCAATTGTTGGAGTCCACCTTCAGTGTGTGACGTCAGTGCTGCATCACCCGAAAACAGCATCTCACGGATGAGGGCTGTCCTAACTTTGGTCTTGGAGCGCAAGTGAGCAATGTTGAGTAGCTTGCCATCAGCTCTGTGCGAAGGTAGCTGCCTTCAGTGCAGTCTGCCAAAGCATAGTGAAGGAGCATGGAGAAGATTTCAAGGAGGGTCAGTGCCAGGAGGCAACCTTGTTTTACTCCACTGCTCACTGGAAAGGTGCCAGAAGTTGCTCCATTGAAGCAGATGGTGCTGTGCATGTCCTTGTGGAAGGATGATGTGATGCTGTGCAGTCTATGGGGAAGGAGGGGTACAGCCAATCTCTAGCAGGAGTTTGAAGAGTCCGCTTCTGCTGCTCTCGGCACTTCTCCAGTAGCTGACCCAGTGAGAAGATCATGTCCACTGTAGACCTGCCTGCTCTGAACCTGCACTGGTTAGGCTCTGGATGCAAGGCTCTGAAGTCGTGCCATGATGACGTGGGCAATATTTTCCCCACAATACTAAGGAGAGAAATGCCACAGTAATTGTTACAATCACTACAGTTGTCCTTGATTTTTGTACAGTTTGACAATGTTGGCATTTCTATGTGAAAATATATAATAACTAGGGTGCCTAAGACTTTTACATGGCACTGCTAAATTCACAATGAATTACACAAACACTAAAGAATCCTTAATCAAACAATATATTTAAAATATTACTGAAATAATAAACACACAACATTCATGTCAATGGCTTTTTTTGTGCAATACAAGTTTTGGGGAATGGTTTCCACTTAACCATCAGGTCTATGGATTTCTAAGGTTAATAAAGCTTTGAACTGAACCTAAAGATGCAATGCAGTTCCACCTTCAGGTCTTGCCATTCTCAAAGTAAATTTGTTATCAAGATACCTTTATGTTACCATATACTACCTTGAGATTTGTTTTCTCGCAAAATGAAGAGAAAAAGAAACACAATAGAAATTTATGAAAAATCATACATAAATGACAAACTGACAAATGTACAGAGCATTAACTGCAACTAAAAATAATACCGAGACTATGTGTCAGTCTTTGAAAGTGATGCTGACTCTGATGAAGATGCCAAGAAATGCTAAACTCCATAACATCTGCTGTCTCCAATGGAATCCTATCATTTAACACATCTTTCCCTTCTCCCCCCATCCTGCTTTCTGTAGAGATTACTCTCTACATGACTCCCTTGTTCACATATCCCTGCCAATTGATCTCCCTCTAGACACTTAACACTGCAACCCTGACAAGCACCATACCTTGGTCTCAGCCCCAAATGTTGTTTTTGCCCCTCCATAGATGCAGCCTAACTTGCTGAGTTCCTCCAGCATTTTGTGTATGTTGCCAAAGATAACCAGAATCTGTAGAATCTCTTATTTATGACTCACAGCTTCTTTCTTCCCTACCAGCAGGAAAGGGTCCATCATTATTTTTGCTACATGATAGTTTATACAATTCTGAGCTTTCTTTTTAACTTTGGAGCATGGTTCTGTTTCATTGGGATGTGTGGTGCTGGAGCTGCCTTAAACTGGGCCTCAGAAGGCACAAGTAACAAAACCTAGAAGGAAATGACCAGATCACAAATGTAGCTCACAGTGACGCTAAGCATGAAACAAGGTCACTTTTCTTAATTAGTATGTACAACAATATCTCAGGAGGCTTAGACTGTCACAGCAAGCAGAGGAAACCTTCCAGAGAAAGACCAGGCACAGACTGAACTTGATGCCCTTGTAATAACAATGTCATTCGTCTTTGCCGTGGGGTTTCTTGCCTCTGGACCCTTTTGTAGGCAGAATTTTTTTCTAGATACCTGCAGGCAAGTTCATGAAACAATTGACTGATGTTTTGTTGGCATGGGTTAACAATGTCAATGTTTAGAAACTTTAGTGCACTCTCTGCACCAAATCCACAAGTTTGGTGCCATTCTCCAGTTGCTGTTCTCCACTGAGCCTCTCTGCCACACTGAGCACTCTCTTCTGCTAGCACCTTGGTCTCAGTGGTCACCTATGTCCTTCAGCCATCAGCAGCACATCCTGGGAGGCATTTCTGAAATGTGTCACTGTCCTTGTCCTTCTGAACGTCCTTACTTTGGTTGCCAGTTATAAACTGAAGTTCCATGCATGGAGTATTCTTCCGGAGTGGAAGCTGAGAATGAGCTAGATGAATTATTATCACTCCTGCTGCAGTGAGGCATTCAACTGTGTGAAGATAAACCCTTTAGATAAGATTGTAATACCTCTCCATGCACTTTAAAAAAACTCTTAAATTAATCTGAGTGTTTATTTCAATTTTCTTGAATGAAACATCATAAAAATCATAGGAACACAAGAGATGCTGGAAATCAAGGGCAACACACTCAAAAATGCTGGAATATCTCAGCGAGTGAGGCGGCATCTATGAAGGAGGATAAACAGTCGACATTCAAACTAAGACTCTTCATAAGGACTGGAAAGGAAAAGGGCTGATGCTAAAATAAGAAGCTTGGGGAGGGGAAGGGCCACAAGCTAGCAGGCGATAGGTGAGACCAGGTGAGAGGGAAGATCAGTGGGTGGAGGAAGAGGATGAAATAACCTGGGAGGAGATGGGTAGAAGAGGTAAAAGACAAAAGACAAGGAATCTGACAGGACAGTGGACTGCAGAGGAAAGTAAACAAGAAGGTGAATGAGAGGGTGGTGGGGGTGATGGGCAGGTGAGAAGAGAAGGGGTAACCAAAATGAACAATGGATAAAGAGAGGGTGATGAGGGGAGCCATAACAACTAGATGTAAAAAAAAAAAATCCTTGTTCATGCCATCAGGTAGGAGGCTACCTGGACAGAATGTGATGAGTTTCTCCACGAGTTGCCCTCATCCTTGCCTACCACCCCATAAACCGTTTTATCCAGCGCATCATTCTCCATAACTGCTGCCATCTCCAACAGGATCCTATCACGAAACATGTTTTCCCTCCCCCCACCTCCACCTTCCATAGGGATTGCTCTCCCTTGTCCGCTTCACCCTTCAAACTGATCTCCATCCTGACACTGATATCTGCAAACAGGATAAGTGCTACACCTCAAGATAAGCTTTTATTTGTTACATGTACATCACAACATGAATACACACAGTGAAACGTGCCATTTGTGTCAACAAACATCAATTTCTCTAACATATGGCAATTTACTCCCCCCATCCCTTTTTCATTCCACATTATGGGTGCCTCTTTATTTTTCACCTACTTGCCACCTCCCTCTAGCTCCCCTCCTCCTCTCCTTTCATTCATAGTCTACTATGCTCTCCAACTAAACTAATTCTTCTTCCACCATTTACTTTTTGCACTTATCACCTCCCAATTTTACTTCATCCAACCTCCTTCACCCAACCATCTCCTCCTGGACCTGGTCTCACCTACCTGCTAGCTTGCACTACTCTCCTTCTTCTTACCTTCACATTCTGCCCTCTACCCCTTTCCTTTCAAGTCCTGATGACGAGACTTAGCCTTAAAGATCAGCTGTTTATTCCCCTCTATAGATGTCACTTGACTTGCTGAGTTCCTTCAACATTTTGTGTGTTGCTTAAAGATAGTTTTAGTCTTCCTTTGTAAAGTTCTGAAAATATGACCTTGTATTCCCATTGTGAGTTGCATTTCTAAGATACATTTCTCCCATGTTTTAAAACAGTCCCTAAGATCTATCTCTCAGATCTTTAGTAGTATTGGTTTCTCCAGCATGGTGTTATGTATTGTTTGAAAATGTTTCTATATGGACATAGTGACAAGTCTTGTTTGAAAATATTTCTATAGGGACTTTTTGCATGTTTAAAAGCATTTTTTACATTTAGTTGTTGCTGCGTTATAAATCCTACTATTCCATTTTTCTCAGTATTGATTTTCTCAGTTCTGCAGATCTCAGTCAGAAATTATCTCTATCACACTATATTTGTTTTCCATCTGGAATATAGCTAAATGCCTGAAATATTGGTATTCCTGTTTCTGTGTAATATAATCTCAGTACCTTACAGTTCAAATATGTAAACTCAAATGTGAAGGGTAGGTTCAGCTCAATAAATCACTTGTCCCAGTTTGCTTTCCACAACTACTCAAGGCCAAGTACATAATTTTCTGGTTTCATTGTATTTAATATAGGGTTTTGGAAATCTTTTATATTCCTTGATTGATCTTAGTTTGAATTAGTAAATGGCTTGACTATTTTGACTTAAGTGGAAACTGAACAGCACTTTGCTAGACCCACAATCTCCAGGATTAATAGACTTTCCCAGATTCATTCTTGTTCAGTTGTTTAAGTGCAAAGTGAAACGCTGCTGCCTTACAGCTCCAGAGACTCTGGTCTGATCCTGACCTCGAGTCCTGTCTGCACATTCTCCCTGTGATCAAAAGGGTTTTTTTCAGGCGCTCCACTTTCCTTCCACATCGCCTCGACACTAGGTTGGTTAAGTGCTCTTCAGTATAAATTTGCTGGCAAGAAGAATCATAGGAGCATTAATGGGCATATTTGTGAAAGAATAAATTCCAGGTTACTGTGAAATAATGATGTGGAGAATGGGTCTAATAAGATTCCTTGGTGTAGACCATCTGGGCCAAATGCCTCTTTCTATGTCATTGTAAGTATAAGTGGATGTGGAATCAAATGAAAGAGGGTTGCATTTTGTCAGGAAGCATTTCCTTTAACCAATTTTTAAGCAAATAACTTGCTTCTAATTTTCAATTTAAAGTTGCTAGCCTGTCATTTTCTAGTGGAAGGAAGGCCTTCGAAGAATGCTACTGGTGTCAAAATTCACACAAAAGGAACAATGGCTCTTCTCAAACAACAGGAATTCTGCAGATGCTGGAAATTCAAGCAACACACATCAAAGTTTCTGGTGAACGCAGCAGGCCAGGCAGCATCTCTAGGAAGAGGTACAGTCGACATTTCAGGCCGAGACCCTTCGTCAGGACTCACGAAGAGTCTCGGCCTGAAATGTCGACTGTACCTCTTCCTAGAGATGCTGCCTGAATGGCTTTTCTCAGTCCATTATTGCTTTTACTTGCTTTGTATTACTGCATGTTATTACTGCTTTCTCTAACTGCTTTGTCAGTTTTGGTTCTATCAATTAATTTGAATTGTTCCACTATCACTTATGTAGTTTTGAACTGAGTATAGAAAGATAACCAGCTAAAGGTTATTGGTGGAGCCCCTAAATTGTGTGAGTAATTTGGGCAGAATTATTTTTTAACTGTTTTGAATCCTCTGTGAGAGCAGAAAGCTCACTATAGAATGCAGTGGCCCCTCCCTGGTCATTGGTAATGGAAGACTGCACCTCATTGAATTAGCAATGCATTTGGAAATTTCTTCCTTCTCACTATTCAAAAATTTCTTTCAGAGATACAGTAAAGAATAGTTATAGCTGAAGTTGTACTGCAAGTGAAGTTACATTGCCAGTGAGATCCGTTGGAGGCCAGTCCTGGGGTTGAACAAAAGTCTGTGTGTGTGAGTGGGTGTAGGGTGATTGGGAGGGAGGAATAGGGCTTGTTTTGCTGTAATTCTGTTGCTTGTTGTTTTCTGTTTGTTTTGTGTTGTTCTGCTGAATATTGTGGACATGCTATGTGGGAGCCTGAATGTGTGGCAATGCTTGCAGGCTGCCCCTAGCATATCCTTCAGTGGTGTTAGTTGTTACACATTCCACTATGTTTTGATGGACATATGATAAGTAAATCTGGACCCGAGATAGAAGTTGCTATCTTCAAACAAAGGCTCAAGATTGGAGTAACAGAATTACTGAAGTGCTTGCTGTGCAGCATGCAATTTTGATATTCTTTTGTATTGATGTGCTAAATGAATTCATAAACCCCCTGCCCAATTTCAAATATGATAGTCTTGTTTTTGACTGTTAAGTCAATATTGAAGTTGCTCATTGGGAGACCAGGATCAGATAATTACTAAACATATTTATGTTGTACTCATTTTCCAGTTGTGACTATCAAAATTCAGTTTCTGTTCATTGGCAAAGTGATGGGATATTGCCATCATTGTTTAAGAAACAAATGGAAATACTGTGCTATAAAAACGTTTTGAAGAATGGGAATCTTCAAAATAAAGTTTTTAATACTTTTAAAGGTTATTTAAAAATGTAAGGAAAACTAAAATTATGATTGTCGAATATAGATGAAATTTAGTGCCTCGTGCTTCATTTTTATTTACAGAGATTGTATTGAGAATTCAGAATCAGAATCAGCCTTAACATCACTGGAGTATGTTGTGAAATTTGTTAACTTAACGGCAGCTGTGCAATAAAATACGTGGTAAATATAGAGGAAAAAACTGAATTATAGTCAGTATATATATACTGTGTACATACATCTATTGATGCTTCTGGACACATCTTCAGTGATGTTCCTGGAATCATCGGGTGTTTCAGGTCTTTCAGCTTACACCCTGAGTTAATCAGTGACAATCAGGAAAGACTGGGTGACAACCACGAAAAGAGTGGTGACGACTGGAGAGTCAGTGACAGCCCGGAGAGACGGCAACCGGGGCAGAACGGGCTGGTAACCCAACCTGTATCCTCTGAGAGGAGGACCCCCACAAAAGCTTCAAAGAATCTAAGGAAAAGATACCCCCAGGGGTGCCTGAGAGGAGGGGAGGATAAGCACCCCAGTGGGATGGACACAACAACATCAGACCCAGGCAATGAACAAACGATGATGAGGAAGCAGTGTGCATGTGGCAAAATCTGCAAGAACAATCGCGGCTTGAAGATCCACCAAGCGAGGATGAAGTGTTTGGCGGGAGCAGGAGCAGCACAACGCACAGGTGTCCAACCTGGTGAGACGAAGGAAGGGCCAGGCCCGGAGTCACCCCATAGTGCCTGGAACCTCCAAGTGTTGCAAACTAATCCCTCGAACATGAAGTCTTACAGGAGGCAGATCAAATGGCCTGCAGCTAACATGACTTCACTGTGGAAGCAGTTTGATGACGATGTTAACCAAATTCTGGAGGCAACGGCGAAGGGAGGGGTTGATAGGAAGCTGCAAGCTCCCAGTGGAGGTTGGTTGTAGGGGATTCGTAGCCCGTTCTTTAGTTAGAGCCTTCAGCGTTTTGGGCATTGAGGGAGAGAGGAAGAGGAGAGCCATCCGCAGTACCACCGATGCAGCAAAGAGGGCCTCAAAATGGCTGTGGTTCAAAGGGGGGGGAGCCATGGAGTCATAAGTAGCTAGCCATCTGGACACAAGCTGGGGTCTGATCAGCTGCGGCTGGGTCACCTGGAGGAGGTTGTATGATGTTGAATGATATATATATGTCTAAAAAATAGCTAAGTTAAAATAAGCAGTGCAACCACCCCCCCCAGAAATATAAAAAGGCATGAGGTAGTGTTCATGGGTTCAACGTCCATTTAGAAATTGGATGGCAGAGGGGAGGCTGCTATTCCTGAATCGCTGAGTGTGTGTCTTCAGGCTCCTGTAAATTTTTCCTGATGGGAACAACGAGAAGGGGGATGTTCTGAGTAGTGGGGATCCTTAATGATGAACTCCACCTTCCTAAGGCACCATTCCTTGAAGATATCTTGGTTACTATGGAGGCTAGTACCCGTGATTGAGCTGACTAATTTTACAAGTTTTTGCAATTGAGTTCAATTTTGTGCAGTAGCCCCCCCCCCCCGACTTCCACCCCCACCGCATTCTCTTCCACCCCCACCACATTCTATTGGAGTCTCTCAATTAAATCATTTGGCTGAACTCCCAGTAGTAAAACTTATTTAAATAGTTGCTACCCAGTTTCTTGGAACATTTACAGTTACTAGCTGGCAGTGGCCCTCCTTCTGAATGTATACACACATAGGTCTATGATGCTTAGACACTCGAAATATTTGCTACTAATTGCAATCTGAGATCACCAGTTAAAATAGCAAATATATGTGTACTGAGTCCGTTTTTGAAGCTATAGGATAACAACGTTTACAAGTACAAGACATTCTGTAGATGCTGGGAATCTTGAGCAACATGCAAAAAATGCTAGAGGAACTCAGCAGGTCAGGCAGCATCTCTGAAGGGGAATAAACAGTCTTGATGAAGGATCTTGGCCCAAAATGTCAACTGCTTATTCCCCTCCACAGATACTGCCTGATTTGCTGCATTCCTCCAGCATTTCATGTGTGTAACAAACTTTATCCTGTTCACCTTATTAACAAAGCAGTTAATTATAGAATTTTAGCAACACACACAAAATGCTGAAGCAACTCAGCAGGCAGGCAGCATCTATAGAAAAAGGTGATGTTTCAGACCGAGACCCTTTATGAGATCCTTAATAAGATTATGGAATCTGATTAAGATGGATTGACAGTTTTACATCGAGCGAAGATTCTGAATCAGGAATAAGATTGAATGGAAAATTCTTCAGTTCTTTGGAATGCTGAGCTTGCATCAAACCTTCACTTGTTTGTTGTGATCTGGAGTTAACTACGTTAACATTTAAAATGTAGAATATATTTTGAAACCTTTGCTCTATATAGTTCAGAGTCACCACTTGTATACCATTACATTTGCCAGACTTTAAGCAATGTAAGTAATTGCCTATTTATAGCCATTAAAAATTGTTACAACAATACTAATCGCAGAATGTTCCTATGATGTTAAGCAAATTTTGACTGTCATTGTTTTAGTTGTAAATAGTTTTGGACGTACATGTAATGAAAGTAAAACTTGCAGGCTTTTTGGCTTCACTGCTAACGCAGTGAACTGTAAACCTCAGAGCTCAGCAATAATTTGTGTTGGCAGAGAGTTGACCTTCCTCTTTAATAAAATATCCCATAGGAAATAATGGTGGCCACAGGCACATTTATAGATTTCTGAGCCAAGTCTTACTCCAATTCTGCGACATGTAAAGGATTATGTGATATATTTTCAAAAATGACAAATTTAAACGTACTTGCATTTATTGGCCCAGAATTTGTGTTGCCTGTGCTCATAGCAGATTTCCAAGCTAGACCTCATCTATCCAGGGTGTTACGGGATTGTGATGGTCTGATGAGTTGGAGTTCAGGCATTCCCTCGGAATACTAACAATAAATGACATATGGAATGTTATAGCTAATAGTATCCCTCTTTAATATAATGACTTCAATTCAGCAATAAGTTACCTATTGAGGGCTATGGTTAACCCTAGGTAATTTCGAAAGTAAGTACTTGTACTTGTTCAGCACAATATTGTGGGCCAAAGGGTCTGTATTGTGCTGTAGGTTTTCTAATTCTACTGATTTAGAAATTTCATGCTGGATTTAGGCTTTCCGAAATATCAGAAAAAGTCTGCTCTCAAACTTGGGATGGGTCCTGTTTGACCTTGCATGGTTTGTGTTCTGATCAGGTTTTAACTTATACGTGAGCTTATCCCTGCTCAAACAACATCCAGGATCACCTATAGCTGTTCCCGTGGTACCTCCCCCCTCTCACCCCACCACACACACAGTGATCTCTAGGCTATCTGATCAGCTGTTCTGTTTTATTTTCTTCTCCTTTTCTAAATACCGAGTTTACATTTGCTCCCTGTAATCAATGGGAAGCATTTTATAATCCATAGAATTTTGGGAAATGCCATTCAGTGAATCCATGATCTTAATGTCCCTTCAAGTCTCAGTTACTCTTCCAAAGGTTTGATATACAGGAAGTAGGTGCTGGGGATCTATTGAGGTTGAAAGCTCAGGTCAGAATGTAATGGAATGTTCGCCACTTGCCTGGATGAGTGCAGCTCCATCAACACTCAAGAAGTTTGACACCATCCACTACAAGGCAGCCCACTTGATTGGTACCCCTTCCACCAGCATCCAATCCCTCCACCATCGATGAACAGTTGCAACAGTGTGTACTATCTACAAGATGCTCCAAAGTTCCTAAGGAAACACCTTCCAGACCCACGACCACTACCATCTAGAAGGACGAGAATAGCAAATCCCTGAGAACACCATCACTTGGAAATCCTCCTCCAAGTCACTCACCATCCTGATTTGGAAACATATTGCTGTTCCTTCATTGCCACTCAGTCAAGATCATGGAATTCCCTCCCTAACAGCACTGCGGATGTATCTTCACCTCAGGGACTGCAGTGGTTCAAGAAGCCAGCTCATCACCACCTTCTCAAGGGCAACTAGGGATGGTCAATAAATGCTAGTTTAGCTGGTGATGCCCACATCCCATAAATGAATGAAAAAAAATTCCATTGCCTTTTTTTTTTAAAGATTATGCCCATTTCTTCCAACTCCTCCTTCACTCTCAACCAGTTGTTCTGCACCATTTCAGGAAAGTTTTCTATGCTTCTGTGAAGACAGACTCCAAATGATTTATTTGTTTCTCTGCAAATCCCTTATTCCCCAGTATAATTTCTCTTGTCTCCATCTGTTAAAACCACATCAAATACACATAAATAATTAAAGGCAATAAACCACACACATAATTAAAAGATAAAGCAACTTGCCCTTTTCTTGTCTTTCACCTGAGCAGCTTTATAATTCCTATTTAAGTGAATTGACTTGTGGATCCTATACCAGCTTCACCTGGCAGAGGAACTAAAATCAGATTTTCACTGTAAATGCTGAGCAGTCTCTGTAAACTTTTCTCTACTGATGGATTCTGAGCACCATCCAGCGACAGAGGGTAAGCAACATGCATGTAACTGTGGAGACTGCTAACAAAGCCCAGCAAGATCTGGGCCAGTATGTCCGGACATTTTGGGTGAGTACATGGATAGGAAAGAGTTTGAGGGACTGTGGACAAATGGGAATGGCTTGAATAGACATCTTGCTTAGACAAGTTAGGCTGAAATCCTGTTTCCATGCCATGTCACTCTGTGAATTTATGTAAATTACGTAACTCCCACGAAGGGTTTTGGCCTGAAACGTCAACTGTACCTCTTTCTAGCTATGCTGCCTGGCCTGCTGCGTTCACCAGCAAATTTAATGTGTGTTACTTCCCATTATTAGTACTTCTCTGTTTCAGCAGGTTCCATTCCATTTTTCTTGACCCTAACAGTTCTCAAGTCAGTAATGAGTATTACAACTAGAGGTCATGGGTTAAGGGTGAAAGGTAAAATGTTTAAGGGGAACATAAGGGGGAATTTTGGCACTCATGGTGTGGTGTGAGTAAATCAATCTGCCAAAGAGTGGTTAATGCAGATCTAATTTCAACATTTAACAGAAATTTGGATAAGTACATGGATGGGAGGGTATGGAGGGCTACAGTCTGAGTACTGGTTGATTGGACTAGGCAGAACAATCGCTCAACACAGACTAGATGGATCAAAGGGCCTGTTTCTGTGCTGATCTATGACTCAATGGGGCATCAGACCAAATTTCCAATGGCGCAAGATGCCTACAAACCTACAACAGCCCGCAAATCCATCCTGCTTATTTCCAAAATACTTGTTCATATCTACAACTTAGAACATAGCACATTACAACACAGTAAAGGCACTTTGGCCATGCTGCTGTGCCAACCTTTTAACCTGCACTAGGATTAATCTTATCCTTCCTTCCTACTTCACCCTCAATTATAGAATAGAGAACATGTTTTTATTCTATGGACAGCATATAAGCCAGAGTTTAATAAATTTAGGGGACTTGTAAAGAATCTGACAATTTTAGAGAAGCACTTGTGAACATAATTTTAAAAATTGTGTTTAAGGTATATGACTAGCATCAAAGTTATCCACTTATTCAAATCCCTCCATCATAGTAAGAGATTATAAATATAAGTTATTCCATAGAAAGCATTCTTCTAGGGTGCATCACAACCTGGTATGGAAGTTGTCCTGTCCAAGGCCAGAAGAAGCTGCAGAAGATCGTGAACACGGCGCAGCACATCACACGAACCAATCTTCTGTCCTTGGACTCACTTTTTACACCGCATGCTGTCGGAGCAGTGCTGCCAGGACAGTCAAGGACACAACCCACCCAGCCAACACACTTTTCGTCCCTCTTCCCTCCGGGAGAAGGCTCAGGAGCTTGAAGACTCGTACGGCCAGATTTGGGAACAGCTTCTTTCCAACTGTGATAAGACTGCTGAACGGATCCTGACCCAGATCTGGGCTGTACCCTCCAAATATCCAGGCCTGCCTCTCAGTTCTTTTTGCACTACCTTACTTTCCCTTTTCTATTTATGATTTATAATTAAATTTTTAATATTTACTATCGATTTGTAATCCAGGGAGCGTGAAGTGCAGACTCAAATATCACTGTGATGATTGTATGCTCTAGTATCAATTGTTTGGTGACAATATAGTGAAGTAAAGTAAAGTTATATAGGTATACAGCAGTGCATTAGATTGGCTGGTTCAGTGGTGTCACAGCAACAATTGTGTGCTCAATATCAGCAAGATCAAGGAATTGACTGTGGACTACATGAAGGGCGAACTGGAAGAACACACACCAATCCTCATTGAGGAGTCGGCACTGGAAAGGGTAAGCGGCTTCAAGTTCCTGGGCATTATCACCTCAGAGGAGCTATCCTGGCTCAAGACATTGATGTAATCACAAAGAAGCAAAGTCAGTTGCTCTACTTTGTAAGGAATTATAGGAGATTTGTTATGTCACCAAGGACTCTTTCAAATTTCCTCAAATGCACAATGGAGATTATTCTGACCAATTGCATCATGGCCTTGATATGGAGGCTCCAAACAAGGTCACAGCAGACTGAAAAGGGTTATAGCTACCTCCATCACAAGAATAACCCTCCTTATCATGTGCGTCAAGAAAGGCGCAGCTATCGTTAAGGACCTTAACATTTGGGACGTGCCCTCTTCTTTGTACTCATCAGAGGAATTTGAGGAGCCAAAAAACCCACACTCAATAATTCTGGAATAACTTCTTCCCATCTCCCAGCAGATTTCGAAGTGGTCTGTGATTCTATGAATACCATCTCATTATTCCTTTTTTGTGCACTTTTTATTTATTTTGTAATTTATAATGATTTTATGTCTTTGCATTGCGCTGCTGTTGCAAAACAATTTTCACATGATTAAGCAGTTAATTCATTCTAATTCTGATAATAATTAATTAAAAAATTTGCATGGGTAAATATAATCTTGAAACTACCATATTGCTACTCATTGTTTTTAATTATGATTGAAACTTCACTAGAGTACTATTCTCCTAAGAATGAACTGCCCACTAAAATGACCATGTAAGCCTTGCAGAAAAGTTCAATGGGGTCCATGGAATGAATTATAAATGTTGACCTATTTATTGGCACGAATAAGATAAGATCTTTGAAATGATAATGTGCTTAGTAGAGGAAATTCCACAGTCCTCTTTAAGTTTCCTTCATTGGTTTAGGAAACGATTCGCATGATGCCAAAAACAAGTGATACTCCTGTTGATTCTTTCAAGTACAGAGAGGAGTATTTGAAAAGGGATCTGACAATAAGAATATTAATCTTTTGCATTCCTCAAGTATTTGAAGTATGGATGTCAAATGGTAACTTGTCAGCTGAGTTCTACTTTGTAACTGCATCCACTTTGGCTGTGGAATGAAAGTTGGCACATTTGCACTATTTGTCATTATCAAAAAAACAATAAGGAAGAAAGGACGGATTAAATTCCCTGGTATGTATTTGATCATTAAAGATGGGAAATCTGCCTTCAATGTTTAAAATAATCCCTAGGCAGCCACAAATACTATTTTGTTTCTGCAAAGAAGAAGTAAGATAATTCTTTGTGTTTTCAGCTATTCAGTTAATGTTTTCATGATATATTCAAAATAAAGTGTGTGTGGTCAGTAAGAAATTATGCAATTTGAACAAAGAAAAGATAGAGTTACTTAGTTTGAAATCTGATGGTGCTTGGCATTTCTGTTTGCAATCCAGTAACCTCTTGTGAATTCACATGCATGTGGACATCAGATAAGGACAGAACTCATCGACAGAGATGTCACCACCTTCTGTCCCCTTCTTGTCTGAAAGGTTGATGGATATCAACAGCATTAATAATAGATGCTGTGCTGTAAACCAGAGGCTGTACAAAGTATGTACTTAGAGGGAAAGGGATAAAGTTGAAAAGAGGATGAAATTAATAGAATTCATCTGGATGTGATAGAGCAGTACAAACGGAATATTAAGTGAATTAGAGGCAGGTGACTCAATCCCAAGTCATTCAATATCAAAATTTGGGGCAAAATAAATAACTTTTCATTTAAGAACATTTAGAAAATGTTAAGAAAATGATCTCATCTCGCATCAGTTTTTTAAAAAGCAGACATTGAGTAAATGCCATAAGGAAGGTCTTAGTTCTCAGTACCTAGTGGGACTAGTTTGATAGTAGAATAAATGTTATATTTATAGATTTATTATTCCATTCCTCCTCAATTACCACCTGTCTAGGTTTTAACTGCTAAGTTTCTGTGGGAATGAGAGATAGATATTGTTAGGTGCCTTGTGAATACCTGAAAACTGATGAATACGTTATCATTAGCAGTCTGATTTATTTCAAATCATGAGTCTGGATGTCAGTCCCAGTGCTAAACCCAATGAGTAAATCCTATCGGGAGTGGCTTCCAAATGCTGACCCAAGTAGTACTTGAGGAAGTGTTGACCTGCATTACACTCTCATCATGTTCTCCAAGCCGAATGCACTGTTTGGAAGTACATTTAGTTCTAAGTGGGAGGAGGAGGAGAAGGAGACTAGATCAGGTTTAATATCATCGGCACATGATATGAAATTTGTTAACTTTACGGCAGCAGTACAATGAGATACATGAAAAACGTAGAGAAAAATAACTGAATTACATTGAGTGTATGTGTGTGTGCGTATATATGTCTATTAAATAGTTAAGTTAAAATAAGTTTAAAAAAAACTAGAAATTATGAAGTAGTGAGGTAGCATTCATGGGTTCAATGTCCATCTAGAAATTGGATGGCAGAGGGTAAAAAACTGTTTGTGAATCACTGAGTGTGTGTCTTCAGGCTTCTGTACCTCCTTGCTGGTGGTAACAATGAGAAGAGGCATGTCCTGGGTGGTGAGGGTCCTTAATGATGGACACCACCTTCCTAAGGCACTGCTTCTTGAAGATATCTTGGATAACAATAAGGCTAGTATCCATGACGGAGGTGACTAAATTTACAAATTTCTGCAACTTCTATCTTGTGCTGTAGCCCCCTCATATCAGACAGTGACGCAGCCAGTCAGAATGCTCTCCATAGTATATTTGTCGCAGTTTTCGAGTGGTGTTTTAGTTGACAAACCAAATCTCCTTAAACACCAAATGAAATATAGTCCCTATCTTGCCTTCTTTATAGCTGCATCAATATGTTGTGTCCAGGTTAGAGATACAGTATTGACACCCAGGAACTTAAAAAACTGCTCACTGTGTCTACTTCCTATCCCTCTGAGATTGGCTTGTGTTCCCTCATCTTGCCCCTTTCTGACATCTACAATCAGCACTTTGGTCTTGCTGATGTTGAGTGCAAGGTTATTGCTGTGACACCACTCAACTAAAAATTGGTATAGCTCCCTCCTGTACACCCTTTTGTCACCATTTGAAATTCTGCCAACAATGGTTGGTATCAGCAGCAAATTTATAGATGGCATTTCAGATGTGCAGTAGCAATAGCATTTGGCTGTACTTCCCTGAACATAAAAGCTAAGGATGCTCTAGATCTGGAATGAATTAGGGTTAAACTCGGAGATGTGAATGAGTTTGCTGTTATAACACAGGTAGTCTTCAAGAAGAACACCTTCCTCACATGATGGCTGCTTAGAGGAAGGGTTTAACAATTTAGTTCATTGGTTGGCTTAAAATATTATACAGTTCCCCTCGGCTTTAATATTTGCTTAATCCTATGTAAAGCACATATAAAAGATTCCTCTAAATTTATCATATTTGTTTATGGTCATGTAAGTCAAGTGGGTATCATGTGTAGGAAAGACGTCACTGATAGCATTAAAACAAATACTCATGCTTTCAGCAACAAGAACATTCCCAGCAATATCCAAAGTCTACCATAAGGTTGGTTAAATGAAATACGTTGGATAAAAAGTTTTATCATAGAGAACAACATTTTTAACTTATTCAGTAAAATTCTGATTTCAGCAAAAAAAATTGTAAAGATAACAGGAAATGAATCTTTCAGGCGCTGTTTTGTAAATGTAGGTTCTGTTCTTTTTGCACAAGTCAGATCAAAGGGAGATCAGGAGAATCTAAGGCATCTGTTTCTTGCTGCAGCAGGTACTAAATATGCACTCAGCAATTTTTAAATGCAGCAAAGGGACAAGAGAATCCTTTCAAAGCTGATGGGTACAAAAAGTCTTGCATATGATTTAGTGTGTAATACTGTAACTTCCATGGAGATAATAACCAAGACTGCCAGGGAATTCCATTCAGCTGTAGATATAATGGCATTCTGCAGCGGATGGAAAATTCTGAACGCTTTACTTAAAGACAAAATGACCACTAATAGAGTGAGTCACTGTTATACTGGCAGTCATTTTACATGAACCTGTTTTGTAGAAAAAAGTTTCTACAAATACTGGAAATCTTGAGCAACACACACGCAGGGCTGGAGGAACTCAAGATCAAGCAGTGTCTATGGAGAGGTGTAAACAGTGGATGTTTCAGTCCAGGATCCTTCATTAGGAATGGAAAGGAATTGGGCAGCAGAATAAGGAGGTGGGAGAAGGGGAGAAGTACAAGCTGGTAGGTGATAGGTGAGACCAGGTAGGTAGGTGGGTAGGGGAGGGAGGATGATGTGAAAAGTTGGGAGGTAATAGATGGAAGAGATAATGCTGTGATGGATATTCATTTCTTGGACAGTTGGGCCCTCTTCTTTTTGCCAAGTTTAGCTTTCTAAGCACAGCAGCTGCCATGTGTAAAGATTAACTTGCAAATAATATTCTTTGTTTAGTTGCTGGTCATAAATGGGAGTCAGTCTTCAATTCTAAATGTAAATGGAAAGTAATAATCAGTTTTAAGTTGAGAAAATCACAATTTTACAAACAGATGCATTGACTTCAGAAAGCAGGATGCTGCTTACTTGGTTTATTACTGCTGAAGAGATGCAGTATAAGAAAATGGGTTATTTAATTTGGCTTGTTTCAAAACACAATGTTGGCTGAGTTGTCTAGTTCAACACTTGCATATCAAAAGCTGGAGACAATCACTTGCATATCAAAATCTGTTCTATTAATAAGCTGGGAGTTTTACAGTTGAAGTCAGAAGTTTACATACACCTTAGCCAAATACATTTAAACTCAGTTTTTCACAATTCCTGACATTTAATCCTAGAAAACATTCCCTGTCTTAGGTCGGTTAGGATCACTACTTTATTTTAAGAATGTGAAATGTCAGAATAGTAGAGAGAATGATTTATTTCAGCTTTTATTTCTTTCATCACTTTCCCAGTGGGTCAGAAGTTTACATACAATTTGTTAGTATTTTGTAGCATTGCCTTTAAATTGTTTAACTTGGGTCAAACATCTTGGATAGCCTTTCACAAGCTTCTCACAGTAAGTTGCTGGAATTTTGTTCCATTCCTTCAGACAGAACTGATGTAACTGGGTCAGGTTTGTAGGCCTCCTTGCTTGCACACGCTTTTTCAGTTCTGCCCGCAAATTTTCTATCAGATTGAGGTAGAAAATGATGTCAAGTCTGTTTCATCTTTGGGAGCAATTTCCAAATGCCTGAAGGTACCATGTTCATCTGTACAAACAATAGTACACAAGTATGAACACCATGGGACCACGCAACCGTCATACCACGCAGAATGGAGACGCATTCTGTCTCCTAGAGATGAACGTACTTTGGCACGAAAAGTGCAAATCAATCCCAGAACAACAGCAAAGGAGCTTGTGAAGATGCTGGAGGAAACAGGTAGACAAGAATCCATATCCACAGTAAAACAAGTCCTACATCGACATAACCTGAAAGGCTGCTCAGCAAGGAAGAGGCCAGTGCTCCAAAACAGCCATAAGAAAGCCAGACTACAGTTTTCAAGTGCACATGGGGACAAAGATCTTACTTTTTGGAGAAATGTCCTCTGGTCTGATGAAACAAAAATTGAACTGTTTGGCCTTAATGACCATCGTTATGTTTGGAGGAAAAAGAGTGAGGCTTGCAAGCCGAAGAACACCATCCCAACCGTGAAGCACGGGGGCGGCAGCATCATGTCGTGGGGGTGCTTTGCTGCAGGAGGGACTGGTGCACTTCACAAAACAGATGGCATCATGAGGAAGAAAAATTATGTGGCTATATTGAAGCAACATCTCAAGACATCAGCCAGGAAGTTAAAGCTCAGTCGCAAATGGGTCTTCCAAATCAACAATGACCCCAAGCACACCTCCAAAGTTGTGGCTAAATTGCTTAAGGACAACAAAGTCAAGGTATTGGAGTTGCCATCACAGAACCCTGACCTCAATCCTATAGAAAGTTTGTGGGCAGAACTGAAAAATTGTGTGCAAGCAAGGAGGCCTACAAACCTGACTCAGTTACACCAGTTCTGTCTGGAGGAATGGAACAAAATTCCAGCAACTTACTGTGAGAAGCTTGTGGAAGGCTAGCCAAAACGTTTGACCCAAGTTAAACAATCTAAAGGCAATGCTATAAAATACTAACAAAGTGTATGTAATCTTCTGACCCACTGAGAAAGTGATGAAAGAAATAAAAGCTGAAATAAATCATTCTCTCTACTATTATTCTGACATTTCACATTCTTAAAATAGTGATCCTAACTGACCTAAGACAGGAAATGTTTTCCAGGGATAAATGACAGGAATTGTGAAAAACTGAGTTTAAATGTATTTGGCTGAGGTGTATGTAAACTTCTGACATCAACTGTAGGTACTCAATGAAGTTAGCTTCAGAGCATTAATTGTGAATAGCTGGGATTTGTGTCTCTAAAAAGGTTTTAGACAGTTTCTGCAAAAAAGATATCTGAGGAAATATCATATACTTGTGAAGGGAGCAGTTTAGGCCAATAAGCAATGATTCAAGAACATGAAGAAGAATGATAAAAGGATGGGGTGACTAGAATCCATTCCTCTGGTCTCCATTTCTGCAATGGACAATTTGTTCACCCGTCTCATTTGTATGTCTTTTTAGCATTATTGGAAATGTATCTGTTTTGGAAATCCATTGTCTGTTAAAAATGGTTCGTAATTCAGAAATGTTTAAGATAGAAAATCCTTTGAGTTTTAAAGATTTTTTAAGAGCTTTGTCCAGATTTAAACACTTAAAAATAAATGATATGTGTTATAAACTTTGTTAGCTGGGGATATCATCTCCTTGGTAGGGAGGAGGTCCTACCATTTGCATAGTGGGTATTAGCTACTAAACTCACTGTGGAGAATAAACAGAGAAGTGAACTGTTCTTTGAAGATTGCACAGTTACAGTATAATCTCACTTTGGTGAGGGTACTCGTGGTTATTTATATCCAATGGGGTTTAAGGTCTTTGTCTGAGTTTAGAACTTCATGGTCAGCAAAACTAATACCATCACAGTGGGCTAAGAAGGCATGTAAAAGAAGAGGACAGTGGAATTAAGGGAAGGAGGTGATCTTTACTGGCCAATGACAATAATGGGCAAGGGTTGGTTAATAAGATTAGAAAATTAATAAGGCCATAAAACCATATGGCATAGAAGCAATATTAGGCCATTTGGCCCATCAAATCTGTTCACCATTTGATCATGGCTAATTTATTTTCCCTCGCAAACTTATTCCCCTACCTCCTCCCCATAACTTTTGACATTCTTACTAATCAAGAACCTATCAAACCCCACTTTAAATGTGCACACTGGCTTGGGCTCTATTGCTTTCTGTAGCAATGAATTCCATAGATTCATTGCTAAAGGAATTCCTCCTCATCTCTGTTCTAAAGTTTTATCCTTGTATTCTGAGGCTATGCCCTCTGGTCCTAGACAGTTCACTATTGGAAACATCCTGTTCATGTCTACTTTATGTAGGCCTTTGAATATTTGGTAGGTTTCAATGAGATCTCCCCTCATTCTTCAGCGAGTACAGGCCCAAAGCCATCAAACATTCCTCTTACTGTACAATAACCTATTCATTTCTGGAGTAATTCTCATAAACCTCCTTCAATACCAGCATATCCTTTGTTAAATACTATGCCCAAAACTGCCTACAATACAAAAAATGTGGTCTGACCAATGCCTTATAAAGCATCAGTATTATGCCCTTGCTTTCATATTCTATACGTTTTGACAGGAAAGCTAACATTGCTTTTGTCTGAAAATAATAGTCAGCAAAAGTGTCCAGAATACCCTCTGCAAATTTCTACATGAATCATCTGATATTTTTGATGAAAGCGTATTCTTCATGCTGCAACTTCTAGACAAAGATTTTCTTCTTCTTTTGCTTGGTACTGTGCAAGCACTGCTGGAGGGCTGTTATAATGCGCAGTTGGTGTGAACGGCGTGGGAGTTAAATTGTAAAGTAAGCTTTTTTGACTAGATCCCCTAAGTCGATTTGATTGAGTCTATCTTTAAAAATATTAATATCAGAAATACTGCACAGGTCTGGTGGCAGAAGATTCCACTCTCTTGTTGATCTTGGGTAGAGGGAGTACTGGTAGCAAATCTTATTGAGTGAAGGAGTTTCCAATATGTGAGGTCCAGTTTGCTGTCGAGTTGAACTGACCCTGTGATGAATTTGGATGTTTGATGGAGTGATGTTGTGAACTTCTTTGAAAATGCAAAAATAACCGTAGTTTAATACGTCGGTTTTCAAGTGGTTCCCATTGAAGGTTAGAGAGCATCTTGGTGACACTGGATTTCCTGCTGTAATCATTTAACACAAAGCGAGCAGCACGGCGTTGGATTTCTTTATGTATTTCTTATTGTTATCTTGATGGAGATCCCATACGGCCGCGCAGTACTCAAGCTTTGGATGGACGAGTGTCTTGTATGCCATGTCCTTGTCGGATTTGATACATGAGTGGAGGTTTATTCTCAGGATACCCAGCATTTTATTTGCTTTGGCTGTAATCTGATTGATGTGAGATGCCCAGTTAAGATCCTTGCTAATTTCAACACCAAGATATGGGTGGTGGGTGACGGTTTCAAGAATATGTCCATTCATGTTATATGTCGTTGTGGTTAGTTTAACTTTGTGACTGACATGCATAGCATAACATTTAGATGAGTTGAAGGACATTTGCCATTGAAATTCCCATTGACATAATGAATCAATATCGTCTTGCAGCAGCTAAGCATCTTGGTCATTTTTTATCTCACAGTAGATTATGCAGTCATCTGCAAAAAGTCTGACTTTGGACTTGACTATATTTGGTAAGTCGTTGATGTAAATGAGAAAAATTAAGGGTCCCAACATGGTCCCCTGGACTACTCTGGATGTTACTGGAGATTCAGGCGACTCTGCCCCCTCAAGAAGCACATGTTGCTGTCTGTTGGTAAGGAACATGTTTAACCAATGTAGAAGGCTGTTGTTAATGCCCACATGTTCAAGCTTACGCAGCAATCTTTGGTGGAGGACCGTGTCAAATGCCTCACTGAAGTTGAGTATGATCGAGTCTACTTGGCTTCTATTGTCAAGGATCTTTGCTAAGTCGTTGATCAACCCTGCAAGTTGCGAGTCACAAGATCTGCCCTGTCGGAATCCATGTTGATGGTGAGTAAGAACATTATGTCTGTCCAGATGGTCCATAACGTGACGGTGAATTCTGGTAACAATCACTGAGATTCTATGGTCAGCTCTGCACATTGACTGATTGAAATAAGTCTGTTGAACACATTTTCAGAGGAATGAATTAGCTTGGGCAATTCTTCATATGAAGCTTTGCAGCCATTCTATAATTACAGGTTTGAATTATTAACTGGTAAAGTATCTTTAAATGGCACAATTGGGTAAGCATTTCCAGTACTTTCAGGCGAAGTTCTGTAATCAAACCACTGTATATAACAAAAACACTGAAATTGTCAAAATAAAAATGATGGCTAGTTATGTGACTAAAAATGGATAAAGTTGTGTGCGTATGTACAGTGCGCCAGCAATACAGAGAAAGTTAAGACTGCATGATAACTGTGGAAATGGCCAACTTGACCGTTCCAGTGAGTTTGTGAAGACGTTTGTCAAAATTACATTATCATTTTCTGTTTGCTACTGTTTATTTAAATTAGTTTGAAGCTAGTTACATAATTGAACAGTAGCTCAATGAGGTAACAGTTGTGATGGAGTCTTGCAATACCAGTAGAATTTTTGCCCTTTCACTTTACATTTATTTGACTTTTCTGTGATCTGAAAACATCCTATTGGTTCTTCCCCATCAGTTGACTTCCAGTGAGCCATAGTTAAAATATTTGTATCTTCAGGAATTTATTTGTGGCTCTTCAAGCTTCACTCTCTAGTATTGGTTTTACTCTGTCAGAGCTGTTAACTACAAAGAACTTTGGCCATGCTTGAGATTGGTACAGCATCAAGCAAAGAGCCTGCAATTAATGCAATGCAATGCTTTGTGCAGGAGAAAGTCAATCTCCACTGAGTCAGAGAATTGGAGAAGGCAAGATGGCATTGGTGAACCATGGCAACATGTTTCAGGCAGCTTACAGAACTTCTAATTATTCTTCTGAACCACTCTCACTCAACTTGCAGCCTGTGATTCCCCTTTAAGTAACGTACTTTTGAATCATCTTAATGCACTAGCAATTTCACCATCTTCAAAGGACTTGGTGGACTTAACTCTCAAGCAGGCAGGTGCAGCACTGCTAAGTGGATGAAGGTACATCGCCATGACCGTGAGAGGAAGGACTGCAAGCCAGGCAAAAATGCTGAGGCATAAAACTTCAACCCCGGATCTTGTTAGGAAATGTACGAGCAGTTGAGAACAAGATTGAGGAACTAAGGGTAAGGTTGCTGTATTGGAGGGAAATGAGAGATTGCTGTGTTCTCTTCTTCATGGAGATTTGGCTCACTCTGGACAAGCCAAATACTTTGCTAAGACCGAAGGGCATCTCGATACGCAGGTTTGACTGCTGTTTCAGAGAAGGCAAAAGGTGGGAGTCTGTGTTTTATGATAAACTCTTCATGGTTCTTCAACACAGTGGTCTTGCTGTGCTCTTGTTTCCCCACCCACCCCCTGACCTGAGACATATAATGATTAACCGCCAACCATTCTACTTACCAAGAGAATTCTCTTCCATGATCCTGCCAACAGCTTGCATGCTGCCAAAGAGAGATTTTAAACAGGCACTCAAAGTATTGAATATCATGATCGGCAAACAAAAAATAACCTACCTCGATGCCTGTCAAATCATTGTCAGGGATATCATTCAGGCTTGTCTGAAAAAAAATCTGCCCAATTATTATCAACATATTACATGAAGCACCAGGGTTCCCAACACACTCGACCACCACTATACTATAATGAGAAATGCCGACTGTTCCATGCTTAGACCATATTTCAGGAAGTATGATCACTTGATTGTCCTCCTCCAAACTGCTTATAGGAAAAAGCTAAACAGCAAGGCTCCAGAGGGAAGGACAACAAAAAGGTGGTTTGTGAGATTGCTTCGAGCTGGTGGACTGAGCCATGTTCAAGAACTGAACAGAGGATCTCAACGAATGCACCACAGTTGTAACAGACTTCATAAAAATGGTTGCAGAGTAGTATGTTCCCACAGAATCATTCAGCATCTTTGCCAACCAGAAGCCCTGGATGAACCACGAGACCGACATCCTGCTGAGAGCCAGATCAGTGGCATTCAGATCTGGTGACCAAGTAAGAAATTAGTGGTCTCTGAAAACTCATCAAACATGTGAAGTGGCAATTCTGGAACAAACTTGAATCACTGAAGGATGCTTGACAGCTCTGGCAGGATTTGAATGCAATCGCCTCTTACAAAATGAAACCAAGCTTTCATAGGTGACTACAAGGCTTCGCTGCTAGATGAGCTCAGTGCCTTTTATACTTAGTTTGACTGAAAAAGAACATGGAGAAGCCTTCACAAACTCACACAGCCCCTTGATGACCCTATGATTTCTGTCTCTGAGGCTAATGTGAGGGCAATGTCTTGTGGAGAGTTGCATTACCCTTGACTGGAAGAGCCCACAAAATGTAGTCAATTGGACCAGTCCATCATGGATACCGCCTTCCCACCACCTAGCACTGTCACAGGAAAGCAGCATCCATCAAGGACCCCACCACTCCAGCCATGCTCTCTTCTCTCAGCTGCCATTACAAAGAAGCTACATGAGCCTCAAGACCCATACCACCAGGCTCAGGAACAGTTATTGCCCCTCTACCATCAAGCTCTTGAACCTGAGGGTATCACTTCACTTACCCCATCACTGAACTGTACAACAATGATGGATTCACTTTCAAGTACTTTTCATCTCATGTTCTCAATATTTATTGCTTATTTGTTATTATCATTACTTTTAAAAAATATTGTTTCTCAGCTCAGGCCTGTAAAGCCTGAAGGATGGGCATAGCTAAGCACATTCATTTATCAATTGCTAGGAACTTTCAGACTATTCCATTGGTGTTTAATATTGTGTTGGTGGAGGTTTTGGTGTTGTATTTTTCTCAAGTCAAGCTGGTAAAACCTGGGGTACAGGCATAGCCAAGCATGCTCAGTTGTCAATTGCTAGGAACATTTGGACTATTGTAGTGGTGTGATAGTGTTGTGGCTTTCTGAAGATTTACATAGATATCGATAGGTAGCCCTAACAACTGTTTAATGCTATTGTGTAGTGCCTGTGGGCTGATACCAATTGTAGATATTACTATCAGGACAATGTATGCCCTGTTCATGTTCCATATTCTTTCAATTTCCTCCATTAATTCAGCATATTTCTGTTGTTTTCCACTTACTGATTTCTGTACGGTATGAGTGTTTGGACTGGCTGTATTTATTGTAATTTGTTCTTGTTTATCGTGTATTAATGATGATGATGATGTCAATTATTTTGCTTTTTGTCTTGCATAGCTCGTCTTTTGCACATTGGTGTTTTGTCCATCCTGCTGGTGGTGGTGTTTCACTGATTCTATTGTGTTTACTGTGAATGCCCAGAGGAAAATGAGTCTCAGGGTTGTATATGGTGGCATGTACAGTGGCATGCAAAAGTTTGGGCACCCCTGGTCAAAATTTCTGTTACTGTGAATAGTTAAGTGAGTAGAAGATGAACTGATCTCCAAAAGTCATAAAGTTAAAGAAGAAACATTCTTTTCAACATTCTAAGGAAGATTAGTGTATTATTTTTGTGTTGCACAATTTTAGAGTGAAAAAAAGAAAGGAGTACCATGCAAAAGTTTGGGCACCCCAGGAGATTTGAACTCTCAGATAACTTTTACCAAGTTCTCAGACCTTAATTATCATGTTAGGGCTATGGCTTGTTCACAGTCATTGTTAGGAAAGGCCAGGTGAAGCAAATTTCAAAGCTTTATAAATACCCTGACTCCTCATACCTTGTCCCAACAATCAGCAGCCATGGGCTGCCTAGCACTCTGAAAATTAAAATAAATGATGCTCACAAAGCAGTAGAAGGCTATAAGAAGATAACAAAGCATTTTCAGGTAGCTGTTTCCTCAGTTCATAATGTAATTAAGAAATAGCAGTTAACAAGAACAGTGGAGGTCAGGTTGAGGTCCGGAAGACCAAGAAAACTTTCCGAGAGAACTGCTCATAGGATTGCTAGAAAGGCAAATCAAAACCCCTGTTTGACTGCAAAAGACCTTCAGGAAGATTTAGCAGACTCTGGAGTGGTGGTGCACTGTTCTACTGTGCAGCGACACCTGCACAAATATGACCTTCATGGAAGAGTTATCAGAAGAAAACCTTTCCTGAATCCTCACCACAAAATTCAGCATCAGAACTTTGTAAAGGAACATCTAAACAAGCCTGATGTATTTTGGAAACAAGTCCTGTGGACTGATGAAGTTAAAATAGAACTTTTTGGCCGGAATGAGGAAAGGTATGTTTGGAGAAAAAAAGGGTGCAGAATTTCATGAAAAGAACACCTCTCCAACTGTTAAGCACAGGGATGGATCGATCATGTTTTGGGCTTGTGTTGCAGCCAGTGGCACAGGGAACATTTCACTGGTAGTGAGAAGAATGAATTCAATTAAATACCAGCAAATTCTGGAAGCAAAAATCACGCCTTACGTAAAGATGAAAGGAGGATGGCTTCTACAACAGGATAATGAACCAAAACACACCTCAAAATCCACAATGGACTACCTCAAGAGGCACAAGCTGAAGGTTTTGCCATGGCCCTCATAGTTCCCTGACCTAAACATCATTGAAAATCTGTGGGTAGACCTCAAAAGAGCAGTGCATGCAAGATGGCCCAAGAATCTCACGGAACTGGAAGCCTTTTGCAAGGAGGAATGGGTGAAAATCTCCAAAACATGAATTAAAAGACTCTTAGCTGGTTACAGAAAGTGTTTACAAGCTGTGATACTTGCCAAAGGGGGTGTCAGTAAGTACTGACCATGCAGGGTGCCCAAACTTTTGCTTTGGGCCCTTTTCCTTTTTTTGTTATTTTGAAACTGTAAAAGATGGAAATAAAAAAGTAATCTTGCTTAAAATATTAAAGAAATGTGTCATCTTTAACTTTATCAGGTCATCTTTTACTCGATTAGCTATTCACAGTAACAGAAATTTTGACCAGGGGTGCCCAAACCTTCGCATGCCACTGTATGTACTTTAATAATAGATTTACTTTGAACTTTGACCAATGAACACATGCAAGGCATGGAAAATTGAAATAGAAAAGAAATAATGTGAAAAAACAGTTTCTGCAATACCATCAATGAATCTCAATGAAGTAGGCTAAATCTGTAGTTTAAAAAGTAGGAAAATCATGTTGGAACTGTTTTTGTCGATCAAATGATCCCAGCAAGCACTGTATTGGTGGGTGTTAAAGTATAATGGCAACAGATACATTGCTGATACAGATATAGTGTCAACTATTATTTATGGGTCACAGATCAGCAGAGGATAAAGTCAAGAGGTTGAAAATTCTTCTGTTCCAAGTGTAAATAAACTTTAAGAGATAAACATGTTGTGTTCTTTATATTCATACGTACCGTGGGCTACTAATAAAGAAACATCTTCTGGAAGAAATAAAACTTTTATTTAACAACAACCACAATGTTTTTACAATACCATGTTTCTCGATCTTTCTATCATTCCTGCACATGCTCAGAACTCTCTCCAATCACGTTCTTACGCGTCATATCACCACATCTTCCTTTCCTTAAAAAGAAAAATAATTAGCAACAATGACCAAAGCAAAAGCATAATTTAACAAGTCTCCATCAGTCTCTCTGGGGGTTTATGAACACGAGTAGATCTTCTAAGTGGTTCACACAGTTCTTGTGTTTCGTTGTTATTGCCATGTTTTGTCAGGTCTGCATCAGTTAACTGAAACTCTGAAATTGGCTCGCTCTTAAGGTCTTTGCAATTTCTTCTTAACACTGCTCCTTCTGTTTGGACCATGTATGATCTGGGTTGTACTTCAAGTACTGTAGCTTTCTGGTCATGTGTTCATTTTGTCTTGTATCCTTACCTCATCTCCTTGGTGCAGTTCAGGTAATGGATGAGAACATCTGTCAAAGTATTTTTTCTGATTTGCTTCGTGTTCATCTTTCCATCTTTTCACTTGTTCACCTCCCTCTGTTCTCAGAAGGCTCTCATCTATTGGCAGATTGGGTCTCAAATGGTGTCCCATCAAGAGCTGAGCAGGTGAAAATCCACATTCAAGTAGAGTACTGCGATAGGTTAACAAAGCTTTATAAAAAATCACCTCCACTATCTTTTGCTTTGTGCATCAGTTTCTTGATAATTCCTACCAACTTCTCAACTAATCCATTGGACTGAGGGAAAAATGGACTAGATGTTGTATGCACAAAGCCTCGTTCATGAGCAAAATGTCTCATGCATTCGCCATTGGATTGTGGATCGTTGTCTGTGAAAACTTCATCAGGTACAACATGTCTGGAAAAAAACTGATTTCATGCATGTAATTACATTCTCTGCTGTTGTTCTGCTCAGACCACACACTTCAGGTTACAATGAGTAGTATTCTGTTATTAATAGATAATCTTTGTTGTCAGTTACAAAAAGATCAATGCCTACCTTCTGATAACTTCTCTGAGGACTAGGATGTGGATGCAGTGAGTCCTTAGGGTTGGTAGGTTGGTATTGAATGCATATTTGACAAGAAGACACCAATTCTGCAATTTCTTGATTCATCCTGGGCCAAAACATCATTTCCCGTGCCCTTCTCTTGCATTTTTCAATACCTGGGTGGCCTTCATGGATTTTCCCCAGCATTTCTTTTCGGAGACCTTTAGGAATCACAATTCTACTACCGTTGTACAATATCCCATCCACAACAGAAAGTTCTGATCTGTGGTTCTAATATTCTTGTACTTCTGAAGTACAGCCATGCTTATTATCTGGCCATCCATCCATCATCACTTGTATTACCTGACTGAGAATTTTGTCCTTCACTGTCTCAAGACACAGCAGTTCCAACTTTTCGGGAGCAACAGGCACAGTCTCTATGATCATATCAACAAATGCCTGAACATCAATAACGTTCCTGTGACTGTCTTTTGTTGTTGGATCCACGGCTCTGGAAAGTGTGTCAGCTGTGTACATGAATTTTCCACGTGTGTATGACACATTCAGTACATATTTTTGCAATTTGATCATCATTCACTGAATTCGCAAAGGACAGTCACTTAAAGGTTTGTGGAACAATGCAATCAGAGGCTTATGATCAGTTTCAATGTCAGTAGATTGCCCTGGCACAAACTGATGAAATCTCTCACAAGCAAACGTAATGCTGAGCAATTCTTTTTCAATTTGGGCATACCTTGTTTCCGGATCAGATAATGAACGAGGTGCATATGCCACTGGTAGACATTCCTGATCATGTTTCTGGAGTACTACTGCCCCTAAGCCTGCTTGAGATGCATCACATGAGATTTTGATGGGTCTCTCAGCATCACAGAATTTCAGCACAGGTTCTTTAGTGAGCACTTTCTTGAGATTTTGCCATGCCTTCTACTGTTCATGATTCCAGCTCCATTCGTTTTTCTTTTCTGTTAGCTGCTTCAATGGAGCAAGTTGTTCCCGAAAGATTGGGTATGAATTTTCTCATGTAGCTGACTAGTCCCATGAACCTTTGAACATCGTTTTTACATTGCAGTCTTGGCATGTTCTCAATAGCAGAAACCTTCAATGGATCAGGACGCACACCCTCATTGCTGATGATATCACCCACAAAGGTAAGTACAGTCACTCCTAGCTGACGTTTGTCTTTTTTCAACTTCAGGTTTGCCTTGTGTGTTGCCTCAAAGACTTGTCTGAGTCTGGCGTCATGCTCTTGTTTAGAAGATCCTCAAACAATAATATCGTCACTGGAAGTATCCACGCCCTCAATGTGCTCATACAGCATGTGAGTGGTTTTATGGTACACCTCAGAAGCTGATGCAATTCCAAACGGAAGCCGAAGAAAATGGTATCTGGCAAAAAGGAGTGTTAAAGGTACACAACTTTGAAGAATCTAGATGCATCTAATTTACTAAAGTACTTTGCATTAGCAAACTGTGACATAATTTCTTCACAAGTAGGCAATTTGAAATGCTCTCTTTTAATGGCTCGATTCAAGTCTCTTGGATCTAAGCAAATCCTCAGTTTTCCATTTTTCTTATCAACAATGACAAGTGGATTGACCCATTCAGTCGGTTCATCAATTTTTTTATGACTCCTAGCCGTTCCATTCTGTCAAGCTCTGTTTTCAGTTGATGACGTAATGCAAAAGACGCTTTTCTATATGGATGTACTACGGGTGGCACAGTGTCATCAGTTTTAATCGTGTGCTCTCCTGGAAGACAAGCAAGCCCTTTGAACGAGTCCTCATACTCTTTCATGAAGTCACTGTATTCTGACTCTGTGTCACTGTCCAGGACTAATAATCTTTTCACCAAATTCAGTCTCTCACAGGCAGATAAACCCAGTATTGACTGTACATTCTTTGGCACCACCACAAATGAAAGTGTGTGCACAATATTTTTGTGTGATATTTTTGTCATACATGTTCCATTAACCGAAATGTCTGCACCTGAATACTCAGTCACTTTTATATTTGTCTTCTGAAACTTTGGTCTTGGCTTTAATGCATTAAACTCACATTCTGCAAGAACATTTACTTGTGCTTCAGTATCAAGTTTAAACAGAATATTGTTTTGGTTCACTTGCTATGGAACAGTCCAGTCATCCTTACTTTGTTTTCACAAAGTGCATCTATATAAAACTCAAGTTCATTTTCAAGCATTGCATTTACTTGTTTTATTTCCTTTCTACTTCTGCAACAGCATGAAAAATAATTACTCTTACCGCAGTCGTTGCGCATTTTCCCATACGCTGGACACCGTTTTAGCCGATGCTACCGCCGACAGTGATCACATGACATCTTACTCTCTGTTGGTTTTGTTATCTTTTTATTATTTTTTGTAATACGTTCATGCTTCCTCACAGCGTCTACATTGCAGTTCTCAATGAAAAGTTCTTTAGCCTGTGATGTCACGGTTTCTGAAGCTTTGCAGAGCATCAAAGCTTTTTCCAAGTCTAAGTCTTGTTCTCTTAACAGTCTTTCTCTCAGACCATTATCCAGAATGCCACAAACAATTCTCTCTTTAATGAGAGAGTCTGTCAGTTCTCTAAACTCGCATGTTTTACTCCAGCGTCTCAACTCAGTAACATATTGATTGATAGTTTTATCAGCTCTCTGCGTACATGTAAAAAAACTGTGCCGCTTATACTTCACATTACGCTTCAGTATACAAAATGCTTCAAATTTGTCCATTATCGATTTTAACTTTAAATTCTCTCCATCTTCAAAAATAAAATGATTATATACCTCAACTGTGTCATCACCTATTACGTGCCGTAGAAGCGCAGCTTTCGTTTCTTCCAGTTTTCAATCCTCATCAATCGCTGATAAATAGAATTCAAAACATTGCTTAAATTTTCTCCAGTTCTCAGCTTCGTTCCCAGACAATTGAAGTGTCGGTGGAGGCTGCAAACCTTCCATTTGTAAAACTGTTAGCAAACACCAAAACAGTTCAAACTCTTTTTTCCGAAAATTATCTTTGATTCTCCCGTGTTAGGAAACGTATTATCCTTCCAGACTGACTTCTGACACCATGTTGTGTTCTTTATATTCGTAAGTACTGTGGGTTACTAATAAAGAACTACCTTCTGGAAGAAATAGAACTTTTATTTAACAACAACCACAATGTTTTTACAATGCCATGTTTCTCGATCTTTCTATCATTCCTGTCCATTCTCAGAACTCCCTCCAATCACGTTTTTACACGTCCTATCACCACAAAACGTACAACTTAGGAGGTTCAATTGACAAAAGAGGCCAGCTAACATGCAGAATCTGACAGACAAAATGTGATATTTAAGTCAGAATAAACACCTCGTTCAAATCTCCTGTAACTATTGTTATGCACAGCATTTAGATACATTCAGATGAATTCCAGCAGTATTCAATTTGCATCTTAGAATGCTGCATTTGACATTAGGCAGCTCATAAATTGCCAAGCTTGGTATTGTTTGTTCTTTCAATAGACACATGATGAGAAATGAACAAGAATAATATGGAACAAAATGTTTTACATTGTTACAATGACTGAAATAAGTTCATTTCTTGTTAAAGTCTCTTAGTAAAACAACAAAAAATATGGTGAGACTATTATTCAGGATGCAGCACAGATCACATTCGAAGTATTTCATCCTTTGGACCCATTAAGCTATGTTTTGGATTATTTCCTAGGCCTTATCAAGCATTGACTTTTTCAGCCTAAATGTTACATTTGACATTCCACGTTCTCTTTCATGAGTGGAGTAGAGCTACTAGGACTTGATGTTTCAATCCCTATAGTAAGTTGGCACTCTCGATGTTGGCAGTGGGTTTGGAGTGGTGACAAGGAGGGAGGGTAGGTACATCATCGGGTTCATCAGGTGGGCACCCTCCTTCTTTGACGTTTCGTTGATAAGCCCACGACGTCTCCAGAGGGCTCAATGGGGCTACCTGGTGTCCCAGATACACCCCCCTCAGTTCCATACCCTCCTGTCTTTATCTTGCAGCCCAGTTGTTGTCTTTCCTTTTAATCCAAATCCAATTGCTGCTGCTGCGTTTGACAAGGACTGAACTGCTTGTTGGAGGGAGCGACCCCTCACCCCCATCTTCCTCAATAGACTGGTCATAGATGTAGCAACGAATCCCCTGCATCCCACTTCTACAGGGAATATTTCGGTCTTCCAGCCATTCTGGGCAGCTTCAGTTGCCAGTTCAGAGTACTTGGTCTTTTTCCTCTCATAATCTTCTTCGATGCCATCTTCCCATGGTACTGTCAATTCCACAACATATGCCAGCTTGGCTGTTGCGGACCACAGGATTACAATTCTTGGCTTTTTTGGCTGAGGTTCTTTTGTAGATTGACTTTTGTCATTTTATGGATAGCATCGATTTGCTACGCACATTCAGAAAAACTTTTCCTGCTAAAATATTGTAACACTGTTTATAGGGAAAAATTCTTAAGTTTTTCTTCTTGGTTCTAATGAAGGATTGTGTCCTGAAATGTCAATTGTTTATTCCTCTCCATGGATACCTCCTGACCTGCTGAGTTCCTCCAGTGTTTTGTATGTATTTTATGGATTTCGAGTATCTGCAAAACCTCTTGAGCTTATCTTGCTCCTAACCTCTATTATGAAGTAGTGCAGAACATATCAGTAGTGTCTATGGATATTGCTGCTCTAAAAAACATGTATATTACACATTCGATGATTGAAGTGGATGATGGTGATCTATTCTTCATCTGAAGAGTGACTAGACGTGTTGGTGTTAACTTAGTAGCCAAGAAGCTGAATAGTGGAAGCAAGTTATTAATTCTTTTGTTATGCTAATTTTCACGGAGCACTTTGAGAAGTGGAAAGGTACTTGAATGTAGGGTGTAGGTGGGATGTACAGGAGCAACGCACACACAATGCTGTTGGAACTCACTAAGTCCGGCAGTATCTTTACAGGGAAATAAACAGTCAATGTTTTGGGTCAGGACTTCATCCAGACTGCAAAGGAAGAGGACTGAAGCTAGAATGGACAGGAAATGGTTGACAGAGATCAAGCTCTTATTTATTTTGTCTCTGCTCTTAACACCAAATAACTCAACAAAGGAATATATTGAACATTCACTGATATGCTGCTCTGGCATGATCTTACCAAATTTTTCAGTTACAACCCCACCATTTTGGAAATATTCCATTTTGCATGACAAATCTAAAATCAGGTATCATTTGCTGAAAATAATTTTCTTCATATAGGTGCATTATACTTATATAAAATTTGAAGTGAAGAATCATCTGTTCACTTGTTTGGGTTAAAGATGCTATGAATTCAGTGTGTCTACAGATTAATGGTGGCCTGTTTTAACTTCATATCCGGAAATTCAATGTGCCGTGAGCTACATTGCCTTTGGCAAGCAGCCCAAAACTGCCTAGATTCATTTCATCCTTCTTGTGCCTGAATGGTTTTACTATTTGTTCTGAGGTTGGATTCAGGCCTAAAGAAGTGAAGATCAAGGCTGCATCAGAACAAATTGTTCTGTTCACAATTTTGAGTTGGCAGAAGCGGAGGCATGCCAGGGCCTTTGTATAGTTTACACTAAGAGGTAACGTGCATCCTTCACATTGCTTTTTAAACAGATACAGGAGTAATTATCTTATGGTTGATCAGACCGCTATTGAGCTTTTGCTAGGGGGTCACTATTTTTCCACTTACTGCATACAAGCGTAACAGAGCTGTGGATATTTTACATATCTTTGCAATAGAATTACATTAAGATGACTAGTTGCAACACCTCCAGGTATGGAGGCTCTAACACACTGGATCAAAAGAGACCGTGCAGATCATATGCTAGAGTGCTGGATGATATTTTGAACTTTTCCTTGCTTTGACCTGTGGTTTCCATCAAGATGGCAATCATCTCAGTACCCAAGAGAAACAAGATCACATGTCATGACAACTCCCACCCCATGGCTCCAACATCCATCATCATGAAATTCTTTGAGAGGCTGGTCGTGGCGCACATTAACTTCGGTTTTTCAGGTAACCACATCCTACTGCAAGTTGCTTATAGATAAAAAAGGATATCATTTCTCTAGCCCCACTCATCTGTGGAGCAACTAGACACAAAAACATTTACATCACACCACATATCTGCCTTCCATGCTACTATCCCAACTCATCACCAAGCTTTGAACTCTGGGAGTCAACTGCACCTGGATCCTTGACTTCCTGACCAACAGACCACAATCAAAAAAGGATAGGCAGCAACACCTCTGCTAAGTTCATTCTAAACACTGGTGCTCCACAAAGTTGTGTCCTCAGCCCCTAATTTATTCCCTGTTCACTGATGACTACATAGCCAGATTTTGCTCATATTCCATCTACAAATTTGCAGATGATACCAGCATAGTGACCTGTATCACAAGGTACTGTAATGATGAATAGGAGTAAGGAGGGAAAGAAAGTGCTAGTCACTGACCTCTGGAAAGGGAGTGGGGTGTGATGTTCAGTACATGTGCCTGTCTACAACAATGGTGTTGAGGTTGAGAGGATTAAGAGCTTCATATTCCGAGGAGTGGACATCACCAATGGCCTGTCCTGGTCCAACCACATAGATGCCATGCCCAAGAAAGTTCAACAATGCCTCCACTTTCTCAGGAGGCTAAAGAAATTTGTTCCCGAAAATCCTTATCAATTCTTACTGATGCAGCACAGAAGGCATCATATCTGACTTTATTACAGCTTGGTAAGACAACTGTTCTTCACATAACTAACAGAAACCGCAGAAGTTTGTGGATATAGCTCAGCAAAGTACAGAAACCATCCTGCCTTCTCTGAACTCTGTCTATACTTCTCGTTGCCTCATTAGAGCAGCCAGCATAATCAAAGATGGCACCCACCCCAGACATTCTCAATTCATCCCTCGCCCATCAGGCAGAAGATACAAAAGCCTGGAAGCATGTATGACCAGGTTGGAGGACACCTTCTACCGCACGGTTGAATGGTTCCCTAGCATGATAAGGTCTACATTGTTATGACTTTGCATCTTTTGCTGACCTGCACTGTGCTTTCTCTGAAGCTGTTACACTTTCTTTTGCATTCTGTTATTGCTTAACCTTATTCTACCTCATTGCACTGTGTAATGACTTGATCTGTAGAAAAGGTATGCAAGCACATTTTTTCCACTATCTTGGTACACGTGACAATGATGAACTAATTCCAGTTCCACGTGGCAGAGAAGGAGCAGTTAAGATGTTTTTGACAATCATGAGGCTGTGCTTCAGGAGCAGATAGAAGCCTTGCTTATGTGGTGAAGTCTGTGGACAACTTTACAAACCCGCCACCCACCCACTCACGCCATTCACTGCCACTTAACCCTCTTCAAAATGTACAAAACTGCAAATCATTCTCAATCTCAATGAATTTCTTAAAGAAAAATATGACATTGACAATCCAAAATAACTTTACAAAATACTGAGTAGGTGTCTCAACCTGTCAAGATTAAGTTACCTTTATATTAAATCTTTATATTAGATCACTGCATCAACTGTTTTATTAAATCTATCAGTCTTAGCCAAGGAACTTTTTTTTTCTGATGCAACAGCAAGTTCATAAATATACATTGTTTCATGAAATCATCGGCAATGGTTTGAACCTCAACTAATATTTTGCGATTCAGTTCTTTCCTTGGAAAAGAATTCTGTAGCATAGTTGTCTGCATGGGCTGAATGCACAGAGTCTAGCTTGGACGGTAAAGACAATGGTAAAGACATTGAGTGCCCTCATCATTTCTCCATAAAATATAAACATAGTTTGTTTTTAAAACATTGCAGAATGCTCTACGAAAATTAGAAAGAGTGTAAGCTCAGACTAGATTACTTGTAGTGAAATCTGAATCCAACAAGTGGAATAACATTTTTATAAATTGTGTTTTGTAAACAATGGCCTGGATCTTGTTGCCAGTGAAGAGCTAGCATTTGATGCTGAGCATGAAGAAAACTGGCCGTAAAGGTTATCGTGATCTGTATTCTGATATTGCTGTCAGGTGATGTTCAAAGGAATCCCTAGCACTCTGCAGCTGCGATGGTGGAGCAGCCAATAGCATTGAATAATTCACACAGGGAAGAGATTAGAAAAGATAAACAACAAACCTTAGTTTATATTTTAACCATTTTATAAAGCAAAGTGAATTTGAGAAAATAAGATTCAAGTCGAAAGTTAAATTTCATAAGTATTCATAGATAAAAGCTCTGCTGTCTTCAACTTTTGTGTGTGTGTGTGGGGGGGGGGGGGGTTGCAATTCAAAACCTTAAGGTGAATGGGTTGGAATTAGTGGAAAAATCTCTTCTTTAAAAATCTCACATTGGACCCCTAGCCTGATTTAAATGGACACTTGAGGGTTCATTGGAACAGGGAATAATCATCAAATATTTTCCCAGATGGCAGGTTGGCAATGTTAACATTATCATGCAGTTGACAGGGTCTGAGTTAAGCTGGTGTGATTGACTGGGTTTCTGGACTCCAAATCCACAGCAACACACATGGCATCTGCAGAATCTTTTGTGTTTCAGAAAACATGGTAGTTGAAGGATGGTAAAGGCTGCTTCTGCTGCGGCGGGAGGGAGTGTAAGTGCCTTTACAAAATGTAATGGGGATAGGAGGGGATTTTGAGCTGCAGCCTACCCCAATAAAAGCATTTTACTCAAATATAGAGAACCCTAAGTCCAAGGATTGGACCTGCTCTCCTTTCCTGCTCTTGGGATGTAGCTTGTCTGTGTTGTAGGTCAGGCTTAATGGTCCTGTGACTTTTTCAAGACAATTATTCTGTTAAGACTGTCAACTGAGCTGTCTCTTCAGAGGGCCTGTCAAGAAACAACAAAATAATGTTCAAATGGCTTCCAAGTTTCCATCTAAAACACTTCCTGCATTCATTATCTGCCCATGTTAACAACTAGGATAGAGTATGAGTTCTTGTGTATGCCTTCAAGTAAATGAATCTTAGGGCTGTATATACTGACATATATGTACTTGGATAATAAAGTTACTTTGAACTTTGAGTATCATGTTAGAAAAGATGTCAATCCCATATTTTACTAACTTCTCTCACCAGCACGTTTCCACATTCTTCCAGATGGTAAGGAAACAAAATTGTTCCTATACCTTATAATGCCCTCTTCTGATTGCTACCATCAGGAAGGAAGTACAGAAGGCTGAAGGCACACACTCAGCAATTCAGGAACAACTTCTTCCCCTCTGCCATCTGATTTCTAAATGGACATTGAGCCCATGAACTCACTACTATTTTTTAAATTTCTGTTTTTGCACTACTTACCTTAATTTAGTCATAGTAGTCATACTTTATTGATCCCGGGGGAAATTGGTTTTCGTTACAGTTGCACCATAAATAATAAATAGTAATAACACCATAAATAGTTAAATAGTAATATGTAAATTATGCCAGGAAATAAGTCTAGGACCAGCCTATTGCCTCAGGGTGTCTGACCCTCCAAGGGAGGAGTTGTAAAGTTTGATAGCCACAGGCAGGAATGACTTCCTATGATGCTCTGTGTTGCATCTCGGGGGAATGAGTCTCTGGCTGAATGTACTCCTGTGCCCAACCAGTACATTTATGTAGTGGATGGGAGACATTGTCCAAGATGGCATGCAACTTGGACAGCATCCTCTTTTCAGACACCACCGTCAGAGAGTCCAGTTCCATCCCCACAACATCACTGGCCTTACGAATGAGTTTGTTGATTCTGTTGGTGTCTGCTACCCTCAACCTGCTGCCCCAGCACACAACAGCAAACATGATAGCACTGGCCACCACAGACTCATAGAACATCCTCAGCATCATCCGGCAGATGTTAAAGGACCTTAGTCTCCTCAGAAAATAGAGACGGCTTTGGCCCTTCTTGTAGACAGCCTCAGTGTTCTTTGACCAGTCCAGTTTATTGTCAATTCGTATCCCCAGGTATTTGTAATCCTCCACCATGTCCACCCTGACCCCTTGGATGGAAACAGGGGTCACCGGTACCTTAGCTCTCCTCAGGTCTACCACCAGCTCCTTAGTCTTTTTCACATTAAGCTGCAGATAATTCTGCTCACACCGTGTGACAAAGTTTCCTATTGTAGCCCTGTATTCAGCCTTATCTCCCTTGCTGATGCATCCATCTATGGCAGAGTCATCAGAAAACTTCTGAAGATGACAAGACTCTGTGCAGTAGTTGAAGTTGAAGAGAATAGTTTAACTATTTTCTATACATATATATTTGCTGTACTTCATTTTTTTCGGTATTTATCACATTGTACAGCTGCTGCTAAGTTAACAAGTAGCATGACATATGCCGGTGATATTAAACCTGATTCTGATTATATGATTGAAAGAAAAGTAGAAAGAAATGGGAGTTCTGAAGCAAACTGTTATATCAGTGAAGAAGGAGATTTGCTTCACATAGAGATTCACCGCATGTGAAACGAAGTAAATTTTCCCCTTAGCAGAGAGGAACAACATCAAAAAAGGTTGAAAGGAAGTGGGATCTAATACTTGGTCCTGGGGATCTTTGTATTGGGGTAAAATGCTTTTATTGGCGAAGGTTGCAGTTTAGAAGTTTGATGTCAATCGTGAGCCAATGTCAAGATAGCACCTTACAAAACAAAATATTAATTAAAGAAAAGCTTCCTTGCATATATTAAAATCTGATGTTGGCATCTGGCTTAAATCCAAGCTGAGAGATATTAATAATTAATACATTTATTTTGAAATGATTGCGTTTCTATTTCAAAAGAGCTGTTAGTGCATTTAATGCACTCCATTAAAATTTCCCTGCATGATATATTGTACAGACATTTGAACATATGGTAATTAAAAAATGTGCAAAGCATTTTAAACTCAATTGTATGTGCATGTGTGCAATTGTGCTGATACTCTAGGGTCATGTATTCTGAGACTCTTGCAATGCACAGTTCAGTGTGGGTTGGCCTTCGTCCTTTGAGAAAATTAATGAATGGTAATATGGTGGTTAAAATATCCGATGAACTAGAGGTTTAAACCAATGATCTTAGTTCAAATCCCACCAATGCAAGTGAAGAATTTAAATACAATCTTATTTGTAATTAAAACTGAAATTATAAAGCTGGTGCCAGTTACGGCAACCATGAAATTGTTGTGGCTCATTAATGTCTTGTAGGAAAATAATTTTCTTTATCCCTTTCAAAATGTAGTTCTGGTTCATGCTGATATCATTGACAGTTTCTGCAAGCCACTCAGTTCAATAAGTACAGATAGTTAGTAAATACTAGTCACTGGTGATACCCTCATCCCTTGGAAAAAATAAAAACAAAGGAAATTGACTCCTTCCCCTCCCTCCACTTTCTTATTCTGGCTTCTGCCCCTTCATTTCCAGTCCTGATAAAGGGTCTCAATCCAAAATTTTTACCTCTGATGTTGCCTGACCTGCTGAGTTCCTCCAGCATTTTGTGTGCATTGGTAAAGGCAATTGATTGATAATTTGTGAGCTGACCGGAGCTGAAAGCTTGCATATTGATGTGATGTTATAGCAAATAATGAGGGCTACAGCAATTTTCTAAATATGAATACCCACTTGATATGTTGGGGGTTAAAAGGCAAAGGGGGAGAAAAAAGATAGTCCAAAATGTATTAATTGAATTAGACAAGTACATTGGAGGCAGGAGGAGTCTTGTGAGGAAAAAGAAGCAGCAGAGCTAAATGATTTGGATGTTGGGGATGGAGTTCCTTTGCAACTAAATGTTCCCTAGCCAGATAACCTTTGCAATTTCACTCATAGAAGGAACAGTTGCAGGGGTAAGTCATGACCCATTTCAAAGGGAGGACAGGTCCAACCAGTCTGAAGTACTTGTTACTAATAGGACCAATGATTTATCTCACCCACTTTAAGGCTTACAGAAACATTTCCTATTAAGAAAATAATAGATTCTAGAAAATGCACATTATAAAAAAATGATTGAGTGAAAGATCAGTAAAGAAGGCAAATGTAATGTTGACATTTATTTCAAGGGGAATAGAAAATAAAAGCAAGGAGAGAATGCAGAAGCTTTACAAGACACTAGTCAGGCTTCACTTGGAATATTGTCGACAGTTTTGGGCCCGTATCTCAGAAAGGATATATTGTCATTGGAGAGAGTCCAGAAGCGGATCATGGGGATGATTCTGGGAATGAAGGGGTTAATGTATGAGGATTGTTTGGCACCTTGGGGCCTATACTCACTGGAATTTAGATGAATGCATGGGGATCTCATTGAAACCTGCCGAATGTTGAAAGAACGAGAGTGGGTGGATGTGGAGAGGATGTTTCCTGTGGTGGGGGTGTCCAGAACCAGACAGCACAGTCTCAGAATTGAGAAGTTTAGGGGCAACCCTTCAGAACAGAAGTAAGGAGGATTTTTTTTTAGTCAGAGAATAGTAAACCTGTGGAATGCTCTGCTACAGACTGCGGTGGAGGCCAGATCCTTGCATATATTTAAGAAAGAATTTGATCATTTCATAATCGATCAGGGTATCAAAGGATATGGTGAGAAGGCAGGTGTATGGGGTTGCATGGAATCCGGGATCAGTCATGCTGGAATGGCAGAGCAGACTCGATGGGCTGAATGGCCTAATTCTGCTCATATATCTGATGGTCTGAAATACAGTAAAGTCAAGTATGTATATCGCTGAGAGAGTAAATAAAGTGGTTACACTTTATCTGAACTTTGTTCAAAAACCTACTTCAGATGAAGGTTAACAGAATATGGCAGACCTAAGGAGTTTTGGGAAGTTCATTTGGAAAATCCATTTTGGATATAATCATTCCCTCCCTGACCTTTGACTTTCTACTAGAGCCTGCATGTATGGGTTGTGACAGCTCTGATATTGGTGAGCTGGAGCTGAGGAGGGGAGATGGGTGTGGAGACAAGGAGTGAAACCTACTCAAAGATACAGCCACAGCATATGTTCCTCATTCTCAGTTCCTGATTCTGGTTGATTTGTAGGTAGCTCATTCTCATTTTCTCTGGCGCACTGCTGTAACATATCAGAAGCCTTGTGTGAGAGAGAAGAAATATTGTTTTGAGAGATAAAACAAGACACTCATTTTGCAACACTTTACCCAATCCCGTGACAACAACAAAGACCTACAAGCAGTTACAAGATCCTCAAATTGATCCTTGAATGTGGGTACTTGGATAAATTCTTGAACTGGTATAAACCCACGGTGGGCCTTCTACTGACAGCTCAGCTTAGAAGCTGTTCTATCATGGCAGCCAAATTGCTTAACCGTGGATTTTTCTGATCTGAGAGTTCCCTCTCTTCATCAAGAAGAAAGATCAGCAAATAATTTATATTTTTAATAATATTAGTAATGTAGAGTATTGAATTCAATATATTAAGCTAGCACTTTCTAACATAGAGTCCTTGTGCACAATTAAAAGTTTCATACACATTTCTGAGCCATGTGCTTACAAGCAGCTATTAATCCATTTTATTTAGATAGTATGTATGTCAGGGCATTTTCTGGAGTTAGCAAATATTTACTTCACCAGCAACCAATCTTCAGACATGAACGTGACTTGTACATTGGATTTACAATGCAACCTTGAATTATAGTTTTCCTAGAGTGGTGCAGTGGAGTTGATTGCAAACCAGGCAATGCTGATTATTATTTATTTTGGTTGTCTGGCGTGTGGGTGTGAAGAAGGTGTGTGAAAAGTATATGTAATACAAAGGAAATATTGTAGGTATATTGTATCTATGGAATTGTCCTGCTTTTACATTTGATCTTTGGCATATAAAAGTGTGATAGAAACATAGAAAACATGCAGCACAATACAGGCCCTTTGGCCCACAAAGCTGTGCCGAACATGTCCCTACCTTAGAACTACCTAGGCTTTACCCATGGCCCTCTATTTTTCTAAGCTCTATGTAGCCATCCAGGAGTCTCTTAAAAGACCCTATCATTTCTGCCTCCACCACCACTGCCAGCAGCCCATTTCATGCACTCACCACTCTCTGCATAAAAAACACTTACCCCTGATATCTCCTCCATACCTGCTTCCAAGCGCCTTAAAACTATGCCTTCTCGTGTTAGCCAATTCAGCCCTGGGGAAAAGCCTCTGACTATCCACACAATAATGCCTCTCATTATCTTGTATACCTCTATCTAGTCACCTCTCATCCTCCATTGCTCCAAGGAGAAAAGGCCGAGTTCACTCAACCCATTCTCATAAGGCATGCTCCCCAATACAGGCAACATCTTTGTAAATCTCCTCTGCACCCTTTCTATCATTTCCACGTCTTTCCTACACTGCGAAGAGACTTACCATTAATGCTATATTCTGCCATCATATTTAACCTACCAAATTGAACCACCACGCACTTACCTGGGTTGAACTCCATCTGCCACTTCTCAGCCCAGTATTGCATCCTATCAATGTCCCATTGTAACCTCTGACAACCCTCCACACTATCCACAACACCCCCAACCATTGTGTTATCAGCAACTTTACTAACACATCCCTCCACTTCCTCATCCAGGTCATTTATGAAAATCACGAAGAGAAGGGGTCCCAGAACAGATCCTCGAGGCACACCCTAAGTAGCATTCACTCAACAGCCAGATTCATACTTGGTGTAGAATATTATATGATTGTTGTCAGGGATACCGTACGATTGGAGCAGCAACTGTGTTTATAAATTAGCATTGTAACTGTTTTTAGCATACATTTTACGCCCATGTTATAGAAGGTATGTGAGTGTAATCACTGAACTTATAAATTCAAAGTAATAATGTTCTAATAACTTTTATATAGAAATAATTTGCTGTTTGTATTTCTATAGGCATTCTTTAAGATTTACTTATGTTAGAAACATAGAAACGTAGAAAACCTACAGCACAATACAGGCCTTTCGGCCCACAATGCTGTACCTCTGACTATCCACATGATCAATACCTCTCATCATCTTAATATGTCTCTATCAGGTAACCTCTCATCCTCCATCTCTCCAAGGAAAAAAGACCAAGTTCACTCAACCTATTCTCATAAGGCATACTCCCCAATCCAGGCAACATCCTTGTAAAGGATGTTGAACATTGTTGAACATCCATGAACATTGACTTCTCTAACTTCCGCTAATGCCCCACCTCCCCTTCGTAACCCATCCATTATTTATTTTTATACACACATTCTTTCACTCTCCTTTTTCTCCCTCTGTCCCTCTGACTATACCCTTTGCCCATCCTCTGGTTCCCCCCACCCCCTTGTCTTTCTCCCCGGGCCTCCTGTCCCATGATCCTCTTATATCCCCTTTGCCAATCACCTGTCCAGCTCTTGGCTCCATCCCTCCCCCTCCTGTCTTCTCCTTTCATTTTGGATCTCCCCCTCCCCCTCCCACTTTCAAATCCCTTACTAACTCTTCCTTCAGTTAGTCCTGACAAAGGGTCTCGGCCTGAAACGTCGTGTACGTCTTCCTAGAGATGCTGCCTGGCCTGCTGCGTTCACCAGCAACTTTGATGTGTGTTGCTTGAATTTCCAGCATCTGCAGAATTCCTGTTGTTTGTGTTGTTAACATCCTTGTAAATCTCCTCTGCACCCTTTCTATAATTTCCACGCCCTTCCTGTAGTGAGGTGACCAGAACTGAGCATGGTTCTCCAAGTGGGGTCTGACCAAAGTCCTATATAGCTGTAACATTACCTCTCGGCTCTTGAACTCAATCCCACAGTTGATGAAGCCCAATGCACCGTATGCCTTCTTAACCATACAGGCAACCTGTGCAACAGCTTTGAGTGTCCTATGGACACGGACCCCAAGATCTTTCTGATCCTCCACTCCGCCAAGAGTCTTACCATAATACTATATTCTCCCATCGTATTTGACCTTCCAAAATGAACTACCTCACATTTATCTGGGTTGAATATCTGCCACTTCTCAGCCCAGTTTTGCATCCATTCGATGGCCCGCTATAACCTCTGACAGCCCTCCGCACTATCCATAACACCCCCAACCTTTGTGTCATCAGCACATTTACTAACCCAGCCCTCCAATTCCTCATCCAGGTCATTTATATAAAAGAAATTGTAACATTGGGTTGGGAGGCCTCTTCCTCCAACAGTGTCTCATTTTGTTGTATAAACCACTGTGTATCCACTAGCTTCAGTGTCTCTCTGGTGACTTTGTACACATTACAACAATATGAACCGCTAAAACAGAATGGATCAATGAATGCGGTGGAAGCACATTAGGCATTTCTACAGGTACAATATATCAATGTTATTTTCTGTTTTTACTGCACCACGTTCTTGAAACGTGAAGTCTTGTTTGTTTTCTTTCTATCCAGTTGTGTCTTGTTAGCTGCTTTATTTGACCATTCTGGTACCTGATCTGCTATCTGTGAATGTTATCAAGAAATCAACATAGTAAAATAATTGGACGTTGGCCGACTTTGTTTTTTTTTTGTAACACCAACCTACAGGGTGTACAACATGTCCTCAACCACTTAATAGTATAATGAAATACCAGATGGGCCATAGTCAGTTATGGACTGTAATACAATTATTGAATTCAAATGATGTTTGCAAGCTGGTTGGGACCTAATACTGTCATGTTTTATGTCATCCGAATCATTTGATTATGCTGCAATACTGCTAATGCAACCATTTATTAGAATTGATTTAATGCAGTTTGGTTTAAACATACCTGTGTTTCAATATTCTTTCTTGATTCAGATATGAATTGAAATGCAGAAATGTAGCAAAACACTTAGTGAGTGGTTTGACAATGGTTTGTTTTATTCTGCTTGTTGGTACACTTTAAAAAAAAGTTTCACAAGTGAACTCTATCATATAGTACAATACCAAGAGAAGTGTGAACTCATCTCATTTATGACTTGGTTCACACATAAGCTGCTTGTAAGTAAGCCTGTTCACTGACAAATGACTTCCACGCTGACAGCTTTCAAACTTACACATGCAAAATTTGTATAAGGAATGATTACTGTTCTTCACGTGATAGATTTCAATCCTTGCCTGGAACGTCAGGGAAAATAATGGCAGCTCCCCCAAGGTAAGGGGGAGGGAATATCAAAAAAAAATCAAGACCCACTCCTGTTTTAATCATGTGTTCATTTTATCTGCAATATAGCATTCAGGTTTATTTTGGATAAAGTTTCCCATTGATTTGTTTTAATATCCATAGGCTGAAATGCATCAACCTTTTATCTCTGCTTTGACCTGGAGATATTAAAAGCTTTAGATCTATTATATTTTTACACAGTTTTGAAGAGATGGTTGCTTCTCCTGACACCTTAATTACTTGTCTCTGATACTGAATTAACATCAAGTTATGCTTCATTCAATTTTATGTTTACGGTTTTAAAGATTTAAGTATCGTTATGAACAAAATATTTGGAAAATAACAATTTCCATAGCGGTGTGTAGTCTTTAGCCACCTATTCTTTGTAACCCTGGAAATGCTGGAAAATTAGATCCGTTATGTTCCAATTTTGGCATGAGGGTTCTACCTTGTTCTTGTAGGGGAACAGACAACGAGTCTTTCATATCTGTTCTACCTTTCAGTTGGATCATGACTAAGCAATTTCTTAATATTGATAGTACTTGTATATGTAGTTTCAGGACTGATTGCAGCAAAATTGTAGAGGAATAAAGGCATCAAGGGTATTTGTGTTGGTTTGCACCTGAATATAAGGGATCAGAAGATAGTGAAGGAGAAAAATATCTGGAGGTGTTTTCAAATTCAAAAGTTTCTGACTTTACAATGCTTGATGTTTGAAAGGGAACAAGAATGTTTTGCCGAAACACCAAATAGAGTGAAGAATAAAGTTGAGCTCCAGACTAGGATACCTCTGAGCCAAAGTGATCCAATGTTGTTAGAGAGAGAGAGAGTGGGAAGGATCAAGAGCAGCCATGTGTTGATTTTAAGACTGTGTTAATAATATGATTAGAAAAGTATACATTGTTGTGCTGATTATAGTATTTCGTGTTTAGACCATCTCTCATGCCAGCTCTGTCCATCCAAGGCAGCACTAGAAGATTCACCACTAATTAGGAAAATTCACCTGCTGTTAAATTATTCACCCATTAATTCTAAATGTGTTTGAACATAGAACATTAAATATAGAACATAGAATAATACAGCACAGTACAGGCCCTTCAGCCTACATTGTTGTGCCGAACTTTTAACCTACTTCAAGCTCAATCTAACCCTTCCCTCCCACACAACTATTCATGAGTCCATCAAAGAGCTTCTCAAATGCCCTTAGTGTATTTGCCTCTGCCACCAACCTGAGCAGGCTGTTCCATGACTCTACTCTGTGTGTAAAGAACTTGCCTCTCATTCTTCCTCACTCCAATACTTTCTTCCACTTACCTTAAATTTGTGCCCATTTGTATTAATCATTTCTCCCCTGGAAAAAGGGTCTCTGGCTATCCACTCTATGTATGTCTCTTTTCATTTTGTACACCTCAATCAAGTCACCTCTCATCTCCTTTCACTCCTAACTTGCTCAACCCATCTTCATAAAACATATTACATATTATTCTCCGTAACTTCCGCCACCTCCAACAGGATCCCACCACTAAGCACATCTTTCCCTCCCCCCCTCTCTGCATTCCGCAGGGATCGCTCCCTACGCAACTCCCTTGTCCATTCATCCCCCCCATCCCTCCCCACTGATCTCCCTCCTGGCACTTATCTGTGTAAGCGGAACAAGTGCTACACATGCCCTTACACTTCCTCCCTTACCACCATTCAGGGCCCCAAACAGTCCTTCCAGGTGAGGCAACACTTCACCTGTGAGTCGACTGAGGTGATATACTGCATCCGGTGCTCCCGATGTGGCCTTTTATATATTGGCGAGACCCGACGCGGACTGGGAGACCGCTTTGCTGAACATCTACGCTCTGTCTGCCAGAAAAAGCAGGATCTCCCAGTGGCCACACATTTTAATTCCACATCCCATTCCCATTCTGACATGTCTATCCACGGCCTCCTCTACTGTAAAATGAAGCCACACTCAGGTTGGAAGAACAACACCTTATATTCCGTCTGGGTAGCCTCCAACCTGATGGCATGAACATCGACTTCTCTAACTTCCGCTAAAGCCCCACCTCCCCCTCGTACCCCATCTGTTACTTATTTTTATGCACACATTCTTTCTCTCACTCTCCTTTTTCTCCCTCTGTCCCTCTGAATATACCTCTTGCCCATCCTCTGCATCCCCCCCCCCTTGTCTTTCTTCCCGGACCTCCTGTCCCATGATCCTCTCGTATCCCCTTTTGCCTATCACCTGTCCAGCTCTTGGCTCTATCCCTCCCCCTCCTGTCTTCTCCTATCATTTTGGATCTCCCCCTCCCCCTCCAACTTTCAAATCCCTTACTCACTCTTCCTTCAGTTAGTCCTGACAAAGGGTCTCGGCTCGAAACGTCGACTGCACCTCTTCCTACAGATGCTGCCTGGCCTGCTGCATTCACCAGCAACTTTGATGTGTGTTGCTTGAATTTCCAGCATCTGCAGAATTCCTGTTGTTTGCGTTCATAAAACATCTTCTAGTCCAGGGAGATCATAGTAATTCTGCTCTGCACCCTGTCTAAAACTTTCACATCCTTCCTATAATGAGTGGACCAGAACTGAACTCTGTATTCTAAGGGCAGTCTAACCAGGATTTTTTTGAGCTATAACATTGTTTTACAGCTATTGAACTCAATCCCCCTGACTAATAAAGGCCAACACATCATACACTACCTTAAAAACACTTTGAACTTTGTGGGAACTATGGATGTGGACTCCACAATCCCTCTGTTCCTCAACACAGCTAGGAATCCTGATATTGATCCTGTACTCTGCCTTCAAACTTAACCTAAAATTAATTTGAGTTGGCTTGGAGCTTTGTGAGATAGCTTAGCTAGATTAAGTAAGTAGAGACAGAGAAGTGAAATTATATGTAACGTGGAAGACACACAGTTCAAGGATGCTTAGCACCGAAATACCACCTAAAATAATTTGTTTTGGGACAGAATATTTTTCTTATCTTTGTGAAAAAATGTGCTCCCTCTTAGTAGCTGGCCGCTGCCAATTAAAACAGTGAGGTGATGACGAGTGATGGTGACAGCCACTATTTATCATTGCCTACTAGTTCAACCTCTTGTGCGCTCTCCACATGCAGTGCTGCAATATAAATGAGTTTGATGTGGCTAATGTTGCTATGCAACTGATATTTCACAACAGTCATCTTATGTATTGATAGCCAGCTTCACCAAATAAAAAATGTTGCTTCAAATTGTGAATGGGATCACATACAAAGGCAAGAGAGAGAGAGGAGAAAAAAAGAACAAGAAAATCATGAACAGAACTAGAATGATTCTGAGCAACATGCTGGAAGAATGTAATGGTTTACTTGAGAGCTATGATGATGATGAATGGCTCTTAGCAAATTCATGCCATGTGTTCTCCACTCTGAGCCCAGTACCCAGGCAATCAATGAACATTAAGTTATGTTAATTAGTCAACTAATAGCAACAATTATATTGCAGATGAATTGATTTTCATGTTGGATCAAGCATCATACACTCGACTTTGTGTGCTGAACAGTCAAATGTTTAGTGGGACTTGGAACATGTTTTAAGGCAGCATTATGAATAAGGTGAAGCAATGCCTCTCTACTGCCCGTTATGCAGCTGCCACTTTGGGCAGCAATGAAGGTCCTCCAACTGTGGCGGTGCTCAGGGCTTCCTTCATTGTGTCAGTAGTTTGGTTTCCACTACTGTCAGTCATGCAATTCCCGGGTGAAGACTCAGGAATACCATCGCACTCAGACATAGAACGATTCTTCATTGCTATTTCCATAACATTTTTGTTTTCCCAGTCAGGGCTATTAGCCCAGAGGTGAACTCCTGAGTCTGAAGGACTGGTGGACCACTGTTCATCTTGCCTTTACCCTTTGACCTGTTTGACATGGGTGACCCTACCAAGACCCAAAGTAGAAAGCGCTGAATCCAGCCAATAGAGCTCTCCGGGTCATTGAAGTATGCAAGACAGCCAGCAAACCACAGCAAATTAGTGGTCCTCCCGGAGGGAAGCAATTCTTACCAATTAATTAAAGATTAAGCACTTGACAACCAAGGGATAAGAACATATGGTTTTGAAATAACATTGCTAATGATACAAGAACTATCAGTATTGTTGTACAAAGGTAAAAGTAACTTCTTCCACTATATGTGTACATGCATCCAGAAGATGCTGCCAGTGATCTATGCTCCTCCACAGGATGCAATATTCTTCTTAAACTCAGCCAACATAGAATCAAAGCTGTGTACTCTTACTGTTAAAGTAGAAAGCCACAACAGTGTGCCTGCTAAACCTTTATGAGCAGCCTTCTTTGTGTTCAGCAGTGACTGACATCTCTTTACTGTATATAGTAAAATCTGAGCCAATATGTTTTTCATAATCAATCACTGTCTTCATTGAACTGTTGGCAGAAATTCCTCCTTCCATTTTACTCAGACTGCTGCATCAATGAGCCTTTGTTGTACAAACTGTTTCATGAAAAAGCTGGTCAAAACAAACATCCTGAACCACAAGATTTTTTAAAAATCTATCATACAGATTCTTTTAATTCCACATTAGACATGATAGCATTACCATACACACTCCCCAACACATGAAATTCATGAATAGGAGAGCTGTTTAAGCATTCATCTGTGTGATCTCTTTAGTTTCTTGGTTCATTTTAACACCGTGAAAGAAGCCTTTGAGATCACATGATCTTGGGCAATTAGACAACTTTATGTAACAGTGAATGATTATGTTCAAACTTTACAGAATACATCACAATGTTGACCCGGGGATTCAATATAGTATATTGGGATTGATTTAACATTAATATTAACTTATCAATAGGGTTTCAAATAGCTTGACAATTACCTTGTACACTTAGGGGCCAACGTAATAGGTACCTCTTGTCCCTAATAAAGTCACCACTAAGTGTATGTTCGTGGTCTTCTGCTGTTGTAGCCCATCCACTTAAAAGTTCAATGTGTTGTGCATTCAGAGGTGCTCTTCTGCACACCACCGTTGTAATGCATGGTTATTTGAGTTACTGTCACCTTCCCGTTAGAATAGAAAGATAGATATACTTTATTGATCCCGAGGGAAATTGGGTTTCGTTATAGCCGCACCAACCAAGAATAGAGCATAAATATAGCAATACAAAAACCATAAACAATCAAACAACAAAATGCAAACTATGCCAGATGGAAAATAAGTCCAGGACCAGTCTATTGGCCCAGGGTGTCTGACCCTCCACGGGAGGAGCTGCACGTTCGATGGCCACAGGCAGGAACAACCTCCCGTGCCGCCCAGTGTTGTATCTCGGTGGAATGTGGCCGAAGTCCAACAGTAAAAAGTTCAATATCCGGTCTAAAAACACGTTCCTCGATCATAATATGACCCAGATTGCATCATCTGTTGTTAACCAGAACAGTAAGCACCCAACTCCTTTATGCTTACCGCTGTCCGTGCATTTCCGGTCAGCCGGAACGGTCTGGAAGCCGTCCGTGGAGAAGTTTTGATCGGGTATGTCCTTGTGCAGCCCCGTTCCAGTGAAGCACATAACACTGCACTCCCGAAATGTTCTCTGACGCCTGGCTAGCGCCGTCAACTCGTCCATTTTATTACCCACCAAACTCATCTTCTCCATAAGTCTCTGTTGTCTCGACCCGGTCCTCTTTCCTCAACTTTGTGATCCCCCTCTGCATCCTCTGTGTGTTTTCCTCCAGATTTCAGCAGGGGTGTCCGCCGCTCTGCTCGCTAAACCGGCCGGCATTAGCACAAGCAGCTGGTCCCTGGAATGAACAATGCAACCATGATTCTGTCCCGCGTGTCGGGATGTAAATGAACGAGTCTGACCATTCTCCTCTGATCTCTCTCATTGACAAGGCATTTTTGTCCACAGAACAGCCACTCAATGGATTTTTTTTTTGTTTTTCACATCAATCTCTGTAAACTCTAGAGACTGCTATCTGCGAAAACCATAGGAGATCAGCATTTTTCTGAGATAATCTAACAGTCCTGGTCTGGCACAAACAATTATTCCAAGGTCAAAGTCACTTGGACCACATTACTTCCCTATTCCGAAGATTGGTCTGAACAGCAACAGAACCTCTTGACCATGTCTGCATGCTTTTATGTATTGAGTTGCTGCCTCATGATTGTCTGATTAGATATTTTCATTAAACAGCAGGTGTACCTAATAAAGTGGCCACTGATTGTAGATTCTTGTTTTGCAAGTGAAACGATGAAACATGGTAATTAGTGCAATGGTTTACTGAAATAACCTCCTATGACTTGTACGATTCTGCCAATAAAATGTTTTGGAATATTCATGGAACTGTGAAGGAGGTGCCATCTGCAGTGTGATTAAAAAGTGCCAAATTAGGTGATGGTATGACTGTATCATATACTGTCATTCTTAGTTTGAATTTGGTAACAATCAAAGGTAAAATGTTTACCGAGGCACCAGTCCCAGTCCATTTCAAGATTTCAGAAAGATAGCAAGTGCTACCATTCTAATTGTAGCCCCGCCCGGCCACCCTCAGGGTCGCTCGGCTCGCTGTCGTCTAGGGAAACGGCCCTTGGCCCCGGCAAACTGGGTAATAGTTTGTGTGGATGCTGTGTGAGGTACCCCACCCCACCCAAATAACAGACAATACACCAGATGCAATTAAATGATATACAGTTTATAGATATTACTGGAACTATATAATTAATAGAGCATAAAATATAAAAGGAAAATAAAAGGCGCCACACTTATCAAAGTTCAATCTCTTCGTGCACAAAACCCGTTGGAGCTCAAGGACCTTCTTCTTCACCCTGCGACCTCCTCGGACCACCTCGACCGGCCGCCTGGGACCAACAACGGTGGTCGACCAGACGCTCTACACGAGTCCGTCTCCGTCTCCTCGCCGAACGTCCTGCTCGGGGTCCGACCCCGTTAGCGGACTCACAGCACCTCGTCCATCCTCTGTCTCGCTCTCCCGCCTTCTGCCCCAAAACTCCGCACATACAGTATCTTCAAATACACCAAAACCATAACAACTATCCCAATTGGTTAATAGAAGGCTGCTATCTCAATTCAAGTAAAACAAACTGCTAGCGCAAACTCTCTTCAGCGTTAAAGCACAACAAAGCTGCATTCCCCAGATTAACATAACAAAGTTGCCGTTTTAATTAGCCTCCGCAGTAACATAAAAATCGAAACCCTCTTACACTATCCCCCCACCAAATAAAGTCATGTCCTCATGACTTCTAAATAACTCGCCACCCAGTCCTACAGACACACAACACACACATACACAGATACACACAGTGACAGTGCTCCCCAAACAGTGGACCTTACTCCCGTCCCATGGGCGCTAAATAGGCCAACCTATCTGGGAGCTTCTTAACCCTTTGAGACCTCCGTACCCCCTCACCTAAACCCAAAAGGCTCAGACACTACTAGGGATACCTTGGGCCTGCTTGCCAACTCCTCTGTCACTCAGGCCACCACTACAGCTCGGAGCCCCCAGTCCCGTGTCCGGGGCCCTGCCTCTCCTCCTTCCTAATCCTGCCGTAACTCAGACTGCCCACAGCTAGCTCTCCCCACTACACCTGACTCAGTGGGAGAAGGGCTAAAGGTCTCTTCCTCAATCACGGGGAAGGTAGCGAAAGGCAGCATGTACCACATGTGCAGCATATCATCCTTCGAATCTGTATTCGTCCTCATTCCCTCGATTGGTAGCTGCTGTTTGAGTTTCTCCAAACTGAAACATTTAGCCGGGGCTACCCCTTCAGCCTCCTGCAGTCGAGACGTCAGCTTCTTCGGGGACTCCTTCAACTCTCGCCACAGCCTCAGCAGTTCTGACTCAGGGTTCCTGGCCATCTCAATCTGGGACGCAGTTACCCCACCAGCTTCTTCCACCCTGACCTGAAAAGCAGCAGTTAAAGTATGTTCAGCCTCCGGTTGTTTCTTCCTGAGGGCGTCTTCCAGGTCAACTTTCAGTTTTTCCACTTCATTTAAACTCGCGATAGTCACCTTCAGATTCCTTTCAAGCGTCTGCCTCCCTTTTCCGAGATCTGTCCTCCATTTCTTCACCTCCTCGGGAGTGTAGTCAAACTCCCCTCCCTGGGCTCTTGGTTTTCTGTTGACCTTAGTCAGAACACTTCCTTGATCTTACCCAACTTGTAAATCTTCCAATCTGTTCTTAATGGACGTCTTGAGTTTCTGCTGATTCCTTCGAAGGTGGGTCATTGTTTCTTCTCGATGGATTAATTCATCAGTACATGACCGCAGTGCGGTGCAAATCCCCTCTCTTCCCTGTGTCTCATTCAGATTGACGACCTGGGTTTCCATCCCCCGGTCCACCATCGTCTGTCCCAACACCAGGAAGTTCAACTGGTATGTTGGGTCATTTTCCTCACATTGCACCAAACTCCTCCGGCCAAAAACTCCTCCACATTTGACACTTCGCTTCGGTCGCCCGGGCTCAGCCACTCGCCTCGCCTCATAGTTCCCCCAGGCGAATCCAAGCTCTAGGCAGTCATCCACATACGTCAAAACTCCACACACCTTCACTTCCCCCATGGTCTTCCTCATGCCCCACGGGAAGGATGCAGGGACTCCGGCTATGCACTTGGGCATCTTTTCGGATCGGAAGAATCCTAGGGAACTAGTAAAGGCCATCTTCAGCTCAACAGCCGCACTCCTCAGGATCTGGCAACATCCACTCCTCAGTTGCAGCACATTAAACCATATTGCATCATCCCCACACATGCTGCCTTCATCTTCCACGCCGCTAGGGTACATTTGCCGTGACCTCTCTCTCACTGAGGTGTCTTCAGTGGTCAACTCCCCTCCCTCGTGGTGGTTCGGAGCATCTACTAAGAGGGTCTCACCCTCAGCTACTTTCCCCAAGCCGTACCACCGCTGGGTCTCGTTTAAATTCGGTACTGGCTCAAGGCTGCTACACACATCCTCAGAAGCAACTCAACATGCTGGGTGCCCAGACAATGCCCACATGAACTCCAGGGTCATTAACCAATCATCATCTTCTGGATAACTACTGCCACTAGTACCCAAAGTCTCCGGTGCCCTTGCGGTTGTCAAGGATAAATGCTTCAGACACCGGTTGTAAAACAAACTGTACAACAACTTGACCTGTGCCCAGGGGTCGAGGATAGCTTTAGCATCGCTTCCCTCTATCCATAGTGACACCCTGGGGTGTGGCCCCTCTAAGCCTTCAGGAATAGGGTCTTTTCCTTTTGGAAGTTCATTGGTACGTTGCTGGGAATGTACTTCCCCAGAGACCCCAAGCCGTTCCCCCACTGGGCCTCCACTAAGTTTCCCGACACCTCTCTGATCAGCTGAACAACTGAGGGAGGGGCTGATCCCCTGAAATGATCCCCCTGGCACTGCAAGCAATTTAGCCGCCCTCCTAGCCAGAGAAGACACACTGAAAACTTTTCCCCCTCTTTCAAATAACTGACAGCTGTCACTACGGTGTAAGTGAGCCTGACAGCTCTAACACCGTCACCAGCCCGCCTACTTAAACTTTCAACCAATCCCTGTCGCTGTCCCTCAACCGAGCACTGCCACTCATCTAACAACTGAGAGATCTGCTCCGCCCACGTCTCACACGTCTCCGCCCCTCTTGGGGTGGACACTATCCCAAGTGCCAGGCGGAGCCTGCCAGAGCTAGAACATTTATTCGCAGACTCTACCTCCAAATCAGACCACTCTTTCTTCTCTCTCCCAACCGCATGGACAGCCCCAAGTTCCACCTCCAACTCGTCAATGCCAGCCTGAACTCGAACAAAGACCGCACCCACAATGCATACAGCAATCACCGGCAAATAACCCACAGAGACCCACATTACAGATTTAAACAGGGCACCCACACAGCATACCAGCAGACTCAATCCCGGACGAGCCCCCACAACGTAGCCCCCCCGGCCACCCTCAGGGTCGCTCGGCTCGCTGTCGTCTAGGGAAACAGCCTCGGACCCGGCAAACTGGGTAATAGTTTGTGTGGATGCTGTGTGAGGTACCCCACCCCACCCAAGTAACAGACAATACACCAGATGCAATTAAAGGATATACAATTTATAGATATTACTGGAACTATATAATTAAAAGAGAATAAAATATAAAAGGAAAATAAAAGGCGCCACACTTATCAAAGTTCAATCTCTTCATGCACAAAAAACCCGTTGGAGCTCAAGGACCTTCTTCTTCACCCTGCGACCCCCCCCCCCCCCCCAGACCACCTCGACCGGCCGCCTGGGACCAACAATGGTGGTCGACCAGACGCTCCACACGAGTCCGTCTCTGACTCCTCGCCGAACGTCCTGCTCAGGATCTGACCCCATTAGCAGACTCACAGCACCTCGTCCATCCTCTGTCTCGCTCTCCCGCCTTCTGCCCCAAAACCCCGCGCATACAGTATCTTCAAATACACCAAAACCATAACAACTATCCCAATTGGTTAATAGAAGGCTGCTATCTCAATTCAAAGTAAAACAAACTGCTCGCGCAAACTCTCTTCAGCGTTAAAGCACAACAAAGCCGCATTCCCCAGATTAACATAACAAAGTTGCCGTTTTAATTAGCCTCCGCAGTAACATAAAAATCGAAACCCCCTTACACAAGAATGCAGAATGAGATAATCACCTGTAGTGCAGAGCAGACAATTTATAGGAGACCACATGTTTTGTAAGCCTAATCCCTTTAAATGCAATGCTGCAGAAAAGAAGTTGATTTGTTTGTTTGATAATGTTTAAATTAGTTGAAAATAATACAGTTAAAACTCATTTTAAATGATTTCATTTGCAATCCTAATAAATCCAGTAAACTAAATAGATAATAGAAAGAGCACAATTTAATCTGGCCAAAATTGTGGCTCTGAGTACACTTGTACTAATTATTCTGCCATAGTAAACAAAAGCAAGGTCAATGTACTTTAATCACTGAGTGCAGGCAATTGGAATACTATTGTGGGAAAGAAAAAAATTTAGATTGCCTTGTGCCTTTAGCACTAGTTTATTGTCATATGGAATAATGAAGAATTCCACAATTGCACTGATGCCTTGCTTTACAGAGAGGACTATCACTTATTGCATTTTCAGATTTACAGACACTTAAGAGGCTGAGAGACTGGTCAGTGGTTATGTTTACTACTCTCAGTTCTCAGAGCCAATAAGGGAGATGACTGCACTGGGCACTGATATTCTCACATATGTTTCACACTTATAATCAAAACAGATTTCACTAATCTCCACCCCTTTCCTGCACCTCTACCTCATATTGCAGTTACTTCTGTCCCTGCATTTATCAGCTATGCCAGGATTAAACTATTTTAAATATCTTGGGAAATGGGATGAGGTTTGCCATGCCACTTGTTCAGATTTTAGAAAGTGGACGTGATGATGAAATACTGGCTGAAATGGCAGATATATGCACTCATTTTGTCTATAGCTATATTTTAATTCTCTGATTCAGAACGAGAATTTACAATGCATATTTATAATTTTTCATATAAAATTACATCTTTCTGGGTTATGATTAATAATATATATTTGGTATATTCCAGGTAATAACCGACAAGAAAGATAATGTCAAGTTTCAACTTCACGGGAAAGGTGTGGATGAAGAACCAAAGGGCATTTTCAAAATCAATGATCAGTCTGGACAAATCATTGTCACCCGGACATTGGATCGTGAGGCTATGGATATGTATATTGTAAGTATTTTTGTACAATTTAGATCTTCCTTGAACTGAACCTCAAAAACCAGAATTTATTAATGCACACATCATGCATGCTCATACATTGGAAAGATTCGGTAAATATCAATTAAGTTGTTTATATCTACTTGATTTTCTTGTATCAACACTGCAGATCTCCAAGTAGAGCTGTTCATCCAACTAAATACTTACAGCCCATTATGCCGCTGGGATTTAGGGCAGCAATGAAAGTCCTCCATCCTTGATATTCAAGGTTTCCTTCATCATGTCAGTTACTTCCTCTTGGTTTGTAACTCCTGTCAGTCATGCAAGTCCTGGGTGGAGACTCAGGAATACCACTGCACTGATGTAGAAGGATTCTTCATTGCTGTTTCCATAACAATTTTGTTTTACCAGTCAGGGTTGTTAGTCCCAAGCTGTACTCCTGAACCTGAAGGACAGATGGATCACTCTTAGTCTGGCCCCTACCTTTGATCTGTTTGGCATGGGTGACCCTACCAAGAACCAAAGCATAAAGCTCTGACTCCAGCCAGCATAGCTCCACAGGTCATTGAGCAATGCAAACCTTCAAAGCAGGGCAAAGTTGTGGTCCTCTTGGAAGTCATCAACTCAGCTGTAGTAAAAATTTACCTCTGTATAGGCAGCTACATTTGTGCACTAATATTTTACATTCAGGTTAACTTTAACCCGACAGTTCTGACAGGAAAAGAATGGATGTGTGCTTATGATGATAGAGAAAGGAATTTGTTCTCCAATCTTTCATCCATTAAAATTGTCTATGTTTGAACTTGAACCAAAGAGTAAGAGAAATGTGCTCAAATGCCATAAATGACCAGGACAGACTTTGAAAAGCAACAAATTTGAACGTTTTTCCAGCAAAATGCTGAGTTGATTATTAAGCAATTACTGCTGCTCATTTTCAACAGCACAGTACTGGTGTGTTAACATTGCCAAGGGATTCACAATAAGCCGGATCATAACAAAATATTCTGAATTGGTAATTATTCTGATTCCTCCTTGTTGCTGACCATGTTTGATGATTTCTAGTGGTAATATGACCTTGAGCATTCAGGAATGCAGAAAATGGCATGACATTTCAAAAGGAAGGATATTGCAAGGTGCAGGATCTAATGATACCATTTGGCATTTAGTGCTGAATTCAATCAACATTTCAGTAACCTGTACAGGGGCAGATTTTACAGGCTTGGATACTGTTAATATCCATGGATATAATATCCTGCAAGCACAATGGCCAGATTTCAAATGTGTGCCTGTGACAGGTGCCAAAGAGCATGTGTTCATAAAGTCTATCATACAGCGCATTCACCACAGGAGTTACTTTCCTTGTGTGAGCAGAACTAACAAAGTCCAGGAACTTTGCCAGCACTCATTAGCACAAAAGTCTGCTTTAAAATATACAATTTGCATTTTAATTCCAGTTCCCTGATTTTTCTCTTCAAAGCAGCAAGAACAGATGCATATCTATGATTATGGAAATGATTCCCACCCCAAGGTTTTGATGAGATATTTTTGAGATATTGGAATGCCTTTTGTCCTACACACTTTATTGTAAACACAAAAGGTTCATATTGTTGGTATAATTTTGTTTCAGCATTGGATGAAAAATACATTGTCAGACTTTTTGCATAAATTGCTTAATTTGTGACAGATTACAAACACCAGCATAGCAGCTAAATGACCAGAGTAATTAGAAGGTACAGTGATATACTTCGCAACAGGAAACCAGCTCAAACAAACAATGATTGTTACTCCACTGTGAAGTGAGGCACAATTTCATTCTAGTTGTAAACTTGTTCCCTTTCTGCTCTCTCCAGTCCTGTATATAAGAGCACTGTTATTATCTCCAGTATGTTCCCACACTTTCACATAAACATTATTACTTTTGTCCTTTATTTTACTATCACACCATCTGTTCAAGTACTATTTCAAAATAGATCACAAGGTCTCAATGCTGTAACCTCTTAGAGTGGAAACGATTGGGTAATCAAGCCTGGTGGCCACTCTAACTCAGAGGGAATTAGATGTGTGCATAATTCGTTGCAGCTTTTCTCTACCCATTGGAGAAGTTACATTGAGAAACTGGTGAAACGTCATCATTTTTTGAGCTTTAAAATGAAGTTGTTTGCTGATCTTGATTTTGTCTGTTGTAAGATAGATTGATTGTCTGTGATTTGTTTTATAGCCTGGAGAAAAGTACACGTTCAGGACAACAAACACTTTTGCGGGTTTTAATTCCTTTATCTGTTTTAGACGTTTTAGTGCCGGAAGAGGGTCTCAAAACAAAATGAACGAATTTACAACCAATTCCTGCCGTTACAATCTCAGTTTAACTTTCGATCCACACCCTTGTGTATTGACGAATTGCGTATGCAGTATAAAAATACATAAAGCAAACCCCACAAAACTAATACGGTAATGGCAATTCTGAAGGAACATAATACAAACAACTTTAGAATCCCACCAACCCTGTATCTTATACATAGCAGCTAAAATGTAAGTGAATACATCTCATCTAAAACGTCTACTCCCTTTTAGTATGCACATGCTAAGCTTCCGAACAGAGACTAAACATCCACGTTACCACAATCAGTTATGATACAATAAAGTTAGACAAACAGTACACTTTGTCACAACTTTTACAAGGTATTGCCTGGTAGTTAAATTACAGGAAGACTGACTTATTTGGCCGGTAAGGAACTTTGCACAAGCCACGCTATCCAGCGCTGATGCCTTCACTCGTGAAAATCTAAAGCATCCACATGTAAAACATGTCAAATTACTGATATTCCCAATTCGCCAACAAGCATAAGCAAATTCACATGGATATCGTCAATTAATACTTACCTTTCCTCGCCATGCCCAGTATCTCTGGGAGGAACTTAATCCCAAAGCCCCACCAGCTTCTTCTGCAGAAAACAAAAATGGTCTCCCCACTATCCCGCGCATGCGTAATGACATCACTGTCTCCACTTAAAGGCACAGACAACTATTCTAGCATTACCAGGATGGATGCCTAAGTACAATTTTAACGATAATGAATAAGATTCGACAGTCACCGGTTACATTCTCCCCTGCATTCAAGTAATCGTCCTCGATTACTCGCTCACTACAAGGGTACTTTTAACCTCCTTAACTGCTTCTCTATAGAGAACTGAACTGAATCTAGCCAGTATCTCAGACACTGCTGCTGGACTTATGGAGGCCTCAGCAAGGACTGACCTTGGTTCGCGATGTGGGTTAGGGTGCTGTCCAGCATTTACTCGTTTACTCCTGCAGGGTGCTGCCACAGGAGGGAACCGACCTCTGCCCTTGTATTAGCAGTCGTCGGCTCCCCAGTCTCAGTTCCAGAAGGTGTCATATTTTCGGAAGATATGATGTCTAGGCTAGGCTCAAGACTCTACACCTTGTTCTGACATATCTTCTACCAATATCACACCATTTTCTGAATCCTCAGAATCTGATTCATGCCCCAGGGGTGAGCTGGCCTGAGTTACTGGAGTTTGCAGTCTCCTTTGGGTAGCTGGAGTGGGATGGTTCTCACAGGGCCTGATGTCTACCCTGTTCACCCTCTTTGCTAGGCCCACCCTCCAAAGGTTCCACAGTGTATGTGTTGGCCAGTACCTCTACCACCCTGTAGACAGTTGAGTTCCAAGCACCCTGGATCTTATTACGGCCTAATGCTCTGTTCCTCAGGTAAACCAGTGCATTCACGTCAACTTTGGGACAATAAACTTTGTCCTCCTGCCAGGCAATGCATTCTGCCACCTTCTGTTCAGAGTATTCTTTTGCTCTGGCATATGCATCCCTCAATCAGCTCTGGTGTACAGCTAGCCAGTTATGTTTCCGGTCCACAGTCTGTTCTTGCTCAAGCCAAGCATCCACGGGCAAGTAGGGTTCCACCACAAATAACAGATAGTAAGGTGAATACCTGGTGGTTGTGTGAGGTGTCGCACTGTACGCATGCACCAACTGGGGCAGATGTTCTGGCCATCTGCACTTCTTTTCTGGAGGCAACGTACATAACAAATCATGCATTGTCCTGTTGAAACGCTCACACTGTGCGTTTCCAATAGGATGATGAGGTGTGGTATGGCTTTTCTTTACCCCGTATAGTTTGCAAAGCTCAACTATGACCTCACTTTTGAAGTTACGGCCCTGGTCAGAATGCAATCTCTCAGGAACACTGTACTTTATGAACCATTCCCTCAAGAGCACCCTTGCTGAGCTATCCATCTTGATGCCGAGTCAGAAATGCTTGGGTGAACTTAGTGAAAACGTCCGTGACCACTAAGACATTCTCACGCCCGTCAGTTGCCGGCTCCAACACAGTGAAATCTACCGCTACAACTTCAAGCAGCCTAGAAGCCAGAAATGACTTCATGGGGGGACGGATCCTAGGTTGCGGCATCTTAGTTAGCACACAACATGGACAATTTTTGATCCACCGTGCCACATCCTCATGTATTCCCACCCAAAAACATCAGCTTCTCATCAACTGCAGAGTATGTTCTGTGCCTTGATGGCCCATAGAGTCATGTACATACTCTTTAACACTTTGCTCCTCAAGCTGTTGGGTACTAGAAGCTGTTAACACTCCCCAAGCTTCTCATCCTCAACTAGCCTATATAGTAACCCTTTATGCTCCCTGGTACTGTCCCAATGCTTTAAAAGAGACAATACAGATTTAGGCAGCGTTTTCCACTCCTGGCCACTCAGCTTTCTTTTCTGATCCCATAAGTCTCTTAGGACACCTAACACAGGGTCTTGCTGCTGAAAAGTACGTAAGTCCCCATTAGAATAACCTGGGAGCGTTGGAGTGTTCCCTTGCGTTGGACCACTTACACCACTAGTACCAGCTTTCCAGTCTCGAATTTGCTTAACCCTACAGCTGTTAAGACCAGCGGTAACCAGTGCCGGGTCAAGAGCAGTGCCACGATTGATCAAACTACAGATTACCACAGATCCATCAAACCCCACATCCTCTGAGACAGGGTCAGGCTCCCCTGCAAATGGCTGCCTTGAGAGTGCATCAGCCATGGTCTTGCTCCAACCCAGACGATACTGGACACCGAAGTCAAACACTGACAGCTGTGAGATCCATCTCTGCTCAACTGCTCCCAACTTGGCAGTTTTCAAGTGGGATAGGGGGTTATTGTCAGTGATTACAGTGAATTTGGAACCCAACAAATATCCACGAAACTTCTCTACTACAGCCCACTTAAATGCAAGCAGCTCCAATTTCATGCTGCTATAATTCCTGTCATTCTTTTCGGCATTCCTTGATGGCGTCTTGCATATGCCTCTTCCTGCTGTTGGTATAACACAGCCCCTAGCCCATGATTGCTGGCATCGGTCTCCACTATAAAGGGCTGGAAGAAATCGGCAAAGCCAAGGATGGCGGAGCTGGTCAGTTTCTCTTTGAGCAAGTCAAAGGCAGTTTAACATTCTCCCGTCCAAGACTGTTTTAACAGCTGGTTTGTTTTACTTGGACTCCCTACATTAGTACACAAATTCACTACATCATGCAGTGGACCTGCAACTGATACTTCAAGCTCCACAACTGGACATGTTCCTATGGCGCGTTGCAGCAACTGGTCACGGGATAGCTGTACATTATCTGTATCTATGAGGTTCAGCCGAATTGCCCGACTCCCAACCTCTTGAGGGCAGGAGGATGCAGACTCCTCTTCCCTTGCACCCCGCTTCCGTGGGCAATTCTTGGCCAAATGCCCTCCCACCTGACACTTGAAACATATTGGTTGCCCATCTTCTGTGAACCTAGGCTGTAACTTATGTCTATTGCTAGTAGTGCATGTAAAATCTCTCTGTACAGTGAGATCTTTCGCTGCTTGAGTCAATTCACAAAGGGCTTTGCCCTGCTCTGCAACCACTGTAAGGACGTCATCTAGTGTGACAGACTCAGATTCCTGAGCTTTAAGAATCGAGCACTGTGCCTGGCCACTGCTACACTTTGACTTTCCAGACCTTGTATTTCCCAGGAGCTCTTCTATGAGCCACAGATGAACGTCTTCTCCCATTTATATCATTGAGGACTCAGAGTGGTCCCCCATGAATCTGTGGAGCTCCCTTCTGAGGGAAGGATCCCGGATCCCCTCTATAAATTGATCTCTTAGCACCACCCTCTCATTGGTCACGGCATCAGGGGAGTGCTTCAGTAGCAAGTTAAGAGCTTGGGCTAGAGCATGTGAAAACTCTCTTACATCTTCACCCTCATGCTGTTTGCGACTGTAGAAGGTATGCAACAGCTGGAGTGCATTACACTTGTCTCTAAAAGCTTCCCTGAGGTAGATGAACAAGTCATCGGCGGGGTCTTCCCCAGCATCTCTGCGCATACGTGCTTCCTCTAAGGCTGCACCCTGAGCAGGGACATAACAAAGTCATACTGATCCTGGTCAGACTGATTTCTACCATCAAGTGCACGTTGTATTTCTTCAATAAAATCATCAACAGACCTCCCATCTTTCTCAACATCCCCCGTAAATGGAACAATCTGTCTTTCCCTTGGGACATATACATAGGACCTTTTGCTTAATTTATCTATGGTTGCCTTGGCTTTATCATATCTACTATACAATTCCTTAATTTGTTCACTCAAATCTAGTTTAACTGGTGTGTCCTCTGAGTGTAACATAGTAAAAGCTCAAGTCTTTAAAGTTTTCACAACAAGCCTGAAAAAGGAGTTGCTGCCGTCCTTTGCTGCAAACGCGATGGCTTCATGGCCCACAGTTCCCTGGATCTACGTCTCTGTTCTGTGTCCTGATGTCAGTCGCTGATGTCCCAGCCCATTCCGAGGCGCTACCGCGCTCTCCACGCGGCAACAGACACTCCTTCCTTCTGCCCGACGGGAACAGCGGTCCTGGTCCTAGTCTTCACCACTACCGTATTGGGTATTGTATATTATACTGCATACAACAATCAGAGACCCCCCCAAACTGGCTTGAAATTAATCCCACTCCTGGTACCAAATTTTGTAGCCTGTGGAAAAGTACACACTCAGGACAACAAATACTTTTTCGGGTTTTAATTCCTTTATCTGGTTTAGATGTTTTAGTGCCGGAAGAGGGTCTCAAAACAAAATGAATGAATTTACAACCAGTTCCTACCATTACAATCTCAGTTTGACTTTTGATCCGCACCCTTGTGTATTGACAAATTGCGTATGCAGTATAAAAATACATAAAGCAAACCATACAAAACTAATACAGCAATGGCAATTCTGAAGGAACACAATACAAACAACTTTAGAATCCCAGCAACCCTGTACCTTATACATAGCAGCGAAAATGTAAGTGAATACATCTCACCTAAGACGTCTACTACTTTTTAGTATGCACATACTAAGCTTCGGAACAAAGACTAAACATTCACGTTACGCTATTACAGGCACAATCAGTCATGATACAATAAGGTTAGACAAACGGTACACTTTTGCACAACGTTTACAAGGTATTGCCTGGTAGTTAAATTACAGGAAGACTGACCTACTCGGCCGGTAAGGAACTTTGCACAAGCCACGCTATCTAGTGCCGATGCCTTCACTTGTAAAAATCTAAAGCATCTACATGTAAAACATGTCAAATTACTGATATTCTCAATTTGCTAACAAGCATAAACGAATTCACATGGATATCGTCAATTAATACTTACCTTTCCTCACCACGTCCAGTATCTCCGGGAGGAAATTAATCCTAAAGCCACACCAGCTTCTGCAGAAAACAAAAATGGTCTCCCCACTATCCCACGCTTGCGTAATGACATCACTGTCTCCACTTAAAGGCACAGACGACTATTCTAGCTTTATCCAGATGGATGCCTAACTACACTTTTAACGATAATGAATAAGATTCGATGGTCACCTGGTTACATTTGTATTCACTGTCTCACCTCCAATTTGCTGGCTGATGTAAAGCCGTCAACATTGTGGCTTAAAGTTCCATGGTTCTGTTTTACTTGCATTTAAAAATAACTTGTTTGGCAGGTACAATGCCAAATGAAAAATCAGAGTAGAGTTAATCAGCCTTTCTGCAGTACCTTTCATTAAATTGTCTGTAGATGAGTTTTGGAGACTGGGAAACTAATTTCAAATGAAATGCAAAGATATGAGGGATGGTGAAGACAGCAAGTTTTTGTGATCCGGAACCACTGTCTCCTCTAAGCTGTATGGGTCCATGGCCACACAGTAACTGAAATGCTCCCGTGCACATAGCCATTGTTGCCACACAGCTGGAATTTTCTTTCAAATAATGTTAACATAATTTTGAAATCTATGTTAATATAATTGTGAAATACCCTGTAATTAGTTTTGTTAATGAATATAATCCATAAATTTTCTAAATAATAAATGTACCACAACCTTTACCTTGAAACATTTTAGAGCTTCAATGTGTTTACATTGTCAGTGTTTCAAATTACAACACTGTCACAAATTGTAACAATAATCACAGAATGGAAGTTAGTTGCTCATTGTTAAAAAACCAACAGCCCACTGAACATAAGTGCCCTCTGGTCATACTATTTTACTTTTGCGATTGTGCCTGTCGGTAGTTCTGACTGCCTGACATTGTTTACTTGTTGTGAGTTGTGGTGTGTGTTTGTTTGAAGTGCATTTTGCAAAAAATAAACATTTAAAGCACTATGTAGTTTTCAGGCCATGTAAAAAATTCCTGGTCAGAGCAATGGTTGGCCTGCACAGCTGTAAAACTAAATAAATAAAATTAGATGGAATGTTGTCTGGAACTCACTGTAAAAGGGATGAAATCAGGATTTTTTTTCAAAAGGAAATTAGGCAAGTGCTTGATGGAAGGTAATGTACAGGGCCACCAGTGAAAATAAACTGGTGATGTGACAGAATAGATTGTTGTAGGAGTCAGTATGAATGTTAATTTTCTGTAGCACGTTGATACTTACAGTGAGAAGGTATAGGAGCACTACGTCCCACACCACCTGGTTCAAGAGCGGTTATTACTTTACAACCATCAAAATCCTGAAACAACATGGATAACTTCACTCATCTCAACTCTGAATTGATTCCACAAGCTACTCTGCATCTCATATTCTCAGTGATATTTATATGATTTATTTTGCATAGTTTGTCATCTTTTGCATATTGGTTGCTTGTCAGTCTTTATGTATAGTTCTTAATAAATTCTACTATATTTCATTATTTTCCTGTACGTGCCTGCAAGAAAATGAATCTCAAAGAACATATATTGTGACATACTGTATACATACTTTGATAGTAAATTTACTTTGATTTTTGACTTTGACAATCACTCGGCGAATTTTACACCCTACTTCCTGATACTCTTTCTAAAGTAGTGGTTTCCAACCTTTTTTTATGCCAGGGATCCTTACAATTAACCGAGGTGTCTGTGGACTCAAAGTTGGGAACACCTGTTACCTTCTCCTGTAGGAAAGCACTAAATTCCTCTTGTGAGCATCTTTGTAACTAGGTGTAAATAGATGTAAATTTAAATTTGAAACAAGCTGCTACCTGTTTCTTCCCCCTCCCCTTTTATTTTGCTAGATTTACGTTACTAACTCTCCAAGGGTTATGCATTACTGAGAGGTAGGAGATGTTCTTGAAGCAAAGCTGCCAATTAAATGAGCTTTTCCACCTCTGTAACTTACAAAGCAGGATGTTGAAAGGCAACCTTAATTGGCAAATGGCAGATGGCTGACGCTTGCACACATCTGGCCAGGAGAGGGGCATTGTGTCTCAAATATTACTACAGAGATTTACATTATCCTTCCATGTGACTCCCATTTCCCTCTCCCCCACTAACACTCTGCATCCCCGTCTCCCTCAGAACCCACTGTCAGCTCCTGGGCCCTCAGAGGCTCCATCTTCCTCTCACCCCAACCCTCCCCTCTCCGCTGACATTACCAGCATTCCTCCCCCTTCCCCCCTCTGATCCCGGCTCTCATCCGTGCCGGGTCTTTACCATCCCGTCCGACCTTCCACTCTCTGAGACAGAGCGCTCTGTCCTCAGTAACGGCCTTACCTTTATTCCCCTTTGCCCACACCTCAGCGAGTTCCGCATACGCCATGACGCTGAACCCTTCTTCCGCCGGCTCCGTCTTCGAGCCCACTTCTTCAGCAAGGACTCTTCCACCCTCACCGATGATCCCTTCTCCCATCTTCAACCCTCCTCTTCTTCATGGATACCCTGCTCTGATCTTCTGCCTGCTCTGGATCTCTTTATCGCTAATTGCCGACGGGATATCAACTGTCTTGACTTCACCACACCTTGTTCTAATTCCAACCTCACTCCTTCCGAACGCTCTGCTCTCCACTCCCTCCGCACTAATCCTAACCTAACTATAAAACCCGCCGATAAATGGGGTGCTGTTGTCGTCTGGCCTACTGACCTCTACTTTGCCGAGGCACAGCGCCACATCGCGGATACCTCCTCTTATTTACCCCTCTATCATGACCCCACTAAGGAGCACCAGGCCATTGTCTCCCACACCATCACCAACTTTATCAGCTCAGGGGATCTCCCATCCACTGCTACCAACTTTACAGTTCCCACACCTTGCACTTCCTGTTTCTACCTCCTACCCAAGGTCCACAAACCTGCCTCTCCTGGCAGACCCACTGTTTCAGCTTGCTCCTTCCCCACCGAACTCATTTCTGCATACCTCGAAACGGTTTTGTCCCCCTTGTTCAATCCCTTCCTACCTATGTTCATGACACTTCTCATGCTCTGAATCTGTTCAATGATTTTAAGTTCCCTGGCCCCCACCACTTTATTTTCACCATGGATGTTCAGTCCCTATATACCTCCATCCCCCACCAGGAAGGTCTCAAAGCTCTCCACTTCTTTTTGGATTCCAGACCTAACCAGTTCCCCTCTACCACCACTCTCCTCTGTCTAGCGGAATTAGTCCTTATTCTTAACAATTTCTCCTTTGGCTCCTCCCACTTCCTCCAAACTAAAGGTATAGCCATTGGCACCCGTATGGGTCCCAGCTACACCTGCCTTTTCATTGGCTTTGTGGAACAATTCATGTTCCAAGTCTATACTGGTATCTGTCCTCCTCTTTTCCTTCGCTACATCGACGAGTGCATTGACGCTGCTTCCTGCACGCATGCTGAGCTCATTGACTTCATTAACTTTGCCTCCAATTTTCACCCTGCCCTCAAGTTTACCTGGTCCATTTCTGACACCTCCTTCCCCTTTCTTGATCTTTCTGTCTACTATACGCCTATGGACTCTCACAGCTAACTGGACTATTCCTCTTCCCACTCTGTCTCTTGCAAAAATGCCATTCCCTTCTCGCAATTCCTCCGTCTCCACTGCATCTGCTCTCAGGATGAGGCTTTTCTTTCCAGGACGAAGAAGATGTCTTCCTTTTTTAAAGAAAGAGGCTTCCCTTCCTCCACCATCAACTCTGCTCTCAAACGCATCTTTCTCATTTCACGCACATCTGCTCTCACCCCATCCTCCCACCATCCCTCCAGGAATAGGGTTCCCCTTGGCCTCATCTACCACCCCACCAGCCTCTGGGTCCAACATATTATTCTCCGTAACTTCCGCCACCTCCAACGGGGTCCCACTACTAAGCACATCTTTCCCTCCCCTCTCCTGCTTTCTGCAGGGATCATTCCCTACGCGACTCCCTTGTCCATTCGTCCCCCCCATCCCTTCCCACTGATCTCCCTCCTGGCACTTATCCTTGTAAGCGGAACAAGTGCTACACATGCCCTTACACTTCCTCCCTCACCACCATTCAGTCCTTCCAGGTGAGGTGACACTTCACCTGTGAGTCGGCTGGGGTGATATACTGCATCCGGTTGTCCTGGTGTGGCCTTCTATATATTGGCGAGACCTGACGCAGGCTGGGAGACCATTTCGCTGAACACCTATGCTGTATCCACCAAAGAAAGCAAGATCTCCCAGTGGCCACACATTTTAATTCCACGTCCCATTCCCATTCTGATATGCCTATTCACGGCCTCCTCTACTGTCAAGATGAAGCCACACTCAGGTTGGAGGAACAACACCTTATATTCCGTTTGGGTAGCCTCCAGCCTGATGGCATGAATATTGACTTCTCTAACTTCCGTTTAATGCCCCTTGTTCCCTTCACTCCCCATCCCTTATTTGTTTATTTAATTTTTAAAATATTTTTTATTTTATCCCCCCTTTTGTTTTCTCCCTCTGTCCCTCTCACTATAATTCATTGCCTGCTTTCCACCCTCCGGGCTCCCCTCCCCACTTCTCTTTCTCCCCAGGCTTCTCGTCCCATGATCCTCTCCTTCTCCAGCCTGGTATCCCTTTTGCCAATCAACTTTCCAGCTCTTAGATCCACCCCTCCCCTCCTGTCTTCTCCTATCATTTCGGATCTCCCCCTCCCCTTCCCACTTTCAAGTTTCTTACTATCTCTCCTTTCAATTAGTCCTGACAAAGGGCCCCAGCCCGAAACGTCGACTGTACCTCTTCCTATAGATGCTACCTGGCCTGTTGTGTTCACCAGCATTTTTTGTGTGTGATGTCTCCATGGAATATTGTTTTGACTTAACTGATGAAATTCTTTAACCGATCTCATTTAGTTTAATTATGAAGTTCAACAATGAAAACTAGAGATAACAGAATCAGAAATTTCTGGAAAAATAACTGCATGTTCATTTGTATGTATAAAAACAATAAAAAAGCAACAAATTTAAGTGGAAGAAGAGGGGGACAATGAGTTGTGAATTGTAAAAGGAAAAAAATAGTCTGTAAAAAGAGTGTTAATCTTCTTGTGAGTTTCTAGAAGCCCTTGGATTCGCACAGACAATACACTTTATACCCTCCAGAAAGGTATTGTTGCTCTTTCATGGGTGATTGATGATCCTCAAGTACCAATCAACCTTGTAGAACCAGAAGGGCAATAATTGAAACTATTGAGTCTTAGTAAATTGATCCTGGAAGTTTACATTTTATATTTCATTTCAATTTCTTTTCCCTCTTTTTTTCTCTGCTTTCTGACACTGTTACCTAATTTAGTTCCTCATTGTTTATCCTTTGCTGTTTGAGATTTTCCTCAATTGAAACTTCACATGGTTCCTGCTTCAAGACCTGTTCCAGAGACTTGTGCTTAAAAAAATATAGACTGTACACTTTAATAGATCATATTTTCATCAATCGGATTTTAAACGGAAGTATATTCCGTTTCCCCAGTTGGATATGTTAAAAAAAATCATGGCACCATTTGGAAAAAGTAGTATTTTTGGTGTCCTTGTCAATATTAACTTTCATGTAGCATTACCAAACATTGTCTTATTGCTGACAAAAAAGGTAGATGCTGGAAATTGCAGCAGACAACAAGACTCAGCACATCAGGCAGAGGGAAGTGGGCAGTTGACATTTTGGTCAAGACCCTGCATCTGGACTGAATGATAAAGGGGAGGTAGCCAGCATAAAAAAGATAAGAGGAAGAGGTGAAGCATGAGCACCTCTTTAGACCACCTGGACAACACAAACACCTATGTCAGGATGCTGTTTATCAACAATAGCTCAGTATTTAATACCATCATTCCCACAATCCTGATTGAGAATTTGCAGAACCTGGGCCTCTGTACCCACCTCTGCAATTGGATCTTAACCGGAAGACCACAATCTGTGCAGATTGGTGATAAAATATCCTCCTTGCTGACAATCAACACTAGCACAACTCAGGGCTGTGTGCTTAGCCCATTGCTCTAATCTCTATATACCCACGACTATGTGGCTAGTCATAGCTCAAATACCATCTAAAAATTTGCTGACATTGTTGGTGGAAACTCAGGTTGTGAAGAGAGGGCATATAGGAGTCAGATATACCAACTGGTGGAGCAGTGCCAACCTGGCACTCAGTATTAATAAGACGAAAGAGCTGATTGTGGACTTCAAGAAGGGTAAGACAAAGGAACACATACCAATCCTCATAGAGGGTTCAGAAGTGGAGAGGGTGAGCAGTTTCAAGTTCCTGGGTGTCAAGATCTCTGAGGATCTAACCTGGTTCCTACATATTGATGTAGTTACAAAGAAGGCAAGACAGTGGCTATTCTTTATTAGGAGTTTGAAGAGATTTGGCATGTCAACAAATACACTCAAAACCTTCAATAGACGTACCATGCAGAGCAAGCATTCTGACAGGCTGCATCACTGTCTGGTATGGAGGGGCTACTGCACAGGACTGAAAGAAGCTGCAGAGGGTTTGTAAATCTAGTCAGCTCCATCTTGGGTACTAGCCTACAAAGTACCCAGGGCATCTTCAGGGAGCAGTGCCTCAGAAAGGCAGCATCCATTATTAAAGACCTCCAGCACCCAGAGTATGCCCTTTTCTCACTGTTACCATCAGGTGTGAGGTACAGAAGCCTGAAGGCACACACTCAGCAATTCAGGAACAGCTTCTTCCCCTCTGCCATCTAAATGGACATTGAACCCTTGGACACTACCTTACTTTTTTAATATACAGTATTTCAGGTTTTTGCACATTTTTAATCTATTCAACATACGTATACAGTAATTGATTTACTTGTTTATTTATTATTATTATTACTTTATTCTCTCTCTGCTAGATTATGTATTGCATTGAACTGCTGCTGCTCAGTTAACAAATTTCACGTCATATGCCGGTGATAATAGACCTGATTCTGAGCTGGCAAGCCATTGGTAGATCTAGGTGAAGAAGGCCGACAGGCAGATGAAGGAGGGAAGGGTGGAAATAATGCTAGGAGGATTAAGTGGAAGTGACAAGGGTTGAATATGATGTAATCTGAGTGAAGGAGAAGGTGGAGATGATTTTTTTTGCTCTTCATCTAGATATTATCTTGTTGTACTATATTGCTCTTCCAGTCCAAATGAAGGTTCTCTACCCAAAATGTTGACATCTACAGATGCTGCCTGACCAGCTGAATTCTTCCTGCAATTTACATTTGTATTTTTAATCTGCTTCACATTGTATCTTCATTATCTTGTTGCTACTTGCAGCAGTTTCTTCACTATCTATTGTTTGTTGCCTTTGCTATAGCCCAGCAGAGCAAAGTAATTAACTGGCTTTAAAGCAATTTACTAAAAGAAAACTACTGGGGGATGGCTGGGATTTATGTAAATGCAAATCACCATTTTCACTATCCTTTAATTCATTCCACTGTGGTTTCATGCTTTAAACATTAAGGACAAAGAAAGAATCGAAACTGAGCGGTCAGGAAATGTTCATTTCATGCTGGCCTGTTCAGCACATCTTGGTCCTCTACTCATTCTTCACCACTGAAGTGACATAAGCACTGCTAAGAAGGTCAGTATTCATTGTTCATCGCTAAAGATCATTGAGAAGCATTTGGTGTAGGATCCTGATGCCTTTATGATCCAAAGTTCTTTGGAACTCAAGTCTGAGGCATAAAACTTGTTGCTTATGGCTGTTTTGTTATGTGTTACAAGAGCAAAGGAAGGAGAAGGATGCTGAGAGAAACAAAGAAAAGAGCATCTCACAGCAGTGTAAAGGTACCAGAAACTCCATTGATAACAGTTAAACAATAAGATAGCCAGATTCAAGTAATGTGACACCCACCACGAAAACCAAGATGTTTTCAGAAAAATACTGAGGCAAGTGCACTGTAATTACTGGAAAATTTCTCTGAAAATTCACATGTGTATAGATGATTATATAAAAATACGAGCAAGCATAGGAAAGTTAAACTACCAGAAAAATAACAATTCTACAGCCCAATCCAATAGTAGTGAGCTACCTTCTTGACCCATTCCAATCTCTCAGGTGCTAATACTCTTCCAATACTTTTACACAGTGAGTTCTTGGCTTTAGATTAAAGATGATGACAATGACACATTCTAAGCCAGGATAAAGTGTGACCTGAAGATGCATCTCCACGTGCCTTTCCAGGCAGGCTCTGATTTTTGGACTTGTTTTCAAAGGATATAATAACAATGGGTTGCTAACTTTTCTGTGCTAATGAAGGATTATTCCTTACTATAATTATCTGTGATGACTACTGAAGCATGTGATGGTCAAGGTTTGCATAACATAATGCAAAAATATGCACATTTTCTAAAATGAATTCATGGCTCAAAGTTAAATGTCAGTACTGAAGGCAAATAAAAACAAACATTTCATTTCTCAATTAATTTGCCGTCATAAATCGCAAAACTAACTATGGTTTTATTCAGCTACATGCTGCGATAATTTAATTTGGCCAATAAAATTCATTCTTGGAGGGCTGATCTCAAATCACTTGGATGTCAAAGATATAGGGTCATGTCAATGATTCTAAGTAATACTAGAAGTGAATTCTGCCAATTGAATGTAATAATTTGAAGTGTTACTTTGATGCATACGTTTCTGTATTCCTGGATCTAGTTAAAATCTTTTTGTTTTAATTGGATTTAATTATAAATAATCAAAGTTAATTAAAGTCAATGAGTTTCAATTCCTAAGTGAACAACCTACAGGAGATGTATCTAAAAATACCAGTCAGCAAAATCAGTATTCATTATAACAAGAAACTCTTTTAAGTTTAATCAAACGAAGCTAATCAATTATTTACTGCATTTACTAACATTAGAACTCTCAGTACTGGGGAACAAAATATTTCCTGAAAAGTTTCTAATGCTTTGTCATTAAGGATATTGAGCTGAGATGCTTTCATTATAACATACAATGTGTATTTTTTCTTTATTTGAGTATTTAACAGCTAGAGTAGTAACAAAAATATTTTACATGGCAAGTTTAATGTAGTAAATTTGTCCAAAGCATGTAGTGGGAATCACTGTTGTTACTTGGCCATTGCAAGTGATATTTGCATTGATGGCCAAAAGAAGTATATTTTAAGGCTATCTTAAGGAGGAAGTAGTGAAACAGATTCTGAGAGGAATTTCCAGACCACAGTGCAATGACAATTTAAAAAAGTGACCGGTAGCAGTGGAGCAATTAAATTCCAGAACAACCAAAGGAACAGGAGGGTAGATATCTGATAATTCTAGAGTGTGAAGTGTACACCTTGGAAGATTGAACTTGAAGGCAGAATTCTTGGTGCTGCCTAAGTCCATAGATTCCTAAAATTTGCTATGCAATTTATAGAAGGCATATACTTTATTGTCGCCAAACAATTGATACTAGAACATACAATCATCACAGTGATATTTGATTCTGCACTTACTGCTCCCTGGAGTACAAATGGATAGTATATATTAAAATTTTAAATTATAAATCATAAATAGAAAATAGAAAATGTGAAGTATGGTAGTGCAAAAAAACTGAGAGGCAGTCCAGATATTTGGAGAGTACGTCCCAGATCCGGGTCAGGATCCGTTCAGCAGTCTTATTACAGTTGGAAAGAAGCTGTTCCCAAATCTGGCCGTACGAGTCTTCAAGTTCCTGAGCCTTCTCCCAGAGGGAAGAGGGACGAAAAGTGTGTTGGCTGGGTGGGTCGTGTCCTTGATTATCCTGGCAGCACTGCTCCGACAGCGTGCGGTGTAAAGTGAGTGCAAGGACGGAAGATTGGTTTGTGATGTGCTGCGCCGTGTTCACGATCTCCTGCAGCTTCTTCCGGTCTTGGACAGGACAACTTCCATACCCGGTTGTGATGCACCCTAGAAGAATGCTTTTGACAGTGCATCTATAAAAATTAGTGAGGGTTTTAGGGGACAGGCCAAATTTCTTTAGTTTCCTCAGGAAGTAAAGGCGCTGGTGGGCCTTCTTGGCAGTGGACTCTGCTTGGTTGGACCGAGTCAGGTCATTTGTGATATTGACCCCAAAGAGTTTAAAGCTTTTGACCTGTTCCACTTGCGCACCACCAATGTAAATTGGGTTGTGTGGTCCACTACTCCTTCTGAAGTCAACAACCAAATTCTTTGTCTTGCTGACATTGAGGGATAGGTTATTGTCTTTGCACCATGCCACCAGTTTCTTAATTTCCTCTCTGTACTCAAACTCATCATTATCCGAGATACGGCCTACAATTGTTGTGTCATCAGCAAACTTATATATTGAGTTTGATGGAAACTTGGCTACACAATCATGGGTGTACAGTGAGTACAGCAGGGCGCTGAGTACACAGCCTTGTGGGGCACCAGTGCTCAGAGTGACTGTAGAGGAGAGCTCATCCCCTATTTTTACAGCCTGGGTCCTGTCTGTGAGGAAGTTGAAGATCCAGCTGCAGATCTGAGTGCTAAGGCCCAGGTTCCAGAGCTTAGGAATCAGTTTATTTGGCATGATGGTATTAAAGGCAGAGCTGTAGCCAATGAAAAGGAGCCTTACGTATGCATCTTTATTCTCCAGGTGTTCTAAGAAGGAATATAGAGCCAGAGAGATGGCATCTACCATTGACCTGTTGCTCCGGTAGGCGAATTGCAAAGTGTCGAGGTTGACCGGTAGGCTGTGGTTGATGTGTGCCATAACCAATCTCTCGAAGCACTTCATAGCAATTGATGTCAGAGCCACAGGTCGATAGTCATTCAGGCATGCCACCTTGTTCTTCTTCGGCACCGGGATTATCGTTGCCTTCTTAAAACACAAGGGGATCTTAGACTGAAGCAAGGAGCAGTTGAAGATGTCAGCAAACACTCCAGCTAGCTCGCTTGCACAGGCCCGGAGAACCCGTCCAGGGATGTCATCTGGGCCCGTCACCTTCCTTGGATTTATCTTCAGGAAGACCCTTCTAACGTCCTCCTCGGTGATGATGAATCTCGATGCCACCAGGTTCGGTTCATCCGGAGGGAGCGGGATGCTCCTCTTCCGTTCGGATCTTGCGTAGAATACGTTAAGTTCGTCAGGAAGAGAAGCGCCACAGTTATTGATATTCCCAGCCTTTTCTTTGTACCCAGTGATCTCATTTAGACCCTGCCGTAGTCTACCAGCATCCCTCTGGTTAGCCTGGGCTTCCAACTTGGCTCAATATTGCCTCTTGGCGCCCGTAATGGCTTTCCGGAGTTCACGCCTGGATTCCATGTAGCGACTGGTATCCCCGGACCTAAAAGCTGCAGCTCTAGCCTTCAAAAGGGATTTGACCTCATACTTCATCCAAGGTTTCCGGTTAGGGAATACCCGGATCGTCTTGCGAGACACACAGTCCTCTGTGCATTTCCAAATAAAGTCCGTGCCAGCTGAGGCATACTCATCGAGGTTAGCTGCCGAGTCCTTGAATACTAACCAGTCCACCGATTCAAAGCAGTCTCGGAGGACCTCATCCGTTTCCTCCGTCCAACGCAACACTACTTTTGACACAGTACCGTCCCGCTTCAGTTTCTGTTTGTAAGCCGGGAGGAGGAGTACGGCCTGATGGTCCGATTTTCCAAAGTGAGGTCGTGAGGAACGGTAGGCATCCTTGACTGCTGTGTGGCAGTGGTCAAGTATATTCGGGCTTCTAGTGGGGCAGGAGACATTTTGGTATAACTTTGGCAGCGCCTTTCTGAGGTTGGCCTGGTTAAAGTCCCCGGTTGTAATGAGCAAAGCCTCCGGATACCTGGTCTCAAGTTCACTGGTGTTGGCATACGGTATGTTCAAAGCACACTCCACGTCCACCTGGGGGGGAATGTAGACCGCTGTCAGTACGACTGAGGTGAATTCCTGTGGCAGATAGTAGGGACGACACTTCACCGACAGGTGTTCCAGGTCCAGGGTGCAGGAGGTTGTCAGTGCCGCTGTGTCCGTGCACCACGTAGTGTTGATCAGTAGGCAGACACCACCTCCCCTCGTCTTGCCCGAAGACGTCGTGCGGTCCATCTGATGGATCGAAAATCCCTCCGGTCTGACGGCACAGTCGGGGGGTGGCAGGGGAGAGCCAGGTCTCGGTGAAACAGAATACACAGCAGTTCTGTATCTTTCTGCAGTAGGTGAGTCTCCTTTTAAGATCATCCACCTTGTTCTCTGTGGCTTGCACACAGATAGTTGGATGATGGGCATAGAGACCCTGAAGCCCTCAGCTTCAATCTGACTAGCAGCCCAGCGCTTTACCCACGCTTCCTCGGTAAATAGTGCATCTTTCCAGGTTTCCATCGATGCAGTGTGTTGAGGTTGGTGGATGCGTCCCACGGGGATTGATCGGCAGGTCGCGTCGTCTGGCCGAATGATGGGGGAGGCTCTGCTGCCACTTCCAGCTGCTGGGGGTCCGGGCTGTCGATTGGGTCAGTCCCCGAAGCTGACACTTAATCCCGGAGGGCCGGGCTCCTGGCTGAAACAAGTCCATAAGCTGAGTCACGGTTGCAGAGGCATCCGCTCCAGCCGAGCCTCGGGCTCAATTTCCGAGGTCGGCGGCAGAGGCCTCACTTCCTGCAGCTGTGGATGCCCACCAATGGGGCTTTACGGTGGTCGCTCCGGGGAAGCATCTGGGGCACCTTGAGGTCTCCGACGTCACTTCTGTGTGGTCGCCTGCTCCGGAGAGGTGCTGATCGGAATGGGCCGTGTCTCCAAACGCTCCAGCATGGTAGCAGACCGCGGGTCTCTGGGAACGTGATGGGCCTTGGACCAGGCCTCGCTGGTCAGGTCCAGGTGAGGTCCAGAGTTTAAGAAGCAATTCTGGCACGGTGATCTCCAGCTGGGTTAGTAGCTTCGCCAGGGTGTTGTTGATCTTGCTAGCTGTAGCAGATTGGAGGTTTAGAAGGGTTTCTCTGGTATAGGATAGTGTAGAGGGCAGTTTGCTCAGGAGAGTACATGCAGTCGCCAGTTACCGGCGCCATCTTATCTCTATATATATGGTGTGCTGGCCTTCATTACTTGAGCAACTGAGTTCATGAGCCACAAGGTAATGTTTCGGCTCTATAAAACTCTGCTTAGACCACAATTGGACTATTGTGTTCAGTTATCTTTGTCACAGTATAGGAGGGATGTGAAAGCTTGATAGAGAAGGCACAGAGGAGATTTACCAGGATGCTGCCTGGATTAGAGAATTTTTTTATAAGGGAAGGTTGAGGTTTGTCTTTGGAATCTTAGAGGATGAAAGACAAATTGGTAGAGGTAATAAGTTTATCAGAGGCATGGAGTGGAAAGCCTTGTATCCAGGGCAACAATGGCCAATACCAGAAAACAAAGTTTAAAGTGTGTAGAGGAAAGTTTAGGAGAGATATCAAAGTAATTTTTTTTTAATTACACAGAGAGCGGCAGGTGACTGGAACACATTACCAGATATTGTGGTTCAGATGGATGTAATCGGAAAATTTAAGAGGCTCTTAGATAAGGATATGGATGTAAGATAAAGGCTGAGTTATGGGCTGTGTAGGAGGGAAAGGTTAGATTGATCAAGGCATTGGTTTATATACACTCCTGTGCAATAGTCTTTGGAACATATATGTAGCTAGGGTGCCTTAAGACTTTTGCACAGTAGTGTAGTAATTTTGTGTGGTACTGTAGGGCTTCTGCATAAGTAAAATAATCATGATGTGAGTGATGATAAACCTGATTCTGATATGGGTCTCCATTATGAACTGAGAGTGGGAGGAGCAGGGAGAGGGGAATCATGGTTTGGAAAAGGGGGAGGGAGCGGGAAGCACCAGAGAGACATTCTGTAATGATCGATAAACTAATTGTCCACACGATATCGCAGGCAGAAGGGTCTGTACTGTGCTATGCTCTCTGCTCTGCTCTGTGATAGGGAGGAACTTGTCACAGAGAGGATTGATATCAATGCACTCCTTAATCAGGATCCTGAAAATGCTAGCAAAGAGAATAAAAAGGCCCTGGTGTGATTTTGAACAGCAGGATGTGAGATGTCTTTTGTTTAACAGGGGATAAACAGGGAATTGCTGGTTGGGCAATAGTGGGAGCTGTGAAACTGATAAAATCAAAGGTGAGCATTTCAGCAGAGGATGTACTCATCCAATATGGAAGTCAGACATTATCAGTGTTCTGATAGATGGAAATCTCTGATCTTGTTGTGTACCCAAGTGTGACACAAAAGTCACAAGCAGTCAGGCATTTCCTGGTAAGAAGGATGGAATTATTGGCTAGGAAACAGAATTGTTGATGGGAATCAAAGATAATAGCTTCCATTTTACCAGTGTACTTTGAGAGACATTTCTGCTTTCCTCTGCTAGTCAAACAATTTAGTGAGGCACCAGAGATGCGGTACTGAGTTCCTCAGTGCAAGTGAAAACAGATACTTCTTTTTTAGGATATTGTTTGCAAGGTGCATGTAGCCAGGAAAGACGTTACATATGCACTTATAGATCATCTTTCTTTTTCCTTAAAGGATGCATCAAATATTTTATGATCCCTAAACAGTTCTTGAATACTGTTTATAATGTTGGAAATACAGCTGTCAATTTGAACATTGCAAATTCCTACAAAATGATAATGATCAGTTTATTTGTCTGTATATTTCAAAGAGGTTGGAAAGAGGATTTCAATTCAGCTTATTTACCTTACAATTCAAAACCAATCTCTATAATTTGTATGACAGCATATTGAGAAGGCATGAAAAAATAAAGCTGCTTTGATGTTGGAGGACAGAGATATTCCTCTGCTAAAAGAGTATGTTTGTAGATGACGTCAGGTCCTCACTGCCAAGGCCAAGGAACTGAAGCTGAAGCTGGATATACTCAGGAACATCCAGGAGGCTGAAAAATTCATAGTTGAACCTTTTACTGAGTCGCACTGAGAGTGTGGGCTTCAGGTAGTAGAGGAGAAACCACCTGGAGGCAGGAGGAGCAAGCAGTCGGTGCGGGGTTCACCTGTGGTATTTCTGCTTGGCAGCAAGTATACCTTGGATACTGATACCATCCTGACGAAGGGTCTCGTCCTGAAATGTCGACTGTACCTCTTCCTAGAGATGCTGCCTGGCCTGCTGCGTTCACCAGCAACTTTGATGTGTGTACCTTGGATCCTGCTGGGGTGGGGGATGACCTATCAGGATACAGCAGCAACAGGCAGGACAGTGGCACTGTGGCCTGCTCTGAGGCTCAGCAAGGAAGAGTATAGTCAGACAGAGCGATAGCGATAGGAAGCTTGATAGTTAGGGGGACGGACAAGAGATTCTGTGGCCACAAAAGGGACACCAATGTTGTTTGTTTCCTCCCAGGCGCTAAGGTCCAGAATGTCTCAGAGCTTCTTCAAAGCTTTCCCAAGGGGGAGGGTGATCAGCCAGAGGTTGTCATGCACATTAGTACCAATGAAATAGGTAGAAAGGAGTAAGAGGTCCTGTACAGTGAGTTTAGGGAGTTAGAAAAGTGGCTGAAGAGCAGGACCTCTAAGGTAATAACCTCTGAATTACACACAAAATTCTGGAGGAACTCAGCAGGCCAGGCAGCATCTATGGAAAAGAGTAAACAGGCAACGTTTCAGGCCGAGACCCTTCATCAGACTTCTCCCAAAACGTAGACTGTTTACTCTTTTCATAGATGCTGCCTGGCCTGTTGAATTCCTCCAGCATTTTATGTGTGTTGATTTCCTACATCTGCAGTTTCTATGTGTTTGAATCTCCGGATTACTCCTGGTCCCACGTGCGAGTCAGAGCAGCAACAAGATGATAGTGCAGATGAATGAGTGGCTGAGGAACTGGTGCAGGGGGTCGGGTTTCATGTTCTTTAATCAGTGGAACCTCTCCTAGGGCAGGATGACCTGTACAAGAGGGACGGGTTGCACTAAAACTGGAGAGGAACCAATAACTTGACCAGCAGGTTCACTGGTGCTACTCAGGAGGTTTTACTCTAGTTTGTTAGAAGGTTGGGGGAAAAAGCTCCAGGTTAGAAAGTGGAGAGATGGAGAGAAAGGTAGATGTCAGAGCCAGTAAGAACAGGCAGGAGCAAAGTAATAGCTGCAATAGACAGTGATAGTGAAGTGTGGGTATTTTAATACTAGGACTGTTTTTGGTAATGGTGATGAACTTGGAATATGGTTCAGTACATGGAACTATGATGTTGTGGCCATTACAGAGATTATAGAGACTTACTTGAAAGAGGGATAGGAATGAAAGCTTAATGTCCCAGGGTATTGGTGTTTAGAAGAGATAGGGAGGCAAAGGTGGAAGGGCTGTTGAACAACTAATCAGGGACTATATCACAGCTGCACTCAGAGGAATGTAATTGAGGGCTCATCCACTGAGTCTGTATGGGTTGGACTGAATAATAGAAAGGGTGCAATCACGCTGATGGGATTGTACTACAGACACCTTCCCCCAATTCCCACCGGGACACTGAGGAACAGATATGCAGCCAGATTCAGGAAAGGTGTAAAAACAATAGGGTTGTTGTCACAAGAGACTTCAACTTCCCTAATATAAGCTGGGACCTAATGAGTGCAAGAGGCTTAGATGGGGCAGAATTTGTTAGGTGCATCCAGGAGGGCTTCTTAAATCAATATGTAGATCGTCCAATAAAAAGTGAGACTTTACTGGACATAGTGTAAGGTAATGAGCCTGGCCAGGTGACCGACCTCTCACTGGGTAAGTAGTTAGGGAACAGTGACCACAACTCCGTACGTTTTAAGATAGCTATAGAAGAGAATCAGTATGGACCTTGTGGGACAGCATTAAATTGAGAAAATTATGAGAGCATTGGGCAGGAACTAGGGAGAATTAATTGGGAAAGTCCACATCTGACATGTGGACAGTGTTTAAAGACCAACTGCACAGAGTACAAGACAAGTATGGTATGTTTCAGAAGGAAAGACAAGGATGGCAAGGTAAGAGAACCTTGGATGTCAAGAGAAGTGATGAATTTAGTCAAGAAGAAAAAGATAAAATATGTAAAAACCTATGAAGCTACAGTCAAACAGAGCCACTAAGGGTTATAAAGAAGCCGGAAAAAAAAATCAAGAAGGGAATTAGGAAGGTCGGGAAAATTCTTGGCTAACAGGATTAAAGAGAATCCCAAGGCTTTCTCTACATAGAGCAAAAGGATAATTGGGGAGAAGGTAAGATGACTTAAAGATAACAAGAGAAACATTTGTTGGATGTGGAAGATGTGAGTGAGGTCATTAGTGAGTATCTTACAATAAGTAATTACCAAGGAGAAGGAGATGGAGGGTAGGGAGATCAATGCTGAGCATTTTGTGGTAGAGGAGGAGGTAGTGTGGGGGTATCTTAAAGAGCGTGACAACCATAAGGCATCCTCTCGAAGCAGAATCAGGCCATTCAGGCTATTGGGCCTGCTCCACCATTCCATCATGGCTGATTTATTATCCCTCTCAACCCCATTCTCCTGCCTTCTCCCTTTGACACCCTGGCTAATCAAGAACCTGTCAAACTCCACTTTAAGAATACTGGGTGATTGGTCTCCACAGCCATCTGTGGCAAATGTGAAGAAAATGGAAGGATATGGGGATTATGAAGGCAGAAGAGATTAGGTGGCCATTTGATTACTAATTTAATTGGTTTGGCACAATATTATGGGTGAAAGAGTGTGTTCCTGCATTGTACTTGTCTATGTTCTATAAAAAAAAAGGAATAAGATTAAACTTACTAGGCAATTCTTCATTTAAATTCTGTGTAGAAGAATGTACAGGAAATTAGCGGTTTCCAACCTTGCCTATCATTGTTCAGTGGTATCACCATAGCCACAAGTGTTGAGTCAAATAGATCCAACAAGTTCTTAAAAAAATACTTAGGTGTCTGCGGCAATTTATTTTCGTGGATGAGAAACTGTTAACACGGGGGATTTTGGAAGTCTTGCAGGTCCAGCTGCATCCTCTGTTGACTCAGAGATTGCATTCGACTGTTGACCCTTGTTCCTGAGAGGAATAGATTGGTGATAATAGAGCAATCCAAAGACTTCTTTCTTGCCATAAAACTTGTATTTACATGGTATATTTAATGTTGTATAACATCAGTGTGATCGAACTAAAAATGATACTAAATCACACAGAGAATGGTTGAAATTGAATAACTTGCAATTGTGACATGCAGGGTTTCCCTTCATTATTCAGTTAGCCAATCCAGAAAAGGACAATGGTTAATATTCATGCAGGGGTGCAGCTGCTTCACTCCCAGTTTAGATTATGCCTGATCTGAAAACCTAACCTTCCCCCTCTGTAAATTTCATCCATCGGTACTTAAAACTACTGGTCAGTATGTGAGCAACACACACAAAAACTGCTGGTGAACGCAGCAAGCCAGGCAGCATCTACAGCAGTGGTCCCCAACCACCGGGCTGCAGAGCTCGCGCTACCGGGCCGCGAGGAAACGATATGATTTGGTGAAAGGAGTCAGCTGCACCTTTCTTCATTCCCTGTCACGCCCACTGTTGAGCTTGAACGCACACGAGGTCATTACCCGCTCGTCATCCATGTCAGCGCAGGAAGGAGATCAACTCCTCGAGCTTGCAAATGACGACGGGCTGAAAAGTATGTTTGACATAACATCTCTGCCGGCATTCCAGATCAAAGTCAAGGCTAAATATCCTGAGATAGCCACGAAAGCACTGAAAACGTTGCTTCCATTTCCAATGTATCTCTGCAATGAATGCAACGAAAACTAAATTGCGGAATAGACTGGACGTAAGGAACCCCCTTCGAGTATCACTGTCTCCCATCACCCCTCGACGGGACCGTCTTGTTGCAGGAAAACAAGTATTCAGCCCAGGTCTCCCACTGATTCAGCGATATTGGTGTGTTGCAATGATTTTATATGTTCATACGGGGGAAATATGTGCTGTGTATTTAATATCCAAACATTACTTAAAATGTTATGATGCCATTGACTTTATAAGTGACTTACATAACCATATAATAATTACAGCACGGAAACAGGCGATCTTGGCCCTTCTAGTCCATGCTGAACGTTTACCCTCACCTAGTCCCACCGACCTGCACTCAGCCCACAACCCTCCATTCCTTTCCTGTCCATATACCTATCCAATTTTTCTTTAAATAATAATATTGAACCTGCCTCTACCACTTCTACTGGAAGTTCATTCAACACTTACTTCAAGCTCCCCATCCTCCACTGATAATTGACTTATCACTATATTCATGCGAGGAAAATATGCGCTGTGTGTTTAATATTAAATTTGTTAGATAAACCATTTTAGAAACAAAATTGAGTGTATTAGCCATTTATCACCTATAGTCCGGTCGTGATTAACCCCGCCCTGAACAGAATAGCCAACAACGATTTGTAGAAAAAAAATGGGCATATACATGCATGTCCACTGGTACCCGTGCAGGACTTCATGGTCATGGTAGTCTTTCTCGGGGTAAACAGAACGTATTCGACTGCTACTCTTGTCCGTTGGCAACCCTACCCCCTACCCCCCACTTCCAGTCGGCCGGTCCGCAAGAATATTGTCAATAATAAACTGGTCCGCAGTGCAAAAAAGTTTGGGGACCCCTGATCTACAGGAAGAGGTGCCAAGAGCTGGAAAGTTGATTGGCAAAAGGGATACAAGGCTGGAGAAGGGAGAGGATCATGGGATGGGAAGCCTAGGGAGAAAGAAAAGAGGAGGGTAGCCCAGAGGATGGAGAGCAGGCAATGAGTTATAGTGAGAGGGACAGAGGGAGAAAAAAGAGAGAGAGAAAGAAAGGGAATGAATGAATAAATAAATAAGGGATGGGGTACGAAGGGGAGAAGGGGCATTAATGGATGTTAGAGAAGTCAATGTTCATGCCATCAGGTTGGAGGCTACCCAGACGGAATATAAAGTGTTGTTCCTCCAACCTGAGTGTGGCTTCATCTTTACAGTAGAGGAGGCCGTGGATAGACATATCAGAATGGGAATGGCACATGGAATTAAAATGTATGGCCACTGGGAGATCCTGCTTTCTCTGGCGGACAGAGTGTAGGTGCTCAGCGAAATGGTCTCCCAACCTGCGTCGGGTCTCGCCAATATACAGAAGGCCACACTGGGAGCACCGGACGCAGTATATCATCCCAGCCGACTCACAGGTGAAGTGTCGCCTCACCTGGAAGGACTGTCTGGGGCCCTGAGTGGTGGTGAGGGAGGAAGTGTAAGGGCATGTGTAGCACTTGTTCCGCTTACAAGGATAAATGCCAGGAGGGAGATCCGTGGGGAGGGATGGGGGGGACGAATGGACAAGGGAGTTGCATAGGGAGCGGTCCCTGCGGAAAGAGGGGTGGAGGGAAAGATGTGCTTGGTGGTGGGATCCCGTTGGAGGTGGCAGAAGTTACAGAGAATTATATGTTGGACCCGGAGACTGGTGGGATGGTAGGTGAGGACAAGAGAAACCCTATTTCTAGTGGGGTGGTGGGAGAATTGGGTGAGAACAGATGTGCGTGAAATAGGGGAGATGCGTTTGAGAGCAGAGTTGATGGTGGAGGAAGGGAAGCCCCTTTCTTTAAAAAAGGAAGACATCTCCTTCATCCTGGAATGAAAAGCCTCCTACTGAGAGCAGATGAAGTGGAGATGGAGGAATTGCGAGAAGGTGATGGTGTTTTTGCAAGAGGGATAGTCCAGGTAGCTGTGAGAGTCCATAGGCTTATAGTAGACATCAGTAGATAAGCTGTCTCCTGAGACAGAGACAGAAAGATCAAGAAAGGGGAGGGAGGTGTCGGAAATGGACCAGGGAAACTTGAGGGCAGGGTGAAAGTTGGAGGCAAGGTTAATGAAGTTAACGAGCTCAGCATGCGTGCAGGAAGCAGCGCCAATGCTGTCATCAATGTAGTGAAGGAAAAGTGTGGGACACATATCAGTACAGGCTTGGAACTTGGATTGTTCCACTAAGCCAACAAAAAGGCCGGCATAGCTGGGACCCATATGGGTGCCCATGGCTACATCTTTAGTTTGGAGGGTGTGGGAGGAGCCAAAGGAGAAATTATTAAGAGTAAGGACTAATTCCTCTAGACTTCTCTGACTTCCGTTAATGCCCCTTCTCCCCTTCATACCCCATCCCTCATTTATTTATTTATTTATTATTTTATTATTTTTACCCCTTTCTTTCTCTCTCTCTTTTTTCTCCCTCTGTCCTTCTCACTATTACTCCTTGCCTGCTCTCCATCCTCTGGGCTCCCCTCCCCCTTTCTTTCTCCCTAGGCTTCCTGTCCCATGATCCTCTCCCTTCTCCAGCCTTGTATCCCTTTTGCCAATCAACTTCCCAGCTCCATCCCTCTGCCTCCTGTCTTCCCCTATAATTTTGGATCTCCCCCTCCCCCTCCCACTTTCAAATCTCTTACTAACTCTTCTTTCAGTTAGCCCTGACGAAGGGTCTCGGCCTGAAACTTCGACTGTACCTCTTCCTATAGATGCTGCTTGGCCTGCTGGGTTCACCAGCATTTTTGTGTGTGTGTTGCTTGAATTTCCAGCATCTGCAGATTTCTTAATGTTTGGTCAGACATGGCTTTCTCTGGATAAAATTGGCAGTAGTTAGAATGATTGAACAACCACTTCCTTAAACTGTTAATCTACAAAAATCACTAGCACAGTACTTGGTGAGATTTCAAAATAATTATTTGTGAATCTGTGATTCCTTCGCCACACCAATAAATATGTTTCAAAGTGTTCACCACTGGCTGGAAACGTAAGAAATGCTGTATAAATGCAAATCAGTAGTTTACTTAAATAAATATATTGAATTTCTCTTCATTGGTAGCATAAATTGGAAATAGATGTTCTCAGGGAAACATATGGAAGAAATGTGGCAAATGTTCAGGGGATATTTGCATGGGGATCTGCATAAATACTTTCCAATGAGACATGGACGGGATGGTAGAGTACAGGAACCGTGGTGTACAAAGGCTGTTGTAAATCTTGCCAAAAAGTAAAGAAGAGCTTAGGAAAGGTTCAAAAAACTAGGTAATGATAAAGATCTAGAAGATTATAAGGCTAGCAGGAAGGAGCTTAAATATGAAATCAGGAGAGCCAGAAGGGGCCATGAGAATGCCTTGCCAGACAGGATGAAGGAAAACCCCAAGGCATTCTACAAGTATGTGAAGAAAAAGAGGATAAGATGTGAGAGAATAGAACCAATCAAGTGTGACAGTGGAAAAGTGGCTCTGGAACTGGAGGAGATGGCAGAGGTACTTAATGAATACTTTGCTTCAGTATTCACTAAGGAAAAGGATCTTGACAATTGTAGGGATGACTTGCAGTGGACTGAAACTTCAGCATGTAGATATTAAGGAAAAGGATGTGCTGGAGCTTTTGGAAAGCATCAAGTTGGATAAGTCACCGGGACCGGATGGGATGTACCCCAGGCTACTGTGGGAAGTGAGGGAGAAGATTGTTGAGCCTCTAGTGATTATCTTTGCATCATCAATGAGGACAGGAGAGGTTCCAGAGGATTGGAGAGTTGAAAATGTTGTTCCCTTATTCAAGGAAGTGAGTAGAGATAGCCCAGGAAGTTATAGACCAGTGAGTCTTACTTCAGTGGTTGATAAGTTGATAGAGAAGATCCTGAGAGGCAGGATTTATGAACATTTGGAGAGGCATAATATGATTAGGAATAGTCAGCATGGTTTTGTCAAAGGCAGGTCATGCCTTATGAGCCTGATTGAATTTTTTGAGAATGTGACTAAACACGTTGATGAAGGAAGAGCCGTAGATGTAGTGTATATGGATTTTAGTAAGGCATTTGATAAAGTACCCTATGCAAGGCTTATTGAGAAAGTAAGAAGGCATGGGATCCAAGGGGACATTGCCTTGTGGATCCAGAAATGGCTTGCCCACAGAAGGCAAAGAGTGGTTGCAGACGGGTCATATTCTGCATGGAGGCCAGTGACCAATGGTGTGCCTCAGGGATCTGTTCTTGGACCGCTACTCTTTGTGATTTTTATAAATGACCTGAATGAGGAAGTGGAGGGATGGGTTAGTAAATTTGCTGATGACACAAAGGTTGGGGGTGTTGTAGATAGTGTGGAGGGCTGTCAGAGGTTGCAGGGGGACATTGATAGGATGCAAAACTGGGCTGAGAAGTGGCAGATGGAGTTCAACCCAGATAAGTGTGAGGTGGTTCATTCTAGTAGGTCAAATATGATGGTAGAATATATCGTTAATGCAAGACTCTTGACAATGTGGAGGATCAGATGGATCTTGGGGTCCGAGTCCATAGGATACTCAAAGCTGCTGAGCAGGTTGACTCTGTGGTTAAGAAGGCATGCGGTGCATTGGACTTCATCAATCGTGGGTTTGAGTTTAAGAGCCGAGAAGTAATGTTGCAGTTATATAGGACCTGGTCAGACCCCACTTGGAGTACTGTGCTCAATTCTTGTTGCCTCACTACAGGAATTATGTGGAAACCATAGAAAGGGTGCAGAGGAGATTTACAAGGATGTTGCCTGGATTGGGGAGCATGCCTTATGAGAATATGTTGAGTGAACTCAGCTTTTTCACCTTGGAGTGACGGAGGATGAGAGGTGACCTGATAGAGGTGTATAAGATAATGAGAGGCATTGATCATGTGGATAGTCAGAGGCTTTTTCCCAGGGCAGAAATGGCTAGCACAAGATGACATAGTTTTAAGGTGTTTGGATGTAGGTACAGAGGAGATGTCAGGGGTACGTTTTTTTACACAGAGAGTGGTGAGTGCGTGGAATGGGCTGCTGGCAGCGGTGGTGGAGACGGAAGCGAAAGGGTCTTTTTAGAGACTCCTGGATGGATACATGAAGCTTTGAAAAATAGAGGGCTATGGGTAAGCCTAGGTAGTTCTAAGGTAAGGACATGGATTGCACAGCTTTGTGGGCCGAAGGGCCTGTATTATGCTGTAGGTTTTCTATGTTCCTACGTTTCTATGTTTTTTTTAGCTCATTTCTAACTTATACTATTTATCTATGGTACCACACTTAGTTTGAATATTCGACACATTATTCTGTATTCTTCCTTTTCAAAGACTAAGTTTACTTCATGGTGTTGAAGTCTGTCCCAGGGCAACGTGGCTATAGTGTATGTTATTCTGATTCTATTGATATTTTTCTAACATAATAATGGTACATTAGTGGTTTACCCACAGATAAAGGTTTTGCAGTATTTTCCTTCTCAGAATATAACCATGTAACAATTACAGCATGGAAGCAGGCCATCTCGGCCCTTCTAGTCCGTGCCATGCATAAATGTATTTTGAATCTTTGACTGTCTAAGCATCCACAGAATATTCCCATGACAAATACCTTCAAATCAACAAAATTTAGTTTTTTTTACAACTCTGTGACATATGAACTCATTTAGCTTTACCATGGCTTTGCCATCCAGCACTCTTTTCAAAGAATGAGTTTTGCAACCTTTTCCCTGCTTCCTTGAACTTCACTGTTTTGAATGTTTTTCCCTCTGTCTTTCTCACATTGTACTGAATCCATGTCCCAGTTCCTCCTTAACAATGACAGATTGCATTGATATAGCACTTAATATACAGTAAAATGTTCCAAGATAGTTCAGACAAGTTTTCAAACATAATTTGACATTTAACGAAGAAAGAGATTTCATGAAGACGTTGTGTTTTAAAGAGCTTCGTTGCAAGAGGTAGAGGGGTAGAAATGTTCTGAGTGAAATTTCAGAACTTGAGGCCCCACCAATTTTAGACAGCAGTAAGAAAATGGAGTGCACAAAAGGCCAGAATTGAAGAAGTATAAGCACCTCAGAGAACTGTAGTACTGGAAGAGAAAATGAAGGGAAAGACCATAGATGCATTTGAAGTGAACAAGAGATGTTTAACAATTAAGGTGTTAATTAGTTGGACACCAACATAAGTCAGCAAATATAAAGGCCATCACGTAGTGAGGCACAGGTTGGGAGTGTTGGATAAATTTAAGTTTATAGAAGATGGAAAATTGGTGTCTCTAGCTATCCTGGCCTTATGTTCTGGAGCATACAGTACTGTGCAAAAGTCTTGGGAAAATGTGTTGTATATAGCTAGGGTGCCTGAGACTTTTACACAGTACTTTATATTATGTCTTAACTGTTTCCAAAAAAACACTTAATACTACTGAGCTAACACAAAGCTAAGTACTTTTATTTTTGTTTTCCCACCCACCTTTCTACTTTAACCAATATATAAAAGATTTAGACACAATATATATCTATAGATGTCTACCAGTACTGTATATATGACTAAGACTTTTGCACAGTACTATAAATCAGTTTCTGTTTGTATTCTGATTATCTGGTCAGTTAGACAATATTATCATAACAGACACAAGGAAATCTGCAGATGCTGGAATTTCAAGCAACACACAAAAAATTCTGGTGAATGCAGCAGGCCAGGCAGCATCTATAGGGAGAGGTACAGTCAATGTTTCGGGCCGGGACCTTTTGTCGGGACTGACGAAGGGTCCCGGCCCGAAACATCAACTCTACCTCTTCCTATAGATGCTGCCTGGCCTATTGCGGTCACCAGCATTTTTTGTGTGTGTTGGTTGATTATCATATCAGTGTAAGAGATAACTAGTATGTTGACTAGTGTCAAAGGTGCACATCATTTTTGGCTGTCGGTATATGACAATTTCAGCTCACACTTCTGTAGTCTAACCTTTCCCTTATTCTTTCTTTCACTAAACACGCTCAGTGAGAAGTCTTGTAATAAAGCAATTAATGACTTGTAATTGCTAATGGCATTGTTATATGCAGCCTGACTAAATCGTTCACAAGCAAATGTATTAATTGAAGGTTGTTTCTCAAACTGTAAAACTCCATGGATTTGTTAAAATGGAGACACAAGAGACTGCAGATGCTGGAATCTGGAGCAACTCAACTGGCCAGGTGGCATCTATAGAGGGAAATGGACAGTCAGTGTTTGGTTTGTGACTCTTCCTCAGGGCTGGAAAGCAAGAGGGGAGATAGACAGTATAAATGGGTGGGCGGGAGACGGATGGAGCAAGAGATAGCTGGATCCAGCTGAGGGGGGAAGGACGATAGGTAGATGATGATGCAAATGATGTTGAATGCTGGCAAAAGGCTGAAGATGATGGAGTCTGATAGGTGTGTTAAAGATTGATGCAATTGTGTGATCCACAATCTCCATCAGTACAGGAGCATGGCAAGGATGTGCACTGAGCTCCCTGCTCTACTCGTTTTACACCTCTGACTGTGTGGCGAAGTACAGCTCTATCACCATATGCAAGTTTGCTACTGACACCACTGTTGTGGGCTGTATCAAAGCGGGTGATGATCCTGCATACAGGAGGGAGATTGAAAATTTGGCTGAGTGGTGTATTAACAATAACCTCTCACTCAATGTCAATAAGGTCAAGGAACTGACTGTAGACCAGGACAGGGAAACCAGAGGTCCATGAGCCAGTAATCATCAGAGGATCAGAGGTGGAGAGGGTCAGTAACTTTAAATTCCTGTGTGTCACAATCTCAAAGGACCCGTCTTGGACCCAGTACATAAGTATAATTGCAAGGTAAGCATGACAGCGCCTCTACTTCCTCAGGAGTCTGCGGAGATTCGGCATGTCATCAAAACCTTGACAAACTTGTATTGATGTGTGGTGGAAAGCATGTTGACTGGCTGTACTATGGCCTGGTATGGGAACACCAATGCGTTTTAGCAGAAAGTCTTGCAAAAATTAGTGGATTCACCCCAGTATATCACAGGTAAAAACCCTCCTAGATATTCAGCACATCTACATGAAACGTTATCATGGGTAAGCAGCATCTATTATCATAGATCCTCGCCACCAGTCCATGCTCTTTTCTCACTGCTGCCATCAGGTAGAAGGTACAGGTGTCTCAGGAATTGTACCACCAGGTTGAAGAACAGTTACTACACCTCAGCCATCAGACTCTTGAACAAAATGGGATAACTACACTCATTTAAGGATGCAAACGTGAGGAAATCTGCAGATGCTGGAGTTTCAAGCAACACACACGAAAGTTGCTGGTGAACGCAGCAGGCCAGGCAGCATCTCTAGGAAGAGGTACAGTCGACGTTTCGGGCCGAGACCCTTCGTCAGGACTAACTGAAAGAAGAGATAGTAAGAGATTTGAAAGTGGGAGGGGGAGATCCGAAATGATGGTCGAAAAGTTGAAGGGCCGAAGAAATTATAGATGGGGAGCAGTGAGAGATGGTTTCATTAAACTCCCGTCGAAGAGAAGATTTAAACTTTTTCAGTGTAGACATCACCAGAAGAGGCTTTGCAGTAATGAATTTAAAAACGCAAACACGAGGAAATCTGCAGATGCTGGAATTTAAAGCAATACATACAAAAAATGCTGGTGAACGCAGCAGGCCAGGCAGCATCTATAGGAAGAGGTACAGTCGACGTTTCGGGCTGAGACCCTTCGCATTTAAGGACTCTTTTATCATGTTATTTCATGCTTGTTATTTATTGCTATTTATTTATATCTGCATTTGCACAGTATCAATTGTTTGGCGACTATAAAGTATAAAGTAAAGTTTGTTGTCCATTGATCCTGTTTACAGTTGCTCTTCTATAGATATGCCCACAGAAAAAGAATCTCAGATTTGTATGTGGTGATATGTATGTACTTTGATAATAAATTTTACTTTGAACTTGGAATATAAGAAAGGAAGGCTACTTGATCTGCTTTAATCCATAACTACGTAAAGAACCTAAAGTACCTTTATTACAGCATGTGCTTGTTCCTCAGATGAGTCCATACTTTTGCCTGAGTTTTGTCTGTTGCTTCGATCTTTGTGTTGATTTTCCTTTAAGTGAATAGCTATTCGAGACTAGATTGTCAGTACATATTTGCACAACCAAATTGCCGCGGTTTTATTTGATGGAATTCGATTGATATATTCCATTCTATTCTGCATGTAATGTTACATTCACCCCACACTTGGCTTCTCAATCCTGCCTTTGTGAGCACTAATAATTTTTTTTTATATATTATAGGCTGAGCCTATTGTTGTCCTATGTGAATTTAGTTTAAGCAAGTTGTTCACTGATTTCTGTTCTGTTGTTGAATTTATAGCTAAGCAGTTCAATTTTACTCCTCTGATCAGTGCTTTTCAGATGTGATTTGTTACATAGTGATAGTTCCAGCAATATACCTGGTTAATGGTGATACCATTCACATTATTATCTCCTTGTGCAGGACTTCATATTTATACCGTTATACTCTAGTTGATTTGCCAATTTCTGGGCTGCCTTCTGAAATTTAATTCTCCTTCAGAATTTGGCATGATTTTGTCTCTAATCATTGTACTTGGACACCACACAGCTCATAATGTTGTTCTGTAGTGTAGCAACTGCACATTTTAATCATCCTTCAGTATCACAGTGTTTCAAAGCAAACTAATAAATGAACAGTTCCCTTGTGTTTTTGATGTTTCTTCGTGTTCAGTATTATTTATCCATTGAAACTACATTAAAGGTATCCTTAAGGTATGTTTTTATAAAAGGATTTGTCACTTCTGTCTACAAGCATGTTGAAAAATCTTATCTTCTTCAAACAGTACTTTTATGTTCTTGTTACAAAATTAAAAAAAAACATACTTCCCATTTCAAAAGGACTAGAATATAAAAGCAAGGATATAATGCTGAGGCTTTATAAGATACTGGCGAGGCCTCACTTAGCATATTGAGAGCTGTTTTGGGCCCTTTATTTAAGAAAGGATCTGCTGTCATTGGAGAGGGTTCAAAAGACGTTCATGAGGATGATTCTGGGAATGAAAGGTTTATTGTATGAGGAGCAATTGATGGCAATGGGCCCTTGCTCACTGGAATTTAGAAGAACGGGCGGGGGGGGGTTCCTATTAAAACCTATTGAGTGTTGAAAGGCCTAGATAGAGCAGGTGTGGAGGAGATATTTACTATGGTGGGGGAGACTAGGACCAAGGACCAAAGACCACAGCCTCAGAATAGAGGGTCATTACTTTAGAGCGGCGAAGAGGGGGAATTTCTTTAGCCAGAGAGAGTTGAAACTGTGGAATTTGTTGCAGCAGGTAGCTATGCAGACCAGGTCATTGGGTGTATTTAAGGAAGAGGTTGGTGTTCTTTATTAGTCAGGTCATGAAAGGTTACAGGGAGTAGGCAAGGGAATGGGGTTGAGAGGAAGATGGATCAGCCATGATAGAATGGTGGTGTAGACTTGATGGGCTGAATAGCCTAATTTACTCCCATGTCTTATCATCTATTATTCCATATTCCACTTTCTTGACTTAGCTTCTGATTCTTAGCTTGTAGAATCATAGTTGTACAGCTTAGAGATGGGCATTTCTGCCTACCATTTCTATACTGGCCATTGTGTTCATCTATACTACTCACATCTGCCGACATTATTAGGCCCCTATCCATCAATGTTCTGCCTGTACAGGTGTCAGTCTTAATGCCTCTTATACTGTGTGACTGTATCTGCACCCACCACCTTCTCTGGAAGAGTGTTCCAAACATCCAGTTTATGCATGAAATAGTTTCCTCTTTAAATCCCTCACATCCCAAACCTATAAACTGTTCTCATGGCAGCCTCCTGGTCTATTCAGTGATTTGGATTGTCACGACTGAGGTGCAATCACAAATTTTGGGGGAGGGGGATGGGAAATTTCTACACTTCCTCACTCTAAGATTGATCTGTTTATTTCACATTTCTGGTCTCTATCCACTAGCTCATCTGTAATCCAACCAAATATGGGATCATGGACTGTGCAATGAATTGATCTGTATGAACAGCATGTAAGATGGGTTTCTCTGTACCTCAATAAACATGACAATAATAAACTAATAACAGTACCAGTTCCAATCCCAAAACATGAGTGAGTGATAAAGTGCATTCAAATGGATTTATTCTTTAACCCAGCTCAACATTTTGAGATAAATTCTGAGAAGACACCAAAATTAGTTGCCAGGCAAATCAGAGAATTAATATGTTCACATTATTCACAATATAAAGCGGAATTGAAAAATATCAGAAATATATTTTTGTGCTAAGGAGTCTTTTTTGAATATGACTTGTATATTCAAGTCATAGGCTTGAATAGGCTGCCAGCGACAGTGCTGGAGGCGGATATGATAGGTAAGAGACTCCTATATAGGTACATGAAGCTTAGAGAAATAGAGGGTATGGGTAACCCTAGGTAATTTCTGAAGTAAGTACATGCTCGGCACAGCATTGTGGGCTGTAGGTTTCCTAAGTTTCTTTGTGTGTTTAGTGTCTGATCTAAATTCACACAAATTTGCCTCAGTTAACGAATGTGGCAAAGCTCCATTCAGTTTGGTCAGGATGAAAATAAAAACAATTTATTAATGAAGGAACTGTCCAGAAAATGTACATTACAGAATTGAAAATAAGCCTTTATCGCAAGTGGCGTGGCATATAAATGTAGAGAACTTGCAACTTTTCAGGTGTTGGTGAAGTATTATGCACTTTCAGATAAACTTAAGAAATGATGTGCTTGCATTGAAGATGATTCACTGGGTTTAATCCTTGGATAAAGAGAATGTCATGTGAAGATAGATGGGCCTGTACTCATTTGGGGTTGTGGAGAATGTGAGGTGATCTTATTCAAACATAAGAATTTTAATTTAATTGAAAATTTGGATTCTACAAGTATGTTTCCCCTTCTAGTGATATTCAAGGTCAGCAGACATAGTTTCAGATTTTTAAAAAAGACAGCATTTCAAAAGGACATCTAAATCCAGTGATTCAAGGTGATCGCCATGCTCACTGGGGCTGCAGGCCTGTGCAGGTAGAGGCCTTACTGTCAAATCTGGCAAGGTCCAGAGGACAGAGCAAAAGCTTGAACACCAATGCTAGAGACCCAAAGGAATCACGAGGGTCTAAATAAATTTTGAGGGCCCAGATCAATTGGTTGAATTTCCATATGAGTCTGGAAGTTGAGGCAAGAAGGTCAAATCCTGGGATGAAGTCCAAAGTTGGAGGCCTGATGTCTGTGCGCCTGAGAATCTGGGGACAAGGACTGGAGGCCTGTCTCGGAATGTGTGGCGACATTTGTCGGCTTTCCCTAGCACATCCCTCTGAGTGTTGGTTGTTAGCACGAAAGAGGCATTTCACCGTTATGTTTTGTGACATTGATGTACATATGATAAATGAGCCTGAACTGAAAGGGACTTTCTCTCATGGTTACCGAGAATCTTTGAAGTACTCTGCCTCCGAGGCGCACCTACTGAGTGATGAGTGATGACATTTGAACTACAGAGAACAGACTGTGAAAGGGATGCTGAGGTCAGGGCTTGTGCAGCTATGATTGTCTTGCTGATTGTCCGATTACTCTTGGTTCCTGTTTCCCTATGTTCTAACAATAACAAATCACAAAGAAGCTTGCAAGTAATAGGAATTAAATAGGGTATTGAAGAAAAATTGCAGAATATGGGAAGATGTCAATGGAATGCTTGAATGGCTGGAAAATGACAAAGGGAATTTAATCCAACAAAGATGAGTTGGAGGAACGGAGAATTAATAGTGAGTTGTTAAGCATTCTGAATGAACAAAGGAACTTCAGAATGTGTAAATCCCAGGGCATCCTGCACTGAACTCCGCCACAGAATAACACATTTTATGACGTGCCAGTGATAATAAATCTGATTCTGATTTTGAGGTAGATTGGCTGGTCGAAAGACGCATAAAATAATTAAGTTTTTTTGGCCAAAAAAAAGATCATTTTATAACTACAAAAGATACTGGTTACATCACTAGAAAGATGTATGCAGATCTTGTCACCAGCCGACAGGAGTAATGTGATGACTCTAGTAAGGATAAAAAGATGCTGCCAGGATTAGAAAAGTTTAACTATGAAGAAAGAGCAGATAGACAGGATTTATTTTCTCTGGGCGAGAGGAGACAGAAAGCAGATTTAATATCATTGTCAAAGCCCTGATTGTGCAGATAAGAGGATTTTGTTTTGGCGCAGGAGGTATTAAAAGACTGACAATATGGAAAGGGCAGAAACCCTTGACTCAGATAAACTGTCCTTGGGTGTACACCTAATCCTGATAGAGCTACCCTATAACAAATAAGATTAAATTAGACTGGATAAACCTTTCTTCAACCAGTCAGCGGGAGTGAGTATCTTGCGATGACTCACTCACCTCCAGACACCCCAAGACCTCTCCACTGACTGCATGCCATAATTTACTACAATGATGGAGATCTCTCCGTAGGCTTGGATTTGTACTGTTTCAGTAATTCCAGACACTATTCAGGGCATAGCAGCTTGCTTGACTGGAAGCCATCCTACTTCACCAAATATTCCAGCTAAAGATCAACACTCATTTATTACGTATATATTGAAACATATAGTGAAATACGGCCTTTGTATTAACAACCAACACACCCAAGGTGTGCTGGGTGCAGTCCGCAAGTGCCACCACACTTTGCGGCACAAACATAGCACTCCCATAATGTTCACCAGAAAAAATGCAGAGCACAACAAAATAGAATATACTTGTCAATAAAGCAACAACAGCAAAACAAGGCCCGTTCTGCTCTTCCGATTCATTTCTTAGTGCTCGATCCTCGGCATTGTCTTCAGGACCTACCGATCACCAGACACTAGGCCTTGATCTCCAGACTTGCCTGTGAGATGACCTGGAACATTAGGCTTTGAACTCCTGTCTCGCTGAGTTGCAGGGTGTCATCAGTCCTCAATCTTTCTGCCCACATGGAACTCCGACTCCTGAGCCCACTGACAGCTCACTGACCAGGGGTGGGGGGGGGCACCATCATCCACGCTGGTGTGTTGGCTTGACATCTGACCATAGATGTCTCATATCTGCGCTGCTGGCTTTCAAGCACAGAGTGGAGGTTTAGACTCAAGCTTGACCGCTAATTCCCTCACATCCCTGTCTCTAAACCCCAACCTAACCCATAACCTTTCTCTCTGCCCCCAAATCCATCCCTACAACCTAAAGAAAACAGCTAATTCTGAGCTGCAACCTTGACATAAATCGCAGCTCAACGCTGTCTTGGCTACTTTTTATTCCTACTTCCACGAGCATTCACCAGTGTGGAAAGTGCCCTGCATTTATACAGCTCCAACAGCACTTCCCAAAATAGTTGCCTCAACCAGAAAGGACAAGGGAAACAGGTGCTTGAGAACTTCTTCCAGGACTTGTGCTGCTGTTATTTGGTAATATACCATAAGCCATTCATTAGCCCTGTGTCCTTGAATTTCATTCCCAATAGCACTCATCACGCACAATAGCCTTATCCCTTCCCAATTATTGTGAAGGCATGCAGTTATAGTCTACTAAGTATATGTATCAATACGTAGACATTCACATAATGATGTGAACAAACTCTACAGTTTGTTTCATAACTTTACATGTCACTGCTACTGCATTTGGTAACAGTCCAGTCAGAAAGAAGAAGGATTAAGCATACATACAGCAAGGAAGCAATTATCTACAGATAAACTCAGTATGGAGTGTGAAGAAGAGATAATTGGGATGGAGGAGCATTGAGAAGTGCACAGCTACTGGAAAAGTGTAGCAGAATAAAGAAGTGGACTGGGGAGGAAGTAAAAGTGGAAGTAAAATAAAGAATTCAGAAGCTCTTGCAGGTTATATATACTCCACTCAAATGATAATTAGATTGCCTTCTGATAGAATGTGAATTTATCAGTTGTTCGACTGATCCGGTCAAGAGAGGAAAGAGGAGTAGTAGCTTTAAAAAAAAAACATCAGTCCTTGTGAATAAAATTAAACCTAGAATAAGTACAAATTAACTGACTGTTTTAAAACTAAATGATTAATAATGCTTTATATTGACTCTGAATGTGTACTAAGTTTTTTAAAAAGTATTTGAATAATAAATACAGGAAGGATGCCCAGGAAAAAAGAAATGTACACAGCATTTGAAAGCATATTTATAAAATCACACAGCAGTGGGAACTCTATAAAATTTAAGGTATATTCTCAGAGCTTATACCTGTTCCATTTGGTTGAAGGAAAACTGGAGGGAGCGTGCTAGGATATCCTTTTCCAGGCCAACAAAAAAAGAAGCTGGATGAACTCAGCAGGTCAGGCTGTATCTGTGGTGGGTATTGGACAATCAATGTTTCAGGTCAAGAGAACCCTTCATCTTGAGTCCAGATAAACAGTCTTGATCCAAAACATTATCTGTCAATTTTCCTCCTCAGATGCTACCTGACCTGCAAAGTCCATTCAGAATCTTGTTTCTTGCTACAGAATCAAGCGTCAGCTGCTTCTTGTGTATCCATAATTGAGGCTGTGATTCATAACTTTAGTTTCTATTGATAAAATAAACAATGCCGCTGAAGGGAATTACTACTCTTATACTCTTTTATAAGAAAAAAAAAGTTAATAAGACCCACTGACACTCTGCATGCAGAATATGTTCAACATCTATCTTCCTGGTAAATATAACATTGCCCCTTGCAAATGAAGTGCCACAGATCAACAATGTAATATATAGTCTCTGATTTTTCGATAAAGTAAAATCTTTCCTTTGTTTAAATGACCGATGCACAGGGAAAATTTCAGTCAGGAACATTAAGGAACAAAAGAAAATCTTCAAAATCCTTTATATATAATAGGCCAAACAAATTACACCAATATTTCTTTATACTGTCTCTTGCTGCTGTTTTCTTCCATTAAGTACAGTAATTTATCCAAATGTTTGTTGTTGATCCGTTTTGAGTGTATACCTCCTCTAGAAAGTCTTGTTTATTCTGAGGTAATTTGCTAGTTTCATCTGGATCATTTAATATCTTATAACCTCTGATGAAGCCCCCAGTTGGTTTGTTTCCAGTTTGAATTTAAATTGATCTTTGCTAATCCTCTTTCAAACATACCTTACAATTGGGATCAATCTTTTTGCTTTTCTTTGTGATATACAGTAATAACATGAGAAGGAAAGGAAATCAACCATGATTGCAGAGCAGACTCGATGGGATGAATTGCCTAATTCTGTTCCTGTGTCTTATCAATGAAATGTAATATTTCAAGATTGGTTGGACATATCCATTGGGAGAAAAAATGGTGAAATATTGGAGTTTTACACCATGATATTCTGCTCAGTATCTCAGCATAGCATTTGCTTAAGCATTCTTTACCCATATTGCAAAGCTGCTAAAGTAATGACCTACACATTAAAGGCCCAGCCCTCCTACACACAGATCGCCATGAGCAGATCCCGCCCCCCCACACACCACTTACGTTGTTTGTATGTGGAAAGATGACCTCAGAATCAGATTTAATATTACCGGCATATGTTGTGAAATTTGTTAACTTTATGGCAGCAGTACAATGAAGTGCATGATAAATAAATATAGAGAAAAATACTGAGTTGCATTAAGTACCATGTGTGTGTATATGTATGTATGTGTGTATATATACACGGTACTTAATATAAGTCAATTTTTCTCAATAAGTATCATGTACTGTGTATGCATATATGTATTTATAGATATAAATATCTATATCTCTACTTTATGTAACTCATTTTTTCTTTGTATTTATTTATCATATACTTCATGGTCTGCTGCAAAATCAACAAATTTCACGATATATGCCAGTGGTATTAATTTTGATTATGATATTTTATATAAATGTGTGTGCGTATGTATATAAATAGATAAAATATCATAATTAATATCACCGGGGTGTATGTGCATATATGTATGTATGTGTGTGCATATTTATTTACATTACTGTAAATGTTAAAATAAGTTTGTGCAAAAATAGAAATAAATTTTAAAAAGTAGTGAGGTAGTGTTCAAGGGTTCAATGTGCATTTAGAAATTGAATGGTAGAGAGGAGGATGCTTTCCCTGAATTGTTGGGTTTGTGCCTTCAGGCTTCTGTACCTCCTTCCCAATGGTAATAATGTGAAGAGGGCATGTCCTGGGTGCGGGGGATCCTTAATGATGGATGACACTGCCCTGGATACTGTGGAAACTAGTACCCATGATGGAGGTAACTAATTTTACAAGTTTCTGCAACTTGTTATTTCTTCAGCTGTTTGAATGGGGCACAACTGCGCAAGTGCGTGGAGGTCAGCCAGTGAGAACAGCGGGAAGAGTTTAAAAAGAAGACAGATTTACAGAGCAGGTGACAGAGTAACAAGGCTTTGGCTCAATGGGGCTCCGGCGATAAAGGGTCAAAGCCTGGTTGGTTATCTGTTCAGAACACAGACAAGGTATGTGTGTGAGGCTGGTTTCCTCTGCTCAGTGTCAGATGTGGGAGGTCCTGGAGACTCCCAGCCTCCTGGATGGCCTCATCTGCACCAGGTGTGTCGAGCTGCAGCTCCTTAGGGACCGCGTTAGGGAACTGGAGCTGCAGCTCGATGACCTTCGCCTGGTCAGGGAGAGTGAGGAGGTGATAGAGAGGAGTGATAGGCAGGTAGTCACCCTGGGACCACAGGAGACACAGAAGTGGATAACAGTCAGGAGAGGGAAGAGCAAGAAGCAGGTGCTAGAGAGTACCCTAGAGGCTGTCCCCCTTAACAATAGGTACTCCTGCTTGAGTACTGCTGGGGGTGGGGGGGGGGCACGTCTGACCTGGGGGAAGCAACAGTGGCCGTGCCTCTGGCACAGAATCTGGCCCTGTGGCTCAGAAAGGTAGGGAAAGGAAGAGGATGGCAGCAGTGATAGGGGACTCCATAGTTAGGGGATCAGACAGGCAATTCTGTGGATGCAGGAAAGAAACACGGATGGTAGTTTGCCCCCCAGGTGCCAGGGTCCAGGATGTTTCTGATCACGTCCACGATATCTTGAAGTGGGAAGAAGAACAGCCAGAGGACGTGGTACATGTTGGTACCAACGACATAGGTAGGAAAAGGGAGGAGGTCGTAAAAACAGACTACAGGGAGTTAGGAAAGAATATAAAGGTAGTAATCTCGGGATTACTGTCTGTGCCAAGTGACAATGAGTATAGGAATAGAATGAGGTGGAGGATAATTGCGTGGCTGAGGGATTGGAGCAGGGGGTAGGGATTCAGGTTTCTGGATCATTGGGACCTCCTCTAGGGCAGGTGTGACTTGTACAGAAAGGATGGGTTGCACTTGAATCCAAGAGGGGACCAATATCCTGGTAGGAAGGTTTGTTAAGGCTGTTGGGGAGAGTTTAAACTAGAACTGCTGGGGGGTGGGAACCAAACTGAAGTGACGGAGGAAAGGAAGGTTGGCTCACAAATAGAGAAAGCTTGGAGAGAGGGCAAAAGGGAGGATAGGCAGGTGATAGAGAAGGGGCGCGCTCAGACTGAAAGTTTGAGATGTGTCTATTTTAATGCGAGGAGTATTATGAATAAAGCAGATGAGCTTAGAGCGCGGGTCAGCACTTGGAGCTATGATGTTGTGGCCATTACAGACACTTGGATGGTGCAGGAGCAGGAATGGCTACTTCAAGTGCCAGGCTTTCGATGTTTCAGAAAGGATAGGGGAGGCAAGGCACTGTTGATCACAGATGGTGTCACGGCTGCAGAAAAGGAGGAAGTCATGGAGGGGTTGCCAAGGAGTCTCTGTGGGTGGAAGTTAGGAATGGTAAGGGATCAATAACTCTACTGGGTGTTTTTTATAGACCACTCAATAGTAACAGGGACATTGAGGAGCAGATTGGGAGACAGATTCTGGAAAGGAGTAATAATAACAGGGTTGTTGTGGTGGGAGATTTTAATTTCCCAAATATTGATTGGCATCTCTCTTGAGTGAGGGTTTCAGATGGGGTAGAGTTTGTTAGGTGTGTTCAGGAAGGTTTCTTGACATAATGTGTAAATAAGCCTACAAGAGGAGAGGCTGTACTTGATCTGGTATTGGGAAATGAACCTGGTCAGGTGCCAGGTCTCTCAGTGGGAGAGCATTTTGGAGATAGTGAGCACAATTCTATCTCCTTTACCATAGCATTGGAGAAGGATAGGAACAGACAAGTTAAGGAAATGTTTAATTGGAGTAAGGGGAATTATGATGCTCTCAGGCAGGAACCTGGAAGCATAAATTGGAAACAGATGTTCTCAGGGAAATGCACGGAAGGAATGTGGCAAATATTCAGGGGATATTTGCGTGGGGTTCTGAGTAGGTACATTCCAATGAGACAGGGAAAGGATGGTAGGGTACAAGATCCGTGGTATACAAAGGCAGTTGTAAATCTAGTCAAGAAGAAAAGAAGAGCTTACAAAAGGTTCAAAAAACTGGGTAATAATAGGAGTCTAGAAGATAATAAGGCTAGTAGGAAGGAGCTAAAGAAGGAAATTAGGAGAGCCAGAAGGGGCCATAAGAAGGCCTTGCCGGACAGGATTAAAGAAAACCCCAAGGTGTTCTACAAGTATGTGAAAAGCAAGAGGATAAGACGTGAGAGAATATGACCAATCAAGTGTGACAGTGGAAGAGTGTGTATGGAACTGGAGGAAATAGCGGTGGTACTTAATGAATACTTTGCTTCAGTATTCACTACGGAAAAGGATCTTGGCAATTGTAGGGATGACTTACAGTGGACTGAAAAGCTTGAGCATGTAGATATTAAGGAAGAGGATGTGCTGGAGCTTTTGGAAAGCATCAAGTTGGATAAGTCACCGGAACCAGACAGGATGTACCCCAGGCTACTGTGGGAAGCGAGGGAGGAGATTGCTGAGCATCTGGCAATGATCTCTGCATCATCAACGAGGACGGGAGAGGTTCCGGAGGATTGGAGAGTTGTGGATGTTGTTCCCTTATTCAAGAAAGGCAGTAGAGATAGCCCAGGAAATTATAGACCAGTGAGTCTTACTTCAGTGGTTGGTAATGTTGATGGAGAAGATTCTGAGAGGCAAGTCGTGCCTAACGAGCCTGATTGAATTTTTTGAGGAAGTGACTAATCACATTGATGAAGGCAGAGCCGTAGATGTAGTGTACATGGATTTTAGCAAGGCATTTGATAAAATACCCCATGTAAGGATTATTGAGAAAGTAAGGAAGCATGGGATCCAAGGAGACATTGCTTTGTGGATCCAGAACTGGCTTGCCCACAGAAGGCAAAGAGTGGTTGTAGACAGGTCATATTTTGCATGGAGGCCGGTGACCAGTGGTGTGCCTCAGGGATCTGTTCTGCGACCCCTACTCTTTGTGATTTTTTAAGAATGACCTAGATGAGGAAGTGGAGGGATGGGTTAGTAAATTTGCTGATGAGACAAAGGTTGGGGGTGTTGTGGATGGTGTTGAGGGCTGTCAGAGGTTACAACAGGACATTGATAGGATGCAAAACTGGGCTGAGAAGTGGCAGATGGAGTTTAACCTAGTTAAATGTGAGCTGGTTCATTTTGGTAGGTCAAATATGATGGCAGAATATGGCATTAATGGTAAGACTCTTGGCAGTGTGGAGGATCAGACGGATCTTGGGGCCCGAGTCCATAGGACACTCAAAACTGCTACGCAGGTTGACTCTGGTTAAGAAGGCATATGGTGCATTGGCCTTCATCAACCATGGGATTGAGTTTCAGAGCCGAGAGGTAATGTTGCGGCTAGATAGAACCCTGGTCAGACCCCACTTGGAGTACTGTGCTCAATTCTGGTTGCCTCACTACAGGAAGGATGTGGAAACCATAGGGAGGGTGCAGAAGAGATTTACAAGGATGTTTCCTGGTTTAGAGAGCATGCATTATGAGAGTAGGTTGAGTGAACTCAGCCTTCTCTCCTTGGAGCGACAGAGAATGAGAGGTGACCTGATGGAGGTGTATAAGATGATGAGAGGCATTGATTGTGTGGATAGTCAGAGGTTTTTCCCCAGGGCTAAACTAGCTGCCATGAGAGGGCATAGTTTTAAGGTGCTTGGAAGTAGGTACAGAGGAGATGTCAGGGGTATGTTTTTTACGCAGAGAATGGTGAGTGCGTGGAATGGTCTGCTGGCGGCAGTGGTGGAGGCGGAAACGATAGGGTCTTTTAAGAGACTCCTGGATGGCTACATGGAGCTTAGAAAATTAGAGGGCAATGGGTAAAGCCTAGGTAGTTCTAAGGTTGGGACATGTCTGGCACAGCTTTGTGGGCCGAAGGGCCTGTATTGTGCTGCAAGTTGTTCAATGTTTCAATCTTATGCAGTTGTCCTCCCCACCATACCAGGCATTGTTGCAGCCAGTCAGAATGCTCTCCACAGTACATTTGTAAATGTTTTTGAGTGTTTTAGTTGACAAGAAAAATCTCTTCAAACTCCTAGTGAAATATAGCTGCTGTCTTGTCTTCTTTGTAGCGGCATCAGTGTTGCATCCAGGTTAGATATTGATACCCATGAACTTGCAATTGCTCACTCTCTACACTTCTGATCCCTCTGTGAGGATTGGTTTGTGTTCCCTTGCCCTTCCTGAAGTCCACAATCGGTTCTTTGCTCTTGCTGATGTTGAGTGCAAGGTCGTGCTGTGACGCCACTCAACTAACTGATATGGTGATGATGCAGTAGATAGGCTAACAGATTGCTTTCAGGTTTCACCATGGCATCTTATTAGCAGTGATGACCACAATACCTCTGGATTTCCATTAAAACTCCTTTGATTTCACAAATTTCCTACAAGGGAGAACATCTCTGTTTTGGACGACGTGACTTAGGACCAATCAATGTAGTTGACTTTTAAATGCATTGGAATGGCAGAATGAGCCATTCAACTGCAGGGCAATTAGGAATAGGTGACAAATAGTGGCCAGCAGCATCCTGATCCTGAAAAATGAATAAGCCAAAAAAGCTGAAGCATTTAGGACTCCATAGCTGAGGTTTCATTAGCAGTATGTCTTCTAGAGGAAGCCCAACACCTCTTGAAATCCTTTGAGAGCTGACAGAATTACATTAACATGATGGCACAATGGTGCAGCTAGTTTGAGTGCTGTCTCGCTGCTCGAGCAGCGTGTGCTCGATGCTGACATTGGGTGCTGTCTGTGTGGAATTTGTATTTTTGCTGTGTGACTGCATGGGTTTTCGTCCAATGTCCCAAGGATGTTTGAGCTGTTTTAATTTCTGTATTTTACAAGTATTTTATAGACTGAAGACATTTAAATACATAATTAAAAATTATTAACAGCTTATAAATATTGTACAGTTAACTAAAACATTTATAAATATATCATAGTAGTTTTATTTTAAACTAAACTGATATGCTTTACTCTTTACTTCCAAATATGAAACTTTACCGTTCTCATGCAAATCAATGGGACTTCTGATGCTGCCCCAGGTCTAGTAACCACGTAATGCTGAAGTACTCAACAAGACTGAACTCTGACACTGAGTCCAGCAGATTCTGAGGCTGTCTGAGATTTCCACATTACTCTGCACATACAGTGGTCCAGAACTTACAGTAGTTTATGAAGCCAAACAGTGGCTGTTTCAGACATGAGTCTGACCTGCTCACTTTCTTCTCATTTCAAACTCATGGATTCTTCTTACCAGACATCCCACCCTGCAAAAACTCATTTCAGGGAGGTAGCACCACCAATTTGAGAGAGACTTCTGGGAGAGGTGGGATGTCTGCAATAGAGTAGCTCCTTAGCAGCTGGCCAGCTAGTTTAAATAATGTTAGCTATGCTAATGAACGAATGACACCTGTTAAACTCACCTCAACATGTCTTTTACAGTCTTAACCCACCATAGGCAATAGAAAAGTCACTGTTGCAAACAGTGCAGCAAGCAACACTGTCATTATTTTGACCCCTATTAGACAGGGGTACACTTTAGTGTAGTCTGAGGTGATGTACGTTTTATATATTTTTTTGGAACACTCTGCCATGGCGCACTCTCGCTCGCTCGCTGTCTCGATTTCTCGTTCGCTCTCTCTCGCTTTCTCACTTGCGCGCTCTCTCTAATGGTCGCTCTCGCGCTCTCTCCTGCTTTCTCTCGCTCGCTCTCAAAAAAATTGATTTCCGTGATATTGTATATCATTTGCGGGCATCAGGGAGCCACTATTAATATGCGGGAGACTCCCGAAAGTTCCGGGAGAGGTGGGATGTCTGTCTTAAGCTGTGATACATGTGCTTGAATATTAACATTACTCTGCCAGGTAACTGCGGCACTGTTCACGATTTTGAAAGCCAATAAAAGTAACATATTGAACGTAGAGTACAACACAGGAAAAGGCCCTTCAACGCATGAGGCCTATGGTGATCATGATGACAAACTAAGCCAATCCCATCTGTCTGTACGTGGTCTATGTTCCTATATTCCAGGCACCTGTTTGCAGCAGAAGATTCATAAGGCAAATCTGGAGATATAATCTGATTATTGATAATAATTTCCAGAGGCCCATCCACTGCATGCAGTGAGTCTAGCACATCATTGAGTGAGGAACATCTGGCTACATTCCTAAAATACATTGTCCCACCCATTTGTGTCCTCTTTTTTTCCGGCTAGATTTGTGCTTGACGGCTTGAAATTAAATGGAAATTCAAACACATGTGTGTGTGCATGCGCACACAGACACACTCAATGTTTATTCGTTATGTAATCAGAAGTTTCCCTTTTAAAGTCCAAATACAAATAAAGCAATATATTATTTTTCTCAAATAAGAGAAAATATGAAGATGCCGGAAATCAAACTTACACACACAAAATGCTAGAGGAACTCAGCAGCCCAGGCAACTTCTATGGAAAAGAATAAACAGTCGATGTTTTGGGCCAAGACCCTTCATCAGCACTCCTGGTCAGGTTTTGGCACAAAGTGCTGACTGTTTACTCTCTTCCCTAGATGCTGCCTAGATGAAAGTTCTTGTGTTGAAGTGAGCTTAAATCATTAAAGTACTATTACACAGAAACAAGCCCTTTGGCCCAGTTTGTGTACGCTGACTAAAGGTGCCCATTTAAGCTTGTCCCCTTAGTCTGTGCCTTCCAAGCCTTTATTATCCATGTACTTATCCAAATGTCAGTTCAATGTTGTTATTGAAAGTGGTACCTCAACAACTTTCTCTGGCAATTTGTTCATTTACCCACTAACCTCTGCTTGAAGAAATTGCCCTTTAGATCACTTTTACATCTATCTCCTCTTACCTAGTTTTTGGCTCCCTTTTCCTGGGAGTGGGCAGGATATACTGTTCACTCTCTGTAGGACGATCATGTTTGTAAAAACAACTTTATAATGTCACCTCTCAGTCTCCTATGTTCCAAGGGGTAAAATCGTAGTGTACCCAACTCTCCCTGTAACTCAGGCTCTTGAAACCTCGCAACATTCTTGTATCTCCTCTTTGCACACTTTCTAACTCAGTGATAATTTCCTTTAAAAAAATGTATCTCCCCAATGGAGATGGAGAAGTGTGCTTTATTTTTTGTATATTTCATTCCCAAAGTTATCTGTAAATATCAGTCTTTGACTTTTGCAAGAACATAAGAATCAGATTCTGGTTTAATATCATTGGCATATGTTGTGAAATTTGTTGCTTTGCAACAACAGTACAATGAAAAAAGACAGGAAAAATAGTGAGGTAGTGCTCATAGGTTCATTGTCCATTCATTAATCTGATGAATGTTATGAAAGGTATAACAAGAAGATCAGAATCTCTTTTGCAATTAGTTTTAAAAAAATGATTCAGTCACCATATCATAATGAGATTTCTGTGCATGTCCTTTTCACACAAACTTTTCAATATGGGGATAAATGTTAAAGGCTGTTACGTGGATTATATTTTCCAAGGTTTAGGCTCTTTTAATACATAGTTTTAGTTGTAGTCATTACTGATCTACATTGCTCTTCAATACTTTGGAGAGTTGATTTTAGTTGAGGAAATGTTATTTTGCTTTGGACTTTACTGTCAATGCAAAGTACTGAAAATTGAATTAATTTCTGGTTGCCTTATTACAGGAAGGATATGGAGGCTTTAGAGAGGTTTTCAAAATGCTGCCTAAATTTGAGGGTTTGTGCAGTAGCAAGAGATTGGACAAACTGGGGTTGTTCCTCAGGAACAGTAAAAACCAAGGAAAGACCTGAGAGAAATGTGTAAGGTTATAAGCAGCATAGAAGAGTAGACAGTCAGAAATTTTTCCAGGGTTGAAACGTCTAAATGTAGAGGACATGCTTTCAAAATACGATGGGTAAGTTCAGAGGATATGTGTGGAGCAATTGGCAATTTTTTTACACACAGGTTTCTGGATACCAGGAATTATTCACCAGAAGTGATGGTGGAGCCTCGGATACAAAAGTTTCAAAGGTTTCACAGATACATTTAATGTCAGAGAAATGTATACGGTATATATCCTGAAATGCTTTTCCTTCGCAACCATCCACGAAAACAGAGGAGTGCCCCAAAGAATAAATGACAGTTAAATGTTAGAACCCCAAAGTATTCCCCAGCTCCCCTCCCTCCCTCATGTAAGAGGCAGCAAGCAATGATCTCCCCTCCCCCACCAGCAAAAAAAGAGCTTTCGCACCCGCCACTGAGTACTCAAGTGTGAGCAAAGCAACAGCAAAGACACAGACTTGCAGTACTCCAAAGACTACTTGTTCACCCGGTGCTTGACTTACCACAGGCTTCCTCTCTCTCTCATAAGGGAGAAAGAATTATCTCTGTTTCACAGTGAGAGGGGAGACATAACAAACAACTTGCTGGTTTAAGATGTTAAAAGTCCGTTGCATCGCTTTGTTTCCAAGCCCTGTGCCCGAAGATCTTGGGTCTCTGGGCACACAGCCTTGGATCTTCCATCTCCCACAACACATTGATCTGCCTGGACATCGACCTTCGATCCGCCTGTCTCCAGAGCCACGAGATCTCAGCCCTCCAGGTGAGGTGAGCTCTTAGGCCAAGTCCTTGGCGTGCCGAATAACGGCCAGTTGTGAAACCCCAAGAGCTTGTCCCATTCCTGCAAAGAACTGTAATCAGCATGTAACTCCAGGTCAGAGATTTCAAAAGAACCCTGAAAGGGAAAAATAGAGGTATTAAAGATGGAAATAGAGCTGTTTCCGAAGATGCAAGCAAAGGAGTTGCCATTAGGTGCCTTTAATCCTCCTAAACTTGAATGCGATAGAGGCATTCAAGAGATGTTTAGATAGATTTATGAATATTGCAGAGAATGGAGGGATAATGGCATTGTAGAAGCATGCGAGATTAGTTTAGATAGACACTTAACTACTAGTTTAATTAGTCTGGCAGAACATCATGGGTCTCAGGACCTGCCCTGTGCTCTACTATTCGAAGTCCTTTATTCTTCGTTCAAAGTATGGTAACATGTCAGAAAAATTGTGCTTTACTCTGTCTTTCCAGATTTTAAGCTTCACCTTAGAAGCTGTGTTCTTGTCTGCCATTTTGGCATGTGTTTATGGGATTTATGGGATTAAAGTGATCAAGTATGTTTGCCACGTGTGGAGATTTGGTGAGCCATTGTACATCCTGAGGGTGACCAAAGGACATTTCCTCAGAAGCAGAAAGGCTTTCAGTTCACAGCACAGTTCATATACTCAGTTTAGTGACTTACCATGAGGCAGCCACTGCACCTCAGCATGTACGGTTTGATGATGATGGGCAGCCCTATTTCTTCACACACAGCTACAGAATTAAAGACATTTGCTTCACGTGCAGTAATGAGGTCACTACTAATTGACTGGCGGCCATCTCTTGACAGCCCAAGCCTCTCTGAATGGAGCAAAATGATGCCTCAGTGCAAGTTTCAACTTTTATCATTCTGGCCACTGCACCAGAGTGTCTGCCTGTCACTGTGACAAAGCCATCAGTGCAGATTGCATCGCAGTTGTCCCACTAGGGTTCATGCTCTGTAATGTATTCATATGGAACTCAAGAACTATCAGCAAAGTAAACCTTCATAAAGATACCATTGTAGGCACGGTGTACATAAACAGTGTGAACCGCAGCATTTTTAATATCATTCAATGCATCAGACTGAATTGCAAACTAGCTTGATGCTTTTACTCCCACAATCAGCTTGGATTCAATCTCTTCTGCAATATCAATAATTCTGTGTGAGACAGTATCATTTGACAGAAGAATGCCGCTAATTTTCTGGGCAGCTGTGTCACCAAAGACTGAATAACAAGGATGTCAATCAGCACTTCAATCAGTCACATGTGACAGCTTTCAGAAGTGCTCTTGTTTCCAATTATCACTGCACTAACATGAAAACTCCTGGAAAAGAAAATAGCTGTAGAAATTATATTCCTTGACTCCAGTGCATACTTGAACAAAGCTTAGATACATATGGCAAATAAATATTAATATTACTCTGTATTAATATTAATATTATTAATATCTACTATGATTTACAACAAGATAGTCATCCCCGGGACTGCTGCAAAATTTTACACAAAGTGCCAGAAATGAGCACTTGCAAGTAATCCTACAGTTAAAGTAGCATCATTTCTCAGTTCCAGCCATTAATAAATATTAAACATGCTGGCAACTGGCCAAAGGTTTTCTATTGTTACCTACTGTCTACAAATTGGATTATTATCACAAAACCTGCCACTTTCTATGTGACAATTATCTGACAGCAATTCTTGTATCTTATTACAATGTATTTTTCTGAGCAGTGAGCAACCTAACAATGTGAACCTGGCATGAAATTTCAATTTGATTCTCAAGACATTGAATGGGTGCTGAATTAATTCTAAATGTTTATCAGCCTTCAGACACCTAATGCAATGATTTAAGTTGCATCAAAAGACATTAGATTGAAATTTCCTGATTTTAAAACTAAACAGGGCAAGGGTTAACCTATCTAAGGATGAGTAGTGCATGTACAGATATACAATATAAATAACTAAAATTTGTCCTATTTACCCACTTTGCCATCTTTACAAAAACAGCACCATTGCTATCACTTCCTAATTTGTTAATTCTTGTCATATTATTTATTACAAATGTTCAATTGGTTCCTATTAAGCTGCAGGGTAGTGTAGTGGGTAGAAACATATGCATAATTCACCGACGTTGAGTATGGGTTCACGTTAAGAGTCTGGATTGGCGTGATGATGTCATGACATGAAGTTTTTTACAGCACTATATGTTCTGTGTTTGGTGGACATTAAAGGAGCTGTTATGGTTTCCCAAAGCCTCTGCCATTTTATTTATGAAAACCTACAAAGCTATGGATTTTTCTGGAAGATTTTAAAATAAAAACAACACATCACATTTTTCCTCTTTCAATCGCAATCTCACAATATAATCTTTACTATTTTTATGCAATTTAATTTTCTGTATGTTGCTGGAAATTTCAGGCTCTGTTATCCATTTCTAATCACCCCTAAATTGGGGAGGATGGTACACAGAAAGCATATTATGAACCTTGAATCCTTTATAGGGCTGGACTGAGTAAGGATGGCAATCTTTCTTTGAATGTTCGTAGGAGAACATTTTTCCTTTCCGAACTGGATACTAAAATAAATATCATTCTGGAATTTAATTCTTCCTCACATTTATTTCTTAAAACTTGTATCTCATTGGTTGAACTTCTCTATTACTTGATTTGGTCTGAGATGGCTTGTTATAGTCACACTTATTTTGTCTGCCAATAAGGTTGTTGGATATGTGACATTTCTGAGCTAGCGAGCACAGGGGCAAGTCCAACAGATAGTAGATGCTATCCGATGCCTTACTGCCGCAGTGTCAGGCTTATTGAAATGCCACTTATGTTTAATGACATTGTGATAAATTAATTGTGCCTCTAGTACTTCCATTGGCCCAAAGCAAAGAGGATTGCCAGCTTTTCACAGTGAAAATCAGTTTGCTTGCTAGGAATCCTATGAAGTAGATTAACACAACAGTTCAAGTTCAAGTTTAATTGTCATCCAACCATCCATGAACACTAATTAATACAGCCAAATAAAACAGTGCTACTGCGGGGCCAAGGTGCAAAACAGAATACCAACAACCATACACAGCACAAGACACATATAGAACATGTAACTGCTCCCAATGGCAAGCATCTCAAATAGCCTCTGACAATCAAGTCCAGCTCCTGGCCTTCACACGTGGCTACTAAGTCTGGCTGAACCGTTTATACTGACAGGAGAAAGAGCAAAGGAAGGTTACCGATGCCTTAAAATCAGTCACTTCAGGCAGATGGAGTTTGGCAGCTCACCCAGAAGGAAAATTCTGATCTCAAACCTCCGCTGTCTTATGGCTATACCCACTCATGGAGAGGGCTTCAGGGGTAGACCCAAGGGAAAAATCTAGAGCTGCAGTCCCTACGTTGAGCTCAATGCTAACTGGCAACTCCTGTGATGCCGCTGTTGCCAAACTGCATCGGTCTCCCCTGATCCTTGGGATTCATCAGCTGCCTGCAGAGGGGGAATCTGCTACATGGACACAAGCTTGCACTCCATATTGTACTGCTGTGGCTTGTGACCTGGCTTGCGTACCATGTAGACAGCATCCATGGTTGATCCTGTCTAATAGAGGGCCTCTCTGACTTCCAATGGAAAAGTAAGTGAGAAAAATCTCTTATTCGTAGTGTCAGCTGTGTCTCTCTGGTAGGATTCTCAAACATAAATCGGTAGGTCTCGAGTTCAATTTTCAGCCCTGAAATCTAGACTTCAGATTGACAACAAAAATACACTATTTCTGTACTTGAAATCTTTACAGTTTTTGAAAGTGATTGAAAAGAAAATCTAATGCCTTGGTTAGTATGGTGCTATTTCGAAATGTCAAATCACATGTAGGCTACTGCCTGGTTAATTTAGAAATGATGATATGACTCGGAATTTGGAAGGTACAGTAGGTTGTTTGGGAGAAGGTTATGTAGCTTTGTACTTATATAAAAATAACATGTCAATTTCATGACATTTCTGGTATGAATTATCTAATTAATCATGCCATCCAATAATTTTCTTATCACTCTACAAAACTGAGAAGCTCCCAACTAGCATTTCCAAATTTATTTTGAGTATGATTGATGTTATTCTAAATATTATAAACCCTCAAAATTTGTCATCTGTCATGAAATTTGAATATGATTATTATATATTCTAAAATCATGCAAAACTAAACTTCAGTTCAATGTATTTATCCTGTTTAACATAATAGCAAACCCTATGTTTTGATTAAAGGTGCAACTCCTACCTCATGGTTCAGTCAATAAAAGCCACAGGTAGAACAATTTTCTAATGAGCATTTGGGTTTGAAGAAGAACTTAAGTTTAAAGAATTCCCTAAAATGCAGAAGCCATAGCATGCCAACTATTTGATACATAGAATCAATTATGTAGTAACAAGAAATCACGGGGCAAAAAAAAGGTAATAAGACAAGTTGAACTAAATACAAATGGCCAAAGCCATGGGTCAGTGATGAGGTCCTGTGGTTTCATTATTTTTGAGTATTAAATGGTTAAATATTCAACATGACTTTGGACAATCCCACCTATGTTTCTGCTCTCCTCACCGCTCCAAAAACTGAAATCTCTTCTATATTTTGTCAACTCCCAATAAATCAGAATTATTCTTCATTATCCTCAGATGTTTAAAGAATATTAGATATTGTCTCCACATTCCTCCTGATAAATTCAACTTTTGCTATTTTCACCCTGTCCAACACTACCCACTCAAACACGAGGAAATCTGCAGATGCTGGAATTTCAAGCAACACACGTAAAAATTGCTGGTGAACGCAGCAGGCCAGGCAACATCTATAGGAAGAGGTACAGTCGATGTTTCGGGCTGAGACCCTTCGTCAGGACTAACTGAAGGAAGAGATAGTAAGAGATTTGAAAGTAGGGGGGAGAGGGAGATCCGAAATGATAGGAGAAGACAGGAAGGGGAGCGATGGAGTCAAGAGCTGGAAAGTTGATTGGCAAAAGGGAATATGAGAGGATCATGGGATGGGAGGCCTAGGGAGAAAGAAGGGGGAGGGGGGAAGCTCAGAGGATGGACAAGGAGTATAGTGAGAGTGACAAAGGGAGAAAAAGGAGAGAGGAAAAAAAAATATATATAATAATAAATAAATAAATAAATAATACATGGCTTACGTAGGGGAGACGGGGCATTAACGGAAGTTAGAGAAGTCAATGTTCATGCCATCAGGTTGGAGGCTACCCAGATGGAATATAAGGTGTTGTTCCTCCAACCTGAGTGTGGCTTCATCTTGACAGTAGTGGGGGCTGTGGATAGACATACCAGAATGGGACGTGGAATTAAAATGTGTGGCCACTGGGAGATCCTGCTTTCTCTGGCGGACAGAGCATAGGCGTTCAGCGAGACGGTCTCCCAACCTGCCTCGGATCTTGCCAATATAGAGAAGGCCACATTGGGAGCACCGGACGCTGTATATCACCCCAGCCGACTCACAGGTGAAGTGTCTCCTCACCTGGAAGGACTGTCTGGGGCCCTGAATGGTGGTGAGGGAGGAAGTGTAAGGGCATGTGTAGCACTTGTTCTGCTTACAAGGATAAGTACCGGGAAGGAGATCGGTGGAAAGGGATGGGGGGGACGAATGGACAAGGGAGTCGCGTAGGGAGCAATCCCTGTGGAAAGTGGGTTGGGGGGAGGGAAAGATGTGCTTAGTGGTGGGATCCCATTGGAAGTGGCGGAAGTGGCGGAAGTTACGGAGAATTATATGTTGGACCCGGAGGCTGGTGGGGTGGTAGGTGAGGACAAGGGGAACCCTATTCCTAGTGGGGTGGTGGGAGGATGGGGTGAGAGCAGATGTGTGTGAAATGGGAGAGATGCGTTTGAGAGCGCAGTTGACGAGCTACACATGCCCATCCTCTGGGCTTCCCCCCTCCCCCTTTCTTTCTCCCTAGGCCTCCTGTCCCATGATCCTCTCATATCCCTTTTGCCAATCAACTTTCCAGCTCTTAGGCTCCATCCCTCCGTCTCCTGTTTTCTCCTATCATTTCGGATCTCCCCCTCACCCTCCCACTTTCAAATCTCTTGCTATCCCTTCTTTCAGTTAGTCTTGACGAAGGGTGTCAGCCCGAAACGTCGACTGTACCTCTTCCTATAGATGCTGCCTGGCCTGCTACGTTCACTACCCACTCAATATGACTCCATTTCTCTATAACTTCTCCTTCCAGCTTAAAGTATATTCTGTAGTCCGAATTCTTTCTCCATGCCAGAGTTTTGATCGATTCTTCTAATTATTGTGTGAGTTTAATTAGAAGGAACGTTTGATGGTTATGTCTAAGGGTAAAATTTTAGGTCTGGTCTATATTGGGTCGTCAAAAAGAATAACAAGCAGAAATAATTGTTACTATTCATGCTATCCTATAGGCTTTTGTGGTCAAATAATTACATTTGTAGTACAGACTCCTTATAATGTGGGAGAATGAAAAACAGCAAGCTGTTCAGTACAAGATCACAAAAACAATAAATGATAACAACCAGTTTATCTGTTTTAGTGATCTTGAGAGATGTATTTTAGGCAGATAGATTTTGAGCAAAGTCCAATTTCATGGAAAATTTTCCATCTACTAACAGAATGTTTTAACTGTTGACAGCCTTGGCACCTTGTTCAGTCAATCACACCCACAGTACTCCATAGTCAGCCTACGTATTGCTTCGCTGTGGTGGGAATCAAACTCACTCACAAGCTTCGGTCTTTAGGTGCTGTCAATTGAGCTGCGGCTAGCATACTTTAAAATGTGAGGCACATCAAGATTGAGAGACATTGCACCACACAAGCTATGCGTCAGTTGTGGGAGGAACAAGTGTGGTGGGCTGCGGTCTGTTTAATGGACAGGGAATTGGGGAATAGATCTGAATTCAGCAGCAGGGAGAAAACCAGGACCTAGCAGTCTGTAAGCACACCAGAGATTAAAATTTCATGATTTTCTGATTTGCTCTTTATATTTTGAAAATACAAGAATGACTATTTTGTACAAGTTTTTTTGTTTTAAATTTAAATTAGTTAATTTGTATTTGCATACCTATGGGATGCATGCATAAGGACAAAGTGCAAACACAAGAATAGATGCTAATTTTGGTGCTCTGGCTCCATTGGAAACTTCACAAGTTTGAAATTACGTCATTGTGTAAGCTGTAGAGTCATAAAGCAAGGATACAGGCCCTTCGGACCAACTGGTCTACACTGGGTGAATGTCTATCCAAGTGATGCCCATTTGCTCACATTCGGCACGTATCCCTCTAAACCAAGTGATCCCAGACTTTTTTATGCCATGGACCTCTACCATTATCCAAAGGGTCCATGGATCCCTGGTAGGGAACCCCTGATCTAAACCTAATGTTATCCATGTACAGTACCTATCCAATTGTCTTTAAATGTTGTTACTGACTGTGCCCCACTTAACCACTTACTCTGCAGGTTATTCCATTTACAGTGGCACTTTATTAGGTACAGAAGTTACCCACTGAGTATATTCCCGATATTCCTGTGTGTTCATGGGCTTCTGCTGCTGTAGCCATTCCACTTGAAATTTAGATGTATTTGTGCATTCCAAGATATTCTTCTGCACACCATTTTTGTAACATGTGGTTATCTGAGATATTGTCACCTTCCTGTCAGGTTGAACCAGTCTGGCCATTCCTCTCTGATCTCTCTCATTAACAAGGTTTTCTCGCTCACTGGCTGTTGTTTGTTTTTCGCATCATTCTCTGTCAGCTTGTATACGTACTGAAAGAAATAAAGAAATGGTGGAAGTTATAGTAGATTCATTTGTGATAATTTGCCAAAATTCTCTGGACTCTGGACAGATCGCGGAGGATTGGAAGACAGTGACGGTCACACTCCTATGTAGGAAAGAGATGTTGGTATCTATAGGCCAGTTAGCTTACACCTGTAGTTGGGAAAATCTTTGAAACTATCATTAAGGAAGAAATAGTGAAACATCCATATAGAAGTGGCTCAATCAACCAAACATAGCATGGTTTCACAAAGGGCAGTCCCTCTTTGACATACTTACTGGAGTTTGAAGATATAATAAACATAGTGGGTTGAGGGGTACAGGTCAATGTTGAATACTTGGATCTCCAGAAGGCACTTAATAAGCTACTGCATTAAAGACTTTTTCATAAGGCGAAGATGCATGGAATTGGAGCCAATATATTTGCATGGATAGACGACTGGTTAACAAATAGAAGGCAGAGAGTTTGGATAAATGGATGTTTCTCTGGTTGGCAGTCTTTGTGAGCGATGCGCCACAGGGGTCGGGGCTTGGAAGAGGGGACCGAGTGCAGTGTATTTAAGTTTGCTGATGATACTAAACTGAGTGGGAAAGCAAGTTGTGCAGAGGATGTGGAGAGTCTGCAGAGGGATATAGATGGGTTAAGTGAGTTGGCAAGGGTCTGATAGATATAGTACAAAGCTGGTAAATGTGAGGTCATCCACTTTGGAAGGAAAAAGGAGGTCAGATTATTATTTAAATTTTGAAAGATTGCGGTATGCTATTGTGCAAAAGAACTTGGGACTGCTTGTGCATGAACTACAAAAGTTTGGTTTGAATGTGTAACAGTTGATCAAGAAGGCAAATGAAATGTTGACCTTGATTGCGGGAGGGATTGAATTTAAGAGCAGGGAGGCTATGCTTCAATTGAATGTTGTATAAAGATGCACAGAGTCAGGGCCAATATATTAGCATGAATAGAGGAATGGTTAACAAATAGAAGGCAGAGTTTGGATAAATGTGTGTTTCTCTGGTTGGCAGTCCCTTGTTAGTATGAAAAAGAGTGTGGGATGTCAAACTGTTGGGTAAATAATAGCTTTTGTTCATTGCATATCATGGTCTCTCTTTGGGTGCTTTGCAGTTGCTTGCTTGGTGGTAGGTACTGACACTTTCTGCTGTAATGAGTGAGGGGGAGTGGAGATTGATGCTTTGCTGCAGCTTGTATGGGGAGGAGGACTTTGTGGTTCAAATATTTTTGTCTTTTATTCTTTTGGGGTTCTTCTGTTTTTCATGGATTCTGCGAAGAGAAAAAAAATGTCAGCTTGTATACTATATACATTTTCTGATAATAAATGGAATCGTTTGAACTGTGTAGAGTACTATTGAGACCCCAGCTGGATGCTGTGTGTAGTTCTCATCTCCTGGCTTGAGGAAAGCTAAATTACTTTGGAGACGGTTCAGAGGAGGTTCACAAGACTGATTCCAGAGATGAGGGGGTTAATCTTTGAGGAGAGATTGAGACACCTGGGATTGTACTCTCCGGAATTCAGACGAATGACAGGGGATCTTATAGAATCATATAAAATTATGAAACGGATAGATGAGATAGAGAAAGGAGAAAAGCTTCTACTCGTAACTGAGACCAGAATGAGGAATCATAACCTCAACATTAAGAGGAAATAAATTTAAGACTGAGGTGAGGGGAAATTGTTTTTCCCTGAGAGTAGTGAATATGGAATTCTGTACCCAAGGAAACAGTAGATGTGACCACATTAAATATATTTAAGGCACAGATTTTTTAATTGCAGGGGAATTGAGGGTTATAGGAAACAGGTAGATAGATGGAGCTGAGTCCACATCTAGATCTATCATGATCTTTTTGAATGGTGGACAAGCTAGATGGTTGACTCGCGCTCCTATTTTTTGTATTCTTATACCACTCTCTGTGCGAAAAAGAGTTTCCCCTCAAGTTTCTGTTAAATATTTCCCCTCTCACCTTAACTGTATGCCCTTTAGTTGTTGATTCCCAACCCTGGGGAAAAAAGACAGTGTATTCACACAATCTATGCCCCTCATGATACTATACACCTCTATCAGAACACCCTCAGTCTCCTACACTGCAAGGAATATCTAAATTCTCCCTATAACTCAGTCCCCTGAGTCTTGACAACTTCCTTGTAAATGTTTTTCTGCGCTCTTTCAAACTTAGGAGCGTCCTTGCCACATTATATGTGTAATTATACATGCTTTTATTTGGTGATAAAACAACATGACATAGAGCGCTTGGAGTGCTTCAAAAATTGTTGTTGTCATTCCAACATTGATGGTGCATAATAGCCCCTTCCATAGAATAGTACAACTTCACCCTTGGTGATCATTTAAAAGAAATCAAAGTGAAGAGCCAAGAACCTGACCCTTTTTTTTTATTTCCTCTTGTTTTAAATGTACTTGCGATGAATGCCTTGCACTAATTAGACAGCAAAAGCAAACTTATATTATTGGAAACCAAGAAAATCAGTTAAGAAATTTCACCTCCTCATATTGTGGCTGCCTGTTTTTGTGTTTGTGTTTACTGACTTCCATTGGCAAGCAGGTGTTATTGAAATTTCTTTCCTTGATCTTCTTGAAATCAGACCAACAGATTCGACCAATTCAAAATTTGATTTCTTGATTTACAGGACTCCTGGGTGTAAATTTTACCACGTATACATGGAATAAGATGGTTAATAGTCTACACTATTCACAGCCCCTGGAAATCTGCCCAAATAGTCAAAAATTCCATCCACTCCGGTCATTCTCACTTCTCCCCTCTCCCGTCAGCAGAAGGTGCAAAACCTGAAGTTCAAAAACTAACAGACTCACCAACAGCCCACTGGCCCTATCCCGTTGTTATCACTCTTAAATAAGTCTCTAATGAAGGGTGAACTTGTGAACTCTTGATTTCCCACAATGCCTCGCCATGGCCCTTGGACTTCATCTAATCTACGTGCACTGCTATTTCTCTGTAACTGTTATACATTCTGTTTTCTTTTTACTTAGTATAATTATGCATGGAGTGATATAACACACAGACAAAATCTTTTTACTATACTTTGGCATGTGGCAATAATAATCAAATAATATACTTTTACATCTTGAGCTGACTGTGAACCTTTTCACATCTTGGGTTAAAAAGCAGGAGAGGAGTGAGCTATGTATTCACTCTTAAATTGTCAAAGATTCCAGAGTTTTGCAGGTTTCTGCAACATGCATATATAGTTTTCCATAAGCTTAAGGTTCTATCGATCCTCCTGACAGGAGGTCATTATGCTTACAACCAAATAATAGTTCTTTGATCTATGCTTTACAGTGCAAAAGACTTCTTAAGTAGATCATTATTCCAACTGCAGTGTAAGTGGTAACTTGCACCCTGTATCACTATTTTACCATCTTGTCACTCAGCTGTTGTACTGAAACAAAGCTACATCATATCAAAGCAGAGGGCACGTGTTTTAGTGTAGTTTAGTTGCAAAGAGATGTGGTTTTTAAAAATAAATTTCATTTTGTCTTGTAGCTACAGAAAATATCTTTAACTTGAATTATATTTGCACTCACCTAATTAAATCAACTGACATTCAGAGGACAGAAACTATTGCTGATATTGGTGAATTGTCTTGTGCTTACTTTTTACATTTTCTTTTTCAAATGAAATTACAATCCTTTTAAAATTAACCTATGTATAGGTTGTTCACTACCCCTGTGGCGTACCTGTGTGCTTGGTCATTAATGCAAATATCTAATCAGCCAAACATGTGACAATACCTCAATGCATAAAGTGTTACGGTCCCTGCCGTTTATTCCTCATGTTCTCATAATTCCCTTTTCCCATCTTCTCCCAGGGTTCCTGTTTGTGGCACACCTGAATCTCATCTAACTTGCAGCATAAATACCCTGGCTTCCCATCCACTCATGGCCAGATCGTTGCTTCAGCCAGTGTGGTTGTTCATGTTCTCGGCCGCTTAGAATTGTTAGCCACGCTCGCACCCTGGTCTGCATTCCTGCTCTGCCTCATTCTGCCGCCCGCCTACACTCTCCGTTGGCTTGGTGGTTAAACGCCGCGCTCCCACCGCAGTGATCTGGGTTCGATCCCCAGTTAATCCTCGTTCCCTGGCCTTCCCTGCAACCATTAATAAACAATTTAGGTTACTCTACCCTCCGTGTCTGTGTCCTGCATTTGGGTTCACCCGTTCGTCACAACATAAAGGCATGCAAACATGGTCAGGAGGTTCAGTTGTTGTTCAGACCAAATATCAGAATGAGTGAAGGAACGTGATCTAAGTGACTTCAACTGTGGAATGATTGTTGCTGCCAGATGGCGTGGCCTGAGTATTTCAGAAACTACTGATCTCCTGGGATTTTCACAGACAATAGTCTCTAGAGTTTACAGAGGACAGTTTGAAAAACCAAAAACATCCAGTGAGTGGCAGTTCTGTGGTGAAAACACTTAGGTAACAGGAGATGTCAGAGGAGAATGGTCAGACTGGTTCAAGCTGACAGGAAGGAAACAGTGACTGAAATAACCACACCTTACAACAGTGTTGTGCAGGAAAGCGTTTGTGAATGTACTATATATCAAACCTTGAAGTGGATGGGCTACAGCAGTAGAAAACTAAGAACATATAATTATTGGCCACTGTATTCGGTACAGTAGGTATCTAATAAAGTGGCCACTGAATGTATTACTCTATAAAGTTATTTTGGTACTTTGCTTATTAATAGAAAATTCATGCAAAGTTACATACAGATAAAGGCATTCTCATCAAGAGGAATTTAGTTAGTACATTGCTAGTTTGTTAGATGTGCTCATTCTATGTTCCACTTTAATTATTAATAACTGTTTGTAATAGTAATTTAAATAACTTATAAACATCAATGCATACTTATCATAGTTTCATCACATCAGGGTGTCTTACAAAAGAAATACTTTAATTTGCTTGGAAAAATAATGAATTTCAATGTATACTAACTATTCACTTCACTTGTGAATGAAGTATCCAAATCCAAATGTCAATTTGTTTTTGCTTTTCACTACCTGTTATTGTGTGGCTGACTATAACTGAAAGATTCCTTAGCTGATAATTATCTCTCATGAAGTGCTACCCGTTGGTTCAGCCCGGAGTATGTATCAACCAGCAGCTTACCACCTACTCACATCGTGATACAGTAAGTTATGGATTAAAGCCTCAAACTACCATGGCAACCAATAGCCAGCCACTGAGGGAGGCCCTGTGCAGCAGTGAGTAGTCAGTGCTTTGTTCTGAAAGGGTGGTTATTGATTTGAATTAATGCCAGCTTTCACTCAACAGAATTATACACAAAAAATTGTACTTTACATGTTTATCCAAACTTCTCTAATTTCGTAGACTGTCTGCTGGTAATGTTGTGAACTCAAACCTAAGAAAAATTCTGAGCACACTGCTATGATGAAATAAGTATCTTGGTGTGTTTACCAATAGAACAAGATATGTTGTATATCAGAAGTAAAAGTGGAAAATAGAGGAGTTTACTTGGAGGCAGGGAGCATCATATGGAGAAATAATTGGAATTAACATTTCAGGTTCATGAACTAAGCAGCCTGACATGGAAGTCCTAGGTAGAGACTCTGTCACACAGGCTAAAACACAAAAACTAGATAGCTTAGCCGGCCATGAACAGAAAATTGAGTTTACAATCATGAAGCGCAGCACAGCTGATAGTTGGTCTAAACATTGGTCCTTCCAATGATTCTATTTAAACATGGTAGGACCAGATTTCAGCTTTTATGGAGGACTTTCATGTTAGGCTCACAATACCACCAGAGGAAATGTGTTGTCAGTTATTGAAAGGTATAAATGATGATGGCATTAGATGTTGTTATATAAGGGCTACACATAAATAAATCTGTGGGGCATTAGTAACCAATGACCACAGGTATTAATGCTCGGGTCTTAGCCATTAACTATCTATACCAATGATTTGGATGTAAGAACAAAGAATCACATATGCCCCATTTGATAATAATAAAACATGATGGGTCTGCAAGAGTTAAGGAGTACACAAAGAGCCACAAAAGATATGGAAAAAATAATTGAGTGAGCTGGAAGTCGACATTTGAAGTATAATGTGGAAAAATGAGACATCGTCTGTTTTGAAAGAAGGAAAAGCAAATTATTGTTACTTGAATGGAGTGAGATTACCAAATGCGTTGGTACTAAGACGGTAATACATAAAATGTTAGCATACACATTCTGCAAATCATTAAAAATCTAATGGAACTTTGACCTTTATTGCACGTAAGGAGTGTAGAAGTAGGGAGACTTCAATGCAGCATGGGTACTAGATACAGTTTTTGGTCTCCATGTTTAAGGAATTGTCTACTTATATTGGAAGCAATGCTGAGAAGTTTTTCAAGGTTGGTTCCTGGTATGAAAGGTTTGGCACTTATCAGGTTGATCAGACTGAGCCCATACTCATTGGCATTTCAAATAATAAAGATAAAGAGATAATGATAAGGATTAGTTTGACTTGTCACTGTACCTCGAAACATACAGGAAAGTGCATCATTTGCATCCATTCAAATCAGCGAGGATTGTGCTGGGAGTAGACTGCATGTGTCTCCGCAGTTCCAGCACCAACAGCTTACTAACACTAGCCCATACATCTTTGGAATGTGGGAGGAAAGCAGAGGACACAAGGGAAACCCGCGTGATCACAGGGAGAAGGAGCAAACTCCTTACATAGAAGAGTGAGATCAAACCCCAACTGGTGATTGCTGATGCTGTAAAGCTATTTCACCAATCGCCAAACGGTACCATGCCACACCATAAGAGGAGATCTTGTTGTACTATTGTATTAGAATCTAAGGGAGATTGAGAGGATTGATGCTGAGAGGACATTCCCCCTTCTGGTGTATCTAACACTAAGGGGAATGTTTTAGAATAAGAAGTAGGATGCTAATGAGAAAGTCTTATATTTACTGTGCTGAATTATATTGGGTGAATTGAAATAAAGTTCAGAAGTATCCATTTATGATTCCATAAAGACACTTGCAAAAACATATTGATGACGAATTTATTGCAGAAATTAATATAGAGCCACTTGCTAACAGCGACAGCTAATGGTGATTTAAATCACCATGTTGCACATTCATCAGGTCAAGAATTAACTACAACACACAATTAAAAAGGTGTATGCAAAATCTAGTAAACAAAAAAACTGAGCCTGCACTTTCTTTATATAGTGGTATTTTTTTTCATAGTGGGGAAAAAATATAAAAATAATTTAAAAATACAGTGGGGAAAAAATATTGAGTGAATGCAGGCTGGTGGCACAGTGGTCAATCTTCACAAATGGACTGAGTTCGAGCGGCCACTCTCCTCCGTGCTGGCAGAAGCATGTTACTGAAATTCTGAGATTTATGTGGTTATTCAGCTGTAGCATATCTTGCTCTGTGTCAATTTTCTGTGCTTTCTTCCTTGTTGTCGATTGGCAGATTGGGGTTCAGGGTGGGCGATGTGTTGGATTTTGTCTGTGGGAGAGGGAGTTAAGGGGGTTTGATGCTTTTGTCATTGTTCTTTTTTGTGAGGGAGGGCATTGGAGGTTTGATGTTATTGTCACTTTTTTTGTGAAGGAGGGGTTTGAGGATTTGCGGTTTTCGATGTTCTACCTGCCATCTTCCATGTGGGCAATCTGTTGCTTTTTGTGTGAGGGAGGGTTTGGGGAGTTTGGGGTTTGCTAGTTTTGTTTCTTTTTTCCTTTTCATGCAGATGATGTCTTTTTTTTCAATGGCTCCTGTGTTTTTTTCTGTATTTCACAATCTGGAGAAGATGATTATCAGAGTTATATTGTAAACTGAACCTTTGACAATAAGATGAACCTCTGAAGTATGTAGTAAATTTGTATGTAAATAAGCCACATAAGCAAATAAGCTAACAATTTCATCATGGAAGTGAGGTTAACACGTGTGGCAGTTGTTAATAGTTTGTAATAAAACGTTCATAAATGTTCCAATAGTTGAATTGTCTCTGAGAAATTATAACAGATGTCTCCAAGAAAAATGGGTTCACAGACCACCCCCAAATACAGTTAACAATAACCAGGGTTTAGTCTTTAGCATGCACTGACTTGGTTAATCTGAGCTGCAGCAGCTATCATCTGGAGAAGAAGAAACTACTCTGCAATTTTTATGGCTAGCTGCTCATCAATGAATCCTGCTGAAAGGTATACATGTACTGATACTGGATATGAGCAGAACCCCAACTAGGGTGATTCATTACAAATATTGATCTGACAGACCAAATGGTTTGTTCTGTGCCAACAAATTCTATTGCAATCTCTGTCTCTCCTCACCATTCCTATCCCCAGCTTGATTGTATAGAGAATGCTACTCCTCACTTGAGCCTATTTATTTAGGACTGCCGTTTCATGCTGCCATCTATATAAATGCACAGCAGCAGAAGTCAGCACTCAACAAAAATTGGGTTATGAAATCAATTAAAATAAAGGCAACATGATGTATAACTGAAAAGATACCGAAAAGTTAAAGCTAAGAATCCATTAATCTCTTTCCACCTATGGCTTTAGGATTCCTGCATTGTTTGCTCTAGTTTTCAAGAAAGCAATTCCAAATCTATTGAAAACTAGTGTTTAAAGATTCCAGCAACAGCAGAATCTCTTGTGTTTATGAGCTACTTATTTTGCATTTTAAACATTTTTATGGTTTCCATGTTCGTGTGTAATTCATATCTGAACTAAAGGGAAGATAACAGAAAGACACAGTTGGGACTTCAGCATCTACAAAGAAGAATGCTTTTAAAGTCTCTACATTTCTGTTTTTCAGATCTCAGGACTGGAAGGAAAAATGAGCCTTTTAATAGGACTAACTAAAATTAAGAGGAATTCTGATTTTTGTTATTGGATATTAATTGATTTATGTGGGTTTATTTTAATTTTCTAAAAACTTGCTAAGAAACCAAATGCTGCAGAATGCCTGACAAGTGAAATATTATTTCAATATGTCAATGAACAAGCTCAGAAAATGTTGTACAAAGATAATTTTGAAGACTGTGGAGAAGAAAAGAAAGAAACTATAAAGGTGACAGCAGTGAATTTAGTGGTAGATGAGAGATGAAACAGGAAGAGGCATGTTGCTGTGAGATGTAATATTCAGAGAGTAGGTTTGTTTAACATTCTCTTACCAGATCCAACAAACCTAAAGTAGTTTCTATAAATGACTTTGGGATTGCAGGGTGTATACAGTCAAGAAATTGAATTTGCCCATCCGAGCAGGATGTATGCTTTCCCATTTCAGTGACAAGAGTTGATGATAGTGTTTTCCACAACACTCACTGTGGTTCTTTTACCTCAAACTCGAGGCTTCTACTTTTGATCCAAAACAGAGAATTGAGCACAACAGCCCAGTTTGATACTCCACTATTCTGCCAGTGACCCTGTCCTTTGGATGAAGTGTTAAATTAAGGTCCAATCTCCTCTTCAGCTGAATCTAAAAACATTCCATTGTGCTATTTTAAGGAGATGAGAAAAAATAGCTACAATTCACTTTTCAACACTTTTCCCCTTCCTTATTTTAAAGAGTGAAGTCTTTGCTCATGTTTACATTGAAAACAAAAAGAACAGTTGATCGTTGTGCTTTCTGCAACACGAGAGTGACCATAGCTGGGAAGTTCTCACTGTTTGTAATGTACTTTGAGATATTCGGAAATAATTTTTAAAACTATCATTTTCTCTTTCCTTGTTTCTTGTTTGATTTGCTCTACTCGTGGCCTAACATAATCCTAAAATTAACTACTTGAATATGAATCTTAATATTCTAATGCCATGGTTAAAATTAAGTACCATTTCTGATTTACGTATTTTTACTTATGCTTCTAAAAATTAATTTTTATGCACGTTCAGCATTAAAAAGCTTTAATTATCTTGGCTTTCTTCAAAATGTCTTCCTCTAATTCTGCAAATCAATGTTGTAGCACTTCTCTGAATATGTCCTACAGAGTGAATATTCCCAACAGATTAAACTGCAGTGTAATCAGAATCTTGGAGCTTCAGCATTAAGAATTTGATGACACTCAACCAGCTCCGATAGCTGAGTCACATCAACTACATATCAAATGTCAAATCCTGAAAGCAAGCTCTGTACTCAAAACCCCAAAACAACAGGTGATTCACAAGGAAAATTGTTCTCAGAATATTTAAAAGGCAATGTTCTGTCCAATTCATGGGAATTCTAGGCCACTCAAACTGATGAAGGAACGCTAGGGAAAGAATGGAGCACATGGAGACTAAGCATAAAATATTGTCGAAGAAGCTCACAACTTACAGAGAGAAATATCCAGCTCCCCTGTCAAATACTATTTGTCCCATCTTTAGGAAAGTTGACGTAACCTGCTTAGAATTCTTAAGACACCTCACAGCCCAGGAACGGAGGAGAAAGAAAGCATTGTCAACTATGATGAACTGCCTAAGAGAGCACAGTTGGGAGGTTTGATTGTTCTGTTGTCCAGTTACCACAAGCAAAAAGAATGTCTCTGCAAAGATGTGGCAGGATCTTTTGTTGATTGACAGAATTGAACCAGCATTAAAAAAAGATATTTTAAGCATGATGTCATTAAAATGACTTTCTGTCTTCTATAAGGTGATTTTTATGGTTTTCTAAACACTTACTGTTATAGGCTGGACTTCCAGAGCTATTCGGGGTGGCTGTAAGTTCTAAATTCGAATGTGAGACAAGGTGCAACATAGCGGTTAGTAGATAGAAGCAGACCTCTCCTGCTTTCCATTGGTTTATGTGTCACTGTGTGAACACTCTCAGTAGTCCTCTCACAAAGTACCAAACTGAGGTCTTCCAGATGCTGGATACAGCTAACAAAGGAGGCTGTCGGTAGAGATTCAAGTCCGTAGATTATTGAGTTGTATCTTGTGGCCCATATTTGCTTGAGTCCACCTGGTCACTTCCTACTTTGGAGGTCTTCCATTTAGAAATAGTTCTGCAGCTTCCCTATTTTACTGCAAAGTTACATACTCATAACATTCTATCAGTGACCAGGATACTTCAGTAACAACTGACCTAAAAACTTCCTATTTAATGTCCACAGCTGATTGTTTTTTTATGATGTTCAAAGGAATTAAAGGAATGGAAATTGGCAGCAAGTAGATTGAAGCAAAGATGAGACATGAGTCAAGAAATTACATGTTGCATATCTGCTTGTACTATTGTTCCACAGCCCTCTGTGATTTCCTTTCAACCCTTTTCTGTTGCGGTTTCTACTTTCCTTATTGATTGATCGTCTGATTGAGATACAAAGCAGAACAGGCGCTTCAGACCCTTTGAGCCACACTGCCCATCAATCCCCTGATTTAATCTTAGCTTAATACAATGACCTACCAACTGGTACATCTTTGGACTGTGGGAGGAAACCAGAGCACTTGGAGGAAACCCGTGCGGCCACGGGGAGAATGTATAAACTACGTACAGGCAGTAGCAGGAATTGAACCCAGGTCGCCAGTACTGTAAAGCGTTGTGCAAACCACTACACTACTGTTCTGTCACTACTAAATAGACTTTTGTTCTAATAAGTAGCAGTGGACAAAACAGTGACACCTCTGGTAGAACTGCTGCCTCGGCTCCAATGACCTATATTGAATGCACATTCTCTATGCTTTCTATGTAGATTTTCCTGTGAATATGTGTAGGTTTCCTCCATTGCAGACGTGGGGGTTGAATGGTTGGTTCATTGGACATGATACTGTGTGCCTAGTGTGTAGTAGAGTGTTAGAATCTGGGAGGGAAGTTCATGGGAATGTAGGATGATATGATACACTAAAGTTAATGGAAGGACATGATTGCTCTGTGTGCTGGAATAATCTCAGTGTCTCATCGTAAAGAGATTTAGAATATGGAAACATAGGCAGCTGAGATCCCACTTGGGCTTATCTCTACCACTTTGGCATTCTCTTCACTTGCTCTGTTTTAAGGGTATACCCTACAATACTCAGGGAATATGGATCACCATTATGTACATCGAGAATTTTTCTGAAGACAAGATTCGTTCCTGGAAGAGACCACCAGCGAGAAGATCCAAATTACCGTTGAGTAAATTTACCTTTTGAAATGTTCCCTTTTCAACCGTGATGGCATATTGGGAGTGTAAAAGTGCTGAATTACCCTGTTTTATTTTTTGCCTTCCAAGCCACACATCATTCTGACTTGCAAACACATTACCTTTTCTTCACTGTGCTGGGTCTAAAACCTAGAAATCTCTCCTTGATAGCACTGTGGGTATACCTTTTCCTCAGAGGCTGCAGAAGTTCAAAAAGTGGGTTACCATTACAGGTAATATGGATAGGTAAAATGCTGGCTCTGCCTGTGAAGGCTGGATCTCCTGAATGAATTCAAAGTAATATCTACAGTGCCTAAAAAAGTATTCACTACCCTCCCCTGAAAGTTTTCATGCTTTATTGTTTTACAACATTGAATCACAGTGGATTCGGGACTTCCGGGTCATCAAGGGAATGGCGGCGTAAGGAAAAGGTCTCTCGACAAAAAAGGAGGTAAACTGCCCCAAAATCGAATTTAGACAAATACTTAATATTGCATAACTATATTAATAAAAGGGGCAAGGATGATGTCTAAGAACAAGATTAAAAAGTCCGCTCCGAAGGCTGATAAACATAAAGAGACGCAGCAAGGCGACGGGCCTAGCTCCTCCACGGCGAGCCAGGACGGAGATAATGAGGGGGAATCGGTGACTCTGTCTTTGATTCTCGGAGAGATTCGCGAGTTCCAACAAGATAACAGCAAACAGCTGGAAGATATTAAAGGAGAAATAGTAAAAACTAACTCGCGGATAGATGAAGCCGAAGCGAGGATTGTTGGAATTGAAGAGAAGCTACAAAACGCAGAGGAGGTGATAGCAGAAATGCTGAAGCTGCAAGACCAGCTCCAGTGGAAACTAATAGATCAAGAAGGCCGCTCAAGAAGGGAAAATGTGAGGATTTACAGAGTTCCCGAAGGAACCGAAGGTAAACCCGGATTGATGATTCCCCTCGTGGAGAAGCTGCTTAGTGGGAACCTTGATATACCGGCCGCAAAAGACCTACAGATAGAAAGAGCTCACCGCGCGTTGGCACCAGAGCCTCTGGCAGGCACCCAGCCCAGATCGATTCTGGTCAGATTTCTCAGTTACAGAACGAAGGAAGAGGTGCTTAAAAGGGCATGGCAAAAGAAAGGTTTCATGTGGAGCAACTGTAAAATCAGTTTAGACCACGACTGCGCACCGGGGATTCTTGCCAGACGGAAGGAATATACGGAAACACGTAGAGTCCTGAAGGAAAACAACATCAGATTCCAGACCCTGTATCCAGCTCGGCTGAGAGTCTTTTACGACAAAGGGACAGAAACTTACGCTACGGTGGCGGAGGCAACGTTGGACCTGGCGGACCGGGGACTACCTATTAAAGTTATCATCCAACTGGAGTCGCTACTGGAGAGGATTCGGCAGAAGTCGTGGCAGTTAGTGGGGCGAGGACGCTCCACTCGAACCAGAGTGTCAAACTACAAGGAAAAGCTGCAAATATTCAGACGCGAATGTACAGAGAATACAGATTAATTAAGAGAAATGACTGAAAAGAGTAAATTGGACTTAAAGGTAAAATGAAAACTGGTAACTGAAAATAAACTAGGCGGAATAACTTGAATGATAGCAATTTGGTCGAGACATAAATAGGAGAAAATTCTCTATGATTATTCAGACTGCTGAGGGCCCTCTAACACAGGGTGAAAATAGAGATTATCCCTCTGAACTGAGGCGGGTCGGTGCTCAGGCCTCACTGTGGGAAGTCGGGAAAAATTTTCAAATGTTACACGTTCAAAAATGTCTAGGGTGTGGTTATATGTCTTGGTTTACTGTTGAGAAGGGATTGCTTACTGTTTGGTTAGAAAAGGAGAGTTTTTTTTTCTACTAGAGAAAAATGCAAACTGAATTGGTAAAAATAATTTCCTATAATGTTAATGGAGTTTTGAATCCAATTAAAAGAAATAAGATTATGTCTAAATTGAAAAAAGAGAGGGCACAAATAGCTTTCCTCCAGGAAACACATATGAGCCAATCTGAACATGGAAAATTAAAAAGAATGGGCTTTAAGCATGTATTTTATTCATCATATAAATTGAGTCACAAAAGAGGGGTAGCTACTTTAATATCAAGTACTCTTAATTATGAACATATTTCAGAGACTAAAGACAAAGAAGGACGGTTTGTAAAAATCACAGGAAGAATAGAAGGTACAGAAATAACATTGCTGAATGTTTATGCGCCTCCAGGTTGTGAATGGTCATTTTATAGACACATTTTTGACCTAATGGTCAGTTCTCAAGGGGTAGTAATTTGTGGAGGGGATTTTCTTTCTTTTTCAATCTTTTTATTAATTTCAAAATATAGAAACAAAACATAGCAATAATACAAATAATATGACATGTATTGTTACATTTAAAAAAAGAGTAATTGCAAATCCAAATAGTGGAAATCACCAAAACTCCCATACATGTAGAACTGATCACGGATAATATAAAGCAAAAAAAAAGGAAAAAGACAAAAAAAAGAAAAAAAAACCCATCCCAAAAGAAAAAAAAAAACAACTAAACTAAACTAAAAGACTTGGGCAAAACTAACAACTTAAAAATGGAAAAGAAGAAAACCTCAGCGTCGACGCCTCCATTCCCCTCCAACAACAGTACAGAGAAATAAAACCAGTTTGGAAATGATCAAATTACATCAAATGAAAATGCTGAATAAATGGCCTCCAAATTTTTTCAAACTTAATAGAAGGGTCATAAACTGCACTTCTAATTTTCTCCAAATTCAGACACACCATAGTTTGTGAAAACCAATGAAATACTGTAGGAGGGTTGATCTCTTTCCAATTCAACAAGATGGACCTTCTAGCTATTAAAGTAAGAAATGCAATCATCCTTCGTGACGAAGAGGTTAAATTATTTGAGTCTATCATTGGTAGTCCAAAGATAGCAGTAATTGGATGAGGTTGTAAGTCTATATTTAGGACCGTTGAAATAATAACAAAAGTATCTTTCCAATATTTCTCCAACAAGGGACATGACCAAAACAAGTGAGTTAAAGAAGCAAAGGAGGGGATTTTAATATTAGATTAAATCCTGTATTAGATTCTTCAAGAATAGTTACTCAGAATAAACCTCTGACTTGGAAAATGAATTCATTGATGCAGGAGTTGGGAATTATAGATGTCTGGAGGGAATTACACCCTACTAGTAAAGATTATACACATTACTCTTTCCCTCATTCAGCCTATTCAAGGATAGACTATTTCTTTATCTTTAATACAGATAGACTCAGGATAAAAAACTGTAATATTGCAACAATTGATCTGTTGGATCATAGCCCAGTCTCTATGTCTCTAATCCTGGAAAGGAAAATGAGGAAAACACTATGGAGGCTAAACTCACATACTCAATAACCCGAAAGTAATGGAGAGATTAAGGGGAGAAATCAAAGAATATCTAGACCTTAATGACACGGGAGAAACATCACCAGTGATCTTATGGGATACATTGAAAGCTGTCCTGAGAGGGAAAATTATTTCCATTACCACTCACATGAAAAAAATCAATGCACAAAAATTAGCAGACCTTCAAGGAGAATTAAAACAACTTCAAGTTGTAGATAGCAACAAAAGTAATTCAAATCGAAAACAGGAAATTAGGAAATTGCAAAGTGAAATTGACGATATTTATACATTGGAAACTCAAAGAAATTTTCTTTACCTGAGACAAAAGAATTATGAAGTAGGAGGTAAATCAGCTAGATTATTAGCATATAAATTACGAAAACAACAAGCAGACAATACAATTCATAAAATAAAGAATCCAAAGACAGAGCTTGTGGAGAGTACAATAGGGAAAATTCAAGAGAGTTTTGAAACATATTATCGAGAACTGTACTCCCAACCCCGGGCCCCCAATGAGCCCTATATAGACAGTGTATTGAATTTTTTAGATCTACCTAAACTTACAGATTTACAAAATGAAAGTTTATTAGGACCAGTAACTGTCAAAGAACTGAATGTGGCCATCTCTAGGTTAAAGGCTGGAAAGTCCCCGGGTTCTGATGGGTTTACCTCAGAGTGGTACAAGTCCCTGAAGACACAGTTAGCCCCATTACTACTTAACACCTTTAATTGGATCTTGCAGAGAGGAGAAACTCCACCTTCCTGGAGAGAAGCGATTATTTCAGTTATTCCTAAAGAGGGTAAAGATAAACTAGAATGTGGCAATTATCGGCCAATTAGTGTTCTTAATTTAGATTACAAACTATTTACATCTTTATTAGTGCGCAGATTGGAAAAGCCAATTAGACCAGACTGGATTTATTCAACAAAGACAAACACAGGACAACATAAGGAGAACTCTGCACATGTTAGAACAGGTTAATAAGAACGAGACAGAGACAATGGTAGTAGGATTGGACGCTGAGAAAGCTTTTGATTCGGTTAGTTGGGCATTCCTATACAGAGTGTTAGAAAGATTCGGCTCTCAAGAAAAGTTTATTAAAGTAATTCAGACTCTATATGACAGCCCTACAGCCTAAATTAAGATAAGTGGGGACCTCTCTGACTTCTTCATCTTAGAGAGAGGCACTAGACAGGGATGCCCAATTTCTCCTCTCCTTTTTGCGCTATATATTGAACCGATTGCCCAACTAATAAGACAGAGCAAAATCGTAAAAGGTATCAAGGTGGCAGGGATTGAACAGAAAGTGGCGTTATTCGCAGATGATGTTTTGGTCTATCTGAGTGAACCAGAAAAATCATTTATAGGATTGTTTACACTGTTGGATGACTTTAGGAAGATTTCAGGTTATAAAATAAATGTAAAGAAAACGCAGGTAATGTCCCTAAATTATACACCATCCAAAAAATTGCAGGATACATATGATTTTAAGTGGGAAGCTAAATCATTAAAATATTTAGGAATAACCCTACCGAAGGATCTTTCAACACTGTCACAGGTAAATTATGGGCCATTAATCTCAGAGATAAAAGCAGATATGCATAGATGGAATCTTATCCCCTTTTTAAGTTTAAATTCAAGGATAAATACTATAAAAATGAATATTCTTCCTCGGTTATTGTATCTTTTTCGTACTTTACCGGTGGAGGTGGATGATAATCAATTCAGGGAATGGGACAAATGGATTTCCCGCTTCATTTGGCAAGGAAAGAAACCTAGAATTCGATATAACACCTTACAGTTAGGGAAGGAAGGAGGAGGTATGGTTCTTCCTCGCCTGAGAAATTATTTTTATGCCTCACAGATAACCCCTCTGTTATATTGGTGTAATAGGGAATATAAGGCTAGATGGAAGGAAATAGAATTTGGATTAGTTGACAGTTTTCCTGTACAGGCCTCAATAGCTGACAAAGGATTGATGGCCCAGTTGGAAAAATTTAAAAACAGTTGGATAAATCTTATATTAAAAGTATGGCAGAAGGTGGTTAATTCATGTGGAATTAATAACATGTTAAAACTCTTTAGATGGTGTGCATATGATACCGAATTCCTTCCCAACAGAGGAGATAAAAGATTTGAGATATGGATAAAGAAAGGTCTTACAACCTTCCTCTCATTTATAGATAAAAGAGTATTACAAAGTTTCCAAATCCTGCAGCACAAACATGGCCTAGAACATAATGACTTTTTTAGGTACCTTCAAGTACGAAACTATGTTAACCAGAGTTGTAGATATACAGACCTATCAGCAGTAGAATTAGAATTTTTCAAGATTCTGAATTCGGCTTGCAGTTCAATACCTAGTAAATCAGTTGCTCGAGTATATAATGCACTCTCCCATGCTAAAAATGTAAATACACTGTATATTAAAGAGAAGTGGGAGAAAGAAGCGGGGTTGGTACTTTCAGAGGAGGCTTGGGGGAAAACCTGCAGCTTTCAATGGTCCTCGACTAATTCTTTGACTTGGAGAGAACATTGTCGGAAAAACATTATAAGATACTTCAAGACGTCATATCAGGAAAAATATAAAGATACAAACGTGACGTGTTGGAGAAGGTGCGGCTCCAAGGAGGCAAATCATTTTCATACTTTCTGGGATTGCCCTAAATTAAGTCTATATTGGGAAGGTATTCATAGAACATTAGTTAAGGTACTTAGGTCCCAGATACCTCTGAACTTTGAGACGCTCTATTTGGGGCATGTATTGTTTCTTGAACAGAAGGAAGATATAAAGTTGCTGCAGGCCCTCTTAGCTGCGAGTAAGAAATCAATCACTAGAAAGTGGCTAAATCGAATACCACCTACATTAGAAGATTGGCACGAAATTATCTTGGAAATATTTAAAATGGAAAAGTTGACTTATTCCCTGAGAATTCAAAAAGAAAAATTTTATCAAACCTGGGATAAATGGATTGAATATATAACCCCAATGCGAGCAGACTTTAGATGACTCTCCTAATGATTTATACTGCTCTTCTCATCAACACAGTAATATTGCTAACGTAAGCACCTCTAGTCTAAATGTCTTTTTTTTTGTTTTCTTTTGGAAAACAGAGAATTAACACAAGTAAAGGGAAAGATTTGGGAAAGGGATAAAAAATGAAAAAATTAAGTAAGTAAGTACATAGGGATTGGATAATTATGTCTGCGGGCAGGAGCAAGCATGAACAAATTAGGATGTTAAATTAAATTAAATTAAACACCTGCAATGGTTGTTACATAGGCTTATATACAACATTTTGGACCAGTGGAAGTGGTCCAGAAGAGTTATGTGGAAACTATTATTACCATTTTTCTTAACAACTAATACCATTACTTAGCCTAATAGATTAGAATTACCACAGTACATAATTATCTATTTAAGTGTCTAATTTCCTTTTATATCATCTCAATGTATACTTAAGAATGTATAAATATAGTTTTATACATATAAAAAAATGGAAAAGGTTATATGTGTGAAAAAAGTACATGATATTTGTGAGTTTCTTATCCAAATAAAAATAAAATTAAAAAAAAAATGAATCACAGTGGATTCAACTTGGCTTTTTTGACACTGATCAACAGAAGAGACTTTTTCGTGTTAAAGTGAAACCGATCTCTACAAAGTGATCTGAATTAATTACAAATACAACACACAAAATAATTGATTGCATAAGTATCCACCCCCCCCTTAATATGACACACCAAATCATCACTAGTATAGCCAAATGGTTTTAGAAGCCACATAATTAGTTAAATGGAGATTTGTTTCTGGAAACTTATGTGCAGTGAAGCTGTTCTAATTGATTGCAGTAAAAATACACCTGTATCTGGAAGGTACTGGTGAATCAGTATCCTGGCGAGTACTCACCATGAAGACAAAAGAACACTCCAAGCAACTCCGTGAAAAGGTTATTGAGAAGCACAAGTCAGGAGATGGATGCAAGTAAAGTCCCAGATCACTGCATATCTCTTGGAATACATTTAAGTCAATCATTATGAATGGAAAGAATATGGCACAGCTATAAATCTGCATAGAGCAGGCCATCCTCAAAAACTGAATGATGGTGAAAGAAGGGGACTTAGTGAGGGAGGTCACCAAGAGACCTATGACAACTCTGGAAGAGCTACAAGCTTCAGTGGCTAGATGGGAGAGAATGCACATACAATAACTGTTGCCCAGGTGCTTCACCAGTTGCAGGTTTATGGGAGAGTGGCAAAGAGAAAGCCACTGTTGAAAAAAAAAAACTCACATGAAATCACACCCAGAGCTTGCCAGGAGGAATGTGGGAGACTCTGAAGTCAGCTGGAAGAAGGTTCTAAGGCCTGATGAAACAAAAATTGTTTGGCCATCAGACTTAAATGCTGTGTTTGGCATAAGCCAAGCACTGCACATCATCAAAAACACACCACCCCTACAGCGAAGCATGTTGGTGGCTGCATCTTGCTGTGGAGATGCTTCAATGCAGCAGGCCCTCTAAGGCTTGTGAAGGTAGAGGATAAAATTAATGCAACAAAACACAGAGAAATCCTGCAGGAAAACCTGATCCCATTTGCAAGAGAGCTTTGGGAGAAGATTTGTTTTCCAGCAAGACAGTAATCCCAATCATAAAGCCAAAGCTACAGAGGAATGGCTTAAAAATAACAAAGTTAATGTCCTGGAATTGCCAAGTCAGAGTCCAGACCTCAATCCAATTGAGAATTTGTGGTTGGACTTGAAAAGGGCTGTTCACTCACAATCTCCAAGCAATCTGACAGAGCTTTAACTATTTTGTAAAGAAGAATGGGGAAAAATTGCAGTGTCCAGGTCTGGAAAGCTGATATGGACCTATCCACAGCGTCTCAAGGTTGTAATCGCTGCCAAAGTGCATCTACTAAATACTGACTTGAAGGGGGTGAATACTTATGCAATCTATTATTGTGTATTTTATATTTGTAATTAATTTAGATCACTTTGTGGAGCTCTATTTTCATTTTGACACAAGAGTCTTTTTTGGTCGATCAGTGTCAGAAAAAAGCCAAATTAAATCCGCTGTGGTTCAGTTTGTAAAGCAATAAAACAGAAAAACTTTCAAGGGGGGGGGGTGAATACTTTCTATAGGCACTTGTATTTTTACCAAGGTTAACTGCGGGAATATGTTTTATTTGTTAATGATACAGCACAGAGTAGGCCTTTCTGGCTCTTGAAGCCTTGTTGCCCCAGCAACCCTCAACAATCTGATTAACCCTAACCTAATCATGGGACAATTTACAATGACCAATTAACCTATCGGTACAACCTTCGACTGTGGGAAGGATCTGAAATAAAATCCACACATTCCATGCTAACCATGGCTAACCTGGTTTCTGCTGTTTTAATAGTAGTCTAATGAATAATAATTTGTTGTTGTTTGGATAAGTGGGGATGTCTAAACTTTAGAGGATTTGTGCCAAATATTTTGAATATTTATTAAGAGTAAACAAGGATGAATTTCTGCCCTGATCTCGCAGTTAATGCTTGTCAATGGCATATGGTAGTTTCTTATTAGAAATTAAGTGATCAACTGCAGTTTCCATCTTTGACTAAAATACTCTGTGAAGGATACACAGATTCTCATAAAATGCTTGTTCACTGTGCACAATGAGCCTTCATGCCTTCACATTCAACAGTTCTTTTCATCTTGCTCTTTTCGGTTTGTACTTTATTCATGCATTCTAACCTTGAATAGCTCGCGGAATTGTACAGGATTTAGTGAAATCTTTTTCTCCCATGCTTGGCAATTGACAATTATCTCAACTATTGTTATTAATCAATATAATATTACAAATAATTCTAAAAGAAGTTTGCGGTATCATTTTATCTCTTCTCAGATGTTCCCTAACTATTGAAAAAGTGAATAAAGGAATATAGAATATGTGGTTATATTTAATTGTTAAAACTGAAATTAAATTATTTATTAATGTTGATTATATGACTGATGTCTTGCAGTTACATTGAGATTTTGAAAAATCATTGTAGATAGATTAGCAACCTTGAAATTTTATCAACAATTATGCTCAATTCAATGTTTTCCTTTCCAATTTCATCTGCTGGCAAAAATGGATTTTAATCACAATAATCATAGCAAAGAAAGTCCAGCAGCGTCTCTACTTTCTGCAAAGGCTGAGGAAAGTCCAGCTCCTACCCCACCCCCCCCACCCCCCACCGGGTCGTATTGAGAGCATCCTGAGCAGCTGCTTCACTGCCTGGTTCAGAAATTGCACCATCTTGGATCGCAAGACCCTGCAGCAGATAGTGAGGTCAGTTGAGAAGATCATAGGGGTCTCTCTTCCCACTATTGCAGACAATTACACCACACACTGCATCCATAAAGCAAACAGCATTACGAAGGACCCCATGCACCCCTTATACAAATTCTTCTCCCTCCTGCCATCTGGCAAAAGGCACCGAAGCATTCGAGCTCTCACGACCAGACTATGTAACAGTTTCTTCCCCCAAGTCATCAGACTCCTCAGTACCCAGAGCCTGGACTGACACCAACCTACTGCCCTCTACTGTGCCTATCGTCTTGTTTATTATTTATTGTAATGCCTGCACTGTTTTGTGCACTTTATACAGTCCTGGATAGGTCTGTAGTCTAATGTAGTTTTTGTATTGTTTCATGTAGCACAAATGGTCCTGAAAAACATTGTCTCATTTTTACTCTGTACTGTACCAATAGTTATGGTCAAAATGACAATAAAAAGTGACTTGACTTGATATATTTGAATAATCCCTTGATTATTGGTGCATCACTTTGAGCTGAGAAAATGTCACGGGAGGTATTTAACACCAGTGAGTTAAATAATTTAAAGTAGTTGGTCAAAATGACCTCAATTTCTCAATATATAGGGCCAGATTATTCTGACTGATAAGCACTGCCCTGGCTGTTCATGACACAGCACACAGTTTGGCCATCTTGACTCCGGGCTTGAAATTCATCCATAAAATCTATCCATATCCCTTTCTACACATTCCACCATCATTACTGTGCTATTCTTTCATCTTTGTGTTATCACTTTAGATCATTTTCCACACTTTTCTTCTTTACCATTGTATTATTTTTCAAAATATCTTATTGGTTGAAAATACTTTCTCTTGATTATGCTTCAAAGATGCACTGCCAATTTTGTACATTAAGGGCCTGGAGATATGCAACTTATTAAATTATTAGCTCCTGAGGATCAGTGCAGGTTGAATCATTCAGATGCACAATGCAGAGTTTTTTTTTCTCTGGTTGCTTTACTACATGCCACTATCTTAATTGGTATAGTTGCAAATCTCAACGTACAGTTGAACCTTAATTATCTTTGTTCCTGTTACCCAGATTTCAATTACTGTGAAAAATTTTGCAAATAATGGGAGAGCGCTAACAAGTGTTGCTTTTTTTTCTTAATTTCTGCTCCCTGACCTCTCACAGCTTCTGGTCATCTGTCTTTGGCTGTGGTTGCCGAACTACTAGATTTGCCTTAAAGGTGGTTCCTTCCTTAACACCTGCATGCCTACCACACAACTTTGTTGGAGCTAATTGGAACAGCATTGTGTAGATCTTAATGTTAAAAACTGCAGGTATGAATTATTCTGTAAATCTGCCTCTGTTCCTGTGATGGAAAGGCAAAGTCCACAGTGATAGTTACTGCAAGGTCAGAATTCTGATACGGTAAATATAACCTATAATAGATATTGACTATAATCTTATGGGCTCTTGTTTTTTAAAACGATAATAAGGGCATAACTGCAAACTATCCAATTAAATTTAAATAATACAAAAGCGTTCAGAAACAGAACTAATAGCCACTTAGAAAGAATGGATTAATTAAAGCAAGCCAGTAAGTGTTTGTTAAGGACAATTCATGTTTAAATAATTTGCTATTAACATTTTTGATTTGGAGTTAATGAGGGAAATGCTGTTAACTTTGTGTACAGGGACTTCCAGAGAGCTTCTGAGCAGGTGTCAACTAAAAGTCTTACCAGCGGACTGAAACTCGTGGCATAAGCAGGATATTGATATCATGGATATGAAATTGATGAACTAACAGTATCTTATGCTGATTGGATGATTTTCAGACTAAGGGAAGGTAAATTATGGCATTTACCAAGGATCAATGTTGGAGTCATTGTTTTTTTTATTTATAATACCATCCAAGTGTTAAAGATTTTCCTTTAAAGATTAGATTTATTTGTCACATATATCCCAAAATACTGAAGCATGCAGTTAAGTGTGGCATTTGCGTAAATGAACAACACAGTCCAAAGACTGTGGTTGGCAGGTGTCACCATGCTTTCGAGGCCAACATAGCATGCCCATAACTTACCATCCCTAACCTGTAAATCTTTGGAATATGGGAGGAAGGCGGAGAACCCGGAGGAAACCCAAGCAGTAACAGCAAGAACATATAGACAACAACAGGAATCGAATCCTGATCAATGATCTCTGGCACTGTAACACAATTGCTTTAATTGTTACAGTATTGTGTCAACTACAGTTAGGCCTCTATTTCTAACTTTGATCATGAAGTGAAACGATAGTATTGTGAAATATGAAGAACATAGTGATCATTTGCAAAGCCACATAACCTACTCTGGATGTTGGATTTCAATGCTCATCAGCAAGGCAAGACTGTCTTGTTAACACCATTACTGACTAACCTGGCTACATTCTGAAAGTATAATCAACACACTTTGGCTTCTTAGGTTAGGAATAAAAAAAAGTTCAGATGCTGAACTTAACTGAATATCTTGAAGAAATAACTAGGTTGGTAGACAGGGAAATGCAGTATATGAGCATCCTGAAGACATTCACTAATTTTCAATCTGAGCTCAAACTTAGGGCTTGCTCAGACAAGTTATTGAACTGGTTAGGAAAAGATTTGGAGTTGAAGATGGAGAGAGCAGAGAAGTTCACATGAATAGAACCAGGGTGGTGGTGGAGGCATACACTTAAGGGTCTCTTAGATAAGCACATGAATGAAAGTAAAATGGAGGGCTTTATGAGCGGAAAGCATTAGTTCGACCTTAGAGGAGGTTAAAAGGTCAGTGCAACTTTGTGGGCCAAAGACCTGTACTGAGCTGTAGGGTTTTATGTTCTATAAAATGAAAGGAAGTAACTCCTTGGAGGATTTCTTGGAATGTATGCGCGATGGTTTTTTGAACCAACATGTCGAGGAACCAACTAGAGAGCAGGCTATTCTAGACTGGGTATTGAGCAATGAGGAAGGGTTAATTAGCAATCTTGTCGTGAGAGGCCCCTTGGGTAAAAGTGACCATAATATGGTGGAATTCTTCATTATGATGGAGAGTGACATAGTTAATTCAGAAACAAAGGTTCTGAACTTAAAGAAGGGTAACTTTGAAGGTATGAGACGTGAATTAGCTAAGATAGACAGGCAAATGACACTTAAAGGGTTGACGGTGGATATGCAATGGCAAGCATTTAAAGATCACATGGATGAACTACAACAATTGTTCATCCCAGTTTGGCAAAAAAATAAATCAAGGAAGGTAGTGCACCCGTGGCTGACAAGGGAAATTAGGGATAGTATAAATTCCAAAGAAGAAGCATACAAATTAGCCAGAAAAAGTGGCTCACCTGAGGACTGGGAGAAATTCAGAGTTCAGCAGAGGAGGACAAAGGGCTTAATTAGGAAGGGGAAAAAATATTATGAGAGAAAACTGGCAAAGAACATAAAAACTGACTGTAAAAGCTTTTATAGATATGTGAAAAGAAAAAGATTGGTTAAGACAAATGTAGGTCCCCTACAGACAGAAACAGGTGAATTGGTTATGGGGAGTAAGGACATGGCAGACCAATTGAATAATTACTTTGGTTCTGTCTTCAGTAAGGAGGACATAAATAATCTTCCAGAAATAGTAGGGGACAGAGGCTCCAGTGAGATGGAGGAACTGAGGGAAATACATGTTAGTAGGGAAGTGGTGTTAGGTAAATTGAAAGGATTAAAGGCAGATAAATCCCCAGGGCCAGATGGTCTGCATCTCAGAGTGCTTAAGGAAGTAGCCCAAGAAATAGTGGATGCATTAGTGATAATTTTTCAAAACTCTTTAGATTCTGGACTAGTTCCTGAGGATTGGAGGGTAGCTAATGTAACCCCACTTTTTAAAAAAGGAGGGAGAGAGAAACCAGGGAATTATAGACTGGTTAGCCTAACATCGGTGGTGGGGAAACTGCTAGAGTCAGTTATCAAAGATGTGATAACAGCACATTTGGAAAGCGGTGAAATCATCGGACAAAGTCAGCATGGATTTGTGAAAGGAAAATCATGTCTGACGAATCTCATAGAATTTTTTGAGGATGTAACTAGTAGAGTGGATAGGGGAGAACCAGTGGATGTGGTATATTTGGATTTTCAAAAGGCTTTTGACAAGGTCCCACACAGGAGATTAGTGTGCAAACTTAAAGCACACAGTATTGGGGGTAAGGTATTGATGTGGATAGAGAATTGGTTAGCAGACAGGAAGCAAAGAGTGGGAATAAACGGGACCTTTTCAGAATGGCAGGCAGTGACTAGTGGGGTACCGCAAGGCTCAGTGCTGGGACCCCAGTTGTTTACAATATATATTAATGACTAGGATGAGGGAATTAAATGCAGCATCTCCAAGTTTGCGGATGACACAAAGCTGAGCGGCAGTGTTAGCTGTGAGGAGGATGCTAAGAGGATGCAGGGTGACTTGGATAGGTTAGGTGAGTGGGCAAATTCATGGCAGATGCAATTTAATGTGGATAAATGTGAAGTTATCCACTTTGGTGGCAAAAACAGGAAAACAGATTATTACCTGAATGGTGGCCGATTAGGAAAAGGGGAGGTGCAACGAGACCTGGGTGTCATTATACACCAGTCATTGAAAGTGGGCATGCAGGTACAGCAGGTGCTGAAAAAGACGAATGGTATGCCGGCATTTATAGCAAGAGGAGTCGAGTACAGGAGCAGGGAAGTACTACTGCAGTTGTACAAGGCCTTGGTGAGACCACACCTGGAGTATTGTGTGCAGTTTTGGTCCCCTAATCTGAGGAAAGACTTCCTTGCCATAGAGGGAGTACAAAGAAGGTTCACCAGATTGGTTCCTGGGATGGCAGGACTTTCATATGATGAAAGACTAGATGAACTAGGCTTATACTCGTTGGAATTTAGAAGATTGAGGGGGGATCTGATTGAAACGTATAAAATCCTAAAGGGATTGGACAGGCTAGATGCAGGAAGATTGTTCCCGATGTTGGGGAAGTCCAGAACGAGGGGTCACAGTCTGAGGATAAAGGGGAAGCCTTTTAGGACCACGATTAGGAAAAATTTCTTCACACAGAGAGTGGTGAATCTGTGGAATTCTCTGCCACAGGAAACAGTTGAGGCCAGTTCATTGGCTATATTTAAGAGGGAGTTAGATATGGCCCTTGTGGCTAAAGGGATCAGGGGGTATGGAGGGAAGGCTGGTACAGGGTTCTGAGTTGGATGATCAGCCATGATAATACTGAATGGCGGTGCAGGCTCGAAGGGCTGAATGGCCTACTCCTGCACCTATTTTCTATGTTTCTATGTAACTAATGATCTGTAACTGTTCTCAAAGTTCAACCATTCACAATACTTTAATGCTCTGGATAACTCTAAAGACTATTCAGACATACACTCAGTGGCCGCTATAATAATTACACCTGTACTCCTGCTCGGTAATGCAAATATCTAATCAGCCAATCACATGGAAGAAGTTCAGTGCATAAAAATATGCTTAAAAACATGGTCAAGAAGTTCAATTGTTCTTCAGACCAAGCATCAGTATGGGGAAGAAATGTGACCCAAGTGACTTTGCCTTTGGAATAATTGTTGTGCCAGATGAGGTGGTTTGAGTATCTTAGAAAGTGCTGATCTCCTGGGATTTTCTGTATAACACTCTGTAGAGCAGGTGTTCCCATGACATGAAAAAGGTTGGGAACTGCTGCTCTAGAGTTTACAGAGAATGGTACAAAAAACAAAAAAAAATCATCCAGCAAGCTGCACTTCTGAGTGCAAAATTGTCTTCTTAATGAGAGGTTAGAGGAGAATGACCAGATAGGTTCAAGCAGAAAGAAGGGGACCGTAACTCAAATAACCATGTATTGCAACAGTGGTGTTTGGGTATGCAGAAGAGCGTCTCTGAACACACACTGACTCTTGAAGTGGACGGGCTGCAGCGGCAGATCACCACACCAGCTTCGACAACTCCACCTAATAAAGCGGCCAATGAATGTATATCTATGTTTGATGCGAATGTTCAAAAGAGTGAAAATATAATGTAAAAGTCCAGGCAATTCAGTGAGTACAGCAGTGGCAAATGGGTTCCAAAATAATTCTATGCAATCTCAAGTTTTTGTTTCCAACTCCTGAGATGAATGATAGGAAATTGTGAGAAGTAAAATCCAAAGAGGAGCAGAGTTCTTTTTAAACAGTAATAGTCAGGTGCAAAGCATATTTAAAATCTTTTATGTAGTAGAGGTCTAGACTGTAGAACGATTATACTCCAATACAAAACCCTGGTTAGATGACGTCGAGCCAATCACATACCGATCTGAGCAAGCCTTAGAAGTTGAAATCTGAAATAAATTAAAACATGCCATATGTTTTCAAGAGGTCAGACAGCACCCACAGAGGGAAACAGAATTAATTTTTGAGACCAATGGAGTGTAACACTCAGCTATATCGCCTCGTATTTATCTGGGGGAAACCCTGTCCGCCGCCCAACCTTGTCTCCCGGTTATGTCGGTTGCTGTGCAATGCTACCTGATTCGGCCTCAAACATCAATCATCAGCCAGCACACAATGTACATTTTACAAATTACGTTTCATAAATCTTACTAGGACTATGAGATTAATAGAGATACAATACAAAAGGAAATGAAAAAGGAGCCAGACTGATCAAAGTTCAATTTCTTCATGCGCACAGTTGGAGCTCGGGACCTTCTTTCTTCACCCTGTGATCCACTCCAATCCCCTCGACTCGCAGCTCAGGACCACCCAGAGTGATCGACCAGAGAGCTCCCAACACGTCCGTCTTCCTCCCGGTCTATCCTCCAACTCCCCGTCGTTCTCCCGGTCTCTCCTCCAACTCCCCGCCAGAACCCCCGTTAACTCCCAGCACGTCCGTCTTACTCCTGGTCTCTCCTCCAACTCCCCGCCAAAAGCCCCTGGTTCCCAGTCAGATGATTGTCCTCATGGTCTCTCCTCCAACTCCCCGCCAAAACCTCTGTTTCCCAGCCATATGAGACAGCATATCACCCCAAAAGAGAATAACATGAACACCCATTGGTTCATTCTTTCTCTTATCAATAATATAACCCAAACAAACTGCAGTGAGAGAACCTTCTCAGCATTTAACATAACAAAGAAGCCATTTTGATTACATACGCAGTAACATAAAAGAAGAAACCCCTTATAGGAGTCAAACTGATGTGAAGCTTTAACTTTGTTTCGTTTTTTCCGCCTCATATCGTCAGTGGTTCCAACACCTGCTATTCCATTAAAAGGTGATTCTTGGTGAAGAAATGCAGAACTATATTAGCAGAGTCATGAAAAGTCCAGAAATAAAAAGAGAATTAACTTAAACTAAGGTCACAGATCCCTGAATGTTGGTGTCTGTTTTATTTCATCGTTTGTTAAGACTTTTAACAGAATTGGTGTGTAAGCAGAGAATTTCATTTTCCTTGTTGTGGTTAATGAGAAGCACACGAAACTTTAAAAAAAAAACAAAGCTATTCTATTCAGGAACTAAGTCAGGGAACACTATCTTCCACAAGTTGTAAAACTTGCACAAAAATAACAATATTTGCTGTTGTGATTAATTCAAATCTGAAGTAACAATCTGCTGGAAAGAACACAGTGGGTCAACAACCATCTATAGGAGGAAAGGAACTGTTGACATTTTGGTTTGAAAATTTTCAGGGTTTTGAACTAAAATGTTGACCGTTTCTTACAACCATGGATGATACTACTTCCATTGAGTTCCTCTGGCATATTACCTGTTGCTCCAGATTTCAGCATTTGCAGTCTCTCATGTCTCCATTAAATCTGAAGCCTTTTGTGCATCAGAATTCAGAAAGGCATGGAACCAAGCAAGATGGGTGAAGTTAACATGGAAAGCAGCACGATACAATTGAATGCGATCAAGAAATATGAATGGCCTTCCTCTGTTTTGTACTGCTTTGAAAACAGTGGTGATCAGATACAAGTTAATTTTCCCAGTAAAAACATACAAGACTAAAACCTTCAGATAGATAGATAGATACTTTATAGATCCCAAAGGAAATTACACTGTCACTGTAGCTTTACAAGTGCACAGATATAGAAATACCAGAAGGGAAGTAAGAAAGAATAAAAAAGTAAGTTACCTCAAACAATCTAACAGAAAGGGGTCATCACTTCCCAGCTAAAGGTTGACTCATTATAGAGCCTAATGGCCGAGGATAAGAATGACCTTGTATAGTGCTCTTTGGAGCATCACAGTTGTCTTAGTCTATTACTAAGTGTGAGATGAAATTCAGAGAACCGGAGAGTAGATCTGATGGCTCCTTTGAACATGAACATTCTGTTTCAACTTGAAAAATATGCCAACTTATATAATTCATTTGAATCCATGGTAAACAAGAGCTGGTAACTATACATATTCAGCTGATAAACTAAGCAGAGGATTCAGTGGACACAAGTGGTACCAAAACAGTTGTAAAATAAATGTCATGTTGTAAATAGGAGGAAGGCAATGAGAGACAAGTATATTATTTTTAATACATTGTGATGAATATCAAAATTATGTTCTGGGATGTGAGGACAGAATAAGTAGCTTGCAATGTTAATAAAAAGCCTAAAATAAATCTGGACTATGACATTTATTATTTAGAGAATAATTAGTTTGTAAAAAGATGTACCGTACAATCTTCTGTCAAGAGAGCCAGGTGTCATCCGGAGAGACCCTGTGATGATAATGTTTGTTAAATACCAAAGATCAAGTGAAAACTTGGTATTCCTGGAGTTAATTGCTTAAACAGGACACTAAAATGAATGCCAAGAGTTTGTTAGCTTATTTTTTTGAAGAACTAATAGTTCTCCACTTCATCCTGCAACAAAGCCTGAATTATGGTCTGGGATATGCAAGGGTAACTATTGCTGAAAAAATTATTCACCATCAGGGAATCTGTGCAAAAGAAGTTGCATATTCTGATGTCTGCATGTGTGCAGTTAAATGCAGAAATCCAGAAATTGCTTTCAGCAATACTCTTTTCCTCCACAGGCTGAAGTGTTGCAAACTTTGGAAATTCAATTAATGTAGAATTAGTGCTTTGACAAAAGCTTCAACTTCTTACGCAATTTCTCTGTTTAAAAACAAGTTGTACGTATTGACTTGTTGAATGAAGTGCTACTGAGCATTTAACAGTAAATCAATTACTGCTGAATAACATCACTGTACCTAGGAAAACTAATTATATGTGTATAGATTGTCATTCTTTCTGACTAATATTTGCCTGTTCAATGGTTTTACAATTCAAAAACAAATCAAATTATTTGATACTTTGATTGCTGACTAAATCAATCCTGGTTATTTTTAAAAAATAGCTATTTTCCCTTCTTTATTTACCGTCAATGGGAATTCTGTTTGATTGCTCAGCCTGCTTGATGACCTCACTCTTTCTGGATTTCACAGATTGATTGCAGAGAGAGTGTTTAATTGCAAATCTCTTTGCAAAAGGAGATTTTGTGCCACACAGCCCATTTTCTATGACAGGTTCTTTCTGTTGTGCAGGTTGCTAATTATCTTGAGGAGTAAACCTGGGCCTATGAGGGTGGCAGTGTAATTGGAAGTAATCGAGAAATGCTCACATAAGCACACTATTCGCTAATGACTAGATAATCCACACCAGGTACATCATTTTCAGAATAAGCTTAACATTGGATCAATTAAGTCTTCTCACTAAATCATTTTCTGAAAAATTAAATTGAATAAAAATTAGATATTAGATATTTTCATTTATGAACCTGAAATTTGAAATAAAGTAAAAACAAAAAAAGAGGAAAAGCAAAATTCATAGGCAAAACTTTAGCAAATTATTATTGTTCCTTTATGAAAATGAATTCAATAATTTACTTATAATTGATTATGATTTCAACTGCTTGTAGTGCCCCAAGTATTAAAAGATGATAATTAAAAATTAATGATAAATTAGAGCAATTCTGCTCTCAATAAAATTATGAATCTCCTCATCTGCCCACAAAGGTTATTAACAATGACTAATGAATACCATCATATCTAAATTATGCATTGGATGTCTTCCGAGCAGTCAAAGAGTAGTTAATGAAAGGTTGATTTATCTGGATGAAACATTAATTTGACATTTTTTCTGATAGTTACAATGCTGAACTTTGTTCTTGGATACAAAAAGTGTAATTATAAAAGCCTCATGACAGAGAAATAAGCATCATTTAAGAAGCAGCTAAACCATAGTAGAAGTAATGGTTACCACTTATCAATGTAGTATCAAGTTTAACAACAATGAGAAACATTGGCTTAAGGCTCAAGATCTATTTAAAACTCTTCAACTTGAAAAAATGCAAACCTTAAAAAAGAACTGATTGATTTGAATGGATGAATGTTTTTCATTGGAAAATCAGATTGAAATTTGTAGAGAAATAAAGTACAGTAATATTCGAGAACTTGCCAGTGTTGCCTGTCTGTGGATTAATTTTTCTTCTTCAGTTCTTTTTTTAACATTATTTAAAATATTGATAAATTTTATGCTCTTCTAACAACCCAATATTTGTTTAAATAATTTCATATCTGGATCTTTCTGGGTAGCCCTATTCTGGATTTTGTCCTTACAGTGTAAAATGGAAGTGTCTAGTGTCAGATACTCCTGTGATGAAGCAGAATGTAATCTAGATTTTGTTTGCATCTGTGAATCAATTAAGCTTGCTACTGATTTTAAAGAAATTACATTAAAAAGCCTTACAGCATTGACTCTTTGTTGGTGTTGTGAGGTAATGTAATTGGTGTACATAATTCACAACCACATTGAGTTGGGGTTCATTTTAAGAGGCTGGTCTAACATGATGATGTAATTAAGTAAAAGGCTTTCAGTGTGCTTTGTGTTCAGGTTTTGGAGTTCAATAAATGTGTTGTTACAGTTTTTTTTCTTAAATTTCAAACGCCTCACATCATTTTATTTATGAAAGTTTACAGTGTCCTTCATCATGTCAAAGTGAGCCCTTCTGTCTACCAGCTATTATGTCATCAAGCAGAAAACAGCAAATATGAAAAGAAATATTTGAATTAATATTTAAACTTTGTACAAAACTTTAAGTGCAAATGGCTAAAGTGAAAGTTGAAATGGAATCAATACAGTAGCTGAAATAACAAACAAAAAATAAATTACAATTTAAGTACTTACAGTACCTTAAATAATTAAAATTCATTCACAAAATTATTTCTGGGAGACTAGCAAGTTTCCTAAGCAGTAATAATAGCTTAGTATGTCATTAAAAATTCATTTGACTTCATGCAATGAAGAGTTAATATTTACAAGATTTTTATGTGGACCAGATAGTAAGTCTTTGAATTTATCATCACTGCCCCAATTAGAATGGAGATGCTGTGAGAAAATCAAGCACTTGAGGAGTCTGAGTCATTCACAACAACTTTACGATTGTTTTATTAAATCTTAAAGAATGTGTCTTTTTCAGTCGCACAGTACAACATAACAGCCCCTTCGGGCCTACCAGATTTGCGCGAACCATTCCAACTGTCTGTACATAATCCAAATCACTCAATTCCCTGCCTGTTCATGTGCCTATTGAAATGTTTTTTAAATGTTGCTTCCCTCCCCTGGCAGCGTGTTCCAGGCACTGATCACTTTCTATGTGGGGAAAATAAAACTTGCCTTACACAACTCCTCTAAATTCTTTCCCTCTACTTTAAACATTTGCATTCTGTTTTACAGTTCAGTCCTGGGGAAAAGACTATGTATTCTATCTATGCCTCTCAAAATTTGATATAACTTTTAAGGTTTTTCCTCTGAGATCTCAGGATAATAGTGTCAACTGCGCCTATTTTAGTTATTAGGCATAGGAGCAGAATTAGGCCATATAGCCCATAGAATCTGCTCTGCCATTCCATTATGGCTGATTTATTATCAATCTGAACCCTATTCTCCTGCCTTCTCCATGTAACCTTTGATGCCATTACTAATCAAGAGCCCATCAATTATTGCTTTAAATATATCCAATGACTTGGCCTCCACTGCCACACGTGGCAACGATTCCCACAGATTCGCTACTCTCTGGCTAAAGGAATGTATCCTAATCTCTGTATTAAATGGATGTCCCTCTATTCAGAGTCTGTGGGCTCTGGTCCTAGACTCACCCGCTATAGGAAATGTCCTCTCTGCATTCAGTCCATCTTGGTCTTTCAACATTCGATAGGTTTCAATGAGATTCCCCCTTCAATCTTCTGAATTCCAGTGAATACAGGCTCAAAGCCATCAATCACTCCTCATATGTTTCATTCCTTCAATCATTCTTCTGTATCCCCTCTGGATCCTCTTCATTGCTAGCACATCTTTCCCGAGATAACTGTTCAGAATACTCCAAGTGTATTGTGACCTTCAAAGGCCTCAGCATTACATACTTGCTCTTACATTAAGCTTGAAATGAATGCTAACATTACATTTGCCTTCTTTACCACCTACTCAAATTGCAAGTTAACCTTTATGGAATTCAGCACAAGGATTCCCAAGTTCCTTTGCACCTCTGATTTTGAATTTTCTTCCCATTTAGAAAATAGTCTATGCCTTTGTTCTTTCCACCAAAGTGCATGACCATACACATCCCTAAACTCCATTCTATCTGCTACTTTTTTGTCCATTCTCCCAATCTGCCTCAGTCTTTCTGCAGACTCCCTGCTTCCTCAACACTACCCGACCCTCCACCTAGCTTTGTATTGTCTGCAAACTTGGCCACAAAGCCATCAATTCCAACATCAACATCATTACAATATAATGTGAAAAGAAGTGCTTCCAACATGAATCCTCCATTACACAATGAGTCACCAGCAGCCAGCCAGAAAAGGCCCCCTTTATTCCCAATCTTTGCCTCCTGCCAATTAGCCAATCTTCTATCCATGCTAGTATCTTCCTTGTAATAACATGGGCTCTTATCTTGTTAAGCACCCTCTTGTGCTGCATCTTGCCAAAGGTCTTCTTGAAAATCCAAGTAAATTACATCCACTGACACTCCTTTGTCTCTTCCGCTTGTCACTTCTCAAAGAATTCCAAAGGATTTGCCAACAAGATTTCCCTTTAAGAAACCATGCTGACTTTGGCCCATTTTATCATGTGCCTCCAAGTACCTTGAAACCTCATCTTTAATAATAGACTCCAGTTGGCCTGTCTTCCCAGAGTTCCTGATCTTCCCAACCACTGAAGACACTGGTCTATATATATTTTTTCTGCCTCGTTCCCTTTTTAAAGAGTGGAATGATATTTGCAATTTTCTAGTCTTCCATAACCATCCCAGAATCTAGTGATTCTTTAAAGATAACTACTAATGCCTCTGTGATCTCTTCAGCTACCTCTTTCAGAACTCTTAGTTGTGGTCCATTTGGTCCAGGTGACTTATCTACCTTCAGACTTTTTTGGCTTCCCAAACGCCTTATTTTTAGTAATAGCAACCACACTCACTTCAGCCCCATGACACTCTCAAATTTCTGACCTATTTCTAGTGTCCTTCACAGTGAAGACTGATGTAAAATACTTAATTGAAGCTGTCCGCCATTTTGTTGTCCCCCAGTGCTACCTCTCCAGCATCATTTTCCGATGGTCCAATATCCACTCTCATCTCTCTTTTACTTTTTATTTAAAAGAAAAATCTTTTTGTATCCTATTTTATATTATTGGTTAGCTTAACTTTGTTTCATCTTTTCTCTCCTTATTCCTTTTTAGTTGCCTTCTGTTGGTATTCAAAATGATCCCAATCCTCTGACTTGACTTTAATTTTTGCTATATTATATGCTCTCTCTATTGCTTTTATGCTGTCTTTGACTTCCCATGTCAGCCAATATCCTCCTGTTAGAATACTTAACTTTTGCCCTTTATCTATCCTGCCCCTTCCAAATTGCCTCTAGAAATTCCAACCATTGCTGTTTTGCCTTCATCCCTGCCAGTGTCCCCTTCCAATTAACTTTGGTCAGCTGCTCTCTCATACCTCTGTAATTCCCTTTACTCCACTGTAATACTGATACATCTAAGTTGAGCCTCTCTCAAACTGCAGGGTGAATTTTATCATATAATGAGCATTGTTTCCTAAAGGTTCCTAATCAAATCTGGTTCATTACACTACAACCAATCCAGAATTGCCGTTTTATTAGTGGGTTCAACTTCAAGCTGCTCTAAAAAACCATCTCGTGGGCACGCTTACAATTTCCTTCTCAAGGGTTCCAGCACCAACCTGGTTTTCCCAATCTACCTGCATATTGAAATCCCCCATGACAATCATAACAGTCCCCCTTTTGCATGCCTTTTCTGTCTCTTGTAGTAATTTGTACCCAAAATCCTGTCTACTGTTCAGACACCTGTGTAAACCTCCAATCAGGGTATTTTTACCCTTGCAGTTTCTTAACACCATCCCTTTAGAAATGAGATGAGAGGGAATTTCTTCAGCTAGAGGTTGGTGAATTTGTGGAATTCACTACCACAGAGGGCTGTGGAGGCTAGCTCATTGGATGTATTTAGGGTAAATATTGGTTATTCTTGAATGTTAAGGGTTACAAGGGGAAAATGAGTTAGGGAAACAGAAATCAGCCATGATTGACTAGATGGGGTGAATGCCCTAATTATGCACATATATCTTATGGTTTAATGGAAATAAAGGGAAGGAGGCTGGAATTGAGTAGATTCCTCTGCTGAGAGCTAAGTTGGACAAAACACTGGTAAAATATCAATCTAAATATGATTTGAAAATCTAATGAAAATACTAATAAAAATATTTTCTAACGTACTTTATAGTTCTATTTTGCAGAAAAGTTTAAATGGCTGAATTATTAAAGAGGAAAATGCAATTGTCATGATGAGTGTCGTTGTTATCTTCAATGTAGTTAACATAAATAACTTCAATGGTAGGGTTTGTATCCATATGGCATAGAGACAAGACATTCTGTATTGTGTTATGACTCCAAGTTTACAGTGCATACAGCTGAAGCATTTCTTACTAATGCAGGTCAGGGTTATCTTGCTTTACCAAGATTACGAAGTGTTGAACTAAATTAAATAGCAATGTAAATGGGTTAAAAGATCTTTAATACTTCCTTCTACAAAAATTATCGCTTTGACGACTTAATATTTTAGTTTAAATCATTTTTGTTCACTAAAGTGGCAAAATATAATTACTTCTTATAACAGCAAGTTAAATTGGCTCAGGCAACTACTTCCCATAATACTGGGAATTTTGTTTCTTTTTGTTCAACTAATTGCTGCAGTATTATTATCAGTAACAATGAACACAAATTGATTATCATTTACTACGTCATCCTACAAATTGGTATTAAAATTATAAACTGATGGAGAACAACACGCATAAAGAATCAGAATCAGGTTTAATATCACCGGCATGACGTGGAATTTGTTAACTTTGCAGCAGCAATACAATGCAATACATAATAATAGAGAAAAAAAACTGAATTACAGTAAATACACACACACACACACACACACACACACACACACACACACACGAGTTTACAACTCTCTGCAGCTTACTTTGATCCTGTGCAGTACCCCAATACCAGACATTGATGTGGCAAGTTAGAATTCTCTCTACAGTATATCTGTAGAAATTTGTAAGTGTTTCTCAACGAGAGAAATCTCTGCTGGTATTTTGCAAATAACCATTTTTTTTCATTTACTAAGGAAAAAACATAAAACATAACCAACTCAGGGGCCAAGATATCCTTCTGCATGGGAAACCTTGTTAAAATTGTAGTTGTTCAGAAGACCAAGTCGGGTTTGTTTCTGTAGCTCCCTTTATAAAATTTCATTTCACACAAAGCCCATGCTTAGATAGGATTTCAAAGAAAAAATACACTACTTGGGCCCTCAAGTCTTCTTTGATTTTTAATAAGTTTGTAGCTGATCTGACTGTAACCTTATCTCTGCATTTCGCTTCATTTACAATAACCTCTCATCTACTTGCTCGTCCAGTTTCTCTCAATTAAAAATGCTGGAATTTCTCAGCAGGTCTGGAAGTATCTATTGAAGGAGAAATATGGCTACTTTAGGTTGCAGAGAAGATGGGAAGACAAATGGTCAGGACATTGGAAATCTCTGATAGTGGCAGTTAGAGACAAAGGAGTGTCAGTTGTAGGGCTGTTGGACATGCCAGTTGGCCAGACTGTTGCAATGGAGAGGGGATAAAAGGCAGTATTACTGATTTATGATTTATACCAGAAGTGGCTGGTACTGACACAGACAATGAAAACAAGTTAACTGAAGTTGGAGAAACAGGCTAGCGAATTAAAAACTAAGACATTCAGAGCCCTCTGCATGCCAGAGCTCTGCAGTATCTCAACATTTACATAATTTTTTTTTTCCTTTTTCATTCCAAAATAGACAATACCATATTTTCCAGCATTATGCTCCATTTTCCAGATTTAACGCATGCATTGACATCTCCTGTTCTTGCAGCCTTATTGTGAAGTACATGCAGGAAATCACAAAGTTTGCAGGTTGTAGAAGAAGGAGGTGTTGAGATAGAGATAACTTTGTAAGTGGTGGAGTTGCTGTGGGTCTTGTTTGCAGGTGGAATCACAACCTTTTGAGTGGAGGCATTGGATAAGGGAGTTAAAAGATCTGAAACAAAAATAATTGTTAAAACTATTATGTGGTCAGGGCGGGGGGGAAGGGAAATGTATTGCTGTCTACTACAGATATGTCCTTAGTTTAAAAGGCACCAATATGGATGCTTTTGCAAGCTCAAATTAAAAGCAAGGGTAGGGGAGATACATAAAAGTTATGATAATAAGATAGAGAATAGAACCTGTACTTTAAAATTTTGCTGTAGACATAATTATTACTACAAGTTACTGTGGTAGCATAGCGGTTAATGTGACACTATTACGGCTTGGGGCATCAGAGTTCAGAATTCAATTTTGGTGTCATTTGTAAGGAGTCTATAACATCCTCCCTATGGAATGTGTGGGCTTTCCCCATGTTCTCTGGTTTCCTCCCACAGTCCAAAGACCTACCTGGTGGATTAATTGGTCATTGTAAATTATCCCGTGATTAGGTTGGCGTTAAATTGGGTTGCTGGGGCAGTGTGGCTTTAAAGGCAGGAAGAGCCCTATTCCATATGAAATCACTAAATAAAAATAAATTTGATAGCGTCTGAATTATGGAGTACTTATTTTCCCTGTGAAAATTTAAGTTGCAAATCACAGGGCAAGAATAAACATGCAGTCATAAGACTGCTGATTAAAAACTAATTTTTTTCTGTATTTCCCACACTATTCAGTCATCTAACATCTGAACTCACTCTTTATGTTTACCTCTTTAAGTTTGAGATCATAATTCCAATTCATTGAGTTAGTGGACATCTTGCTTGTTCAGCATTCATTTGAAAAGGCAAGACTCTGAAACAGGTATCCTATTTAAGAATCTGGCTAGAAGAAGGCAATGCAAACCACTTCTGTAGAAAAATTTGCCAAGAACACTCATGGGAACATGAGCCTTCGTCATATGACAAGGCACATAATGATGATGATGATGATGATGATACTGGTACGCTGAAGAAGAAAGCAATTTATTTATGACTCAAAGTACCACATTCAGAGAAGGATTACCTCTGCTTATTTTCCCATCAGTAGAAGTTGAAGAGAGGTTTTCCAGGTACAGTGGCAAGGACTAGTTTTTGAAATACTGCTGCGATATTAGATCAAGGTTGTCCAGCCAAAGAGAAATCTATCTTGGCAGTCAAGACAGATATAAGGATTCTATTTTGGATCAGAGTACGTAGCATGGACTGATATAAGGATAAGGTTGGAGGATATTAAATGCCATTGACATTTAGAAAGTTGATTCTGTACTGTTATGAACTCAGATTTTCACTTCTACAGATCATGTTACTTTTCTGTGGTCAGCGATGTCAGAATGTAGGCTGTGTACTCTGAAACTGAAGGTTTGGGGTTCAAGACCCATGTAAAGAGCAAATGAATCCAGGTGGTCACTTCAGCAGAGAACTGCGGCAAACTGCTCTATCAGAGGAGCTATCCTTGTGATTATAAATTTAACTCCTGTGATTTGGAACTAATAGAAGCAAATACCCATGATGCTTAAAATGCTAACAACAGGAATTCTGCAGATGCTGGAAATTCAAGCACACACATAAAAGTTGCTGGTGAACGCAGCAGGCCAGGCAGCATCTCTAGGTAGAGGTACAGTCAACGTTTCAGGCCGAGACCCTTCGTCAGGACCAACTGAAGGAAGAGTTAGTAAGAGATTTTCTTTTACATAGGTAAGAAGGGATTGAACAAGGGGGGATAAAACCGTGTCGAGGTATGCAGAAACGAGTTCGGTGGGGCAGGAACAAGCTGAGACAATAGGTCTGCCAGGACAGGCAGTTTTGTGGATCTTGGGTAGGAGGTAGAAACAGGAAGTGCGAGGTGCGGGAACTATAAGGTTGGTAGCAGTGGATGGGAGATCTCCTAAGCGGATAAAGTCGGTGATGGTGTGGGAGACAATGGCCTGGTGCTCCTTAGTGGGGTCACGATCGAGGGGTAAATAAAAGGAGGTATCCGTGAGTTGTCACTATGCCTCGGCAAGGTAGAGGTCAGTACGCCAGACTACAACAGCACCCCTTTATCGGCGAGTTTAATAATAAGGTTAGGATTAGTGCGGAGGGAGTGGAGAGCAGAGTGTTCCGAAGGAGTAAGGTTGGAATGGGAACAAGGTGTGGTGAAGTCGAGACGGTTGATGTCCCGTCGGCAGTTAGCGATAAAGAGATCCAGAGCAGGCAGAAGACCAGAGCGGGGTGTCCATGAAGAAGAGGATGGTTGAAGACGGGAGAAGGGGTCATCGGTGGGGGTGGAAGAATCCTTGCCGAAGAAGTAGGCTCGGAGACGGAGACAGCGGGAGAAGAGTTCCGCATCGTGGCGAACACGGAACTCGCTGAGGTGTGGGCGAAGGGGGACAAACGTGAGGCCCTTACTGAGAACAGAGCGTTTTTCCTCCGACAGTTGAAGGTCAGAGGGGATGGTAAAGACCCGGCACAGATGAGAGCTGGGATCGGAGGGGGGAGGCTGGGGGTGTCAATGGAGAGGGGAGGGTTGGGGTGAGAGGAAGATGGAGCCTCTGAGGGCCCAGGAGCTGACGGTGGGATCTGAGGGAGACGGGATTGCAGAGTATTGGTGGGGGAAGGGGAGACGGGAGTCACAATAGCAGCACATAAAGACCAGACCTGGAGTTCAAGGCTGGAGTCGCAGTTGGTGGTTGCGCAATCGCTTTGAAGGTGTCCATGGTCATTGCTGGAATCCGGGTTTTGAATATGCCCTGAGGTGTTGGAGCCGGTGAGATCAATGGCAGGGGCCGCAAAATGCTTCAAATGCTTCATTGCTTAAAATGCTTCATTGTTTGCTTTGTAATTTCCGGAACCCATGAAAGCTACTAGATAATTTCAAACACACACATAAAAGTTGCTGGTGAACGCAGCAGGCCAGGCAGCATCTCTAGGAAGAGGTGCAGTCGACGTTTCAGGCCGAGACCCTTCGTCAGGACTAACTGAAGGAAGAGTTAGTAAGGGATTTGAAAGTTGAAGGGGGAGATCTCCTCTTCCTAGAGATGCTGCCTGGCCTGCTGCGTTCACCAGCAACTTTTATGCGTGTGCTTGAATTTCCAGCATCTGCAGAATTCCTGTTGTTTGAGATAATTTCAAATCTTTCTTTATACTGCTTGCTACAGAGTCATAGAGCAATACAGCATAAATACAAGCCCTCCTACTCAACCAGTCCATACCAAATATAGTGCATATCCAGCTAGCCCCAGTTTCCTGAATTTGACCCATATCCATCTAAGACCTGAACTTCCATGTACTTCTTAAATGATACTATTGTATCTGCCTCAACCACTTCTTCTGGCAGCTCGTTCCATATACTCACCACCTTCAGTGTGAAAAGGTTTCACCTCAGGTCACTTTTAAATCTTTTGCTCTCATCCCTTGTTTTAAACTCTTCCTCCCTGAGGAAAAGCCTATCCACCTTATCTATGCCTATTATAATTTTTTAAATTCCCATAAGGTTCTATAAATGCATCTATTTGTTCACTGAGCATCACTCCAGTATACCATTGTGGAATGTGGGTACTTCCGTGTTTCTTTCAGAGAAGTTTCACAAGTTCCAATGAAAAAAAAAGAAATATTTGAGCATCCACTAGCGTCCCTGGTGTGAGGCCTTGCAAATGAAGCTCAAAGAGATTTAGTGGCATAAAATAGAGCAAAAATTTTATTTTCCCTCCATTTAAATATATTTTACATCCATCAGTGCTCTTTACACTCCTACGCCTGCTTATATATATCCATTTTGTTGGGAGGAGAGAAGGTGAGACTGATAGGGACCCAATAAAACACATTTGACAGTGGAAAAGGATCTATTGCTTTCCCGGTGTATATCATAAATAAACTCTTCTCAGGCTTCCAGCTGGGTATAGGTATTGATTTTAACCGTCATTTTGATGACAAATTGCCATCTTCATCAGGGATGATGCCTGGGCATGTCTGGTCCGGGTGGTAATTATGTCTGGAGGGGTGGATGGCAGGGGTATAAGTACCACTGGACTAAGACATGCCCAGGAATCATCCCAGACGAAGATGGCAGAGTTTGTCATCGAGACATCGGTTAAAATTGGTACCTGTACCCGGCTGGAAACCCAATAACAATTTATTTGACATTTGATAGTACTTACTGGAAAACAGGCAGCAGCAAACTTGAAAATTCTGGTTGATGGGTCTGAGCATAAGCATAAGCAAAGCAGATTCATTTCAATAATGTTTATCTTTGATTGGTGACTTTCCCTGCTGTGATTCCATCTATTGTAATTGCATATTTCTGAGGTCATTATCATTTGATTTTTCCATTAATATTGCAACAGGTTCCTCAAAGATGTATTTCTGGAAAGTAATGTTATTGTAGCAATATTTTTAACTCCAACTATTCATCAGTGATTGGTATGACCTATCATGATGGGAATGCCAAGGTAAATTGCTTTCAATACCCAGAGACAATTATGTACAGAGAAGTTTCAATCCTACCTTTAAAATAATAATAAAAATATGGTTTCCAGAGGGTTCTAAATATCATATAGTAATTGAGTACTCAATATTCTGTGCAGCTTTCAAACATTCTGTGGCTCTCATATGAAAATAGGTATTTGTTTTAAGGTTTCATTGAACAGTTTCTAAAAAAAGGGAAAATAAACTTCATGGAATACGCCTGTGGAAATATTTAAAATAAAATAATATGTAGTTCCACTGTTAAAGGATTATGGTAGCATTATGGAATGAAGCTTTAGTTTCCTATTCAAGATATTCAGTTAATTGTTCAAACACATTTTTCACAATGGTTAAACTAATCAGTGCCAGTGTTTCTATTATGCTTTGTTTTATCTACTAACTTCTTTCCAAACTGCTAGTATTTAGCTTTTGTGATGTTGTGACGACTGAAAATAAGCAGAAATGGCCTTAAATTGTACCCAGCAATTCTTACATGCAGGAAATGAAACAGAAAGACACAAATAGAGACGTTATTGTTGTATTGAGTCCATTTTTTTTTCTTTTTGGCTTAAAATTGGTGCAACATTTCAACGTGTAGCAGTGGGGGAGCCTGCGTTCAGTCTGTGAATGAATTCTGCCACTGTTGAATTTGTCAGCTCCGTTTTCTTCATTACTTGTCTTGTGTGCATTGTGAAAGGTATTAGATGCATTGCGAAAGGTATTAGGTGCATTGTATATGTTAATGTAAGGCACAGTTCCCAATAAAGAAACCCCCTGGAAAAGACGATTTAAACTGTTTTGGGCAGATACTGGGCTTAGATTTTCTCAGAATTTGTTAGCAGTTCCTGCAGGTAAGAATGAAAGATAAATTTTAGAAAGAAAAATTCATCCAGCTTATTCTCCGATCACCCTCCTTGAAATCACCTTTAGATCACTGCTGTCAGTATTGTGACATTCTGCATCAGTAGTACTGACTGCGGAGGTTCAATAGGTGAAAGCACACTGCGATTGAACTGATTGAGCAACATATTCCCAGCACAGTACTGCTCATTAATCAGTCCAGAATGACTTCTCTCCTTTAGTCTGTTGACGGTTGATTGAGGAAGGATCCTGAGTCACTTCATTAAGAAAGTTCCTTGTTTTCGTTCACAAAGTGCCGAACCAGCAGAATACCGATGCACAGTGCTTTAGTAGCTTACGTGAAGGCCTCCTTCAGTTTTGCAACCCCTCAATAAAGGATGCCTCGGACTGAAGGTTGAACCCAGAAGTTTCTAAACTAAAATTGAGAATGTTATTTAATCTGTAGTTCAGATTGAATGTGCCTTTATATTTCAAGAGAGGAAAAATAAAAAGTAACAGTGATCTGTGTGACCATTTCATTAGTCTAGAAGTGCTGCATTATGTTTAACCCAAAGCATTGACTTTTTCTTATACACATATCACATAATTCACTCTGCTCTTTTAACAGAGATGGTGATAAGTGTTAACATCTCTGTAAGAGGCTTCATTCGTTCAGGTCACCAAAAGACTTGGTTTAGCTTAAGAATATGGTGGCAGCAAATCCCTTTGTTACTTGCCTGATGAAATTGGATGGAATATTGAAAAGGAAATTTTAAGTCTATTGGAAATATGTGAAAGGAGTGGGGCTAGTTGGAATATTTTTCAAAAGCAAACTAAAAAAGAGAAACACAACATACTAAATGGTGTCTGTGTCTCTATTTCTCCTCTGTAATGTTCTGCAGCCATCTTCCTTCCAATTCAATTGCCCCTCTTTGCTGGAAGGAATATAAGCTCAAACACAAACATTTGGTAGACCTTTATGTCGTAAGTACAAAGTATTTTTTCTGCATATGTATGCAGACAATTGCAAACAGGACAAGTGCAATCTAAATGTGAATTGATTTGTTGTGAGCTAAGAAACATTTAGATTGTTCCTTATATCTGGTCGAATTCCCAGGAGACTAACTTGTTAACCCAGCCTGGGGCTTGTTGAAAGAAAATTGCTGATGTGAAAGATTTTTGGCACATGCTTCTGTCACTGTGGTAATTTAACTCACTCAATCCATCTCTACTTCAAATAGCTGCAAGTCGAAATTACTGACCCCAGTGGAAAACTTCTTGAAGGACCAGCCACCCTGTATATCACTATTATCGATCAGAATGATAACAAACCCCTCTTCAGGGAAGGACCGTACGTTGGCCATGTTCTGGAAGCATCCCCCACTGGTGAGTTAAATCTATAGCCAAAAACTATTTCCCAGAAGGAATCATAAGACATCTGGAGTCGTAAAGCATCACAATTGCTGTTATACATCTTAACAGAATATTTTAGATAATATGAGATTAGCATGTTATTTTTCTGGAAAGATTCTGTAAAATGAGCTAATTTTATGTGTATCAGTATTATTATTTTATGAATACTGGCATCTTAACTGCATTATATTTCAATTGTTAGTCCCTAGATGGTATATTAATTTCTTCAAAATTTCATCTGATCACTGGAATCTTGCCATCGCTGTGTACATACATCTATCGATGCTTCTGGACACATCTTCAGTGATGTTCCTGGAATCATCGGGTGTTTCGGGTCTTTCAACATCATACAACCTCCTCCAGGTGACCCAGCCGGGGCTGATCAGACCCCAGCCTGTGTCCAGATGGCTAGCTACTTATGACTCCATGGCTCCCCTCTTTTGAGCCACAGCCATCTTGAGGCCCTCTCTGCCGCATCGGTGGTACTGCGGATGGCTCTCCTCTTCCTCTCTCCCTCGATGCCCAAAATGCTGAAGGCTCTAACTAAAGAACGGGCTATGAATCCCCTACAACCAACCTCCACTGGGAGACACCTTGCTCTCCATCCAGCCTGCTGACAGTTGCTGACCAGTCCTGCGTACTTGGAGAGCTTCCTTTCAAAGGCCTCCTCCAAGCTGTCTTCCCATGGGACTGTCAGCTCCAGCAGCACCACTTGCTTAGTAGACTCAGACACTAGGACAATGTCTGATCGCAGGGTGGTGGCTGCGATATGGTTGGGGAACTTCAGCTGCCCTTCGAGGTCCACCAACAGCTGCCAATTCCTTGCAGAGGTCAGAATGCCTGCGGATGTTCTTTTGGCAGGTATTGGCTGCTCCCCAGCTCTGACAAAAAGAACAAGTGTATGGGGTTGAGTGGTATGGAATCAGCCATAATGGAATGGTGGAGCAGACTCGATGGGCTGAATGGCCTAATTCTGCTCCTACGTCTGATGGTCCTATGGTCTAAGAACAAACCACGAAGTTACTCAAGGCCTCTTTTGATTATTCAGCTGTCCTTATCAAAACACTGACAAGGTTTGTCCTGCAGTCATTGTGTCCATAATCCATTCAAGTTACTGTTTATAGATCTAACAAGAACAAAGTGCTTCTGCCTAGATTTTGTTAATGATCCAGATTAGCTGCACACCTGTGTTAACCTTGTGTACTGCTGTCCATTCTGGTTATGATATTGGTTTATCAATGGTGTGTTTAACTTGGTTTCAAGCTTTCATTGCCAGCTATATTGTCTCAAGTATCTTGACCTCAAGGAGAACCTATTTCTGTCTCTTTTCTTGAAGAAGGATATTTGATTAGTAAATGACTAAAGAACACAGACAAAATTTTCACTGCATGGCCAATAAATGTCAGGAGTACGTTGGTTAGCAGAGCTATCAGTAGACAACTAGTGTGTGTAGCACCCTGGGAAAGATTTCACTGATAAAGTAATGGTCTTTCTGTAGAAGCAGTGTTTGGGTTATGGCCAGAGATAACAGGTGATTTGGAATGTGAGCTGTTGAATGAGGGGAGTGTGTTTCGTGCTGTGCGCCTGACACCGATGTGATATGGGTCTTTGGTTTGGCGGGATATGAAGAGAGAAGATGCTGGAGTGGAGCCATGACCCGATGAGGGCCGGGGAGATCGAAGGAGGATCTGTGAAGGGGAAACCGTAAGCCCCAACTTGTGCACATTAGGCTGTTCCATTAAAATGGGCCCTTTTCTTTTTCCATTTTTTCTTCACTAACCCTGTAGTCAAATTAAGAATAATAAAGCTAAATCATTTAATTGTATGTGGTGTATGTCTGTTATTTCTGATTTGCAACTGGGTAACAAGTTGCGCAGCATCCACACAAATGGGGATTTTGTAGTACGCTCGCATCTCAATCTTACCGTTTGGCAGGGCCAGAGATTGTCCTCCCTAGACTTACACAGCCAACAGAACTGGATGGTTACATGTGTTAATGCCTTTTACTGGACCACAGCAGGAACACTTATTGCTTCTCGATAAATGGTAATTCCACATTTTGAATATTTTCTGGTTTTCCACCTGTAACTGAATTAACATTATTATCATGATTATGATTATGAGGACACGCAGTCCCCTTTTATTGTCATTTAGTAATGCATGCATTAAGAAATGATAAAATGTTTTTCCAGAATGATATCGCGAAAACACATGACAAACCGATTTAAAATCTAACAAAAACCACATAATTATAACATATAGTTACAACAGTGCAAAGCAATACTGTAATTTGATAAGAACAGACCACGGCACAGTAAAAGTCTCAAAGTCTCTCGAAAGTCCCATCATCTCACGCAGATGGTAAACCTCCAGCGTCGCCAACTTGCCCGGTGCAGCATCCTGGAAGCATCCGACCACAGTCCGACTCCGAGTCCGTCCGAAAAACTCCAAGCCTCCGACCCACCTCTTTGACACCGAACACCGAGCACCATCTCTGCCGAGCGCTTCAACCCCGGCCCCCGCAACAGGCGATACACAAAGCCGAGGATTTGGGGCCTTTGTCTCCGGAGATTCTCGATCGCACAGTAGCAGCGGCAGTGAAGCAGGCATTTCAGAAGTTGCTCCAGATGTTCCTCTGCGCTTCTCACAGCTGTCTCCATCAAATCCAGAATGTACACAGCCCCTAGTTACACATAATTGATATTCATTCGGAACGGCCGCACCGTTATCTTTAAATAACTGGACATTCCAACTCAAACCTAAAACAACACATTCTAGCAATATTCAATGTGAAGGTTGGACTTACACAAGAAACTTGCATTCATGGGGTTTGTCTCTTGCTGTTTTTGACACTATCATTTCAAATGATAGCAGGCATTTTAATTGCCAAATCTTTGTCGGATGTGCTTTGCAAAACCGTTAGGTTGTCATAAATAGATTTTCGTGCAAGAGATCCAGCATTGGGGCAGTGTGGAATGGAACTTCCCAATATTATTGGGTTCTGACCTTCATGTCTCATATTCATTTCACAAATGTTTCCCAAGTCTTACTTGTGTATAGCACCTAGTCCTTCTGTTTTATGTTAATAAGCTTTGAAAGCAAATAGTTAGGACAAATTTCCTAAATTCCATGGCATCTTATTGAGGGAAGGTGAAACAAGCTTCAAGTACTTTTTCACATAGTCCTATAATACTGTATTCAAGCTGTTGTCTACAAAAACCTCCAGGCATTGATATAAATTAGCATTTAAAACCTTCTGGTTTTCTTGAGTCAAACCACACTTTGGAGCACCCATTATCATAACCTTCTGGTTGGCCACTTTTTACTAGATCCTGAGGAAAATTTGCCAACAGCACAGCCCCATCTGTTAAAATGAGTGCTGTAACATTTCTTTCAGAAATGGCAGGAACAAGACCCTGAGGCTATTCCTTATGAAGCCATCCATGATATAGTTCTGAATCAGTCATTCGTGTCTATGACCCCCTCCTCCTCAGGGAACAACTGTCTAGTTGTTGTTACCTGCCTTCTGGCAGCAGCACTGAGGTTAGGACCTCAGCAGCTTGGGAGATCATGTTGAGATGTTCAAGTCCAGCCGGCTCCAAGAAAAGAGAAAGCAAAATCACAGCAAGGTGGTGTAACTACATGCTTTTCAGTAGAGAGTCCAATCAATACATGAAAAGTGTGGATAAGTAACTAAACATATGAACTATTCACATAGAAGTAAAATATGTAATTTTAATTTTGACATATATTGTGTTGTATGTTATTTGGTTGCACTTGAGGTATTTATTAAAGTGCTCTATGAATTGAACTTATTCAGATCTCTCTGGAATAAGGTAATATGGAGTTCTTATTATAAATATGATGCTGACTTTCCCCACTGACGCTGCTGGTCATAATAACTTATAAACTTCACTAATCAAATGTTCACTACCTTCACATAAATTTAATCCCTCGTTTCACAACAGTTACTTTAGCCTTTTCAGAAAATGCACGTGGGATAATTTCATGAAATTACCCCATGTGGGAACATCAAGGTTTTTATTACCATCTGCAGTGATTTTAGATCTTGTTAGATGAGTGTGTAAAATTGCTATTTTCTCCTCATAGTCTGACTTTTTATATGCTTGCTTGTATTTTATATATGTTTGATTATATAATCACCTATATGCATGTAATTGTTCAGTGAATTTTCAGTATTTGTAGTATAGCTGGCTGATACTGTATTTTTCTAGAAGTTTCTTAGTTTTCCTGCAGCTGGTATTATGCCACTGGAACCTGGTTATTCCATAGGCTATTTGTTATCATGGAATGTCTTGTTATCTTTCTTGTTTGAACTTCTTTGTTTCTCTTTTCTTTGTTCTCCTCCTTCACATTCTCTCCCCTTTAGTGAGTTGGTTACCATATTTTGCTGTGAACACCTAATAAAATAGCAAAAATTACAATTACTCACTATCTCAGTAAGCTTTATTTTTGACTTCTGAAGAAACCCTGGATCACAAAATCATCAGAATCCTAAGCTTTTATCTGTTAGATGTTTTCCCAGTTGATCTCAGAGCTGGTCAGTATTTAATCAAAAGAAGACAGAAGAATGTTAATGTTTGATGTACTTCCCATTTGATTTTTAAAGCCATAGTTGTAGCTTACTCCACTTTGCAGTGTATTGTTGCACTCTGTCTTTGACAGTAATGAAAACCGGACATAGTTGAGTAAAGAGTAAGGACACTGTTTACTGTACACTTGACTGCATCAAATGAAATTATAAATTTAATTGAAGCACCAGCTATTTCTTCTGCTTTGTGTTCCATGTGATGATGGAAAATGAATGCAGAATACTGATTGAATTGTAGACATTTATTGATGCAAGAAGGTGCATATATTCATGTATGCAAGTTGATTTCACCTATTATTGCCCATGACTAGTTTGAAACACAGAGAGCAAGAGCTCCACAGATATTATCTGTATATAGCTATTGAATTTTCTTTACCTGAATTCAAAGTTTTATAGCCTTTGCTTAACTCCCCACACAAATACAACGATTGTAAGTACTTTGAGGATTGATCTTGAAAGGCTGAATTCACAGTAAAGTTGATAGTATTGCTGATGGAGTTAACAATAATAATTATGGTACAGCATTGCTTTTAATGGAGAAATGGAACAAGGTGCCTCACAGAAGCACAAATGGATAAAGACAGAAATCAAATTGAAGAAATATCAAGGCAAGGTGAAAATTGCCGTCATATAGGAAGACCTTAGGCATGCCCTGGAGTGTAAAATTTGTCTCTTCCTCGCCTGACATCTACATTTTTTCACTTCACATCAAAATGGATATCCTGCTTTTACTTTTGACAAGAGCTGGAGTACTGTGGTTCAATGAAACTGCCCTGCAACCAACCTGATAGAGTTGACTAGCCTGCCATACAATCTGTGGAGGGAGCCTTCCTGGTCTATGGAACTTGTGATGCAGTGGGGATTTGAATAGCTGCTTTGCCAAGGAACCTGTATCTCTAAAATATATAAAGTAGACTTCTTCTTTTCAGGGAGCTCCCTTGGCATCAAGGATGGCTTGTTTTCACTTCAGCTTCATGAGTTCTAAGTTGGCAAATGAAGCCATTGTGGAAACTGAAAACTCATCCACAGATGGGGCAGGATATGCATGATTGGACAGATGGATGGATTGTTTATGAAATGTGACACTCCTGCCCCCGATTCAGCTTTTCTATGCACTCCTAATTCATGACCTCCAGATTTTGAGTACAGTTTCCTTCTCCTTCTCCTCTTGAAGTGATCATGGGCCAAAGATTCCCAGGAGTAAGTGCAAATGTCACACTATATATTTATGGTCAGTATGTTACTTTTGATACTTTACAAAAGCATGCAATGTTTTCTTTGTATTTTGTCCTTAAAGCTGCTCTGGGACTCAAAACAACATCTCAGTTCATTATCTATCAGTTGGCAGTGGTCAATATGTGCTAATGCTTAATGATTACTTGGATATACATGATGACTTCTCTATTCAAACCTTTACATCTCTGGACTTGATATTTGTTTGGCTATCTGCCCTGTTTCTGATCTTGTTAAAACCCAGAGTAAAGATCCTAAGAACTGAAGGAGCAGGAATTGACTGTTTAATTCCATTTAATCTGGTCCATCATTCAACTGGATCATGGCAGATCTGATATTCTTCAAATCTACTTTCCTCTCAATCTCCATTACCATTGATTCCCTTATTAATTAGATATCTATTTATCTTAGCCTTAAATATATGCAAGGGCTTTACCGCACAGCTCCAAGAAGATTGAAAGATTCACAGCCCTTTGAGGGAAGATTAGAAGATGAAAAAGGATCTAGTGCTTTCCCGGCATGAATGACAAATAAACTCTTCTCAGGCTTCCAGGTATTGACTATAACTGGCATTTTGATGACAAACTCTGCCATCTTCTTCAGGGAGATGCCTGAATAAGATTAGAGGTTTTTTAAATATATGCTAGTTCTAAACTTGCACCACTTTATTCTGATGCAATGCCTGTTGGTTCTGGACTACTCCATGAGAGAAAATATCCTCTCAATATTTATCCTGAGTAGACCACTAAAATAATTTGTTTCATTTTGATTGCTTCTGATTCTTCTAAATTCCAGAGAGAAGTGTCCCAACCTGTTTAACCTTACTTCATCCCATCGTTCTTGGTTGGGGTCATCCTTGTGTACCAACCATCGTAATGTGTGTATTAGTCAGAATAAACAGTGAAGATTGTGGTAAAAGATAATTATAAAATATTGAAACAGATTAGGTATGGATGGTTTTTCACTCAGTAGAAAATGTACCAATAATGTAAAACCCATTTATATTTTATTGCTCAGTTTTATTGATCATGGGCAAAACCATCTAATTAATGGGAGATTTTAGAGTACACTCGAGGTTAGGTAATGCATTAAATTCGCAACGATAGTGATGCATCATTAATGAATATTTAATTTCCATGAAGGATCAGGAGAAAGTTCCCAGTGTTTTCCTGAATCCCCCTTTTGCTTGGAATGAGCTTTCTTTGATGGTGAAGAGAGTTGTATTTAAAGCTCATTTCTCTGGAGCTTTTTGAAGATTGGGTTAATTTTGTCCATTCTGATGTGCCTTTGTTCAAAATTATGATTAGTTCCCTAAGATGGGTGAGTTAATACATAAGTAGTTTTCTATGTGGATCTTTCAAATTTAAGTTTATATCTTTTTTCCTTAGGAAATTAGAGAATTTCCCAAAGGAAAATTATACCTTTCCCAAGGGCGACTTGCAGGCTAGTAGAGGGAAGGAGCATATTACACCACTTTTGGTAGAGATGTATCTCCATAAGACCATAAGGTATAGGAGCAGAATCAGACCATTTGGCCCATCGAGTCCGATCCGCAGTTAGGCCATTTGGCCTATCTCCATCTTGCCATTCCACTCAGAGTATTACTAGGCCTTAAAACTCAAACATTACAGAAAAACAACAGAAACTGCAGAGGTCGAAGAAATCATAAATTTATCTCTGGACCAGGCATTTTCATGGAAAAAGGTTAACTGCTTAAAAAAGGACATGAGGAGAAATTTCTTCTGTAGAAAATTGTTAACATTTGCAATTATATAGGCATTATTAAGTTTATTAAGGCAAGATTGATTTTCAGACTGTGGGAATCAGGCAGGAATGTGGACCTGAGGCCAAAGATTGAATCATCTAAGACCTTATTCAATGGTCGAGTAAGTTCCAGAAGTGGCCGATCTCTCCCTGCTTCCATGATTTATATTCTTATATAGTGACAGTTGAAATCATTAAAAAATTTTCAATTCAGAGTAATGTCAATCCTCATGAATATTTTGACTGCGCCCATGTGGGGAATTAATATTTCATCATGCATGATTCACTTGGTGCAGATTGCAGATGAATAATTTTCTGCAGTGCACCACAGATCTTGTGTTGCTTGTGTAGCCATGGAGATAGTATGGTTGATCCAGTAATTCTCATGACATTGATGGTAACTGACGTGGCATAGTTGCTGGTGGTGAAAGTCTAGGAGAGATGGTTTGATGTCACAGTGCCTCACCATTTATGTAATGAAAATCTTAGTTCTGTTTTTCAGCTCAGTTTCCAGTTGTCCAGGTTGTGCTAGAAAGTCCAAAGGACTGTTTTATTATTTGAGAAGTCATGAACAATATTGAATGGTGCAAAAATATCAGCGTGTCTTTGCTGCTGACTGTTAAATGAGTGAAGAGAATAGATGAAATTCATGAAAATGATTGAATAATATATGGTCCCTGGGAACTTCTCCAGCAATGACTTTCCCACAATGATGACAGACAGAACACCATGACAATTTTGTGTTAGATGTGATTCCAACCACTGGAAGAGTTTCATTACCTCCCACTGATTTCAGTTTTCCAGGGCTTTTAGTGTAATACATACTTGAGGATTGCACTAATATTAAGAGAAGCTATTCCCATCCCTCTTTTTTATCAGCTTTGCTCTCGTTTCTGTATCAAGGTCACAATAACTTCTGGAGCCAAATTTGAACTGAGTATTGTTGAGTAAGTTATTTGTGAGCAGGCATGACTTAATGAGTATTTATGGTTCTCTATAGATTTTTCAATGATCAGAGAAATGACAGGGCCAAATTATATTTACTTAGTTTGTGTGAGAAAGACATAGCAAAGCAGTCTTCCACAGTATGGGCTAAATTTTAAGTATTCATTATGTGACAGATTTGCTGAAGGCAAGTCTTGTTCTGGTAACTAGCAAGTTTCCAGGGCCCATAATCTACCTTATATTTCCCGCAATCCTTATATTCGTATTGTCATAAAGAATTTAATTGAATTGGCAAGCAGTTGGCATGTATGCTATGGGTGCCTTAGAAATTGAAACTGGTCGATGTTTTTGGCTATCTTTCAGGATCAGGTTTAATATCACTGGCATATGTCATGAAATTTGTTGTCTTTGAGGCAGCAGTATCATTCATAATAGAGAGAACAAAACATAAATTACAATAAACGTATTTATATTAAATAGTTAAATTAATTAAGTAGTGTAGAAAATAGAAATAAAAAGGTAGTGAGGTAGTATTCGTGGGATCAATGTCAATTCAGAACTCAGAAATTAGATGGCAGAGGGGAAGAAGCTGTTTCTGAGGCGTTGAATGTGGGGTCCTCGCTCACGAGAGTTCCCATTAGTCCTCCTGCAGTCAAGGTTTGATTAGGGTACCATTGACCTTTTTGAACACATCCTTGCATCAATGTACTTCCTCTATAAGCAGAACTATTATGCACAAATGAACAGAGTGACAATGGAATCGCCGTTGTCACCAGCTATTGCTAATTTCTATATGGAGGACTTTGAGGAGAGGGCTCTGACTTCATTGCCCTTACGCCCCAAATGCTTCTTCAGATACGTCGATGACACCCTCATGGACTCCAAGGACTCCAACCATCTGAACAGTATACATCCAGACATTTAATTTAAAATGGAGAAGAAGAAGAATGGTTGCTTCCTGTTCCTGGACTTTCTAATACAACAGAAACTGGATGGTAGCCTCGGACGTGGTGTTTATTGGAAATCTACTCACACATACTTATAGCTCAACAATAACAGCCACCATCATGCTCCTCAAAATAGAGTAGTTCTTTCTACTTTGATTAACCATGCAAAAACTATTTCAGACCCAGAGAGTCTTCATGACCCTGGAACCTGGGAGGCAACATGCCAACCGGGTGTCCTGTTCACGTCCACAGAATCTCTTGTCTGTTCCCCTTACTATTGAGCTCCCTATCATTACCGCTCCCTTCTTCTCTCGCTTTTCCTTCTGCACCGTGGACCCATGCTCAGTGCCTGTAACCTGGTCGCCATGGCATTCTCCTAGCAGGTCACTCCCACACCCCCACCCCCACAAATGTATCTAAAGCAGTATACTTATTTTTGAGGGGAATGGCCACAGGTATGCTCTGCTCTAACTGCCTATTTCCATTTCTCCTGACAGTAACCCAGCTACTCGCTTCCTGTAACTTCGGGGTGACTACTTCCCTGTAGCTTTGATCAATTATCTCCTCACTTTCCTGTAAAAGCCAAAGGTCATCCAGTTGCTGCTCTAGATCCCTACCACGATCTTCAAGGAGCTGCTGCCAGATGCACTTCACACAGATGTAGTTCCTCGAGAGACTCAGGGTCTCCCAGTTCTCCAATATCAGGCACGAAGAGCACACCACAGCCATTTAAATAGTACAGTAAGAGAGAGAAAAAAACAAAAAGGAAACCTTAACAGATGCTTTACACAGAGACGAATCCCCTTCTGAGCCAAAGCCTGTCGCTTCCACTCTCGCCACTGGCCTATTCCCGACAATGGCCGCTCCGCTTATCCCTTCTGTACTTTTATATAGTTTGCAGAGCTCTGTTGACGCTGCTGATAGGCCCCCTACAATGGACAAATGCCCACAAAGCTCTCTTTTTAAATAATTGCCGCCGACCTGCGAGAAACAACTCTTCATAGAGCTCTGTTGACGCTGCTGATAGGATCCGTTCGCTTAGTTTGTGTAATAGCTAGTATTGTGCACCTTCACCAAATTGGGCTCTTGGTTTGACAATGATCTGCGACTGAATGGGGTGGCAGGCCATGATGATAACCATTTTGAAGTCATAGAATTCTGTTGTTGAAGAATTTCCCCTCGCTGTCCAACCTTGGGCTGCTAAGTCTTTTCTAGATTATTCCACTTTTGGACATGGTGGTAAAGAACAGCAAAGGGAAAAGTATTTCTTTATAAAGAACCAATCTAAGTTATTCTCTTCTGTGGGTGTTCTCATGAGCCTGTGACAGTTGTATTGTTGAGCATAAGGTCAAATAGATTGTTGCTTGACCACCTGATGAAATTCTGGATATTACATACTTCAATATAATTGTCTGGTGATTCATATTGTAAATTACAGGACTGGCTTTCGGATGATGAATATTCAGCCTGTGTTCAAAGCTGTTAGGTAATCAATAAACTCTCTCTATCTGGATTGACACATAAAGAATGATTCCTTAGGTGAGATACTGAATGGAGCACTGCACCAGTGGATCTTTCTTTACTCAGCAACACTTAGAACCTTCAGAAGAAAAGAAAGCAAAATTGGCCTTTAAATTAAAATTATAGATTATCCGTGTTTTAATTTTGGCTCCGTTACACAATTAGGGAACTATTACTTTGTACTTAACCCGTGACTTTTAATTTGCAATTTTCCAGGTTCAGTCTTTAAAATGAGTTCAAAGAGTTGGTTAGCACTTGCATTCCAGTCAAGTAAAATCGTCTTTTCCGACCAGTCAGTTAACCGTCGATTGAATTAAGATTAATGTGCACTGAAACTCAAGGAATGACACGCTGATGTTATCAGTGTAGGTGTGGAACAGGTAATCCTTATTAATGCAGGTCATATTGTATCTTTGTATGTGTTAAGTTTAAACTCTGCTTTTGTAATTAATTGCATAAGCAATAATCTCTGGGGACTAAATGAGAGAATAAAAATGGTAAGATATTCAGGATATTCAATTTTATCTCCAATGTGAAAAAGGAAAGAAGGGATGAGAAGTTAAAATGGGAATATTTAGATCGGAAATAAGTGTTTATTTTTTTGATTAACCAAAAATGGATTTTCATCAATTCATCAAAAAGAATGACAATGATTTCAGTAAATGCAGCACCTTTAATTTTGCAATATGCACACAATGCTGCAGGAACTCAGTAGGTCAGGCAGCATCTATGGAGATTAATAAAGATTCAATGTTTAGTCATTGAGTTAATCAAATCAAATTCAATTTTAATTATCATTCAACAATAGATGAATACAACCAAATAAAACGGTCCCTCTGGGGCCAAGGTGCAAAACATACACAGCACATTCAAAATAATCAGCAAAAAGACATAGTCATGCAAAAAAAACCACATATATTGCCCAAAAATTCTGAGCGACATGTTCTGCAAATTAATGGCACAGTTCCCAGCAGTGCGCAGCCACTTCAATCCAGCCTGCCATTCCACCAATCGAACAGTAGAGGACAGCACTGACAGGTTAACCCTAAATCATTGGGTATATTTAAAGTGGAGGTTGACGGTTTCTAGATTAGTAAGGTCAAATGGCTACAGCAAAACACAGGGGAATGGGGTTGAGAAGGATAACGAATCACCTATGATGGAATGGCAGAGCAGACTCAATGGGAGGAATGGCTAATTCTGCTCCTATGTTTTGTGGTCTTATGGCCCTTCAGCACCATTGAAAAGAAAGGAGAAAGAAGTGAAAAAGGTTAATATTTTGTTTGAATTGCTGACAAATATTATTGCTTGTGATATAAGCATTCAGAAAGTGACACTTTTTAGATTTCTATTTAGGAATTAGAAACATTAATGAACCAAATTGTACAAAGAAACACATTAGGTTCCATTATTTCTTTGAATAAACATATCTTACATTCCCCTAAGTACTGTGAAAATTATAGAAAATATCACTTCACTTAATGAACTCTATTTTCAAACAATATGATCACTTAGAACAGCTGTTAACACAAATCAGGAACTCGATTATTAATAAAAACTTTTTCTTTGTCTCTGAGTTTCGTAATTTTCATGTTGAAGTTGTGTTAATTAATACTCGTTAATATGAAGCAGCATGGTGTAAAAGAGTTTAATACTTCCCAGTATTGTTGCCAGGTTTCCCAATACTCAATTCATATGTTAAGTGCTTTCTTTTACCACATTTCATTTAAATAAAAACAGTGACTGAATCACGTTTGTAATTAATGTTTCTCTAACAGGTTTTAAATAAATTGGCTTAGAACTTTCTCTCCTCCAGTAAAGAAACAGTCCTATGCTATGGGCTTGCAGTGGGATTTATGCTGGAATTCACAAAGCTCATCAGCACCTTGACTTGCTAAAGAGACTAAATAAATTTGGCATGCCCCTTTGATTCGCATTAATTTTTATTGGTGCACCACAGAAAACATCCTATCCCAATGTATCATGAATTGGTATGGTGACTGTTCTGCCTGGCACAGCAAGAAATTGCAGAGAATTGTGGTTACAACTCAGTACACCATGAAAACCAGCCTCCCTACCATGCTTTGCTAAAGCAGCTAAGATATTCCAAGAGCCTACTGTCCCAAATGTTCCCTCGTCTGCCTCCTCCCATAGAGCCGGAGATACAGAAGCCTAAAGGTACTTAACACAAGCTTGAAGGAACGCTTCTATCCTTCGGTTTTTAGATGCCTGATTGGTCCACTTGTATGGTAAAATGGACTCTTGACTTCACATTCTCCCTTGTTATGGTCTTGCACCTCATTCTCTGCCTCCACCGTACTACTTCCTATTGTTTTCCCTTGCAACACCTTAATACACTATTTTGGAAAAAAAACCTGTTTGAATGGCAGGCAAAAGAGTTTTCCACTGTATATCAGTATATGTCATAACAGTAAATTAATTTGCAATGTTCAGTAGCTATCTTAGGATGGCACCTATTGGTAAGATCTGGGTATTTTTTGAACATGGAAAGCAAACACATACTGGCGCACCCAATGGTTGTACAATTTGGCTCAGCAAAGGTACACCAATAATCTATTTGGATGTTGGCACTTTCTGAAAACTTCATTACAAGTTCAGGTAGAACTGGCTGAATATTGTATGATTAAGTATGTGGTGCTCTTTTCAAAGGTTGTGATCATGGTTTATGGTGATCTGGGATACAAATGATCACAGGGTTCAGAGTGTGAGAAGTTCACCTTCAAATTTTAATTATTGTTAGAGATTTTTTTAAAAATGCTACTTGAAAGCCTTTTGGCTGGCCTACGGTTTAGTGACATTCATACTGGCCTTCAAGGCAAGTGGTCCCTAGTTCGAATCTGGCCGGCTCCTTGCATACTTTCCATCCGTGCTGGGCTGAGCATTGAGCTAGCCTCTCGGACTCATAAAAAACAATAAATGCCAGAGAAATGGCAAGGTTTCCACCCAATGATCAACAAGGCACAGAGAGGAACAATTAAAAAGCCTTTTATTGCTGTCTCTTCTTTCTCTCCAAATCCAAAATTATTTCACTAATTTTACTTTCCCAATGAGATTAATAGGGAATTTGTGATAGTAGATTATACTTCCTGATCTGGGCAATGTAGTAACTTATTTTTCTGACATACTGATGAGAATAATAGTATACTTTTTTTACTGAAGAATACTCCAAAGGCAATGTGTTCCAGTTTTCCAGTAATGGTCCATAAGGTAGGCTGTGTGAGGGACTCCCAGGGGTGACCATTTGAATATTTAGAATATATAGCTGAAGGTTATCTTGTTTTACTCTTGTTTACTTGCTGAAAAAGTGTTAAGCAATTGAAATTATAGCATAAATATCCCTGTAGCCAATCAGATTAGAAAATTATTCATGAGCACTGCAGCATCTGAATCACAAAAAATGTAAACTAGAACATCAAATTCAATGTTATACAGGTGCACATTCCTTTATCCGAAATTCTGAAATCCAAAAAGCTCTGAAAACCGAAGTTTTTTTCACCAACAGCTGACGTCGCTCAGGTGTGAAGTGGCAGCACTAGCAGAGGCCGCCAGACGTCAGTTGTGGCTCAGCGCTCGTACTGGTTACACGTGCATGTGCTGTTCGCTGATATTCTGTGTTCACTGTTGACTTTGTGTTTAATTTCACTGTGAAAATGTCAAAAAGAACTGCAGGTACCCCTATGGGTAACAATGAGAAAAAGAGAAGGAAGCATCTATCATTATCAATAACGCAGAAAGTGGAGTTATTGCAGAAGCTTGATCGTGGTGTGTCTGTGCTGCATCTTACTGAAGAAAATAGTGTCGGAACTACCACTGTATATGATTTAAATAAACAGAAAGAAAAGTTACTGAAGTTTTATAGTGACAGTGATGTTCTACATTTATTCCAATAAGTCATTTACCATGTGTTTGATTTGGTTCGTTTGAAGCTATATGTTTTATTGAATAAGCAACACACATAAAAGTTGCTGGTGAACGCAGCAGGCCAGGCAGCATATTTAGGAAAGAGGTACAGTCGATGTTTCGGGCCGAGACCCTTCGTCAGGACTAACTGAAAGAAGAGCTAGTAAGAGGGGGAGGGGGAGATCTGAAATGATAGGAGAAGACAGGAGGGGGAGGTATGGAGCCAAGAGCTGGACAGTCGTTTGGCAAAAGGGATATGAGAGGATCATGGGACAGGAGGCCTAGGGAGAAAGAAAAGGAGGAGGGGGAAAAAAACAGAGGATGGGCAAGGGGTATAGTGAGGGGGATGGAGGGAGAGAGAAAAAGAATGTGTGTATATAAATAAATAACAGATGAGGTACGAGGGGGAGGTGGGCCATTAGCGGAAGTTTGAGAAGTCAATGTGTTTGTGTTTCCTCGTGTTTGTGTTTTATTGAATGTTTCTGTTGGAAATAAAATTTATTCTTGTCATTATTCCCTAACCAATACAGTATAACAATTATTTACATAGCATTTACATTGTATTAGGTATTATAAGTAATTTAGAGATGATTTAAAGTATACGGGAGGATGTGCGTAGGTTTGGTGCGCCGCCGGGTCCTAAAGTCCACTGCACTGAGACAGGTTAGATAAGGAACTTGAACATACGTGTTTTTTGGTATCGGGGGGGAGAGGGTTCTGAAATCCAAAAAATTCTGAATTCCGAAATGCAACTGGCCCCAAGGATTTTGGATAAGGGATTATGGACTTGTACCTGGTCTACAAAGCAAAATAAAGATACTGAAGAAATTCCGGGGCATGGAAAAGTAAAGCAGGCAGCAATGAAAGGCTTTTGACTGGGATTTGTGACAATAATTAAAATTTGAAAGAAAATACATTTTTCATTAAGTTGAATTATAATGCAATGAAGTTTGTTTGACAGTAAATATGTTAAAAGCTTAGTTATACTAGAATAGACAAGTCCTGACTTTTCTTGGGGAATTCAGTGCCTATATATCACAGAGTCTCTCAAAACTTACATCAATATTTCTTTTGTAATGGTTACTTATTCAGTGAGATATCTGTAAAGTGCAGCTACTGGAGAAATTGGGACAATAGGGAAGCAAATTCCTGATCTCTGCTTTTATCTGTTTGTTTATGGTTCTTGGAAATTGCTTTCTGAATTATATTTTAATAAGGGCAAGTATTAGCCAAACGTTAATAAAATACTGGTCATCAAATTACAATAAAGTGCAAGAATAATGGTTATGAGAATAAAATGCCGGTCATCGTGGGAATAGCAAGACCCCAGCAAAATAAACCAATGTGATGTCTGAGCAGTTAACAGGGGAAACATCTGCTATGCACCAAGAACATGTTATAATCCTGTGGAGCAATCGATGGCCTAGTGCCTGAAGTAAATTTGACATCAGAGCCTGGAGACAGTAAATGGCATCAAAATGCAGTGGTGACTGCCAAATTCTGATTGGCTGTGATACTGAAGAAACTCAAGATAGGCTCTGGGGACTGTAATCAAAGCAGAAGGAAACTAAGTTCAGACAGGTTGAATCAGCTAGGTTAGTCCCACTGTGCCACTCTGCCTTCATTGTGGAAAAAAAAACAAGTTGAATTTCACCCCCACTGCCACACTACTCCTCTTCACGCCCCCACCCCCACCATTTCTTCCTCGGTTTCTTAGCAGTAACAAAAAGAAGACTCAACTGAGATTCTGTTCGAAACCAAAATGCAATATACTAAAATAATTAACTCCTGGCAAAGTTCTGACATGGCCCTTAGGAAAAAACTTTTATCTTATGATTCCTCAAATGGCTATTTACCTAATAAGAGCTGGTTAAATTATATGCAACATTCCTGTTAGGTGTGATACTCACCAATGTAGCACAGAAGGACGCAGATTATAGTGCTGTTCCATCATTAGGTCACTAATCTGGGCTAAAGACCAACAAATAAGTTGGCAAAATTTGTTCGCAGTATCTCCAGCTGTAAGAAATGATAAAAATCTTGCAGCTGTCCATCAACCAGTGACCCCTTACTGGAAGCACGTTTGCCTGAAAGATGACTGGCAGTAGAGCTGCACGCAGATGTCATTCTCTCTCTTTATCAGCTAAACATTTGAATATACTATACAAAGCGTATGCGACTTAATAGCAAGTGTATCAAGTAGGAGCAAGCAGATGGGGAAAAATTAAGAGGAGCCAAAGCAGTATGTTACTAACCATAAAAGAACCATGAAGCAATTAAGAATTTAATGTGAGGCACTAGTAAAAATAAATTAACAGTTAATACTGGCTTTTTGCAAAAAAAGTGCCGAAATCCTTGCATTGAACCGAATACATGACCCACACCAGCAGATTTGGGATTCCTGTGCAAATGCAGAAAGTCAGTACTCATTGGCTGCTCTTCACTGGTAGTACCTTAAATTCATTCCCTCTTTGGTGAATGAGGTAGTGATAATTTTGAATATTGACTCTAGAGTATCTGCCGGATGAATTTGCATCAGGTTAGCTCAGGCATGGGATCAGGGACTCAATTAATCTTAATTAATTGGTATGGAGAGGAATGTGATTATTTTCACAAACACAAGAAAATCTGCAGATGCTGGAAGTCCAAGCAATGCACATAAAGTGCTGGAGGAAGTCAGCAGGCCAGGCAGCATCTATGGAGAAGAGTAAACAATCTACGTTTTGAGCTGAGACCCTTCATCATTTGAATGTGATTATTTTATGTGCTTTTAAGTTCAATTAAGTCTTTGTTGGTGTTTTTAATTTTAAGAACACAGTTAATCTGTTTTCATTTATTTAAGTTCCAAGATTTGATGAATACTTTTATAATCTCTAACTGTTTTGATAGCCAGTTAAGCAGGAGACACATGGCTTAGTTGGTTGCCAAGACTTTTTACAGCTGATTCTTGTGCAGGACTTGACCAACATGATCCTTTTATGTCTGCAAGGCCCTGCTGCAAGCTAAGGTCTTGCCAATGAAATTTGGTTGGGCACTAAATAGCAAAGTTATACAGGAGACTCAGCAGAAAATAGCGGAGTTTTGTTTTTAATCTTGGGCGATGGAACAGAGACCAGAGAGACAGAATTTTGATCAACACTGTATGTGGGGCTGTCAAACATTGTTTGAATTGGGAATCTAAGTTGTATGAAATGCTTATCCAGATCCTGGACAAGATTTGTTCTGTTAAACTCTTTCTAGACACAAGCCTAAGCCTCTGACAGCAGCCTCATTTGTGAAAGCAATTTACACTGTGCTTATGACTTGACAATAAGAAGCATGTGATTTTTTCCCATGTTCAGAACTTCACAAGCTGGTCCTTGTAGGGAGCTTTTGAGAATTGAATATTAGCAGATGGAGGAATTGTATTTTTAGGACTTCTCCTGCTCAATGTCTTGAAATTTGTCACAGAAAATGACTTAGAGAATTACAATCGCATTCCTGTTTTGAAAATATAGTGGCAGTTAATACCTTGCATTTTAAATTATTTCACAGGATATTGGAAGCCTAAAAACAGATGCAAGTTGAGCTTGTGTCCCTTCTATTTGTTTACAACATAAGCTGCCAAGAGCAAATTAGGTTATTATTTTTGTACCTGATGCTTTCATGGTTAATTCTAAGATAAACAACATTTGAAGATGAGCTCAAATTTTACCTCCAATTTTTTCTGATTTAAAAAAAACATGTGGGTTGGGCTTGGCTGAGCTGATAGAGCTGGTTATGGAGATATGTAATCACCCACTAATCCTCAAGACCTGTCAGATACTGTAGTCAAACTAGAAACCTGAAGTTGAAACCCAGAATACTAGTCAAATACTAGAGGGTGTAGCCTTAAGGTGAGAGGGGAGAGGTTAAATGGAAAGTGTGGGGCAGGGTTCTGGTGGGTGCTTAAAACACCCATGGGTGGTAATGGTATGAGATATGATAGTGGTGTTCAGGAAGCTTTCAGATCCATTGTGGGCTGGACTAACTTTTTCTGTGTTGCACTGTTCTATGTTCTATATTCAAAGAAGTCTGTCCATAATATTATCTTGTCGGCTGTTCTCTTATACAAGTCAGGACTCTATAACAGTTTTGGAACCCTGATTTAGAATTGAGGTTAAAAAAGGTCAAGGGCTTGTACACACCGGAGCCTAACAGTACCCTCATCTTCAAGCCATCATCAAATGTGAAACTTGAGTCACTGCAATCAGCCAAGGCAGAAATAGACCTGTATCCAACAGTCATCTAGTTCATCTTGCAAGTTGGCAGGAATACCATAACCATTTTCACTTCAATTTCCTCAGCTAATTTTGGCCACTCGAAAAGGCTGCATCAGAATTTTACAGATTGTCACCCCACAAAGCACCATCGGGCTGGGATTTCATCTCAAGCAACACACAAAAAATGCTGGAGAAACTCAGCAGGAAGGGCAGAATCTGTGGAAAAGAGTAAACAGTCAACATTTAGGGCTGACACCCTTCTTCAGGACTGAGAAGGAAGGGGGAGATGCCTGAATAAAAAGGTCTCCACCCTTTGTTCTCGGTCCTGAAGAAGGGTTTCCACCCAATACATCAACTGTTTACTCTTCCCATAGATGCCTCCTGATCTGCTGAGTTGTCTCAGCATTTTCTGTGTGTTGCTTTGGATTTCTAGCACCTGCAGATTTTCTTGTTTCTGGGTTTTTAGATCTTGCTTTCTTAGAAACAACTGCTCCTAAAAGATTGAGTGTCCGTCTTCAGTTCTGTGTGCCTCCTTTTTGATGGTAGTAATGAAAAGAAGGCATGTCCTAAATGATAAATATCCAAAATTATTGATGCTGTATTCTTGAGGTAATGTGTTTTGAAGATGTCCCCTGTGCTGGGGAAGCTACTGTCCACGCTGGAGCGGCTGAGTTGGAACCACCATACAGATTGTGATGCAACCAGTCAGAATGCTTTCTACGGTCCATCTGTAGAAATTTGCTATAGTCTTTGGTGAATTAGCAAATGTCCTCAAACTCCTAATGAAATATAGCTGCTGGTATACCTTTTTCATAATTGCATCATTTCAGAGATGTTGACACACAGGAGCCTGAAGCTGTTTACCCTTTCCACTGCTGGTCCCTTGATGAGGACTGCTGTGTGTTCTTCTGATTTCCCGTTCCTGAAATCCACAATCAGTTCTATGATCTTACTGATGTTAAGTCCAGGGCTGTTTGTGCGACACCACTCAACCAGCCAATCCTTTTCACTCATTTTCACCTCTTCATCACCATCTGAGATTCTGCCAACAACATTTGTGTCATTAGCTAATTTGTAGATGGTGCTTGAGCTGTGCCTAGCCACACAATCATGAAAGTAGAGACAGTGGAACTGTGGGCCAAACATGCATCCTTGATGTGAGCCTGTGTGGATTGTCAGTGAGGAGGAGATGTTATTAATGAAGAAGTCAAGGGTCCAGTTGCAGAGAAAGGTACAGTGGCCCAGGTTTTGAAACTTGTTGATTTGTACTGAGGAGATGATGGTGTTGGACAGTGGGCTGTAATTAATAAACAGAAGCATAACACAGATATTGCTGTGGTCCAAGGCGTGTGAAGAGCTAGTGAGATTGCATCTGCTGAAGGCCTAACGTAGAGGTTGACAAATTGCAGTGGGTGAAGGTCCTTGCTTATGCACGAGTTAACCGCTCAAAGCACTTTATTATAGTAGACGTTGGTGCAACTGGATGATACTCATAGAAGCAGGTCACCTTGCTCTTCTTGGGCATCAGTATGAACTAGATGGGAACGTCCACCTATAGCAGTGAGAGACCGAAGATATCCTTGAACACTCCAGCCTGTTGGTTGACACAGACTTTCAATACCTTGCCAGCTACACCATCAGGGGCTGGCACCTTGCAAGGGTTCACCCCCTTGGAAGATTTTCTGACATTGGCCTCTGAGGCCAAAATCACAGGGTCTCTCAATGCTGCAAGAATTCACATTTATCTTGTTTTATTCTCCCTTTCAAAGCATGCATAAAAGGCATTCAACTCATTGGGAGTTTCAACCATTGATGAACTTAAGCGTTGCCTTGTAGGAATTAATGGCCTGCAAACTGTTACAGCTGAGGTGCATCTGATTCCGCAAATAACTTCATTCAGAATTGCTTTCTCGCTCTTAAGAAAGCCCTTTGTAGGTTGTCCCTGGACTTGTTAGAGAGTTCTGGATCACTGGTTTTGAACACCATAAATCTAGCTTTCAGCTGTCGGTTTGGGTACATCCTGTATGTTCTTGAAGGCACAAACTCATCCAGACAGGTCTTGATGGAGTCAGTGACAATTGTGACATGCTCATTCAGATCCAAAGATAAATATAGTCCAGTCCATTGATTCAAAACAGTCCTGGAAGCATCCTTCTTCCTCTCTTGAATATAAGTTTAGCAGTCCTCACCACTGATGCTATAGTCCTCAGTCTCTGCCAAAACGCACAGAGTTGAAGTACAACTAGGTGATCAGACCTACCAAAACGCAGGTAGCATGACACCATAAGCATTCCTAATATCACAAACAACAGGAATTCTGCAGATGCTGGAAATTCAAGCAACACACATCAAAGTTGCTGGTGAACGCAGCAGGCCAGGCAGCAACTTTGATGTGTGTTGCTAGCATTCCTAATATGGTGGGGAAGCAGGAGTCAAGTGTGCTGGCTCTTCTGGTTCTACAGCTGGCAGGTAGTTAGTGAGAAACTTCATCAAGCTGGCCTGGTTGAAGTCCCCTGCAATGAACGGGAAGGCATCATGATGTGTTGTCTCCTGACTGCTGATCACAGCACTCAGCTCCCCCAGTACCAGTCTTATATTGGCCAGGGGTGGAATGTGCATTTCAACCAGGATGATGGCAGAAAACTCCCTTGGCAGATAGATATAAAAGAACACATTTTCTTTTCTAGTAAGGCATTTGATAAGGTTCCACACGGTAGGCTTATTCAGAAAGTCAGAAGGTATGGGATCCAGGGAAGTTTGGCCAGGTGGATTCAGAATTGACTTGCCTGCAGAAAGCAGAGGGTCATGGTGGAGGGAGTACATTCGGATTGGAGGGTTGTGACTAGTGGTGTCCTACAAGGATCAGTTCTGGGACCTCTACTTTTCGTGATTTTTATTAACGACCTGGATGTGGGAGTGCAAGGGTAGGTTGGCAAGTTTGCAGACGACACAAAGGTTAGTGATGTTGTGGATAGCATAGAGGACTGTCGAAGATTGCAGAGAGACATTGATAGGATGCAGAAGTGGGCTGAGGAGCGGCAGATGGAGTTCAACCCGGAGAAGTGTGAGGTGGTACACTTTGGAAGGACAAACTCCAAGGCAGAGTACAAAGTAAATGGCAGGATACTTGGTAGTGTGGAGGAACAGAGGGATCTCGGGGTACATGTACACAGATCCCTGAAAGTTGCCTCACAGGTGGATAGGTTAGTTAAGAAAGCTTACAGGGTTTTAGCTTTCATAAGTCGAGGGATAGAGTTTAAGAGTCACGAGGTAATGATGCAGCTCTATAAAACTCTGGTTAGGCCACACTTGGATTACTGTGTCCAATTCTGGTCACCTCACTATAGGAAGGATGTGGAAGCTCTGGAAAGGGTACAGAGGAGATTTACTAGGATGCTGCCTTGTTTAGAGAGTATGCATTATGATCAGAGATTAAGGGAGCTAGGGCTTTACTCTTTGGAGAGAAAGAGGATGAGAAGAGACATGATCAAGGTATATAAAATATTAAGAGGAATAGATAGAGTGGACAGCCAGCACCTCTTCCCCAGGGCACCACTGCTCAGTACAAGAGAACATGGCTTTAAGTTAAGGGGTGGGAAGTTCAAGGGGGATATTAGAGGAAGGTTTTTTACTCAGAGCGGTTGGTGCGTGGAATGCACTGCCTGAGCCGGTGGAGGCAGATACACTAGTGAAGTTTAAGAGACTACTAGGCAGGTATGTGGAGGAATTTAAGGTGGAGGGTTATATGGGAGGCAGGGTTTAAGGGTCGGCACAATATTGTAGGCCGAAGAGCCTATACTGAGCTGTACTATTCAATGTCCTATGTTCTTTTTTTCCCCATTGGCAAACACTAAGTCATTTTTATACAGAATCATGCTTTTATCTTTCACACCAACCAGATTAGCGTGATTTGGACCAACTCTGCCATATCCATGACTTTGTTCTGTGTTGGAATATAGAGATCAGACACCTGAACCATAAAAAAGGATAGGATAAGGAAAAGGCATCAGCAATCAGCACTGATTACAACGGATTGTGCACAGTGTGCACTGTCATAGATTTCCTCCCACGTAATTAATCTTCTAAGAAAGGTGAATTATCACATATATTCTGAGAAACAAAACATTCATTTGGTAGTGATGGGGGGAATTCTCCTGCCTGAAATTTTTAAGAAATTAGAACATAGGCTTCTTTTGCTGAATGTATTGAACTTTGAATTGAATTGACTTTATTTCTTACATCCTTCATATACATAAGGAGTAAAAATCTTTTTGTTACGCCTCCATCCAAATGTGCAATCATAGTAATTTATAATAATTTATAATAAATAGAACAGCCAATGTAATATGGAGTACACTCAAATCAGTGTGAGTTCATCAGTCTGATGGCCTGGTGGAAGAAGCTGTCCCGGGTCCTGTTGGTCCGGGCTTTTTTTGCTGCGATACCACTTCCCGCATGCTAGCAGCTGAAATAGATTGTGGTTGGGATGGTTTGGGTCCCTAATGATCCTACGGGCCCTTTTTACATATCTGTCCTGATAAATGTCCTGAATCATGGGAAGTTCACAACTACAGATGCACTGGGCTGTCCACATCACTCTCTGCAGAGTCCTGCAATTAAGGGAGATGCAGCTCCCATCCCAGGCAGTGATGCAGCCAGTCTGGATAATTTCAATTGTGCCCCTGTAGGAAGTTCTTAGGATTTGGGGGCCCGTATCAAACTTCCTCAACTGTCTGAGGTGAAGTAAAAGAGGTGCTGTTGTGCCTTTTTCACCACACAGCAGGTGTGTACAGACCACGTGAGGTCCTCAGTGAGGTGGATGCCAAGAAACTTGAAGCTGTTTACCCTCTCAACCCCAGATCCACTGATGTCAATAGTGGTTAGTCTGTCTCCATTCCTCCTGTAATCCAGAACCAGCTCCTTTGTTTTTGTGACATTGAAAGAGAGATTGTTTTCTTGACACCACTGTGTTAGAGGGATGGCATTATTGCATGTGCATTTCCCATGCATTTGCATTATCTTCCTGACCCTGACATTAATCACTGAACCACAGTAGTCAACTGCTTAGGAGGCAGCCATTTAGTCTATCAGTCCTTTGCTAGCCAAAATATACATAGATGAGTTACATGGCGATAGGATAGGAGAATTGTGTTTGAGTTAGACTATCCATGGTTTTACTGAATGGCAGAGCAGGCTGAAAGGGCAGATCTGAATTGAATTAACTTTATTTTTTTACATCCTTCACATACATGAGGAGTAAAAATCTTTATGTTACGTCTCCATCTAAATGTGCAATGTGCAATCATAGTAATTTATAATATTTTATAATAAATAGAACAGTCAAGGTAATATAGAGTACACTCAAATCAGCGTGAGTTCATCAGTCTGATGGCCTGGTGAAGAAGCTGTTGATCCTGGCTTTTATGCTGCGGTACCACTTCCCACATGGTAGCAGCGAGAATAGGCTGTGGTTGGGGTGACTTGGGACCCCAATGATCCTACGGGCCCTTTTTACACACCTGTCCTTGTAAATATCCTGAATCATGGGAAGTTCACATCTACAGATGTGCTGGGCTGTCCACACCACTCTCTGCAGAGTCCTGCGATTAAGAGAGGTACAGTTCCCATACCAGGTAGTGATGCAGCCAGTCAGGATGCTCTCAGTCTATTTCTGTTTTAACGCCTCCTGACATCCTTCTTGCATAGCAGATACGTGGGCCACTCCTACAAGAATCCATAAATCTTCACATCACATCCACACAATTCAAATATAATACATTCAGTCCAGTCTCTGATGTTTCTGTTTTAACTGCACCACACCTCTATTGCCCTGTAACTCATGCCACTGGCTATGATTAAGCCTCATTTCCTGCCTGTTCTTTCTATAATCTCTGTTGTATGCTATTTTTGGATTTATTTCTGTTTTCCCCTTCCTCAACCCTATCACTCAGGTTCCCATTCCCCTGCCAAATTATTTTAGACCCTCTCTAATAGCTCTATTAAATGCGCCCACTAGGATATTGGACCCCTTTGGTTCAGGTGTAACCCTTCCTTTTTGTATAGGTCGTACCTCCCCCAGAAGAGGCCCCAGTGATCCAGGAATCTGAAGCGCTGCCCCCTACACCAGTCTCTCAGCCACACATTAATATGCCTGATCATGCTATTCTTGCACTCGCTCACATGTGGCACATGCAGCAATCCTGAGATTACTACCCTAGAGGTTCTGCTTTTCAGCTTCCTACCTAACTCCTTGAATTCTCTCTTCAGGACCTCCTCCCTTTTTCTACTAACGTCATTGGTACTAGCATGTACCGAGACTTCTGGCTGTTCACCCTCTCCCCTCAGAATACTGTGCACCTGGTCCAAGACATCCCGTACCCTGGTACCTGGGAGATACCATGCGGGTATCTCTGTCAGGCTAACAGAACATCCTGTCTGTTCCCCTCGCTATTGAATCCCCTATTACTACCGCATTCCTCATCTTCTTCTCTTCCTTCTCTCCCTTCTGCACCGCAGAACCAGGCTCAGTGCCAGAGATCCAATCATTGTGGTCGTCCTCTGTCAGGTCACCCCCCCCCAACAGCATCCAAAATGAGATAATGATTACTGAGGGGTACTCTCTACTATCGAATCTCTTCCCATCCCTACCCTGACAGTCACCCACTTATCTAACTCTTGCAGCCTTGGGGTGACTCCTTATAGCTACTATCTATCTCCTGTTCACTTTCCCTAGTAAGCTGTAGGTCATCAAGCTACAGCTCCAGATCCCTAACGTGGTCTCTCAGCAGCTGCATCTCTGTGCACCTGGCACAGGTGTGACCATCTGCGAGACTGGAAGAATCCCAGGGTTCCTACATCTGACATCCAGAACAAGGTACTAACCCTACAGACATGCCCTCTATTCCTCCAAAAGAAATGTGAAGTCCACCTACCCATTTACCTCGCCGATGCCCGAATGAAGCAAAGCCCTACCACTCTGCCTCAGACCACTCCGTCGATGACCGCTCCTTTGATGACTGCTCCGCTAGGCACTGTCTCCCTTTTATACTTGAACCTTCCCAGCTCCCCAACTCATGATTGGTGCTCCGGTTATTTCCAAGTTCCCGCTAAGCTTTCCCCTTTTAAATTTCGCTCCCGGACCTGTGCGGCGCCTCTTCTCTCGGAGCTCTCCCACTCATGATTGGTGCGTCGGTTTTCTGTGCTGGACTGGGCTGTATCCCAACATTTGGTAGGCTTTTCCATACTTGGACAATGGTGTTCCCGTATCAGGCCTTGATGCAACCAGTCAGGATACTCTCCGCTGCACATCTATTGAAGTTTGTCTGCAGAAACTTCTAAGAAAGTAGAGACACCACCTTTCTGTCTTTCTTTCTTTACAAAGGCACTTAAATACTGGAGCAAGGACAGGTCTTTTGAAATGAAAACAGCAAGAATTTTAAGTTATTCAACCTTTCCATCACCGATCCACTAATAAGGACTGGCTCTTGGACCTCAAGCTTCTTCTCCCTGTAGTCAATAATCAGCTGTTTGGTTTTACTGATGTTGTGTGAGAGGTTATTGTCATGGCACCACTAACCCAGATTTTCAATCTCCCTTCTCAATGTCAATTTGTGATAATTTGTCATTTTTTTTCACAGTAACACATCGAAGCTGCACCCTGTCTAACATGCTGGTGGAGAGAGATTTATTTGGGTTTTTAGAACTGGAAATAGTTACATCCGGACACATCTCATTAGCGGGGCAGCAGTATGGTCACATTGTTTATTCCAGGGACTAGCTGATTGCGCTTATGCCGGCCGGTTTAGCGGACAGAGCGGCGGACACCCCTGCTGAAATCTGAAGGAAAACACACAGAGGATGCAGAGGGGGATCACAAAGGCGAGGAAAGAGGACCGGGTCGAAACAACAGAGACTTATGGGGAAGAGGAGTTCGGTGGGTAATAAAATGGACAAGTTCACGGCGCTAGCCAGGCGTCAGAGAACATTTCGGGAGTGCAGTGTTATGTGTTTCACTGGAACGGGGCTGCACGAGGACATACCCGACCAAAACTTCTCCATGGACGGCTTCCAGACCGTTCGGGCTGACCAGAAGTGCACTGAGAGTGGTAAGCGTAAAGGAGTTGGGGGCTTGCTGTTCTGGTTAACAACGGATGGTGCAATCCTGGTCTATTACGATTGAGGAACGTGTTTGTAGACTGGATATTGAACTTTTTGCTGTTGGACTCTGGCCATATTCCACGGAGATACAACACTGGGCGTAATGGGAGGTTGTGCCCGCCTGTGGCCATCGAACTTTGCAGCTCCTCCCGTGGAGGGTCAGACACCCTGAGCCAATAGGCTGGTCCTGGATTTATTTCCATCTGGCATAGTTTGCATATTGTTGTTTGATTGTTTGTGGTTTTCGTACTGCTATATTTATGCTCTATTCTTGGGTGGTGCAGCTGTAACAAAACCCAATTTCCCTCGAGATCAATAAAGTATATCTATCTGTCTATCTATCTTTGATTCAGCCAACAACGTTAGTCTACTTGTTAATTGTGGCCCTTGCATCCAAATTATTTATATAAATGAAAAGAGCAAGGTATATTGTAAAGGGGTACAAAATCTTCCTGCCTAGACCCCAATTCCACTGAGTGAATAATATCACCATGTTTATTCCTTTTTTTGATTTCTGTTAGTGAGGCAATTTTTCAGTTGTTAGTCTGATCTGCCTGTTTCTTATAAATTCCATAAATCTCTAACAATTTTGATTAATCATCATATGGAATACAGGTATGTAGAGAGACAGGGATTAGAGAAGTGAATGTACAAGAATGGAGTCTTACTGGGTGGTCACCCTGGTTGGCACGGACGCGCTGAGCTGAAGTTCCTTTATCTGTAATGTGCTGCTCTCTGACTCTATAACTTTGCTGAATATCTTGGTAAATATCCATGCATATTACCTCATCTACATTCATTGTCATTTTCTTATAAAGATCAGTTAAGATAAATAGATCTAACTTTCCCTCAACAAACACATACTGAATATCATGGGTGATCATGGCCTTCGATTTGCCTTTAATGTAAAAAGTTCTAATAAGTTCTTTAAAACTTTTGCCTGTCCATCCCTTAATGTAACTCATGAGTGTCAACCAAAAAACTTTTTAAGGTGCATTATATCTGGGCTAACAAATTGATGACTTGTAAATAAATGAGATCTCTCAATGCATCCCCTGTTTCCGGATTTCTCATTTCCACATGCAGCATCTTCCTTTCCTCGAGAAAAATATCTTTAAACATTCCAACTTATTATATTCCTGGAACATCCTTTATATGGTTTAACAGAACCATAAATAAAACAAAATGAAAACTCCAAAGACTGGATATTTCAAAGAAACAGTTTTTATGAGTGTCATTTTCTTGAACGGAGTGGTATTTAGACCTCTGTTGATGAACTGTAGTTTCTTCAGTCATCTTTCAAAATGTTATACATTATTTAATGTATAATTATGTATTTAAAATTTTCTGGATGTGCAGATCAAAGGCATTAAACACAGCCAACACATGCGTGCTTAAACTGTTATGGAATATAAACTCATGTTCCCACCAAACCTGAAAGTATTTGCTTCCTCATAACAGAGATGGGATAAGAATAACTTCCTCTTAATTCCTGCTGCTGGACCAAGGTATACATTCATAGGCATAAACACTAATCTACAATCCTGTTAGGGGACTTGAGGAGAGTTCATTCTGTCTGGAGGGAGATTATTCTATTATAAAATTATCAAGCCCAAGATCTTCCATTATGCCGCAGAATATACATTCAGGGGCCACTTTGTAGGTACACCTGTTTGTTAATAGAGATATATAATCAGCCAATCATGTGACAGCAAATCAATTCATAAAAGCATGCAAACATAGACAAGAGTTTCATTTGTTGTTTAGACCAAACATCAGAACGGGGAAGATGTGTGATCTAGGTGACTATGATTGTGGAATAATTGTTGATGCCAGAAGGGGTGGTTTGGGTATCTCAGCAGCTGTTCATCTACTCTGATTTTCATGCTTGACAGTCCCTAGAGTTTATAGGGAATTGTGAGAAAACCAAAAAAAAATCTAGTGAGTGAAACACCTCATTATTGAGAGAGGTCGGAGGAGAATGATTGGACTGCTTCAAGCTGACAGGAAAGTGACAGTAATTCAAATAACCACCCATTACAACAGCGGTGTGCAGAAGAGCATATCTGAATGTACAACACATCAAACCTTAAAGTGGATGGGCTACAGCAGCAGAAGACTATGAACATACAGTCAGTGGCCACTTTATTAGGTACAGAGGCTACTTAATAAATGGCCTGTGAGTGCATGTTGAAAATAAAATATCTCCAGCCTACATAATTCTGCTCCATTCATAGACACGCCAGTACCTTCCTTCAGCTTACATGAGAGCAAAATCCGATTAAGAAAAGGTTTGTGTGAGGCTAAGAAACAAGTTGTCCCTCGGTGCATAAGGACACCACTACAGATTTCAGATAGTCACACTTCCACTTAAAAAGGGAGAAAAATGTCTTCAGAGATGCAATAGATTCAGCAAGAATATAGGTCCTTGTTGTAAAATGATTCATTTAAAACATATCCCTGAAACAGCATATAATGTTGAGTGTGAACTATTGTTGTCATTTCATATTTCCTGTCACTTTTTTATTTGGTAAATTGAAAGTGACAATGAAATAGACTGCAGCAGTTTTATTATTGCTGGCTTGAAGCATAATGATTTACATAGTAGGCTTGTATGTGTGATTGAGGATATGAATCGTAATATTGTTATTTTTGTTCATATTTCCCAGTTAAAATCATTATTGCTCCAACCACCCCCCCCCCCACCCCCGTGAAGCTGAGGTCTTGTAATCAGAGGATCTTTTTGCAATTGGGCTAGTCACATTACAACAACAGAAAACCTATCTTTCGTTGGTTAAGCGTGGGTAACTGGCCTGTCACTGCAGCTAAATACAATTAGTGATAGTGATAAAAGGCTGGTGTTAAAGAAAATAGAGGTAACAATATATTTCTAATGAACAGCTTAGAAGGAAATAGTAATTTGATGGTTGAAATTACTGATCCTTAACTAATTTCAGCAAAACAAGGCTACTGGAATAGCTCTTGTATCAGTCAGATTATTAAAATAATTAGCCTCATCCATTGATTGCAGTGAGATTTCTCAGCACTTGCTTGGTTGGGCTCAAAGGAATTGTTAATTAATAGGATGAAAGAGGAACAACTATACAATTTTCCCCTCCATTTACAGGCCATTCAGAAGTTCTGATTAATTGCCCGGGAATAATCTGGTATAGTTTATAAACATTTTCAGATGGTTTTAGTTTGTAAAATTAAGTACTGAGGTTACCTGTAGGAATTACATTTACCACCTTGCTGCTTAATTATGCAGATTTCAGTTAGTCTGTTTTAAGAGTGATCATGGGGTAAAGAAAAGGGTGAGATTCACCTTTGAGGAAACGAGATGGAATTCAGAAGACGATACTAGACATAAATGGAATGGTCTCCTTTTAATGTTTATATTGTTCGATAATGAAAGTAGATCTGTACATCTGCATACTTTCATGTCCGATTTCATCTAGCTGTGATGAAATCAAAATCTAATCCAAACTGAAGCTTTCACCCCTGTATTCTCCAGCTGTGATTTTTCATGCATTAAAGTGAATGCAATGCAAATCATTGTCTAGTGAGAATGGAAATGAAATACAATCTCATGGTTCAGCTCATTATTCTCTCCACCTGAGAACCTTATCTATATTGATTTCAATATCAGAAATTAGTATCCAAAACGATTTCACCCTGAAATCATCTTTTAATCTTTACGGCCTTGGTGTTATTGCTATTTGACTTTCATCATGATTTTTATTTGTTGAAGTAATGTAAATTACTTCAACAGAGTTTGAAAATAGCCTGCATAGACAAATACTCTAAACCAAGATTATTCAAATCGTGTCACTAAGTATGACTGTGATTCAAACCTTGTTTTCAATATGGATGAAAAAAAAAGAGATAGATGGATGAGCTTGTGTATTTGATGATACCTTCTCATATTTTGGAACAGACATATTTATATCTGTATTTTTAACAAAGCCACCTTCAGATCCTTTAAGCACAGTGAGAGCTTTCATGTTCACATATAAAAGGTAAAGCAAGATTCCAACTTAATCAAAAAATCCTGAAATATTGCCTTAATAATCATTCTTTTGTACATAAAGCCATGAATTGACTTTGAAGTTCTCTACTTAAGATGTCTTCACTGAAGACTGGCTCAACTGAATTTAGAGGGTCATAAACTGATAATATGTGCACACACCTGGTACTTTTGATTGCTAGTATTAATTCAGTGAGGTGCATAGCTGTTGGAGTGTGGTTTGAGACAATTAATTAAGTTAAAGAAACACAACTAAGCTGCTTTTACAGGATAATTGCTAATTTGGATCCAAGCATGATAACTTCAAGCCTTCTCAACAACCTTTATTCTTTAGCTTGCCTGCTTGCAGGGAAGTGATAATTGAATTTATACTGATGAACCAGACTGTGCAGTATTTATTAACGGGTCCATAAACCTGTATCTAGGCAGAAGGTTTCCATTTATTTTGTTACCATAACAATTACACCCAAAATGTTTTAGCATTTAAATGCCTACAGTTGTATAATCCAAATGTATTCCATTCCTATATTAAACAAGTAATCCTCCTTTATTCCTTTTTGCCAGTTGTCCTGAAGCTGCATGTTTTGTTCATAGTACATAGGAACCTGAAATCAGTGCTTCAGTTAGAAGCAGAACAAAGCAAAAGGTTTTCACTGAGTAAAGGTGGTATGTTGAGTTGACTTAAAGGGGAAGAAAATCTGCATTCAATTTTCCAAAACGATATCATTTGTAGTCTTGAAAGCAAAGTGCTAGAGGAACGCAGTGTGTTAGGCAACATCTGTGGAGAGAAATGGACAGGATGAGACCCTTCATCTGGAGAAGTCTCTTTTGCTCCAGATTCAGCATTTGCCATCTCTTGTATCTCAACAGTTTATAATATGGCGGCAGTCAGCATTTGTTAACCTTCATGTGTCAAGTGATATTGACCCTCAGGAGTAACTAAAGCATGATGACCCAATTAATGTTTAGCTTAATAGCCCTTAACTATCTGAGAGAGATTGAAATATGTACTCAAAGAAATGGATCCACGGAGATACGATTGGGTTTAATTTAATGAAGAGCTTTGTTCTGTCCAAGCTTTTGCTTTGTTTGAACTGGAAGAACAGAGAAATGTTTAGGCAGTCATCATCATTAAGATGTAACAGGTTTCTTCACAGACCTTTGGAATAGTTAGGGGTGGCGCAGTAGGATAGCAGTTATATTCAAGATTCAAGACTGTTTAATGTCATTCCCTGTGCACGAGTGCAAAGAAGAAGAAAATAATAGGTACTCCAGATTTGATGCAGGACAAAAAAAAAACCCTCGAAAACAAAAAAAGAATACAATAATAATGAAAAAAAAACAAAATAAATATAAAAACATAAGATATCTTTTATACATATAGATTGATTATATGTCCCTAAGGTGATGCTAGGCTGTACACAATTTGACTGACAGGAAATAATAATATTGTGGTGGAGTTAGTGGGTGGAGGTGTTGATCAGACTTAGTGCTTAGACTAAGTAACTGTTTATGTGTCTGGTGGTCCTGGTGTGGACTCGATGTACCCTCCTGGGATTGGAGTGGGAGAAACAGTCTATGAGCAGGGTTGGTAGGACCCTTCATGATATTACTGGCCCCCTTCCAGCACCTTCGGCACATATGTCCTTGATGGTGGGTAGGCTAGTGTTGGTGATGTGTTGGGCAGTTTTGATTACCTGTTATCGAGTCTTCCTGTCCAGCTCAGTGCAGCTACTGTACCATGCACTGATGTAGTTTGTCAGGGTGCTCTCTACCGCACATCTGTAGAATGACAAGAGTATAGATGAGCAAAGTCCAACTCCTCGAAGGTAAGCATTAATCAGCTTTTACATGACTGTTTAGTATGTGTTCTGGGACCATGAGATGTTGTCTGTGCTGCCGATGTAAAGGGGGGATGTGAGGGGTGCAAGTTCTCCTGAAGTCGACAACCATCTCATTTGTCTCGTTGACATTAAGGTAGAGGTTAATTGCCTGGCACCAGACCTTAATCTCTTACACCTCCTCTCCTTAGGCCGTCTCATCATTGTTTATGATGAGCCCCACCACTGCCGTGTCACAGGCAAGCCTGACTATGTGATTGCTCGGGTGATTGGCCGTGCTGTCATGCATGAACAGAATGTACAGCAGAGGGCTCATCACACAGCCCTGGTGGGGGGGGGGGGGGAGGCAGCCGTGTTGATAATAGGGAGGGAGGAGCAATTGTGCACCCGGACTACCTGAGGTCTGTTAATTAGGACATCCAAGACCCAGTTGCACAGTGGCATATTTGGACTGAGGAGTAGAAGTTTTTCACCAAGGTCTGTGGGACTATAATGTTGAATGCTGAAATGAAATCCAGAAACATCATTCTGATGTAAGAGTCCTTGTTTTCTAGGTGTGACAGGGCCAGGTGCCTGACAGATGCTCTGGCATCTGCAACAGAGCGGTTCTGTCGGTAAGCATTTAGGAGATTGTCCAATGTGGTAGGAATGGAGTTTTTGATAGGTGGTCATTATCAGCCATTCAAAGCACCGCATGATGATCAATGTCATTACCACTGAGTGGAAATCATTTCTGAAGGTGTAGAGTTCTTTGCTATACGGTTGATGGTGGCTGACTTGAAGCATGTGGGGACAGCAGCCTGGATGAATGACGTGTTGAAGATGTATATGAAGACTTGAGTGAACAGGTGTGCACACTCCTTGAGTACTCGGCCTAGGATGTTGCCTGGCCCAGCCACCTTACAGGGGTTGGCTCTCTGCAGACTGCTGCTGTTGGAGACAGTGTTTGCTCACCTGGGAAGAGGGTAGCTCTCGAGTGCGGTGTTGTGTTGCATGTCTCAAAGCATGCATAAAAGTTGTTTTGAGCATCAGCCATCACTGGTAGAGTCAACTCTGATTTTCCTTACATTGTCAGTAATGCCCTTGATGCCCAGCCACATACACTGGGGATCATTATCAGACAGGTGTTCCTGAACTTTTTGTGCGTAGGCGATCCTTGCCCTCCTGATAACCAGGATCTGGTCTCTCCAAGCTGCTCTGGGAGCTCTTCTATCATCAGACTTGAAGGCAGCGTTCAGGGCGTAATGCTATTACAGCACCACTGACCTTCCCTCAGTTCTGCCGCAGTCCGAGTTTATACGTTCTCCCCGTGACCATGTGAGTTTCCTCCAGGTGCTCTGTTTTCCTCCCACACTCTAAAGACATACAAATTAGTAGATTAGTCGGGTACACATGGGGGTAATTGGGCAGTTTAGGCTTACTGGGCCAGAACGGCCTGTTTCTCTGCTGTATCTCTAAATCTAAAATTCTAAATCTACTTTACAGCAGGCGTGGCATGAACTTACTGCAGGCCCTTGAAGTCCATCAGGATTTGTTCCTTCCAATTGAAAATACATTGAGTTATATAAAGTATGTGGGTTATATAGAACTATTAATATTCAACACTTTCCCTCTATTAGTGTATTCATTGTCATTTGAGGTGGGAAAGAAATGCGGCCTATTTTGAAACATTTTAAACACTATATTTTCCCCTATCTTTGTTTTGTTTAATTGGGTAATTGTATCACACAGATGGCATAAGTGATGTCCTGATGAAGGGTCTTGGCCTGAAATGTCAATTGTTTATTCTTTTCCATAGATGCTGCCTGACCTGCCGAGTTCCTCCAGCATTTTGTGTGTGTTGTTTTGGATTTCCGGCAACAGCGGACTTTCTCGTGTTTGAGGCATAAATGTTGAGAATGAGTGGAGGTGGAGTGTGGTTGATGCGATGTCTGGATTGGGATGGAACAGAATCATTTTAGCTTTCTGTTCATATTTATTCATAGGTCATTTAAATCAGAATAATTCCATACATTTCAAATTAATCCTGATACACAACAAGTAAACAGAGCATATTTTAGATGGTTCTGCCTGAAGTATGCAATGAAATAGAAAAAAAAATATCCCGACATGTCATGGACTAAAATTCATATTTGCCTTTATATGGCAAATACTCCAACTATTTATAATAATTAAAAGCTGTTGCCTTCAAAATATTAACATCAACAAAAAAGCCTAAATGATTTGTTTCCATGAAACTTTTGGTTTGTTGCACACCCCAGTGACCTCAGAGGGACTGCCAACTGGATGAAAAATAGCTTCATATGTGCAACAGAATCCTCTGAACTGAAGAAATTAAAACCCATTCCTATCATTATTGATAAGCAACTCAAAGATTGCCAATTACATGGATTGTGCATCTGAACCGCTTTAAGTGCAGTGTGATAGTTGAAAATTAGCACTTTGACCAGCCAACTATCAAGAACATAATAGAAGAGAACAATATTAATAGTCTGCTCTCAACAATGGCTTACAGATTGGGTTGTTGTGTGATGAAAAGCAAACTACAAATGCACAAGAATAAACTTGACGCTGCAGACCAAACAACAGGAATTCTGCAGATGCTGGAAATTCAAGCAACACACATAAAAGTTGCTGGTGAACCAAAGTCTATGCTGGAATAGCCAGATACAATTTTTAGCAAGTAACTTTAACTCTTTCTGCATCGGAATTGGCAAGAAGCTAAGGTCTACAATTCTCTATCTAAACCTCTCCAGTCATTACCTCTCATCACGATGCCCCTTAAGGCCTCCTCCTTTGATAAAACTTTGTTTATCTTCCTCATCATTTTTGTTGAATGTGGCTCAGTGTCAAATTCTGTTGGGTAGTCAAAGAAGCTGAAGCTGCTGGAAAATCTACAAAACAAGTCGCTAGAAACACACAGCAGGTCAGACAGCATCTATAGTTGGAGATAGTTTATCTGACCATGCTGCCTGACTTGTCAAATGGTTCCAGCATTTTCTGTTATTTATTTTGACTTGTAATATTTTTATGAAGTTCCATTGGTCGTTTTGTCCCATCAAATATGGTTCATCAGGACCAACAAGAAATAATCCAGGAACAGAAAATAAAACTTAATCTTGACTGTAACTAATGTTTACGGATCAATTCGAATTAATTGTTATTTATATTTAAGCTTCAATGATTTCCAGTCACATTATGCTGTTAAAAATAATGTTTAATTGTGTAATGCTCAAGATTTAAGAATATGTGTAATTGTCCCATCATACATGTAGTGCCCTATTCTCAACATTTTAGGTAAAGTAGTTGTCTATTTTTGAATGTCAAACATGAAAGGAATTCATGTGAGGTTTTAAAAAGAAGTTTCTTTTATTCATTGAGTGAAATTGCTTGTGTAGGAGTATTTTCTCTCTGGATCGTTAACTAGAATGGCACTTAAATCACCAACTAACATTGAAACCTAGAGAATATCCTTACATGAAGAATTAAACAAAGGATGCTGAGGGGCTCGATGTGTGCAGGAGTGGTGAACAGACTAATTTTGAGCAGAATGGCTATGATATTGTTTTGGGTTCCACGTAGGTATTTTGAATCAGGCTGGAGGTATTTTTCCATTAAAATATCTGAAGAAGGTCCTGTGCCTGCCGTTTAGAACTTTACCCATATCAGTCAAAATTACAGCTTTTGTGAGTGGGTAAAATTAATTGTGGTACACAAGAGGTGAAAGATGATTGGCTCAGCCTTTCTAATTCTGGAACACAGTGTGGTGAGAAAGTATGTGGAAAGGAATTATTGAAGTTTTGGGTAAAAACTCTGCAGCACGGTCCTGTTATTATCTTGATTCAGGGTTTCAACCCAAAATGTTGACAATTGCTCCCTAGCCCCAAGCCCACTCCTCACTCCTCACTCCCACTGATGTTGCTTGACCAGCTGAGTTCTCCCAGCAGGTTGGTTGTTGATTTAATTGGGGTAGTTCGTGATTATGTCCTTTTGTTTTTGGCCGGTGTTATTTTGTTGTCTTCTGCTGTTTGCCTTTTTTGGCGCTGAGTTGCTGTTGTTTGATTTGAAAACAGTTTAAATCCAGTCCTAAATCTTCATCTGGACTTGAAGGGCACGGTGGAATTGCCTGGAATTGCTCTTCCTTGTTTCAATGCATGACATGTGACCTTTACAGGTTCAGAAATTAATTCATTTGCACAATGTTGGCCTGTCTGGAACTTCCATCTATTTCTACTTCATCTTAAATTATCACAATTTAAGAAAGCTTACCAGTATCTCTACTTTCTCTTCAGTCTCCCCAATTTTTATTGATGCACAAAAGAAAGCATGTTATCCAAATTCATAACACCTTGGTATGGCAACTGCCTTGCCCATGACTGCAAAAGTCTACAAACAGTCGTAGACACAGCTAGATATACCGTGCAAAAGTACTATACACACCACTTGATCTATAGCAACATATGTCTTGGCAATACAAGATGCTTCTCAAATGTGAGAACCTCTGCCTCTACCAATCCCTCAGGCAGTGCTTCAGATTTTAATCACACTCTGAATTTTCTTTTTCAGCAGATCCCCTCTAAACCTTCTTGAAATCTAGACCACCGCCCCCTCTTTCAAGGAAAAGTTTTATTTAGTTTTGCTTTCTGATTCCAGATTTATATTTATCATCACCTGTTAAGAGTTATCTCTTTAAAGAATTTCTTGCTTCTCATTCAACTCTTGTTTAACGAGCTCTCCCTGTCACATTGGCAATTTGCTGAAACTAGACTGACAGTCCTCTAATATCATTGTTTCCCTAATAATATGCATTCCTCCTGTACTTAAAGAGATTGAAATTCTACATTATAGTGAGCATAATTTATACCAGTTAACGAGTTGGTAACTGCCTGTTAAAAGTCTATACAGAAAAGGAATCAAGAAATGCTTAGCTGAGTGATATCCATCCACTTGTGACTCTACTGGAGAAATCCTAAGTGTATCAATGTTTAAATCCAGTGCACTTGACCTCCAGCTCTGCCAATGGAGTTGCTCGCAGCAGTGCAGCGGGGCTGAATGTCATAGCAATAGCTACCTCATTTGCTTGATTGGGGGCAGAGAAAGTGTCTGAATTTAAGTAATAAGATAAATGTTTGAATTATTTTACTGTATTTTAAGGCATTTATAGTTAATAACTACATCTGATGATAAAGGGATTTTTTTTACTCATGCTATAACAGTATTTGAAATCATTATCAGTGATAAGTGTTTTGATAAGTGTGACAGAGAGCACTTGGTAAACACACTTCATACACATGTTCATTTACTTACACACACACAATCATTGCCTTGTCATTCTGCTGTTGTTTTGCTGACTGTATACACTTCAGTGTCTTTCCCATATATTTTCATAATGGGTCCTAAAGATTTTGACTTTATGGTGCCTTTCCTGCCATATACAGTGGGATATTCCAATTCTTTAGTAATAGGGATTTGTATATGTTGTTTGTACACAATATTTAAGGTAGATGCTTCTGTTTGTTTTGTAATATGATTATACCCAGTTTCCTCCGGGATCAATAAAGTATGACTATGACTATGACTAACTACATAGTGGGGTAAATGAGAGAGGTTGGTGCATGGAATGCACTGCCTGAGTCAGTGGTGGAGGCAGGTACACTCGTGAAGTTTAAGAGGCAACTAGACAGTTATATGGAGGAATTTACATGGTGGCCATTACAGAGACTTGGCTGGCACCAGGGTAGGAATGGATTCTTAATATTCCTGGATTTCAGTGCTTTGAAAGGGATAGAGAGGGCGGAAAAAGGGGAGGAGGGGTGGCATTACTGGTCAGGGATACTATTACAGCTACAGAAAGGGTGGGTAATGTAGCAAGATCCTCTTTTGAGTCAATAGGGGTGGAAGTCAGAAACAGGAAGGGAAGAGTTACTCTATTGGGAGTATTCTATAGGCCCACTGGTAGCAGCAGAGATACAGAGGTGCAGATTGGGAGGCAGGTTTTGGGAAGGTGCAAAAATAATAGGGTTGTTATCATGGGTGACTTTAACTTCCCTAATATTGATTGACACCTGATTAGTTCCAAGGGTTTAGATGGGACAGAGTTTGTTAAGTGTGTCCGGGGGAATGTCATACTAGATCTAGTACTAGGTAGTGAACCGGGTCAGGACACAGATCTCTCAGTGGGTGAGCATCTGGGGGACAGTGACCACTGCTCCCTGTCCTTTAGCATTATCATGGAAAAGGATAGAATCAGAGAGGACAGGAAAGTTTTTAATTTGGGAAGGGCAAATTATGAGGCTACAAGGCTAGAACTTGCGGGTGTGAATTGGGATGATGTTTTTGCAGGGAAACGTACTATGGACATGTGGTTGATGTGTAGAGATCTCTTGCGGGATGTTAGGGATAAATTTGTCCCAGTGAGGAAGATAAAGAATGGTAGGGTGAAGGAACCATGGGTGACAAGTGAGGTGGAAAATCTAGTCAGGTGGAAGAAGGCAGCATACATGAGGTTTAGGAAGCAAGGATCAGATGGGTCTATTGAGGAATATAGGGAAGCAAGAAAGGAGCTTAAGAAGGGGCTGAGAAGAGCAAGAAGGAGGCATGAGAAAGCCTGGGCGAGTAGGGTAAAGGGAAACCCCAAGGCATTCTACAATTATATGAAGAAAAAAAGGATGACAGGAGTGAAGGTAGGACCGATTAGAGATAAAGGTGGGAAGATGTGCCTGGAGGCTATGGAACTGAGCGAGGTCCTCAATGAATACATCTCTTTGGTATTCACCAATGAGAGGGAACGATGATGGTGAGGACAAAATGAGTGGGGTTGATATTCTGAAGCATGTTGATATTAAGGGAGAGGAGGTGTTGGAGTTGTTAAAATACATTAGGACAGATAAGTCCCTGGGGCCTGATGGAATATTCCCCAGGCTGCTCCATGAGGTGAGAGAAGAGATTGCTGAGCCTCTGGCTGGGATCTTTATGTCCTCGTTGTCCACGGGAATGGTACCAGAGGATTGGAGGGAGGCGAATGTTGTCCCCTTGTTCAAAAAGGGTAGTAGGTATAGTCCGGGTAATTATAGACCAGTGAGCCTTACGTCTGTGGTGGGAAAGCTATTGGAAAAGATTCTTAGAGATAGGATCTATAGGCATTTAGAGAATCATGGTCTGATCAGGGACAGTCAGCATGGCTTTGTGAAGGGCAGATCGTGTCCAACAAGCCTGATAGAGTTCTTTGAGGAGGTGACCAGGCATATAGATGAGGGTAGTGCAGTGGATGTGATCTATATGGATTTTAGTAAGGCATTTGACAAGGTTCCACACGGTAGGCTTATTCAGAAAGTTAGAAGTCATGGGATCCAGGGAAGTTTGGCCAGGTGGATTCAGAATTGGCTTGCCTGCAGAAGGCAGAGGGTGGTGGTGGAGGGAGTACATTCAGATTGGAGGATTGTGACTAGTGGTGTCCCACAAGGATCTGTTCTGGGACCTCTACTTTTCATGATTTTTATTAACGACCTGGATGTGGGGGTAGAACGGTGGGTTGGCAAGTTTGCAGACGACACAAAGGTTGGTGGTGTTGTAGATAGTGTAGAGGATTGTCAAAGATTGCAGAGAGACATTGATAGGATGCAGGAGTGAGCTGAGAAGTGGCAGATGGAGTTCAACCCGAAGAGGTGTGAGGTGGTACACTTTGGAAGGACAAACTCCAAGGCAGAGTACAAAGTAAATGGCAGGATACTTGGTAGTGTGGAGGAACAGAGGGATCTCGGGGTACATGTACACAGATCCCTGAAAGTTGCCTCACAGGTGGGTAGGTTAGTTAAGAAAGCTTATAGGGTTTTAGCTTTCATAAGTCAAGGGATAGAGTTTAAGAGTCGCGATGTAATGATGCAGCTCTATAAAACTCTGGTTAGGCCACACTTGGAGTACTGTGTCCAGTTCTGGTCACCTCCCTATAGCAAGGATGTGGAAGCATTGGAAAGGGTGTAAAAGAGATTTACCAGGATGCTGCCTGGTTTAGAAAGTATGCATTATGATCAGAGATTAAGGGAGCTAGGGCTTTACTCTTTGGAGAGAAGGAGGATGAGAGGAGACATGATAGAGGTGTACAAGATAATAAGAGGAATAGATAGAGTGGATAGCCAGCGCCTCTTCCCCAGGGCACCACTTGCTCAATACAAGAGAACATGGCTTTAAGGTAAGGGGTGGGAAGTTCTAGGGGGATATTAGAGGAAGGTTTTTTACTGAGAGAGTGGTTGGTGTGTGGAATGCACTGCCTGAGTCAGTGGTGGAGGCAGATACACTAGTGAAGTTTAAGAGACTACTAGACAGGTATATGAATGAATTTAAGGTGGGGGGTTATATGGGAGGCAGGGTTTGAGGGTCGGCACAACGTTGTGGGCTGAAGGGCCTGTAATGTGCTGTACTATTCTATGTTCTATGTTCTATCTTCTAATTCATGTGTTGTCTTGAGTTAACTTTGTTGGTAATTAAAGATGATATGTCCTGGCGCCTTAAAAAAGAGAACGGGTTTGCTCTTGGTAGGGGAAAGATTAAGTTGCCAGGAGTTCACACTGGAAATGATATACAGTTATTGATTTGGTTTTCTGGTAGATATCTTTGCAAATATTGGCAGGTTTTGCTATTTTTGCTAATTAGTGTAAGTCTGATATTTGACGCACTGAATAAGCACTCTTGCATGAAAGTGCTAAGCAACTCCAGCCATTTTCTTTTTGGTTGTAACTCACTTATCATAACGATAAGACAACCACCTTATTGTTCACTGTTCACCATAACCTTCACACCTTGTCACTCTATACACTGACTCCTTTAACATAGCAAAGTTTCCACTGTTACGATAGTTCCACCTGTCTTATTAACTTTTTTGTCATTTGATATACTGCTGTCATATTTGCTTTGGTTTTGATCTCTTTTAATCAATATTTGGGCTGACAGATGCCTGATTGACAGCATCTGGCAGCTCTTAAGATGGACTGATGCTGGTGGAATTCAAAAATCCCAATATTAACCTTTATATGAATGTGACAAACTGAATAAGATATAAATAGATATGAAGTGATAGTGATTAGCCTAGGGTTATGGGTTTGCAGTATTCTGTATTTCTATTTTACCGTTGATTTTTCAATCACTGTTCCAATAATATATGACACATCTGCAGTTGGAAAATATTGAAGAACCAAAATTAGTTCTGTCATGACATGCACTGAAATGAAAGGCAGCATGGTGTGACATTTAAAAAAAGGTCATGTGGCATAACACTTAATAGCTTATATTTGTCAAGATTTCTAGCCAATATAGAAAGTAACTGCTAAAACTGAAAGCTGTATTTGTAATAGAATGACATCACTGAATCAATGAAAGGTCATTATTGTTTAAAAGTGAAAAATAGCTGAATTCTTGGTTGTCGTATGTTTTTGTAAATCTACTACAAAGCAAGGTTATATTCCAACTGCATCCATAAATTTTAACGTGGATTTGTACACCATGTTGAATTCTGTTACCGGTACTGAACTTCTCCATGCATGTACATTTGACAATTAATAAAGCATAACATTGAGGAAACTGTTCCAAAGTAGTTGCAGTAATTAAGAGTTTATATAGTGAAGTATGAAAGAAAGATCACAACTCGCAGTATTAACAGTGTTGCTATTTGAAGCAACGGACATGATAAGAATGGAATTTTTGTTACAACTCCAGGCAAAGTTGCAACCTCTATGTTATTTTATGCCTGCTTCTTTACCCAGGTTGTATCTTCCTCCTGTTTCAATTCCATTTTCTCTGATTCCATTATTTTGCTTTCATTAAGTTGTTTATTTTGTAAACCAGCCCATCAAATTATTAATACTCACTTTGTATTACATTGTGTAAAGATGAGAATATCACTCATTCACTTTTACTAACTCTCATATACTCCTTGATCAATATTTCTCCTGCCATGCTCAAATAGCCAGAGGCCCAAATTAAAAGGTCTTTATTCCAATATCTCACAGAGTATAACTGGCTTATTGTTGCATGAACTGAAACTCATTAACTTCAGCTCTGAATTCTACTAATATCATCCTGCTAATATATGAAGAGTGCATTTCTGCTGTACCTCTGCTTCCCTGCACAGGGTTAGCATGTAGTTTGCATTCTTGCCCTAAATCAGGCCTCTTATATTGCAGGTGCTTAGTCTTTATTTCCGTGTAAATTAGATTAAAATCTTTCCCACCTGATTTTTTTGTACGGGGAGATTGAATGTAAGTAGATAATATATATTGATCATTTAAACAATTTGTAATTTAAAAATATATTGGTATTTCTGTAATGAGTTGTAATTTAGAGTTTTCCTTAGAAGTATACCGGTCTGCTGGTTTTCCCTGACATTTTGCACTAAGGCTTGGATTTAGAGTCCCCTGTGGCCAATATACTCCTATTTGACCAAATTTGCAGAATCTGACCCAGGAACAAGAAAAGAAATAGAGGATTAAAATATGAGTATTTAAAATGCAAGCAAATCTAAATTCTGAAGATAAAATCTGTAGGAATAAAAATCTATACTTGAAAAGCAATCATGTCAGAGATTGTTTGATGGTAATTCAGATACAAATAAATCTTTTTCTGCTGAGATTAGTCATTATTTGACGTAAATACCCCAGTTTGAGGAATAGAGAGTTTTTGTTTAATATATTTAATCCACTATAAGACAGCTCCCAAAAGTTGCCATTCGATTTGCTCTTTTGTAATATTCACAACTGATGTGCCCACTGTTATTTTCACTGTAATATCAGAACAAGATCTTTAAATCCACATGAAGGCTAAAACACCAATTGCAACATTCCACAGAGATGTCCTGTAATCAATCAATGCAAATTGGGCTCCCAAGTGATGTCTGGGAGAACAGCTAAAACTATGTATGTTACTATGCTGTGGTGGGAACATTTTCAGCCAGTAAAATATGGTCCAGCTCTGCTCTGTTTATAGAATAAACAGTAATTAGCTCATTCAGCAAGTATGATGATCATTTCAATAATTGTTCAGACTGCAGTTATCAGTTGTCTGGATTCACACCCATGAAAGAATGATTTGGGGCAACCCAATCATGTAAAACAAATGGGAAGAATCTTGGTTTCGATTTCTGCCTTGTAGAGGGTTTGCTGACCTCTGCTCAGTGCCACCAGTGCTACAATTAGGCTTTGAGTGTTGGAGAGCCTGTTAGAAAATATACATTTGAAAACCCCTCTCAAACTCTGCAACAAAGGAGGGCATAATCAGTATGTGCATAGAAATATACCATCTGTGAATTTCCTTTCCACCCAAAGACCATTTTGACATGGAAATGAATTTCTGTTCCTTCATTGACACTGAGTCCAAACCCTGGAACATCCCACCAAATAGTCTTGTTAGACGTCCTTCATGATCTTCATCACGTTGATCAGAGCAGTTCCATGAGGAAACTTACCATTATCTTCTGAAAGGATAGTAGAAATGAGCAATAAGTGGTAGCTTTTCCAGTGACACCCAAATAATGTAACTTGGAAGGTTTGAGGTCAGCTTCTGTGTTGATGCTGATCATTATAAAATTACCTGTTGGTCTTGCTGATCTCACCTGAGGGCTATATGTTTCAACCACTGAATAGGAATGGGAATATATGACAAATAACATCTGAGGAAGGACTAAAGGGCTGTGGCTACTGAGATAATGGAGTTGAGAAAGTTGCGATTGGGGTTAGTTGGGTGAGGGAAGGGGTGCAGGCATGAAATGAGGTGCATGGCCAGCCGGTTCAACAAGAAAGCAGTGATACCCATTTTGACAAACACAGTAAAAATTCAAGAGTTTGCACAAGGTTTTTCCAGACTTCAAGAATTGCTTCGAGCATTCTCATGCAATTGGATTACTCTTGCATTTTGCTAAGATCATCTCATTCCTACAAGAAAGTTCAATTTCTTTTGACTTTTATTAAAGATAGCATGTTTTGCAAGTTTGGATGGCTATAAATATTTAGATTCAGCATGCATGCTGTATGAGCAAGAGTGTCATCAGATGACCTGAATGATGTCAGCTATTGACATTCAGCATGATTAGCCTGGAGTGCTCCTTATTCTCGATTTTCCTTTTCATCTCCGAAAACGTATTACCTCTGAGAACAGGATAGATAAAAATCAAGGAATTAACAGGGATGAAGTTTGAATGTGATTAAGAATTTGTTCACTCTGTGGCTCAATGAATAGTCCGCTTCAACTGCAAGATTCATTGAATAAAACATTCTGACTTTCTGATTGTTCCAGTGATATAATATTGACCTTATTCAATATTGTCATATGTTTACATTGAGTACACTATCATACTGGACAATTATATGATTATTTAGCCTCTCAAAATGAAGAATTAAGATAAACTGTTATAATAACAGGGTACTGAAGGCTCTGTTTTACTGACTACATTAAACATTTTTAAGTTAGCTTCTTTGTACTATTGGGCACAAAAAGTCTTTTCAAGTTTCTCAAGTTAATTACTGGTTAGAATAAATATGGACAAATAAAACAATTAAGGCCAATCTGAATTATTTCAAAATCTTAAATCTGTTTAGATGAAAACAAAGAGAAAATAAAACAGACCTTCAGTTTGGCAAAAATTGCTCAAAGATCATGTGCAGAAAGTCAAGGCACAGCCAATTTGAGTAGTTTGCCCCATCAGGTCATTTTTGATTACCAACTAATTAAACAAGGTGCTGTCAGCAGTGAATGTCATTTGCACATCTGTTTCCCAACGCTTAGTTTAAATTTTACCAGATCTACCATCAGTGGCCACTTTATTAGGTTAATGCAAATACCTAACCAGTCAATCTTGTGCAAGCCACTCAATGCATAAAAGCATGTAGATATCGTCAAGAGGTACAGTTATTGTTCAGAACAAACATCAGAATGGAGAACAATTGTAATCTTAATAACTTTAACTGTGAAATGATTATTGATGCCAGACAGGGTGTTTTGAGTACCTCAGAAACTGCTGATCTCCTCGAATTTTCATGCACAACAAAGCAAGGTGAAAAAAAACTAAATGGCATCCAGTGAGTGGCAGTTCTGTGAGAAAAAGTGCTTTGTTAATGAGGGAGGTCGGAGGAGAATGATCAGGCGGGTTCAAGGCTGACAGGAAGGCAACAGTAACTCAAATAACCCCATTTTACAACAGCTGTGTGCAGAAGAGCATCTCTGAATGCACAACACATCAAACCTTGAAGTGGATAGGCAATAGAAGACCACGTACATACACTCAGTGGCCTCTTTATTAAGTACCGGAGGTACCTAATGAAGTGCCCACTGAGTGTAAATTCAATCTTAATACTAATAAGGACAAAGAGCTCAATTGCTCTGTGGGTTTGAGTGTCCATAGAGGTTTTTAGATTTATAGCCTCAGTGAAATATGGTGAATGAAGATCTGTTTGGTAAATATATTTATCTTGATAAAAAGTGCAGTGAAAGGTTGTGCACCTTTAAGAGAAGTGCATAGTGGTGCATTTATAGTAAAATTACTAATACAATTGCCTGAAGAAATGTTCAATAGCAGAAAATTAAAGTGAAGTACAAGTTCAGACCTAACACCAAGGGAACACGTTTATTGATATATATCCACTTGCTACATGATTGGAATCCTTAACTGTGAAAGTGGTTTAAAGAAAAGTTGATTTCGAATTGTGTGACATCAGAAATGTCATTCAACAAATCACTTTTAAGGCACTACATCATATTCTGTCAAGTGGTTAAGGATGAAGAATGAGCAAAGTCTTGCAGGAAACACTTTGATGCATGCTTTCTAAGCATATTGGAGGCACTATATATTCTTATAGTTGTACAACAAATACTGATCAAACTGAAATTTTTTGCATTGTGAACCACAAATGTACTATGTACTCACCTATTAGGTATGCAAAATATATGTAAACCTATTGTACCACTAAGTCTGACTTAATGCTAAGAAAAGTATCTACCATTTAAAACCCACATAAGTTGGAAGTATCTTGGGTGTCCAATCCTTCCAAACTGTTGGCAGGGATATAAATCAAGAAATAATGAGGATTGGAAAACAGAATTAATCATGGGTGACTTTAATCTTCATGGGAATGCTTAAAATGCACCTGGAATAGATTCCTAGAGCACCACATTATGAAGCTAGCCAGGGACTAGGCCACTTTGGATTTGGTAATGTACAATGAGACAGGTTTAATAAACGATCTCAAAGTAAAGGATCTCATAGGAAATAATGATCATAGCATAGTAGAATTTAACATTTGAGAACGAAAAACGGGTTTAAAATAATTGTGTTAACAGAGGGGAAATAGCAAAGAAATGAGAATAGAGTTGGACAATGCAAATGAAGTAGAAACTGAATCAATAGACAATCCGTGACAGACATTTAAGGAGATTTTAAATATTTCACTCCCAACGAAAATATCCCAAATGAGAAGGGAATATTTTATTTTTGGGAAGGGCTTCTGTGGAGCTAGAAAAAAAATCAGGAAACACTTATTCAGAAAATGGTAGAAGACAAGAAGCAGGTAACCGTATCATGGTTAGTATCTAATGTTAGGCTGGTTCACATCTATTCTTGAAGAATTATCGGAACAAATCATTAAGGAGGGTACTGACAGAACATTTGGAAAGTCACAATCTGATGAGGCCAAGTAAGTGTATAAGTATGTCTTCATAAATGAGAAATCATGTCTGGCAACTTTATTAGTTCTTTACTGTAATACCAATCAGTTAGTCAAGAGACATCAGTAGATATAATATATAGAGGGAGATTTTGAAAAGATACCACACAAAAGGTTATTATTATAAGATAAGAGCCAATGTTGTTGAATGGTTAGCGTATACTATATCCACATGTTTGGTGGAAATAGTGAGAAAGGATAGTAAGCTTATTTTCAGGTTGGCAATTTATATCCAATACTCTTATTTTTATAATTCATTCAAGATACCGGGTTCAAAGGCTGAATCAGGATTTAATTGCCCATTCCTAGTTGTCCTCAAGATGGTGGTGGGGAACTGCCTTCTTGAATTTATTTATTTATTGACATAAAGTGCAGAATAGGCCTTTCCAGCCCTTTGAGCTGCCCCAGCAATCCCTGATGTAATCCTAGTCGAATGACAGGACAATTTACAATGAACAATAACCTACCATCTTTAGACTGTGGGAGGAAACCAGAGCACCCGGAGGGAACCCATGCAGTCGTGGGGAGAACGTACAAACTTCTTACAGGCTGCGGCAGGTGTTGAACTCTGGTTGCCTGTAGCATAAGGCATTGCGCTAACCACGACACCTTCGTGCCTCCGGTAGTATAGAAGTTAGCACTGCAGTCATTGACTCGTGAATGTACAGACAAAACCGTTAGCAAGGGAGGTCCAGGATGTTTATCTAATGACAGTACAGTAATACATTTCCATTTCAGGATAATGTGTACATCAGAGCACAAGCTTCACACCATCCTGACATAGGAATCGATGCTGTGAGCAAGGCTACTTACAATTCATATTGATGGCTTAGCAAAAGTTCTCATGAATTTCTGGTAATTGCCTAGCCCCGCTCCATTCCTTCAGTGTTCCCCATTCCTGTTTCCCTCTCTCACCTTATCTATTACCTACCCATCTAGTCCTGAATCCTGATGGGGGGTGTCGGCCTGAAACATCAACTGTTTACTCTTTTCCATAGATGCTGCCTGGCCTGCCGAGTTCCTCCAGCAATTTGTGTGTATTATGCAGATATTATTTCACAGTTTGGGTATTAATTGTCTAATTGTTCTTATTCTTCTCTCACCTTGGGTACAAAGTGTACTACAGCTCTCACTATAGTAGCACCACTTGAACTATAACAGAATCAGCCAAATGATAGGAAAAAATAACACCTGCAACAGATTTTAAATCATCTTGTAGCACTTGAATAGGAGCAAAGATGTTTGAAAGGATTTTTCCATTTACTGATCTCTCATCTGTGTCGATTGTTCATATGCTAGAACAAGGACTAATTTCCCACTTCACCTCGTCTTTAAAACGGCTTTGGTTAATGTTCCAAAAAATCCTGCATTTTAATCAGTTGTCTCAGTGCCAGTTCAAATTTCTATCGCTGGGGCTCTGGAAATGTAAACAAGGCTTCAAGAGGAGGATGTGTTTTCATTGGTGATTGTTAGGTGTAAAGCAAAATGTTGGCATAGAGCAGTTCATTTGCATTCTTGCAGTATTCATAAATGTTTTAAATCTAAAAGCACTGAAAATAGCTCTATTAATTATGCAGTCCTTGGTATCATTTCTGATTTTAATCTCCACAGAAGTGATTTTCAAGATGGTGACAAAAGCTTTTGAGGAAATGCAAAATTAACATAATGTAAAGCGCTTTATTGTTGAAGCACAGAACTCTATTGGCTAGTTGGAAGTCATACTGCCCATCATACCCATGCTGTTTAGACCAATCCCGCTTCTTAGCTCTCTGCTTGCGTGTCTACAGGCTTAGGCTCTTCGCCCCAGAGTTCTGAAAGAGGTGGCTGAAGAGAGTGTGGTGGCTTTAGTAATGATCTTTCAAGAATCGCTAGATTCTGAAATGATTCCAGAACACTGGAAAATTCTTAATGTCATTCTACTCTTCAAGATGGGAGAGAAGCAGAAGAAAGGAAACTATAGGCCAGTTAGTCTGACCTCAATGGCTGGGAAGATGTTGGAGTTGATCATTAAGGATTTGATCTCAGGGTACTTGAAAGCACATGATAAAATAGGCCATAGACAGCATGGCTTCCTCAGGGGAAAATCTTGCCTGACAAATCTGTTGGTTTTCTTTGAAGAAATAACAAGCAGGGTAGACAAAGGAGAATTGGCTGATGTTGTTTACTTGGATTTTCAGAAGGCCTTTGATAAGGTGCCACTGATGATGCTGCTTAACAAGCTACGAGCCCGTGGTATTACAGGAAATATTCTAGCATGGATAAAGCTGATTGGCAGGAGGCAAAGAGTGGGAATAAAGGGAACTTTTTCTGGTTGGCTGCCAGTGACTAGTGGTGTTCTACAGGGGTCTGTATTGGGACTGATTCTTTTTGTTTTACTTGTTAACGATTTGGATGATGGAATTGATGGCTTTGTTGCAAAGTTTGCAGATAATATGAAAATAGGTGGAGGGGCAGGTAGTTCTGAGGAAGTGCAGAGGCTACAAAAGAACTTCGATAGATTAGGAGAATGGGCAATGAAACGGCAGATGGAATACAGTGTCAAGAAGTGTAAGATCATGCACCTTGGAAGAAGAAATGAAAGGGTTGACTATTTTCTAAATGGAGAGAAAATCTAAAAAGCTAAGGTGCAAAGGGACTTGGGAGTTCTTGTGCAGGATTCCCTAAAGGTTAATTTGTAGATTGAATCTGTGGTGAGGAAGGCAAATGCAATGTTAGCATACATTTCAAGGGGTCTAGAATATAAAAGAAAGAATGTACCGTTGAGACTTTATAAAGCACTGGTGAGGACTCACTTGGAGTGTTGTGAACAGGTTTGGGCCCCTTATCTTAGAAAGGATGTGCTGAAACTGGAGAGGGTTCAAAAGAGATTCACGAAAATGATTCCAGGATTGAACAGTTTGTCATATGAAGAGCGTTTGATGGTTCTCGGCCTGTATTCGCTGGAATTCAGGAGAATGAGGAATGATCTTAGTAAAACCTATCAGATGGTGAAAGGCCTTGATAGAGTGGATGTGGAGGAGAATGTTTCCTATAATGGGAGAGTCTAAGACCAGAGGACACAGCCCCAGAATAGAAGGTCGTCCTTTTAGAAAGCAGATGAGGAGGAATTTCTTTTGTCAGAGAGTGGTGAATCTGTGGAATTCCTTGCACAGTCAGCTTTAGAGGTCAAGTCTTAATGTATATTTAAAGCAGAGGTTGATAGATTCTTGATTGGTCAGAGCATGAAAGGATATGGGGAGAAGGCAGGAGATTGGGACTGAGAGGAAAATTGGATCAACAAAAATAAAATGGCAGAGCATTCTTGATGGGCCAAATGGTCTAACAATTTATGGTGTTAAATTCGATTTGGCATTTTTGGAGTGTTAAATAACCTAATTCAATATCAGAAATCACACAAAAACAATGAAATAGGCAACACACAAAAAATGCCGAAGGAACTCAGTAAGTCAAGCAACATCTATGGATAAGAATAAACAGTCGGCATTTCAGGCCGAAACCCTTCAGCAGGACTTGAAAGGAAGGGAGAAGAAGCCAAAATAAGAAGGTAATAGGAGGGGGAAGAATACAAACTGGCAGTGATAGCTGATAGCAGGTGAGAGGAAAGGTGTGCCGGTGGGTGAGGGAGTGAGTGGGGAAAGAAGTACACAGTTAGGAGAGTATAGGAGGAAGAGTCAAAGGGCTGAAGAAGGAATCTAATAGGAGAGCACTGAGCACCAGGTAAGAAAGGGAAGGGCAGGGTGGAAGCAGAAGGAGATGATGGGCAGGTAAGGAGAAGAGAAGAGAGAGGAACCAAAATGATGAATGAAAAAAGAGAGGAAGGAGGAGGGAGGAGAAATCGATGTTGATACCATCAAGTTGGAGGCCACCCTGACGGAATATGAAGTGACGCTCTTCCACCCTGAGTTTGGCCTCATCACGGCCGTGGAGGAGGCCATGATCAGATATATCAGAATGAGAATGGGAATTCAAATTAAAATGGGCTACTGTGCTTGAATGATGCCTTGGACATGTTTGGTCCAATTTCCTGATAGGTGGGAACTCCACCAGAAATGAATGCAAACATTTCAAAACAGGTGCATTGCATTTGAATATACAGTATATTTGCATCTTTCCCAACAATCAAATGCTTATCTAGTGCTTGTAAGTGATTTAAAGTTTTAGAGTTTTACCTCCTACTGTTTTAGGATGTGAGTTAGAGCAGCGGTCCCCAACCACCGGGCCGCAAAGCATGTGCTACCGGGCCGCGAGGAAACGATATGATTCGGTGACATGAGTCAGCTGCACCTTTCCTCATTCCCTGTCACGCCCACTGTTGAGCTTGAACGCACACAAGGTCATTACATACGCGTCATCCATGTCAGCGCGGGAAGGAGATCAACTCCTTGAGTTTGCAAATGACGGCGTGCTGAAAAGTATGTTTGACATAACATCTCTGCCGGCATTCTGGATCAAAGTCAAGGCTAAATATCCTGAGATAGCCACGAAAGCACTGAAAACGTTGCTTCCATTTCCAACATATCTCTGCAATGAATGCAACAAAAACTAAATTGTGGAATAGACTGGACATAAGGAACCCATTCGAGTATCGCTGTCTCCCATCACACCTCGATAAGATCGTGTTGTTGCAGGAAAACAAGCCCAGGGCTCCCACTGATTCAGCGATATTGGTGTGTTGCAATGAATTTATATGTTCATACGGGGAAAATATGTGCTGTGTGTTTAACATCCAAATGTTACTTAAAATGTTATGACGCTATTGACTTACTTATATAACCATTTAACAATTACAGCATGGAAAAAGGCCATCTTGGCCCTTGTAATCCGTCCCGAATGCCACTGTCACCTAGTCCCACCGACCTGCACTTAGCCCATAACCCTCCATTCCTTTCCTGTCCACATACCTATCCAATTTTTCTTTAAATGATATCGAACCTGCTTCTGCCACTTCTACTGGAAGTTCGTTCAACACTTATGCGAGGAAAATATGCACTGTGTGTTTAATATTAAATTTGTTAGATAAACCCTTTTAGAAACAAAATTGAGTGTATTAGCCACTTATCACCTATATTCTGGTCATGATTAACATCACCCCCACCACACCCCCCCCCCCAAACAGAATCGCTGAAAAGATTTGCAGAAAAAAATCGGCACGTACACGCATGCGCACTGATGCCCGCGCAAGGCTTCATAGTCATTGTAGTCTTTCTCGGGGTAAACACAACGTATTTGACTGCTACTCTTGTCCATTGGCAACCCTACCTCCCCCCGGGTTGGCCGGTCCGCAAGAATATTGTCAACATTAAACCGGTCCGCAGCGCTAAAAAGGTTGGGGACCCCTGAGTTACAGGCAGCATCCATTTTCCTCAATTCCCCTTTAATTCCATCATTCACTTTAAATTCCTCTCTTCCAGTTATTAACCCCTTCATGTGCCTAACAACTTGGGCAGAAGAACAATAATTATTCTATGGATATATTTGATGGTAAATTATTAAAGATACATTTGATAGCATCTCTTAATCAGGTGCTAAGCATCAATAGCTGTTCCTGTTCCTCCAGGGTGTACATTTTTTTCATGAGTTGTTTGGCTCTGAACATCAGTGCTTCAGTACAATGAGTAACAGTGATGAACTACTTTTTGAGAAATATTCATACCTCTGCATTGCTAATCAATAGAACTCACTCTGAAATGATCTCATATCAAAACTATAAATTATGCAACATTGGAATTATTGAAAATGAACTTTAATTGACTGAATGAAACAGCACTTTTTTTCTGTGTTGATCAATTTTCAAATAGGAGAGATCCTCCAGGCAATAGCAGTATAAATGAAGCTCACAGACACATTGTACATCATTTGGTATCACCTTTATATCCAAAAGCTTTGTTTTAAGGAGCTGAATAGAATTTTAAGCATGACAAGAAAAAGGAGTCTTGTGCAATGCAAGATAATTTATACTTCACGAACTAGAAACTCATTCTCACAACTTCAAAAAGAGGGACATTGTAGTTTCTCAAATTGGCTTAACCTGGAAAGGAGCAATTTTTCACACATTTCCAACTGCTTTTGTGACATGTTATGCATTCATCATTTCAATATTGAATGAGGTTTTTATTTCCCCAAATACCTTTATTTCTGGTGCAAAACTCTTTAGAACTCAGCAAATTAATGGCATTACTGATGCAGCAAGTAGCTATATCAGTGTTGAGTTGTATTAACTTTATTGGTTTGAAAAATACTTGTTGTTATTTACTCGCAGTTAAAACACACTTCAACCCCAATTCCCTTAGAATGGATTTTTTTTAAGAACCAACACGAACTGTATTCTTTGTCCTTGCCGAAATCAGTGGCCTCCTGCAACCTTAAATAAATCCTCACATTTGTGACTTCACTGCTTCACACAGACTAGTCAGGGTTACAGTCACTCTCGGATTTCTGGCCACAGAATCATTCCAGGCTGCCACTGCTGATCTCTGCTTCATCTCACACTTCGCTGCTTTCTGCCGCTTTTTTATCTCCCAGCTCAATCCTCTAAAACAGGGAGATTTCCTCTGCTTTTCCTTCAGTACGCAGGAGCAAGCAGAGAGAACATTTCCCCATGTTGTTGTCTTCCTCAAGGTGGACACACTGATTGATTGCTTTCATGTCTTTACAGCGGCTTCTCTGCCAAACTGCAGGCCTGCTGTTGACCTAGTGGGGCCTCACAATTCTGCTGCTAAAGAGCATGACACCCACAGACATTGTTCTTCACTAGGCTGCAGAATGTTCTGAGTGTCTTTGTGTATAATTTGCAAAAGGCTAGTACCAAGATATCACAAATATGCCAATAGCTTGATTTACAAAAGGGATGTGTTCCCAGAAAAATGTATTACTAAGCAAAAATTTTGTAAATTGAGAAGGCTAGGCAAGATGCATTATGTGTCTTTCTTGTCACTCCACTTCTGTCCTTAACACTGGCGATCTTGCCTCTCCAGGTAAGGTGGCTTGGTAGCATAGTGGTTAGCACAACACTTTACAAACCCAGCTGTAAGATTAGGCTTTGAATCCCACCGCTGTCTGTAAGGAGTTCATAAGTTCTCCCTACCATGTGTGTTTTCTCTGGGTGCTCTGGTTTCCTCCCATATTCCAAAGATGTACGGTCAGGAATAGTGAGCTACAGGCATGCTATGATGTGCTGCAAGCAGGGGAACATTTGTGGGCTGCCCAGCACAATCCTCACTGAATTGGTACAACACAACTGACACAGTTCACTGTATGTTTCAATGTCATGTGACAAATAATGCTCATCTTTAAACCTTTAAATCAAATCCACTCTCATTCCTAATGCAGGGCTATGACCTGATACTTTGACAGTTCCTATCCTCCCACAGAAGCTGCTTGATCCATTGAGTTCCTCCAGCAGATTAACTGTTGCTTCAGATTCTAACATCTGCAGTCTCCTGTGCCTGCGTTATAAGAACATGAAAAATAGCAGCAGGAGTAGGCCATCTGGCCTGTCGAGCCAACTCCACCATTCAACAAAATCATGGCTGATCTGGCCATGGACTCATCTCCACCTACCTGCCATTTCCCCACAATCCTTAATTCCCCTACCATGCAAAAACTATCCAACCTTGTTTTAAATATACTTACTGAGGTAGCCTCCACTGCTTCACTGGGCAGAGAATTCCACAGATTCACCGTTCTCTGGAAAAAGCAGTGATTCTCCGACCCAAATCTACTCCCCCGAATCTTGAGGCTATGTCCCCTAGTTCTAGTATCACCTACCAGTGGAAACAACTTTCCTGCCTCTATCTTATCTATCCCTTTCATAATTTGATATGTTTCTATAAGATCTCTTCTCATTCTTCTAAATTCCAGCGAGTACAGTCCCAGGTGACTCCATCTCTCCTCATAGTCTAACCCCCTCATCCCTGGAATGCATTAGTGTAGTGAATTCCATGCACTAACAGTTGGCAAGCTATCTTAAACAAAGATAGCTTTGTCAATAAAAAAAAACAAGCTTTGAAAAAGTGATGTTACAGTGAAAATTCATAAACCTAATGTTCATCATGAGAGGAATTACTCTAATTAGGAAAACTAACAGAATGATGTTGTTTACTGCTGGAAGAATTGAAAACAAAGGTGGTAAGAAAGTTCAGTTTCAATAGCGTTGGTGAAACCACATTTGGGGTCCTGTACAGTTGTGATCTCCTTACTAAGGAAGGATGTAAATGCATCGAAAATAGTTCAGATGAGCTATACAGGAGTAATGTCTGGAATAGGCACAAGGAATGGATGGACAGGTTAGGCTAGAAGAGTGAGAGGGGATGATTGAAATCAAATCAAATCACATGAGGTTTAATTATTATTCAAACCATACATGGATACAGTTGAATGAGACAGTGTTCCTCTGGGGTTGAGGTGCATAACATACATTTAATAAGAGATAGAGATAGAGATAGAGATAGAGAGAGAGAGAGAGAGAGAGAGAGAGAGAGAGAGAGAGAGAGAGAGAGAGAGAGAGAGAGAGAGAGAGAGAGAGAGAGGGGGAGGGAGGGAGGGAGGGAGAGGGAGGGAGGGAGGGAGGGAGGGAGGGAGAGAGAGAGAGAGAGAGAGAGAGAGAGAGAGAGAGAGAGAGAGAGAGAGAGATAGATAGATAGATAGATAGATAGATAGATAGATAGATAGATACAGTCCAAGTCCCTGAGCGACATGCAAGTTGACGGTACAGATCCTGGCATTCCAGCCTGTCGTTCCACTGGTTGAGCAATGGAGGGAAGCACTGATGGGAGAGACCAGCCCCCAACTGAGCACAGACGCCACGCTGCACCATCTCTGACATCTGCTTACCTAGATTGCAGCAGCAGGCAAGCCAACAGCTTGAGGCCTAGTCCTCTATAGAAGTGAGGCGACACTGCTGCCTCGTTGTCTATCTTTCCATCGAGCAAGGGAAATAGGCCTGTGATGTCTTACATTATCAATGTCCAACGGGGTCTTGTGATTGCAAGGGAAACATCTGAGACAGTCACTCACGGTTATGCTGCATGCTGCCTTCATGCACCGACTCAATGGCTCTGAACACTCCCCCCTCTTACTGGAAAGCGTGCAAGATCCTGAGGGGTTGGATATGGAGACAATCTGGACCTAGCAATCATTGCTTTAAAAATAAGGGGTCATTGCTTTAAAGCAGAGGTGATGCACATTAGTTTTCCTGAGGGTTGTGAAACTTCTGGAACTCTTCTATACTGGGGTGGATATTATTTTAGGACAGAGGTAGATAGACTCTAGAAGGTGAAAGGTCAAAGGAAATGAATTGTTGATGTTACAGTAAGCTCCACAATAATTGTATTAAATGGTGGAGTAAATTCATGAGGCCAAATGGCATCTAGCTGCTCCTGATGTTTATGTTCATGTGATATTCCAGGGGCTTTCTTTCATCCCTACCATTTCAGCATCTACTTTAAGTAGCAACACCCCCAACCAGCACCTGGGAGGGTGTTCTTTGTGGTGTGGTATGTCCCTTTAACATCTGAAAATTATTTAACATCATTACCCCTCTTAAACTGCATATCGACAAATGCCATAACCTGCAATTCATTAACTGAGTGTGCCACCCTGTCATCAAAGACGTCAGTTTCAGCATGACATGATATTGGGAAACCTAACATTACTGTTTAGTGAATCTGTAAGCAATTCCAAAGCATCCTTCCCTTAAACATTTAACATTATTACTTGAGCAGCACCTACAAAGTTCTGGGGGAGCTCAGCAGGCCAGGCAACATCTAGAAATGAACAAACCATTGGCGTTTCAGGGCAAAAGACCCCCTACACCAGGATAGTCCTGGTCTCAGTCCGAAATATCGACTGTTTATTCATTTCCATAGATACCGTATAACCTGCTGACTTCCTTCAGCATTTTATGTACATTGCTTTGGAATTGCAGCATCTGCAGAATCTCTTGTGTTTATAACATTATTACCTGCTTATTTCCCACTTTATGTCATTCACGACAAATAGTAAATGTTATATTTTAAAAGTCATTTAACCATTTCACTATGGCCAAAAAATGGCTTTGTTATAACACATCACAAACTGTAGTTTTTATGTATACTAGTCTAAAGTGCTTCATTAACAAAATTCTTGGGGCTGCATTCAAGGAGTAGCTCAGCTCATATATGTATTTTTAATATTATATTTTAGTGTAATGCATTGATTACTGAATAACACATTACCATTCAACAAAAGGTTAATATACTGTTTTTACCTGAACTCTTCTGATCAAACACAGTCATTCTATAATAATCTGTTTGATGCGAGAAGAATTCATGAGCAGAAGTTGTGCAACTGTGGGTATTTCTTTTTGCAGGTGTTGAGTACCAGATTTTTATTATTTAGCCACTGAATAAAATATGTTCCTTTTGAATGCAGACAAATACTTTCTCACTTTCACTTACTGTTTACGACTCATTTTATTTAAATGGATTTTGCTATTTGAGAAGCAAGATTTGATTAATCCACTGAATAAATCAGAATTACAATGAAGTATATGTGAAAAATAACTTTTATTTTGTTTAGCCATTGTTTTAATCAATTCTCTATTCTTTGATTGAAATCAATATTCTACAACCAAACCTCCATTCAATTGTACTAAAGATAAGGGAAATCTATAATTACTGTACGTACGCAGTGGGCTCACCAGCAGTTGTGGAGATGGTGAATGTTGATTTTATTGAAGGATCTACACTTGAAATATCAACTTCTCAGCCTTCTCCACAGATCCGTGTGGCCTGTAAGCTGTTTCCAATATTGTTTGTTCTGATCTCATTCTGAGCTGCAACACCAGACAGCAGGAGTAGACCTGTGCCCTACATTACAATCTACCTTTCCAGTGATTTAAGCACGCCGTGGTCTGAAACATTTGATGTGGGCGCTGCCGGAGCATCATTATTTATATCTTGTAAGTTAATGGAACAGATGTTGGAGTCCTGGGTTATATTTGACTATGTTTTGTTAGTCCCATTGCATCCAAGTTTTTTGAGCCTCTCTCCCAATCCTACCCCACCACCACCACCTTCTCTTGTGCAGTCCCACAAGTTTGGATAAATTAAACAATGGGAATGGCCAACCCAAATACCTACTCTTGTTCTGCATGTCAAGGGTAAAGACAAGAGCTCCTGGGTGCGAGATGATTTGCAGGAAAATTTATAGTGGCTGGGCTTTATGTTTCTTCCTTGTGATATCAATAGTTCAGTATATTCAAACAGAACCTCTCGATATCACCTTAAAGCATATCTTAATTTTGTCCTAACTATATTTTAGAAAATATTGTGCTTACGTTACTCTGCATTTTGTTATCTTAGTGGGTGCCTTTTCTCCTATTTGGGCGTTGCTATACTCTCTCCTTCTCCCTCATTCTCACCCTCTGTCTCCTCTCTCACCCTCTGTTTCCTTTCTCACCCTCTTTCTCTCCATCCCTTTTCTTTCCTCTCCCTCCTCGCTTCCTCCACCCCTTCGACCCCTCTCATGCTCTCCTTTTCTCCCTTTCTCTATGTGCTATGTTATTCTGGATCTCGAAATCTCATTGTTTACACCATTATTGAGTTTGCCTGGTAAGCTCATAGTTGATGTTCTCCCTTTCTCCCTCTGTCCCTCTCACTATACCCCTTGCCCATCCTCTAGGTTTTTCCCCCCTCCCCCTTTTCCTTCTCCCTGGGCCTCCTGTCCCATGATCCTCTCATATCCCTTTTGCCAATCACCTGTCCAGCTCTTGGCTCCATCCCTCCCCCTCCTGTCTTCTCCTATCATTTTGGATCTCCCCCTCCCCCTCCCACTTTCAAATCTCTTACTAGCTCTTCTTTCAGTTTGTCCTGATGAAGAGTCTCAGCCCAAAACGTCGACTGTACCTCTTCCTAGAGATGCTGCCTGGCCTGCTGTGTTCACCAGCAACTTTAATGGGTGTTAGTTGATTTTCTCTGGTGATTTAACTTTATGTGCAGGGAATTATTACACCCAGGATAGGTGTAAATATTCTTCCTTCTGCCAATTGGACTTGAAGTCCGCTGTCTGTCTTTGCAGATTTACATTCAGATAGGTCAAATTATTGGATGCTAATTCCTTTAATCTCTTACTGTTTTGACACAAGTAAAAGTGCAGAAGACATGCATTGAACTGAAACTCAATACTGTCTGTTTCATGAGATGAATAACTACACAGTTAGTTGTAGAGACCACAAAGAGTGCTCATCCAGACTGAACGTGATTTCCATGGGTAATGATTGACTAATAGCTGTTTGGCAAATACAATTAAATCAGACATTCTCAGCCAATTAAATTGATTGAATAGCACTGAATTCTTTTATATCTGGAGTTTTTAAAATTATGTTGGTCCACATTTTGAAGTGCCCTTAAAGAAAATGTTAAATTGTGACAAGTAAAGTCAAAACATATGATCAGACCATTCTGCAGAAAGCTCAGCATTGTAACATTGTATTAAACGCATTTATTTTCAATGTTTAATTTAGATTTAGTGAAAGTCAGCAGGTACATTTATTAGTTATTTTACATTCACTAGATATTCAGTTGCATTTCATAATGCAAGCTGCTGGGCATTACAATGGGACTGAATATTTCCAGATATTTAAATTCAGACAGATGAAACAGTGCTAAATGTTCCCAGTTAAATCAGAATCAACAGCACACAAACAGAAAACAGGTAGAGACACAGTGGTGCAAATAATGGAGCTGCTACTTCACAGGCCAGTGACGTGAATTCCATCCTGATCTCTCGCCTTGTCTGTGTAGACTTTGCATATTCTCACTATAACAGTATGGTTTATTCTGGATGCTTCAGTTCGTTTCCACATTGCAAAGGTTTGAAGTAGGTAGGTTTTGGTCATTGTAAATTGCCTTTCATGTGTACGAGGGCAGCAGAATCTACAAAGGGTTGATTGGAATGTGTGGAGAATGGAAAGGGATTAGAAGTACTTTAATGTCAGTGGATGCTCTATGGAAAGTACAAATTTTTTGAACCAAGTGGCTTCTCTCTATGTTTGACAAAAAATAATAAAAAGAGATGTATTTTTTTAATGAACGTGAAGGCTGGTTTTGAGAGTTTATCCTCCATACTTTATTCCCAAGCAATAAGTAGCAATGCCTTGCATTTTTACTGGTTAAATTTAGAATCATACATAACAATGCATTTGATCCATACTGACCAAGGTGCCCTATCCTAGCTAGTCCTATTTGACAGTGTTTGGCCCCTAATAAACCTTTCCATTCATACATCTGTCCAAATGTCTTTTAAAAGTTGTTATTGTAGCTGAATGAAGCATTTTCTCTAGCAACTGATTCTACATAGATACCACCCTTTATGGAAAACGGTTGCCACCCAAGTTCCTCTTAAATCTTTTTCCGCTCACCTTAAGCCTATAGGATCTAACTCTTGATAACTTAACTCAAGTTCAAGTTCAAGGTCCAGTTCCAGTTTAATGGTCATTCAACCATATATGAATACAGCCAAACGAAACAACATTCCTCCCACGCCAAAGTGCAAAACACAATACCAACAGTCACACACAGCACAAGGCACATATAATTGCCATAGCAGAAAAACATACAGTCACAAAAAAATTATAGCCCAAGTCCCTGAGTGTCATGGCATGTGGATTTATGGTACATGGATTGTTGTCCTGGAGCCACGTTTCAGCAAGAAAAAGCACGGAGCAGTTCTTCTTCACGTGCTAGTGAAGCTGTAGGTGAACAGAATTCAGCTCATCTTCCACCAAAGGAGCACAAGAAGGCAGCACCAATGGGAGGGTTGAGCCTCCTCCAGCAGTGACTGCCTGGAAAAAGACAGAGGGCATTCACCCTGAGTGAATTGGTCCCCTTTTGGAGTCTTGCAAAAGATAGAAAAACAAAACATGCAAGAAATCAAAGATGAGGGTTTTTTTTTTGGTTTACCCTCACCTAGTTGTCAGTAGATTGACAGAGCAAATTGCTCTGCTGAATCTCTATCTCTATGATATCAAAAAGTAAATGTTCAGGTGGATTTTTAAAAAAGGCAGACCACCAGCACTATGACATTGAAAATCCACTTTGGCATCCTGCTGGGCCCATCATACATATGAAGGAAGCAATATCATCTTGAGTTTGAAGCTAGAGTTCAGACATTACCAATCAAAATCTCATGTCTGAATGTACTAGGGAATTGGCCAAAGCGTAGGAGAGTGAAGGGAAACCTCCTAGGGAAGAAGCATATTTTAGAATGAATCTATTTCTTTCAAAAGATATTGTATCAAACATATTCCTCAGGCGAATAACTCTGATAGTTCACCAGCAGTATAAAAATACATTATTGAGAAAAGACAGAAGTTATAAAAGCAACTTCAAAGAGAAAAGGAACAGAATTAGGTTACTGAGCATGTTTTTTCTTAAAGTGTGAAACCCAGGCTTTAGTTTTTGATAGTGTTGTGAGAATCAATCCTGGACACAAGAATGTGACATCAAGATAAGGAATAAACTCAGTGCTTGATGCATGGTGCATCTCGAGAGCCACTGGGCAAATGTGTTGTCAGTAAAGACTGAACAACCTCTTACACTTTATTTTTAGGAAGTTAAGACTATGAGTGACTTGATAGTGGACTTGACAGAATGGGTTTAGAGAATGTAAAGATGAAGGGAGGGGATGAAATGGGTGGGTGAGAGGAAGTAATGAAATAGGTTTGCAATTTAATCATGATAAGTTCTAGAAGAGCAGGTTTTCTTTTACAGTACCTGGCTGAACTGAGCAGCAAAACTCCATTTGGGTTTTGAAATGTGTTTCCCCCCACATAGCCAGATAGATCAAGAGACTTTCTAATGAGAAACTAGGCCTGTGAAATTAGGCTGCAGGCAGCCAACAGTAGGAAATGGGGGGGAATTGGGAGTCAGTAGTCGTGTTGCAGTATTACAGTTGCAGAGCTATAGTCATGCGGTACAGAAACATGCCATTTGATGAATCATGTGCATGCCAGCCATCAAATACCCATATACAGTATATGAATCCCATTTTGCCAGCACTTGGTCTATAAAATCTGCTTTGTCAACTCTAGCACCCATTATAAATGTCGTGAGAGTATCTGCCTCTGCCAATAGGCCTTGCATTTCAGATTCAACCAATCTTTGGGTGGAAAAAATCTCCTTTAGATCCCCTCTAAATCTTCTACCACTTACCCTAAATTAATCTCTAACTTCAGACACCCGTACTTTAGGGAAGCCTTTCTTACTATCTGCCCTCATACTTTTGAATACCTCCCCAACAAAAAAATCTTCTCCCCAAAGGGCATAAATCTAGTCCATTCATTTTCACCATATAACTGAGAGGCTCTATCTCCTCAGCAATCACATCCTTCTATTAATGTGGCAACCAAAACTTCATGTGGGACATGGATGATATTGTCCCTGTCATATAACTGAGAGGCTCTATCTCTGACATAAAACATAGAACATAGAATAGTACAGCATGTTACAGGCCCTTCAGCCAACAATGCTATGCCAACCCTCAAACCCTGCCTCCCATATAACCCCCCACCTTAAATTCCTCCATATACCTGTCTAGTAGTCTCTTAAACTTCACTAGTGTATCTGCCTCCACCACTGACTCAGGCAGTGCATTCCACACACCAACCACTCTGAGTAAAAAACCTTCCTCTAATATCCCCCTTGAAATTCCCACCCCTTACCTTAAAGCCATGTCCTCTTGTATTGAGCGGTGGTGCCCTGGGGAAGAGGCGCTGGCTATCCACTCTATCTATTCCTCTTAATATCTTGTACACCTCTATCATGCCTCCTCTCATCCTCTTTCTCTCCAAAGAGTAAAGCCCTAGCTCCCTTAATCTCTGATCATAATCCATACTCTCTAAACCAGGCAGCATCCTGGTAAATCTCTTTTACACCCTTTCCAATGCTTCCACATCCTTCCTATAGTGAGGCGACCAGAACTGGACACAGTACTCCAAGTGTGGCCTAACCAGAATTTTATAGAGCTGCATCATTACATCGCGGCTCTTAAACTCTATCCCTCGATTTATGAAAGCTAACACCCCATAAGCTTTCTTGACTACCCTATCCACCTGTGAGGCAGCTTTCAGGGATCTGTGGACATGTACCCCAGATCCCTCTGCTCCTCCACACTACCAAGTATCCTGCCATTTACTTTGTACTCTGCCTTGGAGTTTGTCCTTCCAAAGTGTACCACCTCACACTTCTCTGGGTTGAACTCCATCTGCCACTTTTCAGCCCACTTCTACATCCTAACAATGTCTCTCTGCAATCTTCGACAATTCTCTACACTATCTACAACACCACCAACCTTTGTGTCATGTGCAAACTTGCCAACCTACCCTTCTACCCCCACATCCAGGTTGTTAATAAAAATCACGAAAAGTAGAGGTCCCGGAACAGATCCTTGTGGGACACCACGAGTCACAACACTCCAATCTGAATCTACTCCCTCCGCCACGACCCTCTGCCTTCTGCAGACAAGCCAATTCTGAATCCACCTGGCCAAACTTCCCTGGATCCCATGCCTTCTGACTTTCTGAATAAGCCTACCGTGTGGAACCTTGTCAAATGCCTTACTAAAATCCATATAGATCACTTCCACTGCACTAGCCTCATCTATATGCCTGGTCGCCTCCTCAAAGAACTCTATCAGGCTTGTTAGACATGATCTGCCCTTCACAAAGCCATGCTGACTGTCCCTGATCAGACCATGATTCTCTAAATGCCCAGAGATCCTATCTCTAAGAATCTTTTCCAACAGCTTTCCCACCACAGACGTAAGGCTCACTGGTCTATAATTAACTGCACTATCCCTACTACCTTTCTTGAACAAGGGGACAACATTCGCCTCCCAATCCTCCGGTACCATTCCCGTGGAGCACAAGGACTTAATGATCCTAGCCAGAGTCTGAGCAATCTCTTCCCTTGCCTCGTGGAGCAGCCTGGGGAATATTCCGTCAGGACCCAGGGACTTATCCGTCCTAATGTATTTTAACAACTCCAACACTTCCTCTTCCTTAATATCAATATGCTCCAGAACATCAACCTCACTCATATTGTCCTCACTGTCATCAAATTCCCTCTCGGTGAATACCGAAGAGAAGTATTCATTGAGGACCTCGCTCAGTTCCATAGCCTCCAGGCACATCTTCCCACCTTTATCTCTAATCGGTCCTACCTTCACTCCTGTCATCCTTTTGTTCTTCACATAATTGAGGAATGCCTTGGGGTTTTCCTTTACCCTACTCACCAAGCCTTCTCATGTCCCCTTCTTGCTCTCCTCAGCCCCTTCTTAAGCTCCTTTCTTGCTTCCCTATATTCCTCAATAGACCCATCTGATCCTTGCTTCCTAAACCTCATGTATGCTGCCTTCTTCCACCTGACTAGATTTTCCACCTCACTTGTCACCCATGGTTCCTTCACCCTACCATTCTTTATCTTCCTCACCGGGACAAATTTATCCCTAACATCCTGCAAGAGATCCCTAAACATCGACCACATGTCCATATTACATTTCCCTGCAAAAACATCATCCCAATTCACACCCACAAGTTCTAGCACTATAGCCTCATAATTTGCCCTTCCCCAATTAAAAATTTTCCTGTCCTCTCTGATTCTATCCTTTTCCAAGATAATGCTAAAGGCCAGGGAGCGGTGGTCACTGTCCCCCAGATGCTCACCCACTGAGAGATCTGTGACCTGACCTGGTTCATTACCCTGTACTAGATCTAGTATGGCATTCCCCCTAGTCAGCCTGTCAGCATACTGTGACAGGAATCCGTCCTGGACACACTTAACAAACTCTGCCCCATCCAAACCCTTGGAACTAATCAGGTGCCAATCAGTATTAGGAAAGTTAAAGTCACCCATGATAACAACCCTGTTATTTTTGCACCTTTCCAAAATCTGCCTCCCAATCTGCTCCTCTGTATCTCTGCTGCTACCAGGGGGCCTATAGAATACCCCTAATAGAGTAACTGCTCCCTTCCTGCTCCCTGACTTCCACCCATACTGACTTAAAAGAGGATTCTGCTACATTACCCACCCTTTCTGTGGCTGTAATAGTATCCCTGACCAGTAATGCCACCCCTCCTCCTCTTCTGCCCCCCCCATCCCTTTTAAAGCACTGAAATCCAGGAATATTGAGAATCCATTCCTGCCCTTGTGCCAGCCAAGTCTCTGTAATGGCCACTACATCATAATTCCACATATGTATCCAAACTCTCAGTTCATCACCTTTATTCCTGATGCTTCTTGCATTGAGGTACACACACTTTAGCCCTTCTGCGTTACTACCTTTACACCCTTTATTCTGCTTCTCTTTCCTCAAAGCCTCTCTATATGTTAGATCTGGCTTTACTCCATGCACTTCTTTCACTGCTCTATTGCTCCGGGTCCCATCCCCCTTGCAAATTAGTTTATCATCACATCATCACATCCTTTCACTAATGTGGCAACCAAAACTGCGCGTGGGACATAGATGATATTGTGCCTGTCAAATTATCGGATTGAATGCAAGTACAATTTTCTTTTGTATACCATGAAAACCTGAAGCCTCCTGGAATGTTTGTTACTCTTCTCCAGATGCCACATGTAAGCATAGTCACAGGAGCACAACATTCACCATTTGAGCCACCTTCCCAATTTGGCTGTTGGACATTGGTTTCACTTCAACCAACATTGCTCCAAATCCATCAATCTCAATCTGAAAAATTATGACTTCCACAATATTAGTTGAAAAAACAAATATCTTCACTTCGTACATTCAGTGGCTACTTTGTTAGATACGGGAGGTACAGCAGCAGAGGACCACAAATATGCACTCAGTGGCCACATTATTAGGCACAGAGATGCTCTTCTGCACACCACTGTTGTTTTTTTTGGTAGATCAGTTTAATTTTAAATATATTCTTTTTTTTAATTTTTGATCTGAACAGTTAAAAATTGAGAATCAAATCAAGGACTGCATGAATTTGTCTTTCATTAAAGGGCACATGTTATCAAAAATGTTGACTAATAATAGGCAGTTATTAGTTTATTGTGAAGTAAAAATTAAAGCAAAACTGATAAGATTTAATATTTACACAACATTCAGCTGGTGAAGCAGAAGGAATATTGTCATAGCTTTCTACGTTTCATTGACAGTTGATATCGCAAAGACACAAGAGGTACTACAGATGCTGGAAATCTAGAGCAGCACACAATGTGCTGGAGGAGCTCAGCAGGTCAGGCAGCATCTATGGATAGGAACAAACAGTTGACGTTTTGGGCTGAGATGCTTCATCAGCACTCGATGAAGGATCTCGGCCCATATTATCCACTGTTTATTCCCATCCATAGATGCTGCCTGACTGACGTGCTGAACACCTCCAACACATTGTGTCTATTGCATTTAATACGGCAGTTTGTTATAAAAACATAAAATGCTGTAAATGTTCAGCAGGGCAGGCAGCAGAAGCAGAGATAAAACTTTTGGCCAAAAGATCTTGCATCAGAATTGCTCGTTATGTTCAGTTTTATTTTCTTGAAGTAATCAGAGCATTGTGCCCTTCACTTAGTTCACTTCCTTTCTCTTTTTTTGAATTTTAAACCACTCTCTTTTCTCTCCCTTTTTCTCAGAACTATTTTCAATAAGGGGTAGGTGACACTCTTATATTAATCAGTATTTTAAATTCTGTCTTCCCACTGAGCAATCCAATAGTACAAAGGCAATTAAGATGGGCTTAGAGTCATAAGGTTATACAGTGTGGTAACAGGTCTTTGGCACAACTCATACATGACAACCAAATTGTCCACAGGAGGTCGTCCTATTTCCCCAATCATTTCCTCTGAATGTTTCCTAACTCTTTTTTTTGTCAGCCATCCTGTTGTTCAGCTTTTACAATGATGATCTGCATACTTACTATGACACAATGCGGCCACTTGATCCACTTGGTCTGTTCTAACTCCTAGCAATGAATACTATTAGTTCCCTTTTATCTCTTGCCCATCTCTAAACTTGCAACTAATATATTTTTTCTCTCATATCCACATCAGTTCTCCATAGATTCACACATCTATTGTAGAGGTAGTTCACAGCAGCCAAATAACCTACCGGTCCTTCAGATGTGAAGGAAATTGAAGAACCCAGGGGAAAGCTGTGTGGTCACTGGAACAATGAGTATACCCTGCACAGATAGGACTTGAAGCCAGGCTGAACCTGGGTCACTGAAGTGATGAAGTGATTCCAGCATGAACTGCTACACCAACCTGCTGCCCTTTTGTAAGATTCTCCTGGAGAGAGTCATTATATTAATAAACTTGCTCCATTTTCTGCATTTAATGCCAACTTGCAGGCCCGCATGTCTGAACTGTGTCCTTGCAAAAGATCCTTGTCTTAATTTTGGTCTAATTTGACTGTCCTTTGTTCTGTCTTTTTACATAATCAGGCAAACCTGAGGAATTAGAATTCATATTTTAATTAGCATGGATGTTCAATGCAAAGAGTAGAGTTTGATTAAATTAGCATTAATTATTTCTTACAGAACCATGAATACATGATGATTGGAAATACATAATGTTGCCCTTATCTTGTAGATAGGGGCTCCATTGTTACATTTAATATTAGCTAAACAGATGACGATGCAGTTTCTCTCAGCCATGTTGACATTCTCAAACATAAATTGGCAAAGTCAATGTAAGAGATTGAGGAATCTAAATACAACTTAGATTCCACAATCTTTTGTACAGCCTTACAATTATCATGCTTAACAAAAATCCATTAAAAGTAATGAGTAAAATTAATAATAATTAAAAAAAATAAGTAAATAATGGATGGGGTACGAAGGAGAGGTGGGGCATTAACGGAAGTTAGAGAAGTCAATGTCCCACCTCCCCTTCATACCCCAACCATTATTTATTTATTTTTATTACTATTAATTTTTTTTCTCTCTTCCCTTTTTCTCCCTCAGTCCCTCTCACTATACTCCTTGCCTATCCTCTGGCCATCCCCCCTTCCCCTTTCTTTCTTCCTAGGCCTCCTGTCCCATGATCCCCTCATATCCCTTTTGCTAATCAACTTTCCAGCTCTTAGCTCCATCTCTCTCCCTCCTGTCTTATCCTATCATTTCAGATACCCCCCTCCCTCTCCCACTTTCAAATCTCTTACTGTCTCTTCTTTCAGTTAGTCTTGACGAAGAGTCTCAGCCCGAAACGTCGACTGTACCGCTTCCTATAGATGCTTCCTGGCCTGCTGCGTTCACCAGCAATTTTTATGTGTGTTTCTTGAAATTCCATCATCTGCAGATTTCCTCATGTTTGCATTTTATCATTCATGCCTCTATGTAGTTCTTTAAAAAAACTCATAAAATGAAACATTTTCCAGTTTATTGACATTAATAATTATCTTATCATGCTGTATATTCTAAAAATGGAATTTACTACAAAACTATATTATGAAACTGGTAATTGTTTCTTTAAAGTATTCTGAAATATTTTAATATTATTTAAAACTTTATTATTTGTAAGCAATGCAGTAGACATTAAATTCAAAATGCTTATACTTTGTAATAAAGTTACCTTTAATCATGTCACTGCATAATTTGCCACACATAAGTATTTCAAGGAATATATTATTTTACAAAAAAAATGTACTACCTGATTTCACTGTAGATTCTAAAGATTTTAGATTTGGCAATGTGTAGTTTGGAAAACTGGACAAATTTTAAAATTTATTAATATAATTTTAGATATAATTTGAACAGCATTACTGATTACACAAAACACACGTGACATTTGGGACTAAGCTAATGTTATAATCCTGTACAATGCTCTTTCGGGAGTCAGACTGGGTAATTTTTTCCTATTTTCTTTGATATTTAATGCCAAGATAAACAATAGATATCTATATGTGCAAATTAATTCATTTTCAGATTCTGATGTTATGCTACAATTGACTAATTGGTAAATTGCAACTCTGAGCAGATGGGACTCATCTGGGAGAAGGAAAACTCTGATCTCAAACCTCCACTGCCTTGCAGTTATACCCATTCATGGGGAAGGTATTGGGAGTAAACCCTGAGGAAAAATCCAGAGCTGGAATCCCTAACACATTCCTATATTAAGTTCAATGCTGAATGGCATCTCCTACGATGTTGCTGGTGCCAAACTGTATCGTTTCTGCCTTTCCTTTGGAATCATCAGCTGCATGAAGAAGGGAAGCCTGATGCATTGGGCAACAGCTCACTCACTGCGTCATACTGCCCTGGTTTGCATACTGGTTCACGTATCAACTTCAGCTTAAACAGCTAGTAAGCAGCATCCATGGTTGATCCAATCAATGGAGAGCTACCCAATTGTAAATTGGCATGTATTTTACCAAGTAATAAAATAATATAAGATGACTATTCATGTATTGTTTGGCAGAGGTGGCATCAGGGTGGAATGGGTGATGAAAGGGGTCATTCTGACTTCCTTAGATTAGTAAAGACATTGATGTGACTATGGCCCGCCTTGTGAGTTAATCTGTTTAAGTTACGTGAGATGCACTTCAGATTACAGCACTTATATTTGTTTTTTTGTGTGGTTTTGGAGTCAATGGAATTGAATTTTAGAGGGATCAACGTATTATTAGGTTATGTATTTAGGATGAATTTCTAACCTGCCCCCACAATGTCTTGGTTTGGGGTTGGGATTTTAAATGTAGCTCATATAAAAGGGTAAAAGGAGGCTTTTAAAAGATAGAATTACTTTCAGTTCTTTGACATTTGGCTTGTAGAAGATAAGTTTAAAAAAAAAACAAAGAAGTTATGGATCTGATAGTCCAGTCCAGGTGTAGTGTCAAAGAGACACCTGCACCGAACACCTTAATGGATTGCAAATAAAGATATATGGAAACAAATTTAATTTATTTGACAATGAGCGCAGAACATTAAATGTGACAAAATAAAGTATGTTTTCATAGGCAAGATGGTGTTTTAGGCTGTGATATTTGGAAAGAAATTCCTGGCTTATTAAGGAACTGTTGAAGGATATAACATTGAAGGTTATTCAACAAAGGATAGCCTATGTGCAGGTAGGAACTGCTTAGCAAACTATGTCACAGTTCATACTTACATACCCTGCCTTAATGCATTCATTTCCACTGGATATTGAACACTTCATGTTGAAATCTCAGTGGCAATCAAAATTTTATCTCCATCATTTATAAGTGGAGGATACTGTTCGTGCCCACTATTTTAAGGTAGAAACCACAGTAGACAATGATATCTAGTCAGTTCTCTTGCTAGTACTCTAACCTTTTTTTTCCCCCAATCTACACTATGTAATAATGGACTGCTATTGCAGAATTAAAATGATCCAGTTAATGGAGAGTAAATGAACAATATTTATGTTTTGTCCTGTGATAAGATTATTCTCTTATTCCTTTACCATTTCTGAACCTGGTACATCCCCAAACCATGCTTGCACCTGCTGCCCTCGTCCTTCACTATGGATGGAGTAGACTATTGATTGCAGTACATTTTGTAGATGCTGCACACTGCAGTGATTTTGTACTAGTGGTAGATGAAATGAATGTTTAGGATGTTTGAAAACATGTGAGTAAAGTGAGTTTACTTATTTATTTATTGAGATACAACGCAGAATTGGCCCTTCGAACCACACTGCCCAGCAATCCCCTGATTTAACCCTCGGCTAATTATGGGACAATGAGCAAGCAAATACAGTATTAATGATAAGACTCTTGGCAGTGTGGAGGATCAACAAGAGCTTGGGGTCCATGTCCATAGGACACTCAAAGCTACTGTGCAGGTTGACAGTGTTGTTCAGAAAGCATATGGTGTGTTGGCCTTAATTCACCATGGGATTGAATTCAAGAGCCATCAGGTAATGTTACAGCTATATAAGACCTTAGTTAGACCCCACTTGGAGTACTGTGCTCAGTTCTGATCACCTCACTACAGGAAGGATGTAGATACTGTAGAGAGAGCGCAGAAGAGACTTACAAGGATGTTGTCTGGATTGGAGAGCTTTCCTTATAAAAACAGGTTGAGTAAACTTGGCCTTTTCTCCTTGGAGTGACAAAGCATGAGAGGTGACCTGATAGATGTGTATAAGATGATGAGAGGCATTGATCGTGTGGATAGCCAGAGGCTTTTTCTCAGGGCTGAAGTGGCTAACACAAGGGGACATAGCTTAAAGTTGCTTGGAAGTAGGTACAAGAGGGATGTCAGAGGTAATTTTTTCACAGAGAGAGTGGAGGGTGCGTGGAATGCACTGCCAACGAAGGTGGTAGAGGTGGATAGGGTCTTTTCATAGACTCTTAGGTACGTGGAGCTAAGAAAAAAAATAGAGGGCTATGCAATAGAAAAATTCGAGGCAATTTCTAGCGTGGGTTACATGGTTGGCACAACATTGTGGGCTGAAAGGCCTGTAATGTGCTGTTGGCTTCTATATTTCTATATAACCTACCAAGTGGTTTGTCTTTGGACTGTGGGAGGAAACTGGAGTACTCAGAGGAAACCCATACGGTCACAAGGAGAACCTACAAGGACGTTCTGGGAAGCAGCGGAAATTGAACACCAGGTCGCCAGTACTGTAAAACATTGTGCTATCCTCAGCGCTACTGTGCCACCCCAAGCTAATACCACCATCACAGAACTAATTCAGGGGCCTTCTCAAAGCTGCCTTGTGGGTTTAACTTTGCTCCTTGTCCGTTACCTTCTATTGGGCCATAGCTTCTCTCAGCTTCCCGGTCTCAGGATTATTCCAGGCTGCTGTTTTAGATCTACGCTACATCTCACAATTTGCTGCTCACTATTGTGTCAGAGAGATCACCATTTCTCCTGCAGCTGTATGCAGAGGTGGGTTTGCCACAGTCATGCCTCTCCTCTGCAGGTTTACGCAAGGAACAGGTATTCATAATGCAATCTTATGCCCTTTCAGAAACCAACCAGACAATGTTTTAGATGTGACCTGGAGGGTCTCCATTGGCTCTCCTGACTAACACTGCATATCACCAACCCGTCCAGGTTCTTCTGGGAGCTCCTCATCATTATTGCATCTAACCATTCATTGGTAATCTTGTAGCTGGATGAGTTTAACTTTTAAGTGGTGACTGAAGAGCTGGCTACAAAGACTGCATCTGCTGTTTTACATTGCAACATCTGCACAAACGTACAACATTATCAATGGGGAGCAGTCGCAACTTGTTTGTTTCCAGAAGAGTTTATTAATTAGATTCAGATATGTGGCCCAATGATGTGCTTGTTCTTCCATTTTCAGGCCAAGAACTTTCTCATTACTTGGTGTTTAGTGCACAAGGGGTGAAGCAATTAGCATTTACAACATAGCATACTTACACCTAGCAGATCATTCCTTCTTTAAACTTACAATCCTGTACCATCTCTGTTTTTTTTCTTCTTGAGCATAAATTAGTCAATAATGATGATGTATTTTCTCTGCCGATTTGTGGCTGATGATGCCCATATGGGATCTATAGAATCTGCCACATGTACATACCAGGGTGGGAGAATTGATGGCTTGGGATGAGGTATGGTCTACCTGTTATTTTTGCTGGACTTCCTTTGAAAGGATTTGATGGTCTCAGTGCCATTGGGAGTACCCCTTCTCTATTTTGAGGACTCATGTCCACAATTTTTAATCATGTCCACAATTTTTAATCATGTCATTGGAGATGTTCAAGATCTTCATGGAGACTTTGAGAACATTCTTGAATAATTTCCTCCATCCTCCGGATAATGCCTTGCAATGACAAAGCTCGGAACAGTATGCCTGTTTTGGAAGTTGGGTGATAGGCACAAAAATAATTTCTTCTATCAAATGGAACCAGTATGAGCGTCATTAGATTGTTGATGCTGTGATTGTTGGACTGGGGGAGAATGTTTATCCTGCCAGTGAATTGTGAAGGGTCTGCACGCATAATGTTGGTGGCATCCTTGCAGTGATATGGGGTGCCTGTTTTGGAAACTTACGGGAAAAAGGTTGTCACTCCAACCTTAATAAACCATGAGGAAGGCTTTAGATCTTGATTTTCAAGCACTGAATTAGTTAATGCTGCTGCTAAACTGTCCTGACGATATAGGTTCGATCCTGACCTCAAGTGTTCCCTGTGCAAAGTGTATGCACTCTCCATGTAATGGACGAATTCAGCTGGGTTCTCTGAAGACACCGACATGCTAATTGTTGCTATAAACTACCTTTAGTGTAGGTTGACCCTCAATAGAAACAGGTAGGACTTGGAAAGTTACAGAGAAGGGAAGGAAAGTGACAGGAGTATTCTGAGAATTAGCGTGGATGTTTTGGCTGAATAGCCTCTTTCCATTACAGATGTATGAAGCTGAACTGAATGTGGCACAGTAGTGTAGTGGTTAGTATAATGCTTTAGAGTGACTTGGATTCATTTCCCTCTGCTATCTGGAAGCAATTTATACGTTCACTCGGTGATCACATAGGTTTCCTCCAGGTGCTTTGGGTTCCTCCCACATCCCAAAGACATGAGTGCATTTGGGCAGAATGGGCTCATTGGGTCAGAGAAGCCTGATACCATGCTGTATCTCTGAATAAAAATATATAAAATGATACAGAACAATTTCTAGACCAATTAATGATGACGTGAACTCAAAAATATTACCTCAGGGTATTTGGAGCTCTGCAAATTGTACATGCTTGCTGTCTGCTCTGTCCTACAATCCTCAGCTCTCATTATCTTGAAGATTTCCACATTTCTGCTCAATAATAGCAAAGGAGAAGGAACATTGCAGTAGAACATTTTTCATGCGTGTAACTCAGCAATTCTCTGTTAATTACGTAGTTTGGCAGTTATATTAATTTTGTCTCTCTCAAACTGTTGCACAATTTGCAGAGGGCATCAGACTAATTGTTGCCTTAGTTCTTGGAGGAGGAAACATGTGATTGCAATGTAATTATATTAAAATGAATAGGCACAGATGTAGCAACAGAATCGCTGTTTCCACTTTGCTTCTGGTCTCTGAAATCTTGACTGACTGAGATTTAAAGAAGTTCTTTTAAACCACTTCAAGAACTCTTTATCCATAGCTGAGATAAAATTGTAAATATCACAGATAAAGATTTTCACTGTATCAAGTGCAATTCTCAAAATAGACAGTTCCGAAAATTGTATGCTTGCTGTATCTTTTATTATTTCCAGGACAACAGATTACTTCTTAAAAGGTATGAAATTAGATGGTTGAGCAACAAAAACTACAAATGCATTGTTTTTATGATCTCCATTTCATTGATTATTTCAGTTTGATCATTCCACTTATCAGATGTTCAGTTTCCTATCACTGAATGAATAGTGAATGCTAATGTTCACCGAAGCTATGATCTGGGACGAACATCAGAATCAGGTTTAATATCACTAGCATATGTTGTGAAATTTGTTGACTTTGCTGCAGCAGCACAATACAATATGTAATAATAGGGAAAACCCCGTGAAATACAGCAAGTATATCTATATATATTTATGTTAAATCATTAAATAAGTAGTGCATGAATGGAAATAAAGAAGTAGTGAGCTAATGTTCATGGTGTGGTAAACCATATATATGTTGTAACTGGGTTAACTGTCTGGACACGCCCCTCTGCTGACTGCCCCTGTGGCTCCCCCCACAGATTCCTGTATAAATGTGTTTTGCCTTGCCCCTCCCCCTCAGTCTGGAGGGAGACACTCACCATGGAGGTCGTATTGTACAGCGAATAAAGCCTTTCGGTATTTTACCTAACCTCAGTCGTTTGGAGTTATTGAAGGTGCTTCACATGGGTGCAATGTCGATTTAGGAATCAGATGCCAGAGGGGAAGAAGCTGTTCCTGAATCGTTGAGTCTGTGCATTCAGGCTTCTGTATCTTCTTCCTGATGGTGGCAATGAGAACAAGATACTTCTTGGGTGATGGAGGTCCTCAATAATGGATGCCACCTTTTTAAGGCATCGCTCCTTGAAGATATCCTGGATTCTATGGAGGCTCATGCCCATGATGGAGCTGACTAAGTTTACAACTCTCTGCAGCTTACTTCAATCCTGTGCAGTAGCTACACTACCCCACCCTCCTTATCAGATGGCAATGCAGCCAGTTAGAATGCACTCCACGGTCCATCTGTAGAATTTTGCGAGTCCCAGTACACAGTAGGTTAATAAAGGCAAGTAGTGTTGGACCAGGTTAATGAAAGCTGTTGGCCAGGTCAAAGGGGAAGGGTAGAGTGACACTAAATCTCCAGTAACAAGATCAAGAAACACAACAGGGATAATTCCCCTACTTTCCACATCTAGAAGAGCAGCTAGGTGAGTCGTGAACTAAAGCGAGATGCTGTGGATACTGGAAAATGAAATAACAACACAATCTGCTAGATGTGCTCAGTAGGTCAAGAAATGTCTGTGGAGCAAAGTTTACACTTCACTCAGTCAAGCTTTCTTTTTAATTTAGGTGAGTCACAGATGTAGCTGTAACCTTTAAGCAGAAATATAGTTGTGGAGAATAAAGGGGGGGGGATTGTGAAGGAGAAATGAAACTGAAGTTCTATGATGAGTTAGAAGGATTAAATGATAAAAGGGATCATAGTCAAAGCTGAAGTGAAAAACAAAAGCTTCTACGTCATAATGTGAAAATACTACGATGCATACTTTCAACTAGCTAGTTATTAGCACTACTTATTTATGTTGCAAATGACTTGGACTTTTAAAGCAAGCACTATATTAATTTACAATTGTATCTATTAAGTTATCAGTCTCATAAAAAAGCACGATTGTTAAGAAACAATGTAGTCCTTAAAATAACTTTGCAGTACCAGAAGTTTACACATCATTCTCTTAACGTTGTCCACCCGATAATTTATTGGGAAACTTTATTAACTGTAAACTATTTGGAAAAAAAAATGCAATGTTGAAATTGTCCCTGCTGGTTTGCACTGGCAACTACCTTCCTTCAATTGACTTTAAAATCCTTGTTATTATTGACAAACTAGCACTTTATCTTGCTTACCTATTACATATCTATGACTTCCAGCCTTATTTTGTTGGCTCAACCTTTCTCCGCCTGTAGCTTCAGCTGAATTTTAAAATGTTGCATTTTGAAATTTTCTGCAACACTCCCCATCTTCAGTTATCTCCCCTGTGCCAATTATCTTTCTTACTGATTCTGAATCCTATCTTCCTCTCCCTTCCTCTGAAGCACATTGTATATTTGTTTATGTTAACTTTCTGCTTACCTACATGCAGCTGAGCTGAATTCTGCAAATTGCTAGACATTTTATTCCTGGACAAGTATCCTTAAAGTTGACGTTGTTGTTTTTGTCATGGAGCCTGTACCTTAGCAATAGGCTTTGTTTCTGGCCAATGGCATAATAATGATAGTAGTATTTTCTTCCCCAAAGGATGGTTGTGAAAAAAAAACAAAGTCCACTTTCATTCAAATTAAGAAATGATTGGTAAGCTTGAAACAATTTACGCAAAATATATTACATTGAAAATCTTTCTGTGAATCTTTAGACCAACTGTTTTCTAAAATTTTTTAATGTTTTGCAATGTGTTTTTTTAATGTATTTACTATTTTTTAATGTTTCTTAATTGTACATATGATTTTTTTTTTGCATTCTTTCGCTGAGCATCGGTAAACCATCTGATTGGCCTATCAGAGTTCTCTTTGGGAACTAGTTGATTTGATCAGCATTTCTGATCTGGCTTTTGTTTCATGATTGCACTTAATAAAAAAAACTGTCTCAAACATTTGAAAATCCATTTGGTTTCTTACAAGCTCGAAAAGATTCATTCTAATATGAATTTCTTTCCAAAGGTCATTTTATGTTTGTTTCAAACAAGGAATAATAATAAATTTATGTTGCTATAATTGAAGATGACCATAAATATTAAATGTAATATTACATTTCAGAGTGCTTCAACATTAATCATTTGTAGATTTTAAACAACACCTTTTGAATTGCATTCATGAAAGTTTAAGCACTTTCATTACAGAGTGCCTATTGACTAAGCACATAGAGTTTCCTGGTTCCAGCTGTGTCCTCAGCTTGCGAGAACTTGACAGTCTCTTACAACCCCTGTGCTAGCTCTGGCGCTAATCCAGCTTGTAGTTCAGTATATAGATTTTTGATAACTATAGAAAAAAAGATGAACATGAGGATCCCATTATCATGCTCTGTAAAAAAAAGTGTACAATTTGGACAGTCACTCTCATCTTTTGGGGACTTCAATTTCTGAGAAAATGGATTGTATAGCACTGTTCCTTGTAGCATTCAGCAGTACAAAATCAAGTTAGCCGGGGTAAAGCACATAAGTAATTATAATTGGGTAAATTGCTGCAATACACAAAGTGCTGGAGAAAGTCAGCATGCCAGGCAGCATCTATGATGAAATTGTACAGTTGTAGTTGTGCACAAACTTGCTACTAGAGAAACACATGAAGGCAGAGAAAGCTGAACTCAGATTGCCTCTATTGATTCAAAATCACACACTTAAATCTCCACTCCCATGGGTCCCTGCACCAACGGGGCGGATGTGACGTCAGACTGTCCCCGGAAGGTCTGCCCCGAGCGGGTAGTTCCAAACGCACTACCGCGTGTCTGCCCGTAGCTCCCAATGGTGGTTTGAGTCCCGAGTGTGCGGGCCGCTGCTCCCCCCCACCCCAGAAACGTCCATCGGGGGAGTGGAGCCCCCAGTCTGTGTGGCTTGCCTTGCTGGCGCAGTGCGGGTACCCTCACTGTTTGCTCAATGTGCAAGTGCGCCGGTTTGAAGCGGTCCACTGTAAAAGTCTCTTCCCGGCCACCCACCTCCACGACACACGTGGTTCCGTTGTGCCGAATCACCTTGAAGGGTCCCTTGTACGGCCACTGCAGAGGTGACCTGTGCATGCCCCTGGGAATAAAAACATACTCACAGTCTCGGAGGTCTTTAGGGGTGAAGGATGGCGTGGGACCATGCCTGGTGGTCGGGACCGGTGCCAGGGTCCCTACCTTGTCCCGTAGCCTCGTTAGCACCTCTGCTGGAGTTTCTTCTGAACCTTGGGCCTCTGGTACGTACTCACCTGGGACCGTCAGGAGGGCGCCGTAGACCAGTTCCACCGAGGAGGTGTCCAGGCCCTGCTTGGGGGCTGTGTGGATGCCCAGTAGGACCCAGGCAAGCTCATCTGTCCAGTTGGGGCCCCTGAAGCGTGCCATCAGGGCCAACTTGAGATGCTGGTGGAATCGCTCTACCAAACCGTTGGACTGGGGATGGTACGCTGTGGTGTGATGCAGCTGGGTGCCCAGGAGCTGCGCCAGTGCTGTCCACAAACCAGACGTGAACTGCACCCCTCTGTCCGAGGTGATGTCCGTTGGGAGGCCGAACATGGCGATCCAGTTTGCAATGAGCGTCCTGGCGCAAGACTCAGTGGACGTGTCTGCGAGCGGTACGGCTTGCGGCCATCTGGTGAATCTGTCTAGCATGGTAAAGATATACATGGCGCCCCGGGAGACTGGCAGGGGGCCGACGATGTCCACGTGGATGTGTTGGAACCTCCTGTGCATCGGCTGAAACTGCTGGAGGGGAGCCTTCACGTGCCGCTGGACCTTGGCGGTCTGGCAGTGTACGCAGGTCCTAGCCCAGTGTCTGACCTGTTTGCGTAAACCGTGCCAGACAAATCTGTCCGCTACCAGCTTGATGGACGCCCGGATGGATGGGTGGGCCAAGTCATGCAACGTGTCGAACACCCGGCGCCTGCATGCTGGTACAACGGGTCAGGGTTTGCTGATAGACTCGTTGCACAGGAGTTGATCCGCTGCCGGGCCGTTGGAGACATCCTCCAACTGGAGCCCCGAAACGGCAGTGCGGTAAACCGGGATCTCGGTGTCTGACTGTTGTGCTTCCGCCAGTGCAGCGTAGTCTATTCTTGAGGACGATATGCCTACTGAGTGGAGTCAGAGGCGAGGCAGTGTGTCGGCGACGACGTTGTTCTTCCCTGTGATGTGGCGGACGTCCGTGGCGAATTCTGAAATAAAGGACAGCTGCCTCTGCTGCTGAGCCAACCGTAGGTCCGATACCTTGGCCAGTGCGAAGGTGAGGGGCTTGTGGTCCGTATACACAGTGAACTCCCTTCCCTCGAGGAAGTACCGGAAATGCCGGACAGCCAGGTAGAGCACTAGCAACTCTCTGTCGGAAGTGCTGTACTTCACCTCTGGTGGTCGTAGGTGCCGGCTGTAGAAAGCAAGTGGTCGCCACTGGTCCTCAACGAGCTGCTCCAGGACTCCGCCGACTGCCGTGTCGGAAGCGTGGACTGAGAGTGCCATGGGTACATCGACTCTCCAGTGCACCAGGTGGGCCACCTTTGCCAGCACCTCCTTGGCCTGCTCGAACGCCTCCGTGGACTCCGCACCCCATGCCACTTCTTTGGCTTTGCCGGCCATCAGGCTGAACAAGGGTCTCATGATGCGTGCCGCCGCCGGCACGAACCGATGATAAAAGTTGACCATCCCTACGGACACCTGCAGGCCCTTGACCATGCTGGGCTTGGGGAACTGGCGGATGGCCTGGACCTTATCCGGAAGGGGAACTGCGCCATGTCGGTTGACCCTGTGGCCCAAGAAGTCGATCTCCGCCAGCCCGAACTGGCACTTCGCCGGATTGATTGCCAGTCTGTGGTTGCTCAGGCATTGGCAGAGTGGGCACAAATGTGCCACGTGCTCTTGGTGCGAACTGCTGGCCACCAGGATATCATCCAAGTAAATGAAAACGAAATCCAGTCTGTGTCCCACCGAGTCCATGAGCCTTTGGAAAGTTTGGGCTGCATTCTTGAGACCGAAAGGCATCCTCAGGAATTCGAACAAGCTGAACGGGGTAATGAAGGCTGTCTTGGGCACATCGTCGGGGTGCACTGGGATCTGATGGTATCCCCTGACCAGGTCGATTTTCGAGAAGATGATCGCTCCCTGCAGGTTCGCCGTGAAGTCCTGGATGTGGGGTACTGGGTATCTGTCGACGGTCGTGGCATCATTGAGCCTTCTGTAGTCTCTGCAGGGCCTCCATCCTCCTGCGGACTTGGGCACCATGTGCAGTGGGGATGCCCGCGGGCTGTCTGAGCAGCGTACGATTCCCATCTCTTCTATCTTACAGAACTCCTCCTCGGCGAGGTGGAGCTTGTCAGGTGGGAGCCTGCGAGCTCGGGCGTGCAGCGGCGGTCCTTGCGTGGGGACGTGGTGCTACACGCCGTGCTTGGGGTTGGCCGTGGACAACTGCGGGGTGACAATGGAGGGGAATTCTGCCAACACCCTGGCGTATTCGTTACCCGAGAAGGTCACAGAATCCAGATGGAGGGCTGATAGCTTGGCTTCTCCAAGCTGGAAAGTCTGGAATGTCTCAGCATGGACCAAACACCGGCCTTTTAGGGCAGCCAGGAGGCATTTGGCTCATAGGAAATCTGCCCCTAGTAGTGGCTGTGACACCGCTGCCAACGTGAAAGTCCAAGTGAAACGGCTGGACATGAAATGCAGTGAGATAGTTCACGGGCCATACGTCCAAATACTGGTGCCATTTGCAGCGGTGAGTTCGGGGCCTGGGACCGCTTTACGAATGTCCATGTTCTGGGGGGGAGTACGCTGACTTTGGCCCTGGTGTCTACCAGGAAGCAACGCCAGGTGTGTCGGTCCCAGAGGTACAGGAGGCTGCCTTGGTGGCCCGCCATCGTAGCCATTAGCGATGGCTGGCCCTGGTGTTTCCCTGAAAAGCACATGGTAGATGGCAGTGGCTCGCTCCTGAGCCTCATCTTTGGTGATAGAAACACCATTGTTCCAAACTTTCGTCTTTTTCCCCCGTGGGTCTGGATGGCTTTGGTTGCGGGGCCTGGGCTTTGGAGCGCGCGATCGTGGCTAGGCCAATGGAGGCTGCTCCACATTGCTTGCTCTGCCAAAGGATGTCTGCTTTAGCTGCGACCCTGTGTCAGTGGCTGAAATCCTCACTCGCGAGGAGGAGGCGAATGTCCTCTGGCATTTGCTCGAGGAACAACTGTTCAAACAAAAGGCACGGCTTATGGCCGTCCATGAGCGCCAGCATATCATTCATGAGCTCGGATGGCGTGCGGTCGCCCAGGTCGTCCATGTGTAGGAGCCGCACGGCCTGTTCGCGGTGGGAGAGCCCGAAGGTACGGATCAGGAGCGCCTTAAGCTTAGTGTACCTGTCCTCTGTTGGTGGCTGGCGTAGGAAGTCGATGATCCGGCCTGCCGTCTCCTGGTCGAGCGTGCTGACCAGGTAGTAATGCCGTGTGGCGTCGGCTGTAACATCTCTGATATTGAACAGGGCCTCAGCCTGCTCGAACCAAGCACGGGGCTGAGTGTCCCAGAAAGTCAGGAGCTTTGGAGAGACCGCACTGTGCGAGTTGCTCGAACTCATGGCTGGTTGCTGAGTCGCCGGTTCCAGATGCCGTCTGGAACGTCGGGGTCACCAATGTAGTCGAGCACAAACGTGCTACTAAACAAACACACGGAGGCAGAGAGAGCTGAACTCAGAATGCCTTTACTGATTCAAAATCATGCGCTTAAATCTCCCCTCCCATGGGCCCCTGTGACCCGTGGGGCGGACGTGACGTCAGACTGTCCCCGGAAGGTCCGCCCCGAGCAGGTAGTTCCAAACGTGCTACCGCGTGTCTGGCCGTGGCTTTCGATGGCGGTCGGAGTCCCGCGTGTGTGGGCCGCCACACAGTCAATGTTCTGGGTCAAGAACCTTCATCTGGATTAGTCTAGATGAAGTTCTCGACCCGAAGTCTTGAACATCACCGATGCTGCCTGGCCTGCTGATCAGTCCAGATGAAGGGTCTTCACTCAAAATATCAACTGTTCATTTCCTCCATAGGTGCTATATGACCTGCTGAGTTACTCTAGTGTTTTATTTGTTGCTCCAGATTCCAACACTTGCAGTTTCTTATATCTCCTTAGTGAAATGCTGCCAGCTGTGAAATTGAGCCAGTCTCCTCCTTGCTAGTACTCTCCTTCTCCATTAAAGCACAGTTCATTGATCATAACCAGAGTTTTCTCATGATCCGGGAGCACAGAATGGCTCTTCCTCTCCCTTTCTAAAACTTTGACATCCTTCCTATAATGGAGTGACCAGAGCTGTATGCAACACTCCAGATGCTGCCTAACTGGAACATTATAAAGGTACAACATAACTTACTTAATTTTGAACTCAGTGTCTCTTCTAATAAAGGCAGGTATATCACATGCTCTCTTAACCACCCTATCAACATGTATAGTAATTTTCAGGAAGCTATGAACTTGAATTCCAAGAGTCCCCTGCTCATCAACACTGTTAAGGGTCTTGCACTTAACAGTGTACTCTCTCTTTGCATTTGACCTAACAAGGTGCAACACTTAACATTTGGCTGGGTTAAACTCCACTTACCATGTCTCTGCCTATATCTGCATCTGATCTACATCCTGTCGTGTTCTTTGCCAGTCTTCTATGCTATCCACAACACCACAAGTCTTTGTATCAACTGCAAACTTACTAACCCATCCATCTACATTTTCATCCGGATTATTTGCATAAATCACAAACAGCAAAGGTCCCCTGCGGATCACAACTAAATCCAGACCTCCAGCTAGAATGTCCCTTTGACCACTCCCTTCTGTCTTCTATGGGAAAGCCAGTTTTCAATCCAAATGGCTGGTTCACCATGAGTCCCATCTACTTTAATCATTTGGCTGAGCCTCCCATGAGGGTCCTTGTCAAACACATTACGAAAATCATTTGTAGACAACATCTACAGCTCTCCCTTCATCAATCACCCTTGCTAAAAACCTCAATCAGTTAGTAATACATGACCTGGTCTGCACAAAGCTATGCTAATTCTCCCTAATTAGGCCACGGTGTTTCAAATGATCATAAATCCTATCCCTAATAGTTTTCCCTGGTAACTCTTCTACCATTGACATAAAACTCACCAATCTATAGTTTCTAGGATTATCCCTGGTTTCCTGCTTGAATAATGGAACAACATGAGCTACTCACCAGTCCTCTAGGACAGGGGTCCCCAACCTTTTTGTGCACCATGGACCAGTTTAATATTGACAATATTTTTGCGGACCAGCCGACGGGGTGGGGGGGGGAGGGTGTTAATCACGACCGGAATATAGGTGATAAGTCAACTATAAGTCACTTATAAGTGGCTAATACACTCAATTTTGTTCCTAAAAGGGTTTATCTAATGAATTTAATATTAAAAACACAGCACACATTTTCCCTGCATGAATATAGTGATAAGTCAATTATAAGTCACTTAAAAGTCAATAGCATCATAACATTTTAAGTAATGTTTGGATATTAAACACACAGCGCATATTTTCCCGATATGAACATATAAAATTATTGCACCACACCAATATCGCTGAATCAGTTGGAACCCTGGGCTTGTTTCCCTGCAACAAGACGGTCCCATCGAGGGGTGATGGGAGACAGCGATACTCGAAGGGGGTTCCTTATGTCCAGTCTATTCTGCAATTTAGTTTTCGTTGTATTCATTGCAGAAAACCCAGCTTTGCAGAGGTATGGAAATGGAAGCAACATTTTCAGTGTTTTTGTGGCTATCTCAGGGTATTCAGCCTTGACTTTGATCTAGAATGCCAGCAGAGATGGTATGTCAAACATACTTTTCAGCCCGCCGTCATTTGCAAGCTCGAGGAATTGATCTTCTTCCCGCACTGACATGGATGCTTCACCAGGGACATTCACAAATGGGTCACGGGCCCATTCCTTTCCACATCTTGGGTCATTTGCGCTTGGGATGTAACGCTCAAATTCTGTCGACAGTGAAAATAGGTGATCGCGCACCAGCTGTGAGAAGGACGGTGCAGCCTCAGTCTCTCACAAAATCCCAGCTAATGTTGGAAACATGTCAAATATGCCCCTGTCCACTCGCCGTCCCCACAGTTCCAGTTTGGCTTTGAAAGCAGACACTTTATCTACCAACTTAAAAACAGTTGTCATTCTCCCCAGAAGTGACAAATTGAGTTCATTGAGCAGGTTGAAGATGTCACACAGATAAGCGAGTTTTGCTATCCACTCCTCATCACTGAAGTGTGCCTGCCAGTGGTGACTTTTTTCCTGAAAGAAATCTCTGTAGCGGTTCTTTTAACTAAAAAACCCTGGCCAGGGCTCTCCCCCTTGTTAGACTCAAGGTGCTGAAGCGGTTTTAAGGGCTTCGTTGCCTCATTAGACTGCTTGTCTCCACATATCACACACAGGGGGCTTGGAGTCTAGGACTTCACCTGTGGCTAGAGAGGACATGGAGATATTGGTCAAGGCCCCAGCCATCTCTTCTCTTGCCTCTCTCCATAACCTGGCAACTTATCCACCTTAATACTTTTCAGGAGACCCAACACTACCTCCTCCATCATCTCAAAATACCCTGCCATATTAATATGCTCAGTACCGATCTTCCTGTCCTTCACATCCTTCTCCTTAGTAAATACTGATGTAAAGTACTCATGAATGACATTGATGCACTATCAATTACTCCAAAAGACTGGAAGTAGAGTAAATACTGAAAGGCTTTTATTAACAGTAAAATAGGTCCTCATCCATGCTGTGTTTGTCCTGGACTGAGGGAGGAGCAGTGGCACAATTGCCTTTATTCAGGGGTCTGTGGGAGGAGCCACAGGAGCAGTCAGCAGAGGGGCGTGTCCAGACAGGTAACCCAGTTACAACATATATACAATGGTTTACCACAGACATCACCCACATCTCCACGTCCAAGCAAATGTTTCCTCCTTTATCCTTGCGAGGTCCTACCTCTCCCTAGTTATACTCTAGCTCTTGATGTATGCATAGAATGTCTTGGTATTCTCCTTAATCCTACCTGTCAAGGACTTTTCATGGCCCTTCCTGTCCTTTCATGTTCCCATCATGAGTTCTTTTTTGGCTTCTTTATAATCCTCACTGGTTATGTTTGATTCTAGCTTCCTGGGCTTTGCATGCTTCTCCTTTTCCTTCTTGACTAAATTCATCACCTCTCTTGGCATCAAAAATTCTCTTACCTTGCCATCTTTGTTCTTTCTTCTGACTAGAACATAGCATGTCCTGTACTCTGCACATATCAGATGTGGACTTGCCCAGAAACAGCTGTTCCAAATTTACTCTCCCTGGTTCCCACCTAATGCCCTCGTAATTTGCAATGCTCCAATTTAATGCACTCCTGCATGATCCATAATGAGCTTTATCTACAGCTATCTTAAAACTTAAGGAACTGTGCTCACTGCTCCCTAATGTTCACCCACTGAAAGGTCGGTCACCTGGCCAAGCTCTTTACCCAACACCAGATGCACTAGTGCAACCCATCTTCTTTTGGATTATCTGCATATTCATTTTAAGAAACCACCTTGGATGCACTTAACAAATTCTGCCTCATCAAAACCACTTGCGCTAAGAAGGTCCCAATTTATTTTAATTAAGTTAAAGGCCCCATGATAACAACCCTATTATTTTTACACCTTTCTTTAATCTGTCTGCATATCTGTTCCACAATATCCTGGTAGCTATTGGGGGTCTGAAGTATGTTCCCATAGGTGTGATTGCACCCTTCCTAGTTTTGAGTTCTACCCACACAGACTCAGCGGATGAGCCCTTCGTTATGTCCCTTCGGAGTGCAGCTGTGATATTCTCCCTGTTTAGAAGTGCAACACCCCCACCTCTTCCACCTCCCTTTCTATTTTTTATAAAACATTGAAACTCTTGGGATATTAAGCACTCTCCCCGTCCCTCTCTCAACTGAGTCTCTGTAATGGCCACAACATCATAGGTCTATGCCCTGATCCATCTTCTAAGTTCATCACCTTTACCCATAAAACTTGTTGCATTAAATTACATACAACTGTCTGTCCCATCATATCTATTACTTCGCTTGTTTATTATCCACCTGTTTTTGCTGACCCTGACATCTCTACCTTCCTCTGCATCCCGTCACTTTCAGACCTGGTGCTCTGATTCCCATCTGCCTGTCAAACTAGATTAAACCCTCCCGAGCAGCACTAGTGAATCTCCTGGCCAGGATGTTGGTGTCTGTCCAGTTTAGGTGCAACCCGTCCCTCTTGGACAGGTCACTCTTGCCCTAGAAATGTTCCAGTTGTCCAAGAACCTGAAACTCCGCCCCGTGCACCACTTCCTCAGCCATTCATAAACCTGTACTCTTATCCCCTTGATCTTCTCAAATAATTTAATCCTTGTAGTTGGCATTTTTACAAATTCTTCACTATTTGAAAATAGTCCATATATTTTCTTAGGTATAATTGCTGTGTCCCTCTTGGTGAAGACTGATATAAATGTTGATTTAACCTATCTGTCATTTCTTTGTTTCAATCACATCTTTGTTCTGCATCAGTCCTTTGTGCCAGCAATATTTCAGCCAGCTCTGTAGACTAAAGGATGCTGCTGTATGTCAGGCCCAATGCATGATCAATCCACCCTCATGTGGCCAAAATTCAGCGTCAAAAGTTTGCAAAGGAACATCTAAACAAGCCTGATGCATTTTGGAAATAAGTCCTGTGGACTGATGAAGTTAAAACAGAACTTTTTGGCTGCAATGAACAAAAGTATGTTTGGAGAAAAAAGAGTGCAGAATTTCATGAAAAGAACACCTCTCCAACTGTTAAGCACGGGGGTGAATCGATCGTGCTTTGGGCTTGGGTTGCAGCCATTGGCACGGGGAACATTTCACTGGTAGAGGGAAGAATGAATTCAATTAAATACCAGCAAATTCTGGAAGCAAAGATCACACCATCTGTAAAAAAGCTGAAGATGAAAAGAGGATGGTTTCTACAACAGGATAGTGATCGTAAACACACCTCAAAATCCACAATGGACTACCTCAAGAGGCACAAGCTGAAGGTTTTGCCGTGGCCCTCACAGTCCCCCAACCCTAACATCATCGAAAATCTGTGGGTAGACCTCAAAAGAGCAGTGCATGCAAGACAGCCCAAGAATCTCACAGAACTTTTGCAAGGAAGAATGGACGAAAATCCCCCAAACAAGAATTGAAAGACTCTTGCTGGCTACAAAAAGCGTTTACAAGCTGTGATACTTGCCAAAGGAGGTGTTACTAAATACTGACCATGCAGGGTGCCCAAACTTTTGCTTCGGGCCCTTTTCCTTTTTTGTTATTTTGAAACGGTAAAAGATGGAAATAAAAAAGTAATCGTGCTTAAAATATTAAAGAAATGTGCCATCTTTAATTTTATGCCTTTTGGAAATCAGGTCATCTTTTACTCGCTTAGCTATTCACAGTAACAGAAATTTTGACCGGGGTGCCCAAACAATTTATTTCTTCATATGTTTCTAAGGGGCCTCTTTCTTGTGGACACCGGGCATCTCATTTCCACCTCATCCCAAGATCTCCTGTGTTGTTTGAATCTCCTAGGTGCTCAGTTTCTTCTGTTGTTAGCTGTGTCCAGGTTCAATTTAGTTACGGAATGGCTCACTCATAAAGTACCCTGGCTTAAGAAATGGAGGCTTGTTGTAAATAGTGTCTGTGTTATACTGAAGATATGTGTGTCAATCATGCATTGCAATCCTGCTGCCTTTTTTTGTTATCCAACTTAAACCACTATGGTTAATGTTGTAGCTCAAAGATAGACATTGGAGGTTAGAAATGTATTCTCGGTTGCTTCCTATGAACACACAGTGCTGTAAGCCAGCCCTTTTGAAATTTGATTATACTGAAACCACTAGAACTGACTTTCAGAAGCCCAGTACGATTCACAATCACCTGTGTATCAAAGATTCAGTGAAAAGTGCCTGGGGGCCAGTTCCTCCTTAAGTTTATTTATCATATCCCAGTTCCTTTTTGTAAGTGAAACTTGCCAATTAGGCTGTCCTCATGCAATGTCTCAAAACTACCATCAATGACATAACATTGTCCCATTCATTTTACAATTGCTTTTATGAGTGTGTACATCGTATAACCAATCTGCAAGATAGAAATGCAGGGAGACAGGTTACTGCCAATATCATTCTACCAATACAAATAAGCAATAAATCAGCTCATGTCATCTTGTAATTTTAATTAGAAAATGCATTCACTCTGATTAATTAACATCCACAGCTTGCAGTTCTAAGCGGCCCAATGAAGGGAACCAATTAATATAAACTTTACAGTAAGAGTCCTAATATTATAATTATAAATGGAAACTTCTACATTTGAGCAAATGCTGAATCAACTCTGATGAATGCACCTTGAAGTTATTTCTAAAATACAGAAAGTAAACATGAGCTTCCCTTGTCAGACATAGACACTTTGTACAAATTTACATTTTGTTGGTTAAATATAGTCTAACAGCCATAAAGAAGAAGATATTATGTTAAGGTCATATTCTTCTTTTTAATTGGATGGGTCTGTTCTACACCCAAGTTTCATTTAAGTAGTGAAGGGGAAAATGGGAAAATGTCTTTTTAAGTACTGAGATTTGCGGTTCATATAAAATGACAGTCATATTGGCATTAAACATACCCTAGTATACTTGACAAAGATACTCAAAATTCAACATCTAATTCAGCACCATTCTCAATATAGTCTAACATGAGAGAGCATGTAATCAAAACATCACCAAAATTACTGTTGTGTCCTTTATTTGTACCACCTTGGAAGAATAATAAAATGAACCAGAATTTCTTCTGTTTTGATGTGATTTGTCAATCATCCTTGCGATTATAAATTACTCTGTGTTCCTGAACATTAAGACCTACATCACCATGAACCCAGCTGATCTAATTATGCAGTAAACAGCATTGAGAATAGAAAGCAGCTCCTGTAAAGTTCCTCTCGTCACCACATATTATCCTGAATTGGAAGTGAACAGTTGCCCATATTGGAATATTCTACTTAATTAAACATTGGGAGTATCTTCAACTGAAACAGAAGCCACTCTTTTGCAAATTTGATTTAGTCTGCATGATGTAAGGAGATAGTTGCAGCAAACAATTTATTTAGGTAATATTGAATGTGTGCTCCAGAACCATCCAAGTCTCTGGTCAAGCTGTTCCAGTGCACTTTCAGTGCTGCCATTTTCCCAAAGTAGAGAAAATTACACAGACACAGAGGAAAAAATACAGTGAATCTAATCCTGTTGTTTTAACTATCAATATAAATGTAGTCCATACTGATGTAAAGTGTTATTCTTAAACAGCACCAGTGCTTACTTTAGATTTTACTCAGACAATTTGGCTACAAATTTCAATGTAGCTCAGATTTGGATGTGGTGCTAAACTTTGGATGAGAGGTGAGAATAGCTTCCTTTGGTGTCAAGGCAGCTTTTGAACAATAACCCTAAAAAAACAAGTCAATGGGCAACAAGGGAAAAAAAAAATTGCCAACTGGCTCAGTTGTATCTGGCATGCAGGAAGGTGGAGGCTATTCATTCCAGGACATCGTAACAGGAATTTCTCAGGGTAGTGTCCTGAGCTCAAGAACCTTCAGCTTTACTTCAGTGACTTTTCTTCCATCATAAGGTGAGAAGTGGACCTGAAAAGTTTAATGTATGAGGAAAATTTGATGGCTCTGGGCCTGTAGTTGCTGGAGTTTAGAAGAAAGAAGGTATCTAAATGAAACCTTACGAATATTGAAAAACTTAGATACAGCGGATGTGGAGAGGATGTTTTCATTAGTAGGAAAGTCTAGGACCAAAGGGCACAGCTTCAGAATAAAGGGATGTCTATTTAGAATAAAGCAGAGGAGGAATTTCTTTAGCCAGCGGGTGATGAATCTGTGGAATTCATTGCCAGAGATGGTTGCAGAGAACAGGGTTAAGAGAGAGAAATCAGCCATGATCGAACTGCGGAGCAAACTTGATGGGCCACATGGCGTAATTCTGCTCTTATGTCTTCTGCAGCAGTTCATCACTATCTTAAGGGCAATTAAGGATGACAGTCTGCTAGCCTTACTCACATCCCACAAAAGAAATACATCATTATAATGTACAGCATACAGTTAAAGCATTCTAAATAACAAATAAATGACATTGAAGTCGTTAAGATTTAAAAAAAATGCAATTTACAGATATTATATTCCAAGTAATTTAATGGAAAAAAAAGCTTCATAATGGTTTGGCTCATGACTACCCAAATATAAAAGACGACGGCATTTCATGGGATTTTCAATCTTTTATTCAACCCAGAACAGTAAGAAGATTTTGCAGCAGATTCTTAAATGAGCTGATGACTATCAAGGTAAAAAATCATTACTTAAATCAACATGATGAATGTCATGATTTTAGGCAGGTTATTAGTTTTTGTTGGACATGCAGAGGCTTTGCAGACTGAGACTATGTCCATGGCTAATGGAACCCAAGGAAGATAATGAGCACTGCCTTACAGAGTAATGTACACAGCCTGACTCTGCATCAGGAAAAGATGTGGGGGAGGACAAGTTGACAAAAACCTTACAACTTTCCAATTTTTCTTCAAACTAATCTGTTTTATTGAATGAAGTGGAGGACAAGGAAAGAAGGAGGCAACAAACTAATGAATGGGTGCTTATAAAACAAGTGAAATTGGAATAAACTTAGTTCAGACTGCAAAGGGGTAACTTTGATCTCTTTGCATGAGACTTGAGTGATGATAATGTCATCCACTGGTTAAATATTTTTGACCAAAGAGTTTAGGGTTTCTTCCCCTATAATCATGAAATTGGGGCTGCTTAATTTGGTCATATCTAAATTACTGAAACAAGTTGAAATGGAATAGAAGCACTGATTATATTTTTTCAAGAAGGAAATTTATTTTTACGTACGTTTGGCAATTGTTGGAGTAGAATAGTTCTTCATGTAAGAGCATAATATGCAAGTGAACAGATAATTGGTACCCTGCAAGGATCTTGTCAAAGGTCACTTGGTTTGGCTGGCTCAAGTTTGGCAAGTTATTTTTCGATAGTACAACATTCCAATACTTGGACTTTCATATGACCTTAGTAGACAACCAAATCAAAACAGGAGTAAGCAGAATAATAAGCACAGAACAAGATCCCACAAAACAGCACTGTGCTTGAGAGCATATTTGATGACATTGTGGTTTTGGCTGAGTTCTCTTTGACTCTATAATCTGCAAGCCAGACCTGCACATTATAATTTTGAGCAATCAGAATCAGGTTTAATATCATCGGAATATGCCATGAAATTTTCAGTTTTGTGGCATGCAGTACTTTGCAATATATAATAATGAAAGAGATAATAAATTACAAAAAGAAGCTGTTCCTGAAACATTGGGTGTATGCCTTCAGGCTTCTGTACCTTCTCCTTGGTGGTAGCAATGAGAAGAGGGCATGTCCTGGATGATGGTGGTCTTTAATGATGGTTTCTGCCTTTTTGAGGCATTGCTTTTTAAGGTGTTGTTGACACTGTGGAAACTAGTGCCCATGATGGAGCTGGCCAAGCTTACACCTTTCTGTAGAGTTTTCCAATCCTTTGCAGTGGTCCCTCTATACCAGATGGTGATGCCACTAGTCTGAATGCTGTCTATGGTACATCCGTAGAAATTTGTGAGTCTTTGTTGACATACCAAGTTCCCTCAAACTCCTAATGAAATATAGCTGCTGTAATTGTAATTTGTAATTGCATTAATCTAGTTGACCGAGGAGAGATCTTCAGAGATGTTAACAACCAGAACTTGAAACTGCTCACCCTTTCCACTTCTGTCTCCGTTGAAGTTCTGAAATATTTCTGAAGTTCACAATCTGTTCGTAAGTTTTACTGACATTGAGGCCAAGGTTGTTGTTGTAGCACCACTCAACCAGCTGACCATCTCAAATTCTGCTGACCAGAGTTGTGTTGTTATGTTGCATCGACACCATCTAAAATTCTATTAAGACTAGTTGTGTCATCAGCAGATTTACAGATTGCATTTGAACTGTGCCAAGCCACACAGTCCTGGATGCAGAGAGAGTAGAGCAGTGGGATATACATGCATGCTTCAGTTGCACCAGTGTTGATTGTCAGCGAGGATATGACAAAGCCTCTGGTCACACTCAGAGCACAAGAGGTGAAGGTAGAGACAGAGCAGGGAAGCATCATTTTCTCTCTTCATGACCTTTTCTCCCAGCTTTTCAACTTTCCATTTCCTCCTCTTTCTTTATTCCATTTCTCTTTTTTCTACATTCTTTCCCCTTTCTCCACCTGTTCCAGAGCCTCAGAATCACAGACAAATATAGGGTGGTATGTAGTAGACCTTAATCCCTTCTCCTCAAGATTAACATGGGCCACAAAGGCAGTTGGATCAGAGAAGATTAGTCCATCAGTTTCCTTCTTGTGGCTCTTTTCTCTAAGACTTTGTGATGGACGGAATGTGGCATGTGATCTTAACCCTATCAGCTTAGACTGAAGCCCCAGTTCTGTAATGATATACAGTGTTATCTCAAAACTATCTGGTGGTTTATCTCAGACTGCTCTCAGTATCTTGGAATAGCAGAACTTGAAGAAACATAACAAAATAACATATTTCAATCCTTGTTTGTTTGATTGTCTTGTACACTGTGGTGTCTAATGATATCAGAATGACATTAATTTTATCTGCTGTCGGTAGTTTAAATTTGTACACAAAACCAGAAAGAAACAAATACATTTCCCTGTAGCAGCAGTTAATGATTTATTGTCTTCTTTTCATATTGTGCAGATTATTAATTTTTGCATGTATTTTCCCTTTTTATATTATCCTCTGTTATATGTGGTATACTTTGGACAACTTTGAAAAGAGAAGGAGGAAAACCATCCTGGGATCTGAGAGGAACTAAATACATAACAAATTGGGTTAAAGGCTGTTTCGAAAAGGGGAAAGGGAAACAGAAAATGTAGACAAAAACTTTGCTCAATAGAATTTGGATTTGATGGACAGGAGCATATGGTGTATGAATTGAGGCAGCTAAGTTGTACAGAGAACACTCCAACTGCAGGTAATAATTATCAGATAATTTCTCTTCTCAATGATTGATAAATATAAAAAAAAAGACATCCTGCAGGAATCTAAATAGAAAATGCTGGTGATACTCAGCAGGTCAGGCAACATCTGTGAAGAGAGAAATAGACACAATGATGCAGGTTGGTGATCTTTCTCCATGTAGTTCATTTACTCAAAATATTAGCATTGTTTTTTTATTTCCATAGGCACTGCCTGACCATTGAGTGTTTCTAGCATTCTCTTTATTTGTTATTTTAGTAATATTGATTGTGCAATAAATGTTGATCAGGATTATGGGGATTACTTGCAATAAGGCATAGGTACAGAATTAGGCCATTCAGCCCATTTTGTCTACTCTGAATTCCATAGATTCATCGCCCTTTGGCAAAAAAAATTCTCCTCATCACTCTTCTGAAGGGATTCCCTCTATTCTGAGGCTGTGGCCTGTGGTCCTAAACTCTCCCACTAAAGGAAACATATAACCTCTCCACATCTAGCTTATCTAGTCTATCTAATTTTCTTCAAAGGTTTGCCACATAAACATTGGCATCTGACTGATAGAACTAACGTAGGTTTTGTTTGATACTTAACTTGAAGGCCAATATCACTACAATGCACTGCTCCCTTAATAATGTGAAAGCTTGGTTTCACATCTCTATAAATGGACTTGGACACAAGCCAGTGGCTCATAGGAGAGATCTGTGGCAAGAAGACAAAAACAAAACTAGTGTGAAACGTTGATGAGAAATAGCAATTATCAATGATCAATGTTGGTTGCTGCTTATCCTGCTAGAGGTAGGAAGGTTGAAGAGAAATTAGGGCAAATATTCTTGTAGCTTGCTCAGAGAAGATGATTAATATTGTTGATGGGATCGTCTAGGCTTCGAGACCAGAACGTAACTTCAAACACTGCAAATGCCTGCAAATTCACCGCAAAATTCATATCTACCACACTCATCTACCACACTGATTGCTAAGTGGCAATTTAATAAGCAGAATTAAAGGGGTCATTGAAATCTATATATTTGTAGATGCGTGGAACTTAGAAATCTTGATCAAATGCCAGAAGGTTTCATAACTTTCATTTAAAGTGATGCAGGATTGTTGTTTGAAAAAGAATGCTATTAAAAATGTGAGGATAACACAGAAGAGTGAAATTAATTCAACCTTTTATCTTGAAGACTGGCAGTGTAGAAACAAACACTTTAGTTCTGCGATGAAAATAGGAGGTAGTTTTTTGATGTTATTGATAATTATAAAAGATGAATTAGCTTTTGGCAATAGCCAGATGAATGCTTGCATATCTATAAGATTATAAGATGATAAGACTTAGGAGCAGAAATAGGCCATTTGGCCCATTGAATTTGCTCCACCATTCAATTATGGCTGATACTTTTCTTCCCTCCGCAGCCCCACTCACTGGCCTTCTCCCCATAGCCATTGATGCTGTATCCAATCAAGAAACTATCAAGCTCTGTCTTAAGTACACCCAATGACCTGGGCTCCACAGCTGCCTGTGGTAACAAGTTCCACAAATTCACCACCCTCTGGCTAAAGAAAATTTGCCGCATCTCTGTTTTAAATGGATGCCCCTCTATCCTGGGGCTGTGTCCTCTTGTCCTTGACTCCCCCACCATGGGAAGCATCCTTCCTACATCTACTCTTTCTAGGCCTTCCAACTTTTGAAAGATTTCATTGAGATCCCCCTCATCCTTCCAATTTCCAGCAAGTACAGACCCAGGGCCATCAAATGTTCCTCATATGATAACCCTTTCATCCCCAGAATCATCCTTGTGAACCTCTTCGGAACCCTCTCCAATGCCAGCACATCTCTCCTTTGATGAGGACCCCAAAACTGTTCACAATACTCAAGATGAGGCCTCATCAGTGCCTTAGAAAACCTCAGCATCTCATAACCCTACTCTTGTATCTAGACCTCTTGAAATGAATGCGAACATTGCACTCACCTTTCTCACCATCGACTCTACCTGTAAGTTAACCTTTAGGGTGTTCTGCACAAGGACTCCCAAGTCCCTTTGCATCTCAGATTTTTGGATTTTCATCCTGTTTAGAAAATAATCTGCACATTTATTTCTACTAGCAAAGTGCATGACAATGCATTTTCCAATATTGTATTTACTTTTGCTACTTTTGTGCCCATTCTCCTAATCTGGCTAAGTCCTTCCGCAGCCTACCCTATTTCCTCAACACTACCTACCCCTCCATCAGTCTTTGTATTATCTGCAAACTTAGCAACAAAACCACTTATTCCATCAGCTTAATCCTTGATATACAGCATAAAAAGAAGCGATCCCAACACCGACGCCTGCGGAACACCACTAGTCACTGGCAGCCGACCAGAAAAGAATCCTTTTATTCCCACTTTCTGCCTCCCACCAATCAGCCAATGCTCTAATCATGCTAGTAACTTTCTTGAAATACCATAGACTCTTAACTTGGTAAGCAGCCTCATGTGTGGCACCTTGTCAGAGGCCTTCTGAAAGTCCCAATTTGTAACATTCACTAGATCTCCTTTATCTATCCTTCTTGCAGTCCCCTCAAAGAATTCAAACAGGTTCATCAGGCAAGATCTTACCTTAAGGAGACCATGCTGACATTGTCCTATCTTGTCCTGTGTCACCAAGTACTCCAGTTATCTAGCCTCATTTTCTAGTGGTCCTATATCCACTCTCAGCTCTCTTTCACTTTTCACATATTTGAAAAAGCTTTTACTATCCACTTTAATATTGTTTTCTAGCTTGCTATGTCACATCTTTCTACTGAGTTGATGCTATTCTTTACCAGCAGAGCTACGCCATCCCCTCTGCCTACCTTCCTATCCCTCCAATACAACGTGCAACCTTGGACATTAAGCTCCCAACCACAACCATCCTTCAGCCATGATTCAGTGATGGCCACAATATAATACCTGACAATCTGTAATAGCGCAACAAAATCATCCACCTTATTTCCTATATTCCTTGCATTAAGATAGAACATTTTGAGTACTGTATTTGCTACTCTTTTTGATTCTGCATCCATAAGGCATTGATACTCCCCTTGCTAGCTGCAATCTATGGCATGGTAGTGGTTTTGTTAGATTCTGTGGTGGGGGGGGCGGGGGGGATCCTGAATTTAATTTGTGTGACATGGTTTGAGTAGTTAAAGTATGTAGAATGGCATAGAATTTATAATAAAAAACAAGCCATCTGACCATTCTTCCATGGCTGTCTTCAAGCTCAAACAAACCACTCCATCCCTGATAGTTTAAGTAAGACACAATGTTTGAAATGGATAATCAGTTGGAAGTTGACAATGCTGCTCAATATAAACCCTTAAAGGGTGATAAAGCACTTGATTGTGTACCTTACTGTCTTTAGTTGGCATTACATTCCCTATGTCACAAAAATCAATACATCTGAGGATGCAAAAGTTGCTTTTAGTTTTATTTTTTTTCCACCTTTCTCTTAATACCGATCCTCTTCTGTCCTTTCCATTCCTTTTCCTTTTTACTGTCACGTTCACTAGTTCATTCCACCTCTCTCTCAATCTGTTCCTCCTGGCAACTAATGTTTGTAAAGCTTTTGCAAAATTTACCGGAAGTTGAAATTTCGTATCGTTGAAGCAGAATGAAGATACTTAATTATTCTACAATTAATAGGAACTTTGTTCTCTGCCTCTTATTAGTATTCCACATACTGTTAGGCCAAGAAAGGGACCATAAATAGATCAAAAGCACATGAAAAAATTTTCAGAAGGAAGTTCAGATGAGTGACTAGAAATCCTATTCAGGTGAAATTACTCATCTTTTGTTGCTTCAGAATACTCCAGGATTATGTTGACAAAGGTGGATTACTAATGTTCATCACTTACACTATCCAGCTGGCTGTATATCAGCTTGAGAAATGTAAAAGCCATGTTATTACAGGTACATTTGGGTAAGCTGCTGTTAATGAGGATGAAAATGACATTTTTTGCAGTGAAGTGGAGAAACAAAGCCCAACCAGAGCTTATGTAATGCCCTGGTTCTACTGCTATGCTATGAGGTACTTCATTGTAGCAGATTTCTGTAAAAACAGTGTATTCTGCTGGTAAGGGTGTTTTGGCTACAGCCAAAGATAAGGAGCCACGTTGTCCAAGTTAGAAGTGTTGTGTCAGCCAGTCAGGATTGTCGAATGTAGAGAAGGTTCCACAGAGCTGAGCAGGAAGAGATTTCTGAAGGACAGCAGTCTGGTTTGGGATCCTTTTGGCAGGAGCTGCAGAGTAGGGCACCAGGGAACATGCCGCAGAATGCAGTTGGAAGGAGAGTCCCCGTTACAAGAAATGCTTCGTGCAGATGAACGGATCCACGGAGGAAGGGCCAATACTCCTGAGAGAGTTAGTTCGTTCAAGGTGGTCTTTGAGGGAAATTTGGACTGTGGCGTGTGCTTTCACACAAACCGTGGGTCTAGCACGTGAGTAAAGTGATACACCTCTGACTTCTCCAGAAATGAGCTCCAACATTTATGTGCATATTGGTTTAACTGTAATGGGCCCTTTTACTTTTTCTTTTCTTTTTTCTGTAATTGTAAATTAGGTAAATATAGCTCCTTTATAATTTTACACTGGTGTATGATCTGTCGTTTCTGGGTTATCGATAACTGTGTATGGGCGGTATTTCGGCAGTCAAATCGAGGTTCCATTAATCAGAACATCCCAACGTTCCTGTTTGATTGAACCCCAAATCAGACCGACTGTAGACATATATTGCTTATGAAAGGTGGCCTTCTCACTGTTGATTCACGAGGCTATTAGCAGAGTTAACAAATGGGCCAAGTAAGTATACGAGCTCCGGTGAGAAGCTTACATTTGTGTGTGCTCATCCAGGATTTTGGATACTGCGTGAATGCTGCTTCAGGATTGATTAAGTGATATATGCATGTTTAGGCCACTGTTGTAATTATGATACTTTATTATGTAAGCCGCAGGGAAGGATGTTTTGTTAGTCCTGGCTACCAATGACATGACTGAAGTCATGCTGCCCGATAAGATTGGGAGCCTGAAGAGATGGGGCCATGGGCAGTCCATACTTTTGGGGGGGGGGGGGGATATAGCTGAGGATGAATACTTTAAGAACAAGTTGTTCTTGTTAATGTAAAGTGCAGGAATGGAGTTATCTGATGTGAGAAGTCTAATAAGTCCTTCAGCTATGGACTTAAGTTCAGAGCTGCTTTTGAGAAGGAGCAAATTTCTTCTACATAAGAACAAAAGAAATAGGAGCAGGAGTAGGCCATCTGGCCCATTGAGCCTGCTCTGCCATCCAATAAGGTCAAGACTGATCTGGTCATGGATATCTCCACCTACCTGCCTTTTCCCCATAACCCTTAATTCCCTTACTATGCAAAAATCTATCAAACCTTGTCTTAAATATATTTACTGAGGTAGCCTCCACTGCTTCATTGGTCAGAGAATTCCACAGATTCACCACTCTCTGGGAAAAGCAGTTGCTCCTCATCTCCGTACTAAATCTACTCCCCTGAATCTGAGGCTATGTCCCCTAGTTCAGTTGAAACAACTTTCCTGCCTCTATCTTATCTATCCCTTCCATAATTTTATATGTTTCTGTAAGATCTCCTCTCAATTCTTCTGAATTCCAGTGAGTAGAGTCCCAGGCGACCTGATCTCTCAATCCTAAACAGGATGATGAGCATAAACGAGAAACTGTATGGTACATCCAGTCCAAACCCATCATGTTACATCTTGGGAAAATACCTAGAGTGATGGGAAACACCTAATTCCTCAGAATGCCTGATGCTGAGGTCTTCCTGATGGCTGCTCTGGAAGATCATGAAGAAGTCACGCTTACCTGCTAGAGTGCTGGTGAGACCTGAACTGCAGAAACCTTCAGCTGTCCACGCAAACAGGATGACAGTGATTGTCAGGTTGATCTTAGGGAAGGACTTTACCCTCAGACATAGGATGCCAATGGCACATATTTTCCCTATAACAGTAATTTCTAGTTTTCCGATGAGAAAACCAGGAGAGAGAGAGTCTCCTGGATCAGGGAATTTAACAGCAAAGTCATTCAACTTTGGTGACTCCCCAGTACCTGAGGCATGGAAAAGGAGACTATCTGAGAAGATATTGAAGCTCAAAGATGTGTTTTCTACTGACGAGTTTGATGTTGGTTGCTCTCAAGGTACGAGCCACACTATTAAAGTGATGGAGGACAGCCCTTTCCAAGAGAGGTCTCACTGATTAGCACCAGCTGATATCGAATATGTTTGGCACCATTTGTTTAAACTGGGCTCGAATATAAGCTGAGTTCAGTCAGGTGGCAGGGAGACCTGAGTCGCCAGAAGGTATGAGTGATAGATAGGGGAGGCACTCACAAGTAAACAGGAACAGTCACAAGGATGCCTGAAGCTGAAGAAGTGGAAAAAGATCTCAGAGGGTCAGGAAATCCCCAGGAAAAATTGGCATATGATGCACCGGGAAAACAGAATGCAGCGTCCATCTGATAGTGAGATAAGTGACTTTCATTTACGAAAATCACAAAATTCATTTAAATATTGTGTTCTTAATAATGGTTTAATGAGTTCCAAAGTCATGACAACATAACTTTTTGGTGAGGTGAGAGTGTAATGCCCTGGTTAAGATTTCTGTTGCTATGCTGTGAGGTATTTCATTTAGCAGTTTTCTGTCAAAACTGTGTATTCTGCTGGTAAGAATGTTTTGGTTTCAGCTAAAGATAAGGAGCCATGTTGTCCAAGTTAGGAATGTTGTGACAGCCAATCATGATTGTGGGATTTAGAGAAGGTTTCACAGAGCTGGACGGGGAGAGATTTCTAAAGAATAGTATTCTGGTTTGGGGTCATCTTGGTGGGAGCTGTAGAGCAGGGCACGAGAAGATACTGCAGAATGTCGTTCTGCAGAATACTGCAGAAGTGCACAAAGCACTTTTTGCAGCTGGGTCTCTCCTTCCGACCCCATTGCAAGAAGTGTTTTGTGCAGATGAATTGCCCCATGGAGGAAGGGCCAATACTCCTGAGAGAGCCAGTTCATTCGAGCTGGTATTTGAGGAAAATTCAGACTGTGACGGATGTTTTCACGCAGATTGTGGGTCCAGCACGTGAGTAAAGTGATACACCTCTGACTTCTCTGGAAACGAGCTCCAATATTTATGTGCACATTGGACTGGTTTAACTGTAATGGGCCCTTTTATTTTTTTCTTTTTTTTTTGCAACTGTAAATTTGGTAAATATACTTCCTTCATAATTTTATACTGGTGTATGATCTGTCATTTCTGGGTTCCCAATAACTGTGTATGGGCAGTATTTCTGCGGTATTTGCTCAAATCGAGTTTCCATTAATCAGAACGTCTTTATGTTCCTGTTTGATTGAACCCCAAATCATACCAACTGTAGATGTATATCCCTTATGAAAGGTGGCCTTTGCACCGCTGTGTCACGTGGCTAATGAGCCAAGTTGGTGTATGAGCCCTAGTGAGAGCCCCGTATAAACCATTCATGTTTCAACTTCAGTCTTTGTGACTTCAAACAAAACTAGTACCTACTTTAACATGTGACTTTCATCAATCGTCTTAGTCAAGGATTCCCAGCCCAGAGGGTCCACTGATCCCTTGCTTAATGGTGTTGGTCGATGGCATAGGAAAGGCTGGGAAACCCTGCCTTAGACCATAAGACCGTGAGACATAGGAGCAGAATTTGGCCATTCAGCCCATTAACATAACTCCAACATTCAATCATAACTCTCAACCCAATTCTTCTACCTTCTCCCCATAAACTTTGATGCTATACTAAGAACCTATCAATCTCCACTTTAAATATAACAAATGACTTGGCCCCACAGCCATCTGGCAATGAATTTCACAGATTGGCCACTCTCTGGCTAAAGAAATTCCTCCTTTTCTCTGATTTAAAGGGTCTTCCCTCAATTCTGATGTAGTGCCCTCTGGTTCCAGACTCCCCCTCTACAGGAAACATTCTCCTCATGTCCATTCTATCTAGGCCTTTCAATATTCGATAGTTTTCAATGAGATCCCCCTCATTCTTCTAAACTCCAGAGAGTGCAGACCCAGTACAACCAAATGCGAGGTAATTATATAGAGTTTAACAGAATTCACAATTACCCTTTCATTCATCGGAAGAATATTGGTCGACGGTTTTTTTTCTAATCATTATTAGTTTGCAATTATTCCTCTGATGTATTTCCGGTAATCATTTCCATTTCTGTGCATGCAGCTGAAGTATCAGAAAGTTTGCAGTTGTCTGTGTTTGTTTTGGCACCCTTTTTTAGCATGAGAAGCACCTAATTCAGCTTTCAATCTATTTATATTTCCCTGGTATCCATCGATTCCATTGTAATGATGTCCATTGATTTGCATGCCTTCTCCTAATCTTTTTCAGCTCTTGGGCTAAATACATTCAACCTCTGGGATTCATTTCTTTAAATCATTATCAGCTTGTTCAGGACTTCCATCTTATTTTCACTGAAGGCTTGAGTTTGGTTTGTTTTTCTGCTTCTTAGATGGAGGTTGCAGGGAACCAGGGAGCATTTGTTTATCTTCTTTCCAGGGAACATTTTTGTTTGTCTCCTCTCTTTGAAAATAATGTCAGTAATTTTTAATGAATATTTATAATTACTTGGTTAGTAACCTGTTCAAGGCATTCTTTATTTTTGCATCTTGTGTCTTCTCATAAACGATTGATACTGCTATAAATCCAAAATGTTTTTAGTCAGATGGTTTGCATTTAAGTGTCAGCTGTGGCCCATTTGCTACCACATAGACTTCTGATTTAGCAGCTTGGCAGGAAGAATAAAGGTGCAGACTATTTGGTGCAAAAGGATGTGGACTCTCAGTTTAGGATTCTGTTCAGTTTAACTTGCAGGTTGAGTCAGTGATAAGAAAGGTAAATGCAATGTTGACATTCATTTCAAGAACCTCACGACCGGCCGCTTTTCGATATGCCAAGGATGCGGCCTGGAAGACTAGCACGCCTTTAGGTTGCCGGATCTTCATGACTCTGGAAGCAGGTGGATTCTAGGCTGTTGCCGCCTCCTGATGCATCGTGGAAGACGGAACATCGTAAGCAGCGAGCTGGCTGCTGGCCGTGTGCCCAGAGACCTGAGTTCTTTGGTCACAGAGCTCGGAAAAAGTGACACCATAACTTTTAACACCATAAATCAGTGAGTTGCTTTGTTATGTCTCCCCTCCCGCTGTGAAGTGGGGATACCTCTTTTTCCCTTATTAGGGGGAGAGAGAGAGAGAGAGAGAGCCTGTGGTATGTCGAATTACTGGGTAAATGAGTAGTCCTTGGGGTACTGCAAATCTGTGTCTTTATTGATGCTTTGCTGCACGCTTGAGTGCTCGTTGGGGGGGTGCCTATGCTTTTTTGCTGGTTGGGGGTCATTACTTTGCTGCTGCTTATGCATGGGGGGAGCTAGGGGGCTTTGGGTTCTAAAATTTAACTGTCATTCATTCTTTGGGACACTCCTCTGTTCTCATAGATGTTTGGGAAGAAGAAGAATTTCAGGGTGTATATTGTATACATTTCTCTGACATTAAATGTACCTATTGAATAAAAAAAAATGATGGACTGCTGAGGGTTTAGATACTATTCATCATGTTGGATTTGGAAATTTCAGAACATTTTTGGGCCTTCTAGCTATAGAAAGATACGCTGATCCTGGAGAGACCCTAAGGCAATGAAAGTCTTTACATATGAGGAGCATTTGATGGCTCTGAGCCTGCATTCAATGGAGTTCAGGAGAAAAAGTGGGGATGGAATCTCAGTTAAACCTCCTGAATACTGAAAGACTGAAAAAAGTTGGATGTGGAGAGGATATTTCCCTAAGTAGGAGAATTGAGATCCCAAGGGAACATCTTCAGAATAAGTGTCCTTTGAAAGTGAGATGAGGAGGAATTTCTTCAGCCAGAGTTTGGTGAATCTGTGGAATTCGTTACAACATAGGGTGGTGAAAATTGGGTGTATTTAGGCAGCGATTGACAGGTGTTTGATTGCAAAAGGGTGGAGGGTCATGGGGAGATGGCAGAAGAATGGGACTGAAAAAAAACAACCATGGTGGACTCGACTCAATGGGCCAAGTAGCCTAATTTAGCTGATATATTTCAAGGTTATATGTTCAGAAGGCAAGGCTATATGGATCTGTGCAGAAAATTCAAGCTGACCAGTGCTAAGGAAATTATACACTGTTGAAATATGCAGTCTTTCAGGTGAAATGTTAAACTGCAGCCTTACCTGATCTCTCAGTCTGACATAAAAGATTCTCTGTTCAAAGAAGGGTTTCTTCCCGTCTTCGGCATATTTTTATTCTTCAACCAATACACTGAATTTACTGACAGGGTAAACATTATTTTATTGTTATTCATGGGACCATATTGTATGGAATTTGGCTGCTGCATTTCCTACACAGCAATGACTACACTTCAAAAATACTCATTGATTGTAAAATCCTATACCTTGAAACATTCAGAGGCATCGATGGGTACTCCACACATCCGAGTCTTCCTTTCAAATCCAGCTACTTAACCCCTGTCATGTTTTCTCCTTCAGATCATCCTTTGATGCACTGTAACACATTCCCAGATGTCTATGTGAAGCCTTTCTTCTTTATCCTTGCAAGATTTGCAGAAGTATATTACTGCAATACATGAAGTGTAATGGTGGAATAATTTACATATTTTGGGTCTATCAACCTGATTTCCAAGTGGAATATTCTAATCCCCAAATATGTGATTGTTTTGATTTAGGGCACAGTATGAAAACTTAAGCCTTAAATCTATCTGATTTTTTGTCTTGATGGAGGAAAGGTCAGGTGAGGATAACTGATCCAGAGACAGGAGAGTACACATCTCTGACTTACCTAATTTTAACGTGAACTGGTTAGAAAACCTTGCTTCAGAAAAACTGGCAGCTGAAAGAAAGTGAAAACCGATGAACTGTAACATTATTTATTTTGAGATACAACATGGTAACAGACCCAATGAGCCCATGCTACCCAATTACTCCCAGGAGATCAATTAATCTACTAATGTGTATGTGTTTGGAATGTGGGAGGAAACTGAAGCAAGTGGAGGAAACCTACGCAGTCAAGGGAAGAACTTGCAAACTCCCTTCAGGCAGCAGTAAGAATTGAACTCTGGTCACTGGCACTATAAAGTGATTGTGCTGACCACTACACGACCCTGCCACACAACGTTGAATGGCTTCATGGTGCCATTTGAGGACAAGAAAGAGCAAAGGACCTCTTTCAAGGTGTGTCCTGCCCTTAATCAGAATCCATCCCACACTTCCTGTTGAGATCTCCCCCCATCATCCTCTGCTGATTGAGCCATCTTCCTAATTGCATCCTGGCCATGCAATTGGCCTAGCACCTGGATTTATTGAATGCATTTACTACAATCACTCACCCACAATTCAAGAAGCCATTTATCATTACTGCTTGGCAGCACTTGCATTTTATGTACTGAAGTCCAGAATTTGGTGCCTCTTAAAGACATGTGGAGCAGCAGTTGGGCTACAAACCAGGTAACCTGAAAAGGATTACAGGGAACTGGAGTCTTTGATAAAGTTGCATTGTTTGGCATATATTCCTGTAACAAAGAATAATTGAATTGGATTTTCATTTACCTAGCAGTAAAACAAAATCTTCCTCGCCAGTTTATATCTTATTTAGGACTGATAATGTGCATGGAGGGTCTAGTCAAGTATTGGTTCTGTACACTTGTTAGATCTTTATTGAGCATGTTGTTCTTCTGAAACCTCCATTGTTCCTCACTGTTAAATAATGTAAATGAATTTTTTTGGAGCTGTTCTCGCCCTTCAAACTCAGCATTGCATTGTGTATGACAGGCTAGTAATGACACAATTGGCAAAGCTGGTGACAGAGACTTTCCTTCTAATATCTGGGGGAACGATTGTATTACAATTTGTATTTAAGTAGTGATCCTCCTATACTTGTGAAATTTAGTCTACTCTGGTGTCCAGCTTACATTCTGCATGTTGTAGGATTGCATTTTAAAACAATGCTTCTCTCTAAGTTATATACTCCTTCACATTTTAAGGTTGTTGGTTAACCTCAGAGAGTATGTATTATTATTGTCTGTGTTCTTCAAACAAATCTTAACTTCTGGGCAACACACACAAAACGCTGGAGGAACTCAGCAAGCCAGGCAGCATCTATGGAAAAGAGTACAGTTGACGTTTTGGGCTGAAACATCGACTGTACTCTTTCCTACAGATGCTGCCTGGCCTGCTAAATTCCTCCAGTATTTTGTGTGTATTGCTCGGATTTCCAGCAGCTGCAGATTTTCTCTTGTCTGTGATTGGTTAACTTCTGGGATTAGTTTTCTGTTTTCTTTGTCTCTTGATTACTTGAGTTCACTGCCACCAGTGACGTTCTCTGATAAAAGACTGAAGGAAGCAAAAGCAGTTTGAAGAACAGAGAGAAAGAGGAAAAAATATGTTCTGTAAACTGTCCTATTGCATACGCAATGACTGGCATTATTAAATTTCTTTGCCATTGAGCGTAGCTTTACAACTCTTCCAGACTAGAAGGTGGGAGTACTGAATGCCAGAAATAAACTTGATGGCTTCAACCAAAAGTAAAAAGCACACATTATCAACTTTAAAACACAATAAATCAGTTTCTGTTTAGAATATTCTGACAGGTATCCACCTCATGCAAACCTAACCAATATTTCCCTTCTGCCAAAATATAGATTAAAGCATTAATCATGTGTGCTGATGTATTAGTGCATTGTCTCCTGTAGGCTATAGAATTATTATTTATCTAAGTTTTTTCAACATACATTACAAATATTGTGATAGATCCGTCAACAGCAGAATTTTGATGTATAACAATGTCATATGAGCAGCCTAAACCATTTGTCTGTGTCTTGCACTCATTTTCCTTAGCTTTCTTTTGACTTGGCTGAAAGTGAAATGAATAATTCCTCTCATACGCTCTGTTTCCATGGCATTGTATTTCTATAACTTAACATACAAACAATATTGAAAGATCATCAACTGATCTGCCTTAACTTTACACATGGCGTATGTGTGCTTTGACCACAGTTTTGGGTGCAGTTCGGTTTTATTTATATTCTACGTGTGAGCTCTTATGTTCCAGGATGGCATGAGTGCTGCATGCACTTATTAATGGCACATCATTTTGATTAGAATCAGAATCAGGTTTGTTATCACTGACGTATGATGTGAAATTTGTTGTTTTGTAGCAGCAGTATAGTGCAAGACAAAAAAAATTACAATAAGTTACAATAAGAAATGTATAAAAAATAAATGCTGGAAAAACAGGGCAAGTAGTGAGGTAGTGTTTTGATGAGGTCATCAGTGTATAGCGTAATACTTGGGTGGCACTAGACCTGCCATTATGGAATTTAATGCTCCAGCCAACATACTTCTTTTAACTTGGCACACGAAACACGGATTTTTAGTCATCCACTACTACTCTGAGTTATTGCTAATCTGTAAGTGCCAGGTGTTTTCTATGGTTGTAAAATCTGAAAAGGACTGCTTCAGCATTGATGGGAAGATTCTGCCTCATTGCTGCTATGCAACCCAGCTGCTTATGGGCATCAGTTTAGATTACATTGTGGATAACAGAAAAAATTGTGATTTTAGCAGACTAGAATTCTAGACATTTTTAAACAGTCAAACTAATTTAGATTTGGTGTCATGTATCGATCAGACCAGGTAAAAATGAGACATTTCCTCTCCAGTAAGGATGTTGGTGAACCAGGTGGATATTTTACAACAATCTACTGGCTTTGGACTCAGCAATATTTTTGTTTAATCCAGATTATTAACTCAAATCAAATTCCACAGTTCCATGGAAGGACTTTAATTTGTCTCTGTGTTACTAGTTGAGTTACCTAACCTCTCTGTGATCATTGGCTGAATAAGACAACCAAGGAAGGACAAATCAGGAGAATTGGGTGGAGTGTAGAGAGGAAGGAGTTTGTCAGCAGAAAGATCTCAGTAACCAGATGTTTATTTACCCAGATGTCCACAACAAGGGTCAGTAAGAAAGATGTCTGTGTTTCAATGTGTTGCCATTCCTAAAATTAAGATGTAATTACAAGGGCAGAGAGGGCCAAGAACCAGATTAGCACTGTCTGTCAAGGAAATCATGGAGAATATTGTTGCATTTAACAATCAAGCTTCTTGCAAGTTGTTTCTTTGAGCTATTAACAATAACTGTTAGAAAAGTGAAGTCACTGAGGATGTGCATTTACATTAGGATAACTAACTTATTCACCCTGCCAGAAAAAGGAAGTGAAATGAGTGTAAGGGATGCAAGGACTGATGGCTTCCCATGGTACAAGGTTCCATCGGTTGAACATATATCATCTTTTAAAGGACACTTGCTAACTCTGCCATGCTATTGACCCAAAAGTAAACCTCCTCATTAAGTGCAGCTCGTGCAATGCAGGTCCGTACTCTATTTTGGCTCTAGTTGCAATGCATTTGGTCTGTGGTCTGCTTCTGTGCCAACAGTCTTTCAGTTATCATGGGAAATCAAAGTGTGACCTCTGCTTTCAAAGGCTGATGAAATATTTCACAAGTGATGTGTATGCGCTCAGTGGGCAAGTAACAAGAATCAAGCCACCACAGGAAATCTATGCTGACTCTTGGTAGCATTGAACAACATTTTCACTGCCTGCTCTCCTCTTGGGTTGTTTTTCTTGGAATAAAGAAAGTTCAGAGTACAATTCCAAGTTCCTGACTACTATAGAGACGGTAAATATAAGGAAGTTGTTCCCCATTAGTGGATAGTTCAAAACTATTGTATGAAAAATTTAAAATCTTGGTATTTGAAGATTTAAGTTTGATATCAGAATGTAGTAATGCCCTGGAGGTCACTGCTTGTAAGGATGATTTAGTCTGCGGGTAAAGGCAATCAAGAGGGAATCAGACAAGAACTTGATGAAAAATAATTTATAGGACAGCATCAAAAGAATTGGGAAATAGAATTGATTTACATCAAATTGCTACGTCAAGTGGCTTGCTTCTGTACCATGGAGATTTAATTATTTTAAATTTAGAGATACAGTATGGTAACAGGCCATTCCAACCCAATGATCCCATGGCACCCAGTTACACCCATGTGACCAATTAACTAATCCATATGTCTTTGAAATTTGGGAGGAAGCTGGGGTGCCTGAAGAAAACCTGCGTGATTGTGGGGAGAATATGCAAACTCCTGACAGACATCTGTGGGGGATTGAACCTGGATCATCGATACTGTAATAGCATTAAGCTTCTATGCTCTCCCAATGATGATTCATTGATTCTATGAGCTCGGTAATTCTTGGTTACATAATGATTTATGTTGGTATGGGGAATTCTGCAAGGCATGCCCTTCTTGAATGACAGTGAAGGATGATAGGAGAAAATGCAAGGTGCTCTAAAATATAGGCCGCCCCCTCGTGTCTGGCTTATTGCAACAATCAATTGAAGTGAAACACTCAGAATCTCAGCACCTTGATCTGCATCACCCAACACTCCTATCACATGTCATCAAATCTTCCCCTTGTCCTTAAGGCAAAAAAATAAAAGCTAATACAAGGTACTGATTCCAATTAAAATTTATAAATGATGTCGTTCTAATAGATTAGAATACTGGGCTGCAATGGCCCAACAGAATTGCTTTTGGTATCCACATTTAGCCTTGCATCATAGTTTTCATGATGCATTGCAACGTGCACCATTAGCTATCAGATGCTGCATTATGGTGGATCCACAGGTGTAGCCAATACTTGCCTTGTGGTAAGGATGGACTGCGAGGCCATTGCATACTCTCTGCCAGGGTTGTTCATACTCATTGATGATGAACTCACTGTTTCTGGCAGACTTTGAAATCAAAGCAAATGTTTCATTGAACATTCCATCATCCTGCTTCTGCAGACTTTGTCAGCTGTATCAGTAAAACTCAAGTGTGACTTTACTTTCAGTTAGATTGGCAGCTCTGTTTATCTTGCCTGTTTGGCACTTGAGCTGGTCTGCGCACTCGAATACGAGAGTCTCTCCACTTGTAAAGTTAGTAGTGATCAGAGTTACTGCGCTCTGTCTGTGAAAGACAGTGATAATATTTTCATCATTGCCAGTCTGACCACTATGAATTGTCTGTACTGAAAGGACACAAAGTGATAAGTACAGATGTCCTGAGACGTTTATCCTGACTGTATCGCTGTAACTCATAGTTCAAAAGAGAGTGGAGGATGATCAAGTGCTCTCTCCTATATTATGCTGATCTGTACCCTTTCCCACGGCAGGCCCACTTCCTATCTGACCAACAGAATCTGCTGCAGCTACAGCACATATCCACTTTAAAATCTGCACACTGGTCTTTTAGTATTACGCTAGCTCTATCGGTGCCTCACACTCAGATGAGCGGGACTCGGTTAAAGTGCTAAAACAATAAAGAACAGCATCAGAACTGGGTGTATGCTGAAGTCATTGAAGTGAGTCAGCAGCACTAACTTTGAATGCTACTGGTATTGCATCGATAAATTCTGGTTAATTGTGTACTGTGATTCTTGTGCTTGTTGATGGTGCTATTGAATTAAGTCCCCTTGATATTCACAAGCAAAGCCGGCCTGCCTTCTTCCTTCAGGCAGTCTGGATAAGTGTATCTGTTTATGCATTCCAAGGTTATGGTAAATGATACTGATGTGAGACGGGTGCTTCTTTGATTCAGAATAATTTCTTTTGCAATTTTGTGATCAAAATAAAGTGGTTCATTCGCTAGCAATAGAAGTAGGATAAAAACGCTTTAGTAAAGGTGTTGCTGATGGAGCTTCTTTACACATTCCTGACATCACACGAAGACTATCTGACTTTGTGATAACACAGAAAGGTTGGAGTGTGAACGTGGACTGCAAAACAGAGCGTGCTTATTATCTGTAGTCTGCGGTGAACTTTTAAAATTTAATTAGATAAACATTGTAGGTAACCTGTTGGTGCATTGGTTAAGAAAATTTCAAGTCCTATTGCAAAGTGCATCCAGACATTCTTCACTGAGTCAAGAATCTGATGGAATGAATAAAATGAAACTTTTCAGTGGCTAAGGCTCAATTACAGACAGCAAAGGAAGCAAAAGCAATGTGAAGATTTTTTTTTACCAGAGTAAGAGACTAGGAATTAGAACACACTACCAGAAAGGGTGATGGACTTGACTGTAAAAGGGCCTGCAAAAGAGAGTTGGCTAAATAATCAAAGGGGAGCAAAATGAACTATTGGGTATAACTGACACTTTGATATAGCAATCATGGCCCCTTTCAATGCTCTACTGTTCTGTTTCTACATGAAACCAGATTTTTTCTGTGCTATTTATAGATTTGGAAGCCCATTAATTACAAATCATGCCTGCTTCCTCCATGCTCCCTGTGATTCCCATGGCTTCGGTTATCTTTCAGAGCACGGGTGAGCCATCATCTTGATCCAGCCTAGAATTATACAAGTATTGTACAACACTATCAGAAGGAAAAATGGGAAATACATATGTGAGCTTTATCTGTGGTTGCTTTGTCAGAATGTGATGCTTCATTAACTCAGAAAATTGAGAATAAGATGTGTTTTATCTCACAAAGTGAGCTCTAGGCTTTGCTCCTAAGCATACTACAGAGCAGAAGGATTCACAAGTGGCAATAAGGTGTCAGCCGGTGGATACATCCCCTGAATTATGCCACTGACCTTTCAACAGCTCACTGCTCTCAAGGGCTTCCTTAACTTGTTAAATATCACTGTCAAAATAGGCTTAAATAATAGTGTTTAAAAATAAGAAAGAAATATAAACACTTTCACCTTTTCAACTCAGGTACCTGAGCCCATTCAGAAGAACTAGGATTGGTTTATTATTGTCACATGTACCAAGTTACACCGAAAAGCTTCAGTTTGTTTGATATATTCAACATATTCAACACATTAATACATTGAGGTAACCGAATACAGTGTTACAATTACAGAAAAAGTGCAAGGTCTACAATGGAGTAGATTGAGAGCTCAAGAGCTCGTCTTTTAGTATATGAGAGGCCCATTCAAGAGTTCGATTAGCAGTGGGAGAGAAGCTGCCTTAAGCCTGATGGTATGTGTTTTCAGGTTTTTATATCTTCTGCCTGATGGAAAGGGGGAAAACTGAGGGGTCCTTGATATGTTGGGCTGTTTTCCTGAAGGAAGCAGGAATCAGGATTGTATATACGCCAGCCAAGGCTGGTGTCAAGTTAAAGTTCCAAATGTGGAGTGCATCTGGTCCCTCAGCTCACCATGACTGAGCTCTCTGCCAGACACAATGTAGTAAATATCAGAAAATGATCCTCACTGAGTTTTCTACTTCCGCTCAGGCATAGTCATGAACACATTGACGTATTGACTGCTGTTAGCTAACCCTTTCCCAAGCAATGACTTTCTTGCCGGTGACACAGTATGGTTCAAAGTGAGTTAACTATCAAAGTAGATAGATGTCACCATATTCTGTACTACTCTGAGATTCATTTTCTTACAGGCATTTACAGTAGAACAAAGAGATACTTGTTACATACACCTGCTAGGGTACATCCTCCAGTTACCTTATAAAGTAACCGTAGCCTTCAGCCAGGAGCAGATATCCGGAGCAGATACTGTCCGGGTGTAAAACAGCTCTAACTCAAGGACGGTATAGGTGGGGCCATGATAAGGTGCTTCTGGCTCTTGCTGACACACTAGAGCCTTCACTGAGTGTTTTGACCCTTAACCACGACGCTGTCCAGTTGGTGGGCCAGCAGTGGTGGCCAAATCACTGCCCACCTGCTCCTGGCTTCCAGCTTCCCTCCTCTCGCCTACTCCAAATCCAGCAAGAGGCTCGTTCTGCCTCTTCCCCCATCCTACGAGCTGCTTGTTTTTTCTCCTTTCGTCCAGGCCCAGATCTGACAACAACCGCCATGCTGATTTGGCTGGGAAACCTCTGCAGCTGATCTCCACAGGGAAAAACCATGCCTGCCATCCCTTGTCCTGCACTAAGGACTGGTACTTCAAGGCCTTTCTCTCGTGGGCCTCTTCCCATCCCTCCTCCCACGGCACAGTCAGCTCAAGCACAATTATTTTCTTGTCTTCCGTTGACCACAGTACAATGTCCAGGCATAGGGTTGTGTGCACCACATCTGGGAACTGCAACCTCCTTCCCACATCGACCCTCATCTCCCAGGACCTGGCCGTTAGCAGCAGATTGGGCTTTGGTTGTTTGGTTATGAAAGGCCTAGCTCCCTCTTTGATGAAGGGGATGGTCTTCCTCAAATCTATGCCAGCCGTCCTTTTCTTGCATCTCTCCTGCTCTAGTGTGTCAGCAAGAGCCAGAAGCACCTTATCATGGCCCCACCTATACCGTCCTTGAGTTAGAGCTGTTTTACACCCGGACAGTATATGAGCCAGTGTCCCCTTTTGACCACAGAGCTTACAGTTCGGGTCCTCTCTCATCCCCCATGTGTACAGATGTAACGGTGAAGGAAGGGTGTCATGCACGGATCGCTAGAGGAAGGAAATACGGAAGGGCTCCAGTCTCCATAACTCTGCCCATGAGATCTTGCGCTTTAGGCAGATCCCATTTTGTCCAGGCACCCTGGGACCCTTGTTCCACTGCCTTTGAAATCCGCTTCTCTTCCTCACAGATCCGTACTTTTGCCTGTATCATGTCTCGTCTGTTCCTTATCTTTGCATTTCCCCGCTTCTGGAAGTGAACTGAGCCGAGGCCTTGCCACTCGATGCAGGGGTTGCTGATGATATCTCACAGCATCAGAGAGCACACTGCCTCCTCCACTGCTGCGCTGGCTGCCCACTTGCACTCAGATCTGGTTGTAACGCCTGCTTGCTTTACCAAGATATCATTGGAATCTCTCAAGCTTAATAAGGCTCTGCATTTTGCCACCTTGAAAATTCCTCCACAACAGATGACAGGGGAAGCCGCAGTTTCCCAGAACGAATGTAGAGGCCCACTGAAGAGAAGCTTGGGGGAACTCCCAACCATCTCCGCAGGTGCTTGTTGGTTTTCCTCGCGATGCCCTCTACGGCAGTCATGGGGAACTCATAAAGTGTGAAGAGCCAGAGAAGCCTGGGCAGAATGCCGTATTGGTACAGCCAGGTCTTGAATTTACCCGGAAGTCCGGATTTGTTGATCTTCTTCAGCCATTCTTCTGTCTGCTTCACAGCATTAGTGACATTGCCCCCATCTGTAAGTGACACATTAAACCACTTCCCCAAGCATTTATCGGGTTATCTTCGATGAAAGGGATGACCTCACCCTGAACCTGGAGGCTAAACTTGCTAGAAACTTTGCCCTTTCTGATCACCATGCACCTGGATTTCTTGGCCTTGAAGTACATCCTCACCCAAGTGGCTACATTACCCAGGGTTTCCAATACCCATCTTGCTTGGACATGTGCCACAGTTGTTATAGTGATGTCGTCCATGAACCCTTGTAGAGCCGGCTGTACAATGCCTGACTCCAGCATCGAGCCGTGGGTTACATCTTCTGCTGCTGATAATAGGAGGTTCATTCCCATAATAAATAAGATGGGGGAGATGGTGCACCCTGTTGGAATCCCCTTCTGGAGGTCCTGCCAACTAGTTGTGAAATGGGCTGATGTAAATCTGAGCAACACACATCAAAGTTGCTGGTGAACGCAGCAGGCCAGGCAGCATCTCTAGGAAGAGGTACAGTCGACGTTTCGGGCCGAGACCCTTCATCAGGACTAACTGAGCTAGTAAGAGATTTGAGAGGGGGAGGGGAGATCCAAAATGATAGGAGAAGACAGGAGGGAAAGGGCTGGAGTCAAGAGCTGGACAGTTGATTGGCGAAAGGGATGTGAGAGGATCATGAGACAGGAGGCCCAGGGAGAAGGAAAAGGGGGATGGGGGGAAAAACCCAGAGGATAGGCAAGGGGTATAGTCAGAGGGACAGAGGGAGAAAAAGGAGAGAGAGAGAGAGAAAGAATGTGTGTATATAAATAAATAATGGATGGGGTACGAGGGGGAGGTGGGGCATTAGTGGAAGTTTGAGAAGTCAATGTTCATACCATCAGGTTGGAGGCTACCTAGACGGAATATAAGGTGTTGTTCCTCCAACCTCGTGTTTGCGTGATGTAAATCTGAGTTTAAATCCTCCTAGGTAGCTGGTGATCATGTCTCGAATAGCCACTGGGATGTAGTAGTAGTGGTCGAGTCCTTCTAGGATGAGGTCATGTGGAATAGACTCATAGGCGTTCGCGAGGTCTAGCCAGACAACTGTTAGGTCGCCTTTTTTCTGCTTGGCCTCACGGATCAAATGGCTAATCATTGAGGTCTGTTCCAGACACCCCGAAAAGCCTGGAATACCGCCTTTCTGGATGGATGTGTTGATATAGCAGTTCTGTGTCATGTAAGAAGTCAGCCTTCTTGCGAGCACAGAAAAGAAAATCTTACATTCCACATCCAGGAGAGAAATTGTCCTAAACTGGGCAATTGTGGAAGAAACCTCTTCCTTTGGAATGAAGCATCCCTCTGCCAATTTCCAACTCGATGGAATAGTACCTTTGGCCCAGAACTTTCTCATGACCTTCCACAGCCTCCGAAGAAGCTTTGGGCATTTCTTATACACCTTATAAGGTATGCCGCTTGGGCCTGGGGCAGCTGATGCTTTAGCTTTCCGGATGACGTCCTAGATTTCCTGCCATGTAGGCTCCTTCACTTTCAGCTCAATTGATGGATTTTCTGGTCTACGCACAGCACGATTGGTTCCTAGTCCCTGACCCCTCCGTGGGTCGCCGTGTGCCTCCCGCAGGAACTCCTCTACCTCTGGCTTCGAGCTGGATAGTATACCAGATTTCTGTTGGCCGAGAAGAGTCCTAGTGAAGCTGAATGGATTTCTCACAAACTGCGCTCACCTTTTCTCTTTCTTCCTTCTCTGCTGTCGCAGATGTTCCACCCTCCGGAGTTTGCACAGCTTTTCCCACAGCATACTGGTTAAGTCCTTGATACCTTCTTTTTCGACCAGTGAGCTGGTTTTAAACCTCTTGTTGAGCGCCTCTAATTTGCCTCTCAAGCGATGAATCTCCATTTCCCTCCTATTTGGTTGCCAAGGTAACCCTGGCTGGCTTCTCTGCTGCATTGGGGCAAATCATTCCTTAGCTAGATTTGTATGCTATGGCTGTGACTGAGTCGATCTTTCTGTGTACTGGACCTGCCAGTACAACTTCCAGGATGCCGCCTAGATCATCATCGAACTGTATCCAGGCAATGTTGTCTGATTGTCTACGTCATTTGATCCTGTTTTTCCTTGACGAATGGATTGGGGTAGCTGAAGAGGAACTCACCAGTTCTGTTGTTTGGCGCTGAGGCGACTCAAGTGCGGAGAGATCTTCAGCTCTGTGGGGTGATTCCTGTCTGGAATCCTCCTTTGTCTCACCGGACACTAAGTCCGTGCACTGCACTTGGGTCACCATTGATCCACATCTAGACCTGCTCTGGTGTATCTTGAGCCCTCTGATGTTTTTGCAGACTTTTCCACAATGACACCTTACCATGAATTCCTCTCCGGTCAGTGTTGTTTGCTTTAGCTTCCTCGTAGTCACGTTTCCTGTCCTGGCCGTTGCCGGTATGACCGTCCTGTTGAGTCTCTCATTCTCCCCCCCCCCGTGAGACTCTGGGGGTATTGCTCTTCGTGTTCAGTCGTAGTTTGAGTGGTGCCCTCTTGCGAGTGCTGCCCACAAGTTTGCTAGCCTTGTGAGCCCGTGCCAGTCTTCCCTGGAGGTCAGCTGTCTCTCCAGCGTCACCGACCTTCCTCGGTTGCCATCCAGTCTTTCCTGGAAGCCACTGGTACAAACCAGAAATACAATAGAATCAAGGAAAAACTACACACAAACAAAGACTGACAAGTACCTAATGTGCAAAAGAAGACACACTGTGCAAATACAGAAAACTCAATAATAATAAGTAAATAAATAACACTGAGAAAATCAGCAAGATGCTTCATAAAGGAAAAATTACAGGCTGCAGGCTGTAGATCAAAGGAAGTAGAGTATATCCAGAAGTTTTGTGAGCTGCCCACAAAACATTGCTGTGTTTCATCGGTGACTGTGGCTAGTCCTGTATGATACAAAACATACTGTATGACAACCCTTTCCAGTGGACTGCTTTGTGTATATACATACACACAATATCAAGAACGTGAGATTTTCAAGGACTCTTCATCTAATGTTCTTGATATTTATTTATTATAATTATTTCTTCTGTTTATTGTATTTGCACAGTTTGTTGTCTTTTGTATAGTGGGTGGATGCCCCATTGTTGTGGCATTGAGTATGCCTGCAAGAAAATAAATCTCAAGGTGGATATGGTAGCATACAGTACATGTACTTTGACAATAAATTTACTTTTGAAAATTTTTGAGTGTGTATATATATATATTATGAGTTATACTGTATGCATAAGTACATGAATGGCATACATTATTACACCACCTTGTCATATGTGTGCACCTCACTGAAGTATAAATAGAGTTAGACTTGTTTATCATTGGGCTCCCATGTTTTTCTTTCAATTAGTTTTTGGATTTACAAACATAAAATCTTTCATAAAAGCTACATAATTCATAGCCTATAGTACTGTGCAGAACTCTTAGGGACATTCATATAGCTAGGATAGCTAAGACTGTTGCACAGTACTGTAGTAATTTTATGTATTGCACTGTACTACTACTGTGGAAAAAAAAAACAAATTTCATGACATAGTGAATAACGATAGACCTGATTCTGATATAGGTCTCTATTGTGGACTGAGAGTGGGAAGGGGGCAGGGAGAGTGGAATCATAGTTGGGAAAAGGGAAATGGAGAGAGGAGAGAGCAGGATACACCAGAGGGACATATTGTAATGACCAATAAACTATTTGCTTGGAATCAATTAGCCTTGTCTCATGTCTCAGAGCTGGGTGTGTCTGGAATCACACCACCCCCTGCTCCAGGCACTCTTTCTCTGCCACCTGTCCAGTAACTCGCACGTGGCACTACCCCTTGCCAATCCTAACATCCTTTGTTTCCACCAGATTTATAAACTTGCTCTCCCCTCCTCAATGATAAATACAGTACTATCTAAAAATGTTTTGCATCCTAGCTATATATATGTGCCTAAGACCCTTGCACGGTGCTGTAAATATATGGAAAGGATAAACATTTTTCAAGAGCTAACAAGTTGGAAAACCAAAGGAAAATTTGCTCATCACTGCTAAATCTTTGACTTGCAGCAAAATGTCACAATTCATGATAAACAGGGTAATGATTTTGTGTTTTCACCACCGAGGGACAAGTAACAAATGGCTTATTGTTAAGTCTCAAGGGAAAAACAAATTTCAATTACAAAATAACTATCCCCAGTCTTGCAGTTTTTTTTTATTAAACTTGGGAGTATACCTGTTGTTTTAAATGGCCCCTAGCATTGGAAGTAACACTCTTTACAATTTTCTTTAATGAAATATTATTGGAAAAATCAGGCATTGTAACAACTAGAATCATTTGGGGGTAAATCTAATGCGGTAATCCTTACTCTTGGGCAAGGTAATATGTTCCCAAGTATTTTATGAAAAAAGACACAAAGCTAGAAATGGATCTAATCATGCTAAATTTCGTCACTTCATTAATTGCAGCTGTAATTACCAATTTACAGTTAGTTTCTGTACTATACAGTCGACTTATCTTAAGTGGCATTTGCATTATCAGATCAATGGAAACATTGGATTTTTATCTTTACCAATGTTTTCTAGGTTATATTGACTTATGCAACATAAGAAGTTTGTCATACTTATTTTACTTCATGAATATTCAATTTAATTTAACTTCCGTGAATGTAAGAGGTTATGAGATCTCCTTGGTGATTTGTTTCTGTAATTTGAAGGAAAATGTTGAAAATAACACAAGTTCCAAGTCTTTAAATACAGAGGCAAATACTATTATAGCAATTCATTCACACCAATTGATTGCCTAAAATTCAGTCAAAAAGGGCCTTTTCTGAAATTACTTTCATTATCATAGTAAGGCTGCCAAATCCTAATTAAGAAAACTAACCAACATATTTCCATGATGGATCTGTCTTTTTGACAAAAGTAGTATTGATCTTTATATGAAAGGTGGTTCTATAATAAGAGATTTGGATTAAGTTATATATATGACATGAAGACTGCTGTACCTCCATACACAGCAAACTTGCAAAGATAATCTCTTATCACTGCTTTGGATAAAACTTCAATAAAATAGACCCTTCCTAATTTACTTTAATAATCATAGCAAGGTATTTGGCTGCCAAATTCTAATTTGCAATTTAGTTTTGAGCCTGCTGATCAATTTCATCTCTATCCACTCTCCGCCATTTCAACCACTTAAGGTGTCATCCATCAGATTTCACACTCTCCCAATTGTGCCTTGCAATTTGGTTTAAATAAGCCATAGAAAAGGACATAATATAGGACTCTTTCTGATTTCTGCAGACAAAACCAGCATACCGGATGAACACTAATCAAGAAGACTTTGCTTTAAGTATGTTTTCTATGTTAGTTTCATTACTCAACCATACCTCAGCTCATAGTGTGAGAATGACAATCACATCATTAGCTTGAAAATGTATTTTCTTTGCTTTATAACCTCCTATAGTTCTTGCTTTACCCAGCTATGATAAATGCATCGAGGTTTGTGCTAGTACATGGGTACAGAAATTATGAAAAGTCCTTCAATTTAATGCAAATATTATAGTTGTTAAGTGTTGAACGCAATGTAATTGCTAATGGCTATAAATCTCTGACTCACATTTGTTTCTACTGAGTAACAAGCATGAAATTCTTCCAAATACACAAAAGAGAGTGGACGGTTCTTGACATTCTCACTGAGCGTGAGTAATTCTAAAATGAGCTTATGTCATTGCTTTTCTACCTGCTAACATGGTGTGCTGGAATAAACACAATTCTGTTTGGATTGTGGTATGGTTAACCTTCTAACCATGGTTCAACTATGGTTGAACATTTGAGGAGTTTTCTGAATCAATTACCTCAACCTGGAAATTTATTTTGCATAATACTACACAAAATCAGAATCTTTTCCCAAGTACCAAATTCAAGATGGCATAGCTTAAGGTGATAGGGGGTATGTTTAAAGGTGGTTTACAAAGGGTTCTTTATATAGAGAGTGTGGTAGACGTCTGTAACATGCTGCCAATGGAGGTGGTGAAGGCAGGTACAAGAGCAACATTTAAAAAAGGATTTAGACAGACCTAAAGAGTTATACAGTAATAAAGCATAGAAACATAATCTTCAGCCAACTACAGGAATTCTGCAGATGCTGGAAATTCAAGCAACACACATCAAAGTTGCTTCAGCCCAACTAGTTCATTCCAAGTAAGATGTCCATCTGAGCTAGTTCCATTTGCCTGTGTTTGTCTGATATTCCTCTAAACTTTTACTATCCTTGTGCCTGTCCAAGTGCCTTTTATAGATTTTGTTATGGGGATCTCATTCCATGTGAAGATACACACCACCTTGCATGTGAAGATACACAATGAAAAGGAACGCCTATTGTTCCTTCCCTGAGGCAGCATTTTGGTAGATTGGATCACTTGACTGTACTCCTGCTACCTGCATACAGACAGAGCCTAAAGAGCAAGACTCCAGAGATGAAGGCAACTTTGAGGTGGTCGTGGGAAGCAGAGGAATGGTTACAGGATTGCCTTGAGTTTGTGGACTGGGCCGTGTTCAAGAACTCGTCTGATGACCTGAATGACTACAGCAGGGTCTTTTCAGACTTTATTAAAACAGCTGTGAATGAGTATGTCCCCATGAAATCATTCAGGATTTTCCCCAAACAGAAGCCCAGGATGAACAATGAAATCCAGAACCTGCTGAGAGCCAGATCAGAGACATTCAAATCTGGAGATCAAGAATGCTACAAGAAGTGCAGGTAAGATCTCTGGAATGCTATCTCATGGGTGAAGTGGAGATTCTGGACTAGACTGGAATCAATGAGGGATGCTCAACAGCTGTGGCAGGTTTCGAGTGTCATAACCTCCTACAAAGTTAAATCTTGTGACAAAGGGTCAGCAGAGCTTTGCTTCCAGATGAGTTCAATGCCCTCTATGCTCACTTTGACCACCAGAACAGGGACGAGCCATTGCACACCCCCATGCTTCCCGATGATCCTTTGGTCTGAGTATCTGAAGATGATATGTAGGCTGCCTTCGAGAGAGTGATCCGAGGAAACCGTCTGGTTCGGACTGAGTACCTGGCCGAGTACTGAAGACCTGTGCTGGTGTATTCACAGACATCTTCAACCTCACGCTCTGGCAGTGTGTAGTACCCTCCTCTTCAAGCAAGCTTCAATCATCCTGGTGCCTATGAGGAGTGTGGTAGCCTGGCAATATAACTGTCACTCAGTAGTATTTACATCCACAGTGATGAAGTGTTTTGAGAGGCTGGTGTTGAAGCAGATCCACTCTACTTCGCCTACTGAAGCAACAGGTCTATAGCAGATGCCATCTCATGGCTCTTCACACAACCCTGGAGCATCGGGACAGCAAAGATGCATACATCAGGATACTCTTTATCGATTACAGCTCAGCATTTTATACCATCCTGCCCTCAAAACTAAACAGTAAACCCCAAGACTTGAGGCTCAATGCCTCCTTGTCCAATTGGATCCTGGATTTCCTCACTTGCAGACCACGGTCAGTCCAAATTGGCAAAAACATCTCCTGCACAAACTCCATCAGCACAAGAGCACAACAGGGATGTGTACTTAGCCCCCTGCTCTACTCACTTTACACCTATGACAGTGTACAACTCCAACACCATATACAAGTTTGCTGATGACACCACTGTTGTGGGCTATATCAAGGGTGGTGATGATTCAGCATATAGGAGGGAGGTTGAAAACTTGGCTGAATGATGTAATAACAACAACCGTTCACTCAATGTCAATAAGACAAGGAGCTGATTGTAGACTTCAGAAGAAGGAAACCAGAGGTCCATAAGCCAGTACTCATTGGAAGATCAGAGGTGGAAAAAGTCAGTATCTTTAAATTCCTGGGTGTCACTATCTCAGAGGACCTGTCCTGGACTCATCATATAAATACTGTATAATTGCAAAGAAAACACAGCAGTGCCTCTACTTTCTCAGGAATCTGTGGAGATTTGGCATGTCATCAAAAACCTTGGCAAACTTCTATTTGACAGTGCATTTAAATGAAAAATACTGCAAAATGTAGTGGATTTAGCCCAGTACCTCACAGGTCAAACCCTCCCAACCATTGAACCCCTCCACATGAAATGTTACTGTAGAAAAGCAGCATCCAATATGAAAGATCCTCACCACCCAGGCCATGCTGTTTTTTTCACTGCTGCTAGCAGGTATAAGGTACAAGTGCCTCAGTACTCACAACACCAGGTTCAAGAACAGTTACTACCTCTCAACCATCAGACTTTTGAACAAAAGGGGACAACACTCATTCTACTTCTGGTGTTCCCACAATCGATGGTCTCACTTTAAGGACTCTTATCTTGTTATTTCATGCTCTTTAATTACATCTGTATTTGCGCAGTTTGTTGTCCATTGAGCCTGTTTACAGTTACTGTTCTGTAGATTTGCTAAGTATGCCCGCAGAAAAAGAATCTCAGGGTTGTATGCAGTGACATGTATATGTTCTGACAATAAATTTTAGTTTGAACTTTGAAGTTGCCTCTTAGGTCCCTTCTGAATTATTTCTCACATCTTTAACCTGTGCCTCCTGGTTTTTGATTCCTTTTCTCTGGGATGAAGATTATTTGTATTCACCCTACCCATGCCCTCATGATTTTAGTCCCTTCTATAAGGCCATTCTTCAGTCTCCAATGGTCCAATGAATAAAGTCAACCTGCCCAATGTCTTCCTAAAACTCAGACCCTCGTGACCTGCCACATTCTGGGAAATCTTCTTTGCACTCTTTCCAGTTTAACAACATTATTTCTAATACAAGATAACCATTAGACCTGCTGAGACCTCACCAACATCTTGTACAACAGCAATGTATTGTCTCAACTTATATATTGAACACTCTGTCTGATGAAGGCCAACATGTCAAATGCTTTCTTCACCATCCTGTCTAACTGCAAAGCCACTTTCAAGAAGCTATATACTTGTACTTCTAGGTCCCTCTGTTCTACAATACTCACCAAGGCTTTACCATTCACTGAGATAGACCTACCCTCATTTGACTATCCTAAACACATGAACATTCAGGGAGTGGAAGAGTACTGGTTATATACTGCTAGATGTACAGTTTAAATTGACGTTATGGTCAGCTCAAAGGGACTGTTCCTGTGCTGTACTGTTCTAAGTCTGTTTAAAGGTGTGAGCATAAAGACTGGGACAAATTGATGTCGGTCTATATCACTTATAAACAGCCCCTCTTTATCATGATTTCATTCTCAAATACAGTTTTTAAGCCTTTGTTTATAAGTAGAATAATTCAGAGCAGTTTTCATCTCTGGAAAATCTTTTGAATGTTTTTATTAATAACATCAAGTACAAATGAATGAGCACAAAATGAAATTAAGAAGGACCTTACTTATTGTGACACAGAAAGAGGCCATTTGGGCAAGGCTGGATCTGAGCAGAGCAATTCCTTCAGTTCCATTCAGCCTCTGCTTAACTCTCTTTAAGCTTCATGCATTCCCTCTCACATTATTTATTTTATCACTTACCTCTGCTGAAAGGCAACTTTTAGTTTCCAATTTAATTTGCTCGCATTTCTTTAGGGTGTGGGGAGAAATCAGAGCACCCAACTGAAACCGATGTTGTCACAGGTGACCATGCAAACTCTGCGCACGTAGCATATGAGTTCACGATCCGTCGTGGGTCCCTGGAGCCGGAGGGCAGAGTGCTCAGTGCTGTGCTGCCACTGTTATAGGTGACCTGGCTCAACACACTTCCAATGGCTGCATTTTATTCTTCTGTGTCCTGAATTATTTTCATTTATTTTTCCTCCAGGAACCCGGTTAGCCTCTGGATTATGCCTGCGGTGATAAAAGCAAAATACCAAAAGTGCCACAAATCTGAAGTAAAAACAGAAAATGCTACAAATACTCAGCAGGTTAGGCAGCATCTCTGAAGAGAGAAACACAGTTAATTTTTCAGTACTTGAAGCTTGGTTTATAAAAGTAAATATATAATTTGAATCAAAGTCTATCACATATGAAAGAGATCTCTTTATCATATTTCAAAAGAAAACTTCTGCAATAAACATTGCAAAATAATCAGAAATGTCTTCAATTACATGCCCTTGGAATGAACAATTTAAATTCACATCTCAAAGCCTGGAAAGCTTTTGTTTCCACGCCTTGTGTGTTGTTGCATATTTTATTGGTTTAACCTGCCAGATAATAAATTTGGATCTAACTGGGTGAGATAAAATGTAGATTGCCTATTGTAAGCTTCATCAAGATGAGAGAAACGGATCAAACTGGATCTGTGGAGACAAAGAGATGGTGGATATTTATGTGTGAAGTCCTGCATCACGATTCTATCAGGCCTACATAGAGGAGGGAATTATTAGTCTTTGCACAGTTGGCAAAATAGGCAGAACATTTGCTTTAAATACTTAACTTTATAAATTGATCTTGCTGAAACACCTGTATGTACCCAGAAATATAGAGTTCATCCATGAACCAGAGAAACTGAGCTGTGTTTTATTCTGCCGTAGTTTAACACCCTCTTGCATTATATAATTATTCCTCAATATGCTTGAATCCTGTACACTTTAATTAAAATATCAGAAGAAGATTGTCATAAAATATCAGCGTTTTTAATAAGAAAATCTGGTTCATGATCTAGCCGTAACTTAATTTTTAAATAACTTAAAATGACTTGCATAAAAATTACACTGAACATAAAAATTCACTAGATCTATATTTTTGAATATTTAAAAATGTTTGAAGGGCCTCTTTTATGTCTTTGTGGCTAACAAGAAAGACTTTTAAATTTATTGATGTTTTCAGAGACCTGCAAACCAGCTCAATTTGCAGAACCTGATCTGGCATATAACTTGATTTTGGGGCTTCTCAGGGTGGCTTTTATGTGTGTATTTTTTTAACCAATGTAATGGAATGCAGGTCTAATTTGTGCTGATTACAATTTGCATCTAATATTCTGGTATTTTTTCCACTGGCTTTTCCAGTGGAACTATCGTAAGAGAATTTGAATGAAGGGCCAAAACATAAGATTATTGCACTTTCACTCAGAAAGCTGTGATTGTGGAATTCATTTCTACAGCAGAAATAATCCAGCCAGAGTTACTTTGAGTGGATTAAGGAAAGAGTGAGAGAATGTGATTAAAGCTGTTTAGCTATTTGCACTATAAAGATACACACTGGCTGATTCAGCTGAATGACATGTATTTGTGTTTTTGACTTATGTGTTTCTATGTGGTTTGTTACATAGTGACCCCTTTATAATATATTTCCCGTTATCCTCGCCAGAACCCAGTGGCTGTGGAAATTGAACATGTTTGTACATTTTACTTTCATGAAGGATTACAAACTAGGTACTTGAACCTTTTTCACTGATGGCTTTCACTGCATACCTGTCCTAATGCTTATCTACTCCTTGACAGGCACCTCTTTTTATACTTAAGAGTCTCCAAATCAAATGACTGAGAAACATATAAAATAGCTTTCATTTCTATGTTCACATTCTCGCTCTCACCCGGTCACCTCCCCTCGCTCTCCAGCAGGTATAATGTACCCATAGTGCAGCTCTAAATAAATGTTATAAAGCTGGAGTGAGCACTTGTTTTTTTTTGGATTAGATACTGGTCATGTTGTGTGAGCAATTGTACATTAAAGTGGAGTTTTTTAAAATATGAGAACACAACATGTCTTTTTTCCCCCCAGTGCTTTCAGAATTGCCTGCATCTTGACAACAGGGTGATTATTACTTGATTAATTATTTGTACTGAGCATCAGGTTTAGCCCTTTAGCTCTCGCATTCCTCACAGAGGGATGTGAGCCCATGCCTTTGGAAGAGAGCATCCAGATGAAACATAGATAAGTCTGATTACAAGTTTAGTCTTGCCACCACTTTCTATGGAGACTAATTCAGAATAATCAATTGAATGGCATTGCTGTAAATTCATACCTCAGTAAATTCACCACCAGTCACAGAGGTGGGCAGAAAATTAACTGGAAGGCAGGTATTTTTGATACTTCAAATTTGTCCTGAAGAGGCATTATTCTCTCAATATATGTAAGATGATTTAGGGACTGCATACAGATGTATGTTATAAAAGCAACACACATCAAAGTTGCTGGTGAACACAGCAGGCTAGGCAGCATCTCTAGGAAGAGGTACAGTCGACGTTTCAGGCCGAAGCCCTTCATCAGGACTAACTGAGAGAAGAGCTAGTAAGAGATTTGAAAGTGGGGGGGAGGGGGAAATCCAAAATGATAGGAGAAGACAAGAGCGGCAGGGATGGAGCCAAGAGCTGGACAGTTGATTGGCAAAAGGGATATGAGAGGATCATGGGACAGGAGGCCCAGGGAGAAGGAAAAGGGGGAGGGGGGGAAAACCAGAGGATGGGCAAGGGATATAGTCAGAGGGACAGAGGGAGAAAAAGGAGAGTGAGAGAAAGAATGTGTGTATATAAATAATGGATGGCGTACGAGGGAGAGGTGGGGCATTAGCAGAAGTTAGAGAAGCCAATGTTCATGCCATCAGGTTGGAGGCTACCCAGACGGAATATAAGGTGTTGTTCCTCCAACTTGAGTGTGGCTTCATCTTTACAGTAGAGGAGGCCGTGGATAGACATGTCAGAATGGGAATGGGACGTGGAATTAAAATGTGTGGCCACTGTGAGATCCTGCTTTCTCTGGCGGACAGAGCATAGGTGTTCAGCAAAACGATCTCCCAGTCTGCGGCGGGTTTCGCCAATCCCATGATCCTCTCATATCCCTTTTGCCAATCACCTGTTCAGCTCTTGGCTCCATCCCTCCCCCTCCTATCTTCTCCTATCATTTTGGATCTCCCCCTTCCCCTCCCACTTTCAAGTCTCTTACTAGCTCTTCCCTCAGTTAGTCCTGACGAAGGTTCTTGGCCTGAAACGTCGACTGTACCTCTTCCTAAAGATGCTGCCTGGCCTGCTGCGTTCACCAGCAACTTTGATGTGTGTTGCTTGAATTTCCAGTATCTGCAGAATTCCTCGTGTTTGTATGTTATAAGATGTTTGATGCCTTTATTTTTCAGTGCAATTGCTCTGACCACTTATCAGAGGTGTCGAGTTTTCTGTTTAATGTCTAAATACAACGTCTTAATCAGTGCTTTATTCATAATCTTATTATTCCTGCTATGGGTATTGGTCATGGTTTAGAATTAAATTCATGCCATCAGACTCAGTGATGCATTTTATCACAGGGCCAATGAGACAAATGTTTTTACAGATATATAATAATCATGATTGTCCGGATGGGATCATCAGGTTTCAGTGCTGAGGATTAGCTCTTGGAGAGAGAGAGAGAGAGAGAGAGCACAGGCTTTGTCAGAATACTGTCAATTCAGCATATGAGCTTCTGTTTGAGAAACAAACCACCCTCTGGAATGTCAGAGCTTGATTCATCCCGTGTTCTTGCTTCAGGCTTGAATATAAAGTATGCAGACAATAGATTTTGCAACTTGTACATAGGGAAAAAAAGATTACTGAAAGGACAAATTTGTTTCATTGTGAGCACGGGACCTTGATACTCTATTGTTCCATTCATTAGATTTCATCATCTTTCCTTCAGTTTAACCCTTAAAATTCAAGAGTATTACACAATCACACTTAGCACTATAAACATATCTGCTTTTCAATTCTTCACATTCAGAGGAAAGGATAAAATCCTAATTATTCTATATAGTCTAAATACTTTTACTGTAATCTGTGACTGTTATTTTGGCAAATATCAAAGTAAGAATTTCTTTACATGAGACAAAGATGAGGGAATTACAGGGATGTCATTCTTGTATTATTTTCCTGCGTGGGAGAAGCTCTGAACCTTTGATTCTTGTTAAAAGAACACTTTGTGATTGAGGTGACAAATTCTCTGATTTACCAAGCAAGCTCCAGAGGAGAATCTTGAATTGTATCTCCTTTACAAGGTTTTGATGAAGGCTTTATATCTTTCGATTAATATTTGGGATGCTATGCCAAACTTGAACTGTAAATTGAAAATTATCTAGAATTTTCTTTCATATGCTAAAATATTAGTACAATTAGTTATTCATTGTTGTCAAAGACTTGTTTATAATGAAAAGCTGTGCAATTCAGATAACACATCCATTCATTGGAAAAATAATCTCAAAGCTGTTGTGGTCCTTAGTTCCAATATATACTTTGCTCCATTCAATGCTTTAAATGTTTATTCTTTGTACTATCTATCCCACTCTCCACTCTCTCTCCCCCCCTCTCTCTCCCCCCCTCTCTCTCCCCCCCTCTCTCTCCCCCCCTCTCTCTCCCCCCCTCTCTCTCCCCCCCTCTCTCTCCCCCCCTCTCTCTCCCCCCCTCTCTCTCCCCCCCCCTCTCTCCCCCCCCCTCTCTCCCCCCCCCTCTCTCCCCCCCCCTCTCTCCCCCCCCCTCTCTCCCCCCCCCTCTCTCCCCCCCCCTCTCTCCCCCCCCCTCTCTCCCCCCCCCTCTCTCCCCCCCCCTCTCTCCCCCCCCCTCTCTCCCCCCCCTCTCTCCCCCCCCTCTCTCCCCCCCCTCTCTCCCCCCCCCTCTCTCCCCCCCCCTCTCTCCCCCCCCCTCTCTCCCCCCCCCTCTCTCCCCCCCCCTCTCTCTCCCCCCCCATACTCTCTCTTTTTCACACTCACCCCCTTCTTATAAAGCTGTCAAGATCTGTTGAAGGGATTCTGACCTGAAATAATAATTCAGTTTCTCTTTCCCCAAAACTATCTGACCTAAGATTTTCCATCTATTTTATTTGTTCATATATGAAGCATCAAGGATCAACTTTATTCACCATATGCACTCAGTGGCCATTTTATTGAGTACCTCCCATACCTAACAAAGTAATCACTGAGTGTATATTCATGGTCGTCTGCTGCTGTAACGTATTCACATCAAGGTTCGATGTGTTGTGCATTCAAGGATGCATACCATTGTTTGAACACGCAAACAACAGGAATTCTGCAGATGCTGGAAATTCAAGCAACACACATAGATACACAGGGTCCTGACGAAGGGTCTTGGCCTGAAACGTCGACTGCACCTCTTCCTAGAGATGCTGCCTGGACTGCTGCGTTCACCAGCAACTTTGATGTGTGTTCCATTGTTTGAACACATGGTTCACTGTCGCCATCCTGTCACCTTGAACCAGTCTGGCCATTCTGCTCTGACCCCTTTCATTTGTTAGGCGTTTTTGCCCACAGAACTGTCGCACAGTAGATTTTTTTTTTGTTTTTTGCACCATTCTCTGAAAGCTCTAAAGACTGTTGTGCATACAAATCTCAGAAGATCAGCAGTTCCTAAGATATTCAAACCACCCCATCTGGCACCAACAAATTATTCATAGTCAAAATCTTTTAGATCTTTGCATTAACAAGCAGGTGTACGTGTGCACCTAATAAATTGGCCATTGGGTGTTCATTAATATGTGTTAGGAATTCGCTGGGGTGTGTTGGTCAAGGTGTGATGTGCGACAAAAACCTTAACATTCAACAATTATAAAAAATTTGAAGTATATAAAAAATGGAGGTTAAGAACAGATGTGGGGTAAAATGTAAGTAGCATTGTAAAAGGCCAGGCAGCATCTCTAGGAAGAGGTGCAGTCGACGTTTCGGTCTCAGCCTGAAACGTCGACTGCACCTCTTCCTACAGATACTGCCTGGCCTGCTGCGTTCACCAGCAACTTTGATGTGTGTTGCTTGAATTTCCAGCATCTGCAGATTTCCTGTTGGTAGCATTGTAAAAAGTAGTTTCAGATGTCTGTACAGTGATGGGGTAATAGAGAGAGGAGGTGGGATGGGGCTAACTGGAATGGTTGATCAGAAGGGAGTTTTTGGGAAAAGGCAGTTTTGAATTATTCTTCCTGTCCACTTCTTTGACCCAGACGCATACAAGTCCTTGCAATGACAATAGCCTACAGCCGATGACCTGCTCTGTAACCTGATGGTTCACTGCATTTTTCGTGTATTGAAAATCGGGCAATGATGACTGGTGTGAGGATGTTCTGAATGATGGCACTGTAAAATTGCACCAGTATGAGATGAGGAAGATGGAATTTTACTAAATGCTGTATTATATTGATCTATGAGTCACTAATTGGGATCTTCGAGCCTAGATTTTGCAACGAACAGTGACATTAAAGCATTCTTTGCTAATTTCGATTATACATTTCCCATTAGGAATTGTTAAATGCCCTCTGTTTTAATGGTACTCTACTTGGTAACAATAACAGAGAATACAAGAAGAGCTCAGTGGATCTGGCACTATCAGTTAAGAGACAAAGAACAGCCAGTCAATATACCGGGTCAAGGGTTCTTCTTTGGTGGTGGAAAAATGAAAATGCAAGTGTGTTTTGCAGGGGGGAGGGAATGGATGGATGTCTAAGATAGGATGCAGACTAAAGCTGTCAAGGTAACAACTAGTTTTAAAACCAGCAGTTGGAAGAAAATGATATAGTGCTGCTTTTAAAGTAATTGTTACCTTGACAACTTTGGTCTGCACCTTATCACAGACATTCCCTCTCTCCCTCTCCTCTGTTTAAAAGATGCTGTCTCTTTACTTTTCCATTGAGCCTACTCCATTATTCATTCACATTCCCTCTCTCAGTACTACATTCACGTTTTCTCCACATATCCCTTGGTGCCTTTTGCCCCTGGACATCTACTTATCTCCTTAAATATATTGGGTAGCTTGACTCCATGAAAGCAAATTCCATAGGTTAATCACCAACTGAATAAAGAAATTTCCCCTCATCTCAAACCCAATTGATTTACACTGCAGCCATGCCGGAACCACCAGACTCAAAAACAAGTTATTTTCCCCAAGCAGTTAGGCTGGTCCACACCTCCAGGCACTAACTCCACAACCCTGATCACCACTAATTTATCATGTCCTGTCATTCACTTTATGTACAGACACTCCTGTGCCTACTACCACTTTATGGACATTCTGTACAATAAATCTACATATGTAAGCTATCTTTTGTATTTATATTTATTGTGTTTTTATTATTATTTTGTTCTTTATCTAAATATAATTTTTGTGCTACATTGGAGCCAGAGTAACAATTATTTCATTCTCCCTTACACTTGTGTACAGGGAATGACATTAAACAATCTTGAATCTTGAATCCTAAGATGATAATCCTTGGTCCTAGCCCCCGTCGCCACAATCTCATCTCCTCCTTTTTAGAGAAGGTCAATATTCCACTAATGATCTTAACTGTTTACCTTACCTATGTATTTGCACCCAGTGACACCCAGATCCCTTTGTACTACGTTCCTCAATCCCTAAGGGTTTCCATTCACATGAGAATTGTCTACTCATTCTGCATACCTTCTTGGTCATGCTGTGTATGGTCTTATATATGCTGAGATCTCAAAAAACAAGAAGAATATTGCAAACTTTTATAGGTGTGTGGTGGAGAGAATATTAACTGGCTGCATCACAGCCTAGTATGGAAACACCAATGCCCTTGAACAGAAAATACTACAAAAAAGTAATATATATGGCCTAGTCCACTACAGGTAAAACCCTACTACAGGTAGAGCACATCGACATAGAGCACTGTTGTAGGAAAGCAGCATCCATCATCAAGGAACCCCACCATCCAGGTCATGCAGGAGGAAAGTACAGGACCCACACCACCATGTACAGGAACAACTATTACCCCTCAGCCATTAGGCTGTTAAACCAGAGGGGATAACTTCACTCTCCCCATCTCTGAACTGCTCCCACAACCAATAGGTTCAGTTTCAAGTACTCTTCATCTCATGTTCTGAATATTTATTGCGTATTTATTTACTAATATAGATTATTTTCTTTTATTTTGTATTTGCACAGTTTGCTATCTTTTGCACATTGGTCCTTTCTGCTCTGTTGAGTTCATGCTTTCATTGATTCTATTGTGTTTCTGTGAATGCCTGCAAGAAAATGAATCTCAGGGTTGTATATGGTGACATTACTTGCATCTTGATAATAAAACTACTTTGAACTTTGAATTTTGCTTCCAGCACCTCACCTGGCACCATGTTCAGGATTCTTACTCACTATGGAAAAAAACCTTATCCCACACAATTCCTTTAAACTTTTTCTCTCTCACCTTAAAGCTTTGGCCTCCCGAATAGGATATTTCTACCCTGGGACATGCACTCTGACTGACAACCTTTTATAACCTTGTACTATCTTATCATGTCTCCCCTCAGCCTTTGGATGTTCCAGAGAAAACAATCCAATTTTGTTAAAACTCTTCTTGTAGCTAATAGCATCTAATCCAGGCAGTGTTATTGTGACCCTCTTCTGCACCTTCTCCGAAGCCTTGGTCTCTTTCCTGTATTCAAGCTGCACACAGTACTCCATATGCAACCTAACCAACATATGACTCTTATAGTCAGTTCCCCAATCAATGAAGGCAAATACAGTATGCTATACGCTTTCTTTACCAGCTTATCTACTTTCAGAGCGTTATTTCTGAAATATTAATTTTTCTAAACTTGGGAAGTGGTATTATAAATAAAGATGAATCAGTTTTGTTATATACATTTACTGTACAAGTATACATTTTTTATTTAAAACTTAGCCGAAGGATCTGTTCCTATACTGTAAACCATTAATATTAACCGAAGTAAACTGAGGATGCATGCCAAGAGTCCTATTGGGGCAATATTTTGACATGATACTCAAGATGCTAAATACGGTCAAGTCTGCAAGTGGGAAAGATATTTATCCTCATTTCTATGAGCTGTGAAAGAAATTTACCAATCATTGAACAAGAATGAAGTGCTTTCCTGATTATGCTCTTGGAGATTCATTTCATTAGATAGTGGATTATAAATAGTTTAAAGTAAGAACTAAATAAGATATTGTCATTGCAACAGAGCAACACATTAACTCCAGACACATCAGGACAGGAGAGAATGTAAGGAGGGAAGATTTAAGTGGAGATTTGTGTGATTGTTTTCCATAAGGAATAAAAACACAAATCAATGTACTGGCAGAAATTAAAACACTTTAGGCTTAATGGCTGTAAAATCCAATGAATTGCATCATCCCTGTGAAATCAGCAACTCCAATGCTGAGGACAGCATTGTCAATTTTAACATACATATTGGAATCTACAGTGGACAAGATGGCCACCATGGATATAGAATAAAAAATGTTAGGATAAAATTGTATATCTGTGACACAAATACAGAGGATATTTTATAACAACATTATCATTTCAGTATTTAAAATATCCCATTCATGTGCACATCGTACATTTTACTGCATTAACAAAATAGAAAACCAGAAGGATTAGAAAAATTCAAGGAAGATAACTCTACATACTGAAAAATGTCAACACTGTTTTTTCTCCCATGGGATTAGTCATTTGTTGCTACAAGTTAACACCTCCTCAAAAAGCAGTCAAAGTAAATGTTTGAAGCCTTTAGGTAGAAATATCATTGCACATACTAAATATGAAATAGAGTAGTATACACATCAACCTGACCTTCTGAATTTCAGTTTACTTAACTTAAATGAAACCAGTTTTAGAAACAGAATATCCTTATCTGTGACTGAAGATGAATTTCTACCCCTTCTTCAACTCTAGTTCCTTTTTCAATGTTACAGTGATACCCTGTTTGTGGATCATGCTTATACACGATAGTTCAGAGACAACTGTAAATACTTAGGTGAGCGTAGAGGAACAGGTCTAGACAAAGGTCCTCACACTTCATACACGGTTACAGCATCTATTGTCAGTACGCAGTTATTAAAAATACAATGCCACATTCCACTGTTTTGTAAAAGGTAGTAAATAATTGAACATGGGAATAGAACTTTGGCGTTTGGCCCCTCATCCCTTCCCAGTATGTCTAAAAGGTTATGGCCAATGTTCCTTCTCAGTAATTTCCTACCCTATCCACAGATCCATGATTTTGCTCCAATATCCCTAAATCTGTTGTTCACAGTTTTGAATTCAACCAATGCCTTCCAGAGTAAAACTTTCAAACTGTGATTTTTTTTTTAACTTCCAGTCAGTCACAAAATTAGCAGTTATCTAAATTTTGTCTGACTTATGCTTTTGTTTGGATCCCAATTAATTTTGATGTTGGCGGAGGAATGGGAAAACATCAGTCTGGATTATTGTGTCACATTGTCATATTGGTTCTCTGTAAACAGGGTTATTTGGTCAGAATTGTGCTGGCTGGTGGCAGGAAGTTTGGTGGGGAGCTACCAACAAATAACTACTCCTTCTTTAGGACTTCCTGTGTGCATTGTCAAACATAGAATCTTCAGGTTTCTGAAGAGGTATTTGCATGTCTGCTCTGGTATCTGACTTGCCATTTATCCTAATGGCAGAGTAATACATCTCTGAAGGGCAGTGTTGGACGCACATCATGTCAGGCTCTATCTCTTGTGTCCCAGAAGAGCTGACAGATTGTTAACACCATTCATTGAATAGACTTGTCAGCTTTGTTAAGTGCTTTTTTTTTCATTTTACTTAATGTTTTGAATTTTTTGTTGGTCTGTTAAACTATATCTTGAACAATAACTTGAATCAATTCTAATAGCTTTTGAATTCCAAGATTAATGGTGAGATTTCAGCACTGTTAAAATACCTTTCACATTCTTTGAGAGTACTTGAGTTGTCAAAGAATTATTAGGCATTCTAAGGACAAGGCCTTGGAGCAAACTGCCTAAGGCATCCTTGAAATGACTCCTGCTCTGTTATACAGGAGGCCTTTCAAGTGCAGCATTGTTTGGGGAACAGCTTGTTTGGTTATTCATACCTGGAAGACAAGTGTGATTGCCATGGACCATGGGGAGTGAGCAATGGGCAGAGGTCCATCTCCAGGGTAATCCAGTCCATTGTCTCAACCAATGTTCCCTCTTTTTTTTTACACAGCTGATGCACAGATAGCCATGCTCTGAACAGGAAATGTTTACATGGACTGAAAATTGCACAGCACTTTAAGTGTTTTTATTTTGTAATATGCATACTATGAATATTGACAGACAGTGTCAGCGTTCAGCAGAGTAATGGTTTATTAACTATGACCTACCGACATCCATTCTGTGTTTATTGTTGCATTTTGTAACAGTGTTGTAACTTGAAACACTGACGATGCAAGTACATTGAAGCTCTAAAATATTTCAAAGTAAAAGTTGTGGTGTATTTATTATTGAGAAAATTTGTGGATTACATTCATTAACACATAATTACAAGGTAGTTCACAATTGTATTGATGTAGATTTCAGAATTATATTGGCATAATTTCAAAATTATATTAGCGTGATATACCGTAAAAGGAAATTCCAGCTGTGTGGCAGCAAAGGCTACGTGCATGGGAGCATATTCAGTTACTGCACGGCCACACACCTGCGCAGCTTAGAGGGGACAGTGGTGTCAACCACACTGCTCCCAGTATTCACTACTTGCGGCCCGAAACCTCAACTGTACTTTTTTCCATAGATGCTGTCGTGCCTGCTGAGTTCCTCCAGCATTTTGTGTGTATTGCGCTCTTTATCCATCCTTTCCATCTCCTTCTTTACGTGGTATTCTATTCTGTCTCACTTTGTTACTTACTTCAGGAGGGGAGAGACACATAATGTGAACGCAAGGTGTTATTCCAGTTCACCCACAGCTGATGCCTCATGCACAGTGTGAAGTTCTGTACAAGCAAACAGATCATTGGTTCAAAAGTGAGCTGACAAAACATTTTGTGAGGGATGAAAGTGGCACTGTGTCATGTAGGTTTTGTTCTCAGTGAGGCTGTCATCTTTTTGTATATTTCTACAGCCCAGATATATTTAACACTTCCAGTGAAATTTCTTCTTTGCAGATATTGAACAATGATAAATATTACCATTTTAAGATGATTAAGCGCCACAAACCATTTTATTTGTTATTGTACCTCTGGGAAGTCACTCATACACATCTCTAAGCACTGAGCAGTTACTCAAAACCAGGAACTATGAAAAACAACTGATTTTCCAAATTGGAAATTGTGAATGTGATTTTGTTTAGGCCAGAACAAGCTGGCGTATAGACTGTGGGATGGCTCAGATAAGTGGTGGGCTATGATTGTAAGTTATAATCATCTGGGTGTAACACGACAGATACTGAGAAATTCACAAATTCGGGTCATGACACCTAATTAACAGCAATAAAGAGAGGGGATGAGTTTGGCTGCCTGAAGCAATGAGACTCGTAAACTGAGACTATATTCAGACGAGTGGCTTGCCTGTGTGATTTGAATGAGAATAATGGATTGGCTTCAAAAGTGCTGAGCTGAAAATTGAGAAATGTGCATATAGTACAATGAAGAGCTGGACCTTCACAAGTAACCGATGAGCTGTCATACAGTATAAACTACATTTTAGTCAAGTCTGCAGCAGCTGCTGCAAATTAAATGATCAGACCTGATGTCTTCAGTGCAGAGTGATGACACTTTTGCTAGTAATTGATGATGCCTTTTTTGTGTGACTGTACCGGGCAGGAAGATCTTGGGCAGCCTCGCGCTGCTGAGCGACACCATCGCCTAAGTGCAGGACAGTGGGGTGGACACCTGCCTGGTCAGCCTGGACCAGGAGAAAGCCTTCGACAGGATATCTCACACGTACACAGTGGACATGCTTTCCAAAATGGGATTTGGGGAGGAATCCGGAATTGGATCAGACTGTTCTACACGGACATCTGTAGTGCAGTCGAGGTCAACAGTTGGGAAAAAGGCAGCTTCCCCATCAGGTCTGGAGTCAGGCAGGGCTGCCCTCTCTCCCCTGTCTTGTTTATGTGCTACATAGAACCCTTTGCCAAAGCCATCAGGAGGGATGAGGGCATAAGAGGGGTGACACTGCCAGGCAGTGGAGGGACCCAAGTGAAAACCTCTCTGTATATGGATGACGTCTCCATCTTCTGCTCTGATCCAAGGTCAGTTCAAAGGCTGATTAGCATCTGCAAACAGTTTGAGCTAATGTCGGGGGCCAGGGACAATCACACAAAGAGCGAAGCCATGCTCTTCAGCAACTGGCCCGACCAATCCAGTGTCCCCTTCACCATCAGGACTGACCACGCGAGGGTGTTGGGGATCTGGTTCAGGGGGGCAGAGGTGTGCAATAAGAACTGGCAGGAGTGGACTGCCAAGGTGAATCAGAAACTGGGACTGTTGGGAGGGTGCTCCCTGTTGATAACGGGCAAGAACCTTGTCATCTGGTGTGAGGTGCTCTCAGGGCTGCTGTACTTGGCACAGGTGTGGCCCGTCCCCCGCTCCTACAGCTCGGAAATCACCCAAGCTGTCTTCAGATTCAACTGGGTATCCAAGATGGAGCGGGTCAGACGGGCCATCATGCACAAGTCCTTGGACAATGGGAGCAAAAATGTTCCCAATGTCACCCTCACCCTGATGGCCAGCTTCGTGTGTGGCTGCATCAGGTTATGTGTAGAACCCAGACATGTGGGCACCAAGTACCACTATGTGCCCAGGTTCTACCTGTCGCCCTGGCTACGAAGGATGGGTCAGGCCCCACTCCCGCACAAAGCCCCAGTCAGCTGGATGTTGCCGCCATACCTGTCCTTCGTTGAAAAGTTCTTTCAGGTCAATGGCTTTGATCACAGGGCCATCAGGCAGTGGTTGGCATGCAATGTCCTGCAGGCACTGCAGGAGAAGGATGTGATGGACACAGTGGGGTGGTTCCCTGAGCAGACCGTCCAGTTCATCTGGCAAAATGCCTCATCTCCAGACCTCACCAACAGGCACCAAGACGTTGCCTGGCTGGCGGTGAGAGGGGCCCTCCCAGTCAGATCCCTCCTGTATGCCCAGAACGTCATCTCCACACCCCGTTGCCCGTGGGAGGACGGCAGTGAGGAGGAGTCTGTGACTCACCTCTTTGCACACTGTGAGTTCGTGGAGAAGGTGTGGAGGGGGATGAAAGGGACAGTGTCACGCTTCATCCCCAGCAGCTGTGTAATAGAGGGCTCGCTGATCTACGGGCTGTTCCCGGGGACGCACATGGAGACCAACATCCAGTGCTGCTGGCAGATCATCAACTCGGTGAAGGACGCTGTTTGGTCGGCCCAAAACTTGATGGTCTACCAGCACATGGAGATGTTCATGGGAGAATGCTGCCGACTGGCGCATTCACAGCTGCAGGAGCTGGTGCTGAGGGATGCATTCAAACTTGGTGCAGCCACTGCAAGGGCCCGGTGGGGAAGGACCATGGTTTAGGGTTCTTCTCCCATGGGAGTGGGAGGGGTCGGGTGGTGGGGAGTATACCCCTCAACAATGGTGTGGAAAAGTGAAATGACAGAGTGCCACGTGGGTGGCTAAAAGTGTGGAAATGTATAGACCATAATGGAAATATCTGTAAAGGATTGACAGTCATTGAATAGTTTATTTACACAATTTTATTTTTGAATAAAGTATATTTTGTTAAAAAAATAGTTACCAGGTAGGTAATGGAATTACTTTCATGGAGATTTCAATTTGCTCACACTTTTAACTGCATTGTTGTTAATTTTATAGTAAATTATTCTGTATAGAGTTTTATAACAACAGTTGGGTCACAGTTTTGCTGTTTAAAACTAACATCTTGGATTTCTGTTAGATACATGGGTTATGGCCAAAGGAAAAAGGCTGGAGTCACTTAGCACGTTAGTGAAAGAGCGTTTATTAGATGTGTCAAAAATCAAGCTTACAAAAGCTAGTGAAAAGTATGAAAAGAAAACTGCTAATATTTTCAAAAGATCTTCCAGAAAACACAATAGTAGTTTTCATATTTATTTCCTGTCCAGTGTGAACTCCTGGTAGCCCCTATCTTTCTCACTGAAGGCAATGAGCTCCTTATAATTCAACACCAGGACATACCATCTTTAATTACCAATAAAGTTAACTTAAGACTGCACGTGAATTAAAATATGATGCATCCCACAACATAGTTACTATCATATTACAAAATAAACTGAAGTATCTACTATAAAACAGTATAGAAACAACATGTACTCATTTATACATCCCCATTATTAAAGAAAAATAGTATTTTGCATATATGATGGGAAAAGCACCATAAAGCCACCCTGTGTGCATCAGCTCAGTTTAGGACCCACTATGAGAATATACTGGGGAAGACATTGAAGCATGCACTCTGAACGCAACGACACCAGAATGACAAGGCAATGTTTGTGTGTGTGTAAATGTGCATGTGTAAGTAAATGCCCACCACTTATCTAAGCCATCCCATGGGCTATGTGACAGCTTGTTCTGGCCTAAACAAAATCACCTTCACAATTCCCAATCTGGAAAATTGGTTGTGTTTCATAGTCCCTGGCTTTAAGTTAACTTCTCAGTACTTAGAGATGTGTATGAGTGATTTACAGAGGTACATTAACAAATAAAATGGTTTGTGCTTTTCCCCTCTCCCTAAACTTTTCCATTGTAATTTTCTCTTTGGCTGCTTATTATTTTCGTACGTCCCACTTGCATTCGTAATCCCATAACTAATACTACTCTATTGCAACTTCATTTTATTCAAATAAGCATCTGTTATAATCTTGTGGGCAATTTAATACATTTCATTTTAAGTTCAAAGTAAGTTTATTATCAAAGTACATATATGTCACCATATACAACCCTGAGTTTTATTTTCTTACGGGCATGCTCAATAAATCAAATAACCATAATACAGTCAATGAAAGACCCCACCAACAGGGTGCACAACCAGTGTGCAAAGGACAACAAAGTATGTACATTAAAAAAGAAAAAAAGAAATAATAATAAATAAATAAGCAGGAAAAAGTGAGAAAACAATGGTACTGTCATATAGTGGTTAGCACAACGCTTTACAGTATAGATGACCCAGATTCAGTTCCTGCCACTGCCGGTAAGGAGTTTGGATGTTTCCCCATGATTGTGTGGGTTTCCTCTGGGTCCTGGTTTCCTACCACAGTCCAAAGACTTACTGGTTGGTAGATTAATTAATCATTGTAAATTGTTCTGTGATTAGGCTGGAGTTAAATCAGGGGATTGCTGGGCTGCATGGCTTCAAGGGCTGGAAGAGTCTACTCTGCCCCATATCTCAATAAATAGAATAAATAAGTAAATAAACATGAGATGAAGAGTCTTTGAAAGTGAGTCCATAGGTTGTGAGAACAACTCGATGATGCAGCAAGTGATGTTGAGTGAAGTTATCATCCCTGGATCAGGAGCCTGATGGTTGAGGGGTAAAAATTTCTAAAATCTTTGTGTTTCCACAGTAGTAGTTTTGGTTATTATAACATCATGATTTTGATCCGACCAAGTTTCGTTAAGATAATTCATCAAGATTAAAGGATGGTACAAGAACTGATGAGAGAATCTAGGGTGAGAATACAGTGCTTATAAAAGGTGTCCACTCCCCTCCCCCCAGAATTATTTATTATTTTACAATATTGAATCACAGCAGATTTAATTTGGCTTTTTTGACACAGTTTAACAGAACAGACTTTTTTGTGTCAAACTGAAAACAATTTCTAGAAATTAGTCTAAATTTACTGCAATTATCAAATACAAAATAATTGATTGCATAATTATTCACCCCCTTTGAGTCAATATTTAGTAGATGCACCTTTGGTAGCAATTATAGCCTTGAGCCTGTGTAGATAGATCTCGATCAGCTTTGCATATCTGAACTCTGCAACTTCTCTCCTTTCTTCTTTACAAAACTGCACAAGCTCTGTCAGATTGTATGGGGATCATGGATGAATAGCCCTTTGCAAGTCCATCCACAAATTCTCAACTGGATTGAGGTCTGGACTCTACTCCAGGACATTAACTTTGTTGTTATTTAGTCATTCCTGTGTAGCTTTGGCTTTATGATTGGGGTCATTGTCTTGCTGGAAAACAAATCTCCTGAGTCATACATCAAAGTTGCTGGTGAACGCAGCAGGCCAGGCAGCATCTGTAGGAAGAGGTGCAGTCGACGTTTCAGGCCGAGACCCTTCGTCACGACTAACTGAACTGAAGCCCTCTTCCTTCAGTTAGTCCTGACGAAGGGTCTTGGCCTGAAACGTCGACTGCACCTCTTCCTACAGATGCTGCCTGGCCTGCTGCGTTCACCAGCAATTTTGATGTGTGTTGCTTGAATTTCCAGCATCTGCAGAATTCCTGTTTGCTCCTGAGTCATAGTTCTTTTACAGATTGCATCAGGTTTTCCTCCAGGATTTCCCTGTATTTTGTTACATTCATTTTACCCTCAATATTCACAAGCCTTCCAGGGCCTGCTGCAGTGAAGCATCCCTACAGCATGATGCAGCCACCACCATGCTTCACAATAGGGATGGTATGTTTTTGATGATGTGCATTGTTTGGCTTATGTTAAACATAGCACTTAGTCTGATGACCAGAAAGCTCAATTTTGGTTTCACCAGACCATAAAACCTTCTTCCAGCTGACTTCAAAGTTTCCTACATGCATTCTGGCAAACTCTATCTGAGATTTCATGTGAGTCTTTTTCAACAGTGCCTTTCTCTTTGCCTCTCTCCCATAAAGCTGCAACTTCAGTGATATTCGGTGACTTGGAGATTTTCTTGTATCCATCTCCTCACTTGTACTTTTCAATAACGCTTTTGCAGAGTTGCTTGGAGTGTTCTTTTGTTTTCATGGTGTAGCTTTTGCCAGGATTCTGACTCACCCTCAGTTAGACTTTCCAGATACAAATGTATTTTTACTACAGTCAATTGAAACACCATGACTCCACATGATGATCTCCATTTAACTAATTATGTGACTTCCAAACTTCCAAAACCAATTGGCTGCACTAGTGATGATTTGGTGTGTCACATTTAAGGGGGTGAATACTTATGCAATCAATTATTTTGTTTTATATTTGTAATTAATTTAGATCACTTTTTAGAGATCTGCTTTCACTTTGATATGAAAGTTTTTTTTGTGTTGATCAGTGTCAAAAAAAGCCAAGTTCAATCCACTGAGATTCGATGTTGTAAAACAATAAAACATGAAAACTTCTGGGGGGGGGGGTGAATACTTCTATGGGCTCTGAAAATGAGCATTTCCTTGTCAGAGGGGCTTTTTTTAATGAACTATCATTAAGGAATTTTCTGTCTACTCGGTGTGAGATAAAAAAATTCTGTCTTTCAAATGGTGTTATGCAGAAACTTCTAGTTTCCTTGTCAGCATCCATCCTTCAAGGAACATTAGACAACTAGACCAATGAATTACTTCACTTCATAACACCGAGGTTGTTGTGAAGTTACCACTCCAACTGCTCACAGAAGGATTCTCTGCAATTCCAAAGCAAGTCACTGCTTGTTAATCACATATTGCAATACCATTATTGCAGGAGATCGTGCTATGTAAATTCTTTCTTGACTATTCTGCACTTTCATAATATACACATTAAAACTCCTAATGGCAGGAGTTTGAATATATAGCTGAAGAGTGAAAGCAGATAATAAGTTTAAGGGCAGGCCTATCATTAGCTTAGTTTTCGCATAATCAGGTGCAGTGATGTAGAATGGTATGTAAATTTCCAGTGCCTTACAGAATATTAATTATCTTACAACATGTCAGGGATTATCTATATTGCTTCTCATCAGCTCAATTAGTGATCAGCCCTGCTACTCACTTCTCCCTCCAGAGTTGTTACGGTGAAATGTATCTGCTGCAATTTTGACTGTAATTATTCTTTTCTGTCATTAGCACTATGTGGAATTATGGTATTGTAGAGGAATTTGTGTTTTTAATGAATGAAAATATGCGCATGATCATTTCCTGAATGAGGTTCACTGAGCCCGGCATTGGATGACTGGTCTAATCTCATAATCTTGAAAAGGATAAGGAGAGATGTTCAGAATGAATTTTAATTATACTGGTAAATTATCAGTTGACAAAATATTACAATCCATACACTGTCTAAAGTTAACACCACTCAATAAACCTCAATGGTGATTTAACACACTGACATGTGATCTCAGTCGATAAACTCAAAACTATCAATTTCAACAATTATCAGAGGCAGATTCAGCTCAGAGGAACGTTGATCCAGATTTTAAAGGCATTGGCAATGCCCTGAGAGCTCAACAATAGCATTATTAGCATGTGCATATTTGAAAGGTAGATCATGCATGTTATTACATTTGTGACTGTGCTATGGTGCATGCAACGAGCTATAGAGTGTGGAGATGACAACACAAAGCGAACCCTGCCATTTTGAAGCTCAGCATATCTATGGTATAGGGAGCTCATAATACTTTGCAGGAACTCAGCCTCTGCCAGAACAGAAAAAAATTCTAACCCCTGAATATCCAACTGGTTAATAACTTGGGGCAGCAAATCATGAAAGTTGGATCCAGTCTCAGGGAGACAGCAGTCACAATGTCATCATTCTGCAGAACTATGCTGGACTAAATGCATTTCATGCACTGCAGCAAAAAATCAGAGTGAGGGAACAACATGTGAGTCAAAGTTCAAAGTAAATCTATTATCATAGACATACGACTCACCATATAGGGTGCTGTGCAAAAGTCTTAGGCACATCAGTATATCGAGCTATTGCACCATACCTTATTTGTCAAGGCGAAGTGGAGAAGAAGTTTGTAAATCTAGCAGGAGCAAAGGATGTTGGAAATGGTGAGGGTCGAGTACTGGAGAGGAATATGGGACAGGTGGCAGAGAAGGAGTGACAGGGTGGGGAGTGGCAAAGGTGGAAACACAGCCAGCCCTGAGACACCAGGCAAAGTCATTTGATTCAAAACAATTGGTTTATTGATTATTACAGAATGTCTCTCTGGTGCTTCCTGCTCCCTCCCCTCTCCCTTAAATTTTTCCCAACCATGATTCCCCTCTCCCGACCCTCTTCCCACTCTCAGTCCACAATAGAGAACCAAGTCAGAATCAGGTTTAGCATCACTCACTTAAGTCATGAAATTTGCTTTTTTCGTGCCAAAGTACAGTGTAATACATAAAATTACTACAGTACCATACAAAAATCTTAGGTACCCTAGCTACGTTTCTGTGCCTTGGACTTTTGGATGGTACCGTGTTATCCAGAGATTCATTTTATTGTGGGAATTCATAGTAAATATGAAGAAACATAATAGAATCAATTAAGAAAAAGTGCACACAAGAAAGACAGACAAACAACCAATGTGCAAAAGACAACAAATTGTGCAAATACGACAAAACCAAAATAGTAATAATAAATAAGTAATACATATTGAGAACATAAGTTTCAGAGTCTTTGAACATGAGTCCATAGATTGTTAGGGTAAGTGAAGTAATCTACTCTGGTTTAGGAGCCTGATGACTGAGGGGTGAGAACTGTTTCTGAACCTACTGGTGTAGGACCTCTACCACCTCCCTGATGGCCTAGGTGCTGGAGTGGGGTAGCCGGTGAAGGAACAGGTGCGCCGAAAGGAGGAGGGTACCTCAGCAGTCCCTTGCTTCCTCAGCTGTCCATTTAGAGCTCATTAAGCACAACCCTGATTTTCCCAATCATGTACAGTGTGAACTATCTTAACTCTATAACTGACCACAGCCGTGTCCAACATATGAAAAAAATAAAAGCCACCATTAGGTAAATAATTCTAAGCAAATTTTCAAGTAAGAGAAATAATACCTTAAGATACACAAACCACTATGTTTCAGCTTCTGTGTAGCATCTAGTGCCTGCCTCTGTGGGACTATACCTAGTTAATGTTACATGATCACTCACAGTGCAGATTGTGGAAGGCTGCTGGCTTCCAGTGAAGGAGACTGCAGAATGTGGATGAACAATGATTTGGGGCGATTCTGGACTGGGGAAAAGCATCCATGGACTGTGTCATCTCAGAATTGTCGCTACGTTAGCTTAGCAGTTAGCATGAAACTGTTATAGAAACATAGAAAACCTACAGCACAATACAGGCCCTTCGGCCCACAAAGTTGTGCTGAACATGCCCCTACCTTAGAAATTACTAGGCTTAACCATTGTCCTCTATTTTTCTAAGCTCCATGTACCTATCCAAAAGTCTCTTAAAAGACCCTATCGTATCCACCTCCACCACCGCTGCCGGCAACCCATTCCACGCACTCACCACTCTCTGAGTGAAAAACTTAACCCTGACATCTCCTCTGTACCTACTCCCCAGCAACTTAAACCTGTGTCCTCTTGTGGCAACCATTTCAGCCCTAGGAAAAAGCCTCTAACTATCCATACGATCAATGCCTCTCATCATCTTATACACCTCTATCAGGTCACCTCTCATCCTCCATCACTCCAAGGAGAAAAGACCAAGTTCACTCAACCTATTCTCATAAGGCATGCTCTCCATTACGGCTTGGGGCGTTGGAGTTTGAAGTTCAGTCCTGGTGTCCTCTGTGAGGACATTCCGTATGTCCTTCTCATGGAATACATGTGTTTTCTCCATGTCCTCTGGTTCCCTCCCACAGCCCAAAGACATAACACGTAGGTTAAGTGGTAAATTGTCCTGTGATTAGGTTAGGGGTTCTTGGAGGTTGCTGGGCAGTATGTCTCAAAGGACTTATTCTGTGGAGTATCTCTAAATAAATAAATAGGGAGTAATCTCTGGGGTAATTAGCTAAAACTAAAGGGTCTGGTGGTGGACCAAAGATTTAAATCTGAAAGAGGTTGGTAACTTAGGGTTTGTTCTGAGGACTTGTAGTCTTTCCCCAAGAGCACTGTCTTATTGAAGACCAACAGCAAGACCAGTCTTAGCACATTGTATCCAGGAGGTTACATGGCAGCAGTCTGGTCTTACACTGAAACACTCACACATTTGAAGGTTATTGGTGCTGCTGTATAGAAAAGCTACAATATTGGCCAGAAGATGCTGCACCATGGTTAAATCTATGAATAGAAAGTGTAGCTTCTAATAGCTTCCACAAAACAGCAAATTGCATAACATACACTCAGTAGTCATTTTATTAGTTAAACCTATAAACCTGCTCGTTAATGCAAATATCTAACTAGCTATTAGGTGGCAGCAACTCAATGCATAAAGCATGCAGACATGGTCAAGAGATTCAGTTGTTAAGACAAAATACCACAGTGGGGAAGAAATGTGATCTAAGTGACTTTGACTAAGGAATGATTGTTTGTGCCAGATGGGATTGTTTGTGTATCTCAGAAACAGCTGATCTCCTGGGATTTTCACACACAGCAATCTCTAAATTTTGCAGAGAACAGTGTGAAAAGCAAGAAAAAAATACAGCGAGTAGCAGTTCTGTGGGCAAAATTACCTTATTAATGAAAGGCATAAGAGTAGAATGGCCAGACTGGCTCAAGCTGATATGAAGGTGACAGTAACTCAACTAACCATGAATTACAACAGTGATGTGAAGAAGAGTATTTCTACATACACAACACATTGAACATTGAAGTGGATGGGCTACAGCAGCTGAAGACCGCAAATGTAGACTCAGTGGCCACTTTATTAGATACAGGGGGTACCTAGCAAAATGGCTGCTGAGTGTATTTCAGTGATAATAAACCTGATTCTAATTCTAAACCTTTGTTTTATTAAACTGAACTATTGTTTACTGCCTTACATATAATGGTCAGGGACATCTCTTCCAAAGGATTGGATCACACGTTCGTAACAGTGCCTCGGTGATTAGTTTCTGCAGCTGCCTTGTCACTGCAAGAGAGATGGAAATGTCAGTGAGTGTCATTAATTTGGTGCTCTGACTATAACAGCTGAACAATGCATACAAGCTGTGGTGTATGGTGTGAGACTTTTAGCAGTTTTCAATCTGAAGTTACGGTGGAATATATGGGTATAAACTTAATTAAAGCTTTGTGGAATTTCTGTACCTAAACATTACACTGCCAGTCATGCTGCAAATCAAGTCTGCTCTTTGTTACCTTGTGACTTACTTTGATGCTAGTGCTTCACCATTCTCTATAATGGTGCATAACTTCGCTGTGACATGGAAAGTTTTCCAGCAACTTTCTGCTTAAATATAGTACTGTGAAAAAGTCTTCAGGATGTATATACAGTGCCTATAAAAAGAATTCACCCTCTTGGAAGTTTTCATGTTTTATTGTTTTACAATATTGAAATACAGTGGATTTAATTTTTTTTTTGACACTGATCAACAGAAAAGACTCGTATCAAAGTGGACAAAGTTCTACAAATTGTTCTAAATTTATTACAATTATTATACACAAAATAATTGATTGCATAAATCACCCCCTTCAAGTCAGCATTTAGTAGATGTACCTTTGACAGCAATTACAACCTTGAGTCTGTGTGGATGGGTCTCTGTCAGCTTTGCGTATTTGGACTCTGCAACTTTTTCCCATTCTTCTTGACAGGTTGTGTCAGATTACATGGAGATTGTGAGTGAATAGCCCTTTTCAAGTCCAGTCACAAATTCTCAATTGGATTGAGGTCTGGACTCTGACTCTGATTTGGTCACTCCAGGACATTAACTTTGTTGTTTTTAAGCCATTCCTGTGTAGCTTTGGCTTTGTACTTGGGGTCATTGTTTTGCTGGAAAACAAATCTTCTCCCAAATTGCAGTTCTCTTGCAGACTGCATCAAGTTTTCGTCAAGGATTTCCCTGTATTTTGCTGCATTCATTTTACTCTCTACTTCACAAGCCTTCCAGGGCCTGCTACAGTGAAGCATCCCCACAGCATGATGCAGCCACCTCCGTGCTTCACAGTAGGGATGGTGTGTCTTTGATGATGTGCAGTGTTTGGCTTATGCCGAACATAGCATTTAGTCTGATGGCCAAAAGGCTCAATTTTGGTTTAATCAGACCATAGAACATTCTTCGAGTTGAATTCACATGCCTTCTGGAAAACTATATTCGAGATTTCATATGAGATTTTTCAACAGTGGCTTCTCTTTGCCACTCTCCCATAAAGCTGAGACTGGTGAAGTACCTGGGCAACAGTTACTGTATGTGCAGTCTCTCCCATCTTAGCCACTGAAGCTTGAAACTCCTCCAGAGTCGTCATAAGTTTCTTGGTGGCCTCCCTCACTAGTCCCCTTGTGCGATCTCTCAGTTTTTGAGTACAGCCTGCTTTAGGCAGATTTACAGCTCTGCCATATTCTATCCATTTCGTGATGATTGACTTAACCATACTCCAAGGGTTATTCAGTGATTTGGACATTTTCTTGTATCCATCTCCCGACCTGTGCTTTTCAATAAACTTAATGCAGAGTTGCTTTTTGTGTTCTTTTGTTTTCATGGTGTAGTTTTTGCCAACATACTGACTCACCAGCAATTAGACTTTCCAGATACGGGTGTATTTTTACTACCATCAACTGAAACACCTTGACTGCACACAGGTCTCCAAAAACAGATCTCCATTTAACTAATTAGGTGACTTCCAAAACCTATTGGTTGCACCAGTGATGATTTGGTGTGTCATATTAAAGTAGGTGAATACTTATGCAATCAATTATTTTGTGTTTTATATTTGTAATTAATTTAGATCATGTTGTAAAGATCTGTTTTCATTTTGACATGAGTCTCTTTGTATTGATTAGTGTCAAAAAAGCCAAATTAAATCCACTGTGTTTCATTGTTGTAAAATGATAAAACATTGTTTGAGTGAATACTTTTAATACACTCTGTAGCTAGGGTGCCTAGGACATTTATACAGTGCTGTATTTGTCCGCATGGAGCAGAGAGCAAGTTTGTATATCTAGTCGGAGCAACGGATGTTGGGAATGGTGAGGATGGTGCACTGTGGGAGGGATGTAGGGCAAGCGGCAGCAAAGGAGTGTCAGGGGTGGTGGAGTGGTGAGTGTGCAGACACACCTAGCCTTGAGATACCAGGCAAGGTCATTTGATTTAAACAATTGGTCTACTGAACATTACAGAACGTTTCTCTGGTGCCTCCTGCTCCCTCCCCTCTCCCTTCCCCTTTTCCTCAACCATGATTCCCCTCTCTCTGCCCCCTTCCCACTCCAGTCCACAATAAAGACCCATATCAGAATCATTTTTTTTTTGCAGTATCAATACAGAGCAATACATAAAATTACTACAGCACTGTGCAAAGGTCCACCCTAGATATAGATATATATACCTAAGTCTTTTGTGCAGTATTGTTGGTTTCACTGGACTCTTCTATTAATGTACTGAGGCACCTATACCAAAGAAACGCAATTGTTATTCATGTCACAAAACGATTCAGGGAACATTAGGCGACTATTGACTTCCAAATGAAAGGTTATGTCTTTTTTACAGTGCACAGAATTCAATAGCATCATTGAAAAATGCACTAATAATTAATCACAATTCAATAACATGACCAAATCAGCTAATGCACTGTGCTCAGAACAACACAACCACAGGAAGTAATTTGAAGAACTGTGCAGCTAGAATTAAATTTGGAAAGCTGAGAGGCCAAGGGCTGCAATTTTAGGAAACAGGCATTTCTCGTACTGATTAGAAAATTTTATGGTCAAATGTCTTGTGAATCTTTTATGCTTCCACTTCTAATTATTCCTCTGCATCTTCCCCATCTATTCTGCATACATTAAGGTGAGTCTACATTAATTTTAACTACATGCCAAGTGTTATGGGGAACTTAAGGAGACTTTGAAGTGAAGGAGTATGAGTGCTGGGTTTTGCGCTTGTATAATATCTCATGAAACTACAGCACATCATTGAACCTGAGTTAAAAAAAAATGGCCACATCACAGCTCAGAAGAGTAAAGACAGAGGGAGAAAGGATGACCACCAGACAGCTGGAAAAAAGTCAAAAAGGTAGTTCATTCAGACATCTTGCTCTTTAAACAACATTCAAGTCTAAGTGTCAATGGTGGAGGAAGTGGGAGATTTTTCATCTATAGTTTTCAAAGCTATAGTGTCCAGGCTTGCTCAGTTAAGTGAGAAAAAATAAGTCACAGAGCAATAGCTTCCAAGTTTCAACGTTACAAGGTACATTTATTATAAATTATACAACCTTGAGATTTGTTTGCCTCCAGTCAGTTGCAAAGCAAGAAACCAGAAAGAACCCAATTAAAAAAACATAAAGACTAACACTCAATGCGCAGAGAAAGGGACAAAAAAATCCGAAATTATGCAAACTGTAGAACCGATCAACAATATTCCGAACCAAAAGGAGTCCTTAGATCCAAACCCTGGAGAAGCGTGGAGTAGGGTCAGAGCCTTGGTATCAGTCCATTCTACTCACAGGCATGGAGCACAGCAGCCAGGGCAGTCTTCACAGCCTCAGCGCCATGGAGATAGAAGTGAACATAGTGGGAGAGCGAGTAACATTTTTCCAGTTAGGGGATGTTCTACACTCAGAGGAGCGGAACCGTGTTCTGTGGTTATGGGGTAGCACGGCAGCGTAATGGTGAACACAATGCTTTACAGTACCAGCAATCTGGGTTCAATTTCCGCTGCTGTCAGCATGGAGTTTGTACGTTCTCCCTGTGACCATGTGGTTTTCCTCCAGTTGCTCTGGTTTCTTCCCACAGTCCAAAGACATTGGTCCTTGTAAATTTTCCCATAACATGGATAGGGCTAAGTCAAAGGTTGCTGGGTGGTGCAGCTCAGAGGGCCAGAAGGGCTTAGTCTGCTCTGTTTCTCAACAAATAAATAAATGTGTTTCAAGAATAATATGTTGTCTCCTAAGCGTTAAAATTAAGGAAATCATTGAGGTTATGCAGGGAAGCTTTAAGGAATAGGCTAAGACATTAGGAAGGTGGGCTTTAAAGGAGATAATGGTTGGATTGCATACTTTGTCTTGTGCCAGTGAGTTTAGAGATACTGGAATAGCAGAGACTGAGATTGGTTTATTGTTGTCACATGTACCTCAGTACACTGAATAGCTTTTGTTTTCATGCTATACAGACAGGTCGTTCCATACAAAACTACTTTGAAGTAGTTGAAAAGAAAACAAAATACAAAGTATCGTGTTATATTTGCAGAGAAAATGCAGTGTAGATGGACAAATAAAACGCAAGGGCTACGAGAAAAGTTAGATTGGGAGATGGAGTTCATCTTTTAGCATATCAGGCATCTGACGTCCATTCAGTAGTTGACTTCAGTGGGATAGAAGCTGTTTTGGAGCTTGGTGATAAATGCTCTTAAGCTTTTTATATCTTCTGCCTGATGGTAGGGGAGAGAAGAGAGAATGACCTGGGTGGGAGGTGCCCTTGATTATGTTGACTGCTTCCCTGAGGCAGCAGGAAATGTAATCTAATTAAAGGAAAGAAATGTTGGCTTGTTCTCCTTGAAATTGAGGAGATTGTGACGGGATGATTAGTGGTATCTAGAATCTTAACATTCAGAGGTAGAATGGATAGAAAGAACCTGTTTCTATTGGCAATGTTGCCAAGTGTGACGGGGCATCAAATTATTGTGATTGACAGAAGGTTTGAGAAATGCAGGGAAAAGCTTTCTGTGGTAATGAGTGCTACAGGCTGAAATGCATTTTTGAAATGGGTAAAAATAGGGTTTGGTTCAATTGAAATGTTCAAAAGGAAACTGGATAAGTACTTGAAAGTAAAGAACTTGCAGAGCTTTGGGAATAGGGCAGTGTGACTAGTTGGATTGCCAGACAAGACACAAAATACTTTTGAGATTTACTGTTGGATTCTTTACTCCATACTTTTCCCTTCAGTTCCAGTTTACCATCATTGACGGATGGTACGTAGATTTACATGTCTCAGTGTTACACGGAGCCCTAAATAGATGCAATGGTCTCAATGCCCCTCATTGACATTACCATTCTGTGATCCTATGATAAGGTTACAGTTCTGATTTGTCACAGAAATGACCAAGTTATGTATTAGAATAGCTGCATTTGGTTTTAGAGCTCATAGGCTCAGGTAGCAAAAAAAAATTGACTGACATTCCTTTATGATTGTTATCATTGTGGATGTGTATGTCTGGATATGTTAGAGTCTCACCTGGATGTGATGCTTTTCAGAAGTAAGCAAGCAGTTCTTCCTTTGTGGCTCACTTTTGAAAAAAATGACTAATTGGGTGACATTTGTATCAGTGAAATCTTTCAGGAGAAACAAGTGGAATAACTGTGATACCATGACTAATTGTTACAGTTGAGGTCAATGGTTTGTTGTGACAGATGAATTGATACTGCTCAGAAGCTGCCGACGGGATTTAATGTGAAGTCTGGCACTTGGGTGACATGTGGCACCTATTGCTTCTTAGACTTTACCACATATTTTATTAAATTGCAGTTGTGAGAAAGAAACACCAGCAAAGATTTATAGGACAGAAATTTACATATATCAATGTTGCAACTCTCGTTTACTTTCAGAGATGTGCATCTGCTGTAAGGCAAGATCACTTCATTTTATGAAAGAGGGTCATGATTTATCTTTTTCAAATCAGAAAATGAAGTATTACATAGTGTGTTTTAAGCACTTTATTTATATTGCCCAACTACAGTATATCACGATGCTAAATAAGACATATGAATCATTGAAAATAAGTATCTAGTTAGGGATTAAGGCATTATTTTCATTGTCTTATGACTGCAATGCTACATTTTACCATAAGTGATAATAGTTCTGAAGTATTGACATTGCTATTAATACTTCATGATCTTATAGATTGGCTTACAGTTTCTTAACGGGAAAATACAAAATATTTCACTTGCTGATTTGATGCAGAATTTCCAGTAAGAAATTGCAACTATTCAATACAGCAGTTTGAAAATCGATATCAACAATGGTTGAACAACAAACACAGGAGATTCTGCAGATGCTGGAAATCCAAAGCAGCACATCCAAAATTCAGGTGGAACCCAGTAGGTCAGGCAGCATCTACGGAGAAGAATAAAAAGTCGACTTTTCGAGCCAAGACCTTCTTCAGCGGTACTCAACAGGGTCTCGTCAATCTTGATGAAGGGTCTCCGCCCAAAATCTAAATGACTTATTCCTCTGCATAGATGCTGCTTGACATGCTGAGTTCTTCCAGCGTAGTGCATGTGCATTGCAAAGTTTCCTTTTGTTATTGTTTTCACCTGTATAGTTTACATTCAAATACTTATTTTAAGGATTGATATATCTCAGTATCTGCTTCACATTTGCATTGGTGGTGTTAGTTCCCAAGATACAGTTATGGAATGGAAATAACTGTATTACATTTTTTTAAATAGTCTTCAGAAATTAGGTTAACATAGAACATAGAATAGTACAGCACAGCACAGTACAGGCCCTTCGGCCCACACTGTTGTGCCGACCCTCAAACCCTGCCTCCCATATAACCACCCACCTTAAATTCCTCCATATACCTGTCCAGTAGACTCTTAAACTTCACTAGTGTATCTGCCTCCACCACTGACTCAGGCAGTGCATTCCATGCACCGACCACTCTCTGAGTAAAAAACCTTCCTCTAATATCCCCCTTGAACTTCCCACCCCTTACCTTAAAGCCATGTCCTCTTGTATTGAGCAGTGATGCCCTGGGGAAGAGGTGCTGGCTCTCCACTCTATTCCTCTTAATATCTTGTATACCTCTATCATGCCTCCTCTCATCCTCCTCTCCAAAAAGTAAAGCCCTAGCTCCCTTAATCTCTGATCATAATGCATGCTCTCTAAACCAGGCAGCATCCTGGTAAATTTCCTCTGTACCCTTTATAATGCTTCCACATCCTTCCTATAGTGTGACGACCAGAACTGGACACAATACTCCAAGTGTGGCCGAACCAGAGTTTAAGGATTGGTCACTTTAATATTCTGAGTTTAACTGAAGTTCAGTAAACTGTCAACTGGTCAGCTGAGTATTTTTGGTCATATGAAACTTACTTTGTGTGTTTTAATTTACTCTCAGTTGCTAACTGATAGAAATTCAACACTCATTAATACGTTTGTAAAACATTCTTTGGAGATAATTAAGATGTATTTTCTATGTATATACCAGCTGTAGATAATAAGTATTAGGTACAACTCAAGTCAGTGAGATGATGTACCTGGTTGTAGCAAGCCTTAGACAATCATTTCTGTTTTGCAGTACAGCAGCTTCTTCACACTGTTTGGGAAAATTGCTTGCACAGCTCTTAATACTTTTACAGAAGCGTGTTGAAACAGCAAGTAGGTTTACATCAGTGATGAACAGTGAACACAGAATAACCATGCTGGTGATCAGCTGGTTCACTGTTCTTGAGGTACCACAAAGGAAGTTGTATTAGAGAGCAGCAAGATCAATTTAAATTTGCATATAATTCCAAAGAAAGAATCTAAAAATGAACTAAATTTGCAAGTTAAAGCATCTATCATTGGCCTTGGTATTGAATTATTCCAGAGTCAATATTTTTTTCAAGTACTCCTCAAAGTGACCGATGTTTGCCATGTGGCTGTGCCCAGAGAGATGGTGGAGCTGACTGTAGGAATGAAACGAAAATCTGCTTCTTGAAAACTGTATTTGGTGAGGTTATTTTAGTTCCCTGTAAAGCCATTTTGATTTAGGGCAAGAGGAAAATGGTAACTAAGAGAAATAAGAATTCTCCACCAGCTCCACATTTACGCACCATTCAATATTATGAGCTTTTTATGTGAAGAGTTTCAGCATAGTTGTACCACCCTTGAATCCTTGTTCAGCTTTTAAATCACAGATACAGCATCTCTCCTCTCAAGTTTCCACATGATTGAATGAGCAAGTTTTTAAATGTGACATTTAATCCATAAGTATAAATCACCTCCAAGTCCTATTATTCCATAAACTGTCTTCACTCACTCCCTGTGGAAAGATAAGATTTTTATAGTTAAATTTACAGAGCACTCAGACGTGTTGGACACAAGTATTTTCTTTTTCATAGATACTGCATTTTTCTGTGATATTTTCAAGTCAGCTTAGTATCTTGAACTGAATCCAATGGATACATCCAATGCTTCAATTATTTTTCACAAATGGAAATAGTTTTAAGAATCCACGATTCAAATGATCAACATATTTGCAGAATATCCTGCCTGGGGTGGTGGTAGAGGAAGATACATTAGGGACTTTGAAGAAATGTTCAGATGTAATTATTTATGTTGAGATACGGAGTGAAAGAGGCTCTTCCAGCCCAGTGAGCCACAGAACACAGCAGCCCACCTACTTAAAGTTCTAAGTGAATTTATTATCCAAGTGCATATATGTCATCATATACAATACATAGTAGTCATAGCCATACTTTATTGATCCAGGGGGAAATTAGTTTTTGTTACAGTTGCACCATAAATAATTAAATAGTAATATGTAAATTATGCCAGGAAATAAGTCCAGGACTAGCCTATTGGCTCAGGGTGTCTGACCCTCCAAGGGGGGAGTTGTAAAGTTTGATGGCCACAGGCAGGAATGATTTCCTATGACGCTCAGTGTTGCATCTCGGTGGAATGAGTCTCTGGTTGAATGTACTCCTGTGCCCAACCAGTCCATTATGTTGTGGATGGGAGACATTGTCCAAGATGGCATGCAACTTGGACAGCATCCTCTTTTCAGATACTACCATCAGAGTGTCCAGTTCCATCCCCACAACATCACTGGCCTTACGAATGAGTTTGTTGAAACCTTGGGATTCATTTTCTTGTGGACATTGTTACGTACCCTGTAACTGGGTTGCCAAACCAGCAGAAATGGAACACTCGTTGGAGTCTGTGATTACTAGGAACTAATAAAGTTTTATTAAAGAAATAAGTAATACAGTACACTAATCGTAATGATATAAATGTAACAGGTTAGCAATGATAATACACACATATACACAGAACTAGGGTAATAGGAATCAACCAAGCTCTATCGCAGTCCAGGGCTAAAATGATCAGACTTAAGTGAAGCAGAGTTCAGTTCAGTTTAATGCAGTTCGAAGTAGTCACTGTTGTTGTACCGTGGGAGGGAGGGGGAGAGAGAGAGAGAGAGATGCAGTTGGTTTCAGGCAGACCTTTTTATGTCTTCTAATCCTGCTGTGGTCACCGACTGTGACCCCTCCGTTCCGGATACGATCATTCTTCCACAGTAAACCCGGCACCCAGGCAAGGGCGGACACACACCCCAGGTTCCCACCGATCGTACCTTTATACCCTGTGAGCCTTTGATCGGTTCCTGTGAACCAGTCCTCCAAACTCCCACCAACTTGTGGGGGCACACTGCTCTTTCCAGGGTCTCGTGGTGTGTCTTATGCTTTAGCAAACCTGCTCTTTTTATCCCCCTGCTGCGGTATCACCTGTCCATCAAACTTCAAACAGTTCAGGTTCAAAGCAACCGGTCTGTCAATATCTGAATTGTGTTTCTTTCTCGTTAATCTCTCTCTTCTCCCTTATTAGCATTTTGAATGTTTCACCATTGTCTTCCATTATCTCTGTCATTAGCATCATCCATCCGGTAGCTCTGCTTGGCGTCACACATGACAACATAGTCAATAAATCTATAGAATAATAACTAATAATGGAATCAATGAAAGACCAAACTGGGCATTCAACCAACGTGCAAAAGATGATAAACTGTGCAAATACAAAAAAGAAGAAATAATAAACAAATGAACAAACAAATAAATAAATAAGCAATAAATATTGAGAACATCAGATAAAAAGTCCTTGAAAGTGTGTCCATATGCTGTAGGAATATTTCAGTGATGGGGCATATGAAGTTGGTAATAACTGTTCCTGAACCAGGTGGTGTGAGTCCTGAGGCTCCTGTACCTTGTTCCTAATGGCAGCAATGAGCAGAGATGCTCATTGGTGGGGATGGCTTTATCCATGTCGGACTGTATCCACTACTTTTTGTAGGATTTTCCACTTAAGGATAATGGTGTTTTCCATACCAGGCCGTGAAGCAGCCGATCAATACACTCTCCACTACACATCTATAGAAGTTTGTCAAAGTTTTAGATGTCATGCAGAATTTCTACACACTTCTAAAGAAGTAGAGATGCTGCAGCATGCTCTCTTTATAATTACACTTGTGCGCTGGACCCAGGACCTCCTCTGAAATGATAACACTGAAGAATTTAAAATTGCTGACTCTCTCTATCTCTGATCCTCTGACCTCCAGTTTCCTTCTCCTGAGGTCAATATTCAGCTCCTTGGTCTTTCTGAAATTGAGGAAGAGGTTGTTTTTATGGCACCACTCAGCCAGGTTTTCAACCTGCCTCCTATATGCTGAATCGTCACCACCTTTGATTTGGCCTATGACAGTGGTGTCATCAGCAAACTTGAAAATGGTACTGGATCTGTGCTTAGCCACACAGTCATAAGCGTAAAGCGAGTAGAATAGGGGACTGAGCATACAGCCTTATGGAGCACCTGTGCTGAAGGAGATTGTGGAGGAGATGTTGTTGCCAATCTGAACTGATTGGAGTCTGCAAGTGAGGGAATCAAGGATCCAATTCTACAAGGGAGTATTGAGGCCAAAGTCTTGGAGTTTAGTTTTGAGGGGATGATGGTATTGAATGCTGAGCTATGGTTGGTAAAGAGCATCCTGATGTACACACCTTTGCTGTCCAGATGTTCCAGGGTTGAGTGAAGAGCCAGTGGGATGGTATCTACTGTGGACCTGTTGCTCCAGTAGACAAATCAGAGTGAATCCAAGTCACTTCTCAGGCAGGAGTTGATATGTTTCATCACCAACCTCTCAAAACACTAAATTGCTGAGGATGTAAGTGCTACTGGATGATCGTCATTGCGGCAGGTCACCACGTTCTTCTTGGGCGTCATTATAACTGAAGCCTTCTTGAAGCAGGTGGGCACTGCAGACTGCCGAAGTGAGAGGTTAACGATCTCAGTGAGCAGTGAACATCCCAGCCAGTTGATCGGTACAGATCTTTAGTACCTGGCCAGGTACCCTGTTCGGGCCGGATGCTTTTTGTGGGTTAACACTAGCCTAATCACAGGACAACATACAATGACTAATTAACCTACTAACTGGTGCACCTTTGACTGCGGAAGGAAACTGAAGCACCTGGAAGAAACCCACGTGGTCGTTGGAAGACGTACAGGCTCCTTACAGTCAGCACCCGACTTGAACTGTGAACTCTGGAAAACTCCAAGCTATCATAGTGCTGTGCTAACCACTATGCCACCATAACACCGCATATGTAGGCACATGGATGTGAAGAAAATAGAAGGATATGGACAATGTGTTGTAAAACAGATTAGTTGGCCATTTGATTACCAATTTAATTGGTTCGGCACAATATACTGGGCCGAAGGACCTGTTCTTGACCTGTACTGTTCAATGTTCAATGTTAGTTCTAATTTTCATCAATGATAACTACACACTAAGCAAACTATCTGTTTAAAAGGGTTATTTTTATCCTTAATGTAAATCAAACAGAATCACTAGGATAAAGGAAAATAATCTGATTCACTCAAACCTAATTCTTTCCCATCTAATCCTTAATCATTGATTTGATTGTTAGACTTGTATCTCTGTACTCCCTTGCTTGAATCAAGTTAATTGGTTAAAAAAAACAATGTTTATACTTCTGTGAAATACTGCCAAGATGTCCAACTTAAATGTTGATGTTAACATTAATCTGCTTTAACTTGTTCAACCACAGGCAGAATTATCCAACCATAATATTTCTTTCACTTTAAATTTTTTATATGCTGTGATGATATTAAAGATACATTTATTAAAGATACATTTCTAATATTGTTATATTAACTTTGGGATAAAATTATTATTGAATCCAGTGCATTCCAATGCTGTAAAGTTCCTGTGTGGAATAATTTGTGACAATTTAAATGCTGTATCTAGTGACCAGGAAACCACAACTTAAATTGTAGCGTACTCACAGAGCAGAGGCTGTTTAGTGTCGGGAATAAAAAACTACTCTGAGGATTTAACTACATGGACTTTGACTACAAGGACTTCAGTAGGCCTTTGACAAGGTCCTGCATGGGAGGTTAGTTAGGAAGATTCAGTCGCTAGGTGTACATGGAGAGGTAGTAAATTGGATTAGGCATTGGCTCAATGGAAGAAGCCAGAGAGTGGTAGTGGAGGATTGCTTCTCTGAGAGTGGAGGTCTGTGACTAGTGGTGTGCCACAGGGATCAGTGCTGGGTCCATTGTTATTTGTCATCTATATCAATGATCTGGATGATAATGTGGATGGTTGGATCAGCAAATTTGCTGATGATGTAAAGATTGGAGGTGTAGTGGACAGTGAGGAAGGTTTTCAAAGCTTGCAGAGGGATTTGGACCGGCTGGAAAAATGGGCTGAAAAATGGCAGTGGAGTTTAGTACAGACAAGTGTGAGGAAGTGCACTTTGGAAGGATGAACTAAGGTAGAACATACAAGGTAAATGGTCGGGCACTGAGGAGTGCAGTAGAACAGAGGGATCTGGGAATACAGATACAAAATTCCCTAAAAGTGGCGTCACAGGTAGAGAGGGTCGTAAAGAGAGCTTTTGGTACATTGGCCTTTATAAATCAAAGTATTGAGTATAAGAGTTGGAATGTTATGGTGAGGGTTGTATAAGGCATTGGTGAGGCCGAATTTGGAGTACTGTGTACAGTTTTGGTCACTAAATTACAGGAAGGATATTAATAAGGTTGAAAGAGTGCAGAGAAGGTTTACAAGGATGTTACCGAGACTTGAGAAACTCAGTTACAGAGAAAGGTTGAATAGGTTAGGACTTTATTCCCTGGAGCATAGAAGAATGAGGGGAGATTAGATAGAGGTATATAAAATTATGATAGATAGAGTGAATGCAAGCAGGCTTTTTCCACTGAGGCTAGGGAAGAAAAAAACCAGAGGACATGGGTTAAGGGTGAAGGGGGAAAAGTTTAAAGGGAACATGGGGGGGGGGGCTTCTTCACACACAGAGTGGTGGGAGTGTGGAATGAGCTGCCAGATGAAGTGGTAAATGCAGGCTCACTTTTAACATTTAAGAAAATCTTGGACAAGTACATGAATGAGAGGTGCCTGGAAGGATATTGTCCAGGTGCAGGTCAGTGGGACTAGGCTGAAAATGGTTCGGCACAGCCAAGAAGTGCCAAAAGGCCTGTTTCTGTGCTGTATTGTTCTATGGTTCTATTGTTCCATGATTGCCTCATAATGTAAAGGCTTTTGTTAACTTTTGAATAGGATGTTGTGATACCCTTGAACATGAACGTAATTCATATGCAACACACACAAAATACTGGAGGAACTTGGCAAGTTGGGCAGCATCTATGGAGAGCAATAAACAGTTGAAGTTTCAGGGTGAGAAATCGACTTATTATTCCCCCATTGATGCTGCTTAACTTGCTGAATCTCTTCAGCATTTTGAGTGTTTAGCTCAAGATTTATAGCAGCTGTGACGAAGGTACACATAGACTAAGATGTTAACCGTCCTGTGCTGGCACCAGTGGGATCAGCAGTTGGTCTGCCACCTGTCTTCAGGAGAAAGAGAGATAAGGAAAACAATGGAGCAGCAATTGGAGATGTTAATGAAGAGACGGGAGAGCTGTCAAGACCAGCTCCTCTTTGAACCCTGAACTGTTTGAAGAGATGGACAGGCGATACCCCAGCAGGGGGCTAAAAAGGGACAGGTTCGCTAAGGCAAGACACACACGACACCACGAGATAACAAGACCCTGGAAGCGGTGCGCCTCCCACAAGTCGGTGGGAGTCTTTGGAGGGCTGGTCGCGGGACCAAGCCAGAGACGCACAGGGTGGAAAGATACGATCGGCGGGAACCTGGTGTGTGTCCGCCCTTGCCTGGGTGCCGGGTTCACCGCTGAAGAAAGATCGTATCTGGGAACGGAGGGGTCACAGTCGGTGACCTCAGAAGACAACTCAAAGGGCTCGCCCGAAAACTGACTGTGAAGAATATCGAAGGTCTGTGTGGAAGCCGTTTGAATATTCGTTTTTGCTCTCTCTCTCCTTCCCCTCACTGTCCATCGCCACGGCAGTGATTACTGTGAACTGAACTGAACTCAATTGAACTGAACTTTGTGTCACTTTGAAACTGGTCATTTACCCGTAGACGACGATAGAGCTTGATTGATCCTGTTATCCTAATTCTGTGTACATGGGTGTTTATCATTGCTGAACTGTTGCATTTATTATCCTTTTGATTAGAGTACTGTGTTGCTTGTTTCTTTAATAAAACTTTCTTAGTTCCAGTAATCCAGACTCCAACTGAGTGATCCATTTCTGCTGGTTTGGCAACCCAGTTACGGGGTACGTAACACAGCTGTAGAAAATCTTGTGTTTATTATGTCAATCATGTTGTACCTAGTTTAGAAGTTTTTTAACATTTTCTCTGTGATGAAGAAACAAAATATTCCACTTTCTGACACACATGTTTTATGAAGGACAAGCAAAAACCCCTATCTTACTAATTTCTATTGACAGTATCAAGATTAAGATTAATACAAACAAATCTTTGTGCATTGGACCATACTAGGGACAAATTTATTCCTGGCTGCTAATGCTGCAGACATTGAGGAAGGAATTAATCTCCTGTTGTGGGCACTAAAGGCAGGATGTAGGATTATATACTTGTTGAACTCTCTTCTGAAATTCAGACCACTTAAAATCAATGAAATTGGATTTCAAAAATCAGAGTTCAAAGTACATACATCCACTGTGTGCTTAGTGTCTCCAACATGATGTGAAATTCTACCCCAAGCTTAACAGCGGGCTTAACAACGTTTCCAGACATATTTAGCCTCATTGAGCAAAGATGACTTTCTCACTCTGATTTATTTTAAGTTTATGAATGATTATGCTGGTTTCTGTGCAGTATTAGGACCTTTTACAATTGTAAATGATTAATTGTATAATAAATAATCACAAACTGGTTTAAAAGATTATAAGAGTCAAAGTACATGTATAACGAAAGTACGTAGGCGGTGTAGAACCCTGTGGTTCATCTTCCCACAGATAGCCATGAAACACCATGGAACCTGTTCAAAGAAAATATCAAACAGCCAAAGCGCAGAAAGAACAAACTGCGCAAACAGCAGAAAACAAGTGAATAGTACACAGAATATTAAACATCAAAACACAGAGTCCTTGAAACATTCTTGGATTGTTCAAAGCAGACACGAGGAAATCTGCAGATGCTGGAAATTCAAGCAACACACACAAAAAGTGCTGGTGAACGCAGCAGGCCAGGCAGCATCTATAAGAAGAGGTACAGTTGACGTTTCGGGCTGGGACTCTTCATCAGGACTAACTGAAAGAAGAGATGGTAAGAGATTTGAGAGGGGGAGGGGGAGATCTGAACTGATAAGAGAAGACAGGAGGGGAGGGGTGGATCTAAGAGCTGGAAGTCAATATTCATGCCATCAGGTTGGAGGATACCCAGACGGAATATAAAGTGTTGTTCCTCCAACCTGAGTGTGGCTTCATCTTGACAGTAGAGGAGGCTGTGGATAGACATATCAGAATGGGAATGGGACGTGGAATTAAAATATGTGGCCACTGGGAGATCCTGCTTTCTCTGGTGGACAGAGTGTAGGTGTTCAGCGAAATGATCTCTCCCAGTCTGCATCGGGTCTCGCGTCATGCCCTTACACATCCTCCCTCACCACCATTCAGGGCCTCAGACAGTCCTTCCAGGTGAGGCGACACTTCACCTGTGAGTCGGCTGGGGTGATATACTGCGTCCGGTGCTCCCGGTGCGGCCTTCTATATATTGGCGAGACCCGACGCAGGCTGGGAGACTGTTTCGCTGAACACCTAAGCTCTGTCCGCCAGAGAAAGCAAGATCTCCCAGTGGCCACACATTTTAATTCCACGTCCCATTCCCATTCTGATATGTCTATCCACGGCCTCCTCTACTGTCAAGATGAAGCCACACTCAGGTTGGAGGAACATCACCTTATATTCTGTCTGGGTAGCCTCCAATCTGATGGCATGAATATTGACTTCTCTAACCTCTGTTAATGCCCCTCCTCCCCTTCACACCCCCATCCCTTATTTATTTATTTTATGTATTTTTTTCCTCTTTTTTTTCTCCCTCTCTCCCTCTGTCCCTCTCACTATAACTCCTTGACTGTTCTCCACCCCCTGGGCTCCCCTCACCCCTTCTTCTCCCCAGGCTTCCCGTCCCATGATCCTTTCCCTTCTCCAGCTCTTAGATCCACTGCTCCCCTCCTGTCTTCTCCCATCATTTTGGATCTCCCCCTCCCCCTCTCACTTTCAAATCTCTTAGGCTACGTCCACACTACGCTGGATAATTTTTAAAACGCCGGTTTCGAGTAAAAATGACAGGCGTCCACGCTAAGCGTTTTTCAAAATATCTCCGTCCACATTAGGCGGATATTTGGGTGAATCTTCTCCTACTAGGCATGCGCAGGACACACAGCAAACAAGCGAAGAGGAAACGATATACTTCGTGCACGTTTGTCCAGTTACAGAGTAGAAAAACTTTAAAGCAATTGCTCTTGGCTCTCGCACAAGAGGACTTAAAACTAAAAAAAAACAAATACTGGAGCGTATGGAGGCAACCGACAGGGAGTTCACGGACAGTATGACCCAGCTGACGACGAACATTGAAAAACTGACTAACTCTGTTACATTAATAAAGCACCTTGTTAAATGTATAAAACGTCTGCATCAGCGTTATCTTGTATTTCCATACAATGTTACATTAGGCTGTTACACATCTATTGTCAGAAAAGTACTTGCATAAATAGGTAAACCACCTTCATACAAGCAAGGACAGAAAACAGGGCGAAGTGAGTATACTTATTTATTCAGTAAGCTATGGGACAACTGGCTTCAGTCTCGTCCGTCTGTTCCGAAATTGTTAGGTGGTGGCGTTCAAGAAAACAACGAACATCTGTTCCAGCACGTCATGACAGCGTTTTTAAATTGTCAAAAAAACTCACTTTACATTTTAACTCTCACGCCGTTCACACCGACTGTGCGTTATAACAGCTTGCGCAGTACCAAGCAGAAGCAGAAAAAAGCATTGTTGTGGTGGTGTTGTCATGACAGCGTTTTAAAATCTCTCCGGTTACCCCGTACACACTACGCCGGATATTAAGCGTTTTCAGATTTATTCACTCTGGAGAGTGTTTACGAAAATCTCCATTTTCGGGGGCTGAAAACACCGTTTCAGTGTGGACGGGAGGGCAAAACGAGAGAAAAAGCTTCATTTTCAAAATTATCCAGCGTAGTGTGGACATACCCTTAGTCTCTCTTCTTTCAGTTAGTCCTGATGAAGGGTCCCGGCCCGTAACATCGACTGTACTTCTTCTTATAGATGCTGCCTGGCCTGCTGCGTTCACCAGCATTTTTTTGCTTGGATTGTTCAGTTCAGTTCAATTTAGTGCTATGCTGTTCATTGACTGCAGGCCGTGAAGCGAGTCTGCCCCAACAACATTGTGCAAAATAGCAATAAAAAAAAGGAGAAACAAGAAATCAGAAACAGGTATAACATGAACTGCAGAGTCCAATCCATAAACCTTATGCCAGTCAAACCTTATGCAAGACCCAAGACTCCTGCACCTTTCTCCATCAGCTGCAAGCAAGAGGGAGAGGGGGACCAGTCAAACTCTGCCAGATAGCGCTCGATCTTGTCCTTGTTGATTTCACTCTTGTTCAATCCTTCAATCGGCAAGTTAGTTGAGAATTAGAGGGACTCATGCATTCGTGCTCCACCATTAGGCTGCGCACTCTGTTCCCAACCTCACTCTCAAACACGCTGAATTCCCTTGAGACAGTAAAAGTGCCAGATTTGCAGAAACTTCATCAAACATTATGACATACAATACCTAAAGTTAAAGGGAAAATGCTTTAAGATGTAAAGATAATTTAAGGGACAGATCATTCACACAGAGGGTGGTGGGGATTTAAGATACAAGATTTAAGATTGTTTAATTTCCTTTTTGATACAGATGTGTAAAGGGCAACAAAATAATTGTTACTCTAGCTCCACTGCGGCACTGAAGAATACTATAAGGTAAAGAACACAATAAGAAGAACCAAAACACAATAAATATGAATACATAAGGTAGCTTATAGACATTGATTGTATGTCCATAAAGTGACTCTAGGTACAGGAGTGTCTGTACGTAAGGTGACTCACAGGAATTGTCAAACATCTCTGCTTCATCTGCCAAAAGCAGGATTTCCCGGTGGCTAAATATTTTAAATCCAATTCTCATTCCCGTTCCAACATGTTGGTACATGGTCTCCTCTTGTGCCAAGATGAGGCCACCCTTATGGTGGAGGAGCAACACCTTATATTCTGTCTGGGTAGCCTCCAACTTAATGTCATAAATATTGATTTTTCCTTCCGGTCAACATACTTCCCCCCTCCAACTCTCTTCTTCTTCCCTCTCTGACCTTTTACCTCTTCTTACCTACCTATTACTTCCCCTGGGTCCCCCCCTCCTGCCATTTCTCCTATGCTTCAATCTCCTCTCCTATCAGATCCCTCCTTCTCCAGCCCTTGACCTTTCCTATCACCTGGCTTCATCTATCACCTTCCAGCTAGCCCCTTTCCCCTCCCCCCACCCCCCACCTTTTTATTCTGGCATCTTCCCCTTCCTTCTCAGTCCTGATGAAGGGTCTCAGCCTAAAACATCAACTTCTTATTCATTTCCATAGATACTGCCTGATCTGCTGAGTTCCTCCAGCATTTTGTTGTGTTGCTTTGGATTTCCAGCATCTACAGACTTTCTCATGTTTATAAAGTAGTGGCAGTTGGGATATAGAACAATCTGTCTGAGGAGGTAGAAGAGGGGTACAGTTGTACTGTTTAAAAGCCATTTGAACTGACTCATATGTAGGAAAGGTTAAGTAGGATATAGGGCAAATACAGGCCAATAGGACTATCCCACGTAGGTAGTTAAGTTGCCATGGATGAGTAATGCTCAAGAGCATTTTTTCTGTGTTTTATATTCTATAATTCCATTACTCTATTCTTCAACTCATTGAGCAGAATCACAATGTAAAAAACCACCTGAAAGTGGTTGTGAAGTTAACACTATAAATTTAATTCCACTTCCCATTTCCATTCAGATATGTCAGTCCATGGCCGCCTCTACTGTCGCGATGAGGCCGCACTCAGGTTGGAGGAGCAACACCTTATATTCCATCCAGGCAGCCTCCAACCTGATGGCATGAACATTGATTTCTCAAACTTGTGGTGATGTCCCCCTTCCACCATTTCCTGTTCCCAATTCCCTCTCTCACCTTATCTCCCTACCTGCCTATCATCTCCCTCTGGGCTCCTCCCCCTTTTCTTTCTTCAATGGCCTCTCCTATCAGATTCCCCCTTCTCCAGCCCCTGTATGTCTTTCACCACTCAAATTTCTAGCCCTTTACTTCACCCCTCCCACTTCCCGGTTTCACCTATCACCTTGTGGTTCTTCATCCTCTCCCCCTATTTTTACTCTGACTCCTCGTCTTTTTTTCCAGTCTTGATGAAGGGTCTCGGCTTGAAGTGTCAGCTGTACTCTTTTTCAAAGATGCTGCCTGGCCTGCTGAGTTCCCCCGGCATTTAAGATGTGTGTGTTGCTTGGATTTCCAGCATCTGCAGACTCTCTCTTGACTGTAAAAATATGTTGAATGTTATGAATGCCAAACAGATGAATATTTGGTAGAAGCTATCTTTAAAAGGGTCAGTGCTGGATTTAAGTAAACTAAATTTTAATTCTATATGCTTAGGACAAATGTGTTTGATTGCTCTGAATATAATTCATCAGTTTATTATCTGGCTCTTTGAAGTTAAGTAAGGAAAATGAAAATAATACCCTGATAAAATAGAAAAAGTTTGTTATTGCTGCAAAGTATAGTGAAGCAGTCCTCCACAACACACACATTACTCTCCCCGATCAAACAGTTTTTATATATCAGCACAGAATTGGAAGTGTTTCCATTTCATTTTTATTCAATGTCATATAACCATCTAAATATACAATATTCTGATGCACCAAAGAAGCTGCTCTGGATAGCTGATTCAGCTAGTGAAAATTACTATTTCAAGTCTGGCCTCCTGATTGCAAATCGGTTGCACTGAGTGTCACACCTGATAGCAGGAGCAGGTTTGATAGGGTGGAATAACTAGTGACCAATACCCTGGCAAGATTATACTGTAACAAACAGAAAATGCTGGAGGAACTCAGCAGATCAGGCAATATCTATGAAAAGGAATTGACGTTTCTGGCTGAGAACAGTACTGATGAAGGGTCTTGGCATAAAACATCAACTCTTTATTTGTTTCCTTGGATGCTGCCTGACCTGCAAAGTTCCTCCAGCATTTTCTTTGTGTTACTCTGAATTTTCAGCATCTGTAGAATCTATTGTGTTTCAGATTATATTGAGGTTGAATTGGGTTTGAGCAAACTGCCAGCCAAGCACCATGGTGCTGGAGCCAGGATCACAATAAGGATTGGGAGCAGCAGTGAAATTACTCACGAAGATGATGCAATGGTTAGAAATAGAAGTCTACATTGAAGTTTTAGATATTTATATCTGGGACAATTGCTTTTGAAGATAACTTAGCAGTTTATTATCTGGCCCATCAAAGCTAAGTAAAGAAATGGAAATAATGTCTTAATAAAGCAGATTAAACCTGTTATTGCTGCAAATTGCAGGAAGTATAATGGAACAGTCTTCCACGTCAAGCATAATAATCACCCTGACCAAGGCTGCCACCAGTTGCACTAGCCATCTTAAGTAGTTTATTGGGTGAATCAGAATGTTAGACATTTAGGTAGTTATATATTTTTGAGTAGAAATTATGGAAATTAACCTTTCCAATTTAGAAAATTGGAGGGTTAGTGATGGTGGTTTGATGTAATACACAGATGGAGCAGTGTCAAATTGAAAGGCAGGTCCAGGGATAGCCTGACAGATATGTCTGTCCAGAGTAGATGGAATGAACTCATAAGAACACTAAACAAGAAAAATTCAGAAAACATGGTCTAAATTTTGTAAAAGAAGAATTGATTTGGGAATGTTGACATCCTCAGCATTTCTGACATGGAAATTGTGACAAGGTGCATGGGTGTTTCAAGCTTGGAAGAGCCCAGCTGAATTTCTGAAGAGGTGCAAAATTATCTGGAATATTTATTCCAGAAAATTAACATACTTTTAGCTGCTTAGTGCTAATGTTAGTGATTGAATATCTAGTTTCATCACTCTAAAATGTCAAATTCTTCAAGGAAATGCTACATGGACATTAAAAGTGGTGTGCAAAATTTCTCTAGCTTGATATAATTTATGAGTTTGAGATATTTCAGATGATGTAAGATTGGTAAATTGGTTTATTACTGTCACACACACAGTACAGAAGTGAAGTAAAAAATGCCTTGCATATTGTTCATACAGATCAATTAATTACAACGGTGCATTGAGGTAGTACAAGGTGAAACAGTAACAGTGTTCAGAATAAAGTGTTGCAGTTTCAGAGATCATGTGTTGCTGGTAAACAATGAGCTGCAAGGTTATAATGAGGTAGGTTGCGGTCAAGGGTCCATATTATCACACTGAGGTACCATTCAGTAATCTTATTATACAGCATGGTTGAACCTGTCCTTGGGCTTGGTGGCAGGTGCTTTTAAGCGTTTGTATCTTCTGCCCAAAGGATGGGAGGAGAAGAGAGCATGTCCAAGGTAGACGGGTCTTTGATAATACGAGCTGCTTACTGAGGAGGTGAGGAATATACAGAGTATATGAGGTGGGGGTTTGGATTTTGGTTTCTATGGTGTACTGAGCTGTGTCCATAACTCTCTGCAGTTTATTGTGGTCACAGGCAGAGCAGTTGTCATAGAAAGCCATCGTACATCCAGATAGGGTGTGTTCTATGGAGCATCAATAGAAATTGGTTAGGTTCAATGGGAACAGGTCAATTTTTTTTTAGGCTCCTTGGGACGTAGAGGCACTGCAGAGTTGCCTTGGCAATAGAATCAATGTGTTTGGATCAAGACAGGCTATTGATAATGTTCACTCCCAGGAACTTGATGCCATTAACCCTCTCAATCTCAGCATTGTTGATGTATACAGGAGTATGTGCACCGCTCCCCTTCCTGCAGTCAATGGCCAGCTCTTTTATTTTGCTGCCATTGAGGGAAAAATTGTCACCAAACTCTCTATCTACTTCCTGGCCTCCAACTCATCATTATTTAAGAGGTGGCCCGCTGCAGTAGTGCCATTTGCAAACTTGTAAAAATAAATACATTCACTTCCCTCTATTCCACTTTTGCATCTTCAGATCACAAGTGCTGTAGTCAAATGTCATGCTCACAATTTCACGTCATGTTTCACGCCAAATTTTCATTCTGGACTACAATGAAACACTTAAACACTGTGGAACACTTTAAGTAATGGTCTGGCTCAGAGCCAATAAAGCTCACTCACTGCAGAGAGCTAAATGTCAGGAGTACAGCTCCGCTTTGGACCTTTTATACTGAAATCTATCGGGACACATTAAGTCTTTTCTATATAGAACTAATTCGATCAAGTAGCCTCAAAGTTTTGTAAAAAATAAGGTAACTCATTTTAAATGTTAGAAAACATTTAAACTGCAAGAACAGTTCAGTGGTGTAAGAGCTGAAAGGGTAAAATAATAAAAATAATTTAATTTTGTTAAAACATATTTTATTTAATGACCTTTCCAAAGTGCTTGCCTAATGAAACTAGTGTAACTCAAACCCTAATGTTTAAACACTGATGAAATCTCCAGCACTATTTACTTAATGCACATAAATTACAGGCTTAAAAGATTTGCTGTGCAAACAATGAAATCTGGTAGGATTTCAGGGATGTATGCAGATCACATTAGTAGAATGATCAATCAATCATTACTCCAGCAGTGTTGACACTTGTATCTTCATTTGGTGGATTTTATATTATGAATTCATTCATTACTGGAGATATGGTGATAAGATATTCCATCTGAAATGTCAACTATCTTTTTATTTCAGAGAAATTATTCTGCTCCACTTTTTGGCACTACCTTACTTTTTCATAGATATGTAGATGTTATTAGCTGTGATTAATCACTAAGTGTGATTAATGTGATTAAGTACTCGGAAAGTTTTCCACAATTCACAAGCTTGCACATAATCATGGCCATAGGCATAAAGTGGTCAAAATTTACAAGTGGTGAATGAGGCAAATCTTAAGGCATTCTTTATATAATGGTCCTTTCAGCTTTGAAGAACCTTAACCAGAACCATTTTAGGTTATCACGAGGACCTGACGAAGGGTCTCGGCCTGAAACGTTGACTGTACCTCTTCCTTGAGATGCTGCCTGGCCTGCTGCGTTCACCAGCAGCTTTTATGTGTGTTGCCATTTTAGGTTATGCTCTTTTACATGTGAAATGCATCTGGAGATAAAGGTAAAAACCATGGAGTTAATCACTACAATCAAGTTCAAGTTTAGTGTCATTCAACTGCACACATCTATACAACTAAATGAAACGAAGTTCCACTGTGACCAAGGTGCAAAACACAGTACCTACAGTATATTACATACAGCACATAAAATAATGTTAACACAATGATATTAACAGATAATTAAAAAATCTGTAGATGTATAAGTTAACATAAAGAACATATAGTTAAATATACCACAGTATGATGTTACTGGTGCTGTCATAAATATTGTGCACTGGGTAGGTAGCAGGGTGTTCAGAGTCTCACAGTCTGGGGGAAGAAGCTGATACCCAGCTTCTTTAGTCTTGGCCATGTTGAGACTCAAGTTGTTGTGCTTGGACCAATTCACAAGCTACTTTACCTTCTTTCCGTATGCCAACTCATCATTGTTGCTGATGAGACTGACTACTGTCGTGTCTGACTGTATTCAGACTGTAACTCCAGAGGTTAGGTAGCTAAAACAGTAAGCTGTGATCTGGATATCTGGATCTTGGGAGCTGTTTCAATGGAGGAGTCTTTTCCTTGCTGAAGTGAGCTAGCAGATAGTTCAAAAGGTTGCCAAGAACTTGGAACCTCAGGTGCTTAGCAACCAATCAAGATAAAGATATAAAATAGACATCAAAAAAGGAATGTATAATTTTAAGTAAAATTTTAAATTCTGCGCAAAACAATAAAGTAAGAGTAGATTACGGAATGGTTGCTTTTTATCCTCTTGGATGTTAGTTTGGGCCTTAGTGGTCAACTCTATAAAAGTTAATATGAAAACACGCATGTTGTCTCTGGGATTCAAATGTGGGCAAGATATATGCGCACACAATGCTACTCAGTGATTATTGCTCTGAAATACCACACGCCTCTCCCCACCCCACCCCGAACTGGGCCTACCACCTGCTTAACATCTCCAGTTGATTGCACAGGAATGCAAATCACTGCCTTTGATTTTGCTTCAGTTGCAAAAGTTGCTGAGAAGATCACCAAAGCTGTCAACAGCTGTCCTTCAGAAGCTACAGACTCAAACTCGTAAAATAACATTTTATCAAAACATCATGCATTTTAAAATAAATGATCTTCAATGGTAAAAGTTTTGAAATATGTGTCCAAGGGAATTATAACCTGTGTAAATAAAATACTTTTCAATATTAGAAAGTTTGAAATACATCATTTATATTTTAGCAGATTAATAAATGCTCACCAGCAATCTAAATGACAAGGAGTTATATTTCCAACTTTTCCTTGTAAAAAGACTACAGGTATTTCATAAATAGTCTTTATATATTATGTGGAAATTTAGCTGATTGATGGCAGTAAGATTTATTCATGATTTTTATTTTTTGAAATGCATTATTTCAGGATAATTATCATACATAATAGTATAGTTCTGTTATTGCAATTGATTCTGGCACAAATAATTAAAGCAAATCCAGTAGGCTATTAAGAGAGAAACACCGGCTGTAGAATACTTCTGTAGTGCCTGTGATGTAAAGGAATATCCCAAATGCTTTGCAGGACCAAACATTGACACTGATATTATAAATGAAAAGGGTTAATAGAAAGAGGCAGTGTAAATTCCAGCTCTTAAGATACTAGTCTACAGAAGGCACAGGCGATAATGGCGAAACACAGAGTTTTCAAGGAAGCCAGAATTGTGGGATTGCACAGATCTCAGCAGATTTTAGTAGAAACAGTGATTTTTTTTTTGCAGAAACAGTGAATGTTTTTTTTTTGCAGAAACTGTGAATAGTGAGATCATTGAAAGGATGAGAATTTAAAATTTCAGGCAGTGGGGGATGGGAAAGCATTAGTGAGCACGTTGCTGGGGAGGGATGGTAAGTTGCTACAGGTGAACTTTCAGGTTGATTTTTTTTAATAAATTGAAGTTTACGAGGATGGGATATCATTGTATAAAGCATTGGAATAGTTAAATGGAAGTGTTAAGTGAAAGAAACCGAACCAGAATCAGGTTTATTACTCCTGATAATCTGTTGTGAAATTTGTTGCTTTGTGGCAGCAGTATACTGCAAGGCATAAAAACAAAGTTGGGCAGCTTTGCTGTTAACAGCACATCCCTTCCCAATGAATGTCACCACCTACCCCAAGAGCCTCCAATGCACTTGAATCCAGAGTCATTGTTGCAATATAAGATCAGTCTTCCAGAGAGTGAACCCATGAGAAGCATCTAGCTTCGATGGTGTCCCTGGCCAGTCCTTAGCTCCTGTGCAGATCAGCTGCTGGGTGTATTTGCAGACATTTTAACCCACTCCCTGCTTCAATCTGTGGTTCCCACCTATTTTAAGACGACCATCCCAGTACATAAGAAAAACAAAATAATCTGCCTTAATGACTACCACCCAGTTGCTCTGACATATACCATCATAACATGCTTTGAAAGGCTGGGCATGACATGCATTAACTGTACCCGTGGGACAACTTCAACCTATTGTAGTTTACCTCCCGCTGAAACAAGCCTACAGCAAATGCCATCTCCCATCTCCAGAGCACCTGCATAGTAAAGTCTCCTCCGTTAAACTATCATTTATCGATTACAGCTCCAATTTCAGCAGTATAATTCCAGGCACACTTGTCACCAAACTCTGGACCCTGGGAGTCGCCACTTCTGTTGACTAGATCCTCGACTTCCTGACCAACAAATTGGAATCAGTAAGGATCTGCAGCAACACCTTTGTCACAATTATTCACAGAATGGCTGCAGCACAAGTTTGTGTCCTCACCCCCCAACTCTCCTCTCATGACTGTGTTAGAGCAGATTCTGCTCTAACTGTATATATTAACAGATGATACCACTGTAAAGGACTGTGTCTCAAATAGTGATGAATCAGAGTATAGGAAGGAGATGGAGAGCTTAATAACAAACTGTCACATCAGCAACATTTCCTTCAATATCAGCAAAACCAATGAGCTGGTCATTGGTTCAGGAAGGGATTGGTACATGGCAACTGTCTAACTCAATGATATTGAGGCTGATCGGGTTGAGAACTTCAAGTTCTTAGGGGTAAACATCAGCAATTACTCTGTCCTTGTCCAACAATGAATATGCCACAGGCAAAAAAGCTCACCAAGGCCTCAATTTCCTCAGGAGACTAAAGGTATGTGCATGTCCCCATCAAACCCTTACCAATGCACCACTGGAAGCATCTTATGTAGATGGAGCACAGCTTGGTACGAGCAACTGTTATGCACATGACCACAAAAAAATTACACAGGTCAACTCATCACAAAAACCAATCTCCCCTCCATAGATTCTGTCAATACTTCTTACTGCCTTAGTAAAACCACCAGCAAAATCAAAGACCCCACTCACCATGAACATTCTCTCTTCTTCCCACTTTCATCATGCAAAAGATACAAAAGACTGAAAGCATGAACCACTAGGTTCAAAGACAGCTTCCACCCTGCTGTTGAAAGACTATTCAATGGTTCTGTAGTACAGAAAAATGGACTCGAGTTCATAATCTGTCTTGTTATGATCTTGCACCATTTTGCTGATCTGCTCTGCAGTTCTTGTTAAACTTTATTCTGCATTGTTCTTCCTTGTTCTACCTCAATACACCATGTAATGAATTGATCGATATGAAAGTATGTAAGACAAGCTTTTCACTATATCTCAGTACATGTGACAATAATAAACCAACTCCAATGCCCTTTACTAAGTTACAAAATAAACAAATAGTGCAAAAATGGATCATGAGCTAGTGTTTAAGGATTTAAGGATCTTTCAGAAATATGATAGCAGAGGGGAAGAAGCTGTTCTTAAAGCATTGAGTGTTTGTTTTCCGGCTCCTTTTTGATGGTACTAACACAAAGAGTGTGCGTTCCAGATGGTGAGGGTCTCTATTGATGGATGCCATCTTCTTGATGCACCACTTCTTGATGGCAGGGAGTGTTGAGTCGAAGATGGAGTTGGCAGAGTCTACAAGTCTTTCTGCTTCTTGTGATCTTGAGAATTCGAAGCTCCATACTAGGCTGTGATGTAACTAACCAGGATGTTCTCCAACATGCATCTGTAGAAATTTGCAAGAGCTTTTGGTTACATGCCAAATCTCAAAATCCCAATAAAATAGAGCTGATGGCATGCATTCTTCACGGTTGCATCAATGTGTTGGGTTCAGAATGCACATAGTATAGGAAATAAGGTGGATGATCTTGTTGCACTATTACAGATTGTCATGTATGATGTTGTGGCCTCACTAAAATGTGACTGAAGGATGGTTGGAGTTTGGAGCTGAATGTCCAAGGTTACGTGTTGTATCAGAGGAATAGGAAAGTAGGCAGAGAGGGTAACATGGCGTTGCTGATAAAGAATGGCATTAAACTTAGAAGGTTGTGACATAGGACTGGAAGATGTTGAATCATTGTGGGTTGAGTTAAGAAACTGCTAGGGTAAAAGGACCCTGATGGCAATTATATACAGGCCTCCCAACAGTAGCTGTGATGTGGACCATAGATTACAACAGGAAATATAAAAGGTGTGTTAAAAGGAAATGTTATGTTAGTCATGAGAGATTTTAACATGCAGGTTGATTGGGAAAATCAGGTTGGTAATGGATTTCAAGAGAATTAGTTTGTTGAATGCCTACGAGATGGCTTCTTAGAGCAGTTTGTCGTTGAGCCTACTAGGGGATCAGCTATACTGGATTGGGTGTTATGTAATAAACCAGAGGTGATTAGGGAATTTAAGGTAAAAAAAAACTCTTAGGAGGCAGTGACCACAATATGACTGAGTTCAACCGGAAATTTGATGGGGAGAAAGTCAAGTCAGTCATAGCAGTATTTCAGCCTGGTAAAGGAAATTGCAGTGGTATGAGAGAGGAGTTGGCCAAAGTAAATTGGAAGGAGATGCTGGCAGGCATGATAGCAGAGCAGCAATGGAGTGAATTTCTAGGCAAAATGAGGAAGGTACAGGATAAATGTATTCCAAAAACAAAGAAGTACTTAAGGGAAGTCAAAGCTAACGTGAAAGCAAAGAGAAAGCATACAACAAAGCAAAAATTAGTGGTAAGAAAGAAGATTGGGAAGCTTTTAAAAACCTACAGAGAACAAATAAAAGTGTCATTAGGACGGAAAAGTTAAAATATGAAAGGAAGCTAGTAAGCAGTATCAAAGTGGATAGTAAAAAGTAAACTGGAGAAGAGTGTGGATATAGGACTGCTAGAAAATGAGGATGGGGAAATAATTACAGGGGGCAAGGAGATGGCAGATGAACTAAATAAGTATTTTGCATCAGTTTTCACTGTGGAAGAAACTAGCAATGTGCCAGATATTGAAGGGTGTGAGGGAAGCGAAGTGAGTGCAGTTACTATTACAAGGGCGAAGGTGCTCAAAAAGCTGAAAGACCTAAGGGTACATAAATCACCTGGACCAGATGAACTGCACCCTAGAGTTCTGAAAGAGGTAGTGGTAGAGATTGTGCAGGCAAGAGGTAGCAGTAGAGATTGTGCAGGCATTAATAATGATCTTTCAATAATCACTGGACCAGAGAACCAATGGTGCCAGAGGACTGGAAAATTGCAAATATCACTGCATGCTTTAAGAAAGGAGGAAGGCAGCAGAAAGGAAATTACAGACCAGTTAGCCTGACCTTAGTGGTTGGGAAGATGTTGGAGTTAATTATTAAGGATGGGGTTATGGAGTACTTAGTGACACAGGACAAGATAGGACAAAGTTAGTATGGTTTCATTAAGGGAAAATCTTGCATGACGAACCTGTTGGAATTGTTTGAGGGGATTATATGTAGGATAGATGAAGGGAATGCAGTGTATCTTGTATATTTGGACACTCAGAAGGCCTTTGACAAGGATAATTTTCTGGTTGGCTGTCAGTAACTCGTAGTGTTCCACAGGGGTCGGATTTGTGACCGCTTCTTTTAATGCTGTCTATCAATGATTTAGATGATAGAATAGGTGGCTTTGTTGCTATGTTTACAGAAGGTATGAAGATTGGTGGAGGGGCAGGTAGTGTTGAGGAAACAGATTGTCTAAGTCCTTCTGCAGCCTGATTAGGAGAATTGGCAAGAGAGTAGCAAATGAAATACAGTGTTGAAAAGTGCATAGTCATGCACTTTGGTAGAAGAAATAAATGTGCAGACTATTTCTAAATGGGGAGAAAATGCAGAACACTGTGACGCAAAGGGACTTGGGAGTGCTTGTGCAGAATGCCCTAAAGGTTAACTTACAGGTAGAGGTGGTGGTGAGGAAGGCAAATAAAATGTTAGCATTAATTTCAAGAGGTCTAGAATATTAGAGCAGAGGTGTGATGCTGAGGCTTTATAAGGCACTGGTGAGGCCTCACCTTGAGTATTGTGAATTTTTTTGGGCTCCTCATCTAAGAAAAGATGTGCTGGCATTGGAGAGGGTTCAGAGAAAATTCACAAGGATCATTACAGGAATGGAAAGGTTATCATGCAAGGAATGTTTGTGAGCTCTGGGTCTGTTCTCACTGGAATTTAGAAGGATGAGGGGAAAATCTCATTGAAACCTTTCAAATGTTGAAAGTCCTAGACATTGTAGATGTGGAAAGAATGTATCCCATGGTGGAGGAGTCTAGGTCAAGAGCGCATAGGCTCAGGATAGAGGAGCATCCATTTAAAACATGATGCAGAGAAATTTCTTTAGCCAGAGGGTGTCAGATTTTTGAATTTATTACCTCAGGTAGCTGTGGAGGCCAGGTCGTTGGGCACCTTTCAGGCAGAGCTTGATACGTTCTTGATTGGACATGGCATCAAAGGTTATGGGGAGAAATCCGGGGAGTGGAGTGAGGAGGGAAAAAAAAGGATCAGACATGATTGAATGACGGAGCAGATTTGATTGGCGAAATGGTCTAACTCTGCTCCATTTCTTGTGGTATGGTCTCATGGTATAGAAGATATTCTCTGATATCTAGGTGTTCAGAAATTTGAGGCTGCTCTCCTTTTCCATGACTGATGCATCAATTACGATTACCATGTGTTCTCCAGACTTCATAGAAGCATAGAAAACCTACAGCACAATACAGGCCTTTCGGCCCACAAAGTTGTGCTGAACACGTCCCTACTTTAGAAATTACTAGAGTTACCCATAGCCCTCTATTTTTCTAAGCTCCATGTACCTTTCGAAAACTCTCTTAAGAGACCCTAACATGTCCACCTCCACCACCATTGCTGGCAGCCCATTCCACACACTCACCGCTCTCTGAGTAAAAAACTTACCCCTGACATCTCCTCTGTACCTACTCCCAAGCACCTTAAACCTGTTCCCTTTTGTGGCAGCCATTTCTGCCCTGGGAAAAAGCCTCTGACTATCCACACGATCAATGCCTGTCATCATCTTATACACCACTGTCAGGTCGTCGCTCATCCTCCATCGCTCCAAGGAGAAAAGGCCGAGTTCACTCAGCCTGTTTTCATAAGGTATGCTCCCCAATCCAGGCAACATCCTTGTAGATCTCCTCTGCACCCTTTCTATGGTTCCCATATCCTTCCTGTAGTGAGGTGACCAGAACTGAGCACAGTACTCCAAGTGGGATCTGACCAGGGTCCTATATAGCTGCAACATTACCTCTTGGCTTCTAAATTCAATTCCACGATTAATGAACGCCAATACACCGTATGCCTTCTTAACCACAAAGTCAACCTGTGCAGCTCCTCTGAACGTCCTGTGGATTCGGACCCCAAGATCCCTCTTATCCTCCACACTGCCAAGAACCGAGAGAGAGTGAGAGAGAGAGAGAAATTGCCTTTAAACTCACGAGAGAGCGAGAGAGCATAGGCCATCAACTTTTTGCTGTTGATTTTTCTGTAGCAGGCAATTTCTTTTTTACGAGGTCGAGTTGCTAGCCAACACTCAACCCAGCACGGATGGAAAGTGTGCCAGGGAAGCCAGCTGGGTTCGAACTCGGGAGCCTTTGCTCCGAAGTCCGGCGCTGATGCCACTATGCCACCAGCCAGCTACACTGCCAAGAGTCTTACTATTAATAGTATATTCTGCCATCATATTTGACCTACCAAAATGAACCACTTCACACTTATCTGGGTTGAGCTCCATCTGCCACTTCTCAGCCCAGTTTTGCATCCTACCAATGTCCCACTGCAACCTCTGTCAACCCTCTACACTATCCACAACACCCCCAACCTTACTAACCCTTCTCTGCACTTCCTCATCCAGGTCATTTATAAAAATCACAAAGAGTAAGGGTCCCAGAACAGATCCCTAAGGCACATCACTGATCACCGACCTGCATGCAGAATATGACCCATCTACAACCACTCTCTGCCTTCTGTGGGCAAGCCAGTTCTGGATCCACAAAGCAATATCCCCTTGGATCCCATGCCTCCTTACTTTCTCAATAAGCCTTGCATTGGGGCACCTTATCAAATGTCTTTCTGAAATCCATATACACTACATCTACTGCTCTTCCTTCATCAATGTGTTTAGTCACATCCTCAAAAATTTCAATCAGGCTCGTAAGGCATGACCTGCCCTTGACAAAGCCATGCTGACTATTTCTAATCATATTATACCTCTCCAAATGTTTATAAATCCTGCCTCTCAAGATCTTCTCCATCAACTTACCAACCACTAAGGTAAGACTGACTGGTCTATAATTTGATGGGCTATCTCTACTCCCTTTCTTGAATAAAGGAACAACTTCTGCAACCCTCCAATCCTCTGGAGTCTCTCCCATCCCCATTGATGATGCAAAGATCATCGCCAGAGGCTCAGCAATCTCCTCCCTCGCCTCCTACAGAAGCCTAGAGTACACCTCATCTGGTCCCGTCAACTTATCCAACTTGATGCTTTCCAAAAGCTCCAGCACATCCTCTTTCTTAATATCTACATGCTCAAGCTTTTCAGTCTGCTGCAAGCCATCACTACAATCACTAAGATCCTTTTCCATAGTGAACACTGAAGTAAAGTATTCATTAAGTACCTCTGCTATTTCCTCCGGTTCCATATGATGTGATAAACTTCCCACTGTCACACTTGATAGGTCCTATTCTTTCACATCTCATCCTCTTACTCTTCACATACTTGTAGAATGTGTTGGGGTTTTCCTTAACCCTGCCCGCCTAGGCCTTCTCATGGCCCCTTCTGGCTCTCCTAATTTCCTTCTTAAGCTCCTTCCTATTAGCCTTATAATCTAGATCTCTAACATTACCTAGCTCTCTGAACTTTTCATAAGCTTTTCTTCTTGACTAGATTTACTACAGCCTTTGTACACCATGGTTCCTGTACACTACCATATCTCCCCTGTCTCATTGGAATGTACCTATACAGAATTCCACACAAATATCCCCTGAACATTTGCCACATTTCTTCCGTACCTTTCCCTGAGAACATCTGTTCCCAATTTAAGCTTCCAAGTCACTGCCTGATAGCCTCATAATTCCCCTTACTCCAATTAAACGTTTTTCTAACTTGTCTGTTCCTATCTCTCTCCAATGCTATGGTAAAGGAGATAGAGTTGTGATCAGTATCTCCAAAATGCTCTTCCACTAAGAGGTCTGACACCTGAACAGGTTTGTTTCCCAATACCAAATCAAGTACAGTCTCTCCTCTTGTAGGCTTATCTACATACTGTGTCAAGAAACCTTCCTGAACACACCTAACAAACTCCACCCCATCTAAACCCTTTGCTCTAGGGAGATGCCAATCGATATTTGGGAAATTGAAATCTCCCACCACGACAACTCTGTTATTATTACACCTTTCCAGGATCTGTTTCCATATCTGCTCCTCTATATCCCTGTTATTATTGGGCGGCCTATAAAACACCCAGTAAAGTTATTGACCCTTTCCTGTTCCTAACCTCGACCCACAGAGACTCTGTAGACAATCCCTCTATGATGTCCACTTTTTCTGCAGCTGCGACACTATCTCTGATCAACTGTGCCACGCCCCACCTCCTTTGCCTCCCTCCCTGTCCTTTCTGAAACATCTAAAACCCGACACTTGAAGTAACCATTCCTGTCCCTGAGCCATCCAAGTCTCTGTAATGGCCACCACATCATAGTTTGAAAGACTTCCCCTTTGCAAAGTCGACAATCACGTTCTTGGTTTTGCTGACACTATTGTTCTGACACCACTCAACCAGCTGATCTCTCACTCCTATAATCCTCATTGTCATCTGAGATTCTACCAACAATATTGGTGTCACTGGTGAATTTATAGATGGTGTTGAGTTATCACTAGCCATACAGTCTTGTGTGTACTGAGAATAGAGGCAGTGGGCTAAGCACACATCCTTGACTTGTACCTGTGTTGATTATCTGTGGGGAGGAGATGTTATTATTGATCCACAATAACCATGGTTTCAGAGAAGGTAGTCAAGGATCCAGTTGCAAAGGGAGGTTCAAAGTCCGAGGTTTTAAAGCTTGTTGGTTAGTGGTGACAGGATGATGGTGCTGAAAGCCAAGCTACAATTGATAAACAGTAGCCTGACGTATGTTTTGTGGTTGTCTACAGTACTGTGCAGAGGTCTTAGGTACGTATATATAGCTAGGGTGCCTAAGACTTTTACACAGTACTGTTGTAATTCTATGCATTTCATATACAGCTGTAGCTGCAAAATAACCAAATGTCATGACATACGTAAGTGATGATAAATCTGATTCTGATATAGGTCTCTATTGTGGACTGAGAGTGGGAAGGGGCAGGGAGAAGGGAGTCATGGTTAGGTAAAGGGGAAGGGAACAGGAAGCGTCATGGAGAGACCTTCTGTCATGATCAATAAACCAATTATCTGGAATCAAATAATTTTGCCTGGCATCTCGGGGCTGGGTGTGTTTGCCACCACCCACCCCTGGCACCCTTCTCTGCCAACTGTTCCACCCTTGACATCCCAAACATCCTTTGCTCCTGCCAGGTTTACAAGCTCGCTCTCGGCTCCATGTTGGCAAATACAGTACTATGCAAAAGTACCATCGTTATATATATGAGCCTAAGACCTTTGTAGAGGACTGTTGATGCTCCAAAACCAAGTAGAAAGCCAGGGAGATTGCATCCATTGTAGACTTCTTGTGGCCATAGGCATATTGAAATGGGTTCAAAGCACTTCGCAGTAGATCAGAGTGCTCGGTGACAATAGTTACCGAGCTCGCCCTGCTCGTCCTGGCCACTAGAGTGACTGACATGCTATTGAGGCAAGTGGGAACTCCTTACTATGACAGTGAGAGGTTGAAGATGCCCATGAACATTCCAGCCACTTGGTCGACACAGATTTTCAGTCGCCTGTCAGTATGCCATCAGGGCTGATGTCTTGCCTGTGTTCACCCTCTTAAAGGATGTTCCGATGTTGCCCTCTGAGACAGAGATGATGTTGGGATTTGCACACGCGAGCATAAAAGGTGCATCAGGAAGTGAATCATCACTGGGCGTTTATGCTGTGAGGTTTTGCTTTATAGGAAGTATGCAAACCCCACCACAGGCTTTGTGCTTTTGATTGTGTCTCTAACTTTACACAGAATTACCTTTTTGCTCTCACAATGGCCTTTCATGGTCGTACTTGGACTTCTTTCAAAGTTCTGGATTGCTGGACGAACAGCAGTGATCAGGCCTTCAGCAGAAAGTGAATTGTTTGGTTCATCCAGGGACTCTGGTTTGGTTGTTCTTAATATGTTCTCAAAGACATATGCACATCCATCTAGATCTTGATGAAGTCAGTGACGGCTGTGGCATTCAGTAAGATGAAAGAGCTGATTGTGGACTTCAGGAAGTGTAAGACAAAGGAGCTCATAAAGGGGTCACAAGTGGAGAGAGTGCGCAGCTTCAAGTTCCTCGGCGTCAAGATCTCTGAGGTTATAACCTGGTCCCAGCATATCGATGTAGTCGTAAAGAAGGCAAGACAGCGGCTATACTTTTTTTAGGAGTTTCAGGAGATTTGACATGTCAACAAATGCATTCAACAACTTCTGTAGTTGTACAGTGGAGAGCATTCTGACAGGCTGCATCACTGTCTGGTATGGAAGGGTACTGCACAGGACCGAAAGAAGCTGCAGAATGTTGTAAATCTAGTCAGCTCCATCTTGGGCACTAGCCTACAAAGTATCCAGGATATCTTTACGGAGCAGTGTCTCAGAAAGGCAGTGTTCATTATTAAGGACCTCCAACACCCAGAGCATGCCCTTTTCTCATTGTTACCATCAGGTAGGAGATACAGAAGCCTAAAGGCACACACCCAGCATTTCAGGAACAGTTTCTTCCCCTCTGCCATCCAATTCCTAAATGGATACTACTTCACTTTTTTTTAATATACAGTATTTCTGTTTTTGCACATTTTTAAAAATCTATTCAATATACATAATTGATGTACTTGTTTATTTATTATTACGTTTTTATTTATTATTATTTTTTCTGTCTCTGCTAGATTATGTATTGCATTGAACCGCTGCTGTTAAGTTAATAAATTTCACGTCACGTGCCGATGATAATAAACCTGATTTTGATTCAGATCTGATGATGAAGTCCTTGAATATAGTCCAGTCCACTGATTCAAAGCAGTCCTGTAGCACTCCTCTACCGTCCTTGACCATGCCTTCGCTGTCCTCAGCACGGGTATTGTGGTCCTCTGTCTATGCCTATATACTGGGAGAAGAAGGAGCACAGCAGTTAACGTGACACTGACCTGGGTTACAGCAGTGGTGACGCAGGTTCAATTCCCACCTCTGTCAAAAGACACGTAGGGTAGTAGGTGAATTGGTCACATGGGCGTAAATGGGCAACTTGGGTTAATTGGGCCAGAATGGCCTATTACCATCCTGCATCTTGAAATCAAAATAGAAATAAAATGAAGGTAAGATAAAAGTACAGGCAGATGATTGGACTTATCAAAGCGTGAGGGCAGGATGGTACAGTAAATGTATCACCTTGATGGTGGTGTAACAGTGATTGAGAGTGTGGACTCCTCTGGTTCTGCAGGTGATATGTTGGAGAATCCACAACAGGTTATGATGCTGCAGGGCAAGTATGACCAGTGTTACGGATGGGGAAGCAGAAAGTCTTTTGAATGGAGAGATTTAAGATCAGATAATCAGATCAAGGTCAAAGCGATCCCCAGATGGGGCACTGGATTATCATTAATAAACCATGCATTTCCTTAATTTAGTTAAAAATACAAAACTGACAGTGGCATTACTATGAGTGTTTTATGTTAATAACAGGGAGATATTAACAGCTCAGAAATGAGTAATATACTTGAGTTAATTGCATTTCTGTATACTCAGAGGAAAAGAGATTTCTTTGACATTTTGCTTGGGAAAATGCACATTACAATTGCCTCTAAGTTCCACCTGTGTAGTCATTCATTGTCACCTCATGCCTTATCTTTTCATTGCAATCACTGCCCATACCACACTCTGTGCACCTGCTGCCTTACAGGTTAAAAAATGAGATTTGTTTTTCCAAATTTTTTTTTGTGTGAAAAGCAACAAATAAAGAATGAGGCACAGTCAGATCAGTGATTCAAGTGGTGATTTTTATCTTACGTTTTCTGCTGGTACTCGTAAACCATTTACACTTCCCTCCAGAGGTTGATGATCACACTTTAAATCCACAGATGAATAATGGCTTTGCAATTCACCCCCCAACAATCTGTGAACAATGTATACTCCTTATCAAATGGCAGGTTGTCTTTACCATCACAATAACTCTCTAAAGTAAAAGCAGTTAAGGTTTCCTGTGCATTTTGCTTTTTGTATGATAATAAGTAAGACAGTACGTTAGGAATTGCATAATATTACAGGTAATGATTGGGAAGCTGATTTATTCACTCCACATTCAAAGGGCTTTGGTAATATCTGACACTACAGCATTATTTACTTGTACTGAATAAGCTTGGGTTCTGTGACTGAATGACTACTTGGACTATTCTGGAAATAAGTAGTTTTTTTTATTTATTTCCAAAAACAAAATGAAAAATTTCTCCTGCAATGTTCCATTAAAAGAACAATGAAAGTAGGGCAAGAGGACACATTGGTGAATAATTGTTGAAGCGTACTTAGTCTGTCAGGGGGCCCTCTGCTGTTGAACAATACGCACTTGCAGCACATTTTAAGACAAAAGACAGTTTTTGTACAGGAAATTTGTGTTGTTTGGGTATGCGTTATGATGTTCTCTAGAGGGGTTACTGCAGGAAAAAAAATTACTCTGTTTGCATCTGTTAATTGCATCATGCAACCCCCCCCCCCAGTTACTTGTTGCTGGTGATTCCTACACATCACATGCAAAATTCCAATTCCACAGAGTCATAGGACCTGATAGGATAGAAACAGGTCCTTTGTCCTGCCGCGTACATGCCGAATTATTAATGGGCCTAGTCCCATAGGTCTGCACCTGGACCCTTGGCCTCCATGCTTCCATACATATTTTTTGGCTGGGCTGCAATCAGTGTGAGAGGTCATTGACTGGTAATGCAGCATGAGGTTTAAAAAGAGCTCCAGTGCTTTTAGCTCTTTATAGTGGGCTGCAGTCAGCATGGGGCCAATAAAAGAAGAGAAGTGTAAGTGGAGCAACCATTGCGGAAGCACTATTGTGTGAGTTGGCCATTGATAGAGTGGTCAGGCTCTGGCAAGGTAGGCTTGGGCAAGCAAGGGTGAAAGTTCTTAGTAAGTTTTTTTTTTCTGGTAGTACATTGCTAATGGGTGGAGAATGTGTCTGGAACTAGAGGCATGTTCTTCGTATGAGATGTGGAAATTCTGGGAGACCTCTAGTCTGCCCGATAACTAGATCTGCATGAAGTGCACAAAGCTACAGCTGCTTAGAGACTGCATTAAGGGACTTGAGTTGCTGCTGATGACCTTTGGCTTTTATGGGAAAATAAGGAGGTTGTGGATAAGAGCTACAGGGAGGTAGTCATCCCTAAGTTGCAGGAGGCAGATACTGAAGTGACTGTCAGGGAAAGAAGGGGAATAGACAGCCAGTGCAGAGCACCCCGTGGCTATTCCCCTCAATTATAAGTATACCACTTTGGATACTGTTAGGGCGGACAACCTTTTGGGGGAAGCCATGATGACCAGGAATCTGGCACAGAGTCTGGCTCTGTGGCTCAGAAGGGAAGAGGGGAGAAGAGGAGTGCAGCAGTGATAGTGGATTCCATTATTAGAGGAGCAGACAGCCAACTCTATAGCTCTGAAAGACACACCCCAAATGGTATGTTGGCTCCCAGATGCCAGGTCAGGGATGTCTTGGATTGTGTTCATGGCATTCTAAAGGAGGAGAGTGAACTGCCGAAAATCATGATACTTATTAGTACCAATGACATACTGCAGGTAGAAAAGGGAAGAGGTATGAAGAGAGAATATAGGGAGTTAAAAAAGCAGGACCTGGATTGCTGCCTGTGCCACGTGCCAGTGAGGGTAAGAATAAGGTGATTTGGCAGATGAATGCATGGCTGAATAATTGGTACAGGGGACAGGGTTTCAGATATCTGGATCATTGAGATCTCTTCTGGGGGAGGCATGACCTGTACAAAAAGCACAGGTTACACCTGAACCTGAGGGGGACCAATATCCTTCTGGGCAGGTTTCCTTGAGCTGTTGGAGAAAGGTTAAACTAATTTGTCAGGGGATGGGAACTGGAGTGATAGGGCTGAGGATGGGGTAGTTGGTATACAACTGGATATAGTGTGCACGAGACTATGAGAAAGAACAGGCAGATCATAATAGGCAAAATTGGGATGAGTGAGTATGTAACAGGGAGCCAAGATACCGAAGGGTGATGAATACAGGACTGATGCTGTTATATTTGAATACACACAGTATACAGAAAAAGGTAGATGATCTTATAGTACAGTTAGAGATTGGCAGGAATGATATTGTGGAGATCATAGTTGGAACTGAATGTTCCATGGAAACACATTGTATGAAAAGGATAGGCAGGTAGGCAGAAGGGCTCTGTTGGTAAAAAATTAAATCATTAGAAAGAGGTGACATAGATGTAGAATGCTTGTGGGTAGAGTTCAGAAACAGCAATGGTAAAAAGATCCTGATGGGAGCTATATACAGGCCACTAAACTATAGGGCTACAAATTATAATGGGAGATAGAAATGGCATTGAAAAAGGTTGCCATAATCATGGGGGATTTCAATATGCAGGTAGACTGGAAAAATCAGGTTGGTATTGGATCTCAATAGAGGGAATTTGTAGAATGCCTATGAGTTAGCTTGTTGGAGCAGCTTGTAGTTGAGCCCACTAGGAGAATGGCAATTCTGATTGGGTGTAATGCAATGACCCAGATTAATTAGGCAGCTTAAGGTAAAGGAACTCTTAGGAGGCAATAATCATAATATGATAGAATTCACCCTGCAGTTTTGAAAAGGAATAGCTAAAATTGGATCTGTCAATATTACAGTAGAGTAAAGGGAATGACAGAGACTATATACATGAGTATTCATAGAGGGTTGAATGACAATTAAACTTGAATTGAATTAAATGTGAGAAGAGCTGGCCAAAGTTGATTGGAAGAGGGCACGGTTGATTGGGAAAGGGCACTAGCAGGGATGATGGCAGGTCAGCAATGGTTGGTGTTGCTGAGGGAACTTCAGTAGGTACAGGAAAAAAACGTCCCAAAGATGAGGAAGTATTCTAAACAGAGGATGAGGCAACCATGGCTGACAAGGGAAGTCAAAGACAGCACAAAAGCAAAAGAGACATTAGTGGAAAGATATAGAATTGGGAAGCTTTTAAAAGCCAACAGAAGGTAACTAAAAAAACCATAAGGAAAGAATACATGAAATATAAAGGTAAACAGGACGATAATATAAAAGAGGATAGAACAAGTTTTTTCAGATTATATATAAAGAGTAAAAGAGATATGAGAGTGAATATCAGACCTCTGGAAAGTGACACTGGAGAGGTAGTTATAGGGGACAAAGAAGTTGCAGATGAACTGAATAAGTATTTTCCATCAGTCTTCACTGTGGAAGACACCAGCAGAATGCCAGAAATGCGAGCGTGTCAGGGCCAGAAGTGAGTGTAGTTGCTATTACTAAGTAGAAGATGCTTGTGAAGGTGAAAAGTCTGAAGGTGGATAGGTCACATGAACTAGATGGACTACACCCTAGGGTTCTGAAAGAGATTGTGGAGGCATTAGTAATGACGTTTCAAGAGATATTATATTCTGGAATGGTTCCTGATGACTGGAAAATTTCAAATGTCACTCCATTCTTTCAGAAGGGATGGAGGCAGAAGAAAGGAAATTATAGGCTAGTTAGCCTGACTTCATATTTGGAACGATTTTGGAGTCTATTAGGAAGGATGATGTTTTGGGGTACTTGGAGGAACATGATAAAATAGGTCAAAGTTACCATAGTTTTGTTAAGGGGAAATCTTGCCTGACAAATCTGTTGGAATTCTTTAAGGAAACAACAGGCAGGGTAGACAAAGGAGAATCAGTAAATGTTAGGAAAGGATACCAGCATGGGTAGAGCGTTAGCTGATTGTCGGGAGGCTAAGAGTGGGAATGAAGAGTAACACTTCTGGTTGGATGGCAATCAATGTGCACGTGCACACATCTTTTGCTACTAGCGCACAAAGGAATATAAATTGCACACAAACTGTTGTCATCCTCTACTTCATTGGGATGTTAGGTATATTTTACGATTACACACAATCACATTTCCTTTTGGAGTTTCTGGTGCTGACAGTGTTGACAATGTGGAGTTTGCAACGATTTGTCTGCAGATTTTAGAACAAGCTTATTTGTACTGTTTTTATTGAAGTAAGTTTTCAGTCCGCACATGTTGTTGTCACTGGGCAAAAAATTGCACAGCACAAGGTTTTTTTTGTGCATGCTGGTCATTACAAATTAGAGGGAACGTTGTTGCCAGTTGGTTTGAAACTGTCAGTGGTGTGCTGCAGGGGCTGGTTTTGAAACTGCTTCTTTAAACGTTATATGCCAATGATTTGGATAAAGGAATTGATGGCTTTCTGCCCAAGTTTAGGAATGATATGAACATAGGTGGAGGGCAGGGGTTGTTGCGGAAATAGGGTGTCTGCAGGAGGACATATAGGGGGAATGGGCAAAGAAGTGGCAGATGAAATATAGTGTATGGAAGAGCAGGGTTATGTACTTTGACAAAAGGAATAAAGGTGTGACTATTTTCTAAATGGGGAGAAAATTCAAAATTCAGAGGTGCAAAGGGACCTGGAAGTCGTTGCGCAGGATTCCCTCAATGTTAATTTGCAGGTTGAGTCAGTGGTAAGGAAGGCAAATGCAACATTAGCACTCATTTCGAGGGGGACTGGAATACAAAAGCAAGGATGTAATGCTGAGGCTATATAAGACATTGGTCAGATCACACTTGGAATATGGCGAGCAGTTATGGGCCCCTTATCTAAGAAATGATTTGACAGCATTGGAGAGGACCCAGAGGACATTCACAAGAGTGATCCCAGGAATGAAAGGGTTAACATATGAGAAGTGTTTGATGCTCTGGACCTGTACTTGCTGGAGTTTAGAGGAATGGTGGTATCTCTGAAACTTATCAAATATTGAAAGGATTAGATAAAGTGAATGTGCAGAGGATGTTTCCTATATTTGGGGATTCTAGGACTAGAGGATGCAACCTTAGGGAAGTCCATTCAGAATAGAGATGAGGAAAATTTTCTTGAGTCTGAGGATGGTGAATCTGTGAAATTCATTGCCACAGATAGCTGTGTAGTCCAAATTATTGGGTACATTTAAGGTGAAGATTAATAGGTTCTTAATCAATCAGGGTGTCAGGGAGAAGCCAGGAAAATGGGGTTGAGGGGAATCATAAATCAGCCATGGAATGGGAGAGCAGACATGATGGACAGAATGGATTCATCCTTCTCCTAAGTCTTATGATCTTATAACCCTCCCATCTCTGTCCTTATCCAAATTTTTCTTAAATGATGAAATCAAATCTGCATCCACCACTTTCTCTGGCAGTTCATTCCACACTCTCACCACCCTCTGAGTGAACATGTTTCCCCCTTGTGTTTCCCTTAAGCACTTTGCCTTTCACCCTTAAATTCTAATTCTAGTCTCAGTGGAAAAATCCTGCTTGCACTTACCCCATCATCAGGTGTATTTCTGAGTTGTTTTATAGTGATAGTATGATGTCACTGAATAAATGTTTTCATGAAAATTCATTGGACTAATTATTATAAGATATAGCAAATGATGTTTTACACCAAAAAAATCTAACTTGCAGTTCTTCGAGCTACTTAGGAAACATCTCCAATTAAATAGGTGGACCTACAGCAGTCTCATTAACATTAGTACTTTTGATGTGTTCTGCTAGGTTTGAAATGTCTTAAGTATAACTGACTTAAACAAGGCCTTGTATGGTTAATTTTACTGCAATTATCCAACCACAATACATTGCATTCAAAGGAAATCAAAGTTTCAAGACACTTTACAAAAGTATTAACTAACAGTGTTGGCACATGGCCAAGTGGTTAGGGTGTGGTTATGAACAACATCGGTGGCGTGGAGAGGGAAGACTTGTAGCATGGGCAACTGCCGGTCTTCCATACAACCTTCCCCAGGCCTGCACCCTGGAAGCCTTCCAAGGTGCAAATCCATGGTCTCACGAGATTAACGGATGCCTATTACTATTATTAAAGCATTAGGACTGATACCTCAACTTCTCCACATCACTGACATGCTCCAACCTCACGATCTCTAAATACACAGTCCTCCATTCACTTCACACCAATTGCAATCTATTATCAAACCTCCATATGGGATGGCATGGTACCACACTTTTCAGTACAGGCAATCTGAGTTTGATTTCCACCGTTAGAACATAGAATAGTACAGCACAGTACAGGCCCTTCGGCCCACAATGTTGTGCCGACCCTCAAACCCTGCCTCCCATATAAGCCCCCACCTTAGATTCCTCCATATACCTGTCTAGTAGTCTCTTAAACTTCACTAGTGTATCTGCCTCCACCACTGACTCAGGCAGTGCATTCCACGCACCGACCACTCTCTGAGTAAAAAACCTTCCTCTAATATCCCCCTTGAACTTCCCACCCCTTACCTTAAAGCCATGTCCTCTTGTATTGAGCAGTGGTGCCCTGGGGAAGAGGCGCTGGCTATCCACTCTATCTATTCCGTTGTCTGTAAAGAGTTAGTACATTCTCTCTGTGATAGCGTGCGTTTCCTCCCGCAGTCCAAAGACGTACTGTTTTGTAGGTTAATTGGTCATTGTAAACTGTCTTGTGATTAGGCTAGGATTAAATCAAGGGATTGCTAGGTGATGTGGCTTGAACAGCCAGAAGGATGTATTCTGTGCTATATAAAACAAGGGTGGTGCCATTGGTGTCTGGTTTGCTGACCTCTGCCTTTCAGAGGCCAAACTATAGCGCTCAGGTAACTGCCTCATGCCAATTTGTGGACTATGATCCCATCAAAGAAAAGCAGAGCTAGTCTGCAGTTCCCTTCCCCCCCCCCCCACAGATGCTGCCCGACCGTGGAATTTGTTCAGCAAGTTGCTGATTTTTTCACATTTATAATCTGATCATGTATGGTTAACAGAGGTACTTTTCACTGAGAGATATTGATTAGGTGTTTCTTAACCCCAAAATGTTACACTAAGGTGACAAATAGATGCAAGACTGAGGTACAAGTAAGTAAATTTCTTACCGGTACAGCTCTGTCACTAAAGCTGTTTGTATAAATTTTGTTAACCATTATTTTACCAGTACGTTACACTGGATTAATTTTACTTGTGATTTAAGATTAAAAAGTGGAACCCAGTCAGGTGCTTGCAAAGAAGCATTAAAAATTAACAATCAAGTCAATGCACTGTTTTGTGGAAAGAGCCATTGAAATGAAGTAGATTCATTCCTTGTGGTAGTAATCATTATGCAGGAAATTAGCATGCAAAAGTTTGATTTTTTTTTTGCAAAGAAGCATCAAAAGTCAGCAAATAAGCCAATGCATGTCTAGATGAAGCACCACAGATTGAAACATCACGTGTTTATTCCTCTCCATAGACGCAGCTTGCTGAATTTATCCAGCATTTTGTGTGTGTTACTCTAGTGATTTCCAGCATCTGGAGAATCTCTTGTATTTATGATTTTTTTAAAATTTTACTTTTTATTCACTTTCTCTATACCCTTCTATTACACTTTCTGTACACAATATATCATTCATCCACTCTGCAGTTCCATAGTAATCTTTGAGCTGTTTATTTTGCACTTTTTTAACATAGACAATCGCTTGTCAATTTATAAACAATCTGCCAGTGAAATTCAATGGGTCAGGCAGCAGCTCTGGAGGCAAAGGGATTGTCAATATTTTGGACTGAGCACGACAGTCCTGATGCAGGATCTTGATCCAAAATATTGACCATCCATTTGCCTCCATAGATGCTGCCTTGACCCATTGAGTTTCTCCAGCAGATATTTTGTGCTCCAGATTCCATCATCTGCAATACCTTGTGTCATCATTTCTTGTCCTGTTCACTTAGGTCGCTTCTAGCCTGTAACAATTGCTGCAATATTTTCACCATGTGAAACCAGCATGTAAAAACATTGACATTTAAATTTGGAAAAATATATTCAGTTAATGGCAGACGCTGATAAATTTCTTTCTGCAGCAAAGTGCTGCCTTCCATTCAATCGGCCAATATAGCAAGTTATAGCAGATACAGAGTGAAGCCACTCATATGATTAGCAGATTAACCAAGGGTGATTTTTAAGCCCTTTTGTTTTAACCCCAGTGCACTGAAAATATCATACCACACTTACTACACTATCTGAAAATGAAAATGTTATGCAACACTTGAATATGGAGTGATAAGTGGTTAATAAAATCATTCGTTTCTTCCCTAGAGGGACATCAATGGCTTTTTAAAATTGCAAAGTCAATGGCTCATTAGTGGACACTGGCACATAGCCGAAATATTTATTATCGTTATCAACCAATCAACACAAAACTATATTTATATTTTATTCAAAAATTATTCTAATAAAGGCAACTAATTATATTTCTCTCTTGATTAACCTCATTGTATGTATATTCATCAGTGAAGTGATACCATAGTCCTTGTGGTTAGATGTGAAGTTCTTCCTACTGGAATAATGAGTCATATGAGGATGAAATAATAGAATACTCATAAGAAACAAATGCAATACGTACAATACGAGATCAAGAGGCAACAAGAGGTACAAATCCCTCCAGTTTCCTTATGACCGAGGATGCCTATATTTTGGAAGCTTATAATGAAGTACTAGGACTCTGGCCTTGGCTTAAGTTGCTAAATTCTTCCACTACAACACTGCTGTGGCTTGTTTTACTAACAGATTCCAGTTCCAATCTGTTGATCAATGCTGAACACTCTCACAAAAAGGTAGTTGCCTCTTCAGACGATAGATTGGCTTGAAAATATTCACTTGAGCAGTGGCAGTGGGGTGGGGGGGGGGCGCAGTGGTGTCATTCTGCACATTTAGGCTATAATAAAGACAAATGACCTAGAGAACTGCATTCTGGCATTGAATTTCTTTCATGCATAGATCCAAACTGATATCTAAAGTGAAATGATTTGATTCAAATATTAACAGATGGCCCACTTATCTTACACATATTACTTCTTGTATTATCGCAGTGAAATAAAATTTGTCCATGCATTATTACATTGCTTCAGATTAAATGATTTGTTATTGCAATACCTCATTTCAAGTGTTTGTAATTAATTCTGGAAAACTGCCATCTATTTTTGTCTGGCATGGATCTATCAATGGCAAATTAATAGAAACAGCAAGATAAAAAGTAAAATAATCGTGCTTGAGGAACTCCATCTGGTTTCTGGTTGAGTCGGATAGATTGAGGTGTGTTTCAATGATATCTTACAGAAATGATATTACATTAATAGATTATTGGCATTATTTGTCATCAGGTGAATTTGGAAATGCAACTTTACATTGTTATGCCATACTTAAACTTACGTAAAAACTTTCCTGAAATTCACTGCAGAGAAAAGAAACTCATGGTGATAATACGCAACACATAGCTTCAGGCTTGCTTGTGTCCTGTTCATTCAGCTGTGCCCTCACTGCAGGCAGCCCATCAACCGCTCCAGCTGTCGCACTTACCTTGATACGCCCCTGAATCATAATTGAAAAGTTCTGAAAAGCTTTGACCTTGAAGTCATCCGGAGTTAAATTAGCAATAAGGATGAGAAGTCAAACAGCTGGCAATCTAGAGAACCTTTCATCAGCACCAAAAATTAACTTCTTCTCAACTGGGAAGATCTCAACTGAGGATTCGGAAGGTCAGGTTAAGTTAATATTTGGACCTTAGACCAGCTGTGCATGTTTTTTTTGGTAGCATACCTTACTTTTATTTAATGGTAGTGATTTGGCCTGGTCCAATTTATCTCTATGTTCACTCATTGATTAGTTGAACAACAAAGACCAGATGGATCCAAGATTGATCCTTGGTCTATGCTTAGTTACATGACCTCAACCAGACTAGAACTAGCGTTTGCTTTTAGATCAGAGAGAAAGAAATGACCACCATTCCTGTGATTGCTAAACAGTTAAGTTTGCTGGATGTCAGCCTCCTGATTACATGCATGAAGACAATCAGAAACTGAAAATCATAATACTGTAAATGAAGGATATGAGAGTAAAACAGAGAATTACCAGTGGGTCAGATAAACCTGTTAAGAAACAAACCAAACGTGTGAGAAGTAGACAAAGTTAGAAAAAGGGCATGTTATAAGATGCAAAGAAATGAGAGAGGGAATGGAAAGAACAATGAGAAAGTCTTTGAAAGGGTAGATTCCATGGTGGTGGTGCTGGCTGAGAGAAGGTGGTGAAGGGATGTTAACTGCAGCTGACTTGTTTGTAGGAAGTGTAAGTAGAAGATGAATGAAGAGGAACTAATTTTAAAAAGTGGTGCTGGAACTGAGAGATCAAATCACCTCCATTTTGTTTTCTCTCTCCTTAGCTTTATCTACTATTGTATATTTTCCAAACAAATCAGCTGTGATAAGGAAACCATTTCTGTGGACAATGATAAGTTAGTGTATATATAGTACTTAGTTTATAAAATCCCACCTCAAAGATTATTGGGGAAAGTAAAAGCTCATGTAGGAGGAGGTAATATATTGGCACAGATTGAGGATTAGCTGACTGATAGTGGGCATAAATGTGTCTTTTTTTCTAGATTGTACGATGTGATAAGTGGTTTGACAGAGGAATCAGCTCTGGAGTCTCAACTTTTTACAATTTATCTAAATGATCTGGTTGCAAGCTTCTGAAATTTCTAATGACACATAAGAAATTAAGCTGTGAGAACAGTAAAGAAACTGCAAATGGATATACTGGCCAAGTGAGTGGTAAAAAAGCCTATAATGTGAAAAAATGTGGAATTTCCGATCTTGGTAGGAATTATTAAGAATAAAAAAGTATGAAATCTAAAGGTGGGAGAGTGTAAATCTCTGCTGTTCAGGGGATCTGCATATTTGATTTACAAGAGGCCATATTGAGTGCATGGAATATAGGACACGACAGCACAAAAACAAGCTCTTTGGCTGACAATATTGTGCCAAACTAAATACACTGGTACTTAAATGCCTAACTAAACTAACCCCTTCTGCCTACACAATGTCCATCTCCCTTGGTTTTCTGGACATTTACGTGCTTACCTTAGAGCCTCTTAAATGCATCTATTGTATTTGCCCCCACATCCACGCAAGTAGTGTATTGCAGGCACCCACCACTCTATGTTTAAATAAAAATTACCCTGCAAACCTTCTTTGAATGTTTCCTCTCTTATTTTAAATGCATGCTCTTTAATATTCGACATTTTTGACCTTGGCAAAGAGACACCGGGCTGGTTGCTCTATCTATGCTTTTCATCATCTTACAAACTTCCTTTGGTTCTCCCCTCAGTCTATGCACTCCCAAATTTGTCCAATTTGTCCTTATAGCACATGCCCTCTAATTCAGGCAGCATCCTGGTGAACCTCTTCGGTACCTCACCACAGGCTCCATATCCTTCTTAGACTGGGAATCAGAATTGAATGCAATACTCAAGTTGCAGGGTAAATAGGTAGAGTTTTCTCTAGCCATGACATAACTTCCTGATAGGTGAACTACTAAAGACAAGCATGCACCTGCTCTACCACCCTGGTGACTTTGCCAGCCATCCATTTCCAGGGAAGTATGAACTTGGAGCCCAAGATCCTCGTGTGTATTAGTACTGTTAAATGGTGTAGTGGCATCTGCACTGGACTTTTATGCGAACGGTCCCAGGTTCAAATCCGCCCGGCTCCTTGCACACTTTCCGTCTGTGCTGGGTTGAGCATCAAGCTAGCAACTGGGCTTTGTAAAAACAGACAAGAATGCTAAAGAAATGGCAAGGTTGTACGCCTGATGTGCCACAAGGTGCGGAAAGGATCAACAGGGGTCTTGCCACTTGTTCCTTTATATTTGATTTCAAAGAACAACACCTCAAACTTGGCTGGATTAAACTCCATCTGCCATTTCTTCAACTGATAACCCACATTTTTTACTGATCTATATCCTGCTACGCTCTTTAGCAATCCTCTACCTGTTACAGCACCACACTCCAAACTTGGAAAACAGTATTTCAAAAGGAAAGAGGAAGGGGAAAAATAAATCATGTACATGAGTGAATACTAGAAGTGAGATGTGCGCCTAATTAGTCTAATTGCATACAACCTGCAGCAAAAATTGCAATTATATACGACACATCATGAATGTACTGCACACACAGTAGGAGTATCTGGAAAATACGGCATTGTAACAAGACTTAATTACCATTACATCCATCAGTGCTGAAAAAAATATTATGTTACAGAATTATTTCACTTGAGTAATGCAGTGGTGACCAGTGCTCAGTCAGGTGAATCATCAGATCATAGACTGATATATTTTGCTGCAATTTGTCCCACTGTTAATGTGGCTCAGAAGCTCTGAGACAAACAGTTACAGAGCCTGTCAATATTTAAAGTGCCTATGCATCAGTACAGCAAGCTGGTGAGGTGTCAGAGGATCTGATATTGGAATGGAGAACTCAGAGGTTCTGGGAAGTGATTCTTGTGTAGCAATTCTTTGAACTGTCACAGCATTTAACTCACTCATAGATGGTGATTAGAACATGACTCAGGGCTGCTAAATAGCATTAATGATATTCATCAAACCACTAATAGCTCTTAGCAGCAATGTAACAGGATATAATCCTGCCTCAGGTTTTGTTTGACATTCCTCATTAAAGTAAATGATGTTGCAGTTGATAATATAATGTGATAACTGGCCTCTTTCTCTTCATCTGTCAGTAACATTATTATACTAGGTAATTTTCACTGAATATTCTTCAGTGTATATGTTTAGAAGTATGATATCTCAACATTAAGATCAATGGCATAAATTTATATTTAGTCTTTCAAAGAAGATAGGTTGGTTAAAGTACAACAGATTTTGGGGTCAGGTAGTAGTACACAGAGTACGAATTTCCGTGGCTAAGATAATATATATCAGTGTTGAAATACAAAAAGTAGATTCAGATTCATCAGAATCATGTTTAATATCACTGGCATATGTTGTGAAACTTGTTTTGCGGCAGCAGTACAATGCAATACATAATAAATCTATAAATTACAAAAAAATGTATGTATTAAAAGAGGAAAATTAAATTAAGTAAGCAGTGTCAAAAGAGATGTAAAAAAATACTTAGGTAGTGCTCATAGGTTCATTATCCATTCAGAAATCTGATGGTGGGGGAGAAAAAGCTGTTTCTGAAATACTCCTGTTCCTTCTCCTTGACGGTAGCAATGAGAAGAGGGCACGTCCTGGGTGATGGGAGTCCTTAATGATGGATGCCGCCTTTTTGAGGGATTGCCTTTTGAAGGTGTCCTGGATGCTGATGAGGCTAGTGCCCATGATGGAACTGACTGAGTTTACAACTTTTTGCAGCTTTTTTGATCCTGACCAGTGGCCCCTCCCTCCATACCCGATTGCAATGCAACCAGTTGGAATGTGGTACATCAGCAGAAATTTGCAAGTGTATTTATCACATGTACATTGAAGCACAGAGTGGAATGCGTCCTTTGCACTAACAATGTTAGCAACCAGGAAAACATAAGGATGTGCTGGGTGCAGCCGGCAAATGTCGCCACTCATTCTGGCACCAACATAGCATGCCCTCAATGTTTGGCAGAACAACACAGGACAGATCGTTTTCTTTTGTGCATTGGTTGTTTGTCAGTCTTTGTTTATGTGCGGTTTTTCATTGATTCACTAATTTTATCGTTTTCTCTAAATGCCTGCAAGAAAATGAATCTCAATGTTGTATATGGTGACATATGCAGTACATACTTTGTTAATAAATCTGTTTTGTGCTTTGAAATTTCAACAAATTATGGTCAGACAGCACCATCGGTCAAGGCGGACAGAGGAAAATAAAAGCAATAGCCTCAAAGCCTCCTTGGAAAAAAGTACAGCAATCCTATTGAGCTTTGGGAATCCTTGGCTCATGACTGCTCAAGGTGGAAAAGGAGCACTTGGGACAATATTGAAAATGTCAAGTCATGCGTTAGGACCGTGAAATATTGTGTCACTCCAAAAGCAATATACCTATTCATCCAATCAGGCACATGTTCTGCCTATCTGTGGAAGAGCTTATGGATCCAACATTGGTATCATTAGCAGCCTCAGATGCATCGAGCTAGATGAAGTTGAACAAGAAATGGTAATTTAATATGTTAAGCTGACATTGGTTTATTATGGTCACATGTCACATAATGCTACCACAAGAAGGCAACATCCATCACCAAAGCTCCCTACCATCTGGGCCATGCATTTTTCATGGATGCCAACAGGCAGGAGGTACAGAAGTCCTATATCACCATGTTCAAGAACAGCTATTTTAACCACTTTACACAACCCTAATCACTTGCATTTAGACCACTTTGATCACTTTGGACTAAAATGGACATTTTCTATAAATATGTCTTTTCCTTGCGAGTTCTGCTGATGCCTCTGTGATGCTGCTGCATTTAAATTTTCCTTTGCTCCTGTGCAGACATGTACTTGTGCATCTGATAATAAACTCCAGACAGATAATTCCATATAGAAGAATATTTAAGTAGTAAAAAGGAAAACTGAGTGCAGTTATCTTTACAGAGAAAGTGCAGTGCACTGAATGTCCACGGTGATGTGAATTGTGAAATCAAGAACCTGTTTTTTAGTGTTTCAGAGATCCATCCTAAAGTTTGATTACAGGGAGTGGCTTTATTGAAAGATACCTGAACTTTTCAGGTGAAATTAACAGATAATGTACTGTTGTATTCCTTAGAAATTGGGATGTTAATGGGAACTGATGGTATAGGTGAAGAGAAAGCATTCGAATGTTTGGAGGTGGGGGGAGGAGACCAGAATTAAAGACCATTATTGAAAACATTAGTGCTAAGTTATTTCACTGGTGAAGTTAAAAGCACTTGACATTCGGAATTCTATTTATAAAGGGAATTTTGTACTGGATCAGTTATTTCTTTAAAGTGATGATTAGGTTGAAAGGAGACCATTTCATATAGATCTATAAATTGTCACCTTTAATCTTGACTTCCATTGATGAAAGGTAACAAGGGAAATGGAGAAACAGGAGGTATTCTACATTGGGGAGAATAGTTTTGAAGTCCTACAAAGATTAATCTTGCATCTATGTCCCTGTGTATGCAGATTTCAGCCATTTTAATCATGTGGAGCTGAGTAATCTCAGGTGGAATACACAAAGGAAGTAAGGAGGGAAAGGGATGACGAAATTTCAATTCATTCTGGGGCAGATAAATTGAAAAGCTAAATCGTGTGAAGCAGCTCCAGCAAAAGCATCAAGCTGACAGTCCCAAAATAATGTACTGGAATGTCAATCTATTTTTTCTCTACTGCTCTACTCACTTTACACCTATGACTGTGTGGCCAAGCGCAGCTCCAATGCCATATTCAAGTTTGCTGATGACATCACTGCCGTAGGCTGAAGCAAAGGTGGTGATGAATCAGCATATAGGAGGGAGATTGAAAACCTGGCTGAGTGGTGCTACAACAATAACTCAATGTTAGCAAGATCAAGGAGCTGATTATTGATTTTGCAAGGAGGAAACAAAAGGTCCATGAGCCATTGGAGGATCAGAGGAGGAGAGTATCAACGGCTTTAAATTCCTCAGTGTTATTATTTTGGACAACCTATCCTGGGCCCTGCACGTAGAAAGTACGGCAGTGCCTATACTTCCTTAGGAGTTTAGGAAGATTTGGTATAACATCTAAAACTTTGGTGAACTTCTATACTTGTGTGATGAGAGTATATTAACCAGCTGCATCACAGCTAGGTATGGAAACACCAATGCCCCTGAATAGAAAATCCTGCAGAAAGTCACGGATATGGCCCTGCCCATCACAGGTAATGTCCTCCAATGAGCACATCTACAAGTGGGGTTGTTGTAAGAAAGCAGCATTTATCACCAGGGACTCCAACCACCCAGGTCATGCACTCTTCTCACTGCTGCCATGGAAAAAGTTACAGGAACCTCGGGACTCACACCACCAGGTTCAGCAACGGTTTATTCCCCTCAGCCATCAGGCTCTGGAACCAAAGAGGATAATTTCACTCAGCTTCACTTGCCCCAGCACTGAAATGTTCAAACCATCTATGGGCTCACTTTCAAGGACTCTTCATCTCATGTTCTCACTATTTATTGCATATATATTTATATTTATTTCTTTTTGTATTTACAGTTTGTTGTCCTTTGCACACTAGTTGAATGCCTAAGTTGGAGCAATCTTTCATTGATTCCATTACGATTATTATTCTGTTATGGATTTATTGAGTATGCCCGCAAGAAAACGAATCTGTGTTGTACATGGTGACATATATGCACTTTGATAGACAATTTACTTTGAACTTTTAAGTTTGTGAATGGAATCATTAACCAAATACAATGATGTGATTAGATCCTCGGGTTGGTGATGCTCAGTTTATATAAAGGATCACAGAAGTTTCACTTCAATATTTAGAAATACAAATTGTCACCTTTGACTTTGTATCAGAAACATGCATCAAGCCATGATTCCAATTCTGATCTCATTTATCCTGTGCGATGTTTGGACAGGGAAAAGATTCAAAGCACTGGTAGCCATTTTGAACCTCTTGTTTCTTGAAAAGTTACAACAAGGAACTCATGATGGAGATTATTTGTTTCATAATTCCCTTCATGAGTTTTAAGAATGATGCTTTGAATTTGAAGGCAATGCCATGCTAGACTGATATTAACAGCACATTAGAATGACTGGCAGAAGGAAGTAAATTTGCTTTTTCCTTGGTAGTGAGAGAATAAATGGTTTAGAGCAGAGGAATTTTGTATTGCAGTGTACACTAGGAGTAGAACATGGAGTCCCATTTTTACTTACTTTGACACCTGAAGATATGCCAGGGATCAATTTTTAAAATACTATCTTCTTCTCTCACCTCTTCCTTTCAGCATGGGGCCTGAACCATTTAAAGATCAGAGCCCTATCAGACTTTGATAAATAACTGCAGATGTTGTACAGATCCTGTGCAAAGCTCACAAGTTTGAAAGTAAGGGCTATCAATTCATTCTTTCCCTGTTTTAGCCAGCAGGTATGGCTTAGGACAACGTCGGTGTGTATTGCTTAGCAATCTGGCAGTAAATCAAGCCTCTGCAATAAACCCACGTAGGAAATTACGTGAGTCAAGTGACACTGTTGTAATGTGAATAAAGTCACTGGAGACACATTGAAGCTTATGGATACAGAAGTATTCAACAAAATGGGACAGTCATGGAGGAAGAGGCCTGTTTGACCCAATATTAAATGACATTTTATATGCTAAAGATCAAAGATAACAGCAGGAGAATTCTATAGTTACAAATTATCTACAATGCTTCTTTTGCATTACATATAATCTTCACACCTCCTTCCTTGCAGCCGCACTTGAGACACCCAAAATAAATGTTAGTCAGCAACGTATGGTTTTCAGTCAACAGGTCTCCACAGCTCCAGGAAACTATTTTTCAGGGCTTCATTTAAAATTTAACCTACAATCCATGTTCAGATCTGAAGATTGGTTGCTGAAGTTAATATTTGCTATATATCTGAACTCCAGAACACACCATAATAATACCACTAGAACTAAGCAAAATCTTCATCTTTACTGTATTCAATAACTGTTTTCAGCCTGTCTGTCACAGAGAATACCAAAGGTTTAGTTCACAAAGCAAAGAGTAATTTCTTAACAAATTTGCAGTAACAGTAAAGAACTGTAGATGGACAATCTGTGATTCATAAACTCTACCTTACATCTGTTTCTCCACAAAGGAAACATCCATTCCACATCTATTCGGAATCTTATATATTTCAATAAGGTTATACTCAATTTTCTAAACAATGATAGGTTTATTCTGCTCAACCCTTCCTTGTCTCAGTAAACAGCTTAATGAACCTTCTCTAAACCACCTCCACTTTAGAGACCATAAGACATAGGAACAGAACTAGGTCATCTGGCCCAGTGAGTCTGCTCCACCATCATGGCTGATTCTTTCCTCTATCTTCTCCTCAACCCCAGTTCATAGCTTTCTCCCCATAACCTTTGATGCCATGTTCAATCAAGAACCTATCAATCTATGCCCTAAATACACCCAATGACCTGGCCTCCACAACTGCATATGGCAACAAATCCCACAAATTCACTACCCTTTGGCTAAAGAAATGTCTCTGCATCTCTGTTTTGAAGGGCACCCCTCTATCCTGAGGCTGTGCCCTCTTGTCCTAGACCCTCTCACCATGGGAAATATCCTTTCCATATCTACTCTGTCTAGGCCTTTCAACGTTTGAAATATTTCAATGAGATCCCCCTTCATCCTTCTCAATTCCAACGAGTACAGACAGTCAAACATTCCTCGTATGATAACCTTTTCATTCCTGGAATCATCCTTATGAACCTACTCTGGATCCTCTCCAATGCCAGCACGTCTTTTTTAAGATGAGGGCCCAAAACTGTTCACAATACTCAAGATGAGGCCTCTTTTAAGTATACCTCCTTGAATAAAGAAACAAAAAAAAAACTTCTACACAGTATTCCAGGGTCCATTTCACAATTACCCTTAGAGTTGTACAGGACAACTTGCAATAAAAGACATTTAATTTGCCATATTCTTACAAGTATACCAAGGACATTCAGATTTCTTCATCGAGCAGCACAGTGTAGTTTCTCTATTCAAACAATATATGGCTTTTCTATACTTGCTACTTCAATAGATAATTACATGGTACTCCATCAGCTAAATAAATATCACTGAATTGATCATTGCGTATGCTTCTGCAGACTTAATGTCCTTCTTGCAACTTCCTTTTCTACCTTTCTTTGTATCACCAGCATTTTTCTTTCATGTCATATTGATTATGAACTTTTGAGGGTCCGGCTTTGATTCTTCCAGTCCCAATGGCTACCTGCCTGAAAATCATCTATCTGTATTCAATTGGTTTACTATTAGTTAGCTAGTCCTCTATACATGGTACCTTATTATTCCTATTTCATCTCTTGAGTAATGCAGTGCAGTATCCTTTTACAAGCACTTCATCAAATAGGTTTTGGAAATCTGGTCACCCTACATTTATTAGTTTCCCATAATCCACAGTGCTTGTTCCCTGTCTCAAAGACCAGTACATTTTCAGAACTAAATGACTACCACCTGATGGCACTGATACCAATTATCATGAAGTAATTTGAAAGGCCGGTAATGACAAACAGCAAAAACTCCATTCCTGCCACACTGGACAGTCACCAATATGCTTAGCAACAGAACCATTTGACAGCAGATGCCACAACATCTGTCATGCACCTGGCCCGCACACACCTAGAAAGTAATGGCATTTACGTCAGAACCCAAACACGAGGAAATCTGCAGATGCTTGAAATTCAAGCAACACCCACAAAAAATGCTGGTGAATGCAGCAGGCCAGGCAGCATCTATGGGCAGAGGTACAGTCAACATTTCGAGCCGAGACCCTTCGTCAGGACTAACTGAAAGAAGAGATAGTAAGAGATTTGAAAGTGAGAGGGGGAGGGGAAGATCTGAAATGATAGGAGAAGACAAGAGGGGGAGGGATGGAGCCAAGAGCTGGAAAGTTGATTGGCAAAAGGGATACGAGGCTGGAGAAGGGAGAGGACCATGGGAAGGGAGGCCTAGGGAGAAGGAAAGGTGGGGGGGGGGGTATTCCAGAGGATGGGCAGGAAGTTATAGTGAGAGGGACAGAGGGAGAAAAAAGAGAGAAAAAAAGGGGAAAGGAAATAAATAAATAAACAAACAAACAAGCAAGCAAGCGATGGGGTACAAAGAGGAGTTGGGGCATTAACAGAAGTTAGAGAAGTCAATGTTCATGCTATCAGGTTGGACGCTACCCAGACGAAATATAAGGTGTTGTTCCTCCAACCTGAGTGTGGCTTCATCTTGACAGTACAGGAAGCCGTAGATAGACATACCAGAATGGGAATGGGGTGTGGAATTAAAATGTGTGGCCACTGGGAGATCCTGCTTTCTCTGGCACACAGAGCATAGGTGTTCAGCAAAACGGTCTCCCAGCCTGCGTCGGGTCTTGCCAATATATAGAAGGCCGCACCGGGAGCACTGGAAGCAGTATATCACCCCAGCCGACTCACAGGTGAAGTGTCACCTCACCTGGAAGGACTGTCTGGGGCCCTGAATGGCGGTGAGGGAGGAAGTGTAAGGGCATGTGTAACACTTGTTCCGCTTACTAGGATAAGTGCCGGGAGGGAGATCGGTGGGAAGGGATGGGGGGGGATGAATGGACAAGGGAGTTGCGTAGGGAGCCATCCCTGCGGAAAGCAGAAAGGCGGTGGGGGGAGGGAAAAATGTGCTTGGTGGTGGGATCCCGCTGGAGGTGGCGGAAGTAATGGAGAATTATATGTTGGACCCAGAGGCTGGTGGGATGGTAGGTGAGGACAAAGGGAACCCTATTCCTAGTGGGATAGCGGAGGATGGGGTGAGAGCAGATGTGCGTGAAATGGGGGAGATGCGTTTAAGAGCAGAGTTGATGGTGGAGGAAAGGAAGCCCCTTTCTTTAAAAAAGGTCATCTCCTTCGTCCTAGAATGAAAAGCCTCATCCTGAGAGCGGATACGGCGGAGACGGAGGAATTGCAAGAAGGGGATGGCATTTTTGCAAGAGACACGATGGGAAGAAGAATAGATCAGGTAGCTGTGAGAGTCCATGGGCTTATAGTAGACAACAATAGATAAACTGTCTCCAGGGATAGAGACAGAAAGATCAAGGTAGGAAAGGGAGGTGTCGGAAATGGACCAGGTAAACTTGAGGGCAGAGTGAAAGTTGGAGGCAAAGTTAATGAAGTCAATGAGCTCAGCGTGTGTGCAGGAAGCAGCGCCAATGCAGTCGTCGATGTAGCGCAGGAAAAGTGGGGGACAGATACCAGTATAGGCTTGGAACATGGATTGGTCCACAAAGCCAACAAAAAGGCAGGCATAGCTGGGACCCATATGGGTGCCCATGGTTACACCTTTAGTTTGGAGGAAGTGGGAGGAGGCAAAGGAGAAATTACTAAGAGTAAGGACTAATTCCACTAGACGGAGGAGAGTGGTGGTAGAGGGGAACTGGTTAGGTCCGGAATCCAAAAAGAAGCGGAGAGCTTTGAGACCTTCCCGGTGGGGGATGGAGGTATATAGGGACTGGACATCCATGGTGAAAATAAAGCAGTGGGGGCCAGGGAACTTAAAATCATTGAAAAAATTCAGAGGGTGTGAAGTGTCACAAACATAGGTGGAACGGGATTGAACAAGGAGGGATAAAACAGTGTTGAGGTATGCAGAAATGAGTTCGATGGGGCAGGAGCAAGCTGAGACAATGGGTCTACCTGGGCAGGCAGGTTTGTGGATCTTTGGTAGGAGGTAGAAACGGGAAGTGAGGGGTGTGGGAACTATAATGTTGGTAGCAGTGGATGGGAGATCCCCTGAGCTGATGAATTTGGTGATGGTGTGGAAGACAATTGCCTGGTGCTCCTTAGTCGGGTCATGATCGAGGGGTAAATAAGAGGAGGTATCTGTGAGTTGTCGCTGTGCCTCGGCAAGGTAGAGGTCAGTATGCCAGACTACTACAGCACCCCACTTATCGGCAGTTTTTATAGTAAGGTTAGGATTAGTGTGGAGGGAGTGGAGAGCAGAGCGTTTGGAATAGGAACAAGGTGCGGTGAAGTCGAGACGGTTGATGTCCCGTCGGCAGTTAGCAACAAAGAGATCCAGAGCAGGCAGAAGACCAGAGCGGGGTGTCCAGGAAGAGGAGGAGGGTTGAAGACGGGAGAAGGGGTCATCGGTGGGGGTGGAAGAGTCCTTGCTGAAGAAGTAGGCTCGAAGACGGAGCCAGCGGAAGAAGAGTTCAGCGTCATGGCGAACACGGAACTCGCTGAGGTGTGGGCGAATAGGGACAAGGTGAGGACCTTACTGAGGACAGAATGTTCTGCTTCAGACAGTTGAAGGTCGGAGGGGATGGTAAAGACCCGGCACGGATGACAGCTGGGATCAGAGGGGGGAGGGGTAGGGGGAGGGAGGCTGGCGGTGTCAGTGGAGAGGGGAGAGTTGGAGTGAGAGGAAGATGGAGCCTCTGAGGGTCCAAGAGTTGACGGTGGGATCTGAGGGAGTCGGGGTTTCAGAGTGGTGGTGGGGGAAGTGGAGACTTGAGTCTCAATAGCAGCACATGAAGACCCGGCCTGGAGTTCAAGGCTGGAGTCGCAGTTGAAGGTGTCCATGGTCGTTGGAGCCCGCATTGATTGTGCTGGAGTCCGGGTTTTGAATATGCCCTGGGTTGCTGGATCCGCCGAGTTCAATGGTGGGAGCTGCAATCCGAAGTTCATGCCTGCTAGTGTCGGGGCCAGCAGGCTCTGATGTCAGAATACTGATTCTGGTTTTCAGTTTGGCATTCAACACTATTGTCCCGCAGAATATGGCAAGCAAACTCTTACTCCTCGGCTTAAGTACACCACTATGCAACTGAGTTTTGGACTTCCTAACTAACAGGGTACAGGTAGTCGGGATGCACAATCATTCCTCCCTCTCCATCATCCTCAACATGGGTGCTTCCCAGGGTTGTGTGATAGCCTGATTCTGTACACTCTGCTCAGACCTGACTGAATGGCCAAACGCCCGAGCGATCACATTGTCAAGTTCACTGAATACTTGACAGTGGTGGGGCTTAGCACCAACAATGATGAGACAGTCTCTAGAGAGGAACTGGAAGAGCTCGAGGCCAGGAAAATAACTTTCTTCTCGATGTCAGCGAGACAAAGGAGATGGTTATTGACTTCAAGAGAACTCACACCACTTACAACCCTCTTTACAGCGGTGGCTCAGCAGTGGAAACTGCAAGCAGCTTCAAACTCCTGGGAGTGCACATCTCACAACCTCTCATACTCCCAGCACACATTCTATACCAAGCTCGTGAATGCCTCTACTTTCTGAGGATGCTGAGGAGAACCAGACTATGCTTATCGATACTAATGACTTTCTACAGATGTGCAGTAGAAAGTATCCTAACTTGCATCCCTGCAATAGTACGGAAACTGCACTGCAGCATACGGGAAATCCGAACTACCCTATTCTGCCAGCAATATCATGAAGGGTCCCACTGACTCTTCTTGAGGAGTGTTTGTCCTATTCCCGTCAGAGAAGAGGCTATGTAGCATCCATGCCTGGATCAACAGCCACAAGATCAGTTACATTCCTCAAGCAGTAAGGCTGATCAATATCCAGCCCATTATCCAGCCACTGCTACTTTATCATTTCCCGTCAGTCACCTTGAGTATAGACACTCATGTACCTAGCATCACTTTATGTGCATATAATCAATCTATGCATATAAGCACTCTCATGTTTTTATATTTATTGTGTTCCTTATTTTGGTGTGTTTTTAATATGCTGCAGCGGATCCGAAGTAACAAGTATTTTGTTCTCCTTTGCATTCGTACTGGACATGACTTTAGCAATCTTGAATCGTGAATCTTGGATCTTGTTACATCCTGAAAGAGCTCTAATAAATTTTGCAAACACAGATTTTCTTTCATAAAGCCATGTTGACTCTGCTTTATTACATTATTATTTTCCAAATGTCCTCCTGAATAATAGATTCCACCATGTTTATAATGATAGATGTAAGGCTTTCTGGTTTAAAGTTTTCCTTTTTGACTGGCTTCTTGAATAACTGTACAACTTCCATCCGCCTTTATATAGGATGGACAAATAAAATCGGCAAAGGGAGCATCAATAATGGATTTATAGAGTGTGCCCAAGAGGGTTACCTGGATCAACACATTATGGAATCGACAAAGGAACATGTTATTGTATTTTATGGTTCTGTATAATGAGAAAAGAAAATAATATATTGAAGGAACCTCAGTTGACAAATGATCACAGCACGAAAAATATTATGTTCCATTTAAGAGTGAGAAGCACAAGTCTAAAAGTAGACTACATGGTCGGCACAACATTGTGGGCTGAAGGGCCTGTAATGTGCTGTAGATTTCTATGATGCGATAATTCTGTAACTATTTTTTTGAACTTAAATAACAACAGTTAAAATATACATTTGCAAAATTAGCTAACATAGGAAATAGATTATGAAGTGAAATGGTAGATAAGTGCTGGATAAGATGTCGGGGATATCATAGAGTAAATTTACCTATGATCACTGCAGAGTCTTTCTCATGAGCCCCCCCTAATTTTTAAAAATTTAACATTATTATTATTACTGCCTGTTATGCTGCTGGTACCTAGGACAGCAATGTAGGTCCTCCGTATCTGGTCTTGTTCAGGGCTTCCTTCATCGTGTCAGTAGCCTTTTTTTAGTTTTCATTTCTGTCAGCCATGCAAGTCCCAGTTGGAGTCTCAGGAATACTGTTGCACTCAGGTGTAGAAGGATTCTTCCTTGCTGTTTCCAGCACAGTTTTGTTTTTAACAGTCAGGGTTGTTAGCCCAGAGCTAAACCCTCAAATCTGGAGGGCGAGTGGACCATTTAGTCGGGCCTCTACCCTTTGACCTGTTTGGCATGGGTGACCCTATCAAGAGCTACAGCATAAAACCCTAACTCCAACCAACATGGCTCTCCAGGTCAAGTCTCCAAACCAAGGTTGAGGTCCTATTGGAAGTTTATTTTATTTTTTTTATATATGTTCTCGTAATATTAATGGGGCTATATATAGTGACTTATTTCCCTTGTATTTTTTCCTCTTATTTCAGTCCAAATTGACTCTATATCTAGATTTTCTGAGCGAAGGTCATTTCTCACTTTTGCACATAGTGTCACTTTCTGGTTAACAGAGCTGCCATGCTTCTGCTTTCTTTCTGCCTAATAGTCTAAAATGTCAAGCCACCAATACTAATGATAAGACAGCACCCATAGAGGAAGAAACAGAATTAATGCTTAAAATTACATTTCTTTCTGCTCCATTAACTGAACTTCCTCAGATTTCCAAGCCTCCAGAGAGATAACATGGTCAATATTTCCATATTGCCTAACTACTGGTCATCTAAGGAATATGTTAAAAATGCAAACATTAGGAAATCTGCAGATGCTGGAAATTCAAGCAACACACACACAAAATGCTGGTGAACGCAGTAGGCCAGGCAGCATCTATAGGAAGAGGTACAGTAGACGTTTTGGGCTGGGACCCTTTGTCAGGACTAACTGAAAGAAGAGATAGTAAGAGATTTGAAAGTGGGAGGGGGAGATCCGAAATGATAGGAGAAGACAGGAGGGGAGGGGTGGATCTAAGAGCTGGAGAAGGGAAAGGATCATGGGACGGGAAGTCTGGGGAGAAAGAGAAGTGGGGAGGGGAGCCCGGAGTGTGGAGAGCAGGCAAGGAGTTATAGTGAGAGGGACAGAGGGAGGAAAAAGAGAGAGAGGAAAAAAAGGGGGAAAATAAAAAATATATTAAATAAATAAGGGTTGGGGTGTGAAGAGGAGGAGGGACATTAATGGAAGTTAGAGAAGTCAATATTCAAGCCATAAGGTTGGAGGCTACCCAGACGGAATATAAGGTGTTGTTCCTCCAACCTGAGTGTGGCTTCATCTTGACAGTAGAGGAGGCCGTGGATAGACATATCAGAATGGGAATGGGATGTGGAATTAAAATGTGTGGCAACTGGAAGATCCTGCTTTCTCTGGCGCACAGAGCGTAGGTGTTCAGCGAAAGGGTCTCCCAGTCTGCGTTGGGTCTCGCCAATACATAGAAGACTGTACTGGGAGCACCGGACGCAGTATATCACCCCAGCCAACTCACAGGTGAAGTGTTGCCTCACCTGGAAGGGCTGTCTAGGGCGCTGAATAGTAGTGAGGGAGGAAGTGTAAGGGCATGTGTAGCACTTGTTCCGCTTACAAGGATAAGTGCCAGGAGGGAGATCGGTGGGAAGGGATGGGGGAGAACGAATGGACAAGGGAGTCGTGTAGGGAGCGATTCCTGTGGAAAGCAGAAAGAGGGGAAAAGATGTGCTTAGTGGTGGGATCCGGTTGGAGGTGGCGGAAGTTACGGAGAATTATATATTGGACCTGGAGGCTGGTGGGGTGGTAGGTGAGGACCAGGGGAACCCTATTCCTAGTGGGGTGGTGGGAGGATGGGGTGAAAGCAGATGTGCGTGAAATGGAGGAGATGCATTTGAGAGCAGAGTTGATGGTGGAGGAAAGGAAGCCTCTTTCTTTAAAAAAGGAAGACATCTTCTTCGCAAACAACAGGAATTCTGCAGATGCTGGAAATTCAAGCAACACACATCAAAGTTGCTGGTGAACGCAGCAGGCCAGGCAGCATCTGTAGGAAGAGGTGCAGTCGACGCTTCAGGCCGAGACCCTTCGTCAGGACTAACTGAAGGAAGAGTGAGTAAGGGATTTGAAAACCTTTCAAATCCCTTACTCACTCTTCCTTCAGTTAGTTCTGACGAAGGGTCTCGGCCTGAAACGTCGACTGCACCTCTTCCTACAGATGCCTGGCCTGCTGCGTTCACCAGCAACCTTGATGTGTGTTGTTAGACATCTTCTTCGTCCTGGAATGCAAAGCCTCATCCTGAGAGCAGATGCGGCAGAGACGGAGGAATTGCGAGAAGGAGATGGCATTTTTCCAAGAGACAGGGTGGGAAGAGGAATAGTCCAGGTAGCTGTGAGAGTCCGTAGGCTTATAGTAGACATCAGTAGATAAGCTGTCTCCAGCTCTTTGCTTGGTCTCCACCCTCCAGGCTCCCCTCCCCTCTTTCTCCCAAGGCTTCCCGTCCCATGATTCTCTCCCTTCTCCATCCTGGTATCCCTTTTGCCATTCAACTTCCCAGCTCTTAGGTCCACCCCTTCCCTCCTGTCTTCTCCTATCATTTCAGATCTCACCCTCCCCCTCCCACTTTCAAATCTCTTACTATCTCTTCTTTCAGTTAGTCCTGACGAAGGGTCCCGGCCCGAAATGTTGACTGTACCTCTTCCTATAGTTGCTGCCTGGCCTGCTGCATTCACCAGCAATTTTTTGTGTGTGTTGTAAGGAATATGTTATTTTATTTTATGATTATGTATAGTCAGAAAAGGCATGATCTTTCTTTGACCCAAAGTTTCATTGTGATGTGAGGAAATCCTCCATGCAGATCATATCCCTACTCCTCATTGCAATCATATCAGGATTTAACATCCTTGAAATAAAATCCCTTGACAATTCATGGATTCAAATTTAAATCGTGAGAATATGAAAAATGAGGGTAAATGCTAGGCACTTTGTGGAAGGGGACAATGCGAGGAATTTTAACCTTTCAGAATCAGAATTTGTTGTTACGTGGCCCCAGCAGTACATTGCAATACATAATATTAAAACTGTAAATTACAATTATAATTAAATAGGCAGTGCAAAAACTAGTGAAATAATGTTTATGGGTTCAATGTCTATTCAGGAATCCGATGGCAGAGGGGAAGAAGCGCTTCCTGAGTCATTGGGTGCATGCCTTTATGCTCCTGTACCTCCTCTCCTCTCTGATAGTAGCAATGAAAAGAGGGCATGTCCTTGGTGATGGGGGGGTCTTTAATGATGGATGCCACCTTTTAGAGGCATCACTCCTTGAAGATCAAAGATTCAAAGGTCAAATTTAATGTCAAAGAAATGTATACAATATATCCTGAAATGCTTTTTCTTCACAAACATCCACAAAAACAAAGAAGTCCCTCAGGGAATGAACGACAGTTAAACATGAGAACCCCAAAGTCCCCTCCCCCAGCTCCCCCCTCCTGCGTGTAAGCGGCAGCAAGCAACGATTCCCCTCCCCACCAGCAAAAAAAGTGCATTGATACTGTCACCAAGCCCAAGTGTGTGCTAAGCAATAGCAAAGACACAGACCAAAGTTACCCCAAAGGCTTCACATTTCATCTGAAATTTGACAATCCACAGGTTCTCTCTCTCTCTCCCTGGCCAGAGGGAGGGAGGTGTCCCCCATTTTCACAGTGAGCGGGAGACATAACAACAACCCGCTGGTTTACAATATTAAAAGTCCATTTCGTCACTTTTCTCAAGCTCTGTGCCCAAAGATCGAAAAGACCTTGGGTTTTCCGGCCCACAACGAAAGATTTTCTGGCCTCCCCGATGAGACACAAGTCTCCTGCCATGACACTGACCCTCGATCTGCCCGTCTCCAGGGCCCTGAGATCTTAGGCTTCCAAACACAATTGAGGTTCTCAGACCAAACCCCTTGGTACGTTGAATAACGGCCAGTCGTGGAACTCCAACAACGGGTCCCATTCCCACAAAGAACCAAAGCCTGCATATAACTCTAGGTCAGGATCTTCAAAAGAATCCTGAAAGGGAAAAATAAAGATATTAAAGGTAGAATTAGAGCTGTTTCTGAAGATGCAGGCAAAGGAATCGCCTTTAGGTGCCATCATCCCTCCTAAACTCCATTATGGCTAGTGTCCATAATGGAGCTGACTGAGTTTACAAATCTCTGCAGCTTACTTCGATCCTGTGCCATGCCCCTTCCCCGTATCAGATAGTGATGCAGCCAGTTAGAATGCTCTCCACAGTCATCTGTAGAAATTTGTGAGTGTGTTTGGTGACATACCAAATCTCCTCAAACTCCTAATGAGATCTAGCCCCTGTCATGCCTTCTTTGTAACTGCATCGATATGTTGGGCCCAGGATAGATCCTCAGAGATGGTGAAATTGCATACCCTTTCCACTTCTGATCCCTTGTGATAGCCATACGATGAGTTTTTTTGTTTTTGCAATGCTATCCAACTTCGAATTGTTACACTTAGAAATTACCTACTGGATGATAAATTGAACTTCTGCACCTCATTCTTCCCTGGTGATAATATGCTTTAGTGTGGTGCCTTAGCTAATGGCCATTCTTTCAAAGTTAGATTGTACATGTGTCAGCAACCTACTCATTCATGACATCTGATATTGTTCAAATCTTACTTCCCCCCCCCCCACAAAAATATGCATCTGTGCATCCCCTCACAGAGGGAGCATCTTTTCCCCTTTGCAAATTGAAACATGGAAATGCACAGACTGGTTGTTTCTGAGAATCATGACTGTTCTATTCTGGGAAAAGAAATAGGATAATCTTGCCAAAAGTGCACTGCACAGTGCAGCAAATGTTATCTTCACTATAGAAAAACATATTTACAATTCACTGAATGGTTGTAGTATGGTATACTGTATGTTTGTTTTGTTAATGAGTTCCAAACCCATGGATGCCAGTGAATGAAAAGCATCTTTCTGTTCCAACATGAGTGTGAACCAATCAGCAGCCCAAGGAATGATCTGTAAATATGATGATGTAGCCTCTGCACTCAGATGTAGCCTCTGCACTTGGATAGACAGGGGCTTATTAGGGAGAGTCAACATGGCTTTGTGCGTGGATGAAGGGAAGGCAGTGGATATTGTCTACATGGACTTCAGTAAGGCCTTTGACAAGGTCCCGCATGGGAGGTTAGCTAGGAAAATTCAGTCGCTAGGTATACATGGAGAGGTGGTAAATTGGATTAGACATTGGCTCGATGGAAGAAGCCAGAGAGTGGTGGTAGAGAATTGCTTCTCTGAGTGGAGGCCTGTGACTAGTGGTGTGCCACAGGGATCAGTGCTGGGTCCATTGTTATTTGTCATCTATATCAATGATCTGGATGATAACGTGGTAAATTGGATCAGCAAGTTTGCTGATGCTACAAAGATTGGAGGTGTAGTAGACAGTGAGGAAGGTTTTCAGAGCCTGCAGAGGGACTTGGACCAGCTGGAGAAATGGGCTAAAAAATGGCAGATGGAGTTTAATACTGACAACTGTGAGGTATTGCACATTGGAAGGACAAACCAACGTAGAACATACAGGGTTAATGGTAAGGCACTGAGGAGTGCAGTGGAACAGAAGGATCTGGGAATACAGATACAAAATTCCCTAAAAGTGTCGTCACAGGTAGATAGGGTCGTAAAGAGAGCTTTTGGTACATTGGCCTTTATTAATCAAAGTATTGAGTATAAGAGCTGGAATGTTATGATGAGGTTGTATAAGGCATTGGTGAGGCCGAATCTGAAGTATTGTGTTCAGTTTTGGTCACCAAATTACAGGAAGAATATAAATAAGGTTGAAAGAGTGCAGATAAGGTTTACAAGGATGTTGTCGGGACTTGAGAAACTCAGTTACAGAGAAAGGTTGAATAGGTTAGGACTTTATTCCCTGGAGCGTAGAAGAATGAGGAGAGATTTGATAGAGGTGTATAAAATTGTGATGGGTATAGATAGGGTGAATGCAAGCAGGCTTTTTCCACTGAGGCAAGGGGAGAAAAAAACCAGAGGACATGGGTTAAGGGTGAGGGGGGAAAAGTTTAAAGGGAACATTAGGGGGGGCTTCTTCACACAGAGAGTGGTGGGAGTATGGAATGAGCTGCCAGACGAGGTGGTAAATGCGGGTTCTTTTTTAACATTTAAGAATAAATTGGACAGATACATGGATGGGAGGTGTATGGAGGGATATGGTCCGTGTGCAGGTCAGTGGGACTAGGCAGAAAATGGTTCGGCACAGCCAAGAAGGGCCAAAGGGCCTGTTTCTGTGCTGTAGTTTCTATGGTTCTATGGTTCTCAGCATTTGTAGACACTTGGAGACTATTCTCTCAACAAGGGCACAAGAATTGCCATTGAAATCCTGTTTTTTTTTCCTTTTCTAAATCTTATTGTTGTTTCCTTCATAAGTATCAGAATCAGGTTTATTATTCCTGATGTATATCATGAAATTTGTTGTTTTGTGGCAGCAGTACAGTGCAAGACATAAAAAAATTACTCTGAGTTATAATATAAAGAGGAAAAGCGAGGTTCATGGACCATTCAGAAATCTGACGGTAGAGGGGAAGAAGCTGTTCCTAAAACGTGATGGCTTGTTGTAATTCCTGTGGACTGAAACATCCAGACAAGAGTGGGTGGAAGATGTAGATCACAGATCCCACACACTGACTAGGCCATCTTGATTGTGTGAGTCTAAAACTAGTGAGTAATGGGTTTGGCTGTGTATTTAATATTTCAATAATATTTCAGTAGTTTTGTATCTATATTGGTTGATTCTTGTTTGTTTAAATAATTCATTATTGGCTATATGTATAAATGCATGAATTGCATGCTAATCTGTGGTAAGTGTGCGTGTCTCATTTAAAGTAAACTTGGTCTGCATTTTTGGACTCCTGACTCTTCCTTTGAGTTAGCTTAATGTTTTGAAGTTACCAAAACATAACAGGTTCCTAAGTGGTCCCCACATTCTCAAGAATTTCATGTAATGTTTAAGAAGAACTATAGTGAGGGAAAAATAATATTTGCTTCAAATCATTCCTTGCTGATGTGAACATCCAGATTTCAAAAGCAACAATAAACTTACCACTGTCTATATTGCAGCAGTGAGAATGACTGAACAGATATTTATCAGGAGCATATCTAGCAATATTTATCTTAACTGTTCCAATGAGAAATAATATCAGTTAGCAATTATCCCTATGTCTGCTTTTCTAGGAACTACTGTGATGCGAATGACAGCTCATGATGCAGATGACCCCAATACGAACAATGCAGTTCTGCGCTACAGTATCATAAAACAGGCACCAGAGACACCATCTCCAAACATGTTCTACATCGATCCCGAGAAAGGAGACATTGTCACAGTTGTGCCTCCATCAATGTTAGACCGAGAGGTGAGTGCCTGCTCTGACTTTGGTTAATGTGTTTATTTGCCTTGTGTTCACGTATGTGATATGTGGTACTGTGTGGCTCAAAGATCAGCACTTCTTTGACCATCCTTAAGTAGCTTTGTGTGATATACAAACCTTTAATAATAGAAGCAGCTGAAATATTAAGTCTAATTTCCAGGGAAAGCTACTTACATTAATTAGACTTTTTTCCAAACTACAGTGTTATAAAATAAAGAATTGAGTAATGTTCAAAAAAAGGTTAATTGCAACATTAATTCAGTATTATAATTACATGAGAGAAGTCCCCATTTGTTTTGGCCTGCAACTGTGATTTTTTTAATCCTATCACTGCCCATCATTTGTCAGGACGATGCCAAGATACTGACCTTGGCATTCTACTGTCTCCAATGTACACAATTTGCATAGAATGTATCTTACTGTCTAGCACTTTTTTTTCCCTTTGGGCTGTGAGAAGAAATCTTTGCAACATTTCTGTTAAATTTAAGTTTGCTAAATTCTAATCCTATTTACGGTTGTGGATTCCATAGCTCTAAGCCTTTACTTTCAGTTCCATTCTCTTATCTAGACATTGCCTCAGGCTAATCCAGAGGAAAACAACAACCACAGTTTGTATCCTTCACTAAGTGGATGAGTTTATCCTCTCCACCACAGAAGTACCAGAATAGCAGAGAGAAATTTTGATTTAGTCGACAGTTGTTCTTTGAAGGAAATGGAGCCAAGTATGCTGATAAAGTACAATTAAATGGCTAACACAGATTTGGTGATCAAATTAGTTGGCAAGTGTACACAATCGGAGATCAAATTAGATTTTCATGCTTCAAATACTTTCAGCTCTACTTATCATTCAACTTCATTGCCTCTTGGTCCCTCGTATCCCAGATACGAAAATTTCACAGTTTCTGATCAAACCTTTTCAAACCATATCTTCTAACAGCCTCTATTTTCAACAACTTTCTATATCTACCTCTGCAACTTTCTATCAGTACCTATTTTTCCTTTGTGCCTATTTAGCTACCAAGACTCTATGGAGTAGTCCTAATTATCTATTTTAATGATCCTCCTTAATTTTCAGCTGTTTAATACCTGTCACTTTATTATAGTCTTTCTTGGATTGCAATACCACGTCTCTGTGAATAGCTTGCATTGCTTTTGTGTGTTAGGTGTGTTATAACTTGCAAGCAGCTCTTACTATTTAAAACCCCACTTGTCATTTCCTTTTTTAAGAAGCAACTTCTATTAAATCAGATGAATTGTACCTAATGTTCTTTCTGTTGGTTGTAATATCACATAAATTAGCACAGCCCCAGTAGATAGATTGGTTTTAGCTCCTTTGTTAGCAGAGGAGTTATGTCAAAATCCTTTCTATGTTAATGTTTTATATGGCTCTTAAAGGCTGACTTAAGATGATACTCAGCATTATCCTGGTCATATTGTACGCAAAAGCAATTTATGCTTCAGCATTCAAGAGGTAACAAATAAGATTTATTGGAGGAGTTTTGCAGCAAGGTAAATTATGTGTCACATATTCAATATAGCAATTAAGTAATTAGGACATACTAAACATCGTAGTAATCTATACAGTTGTCAAGGTACAACCTATAAATTTTAACTGAAGATATTTGACTTCAATGTACTGAATAACTTCACTCACTGCAACACTGAACTGACTCCATAACTTTCAAAGATTCTACAACTTTTGTTCTCAATACTATTTATTATTTATACTTTCCTCTATTTGCAGTTTGTCTTCTTTTGCACATTGGTTGTTTGTCCAGCTATGCGTGTAGAGTTCTTTGATTCTATTGTGTTTCTTTGTTTCTGCTCCGGATGCCTGCAAGAGTATGAATCTCGGGGTAGTATATGGTGACATATGCATACTTGGATAATAACGTTATATTGAATTTTGAACAAAGAAAATACTTAAAAGGCAGTTCAAGGTTGTCAAATTTGACTGATAGCAGGAACCTATACATGCATTATTTTGAATTGCTGCAATCTCCCATCACTGGGCAATGATTTTCCCACCTTATATCTGCTTTTCTTAATGTAGGATGCAATAATTACCATTCTAACGCTATGTCCTTGTATGATGTTAAAGAAAAATATTAAATGTGTACAATGAATTAAGGATGAGAAGGGCTTTAGTGTGGAAAGGAACATCTAGCTCACATAGCTCCATACTGTGACTCTTTACTTCACTTTATTGTCGCCAAACAATTGATACTAGAGCGTACAATCATCGCAGCGATATTTGATTCTGCGCTTCGCGCTCCCTGGAGTCATTGTGCACCATATATGATATCCCAGTCTGTTTTTCTCTTTCAAACATTTATACAATTCCTTTTGAAACCTATAATTGATTTTTTTCCCATCTCATCAGGGTATGCAAATCCACATTTATTAAAAATATTACCTCATTTTACTTCTGGTATTTTGTCACTCATCAGTTTTTTTTTCAGAATCAGTATCAGGTTTGTTATCACTGACCTTTATGTTGTGGAATTTGTTGTTTAGTGGCAGCAGTACACTGCAAAGGCATGAAATTACTATAAATCACTAAAGAATTAAAAAGTGCAAAAAATGAATAATGAGGCAGTGTTCGCAAGCCCATGGATCATTCAGAATTTGGGGAGAAGGCAGGAGAAGGCGATTGAAAGGTATAGTAAATCAGCCATGATTTACTCAATGAGCTGAATGGCCTAAATCTTTTCCTACGTCCTTTGACCTTAAGGAAATCACAGGTCCGTGAGCCAATCCTCATCAGAGGATCAGAGGTAGAGAGGGTCAGCAACTTTAAATTCATCAGTGTTATCACTTCGGAGGACCTATCCTGGCCTCAGCACGTACGTGCAATTACGGAGAAAACATAGCAGTGCCTCTAGTTCATTAGGAGCTTGCAAAGATTCGAGATTCGGCATGAAATCGAAAACTTTGACAAACATCTATTGATGTATAGCGGTGAGTATGTTGACTGACTGCACCGCAGCCTGGTATGGAATCACCAATGCCCCTGAAAAGAAAATCCTATAGAATGTAGTGGATATTGCCCAATCCATTACCGGTAAAACCCACCCAACCATTGGACACATCTACATGAATCTTTGCTGCAGGAAAGCAGCCTCTATTATCAGTGAGCCCCCCACCACCCAAGTCATGCCCTCTTCTCACTGCCGCCATCAAGAAGAAAGTACAGGAGCATCAGGACTCACACCACCAGGATCATGAACAGTTACTACTCCCTCAACCATCCGGCTCTTGAACCAAAGGGGATAGCTTCGCTCAACTCACTTTCCCCACCAAATGTTTCCACAACCCATGGACTCACTTTCAAGGACTCTTTGTCTTACATTCTCAATATTTATTGCTTACTCATTTATTATTATTATTTCTTTCTTTTTGTGGTTATTGAATTTAATTGACTTTATTACTTACATCCTTAACAGACATGGGGAGTAAAAATGTTTACGTTACGTCTCCGTCTTAATATAGGCAATGTGCATAGAAATACAGTACTATCAGTGTGAATTAATCAGTCAGATAACCTGGTGGAAGAAGCTGTCCTGGAGCCTGTTGGTCCTAGCTTTTATGCTGTGGTATCGTTTCTTGGATGGTAGCAGCTGGAACAGTTTATGGTTGGGGTGACTCGGGTCCCCAGTGGTCCTTCGGGCTCTTTTTACGCACCTGCCTCTGTAAATGTCCTGAATAGTGGGAAGAAAACCGAGGATGAGAGGAACCTCTATTTAAATCATACAGTGCGAGTATTCAAACTCCTGTACCTCATCCCTAATGGTAGTAAAGGAAGAGAGCATGTCCTAGATAGTGCAGCATTTTGCAATCCTGAACGTTGGAGCTTCCATACCTTGATGTGAAGCAAGACTGAAAGCACTCCACCATGCATTTATCATAATTTGTAAGAAAGAAGTTAATGTTTTACCAAATCTCCTTGAGCTCCTAACAAAGTGGAGCCACTGGTGGGCCTTCTTCATAATCACATCAATGTGTTATGCCCAGGACACTTCCTCTAAGATATTGATGCCCAGAAGCTTGCAGCTATTCAATTTTCCCATTACCAACCCCACACTGAGAACTGTTGTGTGTTTTCCCAATATTTAAAACACACTTGCGTATGTAAGAGTTTAGAGGAATATGGGCCGAAGGTGGGCAAATAGGATTGGTTCAGATCATAAGACCATAAATTATAGTAGCAGGATTGAGCTATTTGGCCCATTGAATCTGCTCTGCTCATCATAGCTGATTTATTGTCCCTCTCAACCAGATATCCCTGCCTTTGATACCCTGACTAATCAAGAATCTGATAATTCAGCTTTAAAGATACTCAACGACTTGGCACCCATAGCCATCTCTATCAATGACTTCCACAGATTCACTACCCTCTGGCTAAAGAAATTTCTCCCCATCTCTGTTCTAAATGGACATCCCTCTAGTCTGAGACTGTACCATCTGCTCCTAGACTTCCCCAGTGTAGGAAACATCCTTTCCACATCCACTCTATTAATGCCTTTCAATACTCAATAGGTAATTGATGATATCCCCCCTCACTTTCTCTAAACTCCAGTGAATATAGGCCCAGAACCATCATATGCTCCATATACATTAATATTTTCATTTCCAGAATCATTCTCGTAAACCTCCTCTGGAACTTCTCCAATGCCAGCATATGTTTTCTTAGATAATGAGCCCAAAACTGCTCATAATACTCCAAGTGCCATCGGACTAATGCCTTATAAAGTCTCAGCAATACATCCTTGCTCTTATATTCTAGTCCTCTCAAAAGGAATGCTGACATTGCATTTGCCAACTCAAACTGCAAGTTAACCTTTAGGTAATCCTGCATGAAGACTCCCAAGTCTGATATTTGAATTTATACTCTGTTTAGAAAATATTGTAGGCTATGCCTTCATTCCTTCTACAAAGGTGCATGACCATACACTTCCCTACACTATATTCCACCTGCTACTTCTTTGCCCATTCTTCCAATCTGTCTAAGACCTTCTGTGACTCGCTGATTCATCAACACTATCTGCTTCTCCATCTTTCTTCATATTGTCCACAAACTTGGCCATAAAAATATCAATTCCGTCATCAAAATCAATCCTGTAATACTATGGACTCTTAACTTGTTAAGCAGCCACATGTTCAGCACCTTGTCAAAGGCCTTCAGAAAATCCAACTAAACAACATCCACTGACTCTTTTTGTTTATCCTGCCTGTTATTTTGTCAATGTATTCCAACAGATTTGTCATGCTAGATTTCCTCTTGAAGAAAACATGACTACTTTGGTCTATTTTATCATGAGCCTCCAAGTACCCTGAAAACTCATCCTTAATAATAATCTCCAGCATCTTCCCAACCACTGAAGTTGGGCTAACTGGCCTATAATTTCCTTTCTTCTGCCTTCCTCCCTTCTTAAAGAGTGAGATCTCATGATTCTTGAAAAATCATTACTAATGCCACCACAAACTCTTCAGCTACCTCTTTCAGGACCCTGAGGTGTAGCCCATCTGATGCAGATGACTTACCTTCCTTCAGACCTTAGAGCTTCCTTAGAGTAGCAACCACACTCACTTCTGTCCTCTCACTTGCTTGAATTTCCAGCATGCAGCTGGTGTCTTCCACAGTGAAGGCTGATGCAAAATACTTATTAATTTCTGCTGCCATTTCTTTGTTCCCCATTACTACCTCTCCAGTGTCATTTTCCAATAGTCTGATATCTCCTCTCACCTCTTTTTTACTCTTTAAAACTTCTGGTATTCTCTGTTATAATATTGGCTAGCTTATCTTCATATTTCATCTTTTTTCTCCTTGTGGCTTTTTAGATGCCTCCTATTGGTTTTTAAAAGTTTCCCAATTCTCTATCTTCCCACTAATATTATCATCTTTTAAATCTATTCCTCAGCTTTTTTTTTTCTCTAGTCCTGCTGAAGGGTTTCAGCCTGAAACATTGACTGTACTCTTTTCCATAGATGGTGCCTGGCCTGCTGAGTTCCTCCAGCATTTTGTGTGTGTTGTTCAGATTTCCAGCATCTGCAGATTTTCTCTTGTCTGTAATAAGAACTCTGCCGATTTTATCTTGGTGCTTTTCATAATTTAATGCCTGGCTCTGAGAATATATAATATAGCTTAAAAGAAAACCCCTGGCACACTTATCCAGTGCATCACTTGTCTCTGTCATACTTAAAGGCTCAATCTTAATTTTTGTATACACATTCTTCAATGTGAAGTAAACAAATTTCTGTGGAAAGTATCAATGCAGTAATTTTTGTTTTTGGGCTTTGAAGTGCAGTTTTTTAAAGTAAATGTTTGAGTTTGATTATTTACTAAATTCATGTTTTGAGATTTTCATAGGTATTACTCATTAGCCCGGCATTTTCCACCCATCTCTAATGGCTCCCCAGAAGCTGGTAATGACACTTTTTGCAGTACAACAGCTTGAAGATATTGCACATTGCTCTTGGGGAATGAGTTCCAGGATTTAGCTACTGTGTCAGTGAAGAAACAGCAATATATTTCCAAGTTAAGATGTTAAGAAGCTTAAGGGTAGTTGCCTCCTTATGCACCTGTTGTCCTTGCCTTTCTCAAAAATGGGGAAGGGTTGTGAGTTTTAGACATTTCAAACAAACTTAAGCCATGTTAAAACAAAAATGGAGGGGGTGCAAGTCAAGTGGACTGCCTTGCCTGGATGGTTGTAACTTAAATGCTATTGGCACTGCATTCATTCAGATAGTGTAGTGTATTCTATCGGGCAATAGGTTTTGCTTGTAGATGATGCCTTGTAGTGTTAGGGTGGGAATCACTTAGAGCAGGAAGCACAGTCTCTGATCTGACCTACTCTAGCAGCCACATTATGTTGGTGGTTAGTAGAGTTAAGTTTCTCTTCAATGGTAATTCCCAGCACCTTCATGATGGGAATAATGGAATGTTAATGTTTTGAATTTCAAGGATAAATTAGATTCTCTTGGCTGGCACATTTGCAATGTCAATGTTACTTGCTGCCAATCAGCTCATGACTGCATGTTGTCAAAGCTTGCAGAATACAAGCATGAGCTGCTTCACTAATAGATAGAAATGCGAATAAATTGCACATTATACAATCATTAGTGATTTCTAACTTTATGCTCGAAGTATTGGCAATGATGAGACCCATAATTCAGTTTGGACTGAGAACCTCATTATGAAGAACTCCTGCAATGATGTCTGGGGTTAGGATGATTGAATGTCAATCATCACAACCCTCCTTCTTTGTACAAGATATAACTGCAGTCATTAAAAAGTTAACTTTGATGTCTGTTGACTTAAGCTTTACCAGGGCATCCACATTTTATCCACTGCTGGTTGATATCAAAATATTCACTCTTCTCCCTGCCTCTGGAATTTAGGTTTTTGGGCCAAGGTAATGATTCTGCATGGCACTGTGTTTCTGGAAAAACCCAAAATGGTTGGATGGTTCTCACAATGATAGTTTTCATCACTTTGCTGCTGATTGAGAGTTTCCTGGTGGAATAATTAGCTGTATCGAATCTGACTTGCCTTTTTTTTAAAAGTGAACAGGACACAGCTGGACAATCTTCCATATTTTTGGTATCATGTATAAAATATTTGGCTAAGAAGCTTAGCTAGCTCTGGAATATGCAGCTTATAATTTGACTGCTGCTACAATCTTTGCTGTATAAAATCATTTCTTATGGAGTGAATTGAATTGGTTAAAGACTGCTGTGAAGTTGGGATCTCAGAATGAAGTGAAGATGTATTATCCATTTTGTATTTAACTGAACATAATTTCAGATGCTTCAACATTATCTTTATCATTCCCATGCTAAGTCCCGTTGTAACTGAGCACAGGGATGTTGTTTGGGATTGCCTCCTCCAGCTTTCTGTTAAATTATTCAACACATTCACAGCCAGATGTGGCAGGAATGCAGAGTTTAGATCTTATCCTTTGCTGCTTAGCTCTGGTTATTGCATGTTGTTTTCACTATTTGAGGTCCTATTTATGGCATCACTAGGTTTGCTAATAAATGTTTTGGCATGTGAGGTGCTGCTCTTGATAAACCAATCTGCACATCCATTAAACCACAGCTGTCCACCCAGTTTGATTATAAAAGGAGAGTGAGGCATCTTTGTGGACACGGAGATACAGATTGTGGTGGTGTCTATTTCTGCTGTTACTAATGCTCTACAGTACCTTATGGATGCCCAGTATTGAGGTTCTAGAACTGTTCTAAGTCAACATTGAACAAATAGCGCAGGAACAAGCCCTCAGCTTGCAATGTTGTGCTGGACAAATTAAGCTCATGACAACTATTGCATTCTGCCTGCATATGGTCCCTAACACTCTATTTCCTGTAATTTTTTGTATCTATCTAAGAGTTTCTTAAATGCCTCTAGCACTTGCATGCGCCTCCAACAGCACCCCTAGCAGTGCATTCCAGACTACTCCAACTCTCTAACGATGGAGTCAGTTTGGTCAATGATGGTGATGCAAAGCCCTCCTGCTGACAGTCACCACCCAGAGTATGTTATGTACCATTACTAATTTAACCAGTTTTCTAAGTCTAGTTCAAGGTAAAGGAGCACTGATTCATCAGGTGAGGGAGAACAGTACGTAATCAGGAAGGAATGTTATTGTCCATGTTTGATTTGATGACAAGAAACTTTATAGGGTCTGGATGCAATGTTCAAGACACCAGCAGCCAATATGTTTGACAATTAATCATGTGCCTACCCTCTCTGGTGGGCCAGTCACACTTCAAGAATAGGATATACCAGGAAAAATAATGGAAAAATCTGACTTGTTTTCTTTCTCTTTTCCAATGTTTTTATTAATTTACATACAGTATAAGAATACAGAGTACAGGAAAAAATATATATATCAATATATTATACTAAATCGCATAGGATATAGGATACTCCTTATCCTATATTCATACAAATTAATCAACCTGTAACATTGAAATATAGTAATTTTATTATATAAAAAAACTGACCCACGACCAAGACCAAAGCTGATTAGTAAAGAAAAAATGGGGAAAAAAATTATTAGTCATCATCTGTGCTTTAACAGCAAATCAAAGGTTTTGAAAATAATTCAGAAAAGGTCCCCACAATGTTTGAAAGTCTTGACTAGATTCAGAAATTGAACATTGAATCTTCTCTAAATTTAAACATGGCATCACATCACGTAACCATTGGGCGTGAGTAGGAGGGGCCCCATCTTTCCATTTAAGCAAGAGCGTCCTTCTGGCCATAAGAGACATAAAAGCCAAAATGTGCAAGTCAGATAATTCCAAAATAATATCCTTTCCTCCAATAATACCAAATAAAGCGGTCAAAGGATTAGGCTTAAAGTTTACTTTAAAAAGTATCAAGAAAGCTTGAAATACTTCTTTCCAATATTTTTCAAGACTGGGGCATGTCCATACCATATGAATGAGTGAAGCTTCTCCATTATTACATTTATCACAATATGGAGATATATCTTAATACGAATGAGACAACTTACCCTTAGTCATATGGGCCCTATGGGCCACTTTAAATTGAAGGAGGGAGTGATGGGCACATAACGATGAAGTGTTAACCAAATAAAAAACTTGATTCCAAGTTTCCTCAGAAATTGAAGTCCGTAAATCTTGTTCCCAAAGATTTTTAATTTTACCTAAAGGAACACTTCTCATTCCCAGCAACATATTATAAATATTAGATATAGAGCCATTATAAAAAGGTATCAAATTAAAGATTACATCTAGTAGATTCTTATCAAGACTCTTAGGAAATGTACTTATTTGAGTGTAAAAAAAATCTCTTATTTGTAGGTATTGAAAAAAACAGTTTTGGGTAAACTATATTTAGATGACAGTTGTTCAAACGAAAAAAGACTTCCCTCTACAAACAAGTCCTGAAAGCATTTAATACCTAATCTATCCCATTCTTTAAAAGCCACATCAATCATAGAGGGTTTAAAAAAATAATTAGAGAAAATGGGACTTGAAAGAGAAAATCTCAATAAGCCAAAGTATTTTCGGAATTATATCTAAATTCTCATAGTGTTTTTAACCACCAGATTAGCAGATAACTTACTCAGAGACAAAGGGAGTGAGGATCCAAGAAGAGAAATAATAGAGAATTTATTAACAGAGTTAGCTTCTAAAAAAAAACACACATTGGGCAATCCTCATGATTTATATGATATAACCAGCATGTAAGATTTCTTATATTAACTGCCCAATAATAAAATCTAAAGTTTGGTAAGGCTAATCCTCCATTCTTTTTATCTTTCTGAAGATGAATTTTGTTTAATCTAGAACACTTATTCTTCCATATATAAGATATAATAGTCAAGAGAATCAACAAAGGATTTAGGAATAAAAACCAGCAATGCCTGAAAAAGATACTCTGTATATAAATTTAAGTAATATATTCATTTTGATAGAGTTGATTTGACCAATCAGCGATAACGAAAGACACGACCAATTTAATAGTACCCTTTTTACGTGATTCAATAGGGTAAGAAAATTTTCTTTGAATAGACACTTATAGTTTTTAGTGATTGTTACACCTAAGTAGGTAAATTGGTTTCTTACAATTTTAAAAGGAAGGTTAGAATTTGTTGGTATCAAATTGTTCAAAGGAAAAAGTTCACTTTTATGTAGGTTTAATTTATAACCTGAGAACTGGCTAAAACAGGAGAGTAAAGAAAACACATGGGGTTTGTTTTCGGTGAAATATGATCCTGTGGCCACAACCAGTCAGTCTACTGTTTGACCAGTCACTGAAACTGTTCGTTCAGTTTGGACACTAGTCCCAAGTAATTTGATGACTCGATGATGATGACTCAATGATAGCAACTGCTGTTTACTTAACAATTATGATGTTTTGTGGCCTATAGGGGATATGCACTTCAATTTTAAAATGCTCCCATATTGTCAAAACACCCTTTGATATAGCAATAGTTACATCTTGGTTTAAAATACTTGAGGCTCTCCATTGGTTGGGATCGACCATGGACATTGTGGCCCAGTTGTCCACCTGACATGCAAGCCAAGGTAATATGATATGGAGAGCAAGCTTTTGCCCATGAGACAGTCTCTCTTCTCGATGCAGCTAATGAGTCTAAAAGGAATGGCAGATACCATTACAGTTTGGCACCAGCAGGAGTTGCAAGTCAGTGTTGAATTCAACAGGTCGGGCAGCATCCGTGGAAAAGATCGGTCGACGTTTCGGGCCAGAACCCTTCATCAGGACTGTAGAGGGAAGGGACAGAGGCCCTATGAAAAAGGTCCCACCCTCCCCCCACCTTCTTTATAGGTCCTCTGCCCCTTCCCTCTACAGTCCTGACGAAGGGTTCTGGCCCGAAACGTCGACCGATCTTTTCCAGGGATGCTGCCCGACCTTCTGAGTTCCTCCAGCGTGTTGTGAGTGTTGTTTTGACCCCAGCAGCTGCAGATTATTTTGTGCTTAGTCTTGAATTCAACATAGGACTGCCTTAGGGACTCAAGTTCCTGAGTTTTCCTCAGAGTTTGCCTCCTAAGCCTTCCTCATGAGTGGGTATAGCCACAAGGCAGCGAAAGTTAGAAGATAATACACTAAAAAAAATGCGGCAAGTCAGTCCAAAATAGACAAAGTACTGCAGGTACTATACTTTATTAGAAATGTCAGTATTAAAATTCTGGTTGTTACTCTGCTGAAATCATAAATGAGTAAGCATATTCTGATCTGCCAAGTTCCACAATTAGTTATTGATTAAAATGTGAGTGGACATCAGTTGTGCTTAACTGTTATAATAGGCCGTCTGACCTTTCAAAGAATAATCCAGATTACACCCAGTCCCATTTTTAGCAGCATAAATAATCACAATATGTTGTATAGCATTTCTATTGCCTGCTTTTGACATAGAGGTTTTCTATTAGCAACTAGGTGAAAGATATTCCTGTAAAATTTAAATAATCTATGCATCCTTTTTACATTTCAAAACAAAGTTATGTAGGTGTGATCAACCGCAGACAATATATTGCAATTCTGTGTAGAGTACCCTTAACTGTAACGTACAACAGATGCATATTGCAGTCGAAGGACACATTTCTCATCACTTTGCAGTGCCATTGATTTCCAGTACTAAAGTGAGGTTGCATAAAAAAGCCCTTTGAATTATCAATGCAAGGTTCTGGAATTAATAAATGAAAGAAAGTCAGCGAGGAATCATTTTCCTTTCAAAACTTCCACTGAACGTTTTTTTTTTGACAAAAATAAGGTAGCTAAAGATAGGTATGGCTGATTGGGCCTGCGATCCGCACTGATTTCAAAATCAAAATGTTGTGGATGCAGCGATTCTGAAATAAAATACAAAATGTCAGGAACAGACATACGCTGTCATTGGCAAGAGCAGTGGAGTTAATGCAACAGATTGGTCACCTTTCATCTGTGGAAAGTTAATTGAGTTGAAAGACTAACACTTACTTTCACTCCACAGATCCTGCCTAACATACTGTGTTTATTGGCTTTCAAGCTTTTTGGAATATTTGTTGTAGTCAGAGAGAAATAGCAGAAAATAATCAGATTTTTGATATCATCATTTGCTATAGATTTGGTATAATCAACAATCAAGCTGCAAAGCAAAATTAAAGTGAACTAAAGTGCAGAATATTTCAGAATCAGAATCAGGTTTAATATCACTGGCAAATGTCATGAAATTTGTTGTCTTTGCAGCAGCAATACATAGTAATGGAGAAAATGTGAATTACAGTAAGTATATATAAGTTAAATAAAAATGGTGCAAAATTAGAAATAACCAAGTAGTGATGTAGTGTTCATGGGTTCAATGTCCATTCAGAAATTGGATGACAGAGGGGAAAAAACTGTACCTGAATCATTGAGCCTGTTCCTTCAGGTTTCTGTACCTTCTTCCTGATGGTAGCAGTGATAAAAAGGCATGACCTTGGTGATGGGAAAGCTTAATGAAGGGTGAGACATTGCTCCTTGAAGATGTCCTGGATACTACGGACGCTAGTGCCCATGATGGAGCTGAATAAGTTTACAACTCTCTGAAGCTTTTTTAACCAGAATTTAACTAACTGTATTTAACTAACATGGACATCAGTGCAATGAAACTGGGCTATCTTATATTTTCTTCTACATTGTGAAGTTAAATTGCCCATTTTGACCATCAACCTGCTAGATATCTGCTATGAATTTATCTAAGGAAATAAAAGTATCCACCAATAATCAGTCACCAAGGAAAATATAGCCACAGCCTTTCCTATAGTACCTTATAACTGATGATCAGACAGAGCCCCAAGGCTGACATAATATAGTATTTCTGCATTCTCAATATTGGTGCAAATGAATGAAGATCTGCCTAACCCATACATAGAAATCGTTTTAGAGTCCAGGGGAGTGTGAATGAATTTTGGCCTTTGCAGTTAGTCGTGGTGCTTTCACTCCTTATATCTTTTGGTTTAGATAAAGACATAACAACATATCTCACAGTGACATGCTGTATGCCGAAATGCAACCTCTATCTGCTTTCTACATTTGTTACCATCTGGCACTGCTGTAGGTCTCATGCACCACTTACGTGACACAAATATTTCTTTATTTCTGAGAGTACAATCACCATAAATTCTTTTAAATCTTATTCCAACCAAACATTTCTGAGGTGTAATTCATTATATTTTGGATTTTTCTTTTTATTCAGTTTTTCTTTGCAATTTTATCTTTAATCCTTCTAGGTAACTTTCTTCCTTTAGCTACTATCGTTATCAAATTAAAATTTGGAATTAATAGTTGGGTTACTGTGAAATTAGATCCACCATTTTATTATACCAACTTAGAAAATAGGATGGACTGTTGATTAAAATAGCATATTCATCACCAATCATTTGAATCCAATAAGATCTGAACATTATTTATTTATTTTCTCAGGATCTTGGCAAACTGACCATTGTTGTCCCTTAAGAAGATACAGTATTGTTGAACTGCCTATTTATTATATTTTGAATATTTCTTTTTAAACAGGTTTCCATTACAGTTCTCTCTTTGTTCTTTGTGTGTGTCTTGGGTTCTTTGGCCACTATTGTAAAATTAGAAATACCAAATTAGTAGTTGAATTACTGTGAAATTAAATTTATCGTTTCATTATGTCAACCTAGGAAATAAGATAGGTGGTTGCTTAAAGGGTATATTCATTGCAAAATATTAGAACCCATTAAGATCTGAACATTTTTAAAATTAATTTTCCCAGGAACTTGATGACATGGCCATCATTATTGTCCCTTAAGAAGGCAGCAGTGAACTGCGTATAATCTGTCCAATCAAGGCTGTCCAACAGAAATGTTGAGGAGAAAGTAAAATAATTTAAACCCAATGACGATGAAGGAAGAGTAATGTATTTCCAGATTAGAATGGTGCATAATTTAGACGAGAACCTGCAGGCAACAGAGCTGCTGTGCGCCTATTAACTTGGAATGACTCGGTAGTAGAGATCATAGGATTGGAAGGTACAATCAAAGTAGTCAGGGTGATTAACTGCCATGCAATTGTAGGCAATACACATTGGTCCACTGTGCACTAGTGCTGATGGAACTGAATACTTAAGGTGGTGAATGGGTGCCAGTCAGGTGAGCAATTATGTCCTGGATGGTGCCAAGCATCTTGAGAGCTATTGGAGTTACATTCATACAGACAAGGAGAGTATTTCATAACGTTCCTGATTTATACTTTGTAAATAGTGGAAAGATTCTGAGGTGTTGGGGAATGAGCCACTTTCTGGCCCTCTTCCCGCCACAACATTCATTTGGACGATCTGTTTGAATTTCCTGAATTAGACAGTACAGGCTCAGCAATGGTAGTATCATCAAAGAATTGTGTTTAGATGGTTGGCAAAAACTTGGTCAAATGCAAACAATTACAAACACTGTCTCACTAATACATTGAACATAAGAAAAAGCAACAGGATTAGGCCATTCAGTCCCTTGAACCTGCCGCACCATTCAATAAGATCATTTTAGATCTTTTTAACCTCTGCAACCTCCTGCTCTAAATCAATATCCCTCAATTCCCTTAATATCTAAAAATCTATTAAGCAATGTCTAAAATATGCTTGGCAATGGACCTTCAGTGAAATCTTGGGTAGAGAATTCCAAAGGTTCAAGAACATCTAAGTGATGAACTGGACTTCATACAAACTAGTTTGAAAACTTGATTGTGTAATTCTGAAAATTGAAACAGAATATCTTGGGGTTATTGTAGACTCTTCATTATGTTCTATTTTTGTTTCAGATTTTCTCCTTCTACGTGCATTAGAAACATTTCTTGTATTCCTGGTAATTTATAAATGCTATACTGGAATGCAATAAATAATCTTCATGTTATCAGATCATACTTCATTATGAGATTGTTACTCATTTCTGAGATCTGAATGTGTGGTGAACCTAAGGCTAATAACTAGTGGTAATATTATGTTAGGGATTATTTCAACAGCATCTCCGGCATTTGAAGGCTCTATGCTTTGAGTATATTGAAAATAAATAATAAGTGCAAGTAATGAAATCAACATGCAAGTCTCTTGGAAATTCCAAGGACTAATATGGAGCTCCAAAATAGCTGATTAGTTATTGGATTGGTGTTTACCAATTTTATTACAATTATCATCACCTTTGTCAGCCATTCAACTATTGTGAACAGAACATTAATTTGTTGAACAGAATCCTACAAATTTCAGTATCTATGGAGATCTTTCTTCCCATTGAACTTTTCCTGATTTTCCAGGACAACTGCCTATCTCAGGGGGTTAAAAGACGCTGCCGGGTTGCTGATACTATTGATATCAACCTGAATCATGTTACATAAACCATACAAAGCACAACTACCATTTCAAGCAGTAGATGGATCAAGTTGCAGCTTGTTAAAGGATCTGTGTGCAGAATATATACCTGTTATCTAGATTTGTTATCTCACCCGCATGGTTCCATCTGCCCATCACCTAAACAACTATCCACATGGGTTTCTTCTTCCTTGGTCTAACTCCCTATTCCTTCTCTATTCTGGCTCTATCTGATCTTTATCCCTCCCTTATAAGGTTCTACTTAAGACCTCCCAGCCTTTATTTCCACCATCTTCCATCTGCTCATTTTTTAATTTCACTGTTCCACGTATCACATACCAGCCTCTGTTTTAGAACTCTCTCTTCCTCCCCCATCTTGTAAAATGTGTTCAGGAAAGTTTTCTAAATCAATATATAGAGGGACCAACTAGAGGGGATGCAATATTGGATCTCCTGTTAGGAAACGAGTTAGGACAAGTGACAGAAGTCTGTGTTGGGGAGCACTTTGGTTCCAGTGATCATAACACCATTAGTTTCAACTTGATCATGGACAAGGATAGATCTGGTCCTAGGGTTGAGGTTCTTAACTGGAAGAAGGCCAAATTTGAAGAAATGAGAAAGGATCTAAAAAGCATGGATTGGGACAGGTTGTTCTCTGGCAAGGATGTGATCGGTAGGTGGGAAGCCTTCAAAGGAGAAATTTTGAGTATGCAGCATTTGTATGTTCCTGTCAGGATTAAAGGCAAAGTGAATAGGAATAAGGAACCTTGGTTCTCAAGGGATATTGCAACTCTGATAAAGAAGAAGAGGGAGTTGTATGACATGTATAAGAAGCAGGGAGTAAATAAGGTGCTTGAGGAGTATAAGAAGTGCAAGAAAATACATAAGAAAGAAATCAGGAGGGCTAAAAGAAGACATGAGGTTGCCTTGGCAGTCAAAGTGAAGGATAATCCAAAGAGCTTTTACAAGTATATTAAGAGCAAAAGGATTGTAAGGGATAAAATTGGTCCTCTTGAAGATCAGAGTGGTCGGCTATGTGCGGAACCAAAGGAAATGGGGGAGATTTTAAATAGGTTTTTTTGTGTCTGTATTTACTAAGGAAACTGGCATGAAGTCTATGGAATTAAGGGAAACAAGTAGAGAGATCATGGAAACTGTACAGATCGAAAAGGAGGAGGTCCTCGCTGTCTTGAGGAAAATTAAAGTGGATAAATCCCCGGGACCTGACAGGGTGTTCCCTCGGACCTTGAAGGAGACTAGTGTTGAAGTTGCAGGGGCCCTGGCAGAAATATTTAAAATGTCACTGTCTACAGGTGAGGTGCCAGAGGATTGGAGAGTGGCTTATGTTGTTCCGTTGTTTAAAAAAGGATAAAAAAGTAATCTGGGAAATTATAGGCCAGTAAGTTTAACATCGGTAGTAATTAAGTTATTGGAGGGAGTACTAAGAGACGGAATCTACAAGCATTTGGATAGACAGGGACTTATTAGGGAGAGTCAACATGGCTTTGTGCGTGGTTGGTCATGTTTGACCAATCTATTGGAGTTTTTCAAGGAGGTTACCAGGAAAGTAGATGAAGGGAAGGCAGTGGATATTGTCTACATGGACTTCAGTAAGGTCTTTGACAAGGTCCCGCATGGGAGGTTAGTTAGGAAAATTCAGTCGCTAGGTATACGTGGAGAGGTGGTAAATTGGATTAGACATTGGCTCAATGGAAGAAGCCAAGGAGTGGTAGTAGAGAATTGCTTCTCCGAGTGGAGGCCTGTGACTAGTGGTGTGCCACAGGGATCAGTGCTGGGTCCATTGTTATTTGTCATCTATATCAATGATCTGAATGATAATGTGGTAAATTGGATCAGCAAATTTGCTGATGATACAAAGATTGGAGGTGTAGTAAACAGTGAGGAAGGTTTTCAGAGCCTGCAGAGGGACTTGGACCAGCTGAAAAAATGGGCTGAAAAATGGCAGATGGAGTTTAATACAGACAAGTGTGAGGTATTGCATGTTAGAAGGACAAACCAAGGTAGAACATACAGGGTTAATTGTAAGGCACTGAGGAGTGCAGTGGAACAGAGGGATCTGGGAATACAGATACAAAATTCCCTAAAAGTGGCATCACAGGTAGATAGGGTCGTAAAGAGAGCTTTTGGTACATTGGCCTTTATTAATCAAAGTATTGAGTATAAGAGCTGGAATGTTATGATGAGGTTGTATAAGGCATTGGTGAGGCCGAATCTGGAGTATTGTGTTCAGTTTTAGTCACCAAATTACAGGGAGAATATAAATAAGGTTGAAAGAGTGCAGAGAAGGTTTACAAGGATGTTGCCGGGACTTGAGAAACTCAGTTACAGAGAAAGGTTGAATAAGTTAGGACTTTATTCCCTGGAGCATAGAAGAATGAGGGGAGATTTGATAGAGGTATATAAAATTATGATGGGTATTGATAGAGTGAATGCAAGCAGGCTTTTTCCATTGAGGCAAGGGGAGGAAAAAACCAGAGGACATGCGTTAAGGGTGAGGGGGGAAAAGTTTAAAGGGAACATTGCGGGGGGGCTTCTTCACACAGAGAGTGGTGGGAGTATGGAATGAGCTGCCAGACGAGGTCGTAAATGCGGGTTCTTTTTTAACATTTAAGAATAAATTGGACAGATACATGGATGGGAGGTGTATGGAGGGATATGGTCCGTGTGCAGGTCAGTGGGACTAGGCAGAAAATGGTTCGGCACAGCCAAGAAGGGCCAAAAGGTCTGTTTCTGTGCTGTAGTTTCTATGGTTCTATCTTGCCTTTTTGCCCATCATTCCACCTCATTGAATTCCATCTATCTATGCGCCTCTGTCTCACATCTGTGGAATGCTCTGCCTCAGAAGGTAGTGGAGGCCAATTCTCTGGATGCTTTCAAGAAAGAGTTAGTTAGAGCTCTTAATAAGATATGGCCCTTGTGGCTACGGGGGTCAGGGGGTATGGAGGGAAGGCTGGGGTGGGGTTCTGAGTTGGATGATCAGCCATGATCATAATGAATGGCGGTGCAGGCTCGAAGGGCCGAATGGCCTACTCCTGCACCTATTTTCTATGTTTCTATGTTTCTAATGATAGCGGAGTCCAGGGATATGGGGAGAAGGCAGGAATGGGGTACTGATTGTGGATGATCAGCCATGATCACAGTGAATGGCGGTGCTGGCTCGAAGGGCTGAATGGCCTACTCCTGCACCTATTGTCTACTGTCTATTGTCCTACCATCATCTCGTTATACTGGCTATCTTCCCTCTTCACTCTCAGTGGTGATGCAGGGCCTTGACACAAAAAATTGGCCATTTCTTTGCCTCCAAAGATGATCTTTGAACATCTGAGTTTCTCTAGCAGTTCAGGATCAAAATTAGATTTAAGATCACTGGCACATATTGTGAAATTTGTTAGTAGTGCAAAAACAGAAATAATAGATATATATTTTTTAAAAAGTGAGATAGTGTTCATGGTTTCAATGTCCATTTAGGAATTGTGTGGCAGAGGCAAAAAAGCTGTTCCTGAATCATTGAGTGTGTGCCTTTAGGCTTCTGTACCTCTTTCCTGTGGTAACAATGAGAAGAGGGCATACCCTAGGTGATGGGTGTCCATATTAATGGACATTGCCATTCTGAGGCACCACTCTTTGAAGATGTACTATGGAGGCTAGTACCCAAGATGGAGCTGTCTAATTTTACAACTTTCTGTAGCATCTTTTGGTCCTGTGCAATAGCCCCATCATACCAGAGCGTGATGTAGCCTGTCAGAATGCTCACCACTGTATCATCTATAGAAGTTACAAATGTCATATGTATATCTATAGAAGTACATATGTTGTGAAATTTGTTTATTGCTGCAGATTCCAACATCTGCAGACTCAAGTCCATGCAGAGACCAAATAGTTTTTGTTTAAATACTCGAATAAAGTATGGTAAGCACTTAGTAATCAGAGTCCTTTTGTTGAACCTTCATAAGTATCATTGTAATGAGCAAGAAGTTCAAACCTGCCTCAAATGTATGCATGTAAGATAGCACTGCAATCGTATTTGCTGTTACCTCCAGACCAAGGTACACTGTGTACACGTTATTAGTTACACCTGTGCTCGTTAATGCAATTATCTATTCAGCCTATCATGTGGCAGCATCTCAATACACAAAAGCATGCAGACATGGTCAACAGGTTCATTTGTTGTTCAGACCAAACATCAGAATAGGGAAGAAATGTGATCTCAGTAACTTTGACCGTGGAATGAACTTTAGAGCTAGACAGGATGGGTTTGAGTATTTGAGAAACTGCTTATCTCTGGGGTTTTCATGCACAACGTGAAACATTATAGAGTTTTAATGAGAATGGTGTGAAAAACAAAACAGAATCCAGTGAGGGCAGTTCTGTGGGCAAAAATGCTTTGTTTATGAGAGAGTTCAAAGAAGAATGGTTGGACTGATTCAAGGTGACAGTAACTCAGGTAACCCCACATCACAACAGTGGTGTGCAGAAGAGCATCTTTGAATGCACAACATGTGGATGGGCTGCAACACCAAAAGACTATGAACATACACTCAGTGGCCACTTTATTAGGTACAGGAGGTATCCAATAAATTGGCCACTGAGTGTAGGCTAAATGACATTTTTGGTAGTGTTGTTGGCTGTGTTGGTGCGTGGCCAAGTGGTTAAGGCGTTCGTCTAGTGATTTGAAGGTCACTAGTTCGAGCCTTGGCTGAGGCAGTGTGTGTGTCCTTGAGCAAGGCACTTAACCACACATTGCTCTGCAATGACACCAGTGCCAAGCTGTATCGGTCCTAATGCCCTTCCCCTGGACAACATCAGTGGTGTGGAGAGGGGAGACTTGCAGCATGGGAAACTGCTGGTCTTCCATACAACCTTGCCCAGGCCTGCACCCTGGAAACCTTCCAAGACGCAAATCCATGGTCTCATGAGACAAACAGATGCCTATAAGTTGGCTGTGAGAAGGTGGTGGTGAAGGATGTTAATTGCAGCTTATTTCTCTGTAGGAGGTGTAAGTACAAGGTGAATGAAGAGGAACTAATTTAAAAATGTAGTGCTGGAACTGTGAGATCAAACCACCTCCATTTTGTTTTCTCTCTTTTTCACTTTATCTACTATTTGTATGTTTTCCAAACAGGTCAGTTATGATAAAGGAACTGTAATTGCTGTGGCCAATGAAGGATTAGTTTCCCAGAAGACATTTCATAAAGTGCTACTTCCAAGATTATTGGAGAAAGTAAGAGCTCATGAAGTAGAAGCTAATATATTGGCACAGATTAAGGATTAGCTGACTGACAGATAGGGGGCATAAATGTATCCTTTTCTTCTGGATGGAATATATATGGTGTGAAAATGATGATGAGAAAGGTCATAGGAGACACACCAGACGGGTTCTAGCTGACAGGAAGGTGATAATATGTAAAATAACCACACTTTACAACAGTGATGTGCAGAAGAGCATCTCTGAACACACAACACTTCGACCCTTAAAGCGGACGGGCTACAGGTGCAGAAGACCATGAACATACACTCAGTGGCTACATTATTAGATACAGGAGATAACTAATAAAATAGCCAATGAGTGTCCATGGGACAAACTGCATTGCAATCAGTATGCTTATTCAGAGCTGGGAAATCTGTATATCTTCATGTGTTGATCTAATTGGTTTTGGATGTGCTTGAATTGCCTTCAAAATTGTTTGCTTAACTATCATAAATTTGATATTATTCCTTACAATTCTTCTCACTCTTTGTTTTAACCTTGAATTTTGAGTTTATAATAAAACCCTAAAAGTGACAATAGAGTTTCCAGCAGAACATAAGCTCCATTACATACTCAATGTTTCATTCATCATTCATAATAAGCAAATACGTTGAGATAGATGCCGAGGTGTAAAATATGATTTGAAATTGATGGACGCAAGTTCAAATTTGTGACACTTTTTTGAATGCTAGAAGCAGTGTATAACTTCCAAAAGATCTCAATTCTACACAGGACCATTGCGGGATGAGCTACACCAGTGAACATATTGCTGATGGTGACAAGAGGTTTGCAATGTGGAAATGGTGGCCCTTACTGCTTCTACTTCATGTTTTCTTAAAGTTCGGCAGCAAAACTGAGAGAGGGGGAAGGCAGGGTCTGACCATCTGTCAAAAGCTTCCAGAGGAGTTTCACAAAGCTGGCACTGTTTATTCGAATTGACTCTTGTCATCTAATCACATTGCCCAAGGCACTACTGCCATTCAGGGTATTGCCTATCAATTCTCATGCCTTCTGAATCTAGAGGAGGTCATTTTAAAGGAATGGGCAACATGGACATGGAAGCTGGGGATACTTCTGGGTATGTAGTCCATTGCCACTGAAATAGCAATGTGGAAGTATACAATGAGGTGTGTAGGATTAGTATAATGTATGTTTTGACAGGTAGTGAGATCTCTCTCTCTCTCTCAGAACATGAAGTTAAAGCAGAAAGAAGTGGGTTTGCAGCAAGTTGACCTTTACTTGCGGTTACTGTTGGTACTGCTAATTTCTGTTTCTGTTTCTCTAAGCTGCCTCCAATAACAATATATCCCATTTTAATTCATAATCTCCAATCTCAATGCAGTAAATAGTCCAGTTGTAGCCTCACTAATAGTCTGTGCAGTTGTTTAAAGCTTTCATCCTGTATCTGCCTTTATGCTAACCTCTATTCCATGTAAGATGACATGCAAACGCACTCTGTGGAAATGTAATTCCTCTCCCTTTAAAAGAACAGCATGGTAGAGAAATGGTTAACACAGTGTTTTGCAGTACTAGCAGCAGGGGTTCAATTCCTGCTACTGTCTGTAAGGAGTTTGTATGTTCTCCCTGTCATTGTAATTTGTCCCGTGATTAGGCTAGGATTAACTTTGGGGATTGCTGGTCAGTGGGGCTCAAAAGGCCGAAAGGGCCTATTCCACTCAAATTGATTTTATCTCTATCTATCAATCAACCAATAAATAAATAAATATTCTACTATTGTGTTCATCCTATGAAAATGATTAGCCTTACAATTCCATACTTTCTACTCAATCTGCCATAACCTGTGCCTATTCAGATAACTTGTCTTTTCTTTTCACCCTCTGTGTAGTTCCTCACAAATTGTTTTCCATCCCATCCTTGTACCTTTATCAAAAGTGGATGCAACAGAATCATTCATTTAATTAATTTGTATTCATTATAAATAGTTAAGGGCTCAGCAATGGTTCTTGATGAACCCATCAGACACAGAGGAAAGGCTGACTTTATAAAGTAATTAGAAGCAGCACACTCATCTTGTGCTTCAGATATATCACATCAATAAAATGATAACTTGCCACTTACCTTGCCCTTTTGCCCTGAGTTGGAGGTGATATTGAGCACCAATCTGATTGAATGAAATTGATCAGTGAGGAGAAAAAATAGGATACCTGGAAATTGGAAATAAGTCAGAATTATAAAAAGTCAGAAGGGGAAAAAGGTGGAGATTCTTTATCAAGGCAATCAATGTAATGCAGAATATTACATTCCTTTTCTCTTTCTTAAATGGTTGAGCAGGCGGATAAACCCAGCACTATAAGTCGTCCGTAATTTCCGATAATTTATTCTCAACAAATGTAGTCTGCATTGCACTGTGAAAGCCATATTGTTATTCTAAAAGAAGCTCAGAAAAGACTGTAGCATGGTGCCTGCTTCTCAACATGTGGTAACTCAGCTAATGATCACCACATAACCTTTGCAAAAACTCCACACGTTGTCAGGCTAAGGCTGGACTGATGCTGTGCCTTTGTTTCATTCTGGATCCTGTTGTTTGACCTATTCTTGAAGTACATGAAAGCAATCAGCCTTTTTAAGGAACTGCAAGGGCAGAGTCCACCCCTTCCATCTCCACTGTACAGGCTTTTCACAACAAACTACAGCTGCTGTTCCATAAATGCATGTGGCTACAAATTACAATAAATATTTGTGCTACAAATGTGAAATTTGCTTCAAAGGGTTGTTTAAAGAAGATCTGAATTAGGTGCAAGCTTTATGAAAAATGTAAGTTTGTTTTGAAATGTTATTTCAGAAAATATCTTAATATTGCTTCAAAATTTCCATTTCCTCTTTGATCATCATGAACGAGCTACATGTTTTAATGATCTGAGATGACACAATAAAAGCAATAACTAGAAAAACATGTAGTAGAGAGATTTTGAAGCAAGTCTGTTGATAGGTTCATTCTAGGTTCTCCAGCATAGGATTTACATACTTGGAGAAAGAAAATACACTTATTTACGGTCCATTCCTATCGTAGGGCATTCCTACATTTGAAGTATACTGTTGTTATTTGGGAATTTGCTTGTGAAATGCTTTCACAAGCAGCAATCTGTAAATGACCAGATAAACAGCTTAGGAGATAAATTTTGGATCATACATTTGAATATGTTTCAACTTTTCCTTGAACTAGTGCCATCTGTTTTTTTTCTTACGCTTATCTGAGATGGCAGTCAGAGTCTTGAAAGATACTTTGAACAAAGATACTTCATTCTACATTGGCATGCCTGTCTAGATGTTTGTGCTTAAATCAACAGATTAGTGCTTCAACCTATAACATGTGCTAGTTGGCACCAAGTGAGCTATTGATTGGGGTGTAAAGTTCTGAAACCAGAATCCTATTTACATGTTGCCAAATAGATATTAAAGTGGCTTTTTGGACTTCTGTTTTATACAAACTATTGATGAAAAGTGGGAAAAAAACTCCATAAATCTGCAGTGATAAGACCATAAGACACAGGAGCAGAATTAAGCTTTTCAGCCCTTCAGCCCATCATTCCATCATGGTTGATCCCAGATGTCACTCAACCTATACACCTGCCTTCCCACCATAACCTTTGATGCCTTGACCAATCAGGAAATGATCAATTTTCACTTTAAGTATACGCACGGTCTTGGCCTCATCAGCTGTCAGTGGCAGAGCTTTCCACAGATTCATTACTCTGATTATAAAAAAAATTCCTCCTTACCTCTGTTTTAAAGGGTCGACACTCAATTTTGAGGCTGTGCCCTCTAGTTCTGGATACCCCCACCATTGAAAATATCCTCTCGGCATCCACCTTTCTCTAGTCCTTTCAACATTCAGTAGGTTCCAGTGAGATTTCAGTGATAACATTTTGCTTGATTTGAGATGGTAGAAGATTGGGAATTTAACCATTACATGGCAGCACCAAACCCAATTATCAAGTAAAAGCAAAGGGAAGAATTGACCCTGGTTATTGCAGCTTTCTTCAAATTGAACATTTGGTTTGGAAAATTAAAGAGAAACAATTGGCACCATTGATAGAACACAGGCCCTTAAGCTGCTTCTTGTAGAATTTCAGAAGAATCACAATCATTGCTTAAAGTGAATTCAGGCTATTTGCTTTGGAGAAATTGGCTTTCACTGAGTCTTTAAGAACAAAACTAAAATCAATATGCAGCTTTAGAGTTAATAGTTGTAGAAATAATATGTTTGTTTCTTACTGAAGGGCTATTTTCTAATGAATGTGTTTAAAATAAAAACAAAATAACACAAGGTTGAATGTAGCAAATATTGATCCATCGCAATAGCTACTATGCCCATTGCATCTTTGTTATTGGTACTATTTCTCAAATAACTTAGAAGATAAAATGTAGAAGTGAATTTCTTAAACTTTTGATACAAAGTGATCACACATGGCAAATTAATTCAGAAAGAAAAGTCATTGTGAGCAACATAGACAAAATATTGGAGGATCTCAGCAAGTCAGGTAGCATTTATGGAGGGGAATGAACAGCTGTGTCACTTCACATGCTCTCCATCAGTTTACTAAGTTTCAGTTCCCTGATCCTGATTGCCTTATTCTCATTATGGATGCCCAGCTCTGTCCTCCTTCCGGAAGGCCTTAAAGCTCTCCATAAACACAAGGGAATCTGCAGATGCTGAGAATCTTGAGCAGCGCACACAGGAACTCTGTAAGTTAGGCGGCAGCTATGGAGGGGAATAAACAGTTGACATTTTGGTTCAAGGCCCTTCATCAGAACTCCACTTCTCTCTGGACAACAGAGCAGTACCCCTCCACCACCACCATCTGACAGAACTTGTTCTCACCTTTAATAATCTCTCTTTCAGCTCATCCCACTTTCTCCAAACCAAAGGTGTAAGCATGGACCTTTCAGCCCCAGTTATGGATGACTTTCATTAGCTACCTGCAACAGTCCATGTTCCAAGCTGCACTAGTGACGCCCCCCAACTCTTTCTGCACTACACTGACGATTGTATTGGTACTGCTTCCTGCACCCATGCTGAGCAAGTCAATTTCATCTACTTTGCTTCCAACTTCCTCCCTGCCCTCAAATTTACTTGGGCCACCTCTGACATCTCACTCACCATTCTTGATCTCTCTGTCTCCAGAGATGGAAACAGACAGCCTACTGGATTTCACGGATATCTTGACTTCCCACCTTGTCACTTCTAAAAATGCTTTTCCCTTCTGTCTGTTCCTCCGCCTCCACCAAATCTGTTCTCAGTATCAGTCTTCCCACTTTCGAACATCTGAGATGACCTCTTTCTTCAAAGAACAAGGTTTCACTTCCACCGTCATTGATGGTGCCCTCGCCCATATCTCCTCCATTTCTTGTACATCTGCCTTCACTTTATCCTCCCGCTGTCATAAGAGGAATATGGTTCCCTTTCGCTTAGCTACCACTCCAAATGCCTCTATATCCAACACATTCTCCATAACTTCTACCATCTCCAATGGAATTCTACCAGTAAGCACTTCTTTCTCCTCTCTCCTCCATAGGTATTGCTCTTTTTGTGACTCCTGTGTTCACTCATCCCACTTCACTGATCTCCTTTCTGGCACTTATCTTTAGAAGCATAACAGGTGCTACACCTGCCCCTAAACCTCTTTCTTCACCACCATTTAGAGCCTCTAGTAGTCCTTCCAAGTGAGGCAACACTTCACCTGTGAGTCTGTTGGAGACATCTATTGTATCAGGTGCTGTGAGACTCAACACAGATTGGAGAATAGCTTTATTGAACAACTTTGCTCTGTCTGCTGAAAAAGGCAAGATCTTGAGGTGACTATTCATTTGAAGTCCTTTCCCATTCCCATTCTGGCATGTCTTTCCATGGCCTCCTCTACTACCATGATGATGCCAAGCTCAGGATGGAGGAGCAAAATCTCATATTCCATCTGGCAAAAACATTATTTTCCCTAACTTCCAGTAATTACTCACCCTCCCTTCTCTCTATTTTCCACTCCCCATTATGGCCACCCTCTCACCCCTTCTCTTCTCCTCCCCTGCCCATCACCACTCTTTGGTGTCCCTCTTTATTCCCTTCCATCCATAGTCCACTGTCTTCTCCTTTTAGATTCCTTCTTCTGCCCTTTACCTCTTTCAGCTATCACCTCTTAGTTTCTTATTTCATCCCCCCTTCTCTATCCACCCACCTTCCCCCTCACCTGGTCTCACCTATCACCTCCCAGCTTCTTACTTCATTCCTCCCTCCCCTACCCACCCACCTTCCCCCTCACCTGATCTCACCTATCACCTGTCAGCTTGTATTTCTCTCCTCCCCCACTTTCTTATTCTAACTTCTATCCCCCTCATTTCAACTTCTGATGAAGAGTCTCAGAACTGTGAACTGTTTCTTCTCCTCCATGGATGCTCCCTGCTTTGCTGAGCTCCTTTGGCATTTTGTGTGTGCTGCTTAATACTTCCAGCTGTTATGTTACTTCTGTTTAAACGTACCGTGGGTTAACAGTAAAGAATCATACTCTGGAAGAATCAGAGCACTTTTATTTACAGCAATAAACAAACATGTCTTAACCCAGCCACGTGCTGGAACATTCTGGCAACCCCACGCAAGCTCAGTGATCTGTCCAATCATGTACTGGCACATTGTTGCACATGATATCACCACACCACCATTTGCAGAAACTCTCATATTTCATACGACGTAAGAGCAGAACTAGACCATTTGGCCATAGAATCTGCTCCGCCATTCCATTATTGCTGATTTATTATCCTTTTCAAATCCATTCTCCTGCCTTCCCCCCCATAACCTTTGATGCCCTGACTAATCAAGAACCTATCAACTTCCATTTAAATATATCCAGTGACTTGGTCTCCACAGCCATCTGTGGCAATAGATTTCACAGATTCACCACCCTCTGGACAAAGAAATTCCTCCTCATCTCTGTTCTAAATGGATGTTCCACTATTCTGAGGCTGCGTCCTCTGATCCTAGACTTAGCAACTATAACAAGCATTCTTGCCACATCCACTCTAACAAGGCTTTTTGATATTCAAACGGTTTCAATGAGATCCCCTCTTCCTCTAATAAACTCCAGTGAGTTCAGGCTCAGTGCCATCAAACACTCTTCATACATTAACCCCTACATTCCTAGAATCATTTTCCTGGATCTCATCTGGATCCTCTCCAATAATTTCATTGTGTATTGAAAATATTTCTACAAGATCATAAATAAAAAAGAAATAATAAACAGTAAGTGATTTAACAATTATAGAGAAAGCTCTTTACATGAAAAATCTTATTGTCTCCATGTAGAGTGGTTAGGATAAACTGTGTATAGATTTAAAAGAAGAAACAGATAAGTACGTACGGGAGAAATGAACTGAAGATGGATAGGATGGGAAGAGTCTCAGGTGTGGGCTTTGAGAGCATTCTTTGGCCGAATGTCACTTATCTGTATTGTAAAGTCTGCATAATTCTCAAAAGTAACATTCTTGTAAGCAGGATTTTAATCAAATTAGAAGATAGCTGTACCCAGAACAATGTTTCTTGAAACATCTACAGTTGAGAATCAGGTTTATTATCACCAGCATATGTCGTGAATTTTATTACCTTAGCAGCAGCAGTACAATGCAATACGTGATAACATAGAAAGAAAAAGATAAATAAGTGAATAAATTACAGTAACTATGTATATGTATATTAAATAAGTAGATTAAAAATAGTGCAAAACAGAAATGATATATATTAAAAATAGTGAGGTAGTGTTCATGGGTTCAATGTCCATTTGGGAATCGTATGGCAGAGGGGAAGAAGCTGTTCCTGAATTGCTCAGTGTGTGCCTTTAGGCTTCTGTACCTCCTTCCTGATGTTAACAATGAGATGAGCTAACTTCAGTCACAGCATCAGCAAACTGTACATCTGTCCAATATTTGGGCACCTGTTTCAGTTTCTGACACCAACCTGAATCTGTGATGCCTCCTGCAGTAGCACTGACTGAGGTTTGCTGTTGGCACTCTACAAACACATCCTGAACTGTCTTGAGAAATTAATCATGGTCACAAATTGACCTCTGGGAGGAGAAGAAATGATATTGCCCATGGCTGATCAAAGTTGTTGAGTGCCTTTTCTGCTTGCAGTCCATTGGTTTCCTGAGGGCCGTGGTGGGCAATCCTTTTGCTCTGTGATTCATCTTAATAAGGATATTAACAAATGTAACCTGTATGATACCTTAAGTAGCAAGCACTTCATATTGACAATGCCATCATCTTCAGAAAGTTCTTATTCAGAAAGAAAGCCAGGAAGAATTTGTGCAATGTGAGTTTTATGTTACACACACAAAATGCTAGAATAATTCAGCAGGTCAGGCGGCATCCATGGAGGGAAATAGACAGTCAACGTTTCAGGCCAAGACTCTTCATCAGGACTGGAAATGAAGGGAACAGAAGCCAGAATAGGAACGTGAGGTAGGAGGGAATACAAGCTGGAGGATGAAGGTGGGACCAGGTGAAGGGGAAGGTTGGTGGATGAGTGTGGGGAGGCAGGGGGGATAATATGAGAAGCTTGGCAGGTGATAGATGGAAGAGGTAAAGAGCCGAAGGAGAAAGAATCTGAGAGGAGCGATTTCTTCCATATTCCCTCCATAAATGTTTCGTGGCCTGCTGAATTCCTCCAGCATGTTTGGTGCATTGCTCAAGCATCTCTTGTGTGTCTGTGCATTTTATGTTGCCTTCCATGATGCTTGCAGTTTGGTGAATTATATATTATCTAATTAAGCAAGATTTTAATGTTAAAGGGGATGATATAGTTTGTTTGTAAATGGTGAAATGACTCACTTGTCAGCTCAACAATGGTTCCAGACGCCTAGGAACGCTTGTGACTTTGGCTTCACTTATCTCAGACTGGTGAGAATTCTTCCCTCTAACACGTGCACAAGGAATAATTTTTTCAATAAGAACAGTTTAAATGAGCCAGTTCTAAAGTCTGCAAACAAATTATCACAAACTCCACGTTGTCAACACTGTCCACATCAGAAACTGGAAAAGGAAGTGTGATCATGTAGGATCATAAAATATACTTAACATGCCAATGAGGTAGAGGGTGACAACATTTTGTGCACAGCTAAAATTCCTTTGTGTGCTAGTAGCAAAAGATGTGTATGCGCGCGCGCGCGCACACACACACACACACACACACACACACACACACACCTACCTTAGAGGGAACATTGCGGGTGAGCCCCAACAATTGCAATGAAAGTGGTCAGAAGAAGATTATCTATTTTCAGTGTCTCCTTCATCTATCCAGCACTATGTCCCTTTCAAAATGGTGCTGGATCAGTTAGCAGTCAGCGTAACAAGGACAGAAATCCTATAAGAGCAGTTGGATCGTGTTAAAAACGCAGACACGAGAAAATCTGCAGATGCTGGAAATTCAAGCAACAGACACAAAAATTGCTGGTGAACGCAGCAGGCCAGGCAGCATTTATAGGAAGAGGTACAGTCGACATTTTGGGCTGGGACCCTTCATCAGGACTAACTGAAAGAAGAGATAGTAAGAGATTTGAAAGTGGGCCAGGGGAGGGGGAGATCTGAAATGATAGGAGAAGACAAGAGGGGAGGGGTGGATCTAAGAGCTGGACAGGTGATTGGCAAAAGAGGTACGAGGCTGGAGAAGGGAGAGGATCATGGGACGGGGAGCCTGGGGAGAGAGAGAGAAGGGGGGGAGGGAGCCCGGAGGATGGAGAGCAGACAAGGAGTTATTGTGAGAGGGACAGAGGGAGAAAAAAAGAGAGAAGAAAAAAAAGGGGGAAAATATATTAAAAAATATTAAGTAAACAAATAAGGGATGGGTTGTGAAGGAGAGGAGGGGCATTAACAGAAAGTGGTGAAGTCAATATTCATGCCATCAGGTTGGAGGCTACCCAGACGGACTATAAGGTGTTGTTCCTCCAACCAGAGTGTGGCTTCATCTTGACAGTAGAGGAGGTCGTGGATAGACATATCAGAATGGGAATGGGACGTGGAATAAAAATGTGTGGCCACTGGGAGATCTTGCTTCACCCTGCCCTCAAGTTTACCTGGTCCATTTCCGACACCTCCCTCCCCTTGATCTTTCTGTCTCTATCTCTGGAGACAGCTTATCTACTGAAGTCTACTATAAGCCTAAGGGCTCTCACAGCTACCTGGACTATTCCTCTTCCCACCCTGTCTCTTGCATAAATGCCATCTCCTTCTCGCAATTCCTCCGTCTCTGCCGCATCTGCTCTCAGGATGAGGTTTTTCATTCCAGGACGAAGGCAGTCTTCCTTTTTTATAGAAAGAGGCTTCCCTTCCTCCACCATCAACTCTGCTCTCAAATGCATCTCTCCCATTTCATGCACATCTGCTCTCACCCCATCCTCCCGCCACCCCACTAGGGATAGGGTTCCCCTTGTCCTCACCTACCACCCCACCAGCCTCTGGGTCCAACATATAATTCTCCATAATGTCCGCCACCTCCAACGGGATCCCACCACCAAGCACATCTTTCCCTCCCCCCCTCTCTCTGCCGACCACCATGCTCGTTCCAGGGAAACGCCAGGACCAGCCTTCGATGAGCTGCTCAAGCACGCCGCCAACTGCCACGTCAGAGGCATCCACAGTGAGGGCAGTGGGGTTGTAGACCCGGGGGTGGGCCTGGAGCGTGGCATTTGCTAGTAGGATCTTGGCTTGTTCAAAAGCCGCCGTTGCCTCCTCTGTCCAGGTGACCTCTTTGACCTTGCCAGACATCAAGCCGAAAAGGAGCCGTGTGATCCGGGCCGCTGAGGGCAGGAAACGGTGATAAAAGTTAACCATCCCAACAAATTCCTGCAGGCCTTTAACAGTGCTGGGTCTGGTGAATTGGTGGATGGCCTCAACTTTCGCCGGCAGGGGCACAACTCCATGGCAGTCAATCTGGTGTCCCAAGAAGTCGATGGCGGGTAGGCCGCACTGGCACTTGGCGGGGTTGATCGCCAGGACGTAGTCGCTTGGGCAGCGGCAGAGCAGGCGTAAATGTGCTAGATGTTCCTGGAGGGAGCGGCTGGCGATAAGTATGTCATCCAAGCAGATGAACAGAAAGTCTAGATCTCGCCCTACTGCGTCCATCAGGCGCTGGAACGTCTGCGCCGCGTTTTTGAGCCCAAACAGCACCCTGAGGAACTCGAACAGGTCAAAGGGGGTAATGAGGGCCGTCTTGGGTACATCGTCCAGGTGGACTGGGATCTGATGATACATCGGACCAGGTCAATCTTCGAAAAGGTGCGTGTCCCATGCAGGTTCGCCGTAAAGTCCTGGATGTGTGGTACCGGATAGCAATCGGACGTGGTGGCGTCGTTCAGCCTCCTATAGTCGCCGCACGGTCTCCACCCTCCCGCAGACTTGGGCACCATATGGAGTGGGGAGGAACGCTGCACAGTCCCCATCTCCTCCATCTTCTTGAATTCCTCTTTCACGAGGTGGAGCTTGTCGGGCGGTAGCCTATGGGCCCAGAACTGAAGGGGAAGTCCCTGTGTGGGGATGTGGTGCATCACGCCATGCTTGGGGTCTGTTGAGGAAAACTGCAGCGTGATGATAGATGGGATCTCCAATAACACTCTGGCGAACTCGTTGTCAGAATAAGTGACGGAGTCCAGGTGCGGGGCCGGTAACCTAGCCTCATCGAGGGAGAAAGTCTGGAACGTCTTCATCCCTTCAAATCCACGAGCAGGCAGCGCGCGCAGAGGAAGTCCGCACCCAGCAATGGCTGTGATACTGCAGCCAGCATAAATGTCCATGTAAAGCAGCTGAAACTGAACTGCAAGGGGATGGTTCTGGTGCCATAGGTGCGGATGGTGCTGCTGTAAGTTCCGGTCCTATTCTTCTAGTTTGGGTATCGTGGCTCGACGGGGGTAGGACGCTGATTTCCGCCCCCGTGTCCACCAGGAATCTACACCCGGAGTGCTTGTCCCAAACATAGAGAAGGCTATCACGGTGGCCAGCCACCGTAGCCATCAGCGTCGGTTGGTCCTGGCGTTTCCCTGGAACGAGCATGGCAGTCCGCATCAGCGGGCACCGGAACCCCATCTTTGATGATAAAAACACTAAGACTCAGAAGTGGTGCTGTCCCTTGGTGTGGGTGTTACGTGCTCCGCTGCTGGGGTGTGGAAGGGCTGCACTTTTGGCCGTGCTGCAGCACTAATTTCGATGGTGGTTCCGCCATTTTGTTTGGCGCGCCAAAGCATGTCTGCGCGGGCAACCACCCTGTGCGGGTCTCTGAAGTCTTCATCTGCTAGCAAGAGGTGGATATCTTCTGGCATTTGTTCCAAGAAGATCTGTTCAAAAAGCAGACATGGCTTATAGCCGTCTGCCAGTGCTAGCATGTCGCTCATCAGGGCTGATGGCGCGCGGTCGCCCAGGTCGTTCATATGTAGTAACCACGCGGCCCGTTCGCGGCAAGAGAGGCCAAATGTGCGGATTAACAGGGCCTTGAGTGCCTCCTACCTGTCAGCTGTGGAGGCCAAGACTGGTGGGTATATTCAAAGCAAAAAGTGATAGTTTTCTGATTGGTCAGGTCATCAAAGATTATGGCAAGAAGGCAAGTGTATGGGGTTGAGTGGGATCCAGGATCAGTCACGATGCAATGGCAGAGCAGACTTGATGGGCTGAATGGCCTAATTCTGCTCCTATGTCTTGTGGTCTTATAACGTGGCCCACTGTCTCCTGGTCGAGGGTGCCCACTACGTAGTAGTACCTGGTGGCGTCTGAGACAATTTGCCTGACCTGGAACTGGGCCTCTGCTTGCTCGAACCAGACCAGGGGTTGAGTGGTCCAGAAGGTTGGCAGTTTAAGGGAAACTGCATTCTGCAGAGCCGAGTCGTTCATGCTGGGTCCAAATGCCGTTGGACCATCGGGGTCACCAATATAGTCGCGCTGATACGCAACAAGTGAAAGCAACACAATGAGTCGAGCAGGGTCTGGTTGAACTGTTCACTGTTTCAAACCACACGCGCTTAAGTGCCCACTCCCAGCATCCCCCGCTCTTTGCGGGGCGGAAGTGACGTCGGCTTCCAGGCCGAGGTCTGCCCCGCACTCAGAGCCCTTTCGGTTGCCACTGGCTGCGGACTCGCTCGCGACTGCTGGAGCCGGTTCGCTTGCTGCGTGGGCGGGCCACCACATTACTCTATTATTTTGTAATTGGAGGTGAAGTGGATAAGAGCACTGAACATTAGACTGTTCTACAAATTTAAATTCTATTTTTGGATTTTTTTCCCCCCAGTTTTTCGTCCATTTCTAAATTCCTCACATATGGTGAGATGTGGACTGGAGCAGATTTTTCTCATTGTCTTCAAATAGCCATTTTGTATATGTCAGCCTAGAGAGTGACTGCAAGCAGCAGGTAATCATCAGCCAAATCATATCTTGCTGTCTTTCCACATTCATACACACGGACTTCCCAGCGGGTATAATTGGGAAGCACTTGCTGCCTTTCAATGTTCCTATTCCAGAATTGCTGGTAACGAATGTCCCACCCCCACTTTTCCATTCTCTTTTAATATAGTGGAACTGTCTGAGTGGTACCTTGCTTCATTTTGGTTTTGACAGATTTTGACATGTTGTAATCAGGTATGTATAACCAGTATATCATTTTCAATTTAATAAAAGGAATTAAATTATTAACACCTGTACTCTGTGCATTTTTTAAACTAGGTTCTTGTGAGATTTCACTGACTAAAGTTTTGAGGGAAAAGTGCATTTTTTAAAAGAAAAGAAAATAAAAGAAACCCCAGGGTGGTGAATAGGATGCAGAAGGGCTGAGTCCTGGTCCCACTTATGAATGATATCAATAAATTTTTGGCCACTCAATCAGTCTTGGAATATGTGGATTGTGCGTGAATGTGAATAAGGTGTGAGGTGAGTAGAGCAGGCTTGATGCTTTAACATGTGGAGACACAAGAGCCTGTCGACGCTGGAATCTGGAGTGAGGAGACAAGATAACGAATGAACTTGGTGAGCTAAGCAGCATCTGTGGACGGAAATAAGGATTCTCTTCCCTCCAAATGTAGATGGACCCACCTGATTTCCTCCAGCATCTTGTGTTTTCTTTGTTTTTTGTGTTCTCTCAACTATTGTTATTTAGAAATATGATCAGTACTTCCTGAACTTTTTTTGTTGTACCTAAGTTTCAAGTGCATTATCCTACCTAACTTTATCCCTTCTTCATCACTCACTACGAACAGCAATAACAATCCCCAGCTTTCCAATACATTCTTTCTTGCAGATCAAAGCTTAAATTCCTTTCTTCTCTCTGTGTTTTCCATCCTTTTTATTTCTCAGTCTGTTATGAGATGAGTCTGGACTAGACCTGCTTGGATACTTTTGTGGAAATTACCAATGCTTACGCTCTGGAAACACTGGAAGTTGGTATCTTATGCTGCAGTTTGTTCTCATGTAGATACTATTGCGTTAACTTTGGGCTCTGGGCTTCTACTCACTGGAATTCAGAAGAATGAGGGGTAACATCAATGAAACTTATCAAAGGCTTCAATAGAGTGGATGTAGAGAAAATGTTTCCTATGGCGACAGAGTCTAAGACCAGAGGCACAGTCTCAGAATAGAAGGGTGCCCTTTTAAAAGGGAGATAAGGAGGAACCTCTTTTGCCAGAGAGTGGTGAATCTGTGGAATTCATTGCCACAGGCTGCAGTGGAGGTCGTCATTGAGTATCTTTAAGGCAGAGGTTGATAGATTCTTAGTTGGTCAAGGCCTGACGGGATATGGGAAGAAGGCAAGAAATTGGGGCTGAGAGAGATAATGGATCAGTCATAATGAAATGGCGGAGTAGACTCAATAGGCCAAATGGCCAAATTTTGCTCCTATATTTTATGGTCTTAAGGTCTTAATACTGGTATGTACTGTCTTTGTGTCAGAAAGTGTGATCATGGGCCCAGGATGGGAGTTGGAGAGGTTAGGGATTTGTAATTATCGGTTGTATGGTTTAATAGATGGTTGGGAAGGGGTAGTAGGGAAGGGAGGGTGGTCACTGATCAGTGGAGAGGGTGTTAGGTATTTTTTCTTTAGCATTTACTTTGTATTCTATATTTTGTTCTTGCTTTTGTTCATGGTTACCACAGACTTCTGCTTTTCCAAAATAATTTATAGGGTGGATGTTATATTGAGGGTTGTTGATGGTGAAACCCATATTGGAAATTAATGAACAGGTTAACATGGCTCACATAGCTTACTTATAATCTACTAAGTGAAGTTATGTGGCATGCATTGATCTCACTGATACATCATAATTTGGAGGTGCTTTCTCAGAACTAGTGAGCAAATTTAATAATTTTTCAGAAGCAGGTTCAGTACATCAAATAGTCAGTTGGCAAAGCAAGTAGAGGCATTGCTTAAAATCATACATTCAGCCTCACGTTTGAGCATTTACCTGCACAGAATTAAATAAAGGGAACTGATTAATATTAATAGTGATGCAGTCTACTTAAACAAGACATATTATAAGTTCCCTGTAATTAGTTGGCTTTGATAGACTTAAGATCCAGATTACCCTCGTATAGAGAAGTGAAGGTCAGTACTGTTAATCAAAATCTGCCAGCAAAGAGAAAATTTTCAGATAAATTAAACAAACAGGGATTAATTTACACTGTTCATATGGCCTTGCAAACCTTTACATTATTATTTATTCTCAAAGATTAAATCATCTTGAAGCATGGGAGATAAGAAGTTGATGGAACTTCCAAAGCTTCTAAGTTAGGACAAACCAGAATTAGAACTTAGTACTTGTTTTAGTCCTATTTTCTCATTGGCACTTCACCTTTCAGAATTATGATTTGTCTTTCTGGTCAAAAGTCAAGTTAGACCTTACCAGTAAAGGAGGGAAAACAAAGAAAAATGAATACGACTTGCCAGGCATTGTACATGAAATGATATTCAAGTCTAGGAATATTCATCACTACATTAATGATTTCCTTCAGTAATTTAGAGAATGTGCAGCGTTGTTACTATGAATATCTAATTGATTGGTAGTCAGGCATGGCAGCCCTCTATGACAAGTATGAGTATTTTCTTTAGTTGCTTCACAGCTAAAGCAAAATAAATGGGTCTATTCTCAAATGTCTTTGTGGCATGAATTTGACTTGAGTTATGCTTGACTGAAAAGCTCATTTTCAGGTCATCTGTATCTGGAGCTACTACTGTGTGACTGAACAGCAAGTAAATGGGAATTAAATGTTCAACAGCAGTCTCTCTCTACCTCAGTCATACCTTGTCACTGTATGTTTGTTTTACTAAATGGACTTAGACAATGCATGGTCTATTGCTGATGTGGAAATGGAACAATATGATGTGGGTGTATTTGCCTGACCAGGCAGATAGAACCAGGTTCATAAAATTGTTGGGAAGCCATATTTTAATCATAAATGCCAATAAAATTCTGAAGATCCCTAATGAACTAAATTACTTTCTCCTTTACTGCTTGATCATCTTCAGTCATCTTGATTCAACATGCTTCCTGTGCAATACTTCTGTGGTTGAATATGTAAAAGTGGAAACATTTCTGGACAGTTCAGCAGTTCAACAAATTTATTTACTGTCAATGGATATTTCAGTTCTGAAAATAAAAATGAAACTAATTGTAGAATGAGGTTTGCTTAATAGTATTTGACTTTATAATTCACACACTGTAGACTGAAAATGCTTTTAGGAAAAATGTCTGAGACAGAAGCCCTTTGCAGGAGAGTGTAATGGTTCTATCATGTAAGTGTTTGGACCAATGTGATTATAATTGTAGCCCTCTGGTAAACTTTAATTTGAACAGCTGTTGGGTGTTTTAAATTTATTCTGACTATATTGTGATTTATTCTGTGTCATTATGATGTTAGCATTCACCTGCAAAATTTGAGCTCAGCTTATAAATCAACCATTTGTCTTTATTGTCAAGAATTAACTAAATTCCTGACACATGGTGATGCACTTGGTACTCAGATCACTCTTCCCAGAATAGGGTTAGTGTCTGCTTTGCATCATGGATTTACATGATCATCTGCGTAATGCTATCACTCGACTTGAGAATGATCTTTTCCCAGGGGGTGATTCTCTTTATGGAGAATGCCTGTGTATGACATTGTTTAACATTGGGAGGCAGTTGCGCGGGCAGCCACCACATGGTCCTTGTCAGATCTGGGTCATCGTTCAGTGTTCTGGCATGCAAGATGACTGGGGGCCCCTTCTCTGCTGTTGTGATGTGTCATCATATTTTGCCAGCTCTACCATCGAGGTCTTAGATCAATTGCTCTTTGGAACCTTCCCCTGCCATGGGTGACCCTACCAAGAGCTAAGTTCCACATAGCATCACTCTTGTTTTAGCTCTAACTTTTCTTGATTCTGTTAAACCCTGAAAAGTTACTCTCTCTCTCTCTCACACACACACACACACACACTTTTAGATTTATCTCAAATCAAAAGAACTTTCAAAGAAAAATATGGAAAAACATAAATTTCTCCTTATATTTACCTTATATTTAACATTGCCAGATAATAGGAATTAAGTATAGGCTACTTGACCCAAGTGACACTTGCTTCTCTCTGGAGAGCAAGGTGTGGTTGTTGGCATTGCATCTGTCATAAAATAAAATTTTGTGGTGGTGAACACTAACTTCTTCAAACATTCTGAGATATGGCACCTAGAAAGCATTCAAATTGGATTACTTCATTTCTGACAACTTTCATTTTCCATTTTGTCTTTGCCTGTTATTATGCAAGGGAGCTAATATGGATAATGACAGTGCTGGATAAAATAGTTGTATGCTTCTTTCAAGAAAAGGCAAGGAAATAAATAGTTTCTATTAAGGGCAACAATAAATTTCTTACTCATTAACTTCTTAACCTCTAAAGCAGAACTGACTGCTTATTTTAAAAGATCTTTTCCATAATCATTTCTCCTCAGCACAACAGAGAACTCACTATAAAATGCTGCACAGACACACACATTTTATTCATGCCCCTCTTAAAAGTGACAAGAAAATATCACAATGAGGACAGATTCAATCAGCCAAAAGTGTGCCTTACATTCCAAGATATTTTGCATAATTTATGTCCTTGGGGAAATTACAGCAATGTTAACAATTAAGGAAAAACAGATAGGTCAACCAGTGATGGTTTTACATTGATGTCACTTTAGAAGAAAGAATTTTAAATAGATAATAACTATAACTGCTGCTCTCCCTTCCAAATATAATTTATTCCTTTAAAAAGTCACACTACACAGACATAGCGTGCATCAAATCAAAATGTTCAGCTTCCTAAATATGCAATAATAGCACACAAACTTGAGCTCAGTATATAGCAGGTTTGGGGAATGCTACAATACAATTATATAAATCAATAGAGTTAAATGTTTGTACATTGTGATTGCAATTGTTTCAGTGAATCTGTTTTGGATTCTTATTTCTTTTTCTTTTCATTTAACTAGCAATAATTGTACTACTACACAATTTTAAGGATTTTAAGATTCCCTCTGGTACTGAAATATGCGGATATTGACAAGATGTAAACTTTTAATTGCTGCTATTTAGTGTGTAACAGAAGGCAGTAGCAATTAGTACTTAGGGAGCTGGGACTAAGTCTTGCTGTACATTCATCTACCAGTACAAACATTTTTGATTGCTGATAGCAGTAGGCAGAAACTAACCTATTGCTTTGTCGATTATGAAAAGGTGGAGCTATTTTGCTTTCAGTAAGAGCAGAAAAACAACAAAAAAATGCTTATTTTGGGAATTTCACAATCCAACAGAATGCAGGTCATGTGTGAATTGTAGTTGGTATATAATTATGAGATCACTCAAAGGGCAGGAGACTGAAGTAGATGTTAAAACTGGATTTAAAAGTTAATTGAAGTTATTTTCACAGGGAAGAAGTTCAAGAGTATAATGAGAAAGGAAGTGTAGGTTGAACTGAGCTGTCAAAGACTTGACTCAACAGACCTAGAAATCTTGCTCCAATTCTGGAAATACCATGTTACTTTTCTTCTGCATATCATCCTTTGTTTTGAATCAGATTAAGAAATAGCAGACTTAAACTGAATCTCTAGTGTGTAACTGCAAAGGATGATGAATGGGATGAAGAATCACGGCTGCTGATAGAAATAATTAAATGCTGAATGAAGCATGATGGTTTTTGAGCTTTTGGGTTTCGGAAAGAAATATTATTACCATTAGGATTTAAGAATTATATGATATGATAATTTGAAATGGTAGATGAAGCAGAATGCAGTGTAAGATTCATCTTCTTATATGCTTAAATTTATTTTTGATGGCTGTTTTGTAAAATCTTTAATCCCACTATTGATAGGATAGAAACTATTATATACCATAATGTTTATGGAAGAAATATTTTCAATGTTCCACATTTTAATATTTTCAATGAATGGAGATCTGATAATTTATATGTAACAACCTTTACAGTAATGTGTATTGTTTTTCAACCTATTTAAAAGGGCTATGTATGAATCATAAATCTTTCTGTATGGATATGGGGAAAATATGATCAGTTTTTCCATAGGTGTAATATTGGTGATATTAAATTAGTTGCCTATTATGTTCACCTCCTAATTTTACTTCTCAATAGTTCTGATATCTGCATTAATATTTCACCACACTGACAGCCACTATTAATTCCTTTTCATTTAATATGAAACGAAAATGTACCAAATGTATAATTTTATAACTTGCAGAAATACTCAGTGGCCACTTTATTAGACAATTCTGTACACTTGCTCGTTAAAATATATACCTCATCAGCCAATCATGTGGCAGTTACTCAATGTGTGAAAGTATGCAGACATGGTCAAGAGGTTCAGTTGTTAATCAATCCAGACATCAGAATGGGCAAAAAAATGTGATCCAAGTGACTTTGACTGTGGAATGATTATTGGTGCCAGCCGGGGTGATTTGAGTGTCTCAGAGACTGCTGATCTCCTGGGATTTTCACTCATAACAGTCTCTAGAGTTTAAAGAGAATGGTGGGAGTAACAAAAAAAAAACGTCCAGCGAGTGGCATTTTTGTGAGTTAAAATGCCTTGTTAATGAGAGTATTGCCAGACTGGTTCAAGTTGCCAGGAAGGCAACAGTAATTCAAGTAATGACACATTACCATAGCGGTGTGCAGAAGAGCATCGCCGAATGCACTACACAATCAAAACATGAAGTAGATGAGCTACAGCAGCTGTGTGATTGATTGGCACCAACAATCATTCTACACTCATTTTATTAGGTACAGATTCCACTCCTGTACCAAATAAAGTGGCCACTGTGTGTATGTCATTGGCCACATTTAGCTGGTCACAGCCAGAACTCACTACCCAAGGTGCCAGGCTGTCCATACTTAACTCTTGCGGGCTGTACAAGTGGGGAGCAAGCTGATCTTCTGCACCCGACAGGCTTCTAATGCAGTGCTCCGGGCTCCCTGCTGCGTTGGCTTTTGGCAGTGTATCCAGCCTTTGGCATCATGCTGGTTTTTTAACAGTTTTAAATGGCTCGGTTAATCAGACATTTAAAATGATTTAATGTAGATTTGATAATTAAAATATGAATACATAGTTAGCAGCTAATTGAATCATTAATAACCAATTAAAACATTAAAATAAAGCAAAATAAGTGCTTATCTTTCTCCGCTGAATGAGATCACTGAATCCATCCCTTCTTTCTCCGATGTAAGGCTGAGGGCAATGAGATCCACTCAATGGTGCATTCAGTGTCAGAGCAGATACTCAGATGTGCTAGTATACTGCCACGTATGAAAATCATGAACTTTTCATAATGTATATGTACAGTATCAGTTCAAAACTTCCTGAGGGTGGAATGGTTATTAAACTTCGAACTAGCAGCCAACATCATTTGGTCCATTTATTTACATCCCAATTTTAGTTTTCTGATGGGTTTCCAGTCTATGTGCCTTGGGATGATTTACAGGGCTAGAACTTGCTGAGAAATGCTTACCAATCATCATCAGACTCTGACTGCATCTCAGCATATTGTCCTAGTTTGCCAAGTATTAGATAAAATACTTTTGTAGACCACCTCCAAATACATTGTCAGGGAAGTCATTGTCTTGCACAATACTTTGGAATCCAACCACTTCACGTGACACTAACCCACTTCTATCTCCCAGTCTAGTCCTTCCTCCCGATCAACTAATGCTCAAAACTCCAATCAGATGCCAACATTTCTCCACCTTGCCCCAACCCCATTGTCAGTTGAAACCCATGGCCCCCTCCCCATCTGGATGAGCCCCATATCAGTGAAGCTAAACTCCATATTCTCCCATTTCTTCCCCACCCACCTGCCCCAATACCCAATGTTTCATAATTTTTTGAAGCTGTAACTGCCAGAGTAAATTGTGAGAGTGGTGAGTTGATATACGTGGACCCTGGGAACACCTTCATTAAGGTACCACAGAAGTGATCATAAAGCAGAATTTGAATATGTGCTAATGGGAATAATTTACTAGTACGGATTAGTGATTAGTTAATGGATAAAAGCAGGATTGGAATAAACTAGTAGAGTACTGCAGAGATCAATGCTAGAACCCCAGCCGTTCACAATCTACATCAATAATATAGATGTGAGGATCATATGTAATGTGCTCTAATTGCTAATGGTATTAAGCTCGATATGATGTGCAAAGAAGATGCAGAGAGCCTTCATGTGAACTGATCAGGACATTGCAAATGAATCTAATGTGGGGAGAAATATGAGATCATTCATTTTTAAAAGTGATTGGAAGGTCTTCTTGTTCATAGCAACATGGAAGTCATACACACGTGAATTATTGAAAATCAATATGCAGGTTCAGTGAATAATTAGGAAGGCAAATAATATTGTTGGTCTTTATTGTGAGAGGAATTTGTGTACGAGAATAAAGCTGCCTTGTTTTAATTACTAAAGGCCCAGATGAGACTGCATTTGGAATAATGTGTGCAGATTAGAACTCCCTATTGTAAAACCTTCATTTCATTCACATTAGAAGGACTGCAATGAAGTTTCACTAAATTGATTCCAAGGAGACAGGTTTGTCATATTTGAAGAGATTAAGACATTGGCCTTCTACAGGCTTGGATTTACAAGGTGATTTTATTGAAACATGCAAAAATTGGAAATAGTTTATTGTCACATGTACCAAGATACAGTGAAAAGCTTGCCTTGCATACTGTTCACACAGATCAAATCATTACACAGTGCATTGAGGTACAATAGCAAAAAACCAATAACAGAATGCAGAATAAAGTGTAATGGGTGCAAAGAAAATGTAGTGTAGGTAAGCACTAAGGTGCAAGATCATAACAAGGAAGATTGTGAAGCCAAGTGTCCATCTTATTGTTCAAGGGAACTATTCAATAGTCTTATAGCGCAAGGGTAGAAGCTGTCCTTGAACCTGGTGGTACATGCTTTCAGGCTTTTATATATTCTGTCCAAAGGAAGTTGAGAGAAGAGAGAATATTCGGGGTGGGTGGGGTCTTTAATTATGTTGGCCACTTTATTGAGGCAGCAAGAAGTGTAGACAAAGTCCATGGAGGAGAGGCTGGCTTCTGTGATATGCTGATTTGTTTCCACACGTTCTGCAGATTCTTCCAAGTATGTGCAGAGCAGTTGCCATATCAAGCCATTATGCATCCAGATGGGATACCTTCTATAGTACATCAATAAAACTTAGTTAGTGGAGATGGGGACATGTCAAATTTCTTTAGCCTGCTGAGGAAGCAAAGGTTTTCTTGGTGATGGTGTCTATGCGGTTAGATCAGGACAGGCCATTGTGAGTTCTAGGAACGTGAAGCCCTCAACTCTTTCAACATCAACACTGTTGACATAGACATGAGTCTGCGCCCCACCCTTCTTCCTGAAGTCAATCGCCAGCTCTTTTGTTTTGCTGACTTTGAGGACAAGGTTGTTGGCATGATGATACTACATTATTAAGCTCACTATCTCCTTCCTGTACTCATCATTAATTGAGATACAGCACACTACAGTGGTGTCACCTGTAAACTTGTAGGTGAAGTTAAAGCAAAATGTGGTCTCACAATTGTGTGTGAGCAGGAATTAGGGGGCCTAGGACACAACGTTTTGGAGCGCTAGTGTTTAGAACAAACCGGTGGCAGTGTGGCTGCCTATCCTTACTGATTGCAGTCTGTTGGTCATGAAGTCGAGTATTCATTTACAGCGGGCGGGGGGGGGGGGTTGACTCACAGGGTCCAGAGTTTGGTGATACGTTTGCTTGGAATTATACTATTGAAGGCTGAACTACAGTCAAAAACCAGTGGTCTGAAAATCTTATGGGGTCTGATAGGATAGATGCAGAGTTTCCTTGCTCTGGAATATCAAGGAACAAGGATCATAATATAAAATAAAGGATCAGGCAGACAGTCAGAAGATAGATAACTGGAAATTTCTACAGTGAAGAACAGGTGAATTGTTAGAATTTCCCATTGAAAAGGATTCAGGGATTCTGTTGCCATGCATTTTCAGCAGAGAGATTCATTGGACATTAAGAGAAAAAAGGGGATATTTGGTAAGTGCAGTAATGTGATATTGAGGAAAAAGTTCAGCAATATTGTTTTACATACAGATAGCTATCCTGCCTGTGCATTTTCAATAAGAGGACTTGGTGCTCCTTGGGTCCAAATGGAATTTGTCGCAATGACCACAACCAATTAGACACTGACATGACACTGCTCATATGTGCACAAGAATTTCTAAAAAATGACATTTTAAAAAATTTCACTTGATCAAACATTAAAGATGCCAGATCTCACCGATGAAACCTCCTTAATATTGTTCAAAAGTATTAGCCTGGATCAATTAGCAAGATATTTCACAGGGTACTTACTTTGATTCATAATGTTCTAACCCAAAGGTCAGAGGTGTTATCATTGATACAACAATTACCTTCAAACTTAATTGAATGCAATCTCACATTCTGTAGAAATTTCCCCCAAGTTCGTAGCTTGGATGTGCTCTGTACAGTCATTAGTTCATTGTCTTCAGCCTCTGAAAATCATTCCATTGAAGTCAGTTCAGGGGACAAACCATATGATGATAATGCATTAATTCTACAGAATAGGAATATACTGTCTTTCAAGGCAATGGTCTGGCTTACAAGCAAATGCAACAATGTAAAGGCAATAAATGCTGATGTGAATACTAGTCAATAAACAGTAAAATATGAACTATGGTGAATATGGTATATAGTACATAAATAATTAAGTTCAAGTTTATTGTCATCTGACTATAAATATATACAACCAAACAAAAAAAACGTTCCTCCTCCAGGTTAAGGTGCACCAATTAAATGTATATCACACACAACACATAAACCAAAATATTACCATTAATAAGTTAATAAAGTATAATTCAAAATGCATGTAATGCATAGCACAGTTAAACAGTTCACTGTCTTAGTGATGAGACCTCAGTAGTGGCAGGGTATTTAATAGTCTTATAGACTGAGCTAAGAAGCTGTTACCCAGTCTGGCAATCCTTGTCCCGATGCTCCTGTACCACCTTCCTGACGATAGGGGGTCAAAGAGATTGTGGGATGAGTGGCAGGGATCCTTAACAATGCGTTGAGCCCTTTGTCCTGTGACAAAGTTCATGTGGCTGCTCCCCTTGTGTGCAGACAAAAAGCTGCTTCTGGTATTTTGAGATTGATGTGGACTGTACTTTATATTGGCCTTCAATTTTTTGGTGTTTGCTTTCTTGTGACCAATTGGTGAGTGGGTAATCGGTTAATTTTTTTGTGTGTAAGATTGGGTTTGGGTTTGCTACTGTCCCTGTTTTTTTTTCTGTGAGTGAGGGGGTTGAGGATTGTTATTGTCGCTGTTTTTTTCTGCAAGTGAGGAAGTCGGGGATTGTTATTGTTGCCTCTCTACCTCCTCTCTGTATGCTGACTCAGCATTGTTGCTGATGAGGCCAACCACTGCAGTATCATCAGCAAACATCATGATGCGGTTTGAGCTATACCTGGAAATGCAGCTGTGAGTCAGCTGCAGGCTGAGTACTAGTCAGACTAACTGGGTCCTTCTAAGAAGAAGTCCAAAATCCAGTTTCAGAGAAGGGCATCGAGACTCAACGAGAACAGTTTACCCTCCAGCCTCTGAGTGATGATCTTGATAAAAGCCGAGCTGAAGTCAATAAACAACAATGGCATATGAGGCATCATTTTGGCATATGAGGCATCATTTTCTAAGTGGGATAGGGCAGACTGAAGGGCTGAGGTTATCAGTGGATTGGTTTGAGTGAGCCAGAAAGTGTCCAATGTAGTTGGAAGGTGAGACTTTATATGATCCATCACTAGCTGCTCCACTCACTCTATGATTGTTGAAGTTAATGCCACTGGGTGGTAATCGTTTAGGCCAGTTACCATCACTCTGTTGGGCACCGGGGTGATGGTGGCTGCCCTGAAGTCTGCAGGGACAGTTCACTGTTTCAAAGAGATATTAAAGATGTCCGTTAAGACGTCAGTTAGCTGAGCCACCCTTCAGCACCTGACCAGGTATGTTCTCTGTTCCCATAGCTTTGTGACGGTTTACCCTAGTTGGGACCCTTCTCACCTCAGCTGCAGCCAGAGAGGACACCTGTTCCTTGGGCTTTCCTTGATGTCACATAATTGAATGTGTCAAATTGTACACAGAAATTATTTAGCCTATCAGGAAGGGAGGCTGTCAATGATGCACAGGGTGGTCTTGTAATTGGTTATAATTTGTTTACCTTGCCACATGCACCACATGTCCCTGGTATCACAAAGGTGACTGTGAATTTTTGGTGCGCACTCACACTTTGCCTTCCTGATGGCACTGGAAAATGTGGCTGTGCCGACCTTCGAGTTGTCCTGTCCCCCGATCAGAAGGTAGCATCCCAATCCCTAATCGGGGCATGAACCTCTGCAATCTGTCATGGTTTCTGGTTTGCCCTGGCAATGTAGCGCTTAATCATGGCATTGTTTTCAAAGCATTTTCCTATATATCTGGCCACCAATTCTGCATATTCATCAATGCTGGTGTGATGATTGTAGGTAGCCATCTCCCGGAAAATGTTTCAGTCCGTGCTTTCGAAGCAGTCCTGCAACACTGAGGTGACACTTTCTTATCAGGTCCTAATCTCTCTGTGAACTGGTTCGAGTAGTTTAACCAGTGCTCTCTATGCAGGTATTAGCAAAATGGATATGTGGTCTGAGAATCTGAGGTGAGAGCAGGAGAGAGCCTTGTAGGTTCCATGAAAGTTAGCATAAACCAGCTCTAATATATTCTTTCCTCTGGTTGGGAAGATGACATGTTGGTAGACCTTTGGCAGGACTGCTTTTAAGTTGGCATGATTAAAGTCACCAGTAATAATGAAGATGCCATCAGGATGAATGGCTTCAAGGTTGCTGGCAGCTCCAGCAGCTCTTCCCTAACATTAGCACAAAAGGGGATGTAATCGGCAATAATCACAATGGCAAATAGAAGGGCCTGCACTTCATCATTAAAAACGGTATCAACAGTATCTGCGGTGAGCCATGGGTGGTTGCTACCAAGGCATCCACACACCATTTTTAAAAAATTGATATTATATAGTCTAATAATGGTCTATTTTTACTGAGTAACACTTGTAGTTCTCTGTTAGTCTTGAAGCAATGATTAATTTCATCTCTTTATAGTGTAATGCTTGTCTATAACATTGACAATGCCACTTTAATAAATGGTAGGATATAACATCATTTGGGGCTTTGATAGTGAGGAACACTACAACAGTAACGTCTTAAAGCAGATGGCTTGGGTACAAGGTGGCAACAGTCTGGAACATGGCACCTGAGAAGCTGATGGAGGCAGAGACTCCTGCAACAATCATAGGGCATTTGAATTGTCAAGCAGTAGAAGGCTATAGACCAAGTGTGGGTAGATGGGATTCATTTAGATGAGTACTTCATGGCTGTAGTGGTTTGAAAGGGTTTCGTTCCATCTGTCACCAAAAGCGGGATTTCCGGTGGCCACCAATTTCTACTTCCCATTCCCGTTCTGACATGTTAGTCCGTGGCATCCTCTACTGCCACAATGAGGCCATACTCAGGTTGGAGGAGCAACACCTTATATTCTGTCTGGGTAGCCTCCAACCTGATGGCATGAACATCAATTTCTCAAACTTCTGGTAGTTGCCCCTCCTTACCCCTTTACCATTCCCCGTTCCTGTTTCTCTCTCACATTTTCTCTCCTTACCTGCCCATCACCTCCTTCTTGTACTCCTCCCACTTCCCTTTCTTCCATGGTCTTCTGTCTTTTCCTATCAGACTCCCTCTTCTCCAACCCTTTATCTCTTTCACCAATCAACTTCCTGGCTTTTTACTTCACTTCCTCTCCCCTCCCAGTTTCATCATCTGTCACCTTGTACTTCTTCCTCCCTTCCCCCCACCTTCTTAGTCTGACTCCTTCTCCCTTCCTTTCCAGTCCCAATGAGGGGTCGTGGCCCAAAACATCGACCAGATGCTGCTTGGCCTGCTGAGTTCCTCCAGCATTTTGTGTGTGTTGGTTTGGTTGAAAGGCCTTTCTATCTGTTATATAGCTCTGTGGTTCTGTGGGATGGAATTAGAGTATTTTTTATACCTTAGGTCAATGATACACATTTCAAAATAAAAAGATAAACATAATTATGAATATATGCCATTATTAACTGTGACAAGGAATGTTAACCTCATTAGTTTCCATCACACTGGGTCACTAGATAACTGACCAAATTCACTTCTCCCAGTGCAGGAAAGACAGGTTCAGAATTATAAATATAATATTTGAATTTAAGAAATTTTCCAGTTTTGAGGGCTGATTTTAATACAAGAAGGACAATATTTGAATCTATAAGGACAGCCAGACTTGATGCAATTTGACATTAAAATCCAGCACAGGGAACCATGATTTATAAAGACATAATTTTCAATTTAATTTTTTCACCTGTGGGAAAAGATGAGGGTCACCCCATATTATGAGGAGTTGTGTTTCTAAAAAAAAATCCACATTGCAGTTTTCTGTAGTGTGAAACTATGAGAAACATTTATAAAATTTGTTGCCTCCTTCAAATTTTGTTTTTATTTCGTTGTTTTTTTTCACTAACATAAATTCCAGGAGTGTATTTTTTATTCAGTCTTGTAATTTTTTTTTGACTTGTGTATTCTGTAAGAACAGATTTCCATTAGCAGATCTGTCATAAGGTGAGGGAACAAAGTCTCAACTCTTCCCTTTCATCGTAATGCTTGCAGGTTAGACTGTTATGATACCTGTTCAGAATCAAAAGCCACAGTATTAGAATAAATAGTCTATATTTACTCAACAGAATAGAAGTTGCTGGAAATATGCAAATATAAGTGTCCAAACTCTAATTGCAAATAATTGCAATTTAACTGTGCGGTGGCACAATAACTGTTCAGCAGAACTAATTGACAGAAGAACTTTTCAATATTAATAGAAAGATTATTAAAACAAGTAATCTCATTTGTCAAAACTGCAAGGATTAATGTAAGCTTGTGCTTCTAAATCGTACATGGCTGCAATACTTGAATGTTCATTGTGGTGCACATTTTTGGATAAAAATCTTAATATGTCCATCTCTTAATAATTGTACTGAACTTTTGAATGTGCTTCATAAAGAGTAGAGGACCTTTAAAATGATTAAAATATGAGGTTGTGCCTAGCTGAGCTCTAATCTCATCATAAACACTCCAGAAAGTTCACTAATAACATTACCGGAGACACTCATTGAAGATTTGCATTTAGGATGTGGTGTATTCTAAAAATAAATTACTTTCGCATTATATTTAATATGAATATAAATTGGTTCCAGAGTCTCATGTTCAACAAGACAGGTTATGTAAATAATCAGATAACCAAACGCATGTCAATCAGTGCTTCAACAGATGCACCTGATTTAAATGAAATACCAATAAAGCTTCCCCTCCCCATGCAGATTTCTGTAATGGAGGGTCAAATGCAAAATGTCAGGCAGTCTTAAATGGATCTGCAAACATACTTTACCTTGAAATGAAATATTTCATTCCAGCTCCAGAACTGTGAATGTGGAGAGTTAAATAAACTGATTAACAGAAGTAAATGGCCTGATAAATAGACCCTGAAGTAAACAGTTCCTCAAGCAAATGGAAGAATGCTGGGAGAAAATAACTCTCTGCCAAGCAGGCTCACTGGGGACTTTCTACAAGTTTATAAGATAATGAGGGGCATTAATAGGTTAGATTATTTTTCCCAGAATTGAGGAATCTAAAATTAGAGGGCATCAAATCAGAATGCAGTTTAATATCACTGACATAGGTCATGAAATTTGTTGTTTTACAGCAGCAGTGCAATATATTAAAAATGCTATAAATTGTAATAAGAAATATATAAAAATATTTCAAGTAATTGTGCAAAAGAAGAACAAAAGTAATGAGGTAGTATTCATGGCTTGGTCCGTTGTCCATTTTGAAATCTGATGATCAGGGGGAAGAAGCTGTTACTAAAGTGTTGTGTGTGTTTATTCATGCTCCTGTATGTACTTTCTGATGGAAGTGATTAAAAAAAAAGAGATCACAGGATTAAAGTGAGAGGGGAAAGATTTAAAAGGGATCTGAGGTGCAAGTTTCCGTACAGAGGTTGATAGGTACTATGTATGGAATGAACTGCCAGAGGAGACAGTAGAGGCAGGTGTAATTACAGTATTTAACAGATATTTGGACAGGTACATAAATGGGAATATGGGCCAACCACAGACAAATGGGATTAGTTCAATCAGTGTGGATGAGTTGAGGTGAAGGACCTATTTCTGTGCTCTCTGACCAGGAATCTGTGAATTTAAGAAGTAAATCCCTAAAAACATGTTCATGTGAAACTGGATATGCAATCTCTCCAACAGATGCCTACATGACAGGCACATCAGTATTCAGTTCTATCTTTGAAGATTACTAATCGGCATTCAAGCCTAGGCCCTGTTCCTTGACTAATGTCTTCTGGTATTCTGTGCCTTTATCCCAGGCACACATTTTCAACAGTCCAGATCAGCCTTTCTCAACTTTTTGACCCTGGAGAAATCCTTGAAATAATTTTCAGGTCTCAGGAAGCTCCAGCATAAAAATTATTATATCTACAGCTCAAGGTATGTTAACATGATCAGTAAGTTGTAGATATAATAATCCAAAAAAAATAGTCAATGCTCTTTGGAGTAGCAAATGAATTTTTAACCAACCTTTCTTGACAGAAAAAACAGGTAGTTAAGCTTAGCTACATTTCTTGAAATTAATCTTTCTTTTCCTTTCATAAATTTTAAAAGCTCATAAGGCAAGCATAATAAATTTCTGTTAAATAACTGGCTTAAGACAAAATGGGGTTTAATTTTTCTAAAGGTAGGCTTGGTAGATTTAATTTAAATAAAGGTTGTAAATTGATTTTAATTAATGCTATTTACACCATGAAAATTTATTGACAACATTGCAGAGTAAAGTTACAAAAAAACATAAGCCAAAGCAAGATGAATAATATTATAGCCCAAGACAATTTTATACAGGACTTTGAAAAAACATGTTCTTACTCAATTACATGATCAGGCTCAAATAATAGGCCTAACATGTAAAACCTGAGCTTATTGTTTGCCACAGACTAGGCACAGTGGAATAGGACAACCTGGGTCCATGTAAAACCCATTGATAAGTAGTTTATTTGTGTCCATTGTTGCACTAGTGCAGTGAAATGACTTAGGAGATTGTAATTCTTCGTCATTAACCTTATCACGATCTCTCGTGGAATCCCAGTTGAGAAACCTTGGTCTAGGTGTATGTTGCTGTTCTATTCTTGGCTCAGGCCTTGGACAAGAGCATGAACACCATCTGGTGTACCATGTAAGTGCACCGTCAATTTAAAATTTTAGTTAGAGATACAGCATGGTAACAGACCCTTCTGGCCCAATGAGCCTGTGCTGCCCAATTACCCCCATATGACCAAATAATCTACTAATTTGTACTTCTTTGGAACTTGGGAGGAATTCAGAGCACCCAGAGGAAACCTACGCAGTCATGGGGAGAATCCTTACAGACAGCGATAGAATTGAGCCTGGATTGCTGGTGCTGCAATAACGTTGTGCTAACCGTTACACTACAGTGTCACCCTGGCCGTGTTTCCATCACATTCAGATGTAACATTTATAATGATAAAATAATATTGATATTGATGTTAAAAGATGAAATGATTTGGGGCTTTTGTTGAACTGAATATGATATATTTCTTTTATGCAATTTGTGGCATTTCTAAATTGTTAAACCAGTGGTTGGAATATTAATACAAAAAAGAGGGTTGAAATTAATCTTTAATTGAAATCCTTTTGAATTTCGAGATATTTAAACCGGAAACTGTTATTGGCCAGAGTGACCTAGAAAGGACAATCTGGTTTTCTAAAATTTTTGCAGAAAGGAAGTGGGTATTTTTACTCTGTCTGGCCTATATGTGACTTCAATCTTTCAATCACTTAGCTGACATGTTAGTAATTGCTATCTGAAGTGCCCTAGAAAGCCAATTGGTTATACATCATTTTGTCAGGCTAGTTTAGGGATGGACAGTAAATAATGAGCTAGTCTGCAACAAAGCAAAATCATTTGTTTTAACACATTGAGCTACCATTCTTAAGGAGGATTTTTTTGTGTGAAAGGAATGTTTTAACTGTAAAAGTGGTACAATTAGAGACCAGTTTAGGATCCAGAGGAGGTTTATGAAAATGATCCTGGATATGAAATGGTTGGCTCTGGGCCTGTACTCGCTGGAGTTTACAAGAATGAGTGAGGATATCATTGAAAACTATTGAATATTGAAAGGTCTAGATGGAGAGGACATGGAGAGGATGTTTCCTATAGTGGGGGATTCTAGGACCAGAGGGCACAGCCTCAGATTAGAAGGACATCATTGGAACAGAGATGATGAGAATGTGTTTTAGTCAGATAGTCTGTAGAATTCATTGCTACAGACGGCTGTGGAGGTCAAGTCAATGAGTATATTTAAAGTGGAAGTTGATAGTTTCTCAATCAGTAAAGGTTATGGGGAAGAGGCAGGGGAATGGAGTTGTGAGGGCAATAAATCAGCCATTATAGGATAGTGGAGCAGACTCAATGGGCCGAATAGCCTAATTCTTCTCTATGTCTTATCATCTAACTAGCTAAATTCTGTGGATTGCAAAGTAATGATGAGGTGTATTTGTTCAAATTGGGCCATTTTCTTTACCACATTTAAAAAAATTACCATGTGAGTATTTTTGTGCTCTTTCCAGTGAGGTTTTCAGTCAAAATATCTGATGTGTTATTTCTACTTATTTCTCTGCTGGAGGACAGTGTGGCATGGTGACGCAACATGTGGTGATGCTCTCTCACAACTGTGAGCTCAGGTTAAAGCCTAACTCTGTGGATGTCAACCAGTTGTTCTGTAATACACTCTGCAGTGAAAATTAAAGGCATGTGTGAGAGGGAACAGGTTGGAATAGCCGGGAATAAAAGAGAGTGGAAGTTGGAACATATGGAATTGATATCTGAAGAGCAGGAATGACTTGAAGGGTTTAATAACCCTCTTCAATTTTGTTAGAAGTAGTAGTAGTGTGATCCCTCGAAGAGAGTATGATGTTCTTCTAAGGGGTGTCTATTGGTGGGTCTTCAGGTGGTTGCAGAGGCCAATCCAAGGTATGCATATTGTGAGGGGCTTCCAGACCTCACAATCTTGCTCCCTTCACCATGGGACTTAATCTGAGATGTTAGGGTGAATTCCCTTAATAGAAAATGCCTATGCGTGACTTTGTTTCATGTGGGTGTGCTCTAACGTGATACATGCGCTGCCCCCACAGAGACCTTGACAGATTGGGGTCAGGGTGCAGTGGTATGAAATGCAAGAAGGCTGCTGACCCTTCAATGCTGTAGCTGCCTTCTACCTTCACTCCTTTTGTGGTGTGTCATCATCTTCCAGCAGCTCCACTTTGAGGGTTTGGTTGAATCGCACTTTGTCTGGAACCTCCCCCTCCCCGTTGACCTTACCACCATGAGTGACCAAGCCAGGAGCTAAGCTCCTGAAGCCATTGCCCTTGGGATTTCAGGAACCAACAGGCCTCTCCACCACAACAAGGTGGCGATCAAAGTTCAAAGTTGAAAGGGTGTTTTTTAATCAAAGTGTGTATACATTATGCAAGCTTGAGATTCGACTCCTTATAGGCAACCACAAAACAAAGAAACCTTAAAAGATTCCATTACAGAAAGGAGACTGTCAAAAACCCAATGTGCAGATTGAAAACAAATTAAGCAAACAATAAAAGTAAGCAGATAGCACTCCGAACTGAAGCTTTAGAAAAGATGTGGGCTAGGCATCATGCAGCCATAGCAGACCACAGCCTCAGTTCAGCACAGCGCTGAGTAAGATCATGGAGCAGTGAGCAGAACCAGCTTTAGACCTGACACTCTGACCTTTTTAATCTGGCCTAGCATTTAAATTAGCAAACATCAGTTTGCCTCTCGCTCTTGAACCACTCTGGAGCCTAGATCCCGCTGCTGTGATTGGGCCTGTCCCTGACTTTTCCAATTCAGCCCGGTGCTTAAATCAATCAAACATTGGCTCTTTCATTGCTTTTGGAAATGCCTTGACTTTGCTTTGACTCCACCTCAATTTGTCTTGACCATGCCGCACCAGCCAGTCCATTGTTAGCAGTGATCGTTATTAATAAGCTGTTCAGTAGTTTCCTTTGTTTTATTTGCCACCAATAAGCAGTCACCGGGCATCACCAGTGCTGTATTAAACCAGTCCTCAGAGAGCGATCTCTTTTTGAGTTTGATCAATCTTCAGAGAAATTGTCATAAGTATAAAATATTAACATGTATTAAGTGTACCCACTCCGTTATATGCTATTTTTCTAGGTAATTTTCACCAATGGATCGTTTCCTATCAGTACACACAATATGAAGCAGGAATTCAGCAGGCCATGTGGCATCTATAGAGGGAAATAAACAGTTGTCATTTTAGGCTGAGAAACTGGAACGGAAGAGGGCAGAAGGCAGAATATTATTCATTTGTGGAACATAGGAGACCAAGGACTTCTTTCTTGGAATCATTGAACATAGGTTATGAGTAAAGTGAAGTCTGAATGTATTTTTTATTCTAAATCTAGCAAATGAATACCAAATCCTTTTTATAGAAACCCTATTACAGACCTAGTTAGAAATTACTGAATCGGTATAGACCTGCAATTGAACTGAGCATTTTTTCCGATCTTCAAGTTGCATTAACAAATCACACAGTGCATATGCCCAATTAAGTCAAAGCAGGGTAGTTACTTCTTTGATTTAAGCAAAGAGCTCCTTGGTAGATTGATTTTTATGCTGCTGGGTGTTTGTGTATCTTGGTGCAAGTGCTAATTTTATTGTTGCTGGATATGGATGTTACAAATGGACTTGTATTTTTCCTAATGCAAGAAATACATGAATTTAAGTTCTGGAGTTAGTGAGCTCATTAAAAGCACACCCACTCAAAACAGGAATTTTTCTTTTACTCCTGTTGAATTTAACAGTTAAATGCTTAAACCTTGAGCATTTCTAGCATGAAAATATTAGAAATAACTTGTTGAAATATCATGAAAGATAATGGAAGGAAGGCAGGAGATGGGATCAAGAGGATAAACATCACAAACAAGAGAAAATCTGCAGATGCTGGAAATCCATGCAACTCACACAAAATGCTGGAGGAACTCAGCAGGTCGGGCAGCACCTATGGAAAAAAAGTACAGTTGAAGCTTCAGGAATGGTGGAGCAGACGTGATAGACCAAATGGTCTAATTCTGCTCTTATGTATTATAGAAAAGGAGAAAAGGAAAGGGTGACTGGGAGGCGAAAGCAATCCCAATTATGATGTAGTGTGATTATTTTACAATCATGGGTAGATTTTTGGCAGGTTGTTGGAAGGCCCTTTCTTGCTCTTAAGCACTTTGTTCTGAAAATATATTCCTATATAATCATAATTTAAAGAGCAGGAGAGGAACATCTGTTGAATATCAACAGATCTGTCCATTAACAGCAAACCTTCAACTTTCCTCTAAAGAACATTAAGCCCCCAAGGGCAGGCACTTAGATTACTGAAAGGTATCACGTTCCTTGAATTTTCCCATCATATTCACACTCTAAAGGTGGCAGCTTTGAAGCATTCTATTAAGACCTACTAACTCTAGCAACTAGGTATTCTTTAAAGTAATTGCTGGTGTCCTTGGTTACTTGATGATCCTTGTGTTGCTATATTCTGTTTTTTCTGGATTCATAGTCTTAATAACACCATCGAAAAACTGTTCTATTTTCACTGCAAGAAAAGTAATTCTTTTGAGTTAGTCAGTCAATCAATTAATGATATGCCTGGAATAACTGATGCTAATGTTTCTCATGTAATTCCTCCTAGGTTTAATCAAGTGCTCGTCCTAAAGGGCTTTGAGGTAAAATTGATCCTGGTGATGATTTAGAAAAAGTAATAGTGAAAAGACTGTCCATGTTACATTGTAGCCTACTTATTTTTATTTTTTACTGACACCATGGAACAGAAACACAATAAAATACAGAATGTGTCAGTTTGATGTTACTAATCTGACTCAATTACCAAAGGCTATTCTTATCAGTCTTTATAAATACAAGAGATGCTGGAAATCTTAAGGAACACACACAAAGTGCTGCAGGAGCTCAGCAGGTCAGGAAGCGTCTATGGAGAGGAATAAACAGTCAAAGTTTTGGGCTGAGATACTTTCCACAGAGAGCATTCTCTACGTGATTTAGTTGTCACCTCATTTCTCCCCACTAATGTCTGTCCTGGCACCTATCTCTGAAAATGAAAGCGGAACAAGTTCTACACTTGCCCCTACATCTCCTCCCTCACCACCATTCAGGCCCCAAACAATCCCTCTAGGTGAGGCGACACTTCACCTCTAAGTCTGTCAGCATTGTCTACTATATCTTGTGCTTCCAGTGCGGTCTCCTCTATACTGGTGAGACCAACATCAATTGGGGACTAAATGGTGGGATTTCCTGGTGGTATGCATTTCAATTCAACTTCCCATTTCCATTCTTATATGTTGGTCCATGGCCACCTCTACTGCCAGGGTGAGGCCATACTCTGGTTGGAGGAGCAACACCTCATATTTCATCATGGTAGCCACCAACCTGGTGGCACAAACATCAATTTCTCTAACTTCTAGTAATTTTTAACCCTTCCCCCTTCTCTCTTTTCTCATTCTCCATTCTGGCTTCCCTCTTACTGTTTTGGTATGTCAACAAAAACACTCAAAACCTTCTATAGATGTACCGTGGAGAGCATTCTGTAAGGCTGCATCACTATCTGGTATGGGGGGTGAGGGTGGGGGGTGCTACTGCACAGGACCGAAAGAAGCTGCAGAGGGTCATAAATTAAGTTGGTTCCATATTGGGTAATAGCCTACAAAGTACTCAGGTCATCTTCAAGGAGTGGTGTCTCAGAAAGGCAGAGTCCATTATTAAGAACCCTCAGCTCCCAGGGCATGCACTTTTCTCATTGTTACCATCAGGAAGGAGCTACAGAGGCCTGAAGGCACACACTCAGTGATTCAGGAATATCTTCCCCACTGCCATCTGACTCCTAAATGGACATTTAACCTGTGGATACTATCTCACTTTTTTAATATATATTATTTCTGTTTTTGCATGGTTTAATCTATTCAATATACATATACTGTGTGGGCACATGGCCAAGTGGTTAAGGCATTGGACTAGCTACCTGAAGGTCATCAGTTCGAGCCCCAGCCGAGGGAACATGTTGTGTCCTTGAGCAAGGCACTTAATCACACATTGCTCTGCGATGACACTGGTGCCAAGCTGTATGGGTCCTAATGCCCTTCCCTTGGACAACATTGGTGTCGTGGAGAGGGGAGACTTGCAGCATGGGCAACTGCTGGTCTTCCATACAACCTTGCCCAGGCCTGCGCCCTGGAGAGTGAAGACTTTCGAGGCGCAGATCCATGGTCTCACAAGACTAACGGATGCCTTTACTTTACTTTATACATATAGTGTGATTTATTTATTTACTTATTTTTCCTTCTATATTATGTATTGCATTGAACTGCTGCTGCTAAGTTAACAAATTTCACGACACATGCCGGTGATAACAAACCTGTCTCTGATTCCCTTCCCCTCACCTGCTGATCACATTCCTCAAGTGCTTTCCTCCTTCACTTTCACCCATGGTCCATTGTCCTCTCCTATCAGATCCCTTCTTCTTCAGCCCTTTACTGTTTCCACCTTTCTTCATCTTCCCCTCCCCTACCCACTCACCTTCCCCATCACCCAGAACATGGAACTACATCCATTCTTTGACCTTTACTGGATTGCTAATCAGGAACTAACAAAGATTCTCACACCCAAGCCTATATTATCCCCAATATTAGAACTATTGCTGTCTTCCATCTGATTTAAAAGTGATCAGTAGACTGAGTTTTTGCAATATGATGTACAGAAAGCATTGTATGAAGTCTGTCATTGGAGATACATGGCCAAAATGGACACTCGTTGAATGCATTAAGGAGCTACAAATTGGATTATTAATTAACTGCTCGTGGAAAACAGAAGGTAATTATAATGAAACTATTTCTTAATACACAGCAGTGTCCTGTGGAACCCTTTGCTGTCAATGTTTAAATCCCATAATAAACATTGACTTAAAAAAGTCAAGGATAAGGAAGATGTGAGATTTCTTTTACAGTTAGCTACTATTTTCCCTCAAAATAAGGACTGCCAAGGTATTATTAGTGTACCTTATGAACTGCAATCAACCAAGTTTGCGTGATGCAGGCAGCACTTTCTCATCCAGATTCCCTTTTACTTGCTCTTTTTCACTCTCCAGTTCTTTCCATTTTACTTCCTATGCTTTTTCGTCAACTCGTATTGCTCTTTGGATAGCTGATTTCACCCTCACTGCTGAGAAGAACATAAAATGATGTAGATCTTAACAGCTCAATGATGGGCCATTCAGCTTATGAGCCCTATAATAGTGCTTATGTCCATAAGACCATAAGACAAAGGAGCAGAAGTAGGCCATTCAGCCCATCGAGTCTGCTCCACCATTTTATCATGAGCTGATCCATTTTATCCTATTTAGTCCCATTGCCCCGCCTTCTCACCATAACCTTTGATGCCCTGGTTACTCAGATACCTATCAATCTCTGCCTTAAATACACCCAATGACTTGGCCTCCACTGCTGCCTGTGGCAATAAATTCCATAGATTCACCACCCTCTGACTAAAAAAATTTTTCGCATTTCTGTTCTGAAAGGGCGCCCTTCAATCTTGAAGTCATGCCCTCTCGTACTAGACTCTCCCACCATGGGAAACAACTTTGCCACATCCACTCTGTCCATGCCTTTTGACATCCGAAATGTTTCTATGAGGTCTCCCCTCATTCTTCTAAACTCCAGGGAATACAGTCCAAGAGCGGACAAACGTTCCTCATATGTTAACCCTCTCATTCCCGGAATCATTCTAGTGAATCTTCTCTGTACCCTCTCCAACGTCAGCACATCCTTTCTTAAATAAGGAGACCAAAACTGCCCACAGTACTCCAAGTGAGGTCTCACCAGCGCCTTATAGAGCCTCAACATCACGTCCCTGCTCCTATACTCTATTCCTCTAGAAATGAATGCCAACATTGCATTCGCCTTCTTCACTACCGACTCAACCTGGAGGTTAACCTTAAGGGAATCCTGTACGAGGACTCCCAAGTCCCACATGAATCTTCAGCCAACCTATTCAAGGGATTCTATCAGCATAATTGCCAATTCCTTTCTCTTTCTCCTTTATTGTCTTTTATTTCTACCACTATTTGTGGTGGCAGGTTCAATTGTGTAACACTTCTGTGATGAAGAACTTTCTCCTAAGTCCCTTATTAGCTACATTAGGTGCTTTCTGTTTATTCAGTGTTTCCTGAAATTCAAAATGCTTGAAACGTAAACCATCGATCACCACTTTGAACATTTAATTGCCTCTACCGCTGCCGCAGAGTGGCTGCATTGTGTACCTTCCACAAAATGTGCTGTGCTTACTCACTAAACCTGCCGTGATAGCACTATCCAATTCTGTGTCCTCTATCACTAAGGAAACAGGGCAGCAGGTGTTTTGAAACACCAGCATCTATGGTTTTCTGTCCAAAATGTTCAACACTCACTTGACTGTCATCCTGACACTTCCTCTCCAACAGCACCTTGGGGGTTATCATTTGTAAATTAGTAGGTAAATAGAAGTTTAAACTAAAGATAAATCTTTCCTACTTTGATGGCTTTTGAAGTCAAAGCGTAAGATCCTTAAAGTTTATAGGCACGGCCAGGGAGTTCAGTCCGGTGCCTTATGGAGACTAAGCACTGAAACAGGTCATTCATGCCACAAGATCCATGCTAACTGTTTACACTACAGAGATTATTGCTCTTCCTACATTCAATCTCCCTGCACACCCCACCCCCCAACACACACACACACACACACACACACACACACACAAGATTCTACCTGTCACTGTAAAATTAGGAGAATTTTACATAAGCCAATTTGCTCACCAACCATATGTTATAAGGACGTGGGAGAAAACACAGAGATAGTATAAACTCCTCACAGGGAGCACTGAAAGTCAGTACTGAACTCAGTTACTGGAGCTATGCAGCAGTAACTGGATAATTTGTGTCACCTCACTGATGTGTTTATGCTCAGAACTCTTTGACATCCCTCACAGTCTGGATGACATCAGGGGAAAGTGCCACCCCCGCATTGACCATCTTGAGTGAGAGCACCAGCAGGCAGGACCACGGTGCACCTGTGGTTACATGTGAGTTACATGGTTAGCACTGTTTAAGAGCTGCTCAACATGCAACCTAAGGAAATACAGTCAGAGAAGGAGAAGGAATGGGTCCACACCGGCCACTTGAAGTGAGGCAGGAAGATGGTCAGGAGAGCCCCAGATAAAGTGTGCTTTATTTTTCTATGTTCATGGAAATATGGATGGCTGCACTGTACAAGATAGCAGTTGTAAGTGACTAGATGGTGAAGGGAGAAGACTGGCACGTGTTGCTGCGGAGGTGAAGCCAAACTGTTGGGTGGTGTCAAGGGTTGCTACAGAATGATTGCAGAGTATTCTCAAGCAGAAGAGTAAATGGTCAGAAGTAATGGTTCATATTGGTTCAAACAGCAAAGGTAGAATGACTGATGAGGGCCAGTACTTGAATTCAGGGAGCCGGGCAATTAATAAAAGCCTCAAAGATTAAAATGTATATATTTGTTCTGGAGCCACAAGGATAGGTCTTATGAATTCAAGGCTGAAGAGATGAGACAGGAAGGAAGGTTTTAGATTTCTGGATTACTGGGACCTTCTTTGATGAAGGTAGGATCTATGCAAGCGAAGCAGATTGCACCTGAACAAAAATGATTCCATCATTCTTGTTAGGCAGTTTGTGGCAGGAGTTGTTGGTAGAGCAGAGGGGATGTTACAAAACCCGCTAGAAACAGTTGAATCTAATTTTTCAGGGAAATGAGACACACAGTAGGAGAACAATAGAGAGAGGAGTAAATAGATATAGAAGGAAAATGAGGTCTCCAGGTATATGCAAGGCTGGATTGTATTTATTTTAATACAAAAACAGTAATAATTGATCTGCGGATGCTTGTTGATCTATCCCAGGGTTCTGAAAGAGGTAACTGAAGAGAATGTGGAGGAATTAATAATGATCTTCAAAGAATCACTAAATTCTGGAATGGTTCAGGAGGACTGGAAAATTGCAAATATCAGTCCACACTTCAAGAAGTGAGGGATGCAAAAGAAAATAAATTATCGGCTGGTTAGCCTGACTTTAGTGGTTGGGAAGATGTTGGAGTCCATTATTAAGTGTGAGGTTTCAGGGTACTTGGAGACCCATGATAAATTAGGCCAAAGTCAGCGTGGTTTCCTGGACGGGAAATCTTACCTGGGAAATCTGTTGGAATTTTTGTAGGAGGTAATGGGCTGGAGAGAGGAAGGAGAGTCAGTGGATTTTGTTCACTTGGATTTTCATAATGTCTTTGACAAGTTGCTACACATGAGGCTGCTAAACAATATAAGAGCCTATGGTATCATGGATAGAAGATTGGCTGTTTGGCAGCTGGCAAAGAGTGGGAGTAAAGGATGCCTATAGTGATTGGCTGCCAGTGATGGACTGCAGGGGCCAGTATTGGAACCGGTTCTTTCCATGTTATATGTCAATAATTTGGATGATGGCAGAGATGGATTTGTGGCCAGGTTTGCAGGTGATACAAACACAGCTGGAGTGGCAGGTAGCATCAAGCTATCGGGAAGTCTGCAGAAGGACTTGGACAGATTGGGAAAATGACTACTTTCTGAAAAGGGAGAAAATTCAAAATCAGAGGCCCAAAGGGACTTGGGAGTCCTTATGCAAGGCTCCTTAAAGGTTAACTTGCAAGTTGAGTTGGTGATAAGGAAGGAAAATGCAATGTTGGTATTCATTTTGAGAGGACTAGAATATAAGAACAAGGTTGTGATGCTAAGGCTTCATAATTCTTTGGTCAAACCATATTTGGAGTATTGTGAGCAATTTTGGACCCATTATCTAAGAAAAGATGCATTGGCATTGTAGAAGATCCAGAGGAAGTTTATGTGAATGATTCTGAGAATGAAAGGGTTAATGTTTGAGGACCATTTGATGGCTCTAGGCCTATACTCACTGGAATTTTGAAGAATGAGGAGGGATCTCTGTGAAACCTATTGAATATAGAAAGACCTAGACAGAGTGGATATAAAGCGGATGTTTCCTATAGAGGGGGAGTCTAGGATCACAGGGCATAGCGTCAGAATAAAAGGCTATCCATTTAAAACCCATATGAGAGGGAATTTCTTTAGCCAGAGGGTGATGAATCTGTAGAGTTCCTTGCCATGGACAGCTGTGGTGGCCAAGTCATTGAGAATATTTAAAACAATGTTTGATAGGTTCTGAGTTAGCCAGGGTATCAAAGGTTGTGGGGAGAAGGCAGAGAATGGGGTTGAGAGGGATATAAGCTAGCCATGATGGAATGACAAATCATACTTGATGGGCCAAGTGGTCTAACTCTGCTCCTGTGCCCAATGGTCTTAGGGGTATATGATATTTTACTACCACTGAGTTACGGTTGAAGGACGAACAAGAATGGCATCTCAACATTCCACAGCATAGAATCTTCTGGAGCAAAGGGGTGGGGAATGTAAAGAAAAGTGGTACAGTACTTCAATGTTAATCAAAAACTCCATTGCTACAGTAAAGAAAAAGGAAAATCTCAGAGCAGATTCTTCAAATGAAGCCATGTGGAAGAAGCTTAGTAATAGAAAAAGGGCAATGACTTTGCAGGGGTACATGGCAGTAGGAGATGGAGAAGCAGATGTATAGGTAAATCACAGAGAAGTGTGAAAATAATTGGGTATTATAGCAGAAGACTTCGACCTCAGCAACGTTATCTGGGATTGCTTTAGAATGAATAACTTTGAGGGAGTGTATTATTTAATTCATTTATTTAGATTACAGCGTGCTGAACAAGCTGCACCACCAGCTACCCACCTATTTAAACCTAGCCTAATCACAGGGCAATTTACAATGATCTATTAACCAGTATGACTGTGGGAGGAAACTGGAGCATTTGGAGGAAACCCACACGCACGTGGGAAGAATATACAAACTTTCTTACAGAGGACGCCAAAATTGAACTCCAAGCTCCAGCCCCCTGAGCTGTGATATCTTAGTAGCCCCTATGCTACCATGGTACCCCTTTGAAAGTGCGTTGAAGGGAGCTTTTTGATAGAATACATAAATGGTCCTATTAGAGAAGGGGCCATACTAGATCCAGTCTTGGCAAGTGTAGGGTATGTCAGTAGTAAAAGGTTTTGGAGACAGTGAACATAACTCTGTAAGTTTTAATGTTATTATGGAGGATAGATGGGAAGTTACATTTGGGGTGTGTGGCTGAGGGGAAAGCAGCTGGGAAGCCTTTCTGTCACAATGGAAGGGCATTGGGAGCAAGGGTGGACCCAAATGCAAGACACATCTTGTGAGGTTAAGTAAATTGAGTTTATTGCTTAATACCAGGAGAGCAAAGCAGAAGCGGGGATAGTGAACTGGACAAGGACTCAGGACTACGACTAGGCTGGGACTAAGGGTCTGGGCTAGGACTCGGAAACGGATCCCAAAACTAGAGGCGACATAAAGAGGCTATGGTATGGACTCTGAGCCAGAGACTGGGCAAGGACCCAGTACCTGGGTCTTGCCCCAGGCTCGGACCCCAGAACCAGGCATGGACATGACATGGGCTAGGGAGAGGAGGAACATGGAGAAACAGAGCCTCGGTCTCGGGAGAGCAGGTACATGGAACCATGGACACATACACAGAACACAGAGTCGGGACCCCTCCTTGGATACAGGACATAGGGCCGGGACTCATATCCCCCCGCGGGGCAACGGCAAGACGGCCTGACTTACCCCACGGAGGCGAGGACAAGACAAGGCATGACATGACCCCCCCCCCCCCCGTGGGGCAACGGCAAGACAGCCTGACATACCCCACAGAGGCGAGGACAAGACACGACCAACACGAAAGAACACCAGACAGTACCTATCTAGCTCCGGCGATAGAACTAGATCGAGGTGCAGGTGAGCGCTGCAGACGAGGGCTAGAGGCGAGAGGGGCAGAGAAGGGATTCAGATAGAGGGGTAGGACAGGAATAGTATAGTCATAGTAGTCATAGTCATACTTTATTGATCCCAGGGGGAAATTGGTTTTCGTTACAGTTGCACCATAAATAATAAATAGTAATAGAACCATAAATAGTTAAATAGTAATATGTAAATTATGCCAGTAAATTCTGAAATAAGTCCAGGACCAGCCTATCGGCACAGGGTGTCTGACCCTCCAAGAGAGGAGTTGTAAAGTTTGATGGCCACAGGCAGGAATGACTTCCTATGATGCTCTGTGCTGCATCTTGGAGGAATGAGTCTCCGGCTGAATGTACTCCTGTGCCCCCCCAGTACATTATGTAGTGGATGGGAGACATTGACCAAAATGACATGCAACTTAGACAGCATCCTCTTTTCAGACACCACCGTGAGAGAGTCCAGTTCCATCCCCACAACATCACTGGCCTTACGAATGAGTTTGTTGATTCTGTTGCTGTCTGCTACCTTCAGCCTGCTGCCCCAGCACACAACAGCAAACATGATAGCACTGGCCACCACAGACTCGTAGAATATCCCCAGCATCGTCCGCCAGATGTTAAAGGACCTCAGTCTCCTTAGGAAATAGAGACGGCTCTGACCCTTCTTGTAGACAGCCTCAGTGTTCTTCGACCAGTCCAGTTTATTGTCAATACTTGTCCCCAGGTATTTGTAATCCTCCACCATGTCCACACTGACCCCCTGGATGAAAACAGGGGTCACCGGTGCCTTAGCTCTCCTCAGGTCCACCACCAGCTCCTTAGTCTTTTTCACATTAAGCTGCAGTTGATTCTGCTCACACCATGTGACAAAGTTTCCTACCGTAGCCCTGTACTCAGCCTCATCTCCCTTGCTGATGCATCCAACTATGGCAGAGTCATCCAAAAACTTCTGAAGATGACAAGACTCTGTGCAGTAGTTGAAGTCCGAGGTGTAAATGGTGAAGAGAAAGGGAGACAAGACAGTCCCCTGTGGAGCCCCAGTGCTGCTGATCACACTGTTGGACACACAGTGTTGCAAGCACACGTACTGTGGTCTGCCAGTCAGGTAATCAAGAATCCATGACACCAGGGAAGCATTCACCTGCATCGCTGTCAGCTTCTCCCCCAGCAGAGCAGGGCAGATGGTGTTGAACGCACTGGAGAAGTCAAAAAACATGACCGTCACAGTGCTTGCTGGCTTGTCCAGGTGGGCGTAGACACGGTTCAGCAGGTAGACAATGGCATCCTCAACTCCTAGTCGGGGCTGGTAGGCGAACTGGAGGGGATCTAAGTGTGGCCTGACCATAGGCCGGAGCAGCTCCAGAACAAGTCTCTCCAGGGTCTTCATAATGTGGGAGGTCAATGCCACTGGTCTGTAGTCATTGAGGCCGCTGGGACACGGCGTCTTCGGCACAGGGACGAGGCAGGATGTTTTCCACAGTACAGGAACCCTCTGGAGCCTCGGGCTCAGGTTGAATACATGGTGAAGTACTCCACATAGCTGAGGGGCACAGGCTTTGAGCACCCTGGTACTGACAGCATCCGGTCCTGCAGCCTTGCTTGGGTTGAGACGTTTCAGCTCTCTTCTCACCTGTTCAGCCGTGAAGCTCACTGTGGTGGTTTTGTGTCAAGGAGGGGTATAGTCATGAGAGCAGGGTGGGGGAACTGTAAGGAGGGGTAGGAGGGGACAGTAGAACTTGTGTTGATTGGGGGCCGACAACAGATGGCTCATGTGGGGCATGGGCAGGGGTCACAATGTCAAATCTGTTAAAGAACAGGTTAAGTTCGTTGGCCCTGTCCACACTGCCCTCAGCTCCTCTGTTGCTAGTTTGCTGGAACCCAGTGATGGTCCTCATCCCCCTCCAGATCTCTCTCATGTTGTTCTGCTGGAGTTTCCACTCAAGCTTCCTCCTGTACCTGTCTTTAGCCTCCCTGATCCTGGCTTTCAGGTCCCTCTGTATTGCCCTCAGCTCCTCCCTATTTCCATCTCTAAACACCCTCTTTTTAGTGTTCAGGATGTCCTTAATGTCCTTTGTCACCCATGGCTTGTTATTTGAATAACAAAGGACAGTTCTTGTCGGAACATCGCAGTCCACACAGAAATTGATGTAATCCGTGATGCATTCTGTGAGCCCATCAATATCCTCTCCATGTGGCTCACAGAGTCCCTGCCAGTCTGTCACCTCAAAACAACCCTGCAGCGCCTCATAAGCCTCCTCCGACCATTTCCTCACTGTCCTCGAGGTTGCAGGTTTACTCTTCACCAGAAGAACGTAGCAGGGTTTCAGATGCACCAGGTTGTGATCTGACCTTCCCAATGGGGGGAGGGGAGAGGAGCTGTATGCATCCTTAACGTTAGTGTACATCAAATCCAGAGTCCTCTCCCCTCTGGTTGTACAGCTCACATACTGCGTGAAGTTGGGCAGTGTTCTAGCCATGGTAACCTGGTTGAAGTCACTCGAGATGGTAATGATGGCAGTCGGGTGCTGGGTTTGTAATCTGGCTATGACAGTGTAAATGATGTTACACACCGACGTCGGGTTGGCAGAGGGAGGGATGTACACAACAACCACAATTGCATGCGAGATTTCCCTTGGCAAATAATATGGCCGGAGTCCAACAGCAAAAAGTTCAATATCCGGGCTACAGACCCATTCCTTGATCGTAATATGCCCAGGATTGCACCATCTGTTATTTACCAGAACCGCTAGCCCCCCTCCTTTGCACTTACCACTCTTAGTGCAATTCCGGTCAGCTCGAACGGTCTGGAAGCCCTGTATGGAAACACTTTGATCGGGTATGCCCTCGTGCAGCCACGTAGCAGTAAAGCACATGACACTGCTTTCCTGAAATGTTCTCTGACTCCTGACAAGCACTGTCAGACCGCCAGGGCCAGGACTTGACTCGGAACTTGGATGCGGCCAGGGCCAGGACTTGACTCGGTACATGGATGCTGCCAGGGACAGGACTTGACTCGATACGTGGATGCCGCCAGGGCTGGGACTTCTCGGTACTTGAATGCCCCCGGAGCCAGGACTTGACTTGGAGCCTCTGGGTAGTGGCAAGCTCTCGACTCGGCCCAGGAACAGTAGACAGCGGTTCTTGATTCCCTCCGGCGGGATACCTGACGGACCCACCTTGGTGAGGAAACTTTGCAGGCTCGCTTTGGCGAGGTAACTTGACAGGGTTGCTCCGGTGAGGAAAGGCGAATTACCGGCACTCTCTTCGGACGGAGACTAGGCTTGCTCCGGCCTAATGACATTGGAACGCCGTACCTTTGGTGGCTTTGCAGATGCTTTTGCACCGAACAGCTGAAAGCTGAAGACTATAAACTACCGGCTCAGCCGGGAGTAAATTGCCTTCAATCACCAAGGCCGAGGGACACGGGAAAACAGGGAACCAAAGGGAATCATGGAGTCAACGGTCCGGATCGTAACATAAACAAAGTAAATTTAAAGGGACCCCGATCCGGACCATGACACTTTCTTTTTAATAATATACTGATCCTCGACTTAAATAGCTTGGAGACCTCTAGATTTTATTGTCATTATAGTGATTATCAGAACTTCTAAGGTCCACTCCAAAATACAAGGCAGATTTCTATTTTTTTTTTGTATTATTCCTGGAACAAACCCGTTGCTGGCAAGCCCAAAAGTTACTGCCTGACTGTCATTACCCATGTGAGTCAGCCTTGTTGAATTGTGCACCCCATGTGGTGACTACCGTCAGAGAATATGATGAATTGTGAGAAAACAATCCAATTTATTCAGCCATTTCAGAGGGCTGTTGAGAGTGAAACATGTTATTATGCATTTATGATCAACTGTAGATTAGTCCAGCTAAAGGCAGCAGATTTCCACCACTAAAATAAACCAAATAATTTCCAAATATAAATTGATTATGACTCCAGCTTTTTATTTGCAGTTGTATGCATTTGATTAAATGAACTGTACACTCAATAGCACTTTATTAGGTACAGGAGTGTACCTAATAAAGTGGCCACAGAAGTGGTACCCAGAGTTGTGTTCTGCCGCTTTAGCCCATCCTCTTCAAGGATTTTATGTTTTGAACGTTCAGAGATACACTTCTGCATACCAATACTGTAACGTGTGGTTAATAGAATTACTGTTGCCTTCCTGTCAGCTTGAACCAGTCTGGTCATTCTCCTCTGACAAGCCCCACTGAACTGCCACTCACTGGCTGTTTTTTGCTTCTCACACTGTTCTCTTTAAACTCTAGCGACTGCTGTGCGTGAAAACCCCAGGATATCAACAGTTTCTGAGATACCAAAACCGTCTGGCACCAAAAATCATTTCACTTAAATCATATTTCTTCCTCATTCTGATATTTGGTCTGAAAGACTGAACTTCTTGACCATGACTGCATGATTTTATGCATTGAGTTGCTGCCACGATTCGCTGATTAGATTGGATAACTTGCATTAGCAAGCGGGGTACGTGTATACCTAATAAAGTGGCCGCAGAGTGTATTTTCTGCAATGGCTGCAAGCTCATGATTAAGGATCACTAATCAATGTCTATTCATTATCGTTGCAATACCTCAATGATAGCCTAGATTTTCCAAATGAAGAAAGAACTATCCATGTTGCCAGCTGCCTTGCCTCTTTCTGGACATGGTCTTCTGCAGTGAAACCAACTGGTCAGCAAGGCCTAGCACTGCATAAGTTACCACACTTGCTCAAAAGCTATTTAAGAATAAAAATGCTAATACAGTTTTATGAAGTATAAAGTACTTTTATAAAGGAAAATAACAGTTCATTTCTATTCATGTCACTGTGACCAGCATGTTAATTTTATCCAGGTTCAGCTGACAGATTTTTTGAGCCAACTTCAGGGAAGTCTACAACTATTTATGTTGCCCCGAAGCATTTGATGATTAAGTTGTCCCAGGATTTACAACCAGCGGTGTAGATGTTTGGGATTTTTTTTCCATTGTTCAAGATCCCCCAACCTCTGCCTAGTTATATAGGCTAAACTCGCAGATCAAAAGATCTGAACATTACTACCTCCATTAGCAATGAAGTGTTTGAGGTCATGAAAAGTGATATAGTAATTAAATTTCTTTCAGAACTGCTTGCTTTTCCTACTTTCACACTAATTCACCCCAAATAGTTCATGCAGAGGTTATGCTCTTCTCAAGTCTCCACTTATACTTGCTCAACTAATTCTGTCAGCATTAACCTCATTCCATTCTTTGTGTATCCTTAACTGGCTTTCTCTTAAATTGCTCACCATCATTCACCTCAGCCACTCTTGTGGTAACAACATTCACACTTACACTACCTCCACTGAATTCTTCTTAATTCATTACTGAACTATCTACACTTATAGACCTAGTTCTAGCTTTGTCAACAAGTAAAGCTATTTTTTTCTGGTTATAATCTGTCGAAGCCTTTCAGAATTTTAAAGGTAATGACCAGTTGGAACCAAATTTATGTATCATCTTTCAAATCTGTTCAATCCCTTTTCTATCAGCCATTTCTCCATTCTAATTCTGTATGATAACCTCATTTTTGTCGCAGTCATAAACAATAGGAAAGCAGATTATGAAAATGTACAATGTTCTGTGAATAGTATCACTTTCTATTGCCAGGCATAAATCTTTAGTCATGAACGTTTGTCCTGAATATTTTGTCCATTTTTTCCATCCATTACGAACTATCTATTTAACCACAAGTTTTTTTTTTGTTTTGAACAGCTCGAATATTAAAAGTATCTGTTGAACTGTCTTTATTTCTTACATCCTTCACATATACAAGAAGTAAAAATATTTACATTATGTCTCTGTCTAAATGTGCAAAGTACAATTTATAGTAATTTGTAAAAAACTGTTATGTACAACAGGACATTCAATATAGCATAAAAATAAAATAGAAATACAATCTGTTCTGCATGAAGAGGTTTCTCCTGCTCTTTGTCCTCAGTCTTTTCTGTTTAATCATAGAAACATAGAAAATAGGTGCAGGAGTAGGCTATTCGGCCCTTCGAGCCTGCACCGCCATTCAGTATGATCATGTCTGATCATCCAACTCAGAACCCTGTACCTGCCTTCTCTCCATACCCACTGATCCCTTTAGCCACAAGGGCCATATCTAACTCCCTCTTAAATATAGCCAATGAACTGGCCTCAACTGTTTCCTGTGGCAGAGAATTCCACAGATTCTCTACTCTCTGTGTGAAGTTTTTCCTAATCTCGGTTCTAAAAGGCTTCCCTTTTATCCTCAAACTGCGACCCCTCGTTCTGGACTTCCCCAACATCGGGAACTTCTAGACCCCTCAACTGGTGTAAAATATTGTGGGACCTGGAATTTCTGGGACTTTCATGCTAAACCAAGCAATTCTCAAATTAGGTAAATGACTTTAAAAGTAAAATCCAGTAGGCCAAATATTACTCTTTAAAGATGGAGTATTAAGTAAAGCCAAATGCTTAGAGTTTAGTCTACTACTGGGCTGTATTTCTATTGCAATTTAATACCAGTGACTAAAAATAAGTTTACTCACTGTTCATTATTGCGCACCATCCAAGAGCTAGATTGGAATAGCTTGCTAAACTATTTCACAGGGAAACTATGAAACAGCCACTGAGGTCGGACTGTGTAAGGAGAGCAGACTTTCTTCCCTAAAGGACGTTAGTGAACAAGGTGAATTTTCATCGCAATCCAGTATTTACTATGAAACAACCACTGAGGTCAGACTGCATATGGAGAGCAGACTTTCTTCTCTAAAGGACATTAGTGAACAAGGTGAATTTTCATCGCAATCCATTATTTACTTCTTGATAGTGCCTTTGATTCCCAATTTACTTAACTCACAAAATTTAAACCCCCTAGCTGTTATGGTGGGACTCAAGCTACTGCATCAGAATTTTAGTCCAGGCCTATGGTTTATTAGATCCAGTATATAGCTGCTATGCCACTATACTCCTGACATTAAAAAAAAATAAAGTTGCTTCTCCTTAAGCAGTCTCTTAGTGTACACTGAACCTTGAATGTGAACTTTCATTTCTTACATGGTGAAACACTACCATGGAGACACTCACTTAGGAAGGCATCTTTATCTGCTTCTGTCTGACTGGTGAACTAGGTGGATGGAGATTTTCTTTAATTCGCATCAGAGACCATCCGACAATGCAGCTGTCAGTCAAAGAATTCTCACAGGTTTGAGACTCAGTTGCAGAGTTAAGTTGCAGCTCTTTGATCTGTGCTGCATCTTTTTCAACTACTTGTGATGGTTCTCAATTAGCAGACTGCCCAGCCAGTTATCGAGAATCCCAATAGGTAGAAAAACACCAATTATTTCGCAGTTAGATAATTTTAGCATTGAACCTACTTTTTTTAAAAAGGGACAAATCAAAGTTCAAATAATATCTGTTATTTCATGTCAAACTAAAATGTATTCTCCACGTACACCAGTATTAATTTAGTATAGAGTGCAAACAGAATGAAAGAGGTAAAAAAAAACAATGATTGACACAGAAATGTTTAAGATAAAAGCAATTTTAAATACAATTTTGGAGTTGTGATGAGAAAGACAGCAAGCAATATACATGTGCTGAAATGCATGCAAGGTGCAAAGATGAAGCCAAGACCTACTAAAGTAACTGCCTTCCAAAGAAGAGTACACTGGATAATCATCAAATCAGTACTGCTCCTGAGCTAAAATTATTCATCACTGTTCTATTTAGCATATTATGATACTGTCTACTTAATGATGAGCAAGTAGAATTTCAAATACAGAATTGAACTGCTAGAAAGGAATTTATCTTTATTTTTCAATGAGATATTGATATTGCTAACCTGATCATCTTGATAGCCTTTGAGAAGTTGATGATAAATCACCACCTTGAGCCATTGACATTATTTGATGAAGATGCTCCCACTTTGGCAGGAGTTTTAGGGCTTCAGTTGGTTACAGCAAAGGAATAGCAAAGTAGTTTCAAGTTAGGATAGTATCCAAGAACTTTTATGTGGCTTTGTTTTCGCATATCTACCGCCCTGATCTTCCTAGCCTTGGAAGATTCAAGTTAAATGAACTCTGTGGAAGTCTCCTTGGGTAAGTTGTGTGTGGTTTATCTTGTAGCAGCCACATTACGGTCACAATATGTTGGTGATGGAGGTTATGAATGTATAAGATAATGGCTCTGGTGCCAAACAAGTGGCCTTGTATTGAATGGTGTCAATCTTGAAACTACAATCATCTATGGAAGTGTGGAGTTCATGTTTCTGGTCATGAGGCATTTATCACATTTTTCTCCTTTTCATGTTCTCCTACATATTTGCATTGCTCAAAGAAAATAATTTAAACTTAAGGAGTTTTTATCTATTTACCCCAGGAGAGGAGTTTGATCTGTTTACTACTCAATGTAAAGATTTCTAACTGCCTCATGCTGCAGGGTTGCCTGTTTGCTGCCGCTCAGGAGGGAAACGTCAGAGTTGGTGCCTGTTGGTGGTGTGGTGTGGCGTCCATGTTGGTGTCAATGTTGCTCTCTAGTGTTCACTCGGTGGAAGACAAGGTGGATTACATTCATCTGCAGACTACTGCAGGCTTGTTCGTGCTGGCAACGTTCATGGACTCAGGGACTTGGGCTATACAGTGGTGTTAGAAAATTAGTGAACCCAGCAGAATTTCCTCTATTTCTGTACAAATATGGCCTAAAATATGATCAGATCTTCATGTAAGTTCTAAAACCAGATAAAAAGAACTCAATTAAATAAATAACACAGAACATGTTATACTTGTTTATTTATTTTTTGAGAAAAATTATCCAATATTACATGTATTTGTTGGAAAAAGTATGTGAACCTCTGCAGTAATCCCATCTACAATAGCAATTGGAAGCCAGGTGTTCCAGTCAATGAGATGAGATTGGAGATGTGGGTTGTAGAGGTGCCCTGCTGTATAAAAAGACACACGGAGTCAGGTTACTCAAGAAATATCTGTTCAAGTGCACCATGCCTCGGTCAAAACAACTTTCAGGGGACCTTAGAAGAATTGGAGAGATGCATGAAGCTGGAAAAGGCTACAAAATCATTTCTAAAGACCTGAGTGTTCATCAGTCCACAGGAAGAGAACTTGTCTACAAATGGAGAAAACTGTTGCTACTCTCCCTTGGATTGGGCATCCTGCAAAGATCACACCAAGAGCACAACGTGCTATGCTGAAGGAGGTGAAAAAGAACCCTAGGGTAACAGCAAAAGACCTGCAGAAATCTGTAGAACTTGCTAAAATCTCTGTTGGTGCCCACTATAAGAAAAACACGGAACAAAAATAGTGCTCATGGAAGGACAGCATAGAGGAACCAATGCTCTCCCAAAATAAAATATTGCTCCATATGTTAAGTTTGCAAAAGACCAGCTGGATATTCTACAACACTTCTGGGACAGATAAGAGAAAAGTTAAATTTTCTGGCAGAAATACACATGCCATGTTTGGAGGAAAAAGGGCACTGCACACCAACATCAAAAGCTCATCCCAACTCTGAAGCATGATCGAAGGAGCATCATGGTTTGGGGTTGCTTTGCTGCCTCAGTCCTGGACAGCCTGCAATCGTTGAGGGAACAATGAATTCAAATTTGTATCAAGACGTTTTACAGGAGAATGTCAGGGTAGCAGTCTGTCACTTGAAGCTTAATAGAAGTTGGATAATTCAACAAGACAATGATCTGAAAGATAAAAGTAAATCAACAACAGAATGGTTTAAAAAGAAGGAAATTTGTGTTTTGGGATGGCCGAGTCAAATTCTTGACCATTATCCTATAGAAATGCTGTGGAAGGACCTGAAGCAAGACATTCATGCAAGGAAGCCCACCAACATCCCAGAGTTGAAGCAGTTTTGTAAGGAGGAATGGCCTAAAATTCCTCCGAGCTGATGTGCAGGACTGATCAACAGTTACCAGAAATGTTTGGTTGAAGTTATTGCTGTACAAGGGGATCCACACCCGTTACTGAAAGCAAAGGTTCACATACTTTTCCCTACAAATGCATGTAATATTGGATAATTTTTCTCAAAAAATAAATGAACAGGTATAATGCTGTTTATGTTATTTATTTAATTAAGTTCTGTATATCTAGTTTTAGGACTTATGTGAAAATCTGATCACATTTTAGATCATATTTACATAGAAATAGAGAAAATTCTATAGGGTTCACAAACTTTCTAGGACCACTGTATTATGTTATTTTGTGTGTGACTGTATGTTCACTGCTATCTTATATGTGCTATATGTACCTTGTACTGTGTATAACCGTCGATACTGTATTTTGCATCTTGGTCCCGGAGGAACACTGTTTTGTTTCGCTGTAGTCATGGGTACTTATGTATAGTAGAATGATAATTGAACTTAAAATTGAACTTGAAACTATGGGTTAGAATTAGCAGTTGATAAGAAAATGGCAACCCATTTTATGGCCTTCTGCTTATAATTTCATTGCGATATGGAGAGAAAGGGTGATTCACTTTTATCTAATTTACACAATCACACAATGTCAGAATCTACCCCATTCGTAGTAATGCAATCACTCGAGTTGAGTATGATGTCCTCCAAAGCAGTTGTCTATTTTTGGATCCTCAGGTGGCTGTAGAGGCAAATCTGGGATCTATATATTCTAGTGTAGTATGGGCAAGAGTAAATGGTGGCTGTGGTTTGAGGTTGGACCGTTTGGTTGCTCAGTCTCTCCATTCACCCCTGCCACTTCTCGGCAGCATAGTGCTGGTCATTCCAATTGTCTGTCATTTTCCTTAACAGGTAATGTTGTACAGTACGTTCTATCCTAAGGTTTTAAGAGAATGTCAGCCACTTGGTACGCTGCAGTGAGTGACTTGCCAAAGCCTTTCGTCTATCCGCAGGGAATATCACAAAATGTGAGAGGAGAATCCCACCACTGCCTGTAAGGAGCCCGTATGCTCTCCTTGTGACCATGTGGGTTTCCTCCAGGTACTCCAGTTTCCTCCCACAGTCCAAAAATTCTCCTGTGTTTTGGCCAGGATTAAATCAGGGGATTGCCGGGTGGCATAGCTCGAAGGGCTAAAAGTCCCATTTCATGCTGTATCTTAATAAATAAATAATATTTTTTTAAAAAGTAATTTGTAGCTACAGATATGTATGTAGATTATAAATGAGATAATATGGTTGAAAAAATTGATGGCTATTAATCAAAATGGAGATCTGGAAGTATGTAAGATCTGGATTGGAGTCATCTAAGAACATCACAGCTAAGATTTCAGGTGCACAACACGTTGTCAGCAGGGTGTGTAGAACTGACAAAGAGAAGATTTCAATATACTACTCTGAATTATTGGCTTGAACTTGGTTGAAGCAGTGCAAGAAATCATAGTAGAGCATGTGGACTGGAGGAAGAGTTGAAGGGCAAATCACAGTTGTATTTGGAGCTGATGAGAGTTGTTATTCAGCAAAGAGACACGACATTGGTGTTAATATAAAATAAAATAAAAGATGCCGGAGATACTTGGAAGTTCGGGAATCATCTCTGGGTGGAGAGATAGAGTTTATGTTGAAGACTCTTCAATAGAATTGGGAAAGATATTTAAAAGAAAAGAGAGGTTTTATGTTGCAAACAAGATAGCGGGGTGGAACAGACAAAACTGATATTTGAGATAGGATAATGTTAGTGTGAGTTTAGTTCATCCAGTAATTTAGCTTGATCGAGACATTTTGGGGATAATGATGCTTCAATGTATGTGATATGTAATAATGTTCCTCAAATCTGTATTGGTCCTTGTTATAACAGTACAGAAAGCCACAGATTGGTTAGAATAGGGTTGAAATGGAAAATTGAAATGGCAAACAACAAGAAGCTCAGGGTTGCTCTGGTGGACTGAGTTGAAGTGTTCATCAAAGTAATCATTAAATCTGCAACTGGTTTCTCCAATGTAGAGGAGACCATATGGTAAACACCAAGTACAGTGCAACAGATTGGAGAATTGCGTGTCAATCATTGTTTTACCTGGAAAGACACATTGGATCCTGGATGGTGGGAAGGGAGGGGACATCTGTTTAATTTAGAAATAGTAGGCAGTGAACACAATCCATCAGCAAGTAAATGTAATTCATGTTTCACAATACTGCACTCTTACTGTGTTCCCTCAATCTCAATAATTTACAGGATCACCTCATAATAGAATTTGCATAGTTTAATGGATGAAATTATCCCTTGGCAAGGAAAGATGTGTACCTGCAGATCAGGCAAGGAATATGTCTGAGCTACTTAATTGGTAGAGCGTACAAAAATACATATTTGTTCAAAAGACCGAGTGTTAAATACGAGGGGTGATTAATAAGTTCGTGGCCTAAGGTAGAAGCAGTCAATTTTAGAAAACCTAGCACTTCTATTTTTCAACGTAGTTCCCTCCTACATTTACACAAATAGTCCAACTGTCGTGGAGCATACAGATCCCTTCTTTGTAGAAGTGGGTGTCTTGGACCTCCAGAAAGTGGTCCACAGCAGAGGTGATTGATAAGTTTGTGGCCTAAAGTAGAAGGAGGAGAGTTATTAACTTCAAAATTTCTGCATAATCACTCAAAGAGTTGAACTGCATGTGCATGTAACAAGAGCTGTATAACTCATCTCCTTCTACCTTAGGCCACAAACTTATCAATGACCCCTGCTGTGGACCACTTTCTGGAGCTCCAAGACACTGAGTTCTATGAAGAAGGGATCCATATGCTCACGACTGCTGGACTAAATGTGTAAATGAAGGAGGGGACTATGTTGGAAAATAAATGTGCTAGGTTTTCTAAAATTGACTCCCTCTACATTAGGCCACGAACTTATCAATCACCCCTCATAAATACTTAACCATGTGATCGTTCTTCAAAAGATCCAACACTTCTGCCTTCTTAACATCAGCATGCCCGGGAATATCAGCATATTCCTCCTGGGTCTTACTATCCTCCATATCCTTCTCTTTGGTGAACACTAATACGAAGTGTTTATTTAGTATCTCGCCCACTTCCTCAGGTTCCAGGTATAAATTCCTTCCACTGTCCCAGAATAGTCCTACTTTCTCCCTAGTTACCCTTTTGTTTTTACTGTGCATATAAAATACCTTGGGACTTTCATTAATGCTTTTTACCTAAGACATTTTGTGGTGTCTCTTAAGCTGTCTGATTCCTTATTTAAGTTTTCTGCTTCCTTTAGATCAGTGGTCCCCAACCACCAGGCCGCAAAGCATGTGCTACCGGGCCCTGAGGGAACGATATGAGTCAGCTGCACCCTTCCCCATTCCCTGTCACGCACTGTTGAACTTGAACATAGGGGTGCCAACTGTCCCGTAATTGCTGGGACATCCCGTATATTGGGCTAAATTGGTTTGTCGCATATGGGACCGCCCTTGTCCCATACTTCCCCCACTAAGGCAGAGCGTTCCTATGAAACCTTTCGTGCTGAAATGGCGTGAAGTGAAGAAGCAATTACCATTAATTTATATGGGAAAAATTTTTGAGCGTTCCCAGGCCCAAAAAATAACCTAACAAATCATAACAAATAACACATAAAACTGAATATAAATAACACTAACATATAGTAAAAGCAGGAATGATATCATAAATACACAGCCTATATAAAGTAGAAATAATGTATGTACAGTATAATCAGGAAGATGAAGGCAAAACCGATTTGTGAGGAAAGAAACGGCACGTACGCGCATGTGCACATCACAGGCGAACGTCACGCATGCACACACAGCTGCCCACGCAAGACTTCATGGTCATGGTAGTCTTTCCTGGGGTAAAGTGTCCTGGGATTTGACTGCTACTTTTGTGCTTTATTTGGGAGTGAGAAAGTTGGAAACCCTAACTGTAAAAGACATATTGAGGTGAGTTTAACCCTACTTGAACACCCCCCCCCACTCCCCTGGGCGGCCGGTGTGCAAGAATATTGTCAATATTAAACTGGTCTGTGGTACAAAAAAGGTTGGGGACCGCTGCTTTAGATTCTTCAAAATTCCTGTCCGATTCCAGTTTTCTAGAACTTACATATGCTTCCTACTTCTTTTCAAATAAATGTGAAACATTTCTCATCATTCATGGTTCCCAAATTTTGCCATCCTTGCCTTTCTTCCTCATAGAAACATGATTGTCCTAAATTCGGATCAGCTGGATGTGAAACGACTTCCACATGTCAGATGTGGATTTACCCAATAACCACCACTCCCAGTCTGCTCTCGCCAGTCCCTGCTGAATCCTACTTTAATTATCCCCTTCCCCTAATTTAACACTTACCCTTAAAGTTAAGTGTTACATATACTTCTAATAATCTAACAATCTGAAAATTTTGTTATGATCACTTTTCCCAAAGCATTCTCCATTGAAACTCCAGTTACCTGGCAAAGATCATTTCCCAATACAAGGTTATTTTCCCTGGCTGAATTATCTACATACTGTGTCAAGAAACCCTCCTGAATACACTTAACACATTCTGCCCCATCTGAGCCGCAAAAATACTAAGGGAATCCCAGACAATATTGAAAAAATCTATTGTCGTTCAGAACAACTTTCAGTAATACGCTTACATATCTCTTCCTTTGTCTCTCACTGGCTATTAGGAGGCCTTGAGTCTGAGACCCTCCATTAGTCAGGGTCAACAATAAATGTTGCATCGTAGCTGCCTATGTTCGACGCGCAAGCTAGTATGCAAGCCAGGGCAATACAATATGGTGAGCAAGCTGTTGCCCTCTCAGGATGCTCCCCCTCTTCACACAGCTGATGAAGTCAAAGTAACGACAGAAACCAATATAGTTTGGCTCCAGCAGTGCTGCAGGAGTTGCCAGTCAGCATTGAACTCACTGTAGGACTGCCTTGGGAATCCAGCTCCAGATACTTCCTCGGGTTTTACTCCCAAAGCCTTCCCCATGAGTGGCCATAGCTGCAAGGCAGTGAAGGTTTGAGATTGGAGTTTTTCTACTCCTAGATGAGCTGCCAACCACAGCTGAAGAGCCCCATCTCCTGGGAGGCCTTTAGTATAACTTTATCAAAGTGATTATAACTTTCTTTTTCCTGCGAGCTGCTCATATTGGCTCACTGGAATGTCCTCTCAGAGTTGCTGCGACATTCTCCCTGATTAGTCTTGCAACTCACCCATCTCTTTTAAGTCCATCTTCTATTGTATCTGAAACAACTGAAATCTAGAATGCTGAGCTGCCAGTAATGCTCTTCCCTCAACCATGTCTCTGTAATGATAGCTGCATTGTAGTTCCATGTACATTTCCAGGCCATAAGTTCATATGCCTTAACTACACCTTGCGTTGAAATAAATGCACTTCAGCTCGTTAGTCTGACCATATTCATTTAGCCAGTCCTGCCTCCCTTTCCTTTCAGCCTTACTTGATTTAACCTCTACTTTCCACTTGCTGATCTACTGCTCACTTTCTCATCCTCCTGCCGCACTGAATTAAATCCACCTGAGTAGCAGCAGCAAAACTCCCTGAGAGGTTATTCTGGTTTAAGTGTGACCTATCCTTCTTGTGTTGGTCCCACCTGCTCTGGAAGAGTGATCAGTGATCCATGCACGTGAAGCAATCCCTCCTGAAACTGCTCATTAACCACAACATGGAATATCATGGGTCTGCATGTATTTTCCTTATTATGCACTTTAATGCTTCAGAAACTTCCAGCTTTGCAAGTTGGAGAATTCTGTTGAGTGGATTAAGGTTCTTTGAAACACCTCAGAATGTTCTAAAGCTATTCAATACTAGAGGAGATCAATTAAATTTACTTTAAGAAAATGTAATGTTCCAGGGCAAATTGAAATATTTTATTCAAACCTCATTCTAAGTCCTTTCCTTTCCAAGCATTGTAGATTGTTCTAACATTCCTTGATCATCACAAATTCATCCAGCGTTCCTAAAAATTGAGCCAGTGTCTCTGCCAATATAAATATTTCTTTTTGTTGTAAATCACTGCATTTGCTATAGAGAAAGTCCATTACTGAGAGATTTCAATCACCGTATGGAACCTTTTAGCCATTTGCTTTATGCAGCTTTTAGTTTAATTGTTTCAAATAAATTGCATGCCCATTCTGTCTTTCTGTGTTTCTACTTCCTCAGGGTGTAACTAGATGTTAACTATACTGGGTATTCCAGGTGGGCCCTTGGAAAAAGCTTCCCATTGTGTGGCAACCAGTACGGTCCTCTGATGCCTCACTGCATGCATCAAGCCTTGTGGCCATTAAGTGTGCTCATGGATTCTTTGGAATCTGGTGTGAATCTTTATTCCACTCCTCCTTCAATGTAGATGAAATAAGAGCCCCTTAAGTGACTGCTGTAATCTCTCGAACAACAGAAGCTCCTACTTTAAATTTCTTGCCTATGCATATATGCGGTTTTAGGCAGCTTGCTACACTGGTTGGATTTCGACATAAATATATAGTTAGGAGCACAAAGGGATCTCTGGTGGGAGTGTAATCATGTGCATCAAGTCAGTGGAATCGCCCACTGTGACCTGTTAGCAAGTGACAGGAGCAATCAGGAGACTCTATACCATAGTTTTGCTTGGTTTCTTTTTCCTTTAATGACTTCCTTCTGTAGTTTTGTTTTTATTATAAAGACAGCATTCTGTTAGCACAACTTTGACACATGGGAGAAAACTGGAGCAGGCTGGGAAACCCAAGTGGTCACAGATGGTGGCTGAAGGCAGGATCAGGATCAGAATCAGCTTCATTATTACTGACATCTGTCATGAAATTTGTTGTTTTGTGTCAACAGTACAGTACAAGACATTGTGTTGGCATGTTGGCGCGTGGCCAAGTGGTTAAGGTGTTTGTCTAGTGACTTGAAGGTCGCTAGTTTGAGCCTTGGCTGAGGCAGTGTGTGTGTCCTTGAGCAAGGCCCTTATCCACACATTGCTCTGCGACAACATCGGTGCCACGTATGAGTCCTATGCAGACATCCCACCTCTCCCGGAAGTTCCGGGAGTCTCCCGCATATTAGTAGTGGCTCCCTGATGCCCGAAAATTATATACAATATCACGGAAATCAATTTTTTTGAGAGAGAGCGAGAGAGCGAGAAAGCAAGCGTGAGAGAGAGAGAGAGCGAGAGAGCACGCACGCGCGGGAGCAAGAGCGAGAGAGTTCCGAAAAAAGTCAGAGTGGTAGAGTGTTCCAAAAAAAGAAAATATAAAACGTACGTCATCCCAGACTACATTAAAGTGTACCCCTGCCTAACAGGGGTCAAAAATAATGACAATGTTGCTAGCTGCACTGTTTGCAACAGTGACTTTTCTATTGCCCATGGTGGGTTAAGACTGTAAAAGACATGTTGAGGTGAGTTTAACAGGTGTCATTCATTCATTAGCATAGCTAACGTTATTTAAACTAGCTGGCTAGCTGCCCAGGAGCTACCCTATTGCAGACATCCCACCTCTCCCAGAAGTTCCGGGAGTCTCCCACAAATTGATGGTGCTACCTCCCTGAAATGAGTTTTTGCAGGGTGGGATGTCTGCCTATGCCCTTCCCTTGGACAACATCAGTGGCCTGGAGAGGGGAGACTTGCTGCATGGGCAACTGCTGGTCTTCCATGCAACCTTGCCCAGGCCTGCGCCCTGGAAACCTTCCAAGGCGCAAATCCATGGTCTCATGAAACTAACGGATGCCTATAAAAACAGCACCACATTAAAAACTACTATAATTTATCAAAATAGCTAAATAGTGCAAAAGGCAAATAACAAGGTCATGTTCATAGGTTCATAGGTCATTGAGAAATCTGATAGTGGAGAGGAGAGAGCTATAATTAAAACACAGGTTCCTGTACCACCTCCCCAGTGGTACTAATATGAAGAGGGTATGACCCCGATGGTGAGGGTTTTTCAGAGGGGATGCTGCCTTCACGGGGCACCATCTCGTGAAGCTGTCCTTTAGCAGGGAGAGTTGTAACTGTAATGGAACTGGCTGAGTCCACAATCCTCTGCAGCCTCTTGTGATCCTGTGCATTGGAGGCTCCATACCAGGCTGTGATGCAGCCAGTAATAATGTGCTCCATCACACATCGGTAAAAATTTGCAAGAGTATTTGGTGGAAATCAACTTCTCCCAACTTCCCCTTCTGAAGTGCACAATCAGTTTCCTGCCATTCCACCAATCAACTTCCCAGATCTTTACTTCATGCCTCCCCCTTCAGGTTTCACCTATCACCTTGTGTTTCTCTCTCCCCTCCCGTCTCCTTTTAAATCTACTCCTCTGAATTTTTTTCTCCAGTCCTGCTGAAGGGTTTCAGCCTGAAACTTCAACTGGACTCTTTTCCATAGATACTGCCTGGGCTGCTGAGTTCCTCCAGCATTTTGTGTGTGTTGCTCGGATTTCCAGCATCTGCAGATTTTCCCTTGTTTGCTATCATTTTCTTGGTTTTATTGATACTGAGTGTGAGGTTATTGTCGTGACACCACTCAACCAGTATATCTATCTCACTTCTCTTCACCTTGTTGCCTCCTGCCAACAACAGTGGTGTCATCGGCAAATTTATAGATAGCATTTGCGTTGTGTCTAGCCACACAGTCATGAGTGTAGAGAGAGTAGAGCAGAGCAGTGGGCTAAACACGCAGCCTTGAAGTGCACTTGTGTTAATTGTCAATGAGGAGGAGATGTTATTACTAACCTGCACCAGCTGGGGTCTTCTGATGAAGCTGAGGATCCAATTGCAGTGGGAGGAATGGAGACCCAGAGTTTGAAGCTTGTTTCTTAGTAATGAGGGGATCTTGGTGTTGAACGCTGAGCTGTAATTGATAAACAGCAGACTGCTTCAAAACCTGGTGGAGAACCAATGAGATTATGAATGCCGTAGAGCTTTTGTGGCAGTAGGCAAATTGCAACAGATCCTGGTCCTTGATCAGGAAGGAGATTATTTTAGCCATGGCCAACCTCAACAAGTACTCCATCACAGGAGATGTGAGTACTACCAGGCAAGATTCATTCAGGCTTCTCACCCTGCTTTTCTTGGACACAAGTAGGATTAATGCGCTTTAAGTATTTTGATTTTCAGAGATTTGATTGAGTGTAATGCCCGTTGCATGTGAGAACATCAGACTACACCTGTGAGAGATGGAAGATGTTCTTGAATATTCCAGCCAATGGACTGGCATAGGTTCTCAGTACCCAGCCTTGAAGAACAGTCCCTTACCAGCATTATTTGCTGCATATTATGCTATCTTGAACGGTGACATGACACAACAAAGGAACTCAAAAATAAGACTCATTTTTAATGACTCTTTGGCTATCTTTTACTCACCCCGCCAATTTTAATAGTCCCTTAAATCCAAACCTTATATAATGTGACTGCAAAACCCTGAACACTGGAAATAAGAGAGGAAATGGTGAAAGTTCTCAACAGTTCAAGCTTCAAAAATTACCATAAGTTACAGCATCTGCACAGAGCTGAGCACCTTCTATCCGAGTGGAAAAATATTAAATAGTGTTACAAGGATTCCAGAAACAGGAAGGATTAGGCAGAAAGTACAGGAGCCTTAGGTCCCACACCATCAGATTCAGGAACAATTAATACTCTACAACCGTCAGGCTCCTGAACAGTCATGGATAATTTCATTCACTACAACTCTGGACAGATTCCACAACCTACAGACTCACCTCAAGGGCTCTACAACTCCTGTTTTCTGTGTTATTTATTCTTTTTATTTGCATTGTTTGTTTTTTCTGTACATTGTTTGTTTGCTTGTCTTGTTCATGTATAGTTTCTTTCATAAATTCTACCGCATTTCTTTATTTTCCTGTAAATTTCTGCAGGAAAACTAATCTCAAGGTAGTATATGGTAACATATGTACTCAGATGATAAATTTTGCTTTGACTTTGGAAAGTTGAAAAGCTCAGAAAAGAATGGAAATCAGAACTAGTTAAATGCAAACGGGATGATGAGAGATGGTAGATAAACAAGTAATGAAGCAAAAGATGGGTTTGTGGAAGTATAAAGAGAAATGGTGGATTAATTATCTGAAATTAATCAACTCAATGTTGTTGTCAGAAATCTAATTAAAGTTCCCAAGCAAAGAATGTACCAAGAAATTGGGTTGCAATATTGGATTACCATGTACCGCAACCATATTTTGCTGAAAGTTTGGGAAATTCCATGTGCTTTGTGAAGTCCAAAGGATTTGCTCTGGGGTTCACTCTGCATCTGATGTGCTGACACATGGAGGACTGCTGAGTGTATGGTTTGTGCCTAACAATGTGAGGCTGCGTGTCCAACCTGCTTCAATTCCAAGTTGTTAATGCATTCCAGGTTGTTAGCATTATTTATGAAGTCTGCATCCAAGCAGTTTGCAGGCCAGAGTTTGAAAAAATTAAAAAAATGCAAATATTAGAACTCTGAAATAAAATCTGAAAGTGCTGGGGATACCCATCAAGTCAGGCTGTATCTGTGGAGAGGGAAAGAAAGCCATCATTTTGGGTTACTGTGAGTGCAAGGAAGGTGGTATCTGTAACAAGGGACACAGCAGTAAAAAATTGGAGACAATGATTGGTGTCAATTGAGAGAAGGCAAAGGAGACTAATGAATGGGAACACATTTGTATGTAAAACAATGTAAACAGAGAACAGTGGAGAGAGACCAAAAAAATGCTGGAACTGAGTTGCAGAACATGACTGTTGCTAGAAGCCTGAAATGAACTAGAATGTTGATAAAGTTCTGCAGAGTCAGACAGCATCAATAGAGAAAGCAAATAGAATTATATCAGAAATGGCTAGAAATTTAAGAGCAAGATATTGCAGATCCTGGAAACCAGAAACAAAATCTGGAAACACTTAGCAGATCCTACAGCATCTGCAGAGAGAGAATAGAAGAATGAAGGCCCCAGTCCTAAGGCTCTCCACTGTGAATCGTCGTATGGATTTGTCATATCTTCCATTGCTTCAGTTCTGAGTTTCTAAAACCAATATTGGCAAGCAATCAGCTAGAAAGTCTTGGGATAGTGACCATTCTGTGACCAAATCCTTAGGAACATTTGCTTTATGGCATAAGCCCACTGTCTTTTAGTTAAATAATTTTCCTTTCTAATTGGGTGAAAAATTAAGTTTCCTTTCATTAAAGAAGTCCATAACTCAGATTCAGTTCAGATATTTAATCACCAGAAACTCCAGCCTTAACATCTAAATGTGAAAAAGGTGGTGGAAAGAGGGGTAGTCAGGGCTTTCAAAATGGAATTGATAGGCACTAAAGAAAAATAACTACATTGCCACAGGGAACTACAGAGTCAGGATGCACAACAGCTCCTCCCTCCCCATCATCCTCAACATGGATGCCACCTAGGGCGGTGTGCTGAGCCCATTGCTGTACACTTTACTCACCTTTGACTGTGTGGCCAACCACCCAGGAAATCACTTCGTCAAGTTTGCTGATGACATGACAGTGGAGGGGCTCATCACGAGCAACAATGAGATGGCCTACAGAGAGGAGGTGCAAGAACTCAAGGCCTGGTGCTTGGCAAATAACCTCTACCTCAATACCAACAAGACAAAGGAGGTGGTTATCAGCTTCAGGAGAACTCACACCACTCATAATTCTCTTTCCGTCAGTGACACAGCAATGGAAACTACAAGCAGTTTCAAACTCCTGGGAGTGCACATCTGTCAATCAGGAAAGCTCACCAAAATCTCTACTTTCTGAGGAGGCTGAAGAGAGTTAGACTCTCACATCTATACTCACATCTCTCTACAGGTGTGCAGTAGGGAGCATCCTAACAAGCTCCATCACTGCTTAGTACGGAATCTGTGTGTAGTGGATAGGAGGCTTTACAACAAGTATTCAGAACTGCTTAACACATCACCGGCACCAGCCTACACACCATCAAGGACAAATATACATAAAGGTGCCAGGAAAGGACCAGTAGCACCATGAAGTATCTCAATCACCCGGCTCATGGACTGTTTGTCCCACTCCCTCCGGGAGAATGCTCTGTTGTAACCACGGCAGGACCACCATCTCAGAAACAGATATTTTCCGCAAACAGTAAGGTTGATCAATACTTCCACTCACTAACCCATCCCTCCACACCCCCGCACTGCCACTACCTTATCATATCCTCTCAGTGTCACCTGTGCCTAGGTTGCTTTATGAACATACAGCTAATTAATGTATATAAGCTATCTTACGTATTTATATTTATTGTGTTTTTTATTATTGTGTTCTTTCTCTTATTGTGTGCTTTTTCATGCTGCATCAGATCTGGAGTAACAGTTACTTCGTTTATCTAAACACTTGTGTACTGGAAATAACATTAAATAATCTTGCATCTTGAAAGTGGAAGGGGATTAGACTGACTGGACAGTAGAGTAATCAGACACTATGTTTGACAGGCTAACTGGCATTCTTCTATGTGATCCTATGATCTGTTACTTTTGCAGTTGTCAGGGATCAGACTACTGAGTTGACACAGAATTCATGATGGAACCCATGGTAAAGTTTATTCTTTCTCACGGAGGGATTGTTGCAAACTACCATGGTTGCAAATGGCAATCTGGAAACACACTAAACTGTCTGCTCCAATAAATCAGTAAAATGGCTACCACTGGACCGAAAGAGGCTGAAAGCATTGGAATGGAAGTATTACCTGGTCACTAATTTTCTGGTAGAGCAGTTTCATTTTTCAGAAGCAGTCAGAATCAGCTTTAATGTCTCTGGCATATATTTTGAAATTTGTTGTTTTGCAGCAGAAGTATAGTGCAATGCATAATGATAATAAAAGACAACAAACTGCAATAAAATATATTGCAATTTGCTGGTCCCTCCTTGAGGACTGGTGTGTATTCCTTCAACTTTCCCTTCCTAGAGCCCACAATCAACTCCTTGGTCTTACAGATGATGAGTGGAAGGTTGTTTTTGCGACATCACTCAACCAGCCGAGCTATTTCACTCCTCTTCATCACCATCTGAAATTTTGCCAATAGTAGTTGTGTCATTGGCAAATTTATAGATGGCATTTAAGCTGTGCCCAGTAACATTGCCATATGTGTAGAGAGAGTAGAGCAGTGGGCTAAGCATGCATCCTTGAGGTGCGCCAGTGTTGATTGTCAGCGAGGAGGAGCTATTATCTCCAATCCGTTCTGACTGTGGTCTCCTTATGATTAAGTCAAGGATCTAGTTGCAGAGAGAGCTACAAAGGCCCAGATTTTGGAGCTTGTTGATTAGCACTGAAGTATGATTATGTCAAATGTTGAGCTGTAATCAATAAACAGCAGTCCTGCATAGGTATTGCTATTGTCCAGATGAGCCAAGGCCAAGAGGAGAGCTAGTGAGATTGCATTTGCTGTAGACCTATTGTGGTGACAGGCAAATTGCAGCAGGTCCAGTTCCTTGCTTGGGTAGGAGTTGACTCTGACCATGACCAACCTCTTAAAGCACTTTATCACGGTAGATTTGAGTGCCACAGGGTGATAGTCATTGAAGTAGCTCACTCTGTTCTTGGGTGATTGTTGCCCTTTCAAAGCAGGTGGCTACCTCCCACTGCAACTGTGAGAGATTGACGATGTCCTTGACCACTCCCAGCAGTAGATAGGCACAGGTTTTCAGTGCCCTACTAAATACACCACCAGGGCATGATGTCACAAATGGGTTCACTCCCTCGAAAGATGTTCCGACATAAACCTCCAAGACAAAGGCCACAGTGTCACCAGATGTTATAGTGATTCGCACAGGTGTAGTTCTATTTTCCCTTCAAAACAGTAATAAAAAGCATTAAGATCCTCTAGCAGTGAAGAATCACAGCCATTCATGATGTTAGGTTTTGCCCTCTATGAAGTACTGGCCTGCAAACCCTGCCAGAGCTGATGTACATCCGATTCTGTCTCTAACTTCAATCGGAATTGTTCTCTCATCTCTTTTCTGTTGGTCATACCTGAACGTCTTGTATAGTTCTGGGCTTGTATATTTATCCACTTGAGCATTAATGTTATCAGCACTAAGCAAGTTATCGATGAAATGTTTGGAGATAATGCTCAATCAGTTGGTGGTTTTTATATGCAGTTGGCAAAAGTTGTTTTTATTCCTTAGTAAAAGTGAGCAAAGGATCCCCATTGTCAAAATGATTATAAGATACCCGTCCTGACCCTGGAGCCAGCAACTCTGCTTCTGCTAACGATCTTCCCCCATCCTCTCAATCTTTGTCACATCATCAGTGTACTTGCAGTGCTATTTGTTTTCCAACCACTACCCCCATTCAATCAGGCTCTTTCTCCTTTAAAAAAAGGTACCTTCAAGTCCTAATTAAATCTTAACCCCCCCCCACCTTAAACGTTTGACCTCTTGTTCTTTATTCCCCAGGACTGAATGTATTCACCCTATCTATAAACCTCGTGATTGTGTACACTTATATAACATCATCTCTCAGTCTCTCAAAATGTGGATTACAATAAGTATATATATTAAATAAGTAGTACAAAAATAGAAATAAGAAAGCAGTGTGTTAATGTTCATGGGTTAAATATCCATTCAGGAATTAGATGGGAGAGGGGAAGAGGCTGTTCCTGAATCATTGAGTATGGGCCTTCAGGCTCCAGTACCTCCTTCCTGATAGTCGCAATGAGAAGAGGGCATGTCCTGCATGACGAGGATCCTTAATGATGGATGCCATCTTTTTGAGGCATCATTCCTTGAAGATGTCCTGGATACCAAGGGGGCTAGAGTCCATGATGGTGCCTACTAAGTTTATCATTCTCTGTAGCTTGTTTCAGTCCTGTGCAGTAGCCCTCCACACCCATACCAGGCAGTGATGTCACCAGTTAGAATGTTCTCCTCGGTACATCTATAAAAACTTATGTGTCTTTGGAGACATACCAAATCTCCTGAAGCTCCAAATGAAATATAGCTACTGTCATGCCTTCTTTGTAGTTGTCTTGATATGTTGGGCCAAGGAGATATTGACTCCCAGGAACTTGAAATTGCTCACTCTTTCCATTTCTGACCCCTTTATGAGGCCTAGTGTGTGTTCCCTTGATTTACTCTGTCTAAAGTCTACAATCAGTTCTTTGGTCTTACTGGTATTGTGTGCAGGATTGTTGCTGCAACATCACTCAAGTAACTGATATGTCTTGCTCCTGTGTGCTCTCTCATCACCATCTGAAATTCTGCCAACAATGGTTATGTCCTCAGCAAATTTATAGATGTGTACATGAATGCAGAGAGTCAATGAAAAACTTGCAGCAGCATCATCGGCACACAGAATTAGACCCAATACTCACAAGGAAAGCATCAACTAAACATGAATTGTACACAATTTTACAAGAAAGAACAATGTTTAAAACAGTGTTTTAAATCTTTCCTCTCTCACCATAAACCAATGTGATTTTCAAAGATCCTGTGACACTATTTTATGAAAAACATAATACTTCACCCAATATTCTAGATGGCCTCAGGGAATATTGCTGAGAAAATGGCTATTCGCTCATTCCTCTTTTTGGGGTGCAACTGTATGTAAGTTCTGTACCATGTTTGCAAATTAAACAACAGTACTTGTGTTCCAAAGATAATTTTGTGTCTGCAGAGCAATTGGAATAATCTAAATGCAAACTATTCTCTCCTAAAATTAATAGTCTGAACACAAGGGCTCTATCATTGGGGATGACACCCTAAAGAAGAAACAATATTCTTAGATATTCATGATTGCTTTAGTTTAGCCTCTAGAACTACTTGGACCTAAGAATCATTGTGAATCATATGTGGCATGCCTTGGAGTTGACTTGTTGGAAGTCAATAAATGCTTGCATAGTGCATACTTCACCCGTGCATGTGTTACAGTCATTGGAAGAGAGATTTCAGCAGTGAAATAATTATTCAGAGAGCAGTCAATGGGCTGATAAGGAAGATGGGCTTCTGGCAGGATGTCACTGCGAAGGATCACACACATAAAGTGCTAGTGGAACTCAGCAAGTCAGGAAGCATGTATGGATGGAAATAAACAGTCGTGCTTTGGACTAAACCCTTCAATTGAAGCCTTTCAAGACCCCTCCAGGTCTTGGCCTGAAACATCAACTGTTTACTCCCTTCTGTAGATGCTGCCTGACTTGCTAAGTTCCTCCATTATTTTGGTGTATTGCTCAGAATTTCCAGCATCTGCAGAATCTCCTGTCTTTTCCGCCAGGGAAGATCAAGTTTCGTGGCCTGGGCAAGTGAGGGGTTATGAGTTGGGCTAAATGGGAATGGAATGAGATCAGTTAGAGATCAGTGGATAAAGGGTGGTTGTTAGCATGCTGGTGGTACTTGGTGGGTTAAGTCCCCAGTGAAAGTATGGGTCAGCACAGTGAAAGGTAGAGTTGTTCCAGGTGTGGCTGCCGATTGTCACCCATCAGAAAAATGTTTAATTTCTCTTGTATTTCCCCAAAGCCAACTTTGTGTTGAAAATGTTACTTGATGCATGCTATTCGTAAAAGTTGAACACATGATGGTGATTTGCATAGCACTGAAAAATGACCCACAAGTGGTTATTATTGTGTCTTACTGCACAAAATGTGTACTTTCAATTGCATGGAGAAACAGAATCAGATTTCTGGACATTTGTTTCCATGCAGCTTTTATCACATTCAGCCAGTTGCTGGTTGCCTAGATGGTCCATAGATAGAATTATTTATCTGCAGTGCTTATTTGTGGATGAGAAATGAAAAGTGCATTTTACATGATTTTTCTTTAAAAAATTGGCTATGCCTCCATCCTGAGGACTAACTCATTGAAATAAATAGGCCCACATTTTGCTATCAAACTAAATACTTGCTATTTTACATAAATGCAAATAGTAAAGCAATTTCAGGCAAGAGGCAGATGGCTGGTTAATATCAGAAATCCAAACATTGTGATTTGAATTAAACCTCTGCTGCATTGGCTTTATGAAAGTAACTTGTTGCTACCTGCTCACCATTTGAAATGCGATGACTAGTGCGAGATTTCAAGTGCATCTAACACTTGATGCTGGCCTGCCATAACAGAAGTTGATTCCTCGTGCTGGACTGTTGACTAAATTGTCAAGACTCCCAATCTGTCAGATGTTGGGATGAATAAATATGTTTTGAAATCAATAATTCTAATTGGATTTGAAGCAGACAATTTTATTCATTTTCAGAATAACAAGCCATAGACAAAAGATCATATGCACTGCCTATAAATGTATCTAATGGAAAGTGATTATTAATAATGGAAGAGACAAAAAAATTAGCAGGAGCAGACCATTCAGCCTGTTGGGCCTGTTTTGCCATTCAATAAGATGATAGCTTCTGCCCAGATTATTAGATATACTCTGCAGTTTAGCACCCAGAGTATTTGTATAGAATTTCAAGGACTTACAGTCTACTAGAGGAAAAAAATGTCTTCTCACCTTGGTCAAAAGTTGTCAATTCATATCCTGAAATAATAATGTCTGGGTCTAGGCTCTGCAGGCAAGGGAAACCTCTGAAGAATGTTATGTTTTAGGCAGATCACCTTCCACTCCTTGAAAATCCAGAAAAAGAAACAGGCTCATTCTATCCAATTAATTCTCATGGGACAATCTTATTATACCAATATCCTCCATTGTAAATATATAATTTCCTTGGTAAGCGGTCTGAAACCTTACATAATTTTAGCAAGACTCCCTTACACTTCAGTTTCCATCCTATTCAATTATATGGGAAGATTCATGGGTTTCAAAATGGCATTCTGGCAACTGCAGTTAACTATGTCATAGAACTCTGCTACAATTTTCTAGGTCAGTCTAAGAATCAGTTGTACTAATGGTGTTCTAGCTCAATACATTCTGCTTTGTGATCCGAGTCATGGAGAATTACTGAAATTTATTCTTCTTAACTCTACAAACTTATGAATTCTGAGAGTTAAAAAAGATCTAACTGTATTCTGTCAGTTAACGGTTTTTAGAATAATTAATATCACAGACAAAACGGTAGCACATTGCATATGTGTCTACCATCATAAAACATTAGAAATTTCATTTGTCCTTGCATATTATGGGATTTGGTTGGCAGCAGTGAGAGATTTAATTATAGTTTAAATTGGCAATGCATAAAACATGTCTGGTCTACCAATTTTATGAACCATGTGGTTAGTTGTGGATAGAATTGTTAAAAAGCAGAAGCTGACATGTGAAAGCTATTCCCTTTTCATTATCACAGCATTTGTAAATTTATAAATCAAAATTTCATTTCATATATAAGTATATTCTACAGTTTAGTTTGACCTTGAAATATTCTGAAGCTAGTACAGGAGGGAACACTGCACCTTTGACCATAATGCCATGAGGTTTAAACTAATAGGCCATTCAGCCAATTGAATCTTCTCTGCCATTCCATCAAGGGTTACCTCTCTCAACACCAGTCTCCTGCATTCTCAGAATCTGGTTTATTATCATTGGCATGTGTTGTGACATTAGTTAAATTAGCAGCAGCAGTACATTGCAATACATGATAATTTAGTAAAATAAATTACTGTAAGTATATATATGTGAAACGGTTAGATTAAAAAAGTGCAAAACAGATCTAATATATTAAAAAAAATGAAGTGCTGTTCATAGGTTCAATGTCCATTTATGAATTGTATAGCAGAGGGAAAGAAACTGTTACTGAATTGATGAGTGTGTGCCTTTAGGTTTTTGTACCTCCTTCCAGCAGTTACAATGAGAAGTGAACATATCCTGGGTGATGGGGTGAAGGTCGTTAATAATGGATGCCGCCTTTCTGAGACACCGCTCTTTCAAGATGTCTTGGATACTATGGAGGCTAATACCCAAGAAGAAGCTGACTAATTTTGCAAATTTCCGTAGCTTCTTTCGGTCCAGTGCAGAAGCACCCCAATACCAGACAGTGACGCAGACTGTCAGAATGCGCTCCACGGTACATCTATAGACATTTTTGAGTGTTTTAGGTGACAAACCAATATAGCCACTGGCTTGCTGTCTTTGTAGCTGCATCAATATGTTGTGACCTGGTTAGATTCTCAGCAATCTTGACACCCAGGAGCTTGAAACTGCTCACATTCTCCACTTCTGATCCCTCTATGACGATGGGTTTGTGTTCGCTTGTCTTACCCTTCTTGAAGTCCACAATTAACTCTTTTGCCTTACTGACATTGAGTGCAAGGTTGCTGCTGCGACACCACTCAGTTAGCTGGCATATCTCACCCCTGTACACCCTCTCATCTCCATCTGAGATTCTACCAACAATGGTTGTATCATCAGCAAATTTATAAATGGCATTTGAGCTATACCTAGCCACACAGTTATGGGTATAAAGGGAGTAGAGCAGTAGGCTAAGCACACACCCTTGTGGTACACCAGTCTTGATCATTAGCAAGGAGGAGATATTATCACCAATCCACACAGGTTGTGGTCTTCTGGTTAGGAAGTCAAGGATCCATTTGCAGGGGGACTTACAGAGGCCCAGGTTTTGTAGCTGGTGTTAAATACTGAGTTATAGTCAACGAACAGCATCCTGACATAGGCGTTCTCCATGTAACCTTTAATGCCCTTACTTATCAACCTTTGCTTTAAATATACCCGATGACTTAGCCTCCACAGTCTGTGACAATAAATGCCACAGATTTATCACTCTCTTGCTAAAGAAATTCTTTCTCATCTCTGTTTAAAGGAGGGTCCTTCTATTCTCAGGCTGTACCCTGTGGCCCGAGACTCCCCCAAGCTGATTAGGCAGTTGAAATGCAGGCCAAAAAAAGATAAAATGGACTTTAAGTACCGTCTTTCTTATATCCACCTGAATATTTACAAGATGCTGTTTTACAAATATGATGTCAAAACATATTTCTGAGGGATCCATTAGAATCAATGGCTCTTTTTAGTGGAACAATAAAGATTAACGAAGCATTTAAAAGAGGCGTTGCAGATTCAGAAGTGCTTTAATAAGGTAAAAGAGGAAATCAATTACTACTGTTAGGTGAAGCCTGGGATCAACAAGTTGTCAATAGAAGTTCATCAGGAAAAGAAGGACTGGAAAAGGCGTTTCTTTGAACATTGGATGTTCTTTTAGAATCAGAATTGTGACAAGAAATAGAATCTATATTTTTAAGTAAGTAGATAAATAACTCAAAAACAAGGCCGTTGTTAGGAAAAGGGAACTGTGAACAATAATATAGTAATTTTAGACTGTTAGCTCAGGTGACTGGCTTATCTTCAAGCTGTTATATTCCGTGATTCTACTTGGCCATGAATTTTATTCTGTGTGTATACTGCTGCACAAACATAACGTGTGCAAATACAATTTATTTCTGCTCAATTTTGAGGTATTAGCCCATTTAAAATAAATGGATTGACATCTCCAATGGAGAAATAGAGGAAGAAATTGCAAATCCGCTAAACACCTGGAATCTAATTGTTCACACAGCAGATATCTGAGGCCATTTCTTTTTTTAAGTAAAGCAGGTTGATTCTGGGCTGGGAATGCAGCCCAGCTCTTTCATGTTTAAGTCATATTTATTTTAAGTTTCCTGTTCAGCTCTGTATTTAAAATCACACACATAGAGCATTCAGCATGGAAACAGACCCTTTTGTCCATGTTGGTATTTTTTTCCCTATCTAAAATAATCCCATTTGCCTCAGTTAGGTCCTTATCTTTCTTCTCTGCTTATATGTCTGTCTTAAATTTAGCAATGGTGTCTGATTCTACCATGTCTTCTGGTAGTGCATGTCAGATATCAACCACACCGTGTGGGGTGGGGGGGGGTGGAGGGGGGGAGAAAGAAAACCCTTGATACCTTCTGAAACACTGTCCTCTCAGTTTAATCTTATGCCTCATTGCTTTTGATGTCCTTCCCTTGCAAGAAAGATTTTGGTTTTCTACCTGTCTGTCTCTCATCATCTTACATAATTCTATCATGTCAGCGCCCCCCCCCCCCCCAGCCTGCTTCACTCTAGCCTATCTAACCTTTTCCATAACTAAAATCTTCCAACCTAAGCAACATCTTGATGAATCTCCTCTACCCTATGTTGAGTCATCACATCCTTCCTATAGTGTGGCAACCAGAAATGCATACAATACATACAAAACTCCTAGTGTGATCTAACCAGCATTTTGCAAAATTGCAACATAATATCCCAACTCTTATATTTTATGCCCTGTCTTGTGAAGGTAAGCATTCCTTATACTTGCTTCACCACCCTTTGGACTTTTCAGGGAACTATGTTCTTGGATGCCTAGATTTTGCTATTCATCAGGATTCCTTTGTGGCCAATCAATTGCTATTTCTGTCCTCTTCCAATTTGACATCCCAGAAAGCACCCCCTCACACTTTTCAAGGTTTGAATTCTAATGCTTCACTAATTTTTAGTTTCTAAAGTACCTTCTAGATTGTAATTTACATAAGAAGATTATTTTTGCGCTGTAATTAAACTTTATGGTGTCATTTTAGGCTTGTCACAAAAGATTGTAAAACTTTTGAAATAACATTATCATAATTTTTACACCCAGAAATGTGTGCTGAAATGAGACATACCATTCCCAGTAGGCTAAACTTCTAACGATTTGGTGTTCACTAGACTGAGAATTGTGCCGATCTTTAAAGGCACACTCCCTGTAGTATGGGTGGAGCAGCTGCAGACTGTGTTGGAGAAGGAGAGAGCCCAAGGTTGAGTAACGGAGATCTCCATATTCTCACTGATGAAATACAGAGGGTTGGGGTGACCACTTGCTGAGGGGGCAGGATATTACCAGGACCCACATTGAAAGGGCCTGGCGGGAGTGTCTCCAACTGTCTCCCTCAGGAGTGAGAACTCCCACTCAATGGAGAAAGACATTACATTTCAAGAATGTACAAATTATATAGATTGCTAAGAACAGATTTGTTAAACTGATTCCGTGATTCATATGTTGATGTCTCATGATCAGGTCAGGTGGGCTTGCAGTGCAGTATATGAGGGATGAATAGGTGTCATCTTGGCTCACCTACCTGGTGGTCAATGTACTGAATCATTTGGTAATATCGGAGCATGGTCACACACAAAATCCCAGAGGAGCTCAGCAGGTCAGGCAGCATCTATGGAGAGAAATAAGCAGTCGATGTTTCAGGTTGAGACCCTTCAGCCTTTTTTGTGTGTTTTACTCTGGACTTCCGGCAGCTGCAGAATCTCTTGAGTTTATGTGTTACTGGAGTATAGACCATTGGTTTGAAGTGGGGAATGTGTTTTGGCAATCTCCTTAGAAGCAGAATGCTTCTACAGTTCAGACACGAGAGTGAAGTCAACGGTCTTCATTTAGAATATCACAAATCTTTATGCTGACAGCCAATGAAAATCAGCAAGTACCTTGTTTATATGAGAGGTCTAAATAAGATGCCATATTACTGAGGATAGGCTGGAAGTAAAATAATGCAAATGTTTATGCTCAGGAATTAGAAACAATCAGTTTAATATTTGTCAGTTTGAATTGATCTAATACAGTTAAGCAATATCTTATGGTTTCTTTTGTAAATTTAGACTGGGATATCATGCACTGAAGACGAGTTTCTCAATTGTTCTTCAGTTGCACATCGCTTTGAAGTAAACTGCAGAATCTGAGCTCTGAACTCAACCATATACTTAGCAAGATGTTACAAGCTTGATATATACTTTACAGTAGTATTTCAGTGCAGCTGTATGCTTTAATATAAGATTTTGATGACGTACAGATTTTTCTAGCACTTGATTCAGATTTTAATAGAAACTGGGCATGTTTGAGAAATAGTAATAAATATTAAAATATATTTTATGATTTATTCAATTAAAATTAGCTGAACTGTAAAAATTGGTAGTCATTGAATTGTGACAGTGCTTGATAGTATGATGAGATAATATTTCAATAATGTTTCAAAATAAATTGTTAATATCATAGAAAATGTAAGCTTTTTGCTGTTAGAGCAGATATCTCGTGTTTACATGTTAAAGTGACAGATAGAATCCAATATTTCCATATAGACTACAAGGTTCAACGAATAGGCACTGATTTTCCTGTCAGAATAATGGTAAGGCTAACGGTGCTTGGCTTTATTTATGTACATTATAAAATCCAAAGCTTGCTGTTCGAATTACAGTTCTTCAATATTTGCTTCGTAAAGACATATTTCACTATCTGGTTCACTGTTGATAAGCAGTGGATGGGTGAAGGTGCTGTGCCTGAATGGCAGATATAAACTAAATTCACTATAGAAAGTATTGTCCATTTTAGTCTAAGAAACCGATATCCAATAGTAGTTAATTACCACCAATCAAGATTTTGGAAACATCTGTTTCCTTCCTCTTTCTTTCTCCCTTTACTACCCCTCCTAATCCAAGTATCTATTCTCTCGAATTAATTGTCTTTGTCCATGATTTTACATTGAATTGACTCTTTCCAATTCAAAGCTCCTCATTCCTTGCACTGTTAATTTCATAATTCTTTCGGTCTGATTGATTAAGGACATATTTTAGTTCAGTTGCTTTCTCTGTCTCTTTGTGTACTTCATGCCTATTTTCTCTCGCTTTTTTCTGTGCACAATTTCAGTTATTTGCTGCTCAAAAAAATTTAGGAATCCATATATGCTAGGGCAAGGTGAAGTAATGTTCTTATGGAACAGAAAGAAGGCAAGACGTTGGCCATACTTCATCAGGAGTTTGTAGAGATTTGGTTTATCACCTAAAATCCTCGAGAACTTCTACAGATTTACAGTGGAGAGCACTCTGACTGGCTGCATCACTGTCTGGTATGGGTGGGGGAGTCTACTGCACAGGATCATAGTAAGCTGCAGAGAGTTGTAAAATTAGTCAGCTCCATCATGGGTACTTGCCTCCATATTATCCAAGATATGTACAAGGAGCAGTGCCTCAAAATCAGTTTCCATCATCAAGGACCCCCACCACCCAGAACATGCCCTCTTCTCATTGTTACCATCAGGAAAGAAATGCAGAAGCCTGCAGGCACACACTCACAATTCAGGAACAGCTTCTTCCCCTCTGCATCCGATTTCTAAACGGACAATGAACCCATAAACATTACCACATTACTTGATTTTAAATTTCTGTTTTTGCACTATTTGCCTTAATTTAATTATTTAATATACACATACACCTACTGTAATTCTTTTTTCCCTATATTGTCATGTATTGCATTATACTGTTGCGGCAAAGTTAACAAATTTAACAACATATGCGGGTGATATAAAACCTGATTCTAATTCTGATTATGATAGATACCAACAGGACTGATCTCAGTGCCAAATAATCTTTGTAATTATATGGGAATCAGAATCAGGTTTAATATCATTGCTATTTGTTGTGAAACTTGTTCTCTTTGCAGCAGCAGTACAATGCAATACAATAATAGAAAATAAAAAAGATGTGAATTACAGCAAGTATATATATTATATATACAATGACATCGACTTGGCTTATTAACTTCATACACTAATTTTCCCTCCATAAGACCATAAGATATAGGAGCAGTAGTAGTCCATTCAGCCCATCGAGTCCACTCCACCATTCAATCATGGCTGATCCAATTCTTTCAGTCATCTCAACTCCCCTGCCTTCTTCCCATACCCTTTTGATGCCCTGGCTAATCAAGAACCTATCTATCTCTGCCTTAAATGCACCCAATGACTTGGCCTCCACAGCCACTTATGGCAACAAATTCCACAGATTTACCACCCTCTGACTAAAGTAATTTCTCCACATCTCTGTTCTAAATGAATGTCGTTTAATCCTGAAGTCCTGCCCACTTTTCCTATAATTCCCTACCATGGGAAATAACTTTGCCATATCTAATCTGTTCAGGCCTTTTAACATTCGGAATGTTTCTATGAGGTCCCCCTTCATTCTCCTGAACTCCAGGGAATACAGCCCAACAGCTGAGAGATGTTCCTCATATGGTAACCCTTTCATGCCTGGAATCATTCTCATGAATCTTCTCTGAACCCTCTCCAAAGTCAGTATATCCTTTCTAAAATAAGGAACCCAAAACTGCACACAATACTCCAAGTGTGGTCTCACGAGTGCCTTATAGAGTCTCAACATCACATCCCTGCTCTTCTATTCTATACCTCTAGAAATGAATGCCAACATTGCTTTTGCCTTCTTCACCACCGACTCGTACTGGAGGTTAACCTTTAGGGTGTCCTGCACAAGGACTCCCAAGTCCCTTTGCATCTCTGCATTTTGAATTCTCTCCCCATCTAAATAATAGTCTTCCCATTTATTTCTTCCACCAAAGTGCATGACCATACATTTTCCAACATTGTATTTCATTTGCCACTTCTCTGCTCATTCCCCTAAACTATCTAAGTCTCTTTGCAGGCTCTCTGTTTCCTCAACACTACCCGTTCCTCCATCCATCTTTGTATCATCGGCAAATTTAGCCACAAATCCATTCATCCCACTGTCCGAATCACTGACATACATCATAAAAAGCAGCGGTGCCAACAGCAACCCCTGTGGAACTCCACTGATAACTGGCAGGCAGCCAGAATAGGATCCCTTTATTCCCACTCTCTGCTTTCTGCTGATCAACCAATGCTCCACCCAAGCTAGTAACTTCCCTGCACTGTAATTGTATGGGCTCTTGTCTTGCTAAGTAGCCTCATGTGCGACACCTTGTCAAAGGCCTTCTGAGTACACCACATCCACTGCACCTCCTTTGTCTACCCAGCTTGTAATTTCCTCAAAAAAATGCAGTAGGTTAGTCTGGCAGGATTTTCCTTTCAGGAAACCATGCTAGGTTTGGCTTATCTTGTCATGTGCGTCCAGGTATTCTGTAATCTCATCCCTAAATGTCGATTCCATCAACTTTTCAACCACTGATGTCAAGCTAACAGGTCTATAGTTTTCTTTCTGCTGCCTCCAACCCTTCTTAAATAGCAGAGTAACATATGCAATTTTCCAGTTATCCGGTAGAATGCCAGAATCTATTGATTCTTGAAAGATTACTGTTAATGCCTCCGCAGTCTCTCCAGCTACTTCCTTCAGAACACGAGGGTGCATTCCATTAGGCACAGGAGATTTATCCACCCTCAGACCATTAAGCTTCCTGAACACTTCCTCAGTCGTAATTTTCACTGCACATACTTCACTTCCCTGACACTCTTGAATGTTCGGTATATTGCAGATGTCTTCCACTGTGAAGACTGATGCAAAATACGCATTCAGTTCCTCTGCCATCTCTGCGTCTCTCATTACAATACCTCCAGCGTCACTTTCTATTGGTCCTATGTCTACCCTCAACTCTCTTTTACCCTTTATATACATAAAAAAGCTTTTAGTAACTTCTTTGATATTAGTCACCAGCTTCCTTTCATAATTCATCTTTTCCTTCCTAATGACCTACTTAGTTTCCTTCTGCAAGTTTTTAAAAGCTCCCCAATTCTTTATGTTCCCACTAGCTCTGGCTTCCTTAGATGCCCTCTCTTTTGCTTTCACTTTGGCTCTGACTTCCCTTATCACTTCTGGATCATTGCACAATACCCAATCCAGCACAGCCAATTCCCTAGTGGGCTCAACAACAAGCTGTTCTAAAAAGCCATCCCTTAGACATTCTACAAATTCTCTCTCTTGAGGTACAATACTGTCCTGGCTTTCCCAATCCACTTTCATGTTAAAATCCCCAATGATTATCATGACATTGTCTTTCTGATACGCCTTTTCTACCTCCTGCTGTAATTTGTAATTCACATCCCGGCTGCTGTTTGGAGGCCTGTATACAACTGCCATTAGGGTTCTTTTACCCTTGCCAATTTCTTAACTCAACCCATAGAGTCTCTACACCTTCCGATCCTATGTCATCCCTTTCTAATGGTTTAATATTATTTCTTACACACAGGGCCACACCACCCCCTCTGCCTACTAACCTATCTTTCTAATACACCGTATATCCTTGGACGTTCGGCTCCCAAAGGCCGCGATCCTTTCGCCAAGTTTCAGAGATGGCCACAACGTCATACTTGCCAATCTGTAGCTGAACTTCAAGATCGTCCATTTTATTTCTTATGCTGCGTGCATTCAAATACAACACTCAGTCCAGTATTTGTTACTTTCTGTTTTAACTGCACCACACCTCTATTGCCCTGTAATTCATTCCACTGGCTATGATTATGCCTCACCTCTTGCCTATCCTGTCTATCATCTCTGTTGCATGCTATCTTTGATTTATTTCTGCTTTCCCCTTCCTCACCCCTATTACTCCAGTTCCCATCCCCCTGCCAAATTAGTTTAAACCCTCCCTAACAGCTCTATTAAACCTGCCTGCTAGGATATTGGACCCCTTTGGGTTCAGGTGTAACCTGTCCTTTTTGCACAGGTCATACCTCCCCCTGAAGAGGCCCCAATGATCCAGGAACCCGAAGCCCTGCCCCCTACACCAGTCTCTCAGCCACAAATTAATATGCCTGATCATGCTATTCTTGCGTTTGTTAGCATGTGGCACAGGCAGCAGTCCTGAGATTTCTACCCTGGAGGCCATGCTTTTAAGCTTCTTACCCAACTCCCTGAATTCTCCCTTCAGGATCTCCTCCCTCTTTTCCACCTATGTCATTGGTACCAATGTGTACCAAGACTTCTGACTGTTCACCCTTTCCCTTCAGAATACTCTGCACCCAATCTGAGACATCCCGTACTCTGGCACCTGGGAGGCAACACATCATGCGGGTATCTCTTTCAGCCAGACAGAACCTCCTGTCTGTTCCCCTCACTATGGAATCCCCTATGACTATCACATTCCTCATCTTCTTCTCTCCCTTCTGCACCTCCCGCTGGCCTCCCCACCATAGATTTGGCAGTCTTATGCCAACTCATCAAAATTTAGACATTTATTTTTCTATGATTTTAATAATTTTTCCAGTTCATTCAATTTAAGTAAGTCTTATCTTTAATTGGCAAGCTAATTTCCCAGTGCAAGATCACCAAGGTTACCAAGAATAACCAATAAAGTACTCTCAATAATGGATTTAAATAGATTTGATCCAGGATGTGAAAAGTTATTTCTCTAACATAAAGACCTATCTGGTACATATCTTTCTCCATCTGCAAATGGCAGTAAGTACTGCAGTGATAGAGTTCAATATAGTGTTTCTGTAGATATATTCCCTACCTGCCCACACTAAAACCATAGTCTACACTCCTGGTCAATTTCAGTCTGTCCCTCAAACACCACTTTACACCATATTACATATCCTTTTAGTCATAGCTTTGTGAAGCAGGCCCCTCACCCAGAAAATCTAATCTGTCAGTCAAGTTGTTTTAGGATGGAAACACAGAAAAAAATAAAATAAATGTAGAACCCTACAACTGAAAATTGCAACACCTTTTTGATATATTCACTTAAGTGAGTCCTCTCTTGCCTCTCAATCTTATTACCCCTCAAGGAACTTACCTCATGACTAAAATCTATGTTGTGGTGTCCAAGACAGATTAGATCAATATTCTTATGGACTGGATGCATATATAGTCTGCATTCAATTGGAAACACACTTGGAGGTTATTATTTTAGTGAGGCATATTTTTCACAAAGTCATCTTCAGCAAAATCCTCAGTATCTTTTGCAAAGGAAAGGTACATTTGTATGGCATATTTTAAGACATGCCATACAGTTCTGCCCCAATGTGTACTTCTGAAGAATAGTCCCCGTCATAATCTCAGAAATGTAGCAGCCATTCTATGCAGCCAATGTCACACAAAAAAGAGATAATGAGTAGATAAATCTGTTGTGAAGCAAGTTGATTGATGCGTAAATATTGGCTAAGTGCCCATCCCCGCTCCATTTAACATTTCATCAAGAAGATAGCGTGTCATATAGTGCGGCAGTCCATCAATGTTAAACTGGGGGTAGGGTAGGACTACAACCAGAGGTCATAGGTTAAGGGTGAGAGGTGAAAAGTTTAATGGGAACATGAGGGGAAATTTCTTCACTCAGAGGGTCGTGAGAGTGTGGAACGAGCTGTTAGTGCAAGTGGTGCATGCGAGCTCCATTTCAACACTTAAGTGAAGCTTGGATAGGCACATGGGTAGTCGGGGTATGAAGGGCAATGGTCCCTGTGCAGGTCGATGAATGTAGGCCGTTTAAGTGGTTTTGGCATGGAATAGATGGATCGAAGGGCCTGTTTCTATTCTGTATTTTCCTATGATTCTATGACTCAGTGGTGTGCTGGCCTGGATTTCAGGCTTGAAATATTCGTTGCTGCCCCATCCAATCCCAAATCAGGCTTTGTAAGTGACTTCCAGCTGAAATGGGGATGACAGTAGATCAAAAATGTGGAATTTCAGTAAGTAAACTGCTACAAATATAAATATGATTTTCTAGGGTTTAGTTGCTGAGAAGATTTGCTCCAATTTCCACAGAGTAGGCATTGGAACTTTCAGATCAGATTTGTAAACTGGAAAAGACTGCAGGGAAATTGGGATTTAAATTAAATCTGGGATAGAGAAGCGGGTGGTTGCCTGTTGAAATAATGTTTCTGTTGCATTCCTTAGAGCTGTGAATTTGCAATCGTAATAATTTTCTGACTAGGCTTCAAAAAAGGATCCATCCAAAGATTTCAAGCATGCAGACAGGGGTTACAATCTGTTCGCAATAAATTGGACATCTGCTCAATCCTTTTACTGCATCAGTGAGCCAATGGAGAAGCCCGTTGAGTGCTGATTGCTTTTCACACGTTATAGCTTTGTTGCCTTTAAAACTAACATCCTTAACTTCTATTAGTGTTCATTGTTGGGGCATGGTACCTCCATTTGATTTAAGACTTTGTCTTTATAGTCTATCAAATAGTTAACTTTTGAGAGCATTTACATGGAGACAAAAAGGGGAATTATCTTGGAAGTTGTACATAAAGCTGAATACCTCATGTTGGTTTCTACAGGGACGTTTTGTATGTGCAGATAATCTGGGAAAGAGAGTTTCCTCAACAAATATCTGGGATGTAACACATAACACTGAAGAGGCAGCATGTGATAGAATAAAAGACTTCTCTTCTATTTGCTCAGGTCTTTCTGTTAAGCCCACAATGTACGGCATAACCCCGGTGAGTTGTTAGGTAACTCAGTCTGTCAGTGTTCATTAATAACTCGTTTAAGTTAGTGCTGATTATCCACTTACTTAAAAGGATCACAACTGAACATTGCAATATTCTTTCAGGTTAGCAGCTATTCTCATTCTGGCTCTTCCCAAAAGCCTGACAGAAAATTGTAAAAAAAAATAAAGATAGGTAGATACTTTATTGATCCCAAGGGAAATTACAGTGTTACAGTAGCATCTACAAATGCACAGATATATAAATATTAGAAAAGAAGTAAGAAAGAATAAAAAAAAAGTTGCCTCAAACAGTTTAACAAGAGGGAGGCATTACTTCCCCAGCTATAGGTTGACTCATTGTGGAGCCTAATAACCGAGGGTAAGAATGACCTCATATAGTGTCCTTTGGAACAGCACAGTTGCCTTAGTCTATCACTGAAAGTGCTCCCCTGTTCAGCCAAGGTGGCATGCAGAGTGTGAGAAACATTGTCCAGAATTTCCAGGATTTTCCATAGGGTCCTCTGTTCTATCACAGCCTCCACAGTGTCCAGTTTGACTCCTTTAATAGATCCAGCCTTTGTAATCAGTTTATTGAGCCTGTGTGCCATTGCTCTGGCGCACCACCGCATAGAATAATGTACGGGCAACAACAAACTGGTAGAACATGTGAAGGAGATGCCTGTGTACTCCAAAGAACCTCAGTCTCCTCAGGAGGTGAAGGTGACTCTGGCCCTTTATGTACACAATTGATATTCCATTCAAGTCTGTCATCCAGATGCATCTCTAGATACTTGTAGGTCCTCACCACATCTACATCCTCACCATCAATACTGACAAGGAGCAGTGCAGGCTTAGTCCTCCTAAAGCCCATCACCATCTCCTTTGCCTTACAGATGTTGAGCTTGCACAATTTGACAAAGTCCTCCACCAGGACCCTGTACTCATCTTCCCTTTCTCCCTTTATACACCCAACTATTGCTGAGTCATCAGAAAATTTCTGCAGATGGCCTGGCTTAGTGTTGTTGCTAAAATCCAAGGTGTAAAGGGTAAAGAGGAAGGAATCCAAAGAGGTGGGGCCCCAGTGCTGCTTATAGCCAGATCTGACACGGTGCTCTAAAGCCGCACAAACTGTGGTCTGCCAGTCAGGTAGTCCATTATCCAGGATACAATGGATGTGCCAACCTGAATTGAGTGGAGCTTTTCCCCCAGTAATGAGGGCTGTATAGTATTGAAGGCACTCGAGAAATCAAAAAACATGATCCTCACAGTGCTGCCCTGCTTATCCAAATGGGAGTAGGCTCTGTTCAGCAGGTAGGTGACAGTATTGTTGACTCCAGTGTGCTCCTGGTCGGCAAACTGCAGGGGATCGATGCTAACCTGACCAGGGTTGGGGGTGAGCCAGGACCGGCCTCTCTAAGGTCTTCATGATATATGAGGTTAGGACACTGGATGTTTGTCATTCAAGACTTTTGGTTGGCCCTTCTTGGGTACCGGGATGACACATGATGTTTCCCACATGGTAGGGACCCTTTCCAGGCTGAGACTCAGACTGAAAATGTGCTGGAGATCTCCACACAGTTGCTCAGCACACTCCTTCAGGAGATGCAGTCTATCACAATAAAAATTAATTTCAATAGAAAATGTTTAAAAGAATATTATAAGAAGGATATGGAAACATTGGAAAAGGTACAGAGGAGATTTACCAGGTTGCTGCCTGGTTTAGAGAGTATGCATTATGATCAGAAATTAAGGGAGCTAGGGCTTTACTTTTTGGAGAGAAGGAGGATGAGAGGAGACATAGTAGAGGTATACAAGATAATAAGAGGAATAGATAGTACTGCCAGCGCCTCTTCCCCAGGGCACCACTGCTCAATACAAGAGGACATGGTTCTAAGGTAAGGGGTGGGAAGTTCAGGGAGGGATATTAGAGGAAGGTTTTTCACTCAGAGGGTGGTCGGTGCGTGGAATGCATTGCCTGAGTCAGTGGTAAAGGCAGATACACTAGTGAAGTTTAAGAGACTACTGGACAGTTATATGGAGGAATTTAAGGTGGGGGGGGGGTATATGGGAGGCAGGGTTTAAGGTTCGGCACAACATTGTGGGCTGAAAGGCCTGTACTGTGCTGTACTATTCTATGTTCTAACTGTGGACAAGTTGATGAGTTACGTTATTACTTTTGGCTTAAGGTATCTCTGCTTAGTAACAATACATCCCCAATCAATAATTGTATGTGGAACCATTGTAATGTGAGAGTCTAGGAATTCTCTTGCATCGTGTAATAACTTTGTGAATTATACAAAGATTTCATTCATAAAACTAGGGTTTGTTTTCTTTGGGCCAGTGGGAACATTTTATGTCCTCAAGGCAGTGTATTTTATTCTGCTTCCAAACTTCAGGAGTAGGCTATACTATCTGTAGGTCATGAATGACTCATTTGATCCTGACGTTATTTGTGGTTTCTACAGAGTTTCATATTCTCCTTTTGACCACTTGGCTGCACACCATGCAACCAGCTCCTTCCTCTCAGGATGCTGTGATTAACTTCAAAATGCCAAAGATGGTGCTGGTTGGTAGGTTAACTAGCTTCTGTAAAACACTCCTGACAAAGAACCAAGACACAATGTGAGAGGCATTGATGGGGATGTGGAAGGAAATATGAGGGATTCGTGTAGAAGTGATATAGGTGAATTCCTAATTCCTGTTGAGTATTGATTTGGTGGGCTGAAGGGCCTATTCCCCAATGTATTCTCTGAGAAGCAGACTACAATGTGTGCTGATACTGACCAGATCAGAATCAGGTTTAATATCATCGGCATTTGTTGCGAAATTTGTTAATTTTGCAGCAGCATTACAATGCAATACATAATAATAGAGAAAAAACTGTGAATTACAGTGAGAATATATAAAAAATATGTATAATTAAATCAAATAAGTAGTGCAAAATATCAAAATAAAAAAGTACTGAGGTAGTATTCATGTGCTCAATGTCATATAAAGATCTTAGAATTGAAATTGTTTTATTATTGTCACACATACCAAGATACAGTGAAAAACTTGCTTTGCATTCACTTCATACAGATCAAATCATTACATGGTGCATTGAGGTAGAACAAGGTAAAACAATAACAGAATGCAGAATAAAGTGTGACAGCTACAGAGAAACTGCAATACAGGTAAACAATAAGATGCAAGACCACGACAAGTAGATTGTGAGTTCCAGAGTCCATTTTAACATGTTAGGGAACCATTTGATAGTCTCATAACAATGGGATAGAAGCTGCCTTTGTCCCTGGTGATACATGCTTGCTGGCTTTTATTAGCTTCTGAGAGGGAAGAGTGGAGAAGAGACAATGTCCAAGTTGGATGGGTTCTTTGACTATTCCAGCTGCTTTACTTAGGCAGAGTGAATTATTGACAGAGTCCTTGGAGGGGAGGTTGGCTTCCCTGATATCACACAGACATGGGACAGGTTTGAGGTAATGTATCAGGATATATGATTGATAATGTTTCATAACAAAATTAAAGCATGATCATAAAATATTCAGCAGAGAAGAGGTCAATTAGCTTATTACATCATCATTATCTATCTGAATAAGATTCCTGGTTAGACCCTGCCCCTGCATTTTTACATACCACTTTATTTTTCCCATTTCATGCATTTATCCAGTTCCCTTTTGAAAATATAATGCCAAATTTTCTTCAGGAACATAAGAAATAGAACACACAGCAGTACAGCATAGTAACAGGCCCTTCAGCTCACAATGTTGTGCAGAATTAATTAAACTAATGGCACCTATCTCTTCTGCTTGCATATATCTGTCCATTCTCTGCATATTCATGTAGAAGCATCTTAAATGCCTCTGTCATATCTGTCTCCACCACCATACCAGACATTCCAGGCACTCACCACACTGTGTGTAAAAAAAACTTGTGCTGCATGTTTCCTTTGAACTTGCCCCTTCACCTTAATTGCATAACCTCTAATATTAGACATTTTGATCATAGAAAATACATACTAGCTGTATATCTATGATTCTCATAATTTTACAAAGTTTTATCAGATTTCCCCTTTGTCCCCCTGCTTCAAGGAACACTTTATTTGTCCAGCAGCTCCTTATAATGCATACGTACAAGAAAGTCTACAGATGCTGAATCCAAAGCAACACACACAAAATGCAGAAGGAACGCAGCAGGCCAGGCAGCGTCAATGGAAAAGAGTAAACGGTCATGTTTTGGGCTGAGACCTTGCTTCAGAACTGAAAGGAAGGGGGGAGGTGCCTGAATATAAAGGTGGGGGGGAAGAGGCTACTTGGGAGGTGATAGGTGAAGCCAGGTGGGTGGGAAAGGTCACGGAAGGGCTGGAGGGGAAAAAATCTGATAGGAGAGGAGAGCAGACAGCATAATGCATGCCTTCCACTTAAGGCAGCATACTGGTAAACATCTTCTGAACCACTCATAGCCTCCATATCCTTCCTCTAAAGGGCGATAATAGTTGAATTCAGCACTTCAGATACAGTCCTAACCCACATTCTACATCTCTTCAGAAAGAGCATTGCTGATGATAACAATTTGTTGTGTTATTGTTGGTTTTTGAGCTAATGTCTTAAATAGGTGCCCTCTGGTTACTGCCTTTTCTGCATTACAGCTTTACAGTGCCAGAAACCTGGCTTTAATAGCCACCAGTCTCGGTAAGGGATTTGTATGTTCCCATGACTGTGTGTGTTTCCTCCAAGTACTCCAGTTTCCTCCCACATTCCACAGGTGTACACGTTCGGTTGTTTCTGATACAAAAAATCTCCATATGCTTTGGTGTTAAAATTTACTTGACTACATAACATTGAAATGAGTGAGATTTTTTACTATGTCAACAACAGCACAAAAGTAGTGATGATTCCACTGGCAGCCAAGTCCAGGACCAGCAGGAACACTTTTAAGACTGAGATGATAAAAAAAATGATGAACTTGTGAACTTTTTACCACAAAACAAATAGTTGAGGGCAGATCATTATATTCAAAACGGGGCTAAACAGATCAATTGATGTGGGAGATCCCACCACGGCCTGTAAGGAGTTTGTATGACCACGTGGGTTTCCTCTGGGTGCTCTGGTTTCCACCCACCATCCAAAGACGTACCAGTTGTTTGCTCCGGTGACTGTGAATTGTCTTGTGAGTAGGCTAGGGTTAAACTGGGGGTTGTCAAGGGTTGAAGGGCTAGAAGGACCGAGTCCACGCTGTATCTCAATAAATAAATAAATAAAATTAAAAAGCTAAATTTGTACCAAACTTGAATGATCAACAATGGTAGAATGCTAGAGCAGACCAAGCTCAAAGAATTAAATGACCTGTTGCTGCTCCATTTTTCCATGTTTCTGTGTTTCTAAATGCAAACATAATGCTGTATTCTGATATCCACCGGATGCAGTTTTTCAAAATATTTCATATTCTATCTTGTCAATACTTTAATATAGTGCCCCTTATATTTTAATTAGTTTTTCCATGGCTATAAATCATAATTAATATGCTTGTAATTTCAATCCATTGTATGAGAGAAAAGTTGTTTTTCCAGTGTACAGTGTTCTTAGAATTATGAAGAAATATTTGCTAAATGATTAACAAATGCAAGTTATGTCCAAATAGATAAAAACTAGAATGTGCAGCAGCATCAAATCACTGAAGGAATGAAATTGCTATTATCCATCTTGTGCAGGCTCCTCCAAAAATAATTTCAACATTATTCCGATTTGAATACTTTGAAAGGATGCCCTTGTCGCTGTAAAGTTGTAATTAAGCGATATACAAACACTAAGCTATAAAGCCTTTTCTCATCTTGGCCTATTTGATGTGACTTCTCTCAACAGAAAGATAGGGAATGATCCAAAATAATGTCTTTAAAACACTCATTAATCATTGGGAAAGAAACATTACTCTATCTGCAATGGGCCAGCACCAGCATACTTATATACTTAAAGAATTGTGAAGCCATTTAAAGTACACTTGATGGGATAAATCACTCAAACATAAAGTCTAAGAAACCTAATTTATTATTAATGTTATTTCATTTACAGCCAAGCCCGAAATCGAACTTTGTACAAAAAAATCAACTACAAATGAACAATTATTTTATTAATAGGTACATGCTGGTGTCCTGGTCTTTCAACAGATCATGAATATTTACACAAGAATGCAATCCTTTTAGGCTCCATCTTGAATGCCACAATTGTACAAAGAATTGTTCTGCAGTAAGTAATCCACTGCAGACAACAGCTAGGGGCAAAGCCTCTTTCTTTGGGTGCTACTCATAACTCAGTATGAACAATTTGCTTCTCGGTTAGACCTTGTGGGTGCAAGTCCTACCAGAGACCTAAGTTATATGCTCTGGGCTTGCCACTTCAAAGGACCTCTGCATGAATACTGATTGTCAAGAGTGCTAGCTTCCGGATGAGGCATTAAAACAAAACCATCATCATTCTCTTATCATTCTGGTGCCCTGGCCAATTTGTGTACCTCGGGTGACAACAGATTGCACTGTTGCTTTGGGAGTTTGCTGTGCACAAATTAATTGGTAACTTCCCTACATTGCTGCTATGACTAATACTTGATTGGGCCTGTATAGCTGTAGACAGCTTCTTTTAGTGTCAGGGTGATTTACTAGCATCCAATCATGCCTTCTAAAAGATTTCTGATAGTGGTCAATGCTAATTGATTGTTGATTTCAGGTGTACAGATGCTATCAGGGTGACCTAGCAATAGATTATTTCCAGTTGGTAATAACACTGCCTGGGAGAAATCCTTAACAATACAAACCACTGGAAATAACAAACAAACAAAAAATTACTTCAGAGGCCCATGATTTCTTGCTCTGTGGGGGTCAGTATAAGGGAAGGCAGGGCAGTACAAAAGCAGTTAAGCAGAGTACAAAAATAAACAGAGGACTGGAGGAAGATCCATGAAAAAGAGGCCATTATGAGTGAAAGGACAAGAGTCAAGACTACCAGTATGATAAAGAGGTTGTCAATTGTATAGAAGGATGATCAACTAGCCTAAATTCTGGAGGTGAAGAGGAGATGATAGTATTTGTATTGGTTTATTGTTGTAACGTGCTGAAAACCGAGACAAAATTAAAACCTAAAGCAGGATCGGCCCGATACGTCAACTGTTTACTCTTTTCCATAGATGCTGCCCGGCCTGCTGAGTTCCTCCAGCATTTTGTGTTGTTGCCTTGGATTTCAGCATCAGCAGATTTTCTCCTGCTTGTGATACTACAATGAAAAGCTTTCTGTTTTGCATGCCATCTCGGCAGATCATGATATATATACACACTCACATTAATACAACAGAAAGAAAACGTAACACAGAATATAATATTGTGACTAGAGAGACAGAGCGATAATGCAGAACACTGAACAAATAGAGTTTAGATAAATTAAGAGATAAGGGTTTATATAGAGTCTGCTAGTATAAGCTGATGCCAGGGTGGGGGTAGGTCTGATGGCGGGGGGGAGGAAGATGGTCATACTGAACTCTAGAGGTGGAATAAAGTACCTGCTTGTTGGTGATCTATAACAGATGTAAAAGCACCAATACATAGCAACAGTGTTCAGCAACAATCTTTCAGTGTAAAATACAACTAGGGGCTAAAGTTGTACCAAGGTCATGACCTACTGCCCTTTTAGCATGTCTAAAAGCAGACGTTCTGATGAGTGAAGTTTACTCATGAGCACTCTATGCATGCAAACCACATTCCTTAGTGTGTTATTTTCATCCAGGCATTAGGCTGGTCTGCTCTGCTCTGTATTAAAATAGCACCTCTGGTCACATATTAAATGTACGCATGTAAGTTTTTATATGTGACCTTGTCGAATTAAATTTCAAATCCTTAGACTTATACTCAGCACTGTTTCTAATTCTATTGCAAGGTAAATGGCACTCTCTTTTGATCAGATGTTGCATCTATCCTTGGAGCTTGTAAATGTTTTTGAGGGCATGGGCACTTGTGGGGCAATTGCAATGTAAGTTTTTCTGGAACAAAAAAAAGTGCAGAGCAGGTTGATCATGACACAACCTCAACAACATGAAGGAACAGCCCTTTGAGACCAGTTATCAGGTGAATAGCTCAGGAATGCAAGTTTGAGGTTGAGGTGAAGAACAACATAGGCAGGAAGAGGGATGAGGTCCTGAAGTGTGAGTTTCGGGAACTAGGCAGAAGACTGAAGAACAATACCTCAAAGGTGGCATTCTCAGGATTGCTGCCAGTGCTACATGATAGTGATGGTAAGAATTGGAGGAGATGGCAGTTGAATGCGTGGCTAAGGAGTTGGTGCAGGGGGAAGGATTTTAGATTTTTGGATCATTGGGATCTATTCTGGGGAAGGTTGGACCTGTGCAGATTGGATGGGTTGCACCTGAACTCGAGGGGGAGCAATATCCTGGCAGGTAGGTTTGCTAGCATAGTTTGGGAGGGTTTAAACTAATTTGCAAGGGGGGTGGGGCTCAGAGTGATAGAGCAGTGGAAGAAGTGCATGGAGTAAAGCCAGATCTAACATATAGAGAGGCTTTGAGGAAAGAGAAGCAGAATAAATGGTGTAAAGACAGTAAGGTAGAAGGGCTGAAGTGTGCGTACCTCAATGCAAGAAGCATCAGGAACAAAGGGGTGAACTGAGAGCTTGGATACATACATGGAATTATGATGTAGTGACCATTACAGAGACTTGGCTGGCACCAGGGCAGGAATGGATTCTCAATATTCGTGGATGTCTGTGCTTTAAAAGAGATAGAGGTGGCGGGAAAGGGGAGGAGGGGTGGCATTACTGGTCAGGGATACTATTACAGCTACAGAAAGGGTGAGTAATGTAGCAGGATCCTCTTTTGAGTCAGTATGGGTGGAAGTCAGGAACAGGAAGGGAGAAGTTACTATATTGGGAGTATTCTATAGGCCCCCTGGTAGCAACAGAGATACCGAGGAGCAGATTGGGAGGCAGATTTTGGAAAGGTGCAAAAATACCAGGGTTGTTATCATGGGTGACTTTAACTTCCCTAATATTGATTGGCACCTGATTAGTTCCAATGATTTAAAGGGGGCAGAATTTGTTAAGTGTGTCCAGGACGGATTCCTGTCACAGTATGTTGACAGGCCGACTAGGGGGAATGCCATACTAGATCCAGTATTAGGAAACGAACCGGATCAGGTCACAGATCTCTCAGTGGGTGAGCTACTGGGGGACAGTGATCACTGCTCCCTGGCCTTTAGCATTATCATGGAAAAGGATAGAATCAGAGAGGACAGAAAAATTTTTAATTGGGGAAGGGCAAATTATGAGGCTATAAGGCTAGAACTTGCGGGTGTGAATTGGGATGGTGTTTTTGCAGGGAAATGTACTATGGACATGTGGTCGATGTTTAGGGATCTCTTGCAGGATGTTAGGGATAAATTTGTCCCGGTGAGGAAGATAAAGAATGGTAGGGTGAAGGAACCATGGGTGACAAGTGAGGTGGAAAATCTAGTCAGGTGGAAGAAGGCGGCATACCTGAGGTTTAGGAAGTAAAGATCAGAAGAAGGGGCTGAGGAGAGCAAGAAAGGGGCATGAGAAGACCTTGGCGAGTAGGGTAAAGGAAAACCCCAAGGCATTCTTCAATTATGTGAAGAACAAAAGGATGACAGGAGTGAAGGTAGGACCGATTAGAGATAAAGGTGGGAAGATGTGCCTGGAGGCTATGGAACTGAGCGAGGTCCTCAATGAATACTTCTCTTCGGTATTCACCAACGAGAGGGAATTTGATGACAGTGAGGACAATATGAGTGAGGTTGATGTTCTGGAGCATATTGCTATTAAGGAAGAGGAAGTGTTGGAGTTGTTAAAATACATTAGGACGGATAAGTCCCTGGGTCCTGACGGAATATTCCCCAGGCTGCTCCACGAGGCAAGGGAAGAGATTGCTGAGCCTCTGGCTAGGATCTTTATGTTCTCGTTGTCCAGGGGAATGGTACCGGAGGATTGGAGGGAGGTGAATATTGTCCCCTTGTTCAAAAAAGGTAGTAGGGATAGTCCGGGTAATTATAGACCAGTAGGCCTTATGCCTGTGGTGGGAAAGCTGTTGGAAAAGATTCTTAGAAATAGGATCTATGGGCATTTAGAGAAACATGGTCCAATCAGGGACAGTCAGCATGGCTTTGTGAAGGGCAGATCATGTCTAACAAGCCTGATAGAGTTCTTTGAGGAGGTGACCAGGCATATAGATGAGGGTAGTGCAGTGGATGTGATCTACATGGATTTTAGTAAGGCATTTGACAAGGTTCCACACAGTAGGGTTATTCAGAAAGTCAGAAGGCATGGGATCCAGGGAAGTTTGGCCAGGTGGATTCAGAATTCGCTTGCCTGCAGAAAGCAAAGGGTCATGGTGGAGGAAGTACATTTGGATTGGAGTGTTGTGGCTAGTGGTGTCCCACAAGGATCGGTTCTGGGACCTCTACTTTTTGTGATTTTTATTAACGAACTGGAGGTGGGGGTAGAAGGGTGGGTTGGCAAGTTTGCAGATGACACAAAGGTTGGTGGTGTTGTGGATAGTGTAGAGGATTGTCGAAGGTTGCAGAGAGACATTGGTAGGATGCAGAAGTGGGCTGAGAAGTGGCAGATGAAGTTCAACCCGGAGAAGTGTGAGGTGGTACACTTTGGAAGGACAAACTCCAAGGCAGAGTGCAAAGTAAATGGCAGGATACTTGGTAGTGTGGAGGAGCAGAGGGATCTGGGGGTATATGTCCACAGATCCCTGAAAGTTGCCTCACAGGTAGATAGGGTAGTTAAGAAAGCTTATGGGGTGTTGGCCTTCATAAGTCGATGGATAGAGTTTAAGAGTCGCGAGGTAATGATGCATCTCTATAAAACTCTGGTTAGGCCGCACTTGGAGTACTGTGTCCAGTTCTGGTCAACACACTATAGGAAGGATGTGGAAGCATTGGAAAGGGTACAGAGGAGGTTTACCAGGATGCTGCCTAGTTTAGAGAGTATGCATTATGATCAGAGATTAAGGGAGCTAGGGCTTTACTCTTTGGAGAGAAGGAGGATGAGAGGAGACATGATAGAGGTATACAAGATATTAGAAGGAATAGATAGAGTGGACAGCCAGCACCTCTTCCCCAGGGCACCACTGCTCAATACAAGAGGACATGGCTTTAAGGTAAGGGGTGGGAAGTTCAAGGGGGATATTAGAGGAAGGTTTTTTATTCAGAGATTGGTTGGTGCGTGGAATGCATTGCCTGAGTCAGTGGTGGAGGCAGATACACTCGTGAAGTTTAAGAGACTACTAGACAGGTATATGGAGGAATTTAAGGTGGGGGGTTATATGGGAGGCAGGGTTTAAGGGTTGGCACAATATTGTGGGCTGAAGGGCCTGTACTGTGCTGTACTATTCTATATTCTATGGTCAGTTAATAGAATATTGGAATTGAAGGTGCAAACATTAACTTTGACGACTCATGTGGCATCAATGGTACTGCATTCAGGCCATCATGGTTTGAGTCCTGGCTTCAATCTCCATGATCTTCCATTTCCTCCTGCTGTCTGCCGATATCAGATACCTCTCGGACTTTCTGCTTTGTACTTTTTCACCAAATCCACAAGCAGTTCCCACAAATTATAGAGCCCTTTATCTCCAATTCTCCAATGTTTTCTAAATCAGATTAACATTTTCAGTGCTCTGCAGACACCAGAGCATCATAAAATAGAGGTCATGCTGATGCATCCAATCTGTCATTGATGCAGTTAGTACTGACTGCAGATGGACATTTTGAAGTGAGCAGGTTACTGGCTTGTTGTCTGCATTGGAATTCATGGGTGTGGCCTCTGTTTTACATTGCTATCGCTATGCCTCCTTTCGGAGAGCTATCAAATTTAGCTTCCTTCAGCTTTATGAGGCTCTCTATTTTGCTGAAGTGAGTCAGCTGCTGCAAGAGTTCCTGGCTGACACAAATTTGTCTCTAGTAGATGAATGCAGAGCAGAACATTGATAAATATATGGTACAATGTGGAAATCATTACTAATCTACAGAGAATTCTTTCTGTTAATTCTGCAGCCACCCCTTCCACTCTTCAACTTCCCACACTAAAAACCATTATGTCTTTCATTTAGTAAATAACTAAGTTCATTTGTTACATATAACCATCATGTCCTCAATATTATTTATTACTTATTTTGTGTTTCAATATTATTTATTTATTTATTTTTGTATTTGCATGGTTTGTTTTCTTGGAGGGAAAATGGATCGGCCATGATGATGTGGTGGATTAGACTTGGTGGGCCATATGACCTAATTTTGCTCCTATATTTATGGTCTCACGCGCATTAGGTGTTTGTCCATCTTTGTGTGTAGTTTTTCATTGATACTATTTTATTTCTTTGAATCTACAATGAATGCCCACAAGAAAAAGAATCTCTGGGTAGTATAGGGTGGCATATACATACTTTGATAATAAATTTACTTTGAACGTTTCAGAGAATGTTTTATACACACCGCCATCCGGATCGTTTTTACTGCATTTTGCTTTACTATTAGTGAATCTGCCTCAAGAGTGCTAAAGTTGGTTTGTGCTGTGGAAGGTGTAGTTGAAATTGCAGGTGAGGTGAATGACTGAACAGCAATATCAAACTCCTGCAAGGGACAGTTGCACTGATCACTGGAAAACAGCAGTGAGACGCACGCACAGCACTGCATTGTATGGAAAAGACATTTGGCCTCTATTTTGTAAGTAATGTGAAAATAAGTATCTGGAAAGGCACAAATGGAAAATTTATTTTAAAATGCTTGAGAGATCACACTGAATGATTCAGTAATATTGAAGTTGCTACAGGCATTAATGATACTATCAAAGCATCTACAAATACAATGGGTTGTGTATCTGATGTAAGATTTACTTTCTTTCAATAAAATGTCAAAATGACAAATGAACCCACACAGGCACACTTAAAGAATTTTCATTTAAACCAAAAAAATACTCAAGCTTGATTTATAGAAAACGAATAAATTAACCTACAGATAACCCTGTACCAAACCACCATCGGTCTTCACAGACCTCACAGGTTGTTTGCAAACACTCCAAAGTGGGCCATAAATGTCTTGCAGAGTGCTCAGGTTAGAGCTCAAAGTTTGCTGGAAACTTTCCTTCGAAATAAAAAAGAAATGAAGTATGAATAAGAAAAAAATGCACATGGTGCCTTGGCTATGAACCATCAGTTAAACTCGACTGATCACAATGTGCCAGATTTATGCTTCTTTAGATCAGTGGTCGAGTGGAAATACTTTGCAATATTGAAATATTCCAGATCAGAGCACAGGAACTGACTGAATCAGCTGCTCTCCTGGAATATGTGTATGACATAGCATCGGTGGCAGTAGCAACAGAAAGTCTTTGATGCAAAGTGTGGTATTTCCTGACTGTCCCTGCTTTTGTAATCCGGGGAAATTAAAAAAAAGAGGTACAATGATCACAATTAAAAATCTTTACCTGTGTTCAGTTTAGCTGTAATAGCCAAAACAGAATCGTTTAATTAAAGTTTTCACCGTAAAAATGCTGAATGTTCAGGAGCCATCTTCACCAGAGGAACTAAGAAATGCTTCTTCAGCGAATGGGTCTTGTGTAGATCAACTGATTTTCTATGCAAATCCTATGAGTTTTCACCAATATGCTATTTTATAACCATAACAGTACTGAAACTGGCAAATGGACTGCAGCTTTAGATTATGAGGACACGCAGTCCTCTTTTATTGTCATTTAGTAGTGCATGCATTAAGAAATGATACAATGTTTTTCCAGAATGATATCACGAAAACACATGACAAAGCGACTTAAAAACTAACAGGTTAGTTAAATGCAATTAAAGAAGAATTTAGCTATCAACTGAGCGCCCTTACTACACGGCTAATTACAAAATAGAGAGAAATTTGGAGCCATTGGCTAAAGTAATATAAGGGGAAGAAACTCAAACCATATTTTGATGTTTTATCACACCTTCTATCTATAGAGGTTGTAGAGCAGGGGTTCCCAACCTTTTTTATGGTATGGACCCCGACCATTATCCAAAAGCTCCATGGACCCCATGCTGGGAACTCATGGGATAGAGTGTTCTTCTGTCCTTGGAAACATTATCATTATCATGATACTTAGTTAGTACCTTCACATTTGCATAGATAATTTCCACAAATGCGTATTTAAACTTCTCCATTCAGGCTTCCACCTTGCTACAGCACTAGAAAGTCCCTAACCACAGTTACAGGTATTATGACTCTTCACTGTATTCATTGTTCCTGCTGCCTTGACAGGTTTGTTTATACTACCCTCCTCTGAGGGTACACTGTGCCTATCTCAGTGGGAATGCCCATTGAAAGGTTTCAGCTGTGGCAACAAGATTTCCAGAATCCTCATCTTCAAATTCACAGAAGAAGACAAATGGAATTTACAGAATTAATGATAACTTGAAAAGCAGGGATTAATCAGGGATAACCAGCAATGTTTTGTCAAGGGCAGATCCTGTCTGACTAAGTTTTTGAAGAGGTAACAAAGTGTGCAGATCAAGGTAGTGCAGTATCCATGGTGTCAAGAAGGTCTCTGATAAGGTCCCACACATAAGCTGATCCAAACGTTTAGGCCCCAGGGGATCCAGTACAAGTTGGCAGAATGGGTCTAAATTTGGCTTGGCAACAGGAGATAGAGGTTGATTACAGAAGATAGTTTTTGTGTTTATGTCCCTGAGATTATTGGTTTTCCACAGGTATCAGTGCTGAAGTCCTTGCTGTTTGTAATATATGTGAATGGTGCAGAGGGAGGAGGCATGATCAGCAAGTTCATAGATGACACAAAGATTGATGGAATTGTTAACAGCATGGAGGGTAATCTTAGGCAACAGGGTGATATCCCTGTGATGGCGAAAAGGGTTAAGAAATGGCAGATAGAGTTTAATTCAATTAAATATGAGGTAATGTATTTTGGGAGTACCAGTGAAGCCAAGACAAACACCAGGAATGGTATTGGCCTTGGGAGTATTCAGGAACAGAGGGTGTTTGGGGTACAAGTCCAAAGATCAAGGTAGGTTACAACACAAGTGGTTGACATGGTTGAAAAGGCATATTGGATACTGACCTTCATTTGTTGGAGCATTGAGTACACAAGCAAGGTAGTTACATTCCAACTTTTGTAGGTCAGTCCATAGTTCCAGTACTCCATACAGTTATGGTCATCACACTACATGAAAGAGATGATGGGGTTGAAGAGGATGCAGAGGAGATTTACCAGGAGTTCACCATTCAAAATAAATTTATTATCTGGTGGAACTCGGCAGATTAGGCAACATCCATAGAAATAAAGAAACAGTCAACATTTTGGGCCGAGACCCTTCTTCAGGACTCAGTGTAGGTCCAGAGTCTGTAATCTCCCTCCTCAACACCAGTGCATCTCCATTTATCTTCCCTATCCTCTCTTTTGACTATACTCTGGGTAGTCACCTCTGGAAGACATCTTATATTTTTGAAAATGCCCTCATGGTAACATTTGAACTTTGTTAGAATGCCTTGAGTGATAAGAACTGAAGTTTTTTTTTGTAGAATGCATATTATAAAGTTACTTTGAAAAGAAAAGGTGTTAAATGTGGTCATTAAAAGCAAAAGTTAATGTTGATGATTATTAAACAATCTGATTGTGCAAAGACATATTTATATACTTTTTTCTAGGAATAAAGATTTGAGGTTTCAAAGTTTCCTATATTAGAAGAGAACAAAATGAGATGTTTTTCTATGGGTTCTGTCTAGCTCTTAAGTTTAAACCTTTGAGATAATTCGAGGCTGAATAATATGATTATTCTGTCATATGAGCTTTCTATTGCTCATGAATTTTAAAGTGCAACATTCCTTATTAATATTGATGGAGAAGGAGAATTCTACATTCCTCCCAGTCTCTCTGTGAAGAACTGGTATTATAACACATTAAAGTTCCCATTTTTGCTTAGGGTTTACTTTGAAACTGGCTCAGTGATTGAGCAAAATGAATCTTTTGCTAAAATACTAAAATTGAATACAGTAGTTCTCTGAGCTTTTCAAAGTGGATTTTAAAATGTCAAAGTGAGAGATTAACTCCGGAACATTTTACTGTTTACGTTTAAGTGGCACAGTAGTTTCTGGCAATGAGCAGATAGGCAATTAAATCCTATTGCTGTCAGCCTGGTGCCATTTGGCTATTAGTTTTTTTTGAAAGTGGCATTTTGCTGTCTTCCTCGTCATTATCAGCTACTAAGGCTTTTGAAGTGGGAGTTTTTGTTTACATGATGGACACTAGCTAAATATACAATGGAAGGTGATGCCCTGTCATTATAAACACAATGTGGTCATTGTAAATTATTGTCAATCAACTGCTCATTTATTCACAGTGTAACATATCAAACTTTGAAAAAATAATTTTCTTTTCCATTCTGGCTCTCTCTTACATCTCTTTGCTTCTCTTTCTATACCTATTTTTATACTTGTATTCTCTTCTTTAGACTTCTATTGTTTATTGTTAACATTTCAGTTTACTTGACAAACACAGAAACTTTGAAAATAGAAGCAGGAGTAGATGGTGACGTTGCAAAACGGCACACCATTCAAAATGATCATGCATAGTCTTTGAAATTCACTTCCCTGTCCAGCTTTCTCCCATACTATTGATGTTTCTGGCACCAGGATAAATATCTTAACTCCATCTTGAACATATTTAAAGATTTGGCTTCGACAGCTCTGTGATAGAAAATTCAATAAATTCATCACTCTTGGGAGAAGACATTTCTCCTCATTCTATGATAAATGGCTCAACCATTTATCCTTAAGTTATAACCCTAGATGGAAGACTCCATCAGGAACATCCAACCTGCATCTAATTTGGTATTATGTTGGTGTCCCTGAGATAATTCTTTTAAAGCTCTCGTGCATATAACTGTGACAATTGCATTTCATGCCAGAATCAGTCTGATGGATTTTTGCTCAACTCAGTCTGTCCTTCGATAAGGAGAACAATACTTCACATGATGCTCATAGTGTAGTTTTACCATGGCCTTGTGCAATTAAGTTAGATATCCATGTTTCTAAACTCTAATTTTCTAGCTATGAAGACCAGTTTACAATTTGTCACCTTAATTGCCTGTTCCGCCTGTATGTTTACTTTAAATGAAAGGGCACACTTCTTGGTTAGGGAGTTACCCTATTAATTGTCCTGTTCAATTAAGTTGTGTAGGTATAAAATTCCACTTGTTAACTCCACAGAAGTTTAAAATGTTGTCCTACTTTGCAACATATGATTTCAAAATGGCTCCTTGCTTCCTCTTGGACCTCAACAAAAGTAGCAAAAATGATCACTTTCCAGAAATTAGGTTGAACAGAATCATTTCTGGGAGCTCATTATGACCTGAAGGAAGACGTGCATCATAGACCAAATTGGGTAAAGACAAAGGGTAACTGGTACCCACCCTGAGGCAGACTGCAGCACAATTAAAATCCATAAAGAAGGACTCATGTCTGGTTAAGGCTTTCTTTCCAAGGCTAATTGACTCCACTATTCTTAATGATTAGCACTGCAAAGAAAAAAAAAGTATTCTAACTGAATGTGGAACAAAGAAAACAGGATCCTTTTACCCATGATTCTGATTCTGTCTCCATGATTCCCCTCAGTATCATGGTCAATCTATTCTTGGTGTCAATCTGCTAAATTCCAGCTTTTCCTGACTCCAGTTCTCCAAGCTCCTTAATATCTAACTTTCCAAACCTTGCAGCTGCGGACTGTGGGTCTCCTAATTCCTGGCCCCTCAGATCTTCAGTCCAACCTGACGACTTCTAAACTCAAATAGGTAATATTGGCATTATGCTATTCTCAACTGGAGCTTTTTAAGTATTATTGATACTATTATAATGAGGACTTGGAGCCAATATTTGAGGCCTTGCTATTCAGCTATAACTGAAAATACCTCTGCTTTCTCAAATGTGTTTACCATGAGATTAAATTCCTTTATTTTAAGAGTGATGAACCTGTGAAATTCAAAACAGAGAAAGTAATTGAGATCAAATCACTGATTGAACATTGATCAAATGATTGAGATATTCATGTGATATTCAATACACTCAAGAAAAGTTAGATATCGTTCTTAAGGCTAAAGGGATCAAGGGATATGGTGTGAAAATTCCAGCTGTCTTGCTACAGAATTGTAAGATCAGCCATAATTACATTTATTGAATGAAGAAACAAGATTTAAGGGCCAACTGCCCTGTCTCTGCTTTAGTTTCCTGATTCCATGGAAAAGACAAATAAATGTCTTATTTTTCTTTCTTTTAATATTCTTCATTTTACATTATCATTTTGAGCTTTTGTTCTTTGATAAGTTAGGGTATCTAGGCACAATGGCAAAATCATCAAAATATTATTTACGTGGATGAATATTGGGTGAAAATTGTTGGAAATGTCAAGATGGAGTTGGGGATCAGGAAAGGGCTAGGCATAAATGTTCCCAAAAGATTTTTAGATGAACTCTCCTTAAGTTGCACCAAAATTGCACATACGTCTTTTGCAAAGATGCAGTGCACTGGGGCATTGGGTTGGAGGCTTTTTGTGTTTGTTCCTTGCTTGAGGCCTCGAGGTAAATGTATTGCCATGGTAGCAATACATTACATTTGCAAAGTATGTGAACAGCTATCAGAATGCGGTGCATTTCCCTGCTGTGATTGTGCTGTTAGCATAAACTAGAATGCTATTAAAATTCCCTGTAAGGCAAAACCACAGAATTAAGTATCAGTCTGAGTAGAACTTGCCAGCCTTCTACAGACCGGCAAAGATCCTTCCTCTTGTTTTTTTTTGCCATAATTAGTACTTTACCTTATTGTCGCCAAACAACTGATTCTAGAGCGTACAATCATCACAGCGATATTTTATTCTGCACTTCGCGCTCCCTGGATTACAAATCAATAGTAAATATTAAGAATTTAAATTATAAATCATAAATAGAAAATAGAGAAGGGGAAGTAACGTAGTGCAAAAAAAAAATGAGAGACACGTCCGGGTATTTGGAGTGTACGGCCCAGATATGGGTCAGGATGACTAGTACAGTCTGCTAGTCATAAACACAAGAGATTCTGCATATGCTGGAAATCTCTCCAACATTTTATGTGTTTTGCTCAGTCTCTTAGTAGCTTCCATTCAGGCTGTCTTGGCATTGACTTTGAAACTTCGCTCTCAAATGCACCACACATTTTATAACATCTCACTTGGCCCACAATGCATTGTTAGTATGTGCATTATACGCTTTTAATGGAGACTATTAATGGAGACATTAACCTTTTAAAAGTCATGGCCTTATGAGTTTTTAAATTTATCTTTTAGGATCTGGGTGACACTGAAAATGTGCGGCAATTTTCTGTATATCCCTAGTTGGGAAGGTAATGGTACACTGTTATAATCCTCTTGCAAGGTTGATAGCACATTGCTGTTGGGTAGAGATTTATCTCAACCTAGCAACAATGAAAGAACCAAGATACGCCTTCAAATCAGGAGCCGGTATCTTAGACAGGAATGCAGAGATCTTCCCATGCACCTCCTTCCCTTGTCCTTATGCATAGTTAAGAGCAAGCATTTATTCCATATTCCTTTAGACCTTGCTCATCCAAGAGCCTATCCAGATGCTGCTCAAACATTACTCCTCCTGCCTGCACCATCTCATTTCAGACTCCAACTACATTGTGTTTGTTGTGTGTGAACACTTTGCCCCAGAAAACAAACACTGGCTACCTGTCCTATGTATGTCTTTCATAAAGGTAGATATCTCTAACATATTACCTCTCAGTCTCTTTGCTCCACGGGAGAAAAGGAGACTTAACCCATCCAATGTCTCCTGGTAACTGAAATCCTCCAGACAATATAGCTTTCAGATGTGAAGATTTGTTTCTGTCACTTATAAAGTAGTAAATTTCATTCTCTCTCCTCACCTCTCACCCCTGCCTTACTCATTAATTCAACAATTCTTTTCTTTAAATCTCTGGAAGTGCATCTACCAAGTAACTTAAATCATTTTCCTCTATGTAGGGTGATTGATGTGACCTACTATAGAAAATGGATGTTTCTGATTTAGACCATAAGACATAGGAGCAAATTTAGCTTATTTGACCGATCAAGTCTGCTCCACCATTTCATCGTGGCTGATCTATTTTCTCTTTCAGTCCCAATCTCACATCCCTTCATGCCTTGACTAATCAAAAACGTATCAACCTCTGCCTTAAATATACCCAACCACTTGGCCTCCACAGCATGTGGCAACGAATTCCACAGATTCACCACTCTCTGTTTAAAGATGTTCCTCCTCATCTCTGTTCTAAATGGCCTTCCCTCTGTTCTGAGGTTGTGTCCTTGGGTCTTAGACTCCCCCTCTCCACATCCACTCTATCAAGGCCTTTCAACATTTGTTAGGTTTCAATGAGGTCACTCTTCATTCTTCTGAATTACAGTGAGTAGAGGCTCAGGCCATCCAACACTTCTCATAGGATAAAGGTTTCAATCCCAGAATAATTTTTGTGAACCTCCTTTGAATCCTCTCCAGCTTCAGCACATACTTCTTAGATTGGGGCCCAAAATTGCTCACGATACTCTAAGTGAGGTCTCATCAGTGCTTTATAAAGCCTAATGAATCACATTTTGGCTTCCTCACCACCAACTCAAACTGCAAATTAGCCTTCAGGGAATCCTGCACAAGGACTCCCATGTCTCTTTGCACCTTAGATTTCTGAATTTTCTCTCTAATTAGAAAATAGTGTACCCTTTTATTTCTTCGACCAAAGTGCATGACCATACATCTCCTGACACAGTATTCCATCTCCCACTTCTTTACCCTTCTCCTAATCTGTCAAAGCTCTTCTGTCGTCTCTCTGCTTCCTCAAAACTATCTGCCCCTCCACCTATCTCTGTATCATCCACAAACTTGGCCACAAAGCCATAAATTTTGTAATCCAAAATATTGACATATAACAGAAAAAGAAGTAGTCCCAAGACAAGCCACTGTGCAGCACCACTAGACACTGGCAGCCAACTAGAAGAGGTTCTCTTTCTTCCCAATCTTTGCTTCCTGCCAATTAGCCAATGCTGTATCTATGCCAGTGTCTTTCCTGTAATACCATGGACTCTTAACTTGTTTTTCAGCCTTATGTGTGGCACCTTGTCAAATACTTCCTGAAAATCCATTTCCACCAATTCTCCTTTGTCCATCCCACTTGTTATTTCTTCAAAGAGTTCCTACAGATTTGTCAGATAAGTTTTTCCCTTGAGGAAACCATGCTGACTAGCCTATTTTATCATGTGCCTCCAGGTACCCCAAAACCACATCCGTAACAATCAACTGCAACATCTTCCCAACCGCTGACATCACACTAACTGGCCTATAACTTTCTTTTTTCTACCCCTCTTACTTCTTGAACAGTGGAGTGACATTTGTAATTTTCCAGTCATCCAAAACCATGCAGGAATCAATTAATTCTTGAAAGATCATTAATAATGCCTTCACAATCTCTTCAGCCACCTCTTTTAGAACCCTAACCGTGTATAAAATTTAGTCTAGGTGGCTTATTGACAGTGCCTTCAGACCTTTCAGTTTCATTAAGAACCTTCTCCCTAATAATGGTACCTTCACACACTTCTGCCCTCTGACACTCTCAAACTTCCAACATAGTGCTAGTGCCTTCCAGAGTGAAGACTGATGTAAAATATTTATTCAGTTCACTTGCCATTTCCTTGTCCCTCTCTAGCACCATTTTCCAGTGGTTCAATATCCTCTCTCACCTCTCTTTTACACTTATCATCTTGGGGCCAAGAGAGAAAATGGATCAGCCATGATAAAATGGCAGAGCAGCCTTAATGAGAAAGTGGCCTAATTCTACTCCTTTATTTTATGGCCTTATGGTCTTTATATATCTGAAGAAATTGGAGAAATTTTTGATAAGTTGATTTACTGAGGAATCGACTTATGACAGTTCTCAGGAATTAAACCCTAAGTAAACTGCAAGGATTTACAAAAAGCAAGGGATCCATTGATGAGAAGAGACCCACACCAGACATATCCTCCAGTCAATAAAAACCCTGTATGCCAATATTTTATAAATAGTTCCCAATTATAACGACAGAGCTTGCAAATAATTGAAGTTAATTTTCGAAGTACAGCATGAATAAATGTGATGTTGCTTTGCTTGCTTCCTTAATGAAGATCTTTACTTTTGTGATCAATCTACCATGTAGATTAAAGGCTTTGCTAAAATCCCTGAATATATCTACACCCTACTCTCTGCTGTCCTTCAATACTCCCTGAAATTTGCTCATATGGCCTTTCCTTAGCAACTTTGTGCTATCTACTTTCTTCTGAATGCTAAATTATGCTGTCCCTCACAACCTTCACTGATAATTTTCATTGATAAGACAGTTCTGGAGACTATGCACCAGATTTAAAATGGGAGTGGGTTTGTTGGGTCTTGTCTGCGGAGTGGGAGATCACAAAATGAGCTGGAGACAGTTCCTTATTGACTTTATGTGTCAATTTCAAAAAGTGAATGAGATTGCTTCTGTTAATAGTAGCAAGGGCCAATAAAAAGAAGTGAGGTTTGATTGGAGCAGCCATTGTGTGAGTGGAGAGTGTTAGAGTGGTCAGGTTTAGGTGAGAATAGGTGCAGACTAGAACTTAAGTATGAGAAGTATAATAAGCGTAGTTCAGGGTGCTAGGAGAATGCTTCTCCTGTGAAATGTGGGATTTCAGGGTACCTAAGAGTCTCCCTGATATCTACAACTGCAGGATGTGTACTTAACTTTAGCTCCTGACTGACAAGGTCAGGGAACTGAGCTGGAGCTGGATGCACTCAGGACCATCCAGAAAGCTGAAAACTTCATAGATGAGTCTCTGGCTGAGGTGGTCACAACTGGATTCCAGGCTTCAGAGAGTAGATAGGTGATCACCAGGAGAAGTAAGGGGAGGAAGCAGTCAGTGCAGGGTTCCCCTGTAGCTATTCCCCTCAGCAACAAGTCCACCTTTTGGATACTGCTAGGTGATGACCTTTCAGGGCACAGCAGCAGCAGTCAGCCTGGTAGCATTGTGGCTGTATCTGAGGCTTGGCAGAGATGGGGAAAGTCAGGCAGAGTGGGATTGATAGGAGACTCAGTATTTGTTGGGGGGGGGAGGTGTAGTGTTAGACAGGAGAGCGTCTGGCCATAAAAGAGAAACCAGAATGGTGTGTTGTCTCCTATGTGCTAGGGTCCATGTCGTCCCAGTATGGCCACAGAAATCATCAAGAGGGAGAATGAGTAGCCAGAGGTCATAGTGCATATTGGCATAAATGACATAGGTAGAAAGAGGAAAGAGGTCCTGTGCAGTGAGTTGGGGAAAAGGCTAAAGAACAGGATCTCCAAGGTAGTACTCTCTGAATTACTCCCAGAACGGAGTACTGGTCAGGGCGGGAGTAGGATGATGATACAGATGAATGACTGGCTGAGGAACGGGTACAGGGGGCAGGGTTTAAACAAAGTTGGCAGGCAGATGGGAGTCCCTTGAGGATGGGGCAGTTACTATACAGGCCATGCAGTGTGTAGTGCACTGAGGATGGACAGGTGGAGCATAGGACAAAATTGCAGTGTGGGATGAGGTGAAGTGTAACATGGGGGCAAAAACAAAGATGGTGATGAGTACAGGACTGAAGGTATGAGATTTGAATGAACACAGTATACAGAATAAGGTAGATGACTTTGTAGCACAGATAGAGATTAGCAGGTATGACATTGTGGGCATCACTGAAACGTGTCTAAAAGAAACATCCAAGGATATACATTATATCAAAAGGACAGGCAGGTAAGCAGAGAGGGTGGGGTGACTCCATTGGTAAAAAAAATGAAATCAAATTCTTGGAAAGAAGTGACATGGGATCAGAAGATGTAGAAACTGTAAGGTAAAAGACGCTGATGGGAGTTATATATAGGCCCCTGAACAGTAGCCAGGATGTGGAATATAAATTTCAATGGGAAGTCGAAAGCCATTTAATAAGACCAAAGTTACGATAGTCATAGGGGATTTCAAAATGCAGGTAGATTGGAAGCAATCTGTTTGGTGCTGAATCCCAAGAGAGAGAATTTGTAGAATGCCTATGGGTTGGCTTTTAAGAGCAGCTTGTGGTTAAGCCCACCTGGGAAAAGTCAATTCTGGATTGGGTGTTGTATAGTGAACTAGATTTGATTAAGAAGCTTAACATTAAGGAACCCTTGGGAGACAATGTTCACAATATGATAGAATTCATTCTGCAGTTTGAGAAGGAGAAGATAAAGTCAGAAGTATCAGTATTACAGTGGAGTAAGGGTAATTACAGAGGCACGAGACAGGAGGTGGCCAAAGTTGATTGGAATGCCTGGAATTTCTGGGGACAATACAGAAGGCTCAGGATCGATACATCCCAATAATGAAGAAGTATTCTAAAAGGTGGATGAGGAAACTGTGATTGACAAGGGAAGTCAAAGACAGCATAAAAGCAAAAGAGAGGGTTTATAATATAGCAAAAATGATTGGGAAGTAAGGGAATTGGAAAGCTTTTAAATGCAAACATAAGGCAACTTAAAAATAAAACATAAGGGGGGAGAGAAAAGATGAAATGTGAAGTTAAACCAGCTAAAAATATCAGAGGATACCATAAGTCTTTCCATGTATACATAATTAGTAGAGGTGAGAGTGGATATTGGACTGCTGGAAAATGACGCTGAAGAGATAGAAATGGAGGACGAACTTAGTAAATGTTTTACATCAGTCTTCAATGTGGAAGATACTTGCAGTATGCTAGAAATTCAAGAGTGTCAGGGGACAGAAGTGAGTGTAGTTGCAAACACGAGGAATTCTGCAGATGCTGGAAATTCAAGCAACACACATCAAAGTTGCTGGTGAACTCAGCAGGCCAGGCAGCATCTCTAGGAAGAGGTACAGTCAACGTTTCGGGCCGAGACCCTTCGTCAGGCAACTTTGATGTGTGTTGCTTGAGTGTAGTTGCTATTGCTAAGGAGAAGGTGCTTGGAAGGCTGAAATGTCTGAAGGTATAATCACCTGAATCAGATGGACTACACCTCTGCATTTTGAGAGAGATAATTGAAGAAATTATGGCGGCATTAGCAATGATCTTTCAAGAATTACTAAATTCTTTTATGGTTCTGGAGGTCTCGAAAATTGCAAATTTCACTCCACACTTCAAGAAGGGAGGGAGGCAAAAGAAAGGAAATTACACGCCAGTTAGCCTGACTTCATTAGTAGGTAAGATGTTGGAGTTCATTATTAAAGATGAGGCTTTGGGGTACTTCAAAGTGCACGATAAAGTAGACCAATATCAACGTGATTTCTTGTTGAAAAATCTATTGGAATTCTTTGAGGAAGCAATAGGCAGGATAGAAAATGGAGATTCAGTAGATATTGCTTACTTTGATTTTCTGAAGGCCTTTGACAAGATGCTGCGCATGGGGCTGCTTAACAAAACAAAAGCTGGTTGTGTTACAGGAAAGATTCTAGCATGGATAGAAAATTGCCCGATTGGTAGCAGGCAAAGAGTGGGAATAAAGGAGGCCTATTCTGGTTGGCTGCTGGTGACGTGGTGCTCCGCAGGGGTCAGGGTTGGGAAAGCTTTTTTTGTGGCGTGTCAATGATTTGGATAATGGAATTGATGGCTTTGTAGCTAAGTTTGCCACAGGAAACAGTTGAGGCCAGTTCACTGGTTATATTTAAGAGGGAGTTAGATATGGCCCTTATGGCTAAAGGGATCAGGGGGTATGGAGAGAAGGCAAGTACAGGGTTCTGAGTTGGATGACCAGCCATGATCATACTGAATGGCGGTGCAGGCTCGAAGGGCCGAATGGCCTACTCCTGCACCTATTTTCTATGTTTCTATGTTTCTATGATACAAAGATAGGTGGACGAGCAGGTAGTGTTGAGTAAGCAGGCAGTCTGCAGTAGGACTTGCACAGATTGGAAGAACGAGCAAAGACATGGCAGATGGAATATGGTATAGGAAGTGTATAGTCATGCATTTTGGTAGGAGGAATAAAGGGATAGACTATTTTATAAATGGGAAGAAAATTCCAAAATTGGAAGTGCAAAAGAATTTGGGAATCCTAGTCTGGGATTCCCTAAAGGTTAACTACAGGTTGAGCTGGTAGTAAGGAAGGTAAATACAATATTAGCGATCACTTCAAGATGACTAGAACATACAAACAATGATGTGATGCTGAGGCTTTATAAGGCATTGATCAGACTGCACGTAGAGTGTTATGAGCAGTTTTGAGCCCCGTATCTTATAAAAGATGTGCTGGCATTGTGGAGGTCCAGAGGAGGTTCATGAGAATGATTCACGGAATGAAAGGGTTAACATATGACTTTTTCTGGATGGCTCTGGGAGTTTAGAAGAATGAGGGAAGATCTCCTTGAAACCAATTGAATATTGAAATGCTAAGACAGGGTGGATGTCAGGAGGAAGTTTCCTATAATGGGTGAGTCTAGGATCAGAGGGCACAGCCTCAGAACAGAGGGACATTCATTTAAACAGAGATGAAGAGAAATTTCTTTAGCCAGAAGGTGGTGAATCTGTGGAATTCATTGTCACAGACTGCTGTGGAGGCCAAGTCTTTAAATAGATTTAAAGCAGAGGTTGATCGGTTCCTGGATTGTCAGCGCATCAAAGATTACCGAGAGAAGGCAGGAGAATGGAGTTGAGAGGGATAATAAATCAGCCATGATGGAACAGCCGAGCAAACTTGATGTGATGAGTGGCCTAATTCTGCTCATATGTCTTTTGGTCTTATGGTCTAACTTGCTGACCATGCCTGTTAATCTATTAGCTAACATTATCTCTGTCTATTCTTTATCCCTTTGTTGTCTCTTGTAAGACTGAGATTGAAATTAAATCATTGTGTCTCATTTGGGCCTAATCACCTTCAATCTTGAAGCTCAGCAATTTTGAGGTAATTTGTTACCTCAGCCAATAGACTGAAGAGCAAATTCACTTTTATGTTATTATTTAAATGGGTTTACAATCACTGTCTTTAGTGAGAAAATAAACAAGGCGATATGTCATTGTCATTTACCCACCCCCAGGTTTTTGAACAGAACTTCTTCAATTATTTGCAAGCCCTGTTGTTATATTTGGGAGTTGGAAAGTAACAATTAGAAAACAGCAGTGGGGATGCCTATGCTTTTAATTGATCCATAAGCTAATTTACTCCACAGACGTTTGGCTGAAGTAACTAATTATCTTGAAACTGCTGTGCAAGAAGTTCTGGCTTCATCTTCAGCATATTAGCAACATCCTTTGATGACTTGAGGTATTGTCTGGCAGTCATGGTTGCCACGCCTACAGGAAAGATGTAATTAAGCAAGACAGTGTACAGAAAGAAATCACAATAGGTTGCCTTGACTGGAGGACTTCAGTTACCAGGAGAGATTGGATGAGTTAGGTCTTTATGAGAGGCATAAATAGGGTAGGTAGACTTTGTCTGTTTCCCAGGGATAAAGTTTTCACACAGAAAGTAATTGGTGCCTGGAATAAGCTGACAGATGAGGTGGTGGAAACAGGAACTGTAAACATTAATAGTCATCTGGATGGGTACTTGAATGAGCAAGATCTAGAGGAATATGGAACTAATTCATGCAAATGGGATTAGAATCTGTCAACACGATGATCAGCAGAGATGCAGGAACTGAATGAGTTGCTTCTGTGCTGTACAGCTTTCCAACTCTTAGACCACTCTCATGCTACAATCTTAGAAATGTGCTTCTCCTGTCACAAGAGATTCTGCAGATGCTGGAAATGTACCACTTTCTAAGGTCTATTGGAGTGGAGAGCGCAAAAATAGAATTTTTGTTCTGAATAGTTTGTGTTCTGACTAGTTAACAGCTTATACTTGGAAAGCAAATAAAACTGTGGAAGCTGGGATCTGAAACACAAACTGAAGTGCTCCAAGAATTCAACCAGCCCAGCAATATCTGTGGAAAGAGAAACTGGTTAGTGTTTTGGCTCAAAGTCCCTTCTGCGGATATGGTGGAAGAGTAAAGGGCCGTCACTTTTCAAAGCATAGCTGGAGGAGCAGCGAAACACAAGTCTATAAGGGAGAATGTCAAAGGAACATGAATGTTAACCACGTCTTCTAAAGAAATAGGGTGAGAATGGAACATAAGATGGTAATGGGAAATGATAACAAATTGGCTTATCTGAAGTTGGGAGACTCTATGTTCATTCCAGAAGGTTGTATCGAGGTTCCAGGAGTTAGATCCTGCAGCAATAAAGAAGCAGCAGTATAAATAGAATGGTGTGTGACTTGGAGAGATCCTGCAGGTTGTGGTGCCCTTTCCCTGAGGGGTAATAATTGTGGATTTAAGAAGTGTTGGAATAGCTAGGCCAGTAACTGCAGTACCTGTTCCAGATGATATTCATTGTTGCCACTGTGGAATGGTGGTAGAGGAAGTAGTGAATGGTGTAGCATTCAAGCTGCCTGCTTTGTCCCAGGTGAAGCTGAGCCTCTTCATTGTTTTTGGACCTGCACTCATTCAGGATGTTGGAGAGCAGCCCTTGCTGTTGGTTGGATGTTAGGACATGAGTAATTTCCTAAAGGATCATAATCTCTTATAAGATCTTGAAGATGAAATAGGTCCTTTCGTCTCGTGTGCCTGCTCTGCTAATAATGAGATGATGGTTGATCTTCTCCCTCAGCTCCACTTCCTACACTAACCCCACACCTTTTGATTCCTTAGAATTTTAAATCTTCTCTTTTGATCTTTGTTTTCAATAATGAATGTAAAGCAGTCAACACAGGAAGTGTCTCTTCAGACCATCTCATCTGTACTGATTTTGATGCCATTGTAGATAATTCCATCTGCCTGCATCTTCAATTCAAATTGGTAACAGGGAGAGGGCAGAACGGGGAGAGTGGGGCTGAGGAGGGGAAAAAAAAGATTGAATGCCGGAGCAAACTCGATGGGCCAAATGGTCTATAATTCTGCTCCTATGTCTTATGGTAAAATTCAATTCAAGTTTAATTGTCACTCAACCATACATGAATACTCATGAATACAGTCAAATAAGACAGTGTTACAATGGGGTCAATGTGCTAAAAGCACATTACCAAGAGTCACACACAAGAACACATTCACGGAATAAAAGAGTTCTGATGCTGCCCCCCCCTCGTGACACCATGTCTTGCTGCCCAGTCCTCGCAGATACAAGTCAACAAACCTATATAGAACATTGGTAAAATATCATGACGCAGAATTTGCAAGTATATAGTCCAGACCGCCCAGCCCACCGATATCATATGTTGACCCTCCCCGTCACCTGCTAGATGCCACCAAAGCTTTGAGGTCCAGTCCTCGCATATACAGACACATATAGAATATTAGAGAAAATACAACAACGCAGAATATGCATGTATATAGTCCAGACCTCCCAGCACACCAGGGTCATCTCTCAACCAGCCCCGACACCCGCTAGATGATGCCACAGCTCAGAGGCCCAGTCCTCACATATACAGGCCCATATAGAATATTAGTAAAAACACGACCAACAGGTGTGTATGTATATAGTCAGACCCCTCAGTCCAATTGAAATCTTCAGTTGACCACAGTGGTGCTGCGCCACCCCCGGAAGAGTGCGCTATCTCAGACACCTCTTCCCCAGCGGCTGCAAACAGGCGACACCATGGCTTCAGGCCTAGTTCTCGCTATGACCAAGGACAAGAGGCTTCCTCGCCACCAGCCCTTGCTCTCATCCAAAACAAAATCAGCAAATTGAACTTGAGAGCATACCCAATTAACAATCCCCAAGGGGTCTTGCAGTCACAAGAAGAACAACCATGACTGCTACTTGTTATTTGACTGTAACCCTCCATCGACTCAGGCAGCAGTACATTGCACAGCTCCTTCATTAGCTCTGCCGGCGGGCAACTTGCTGGTGGTCCAGACCAGCAGTACTTTAAGTTCTTAATGTGTAGCTGGATCTTGTGATCATTAGAAGTAGTTTAAGTAGAAGCCACCACAACCAGTCATGCCGCCCTTTGCCGGTGTCTGTTCTGATTGTGATGTCAATCTAAGTAATCCCATTTGCCCTCATATGGTGGAATCCCTGCATAGTTATCTATAGGTCTAACTGCCTCTCAAACATGGCTCATATTCACTTCCTATCCTGGTGGGCTGAGCCTTTGTTTTGAGACAGTGACTCTTTGTTCCAAAAATGTGAATTCCACATTTACTTTAGCAAGCCCAGAAAATATCACTCATTATTCTAGGCCCAGACAGTGGAGAATAGCTTTCCTCTGGCCTGCTCTTGGTGTTGCGTTATTTATATAATACTCCTTTGTTCTCTGACTTTACTCTTCCTCCCTCCTTTATTCATTCATTTATTTATTAAGATACAGTTTGGAATAGGCCCTTCTGGCGCTTTGAGCCATGCCACCCAGCAATCCTCCCAACTTAATGTGCACCTAATCACAGGATAATTTACAATGACTGATTAACCTAACAATCCATACGTTTTTGGACTGTGGGAGGAAACTGGAGCACCTGGAGGAACCCCACGCGGTCATGGGGAGAACTTACAAACTACTTACGGGCAGCAGTGGGAATTGAACCTGGTTTGCATGTTCAAACCTCCCCCTCGTACCCCATCCGTTATTTATTTTTATACACACATTCTTTCTCTCACTCTCCTTTTTCTCCCTCTGTCCCTCTGACTATACCCCTTGCCCATCCTCTGGGTTTCCCCCCCGGCCGTCTTTCTCCCTGGGCCTCCTGTCCCATGATCCTCTCATATCCCCTTTGCCAATCACCTGTCCAGCTCTTGGCTCCATCCCTCCCCCTCCTGTCTTCTCCTGTCATTTTGGATCTCCCCCTCCCCATCCCGCTTTCAAATCTCTTACTAACTCTTCCTTCAGTTAGTCCTGACGAAGGGTTTCGGCCTGAAACGTCGACTGTACCTCTTCCTAGAGATGCTGCCTGGTCTGCTGCGTTCACCAGCAACTTTGATGTGTGTTGCTTGAATTTCCAGCATCTGCAGAATTCCTTTTGTCCCCATGATATCATGTTGTTTTTCAAACCTTAACCAATTTTCAGAGATATCTTTCAAGGAATGAGAGGGGCTTTTGTAAATTTAGGTCTTCAAAATAGAAATACATTTGCTAACTCCCTTGATGAATCATCTTTTATGTCTTCAGCTCACAGGAACTTGCAATATAATGGAATGATTTATTGGAGAAGTTCCAGCATATAAAGATGTTCTGTCAGAAATATTTTATTGCACTGTTGACATCCTTGGAATTATGCTCATATCTAACTTGTTAATTAGTAGATGATTTACAATATGGAAAATTCCTTTAATTTGTTGGTTTTTCTGATTACTTTCTCCACTATATTTTACCATTTTGCTCCCTTACTGCGTACACCTTTGCATAATACTGTAATGGTTAGCACAAAGCTTTACAGTACCGGCAACATGGGTTCAATTCCTGCCACTGTCTGTAAGGAGGTTGTATCTTCATCCCTTGGCCACATGAATATCCCCCAGCTGCTCTGGTTTCCTCCCACAGTCCAAAGATGTACCAGTTGTTAGGTAAAATGGGATTGTCCCATGATTAGACTAGGGCAGGTGTTCCCAACCTGGGGTCCATGGACACCTTGGTTAATGGAGGGGGTCCCTGGCAAAACAAGGTTGTGTTACAAAACCAGCAACAATGAGTATCAACCAAGTCAGGTTATATAAGAACAACCAAACATTTATTTTCCAGCATCTGCAGATTTCCTGGTGTTTGTGTTCCTAATTCTTTTAAGTGTTATTTTCGTCCATTGTCGGGGAAGAACTTCATCATGATCAAATTTGTCAGTGAGGTCTTTTAACAAATTTAATTGAGAACTTGTTTCATGTTTTGCTTCCGGGCTTCTTTAGGTTGTGGAGAGACCCTTTCTTGAACTACCTTAGTCCTTCTGACTCATGGTGTTATTTAGAAGGAAGTTACAGGAGATAGGCAAAGTGACGATGAAGAACCAGTTACATTGTTGAACCATTGCCATTGTTAGGGTAGTGCGCAACTCGTCCAATGCCCCTTTTGTCTTTGTCCTTCTTGATTGTATTGTATTAGGGAGGTACTGTCAGAGTGCCCTATCAAAACGCTGTAGTGCGTGATGTACAAAATGGAGGCACCCCCATCCCATTTCCTACCAAGGTTCATTGCTGGGCACAGCAGGTGAGAACATGGCTGCAGGATATCTGTGCACAAAGGTGACACAACGTTGCACTTCATCACCTTCACCAGCACTGTGGGATTTTGCCTTGAAACTTTTCAAAGTTCAAAGTAAATTTATTATTAAAGTACATTATGTCATCATATACAACCCTGAGATTCATTTTCTTGGGGACGTACTCAATAAATCAAATAACCATAATAGAATCAATGAAAAAGCAAAATGAAAGACTTATCTAAATGAATTAAAAATCTAAATTTATAAAACTAGTTTTTGTTGTGCCAGAGAATTTATTAATTAGTAATAATGGTTTGGTTAAATGCTGAAAGCTCAGCATCTGGATTACTGTCCAGATGTAGAGTATCAATTGAAACATCAATTGTCAGTTCACTTCCAAACTGCTGCTGAGTTACTCCAACAGCTTATGTTTTTTTTCATTCCAGGTTCTAGCATCTGTAGTCTCTGATTTGTCTATTCAAGATTTATTTCAGCCTTTACCCAGTCGAGACTCACTTCTTCCAAGCAAAGTGATCTCCCATGTATAATTCTATTTATGTTCTCTTGTAATTTGGTGCAATACTCCTCAGTACTAGCATTCCTTCCTAATTATGTTTCATCTGCAAATTTCAAAATCCTGTTCTTGATTCCAAAGGTAAAGTTGTTATTTTATTTTGTTCACATTAGTGATGATCCTTGTGAAACATCACTTAACATCTTCGACTTTGGTTAAATCCTCTCTGCTCCCACTCTCCACTTTCTGTCTTGAAGGCAGCTTGACATACAGGTCATAAAGCCAAACTTGGAAGAGATGCTTAATTGTACCAAGTGCCTAAACTTTAGGTTCCCCTGCTTTGCATTTGAATTTTGCAGACAAAGATGACTGAACCTGTAGCTATCAACTTGTGTAGTACTATCTATTCTTTGTGCTGTTGGCCATACTTTTGGAATTATTCAAAATTCCATAAAGCTGTTATGAGACATAACACCATTATGGTTGTAAGCTCACCCATCATTATCAGCATCAAAATTTGTCAACACATGGCTATGGGTCAAGGCTATGGATCAAGATCTAGAAGATGGGTCCCCACTGATCAGCACATGGGTCAAATAGCTGATTCCATGGCTCTAATTTTGAGCATAGTTTTTGAATTTCAGTTTAACTAACTCTGTTGAAAAGTAAGCAATCTCAGTGGCATTAGACTCTGCCGATAGCTGAAGACTCTTAGCCTTGGTATAAACGGTACCTTCCTTTGCTCCGTCTCCAAAGCCTTAACATTCTTCCCCAAAAAAAGGTACCTGGAATTGGACACGGCTCTGGTTGAGGCCTGGTCAGTGATGTATAAAGGTTTAGCATAACAACTTTGCTCTGGTTTGTATGGGTATCAGATTACTTAAGTGGAACATTAAAAATTGCAGTCAAGCATTCAGTTGGGTTAAGAATGTTTTGTGAAGCTGTTAAATTATATTTTAAACCCCTTTTTTTCTGGAGTGATGAGAAAAGAAAGTAATGCATCTACGCTTATAGGGAATGATTTTGAAACAGTCTGGCTGTATGGTTGAGAAAGCAAAGGTAAATTGAAAAAGGGTGTTTAAATTCTGAGTTAAATAAGGCATAAAGGAGAAAATTGAAGTATATTTAAAAGAGAATGTGGACAGAAAACAAATTGCTGAAAATTAAAATTCCATTATCCTTGGGTTCTCCACATTTAGCTGTTAAAAAATTGTTATCAGAGCAAATAAGTTGCTGTAGATCACATATAAAAGCCTACTCAAACACATTTTCTTCAAATATCTTTATATAATAGACATTTCATATTCTTGTTTAATGTTGTAGTATGTTATTCTCCTGATTAACATGGTCCTGAAGCATTTCCCTGCTTCTTAATACAGCAACTTTGTTTGGTGCTAACAGTACTCAATCCTTTACAAGTCTGGAGCTGCATTATAATGTAAAATACTTCATTTTTGCTGCAATTTGACCATGAGACATAAGGGCAGAATTAGGCCACTAAGCCCATCAAGGCTGCTCCAACCATTTGATCATAGCTGATTTATTTTCCATCTCAACCAACTTTCTACCTCCCCCTCTCTAACCTTTGTAGTCCTTCCAAATCAGGAAGCTCCCAACCTCTGCTTTAAAAATACCCCAGCACCTGGCATTCACAGACATCTGTGGCAATGAATTTCACAGATTCATCACCTGCTGCTCCTCATCTCTTCTAAGGAAACCTTCTTCTGTTCTGAGTCTGTGTCCTCTGGTCCTAATCTCTCCATGTATTGGAAGTATCCTCTCCACATCCACTCTATCTAAACCTTTCAATATTCAATATGTTTCAATAAGATTTCCTCCCCCTGTCCCATTATTCTACACCCCAGTAAGTACAAACCCAGAGTATTCAAACATCTCAGACATTAACCTTTTCATTCTTGTAAACTCTTGTAGACATTCTCCAATGCCTTCACATCTTTTCTTGGAGATATCACATCATTTCACATCTGATCATCCTTTCCTTGGGCTGAAACATGCATATAGAGGAAGCAAACAGGGGCAAAGTGCCTCAATGATCTCTTGATCTCTACAAGTACACACATATATATGACATATATATCATTAAAATGTCCTGAAACCGGTTTTACCTGTTACTAGTTGTGCTTAATGAATGTCACATGCAGTGCTGAGGTGCAACTGAGGAAAGGCAAAATTAGAAAAAAGTACCCTAAAAAAAGGTTAGGGTATATTTGCCCTATGGCTGAGATGAATGAAACATGCACTGAAGCCCTTCATAGCAGATTGGAAAAGGCTTATACTCAGATGAGGGAAGATTCAGGGGAGAAGGGACACGTGTCTGCATCTTAATGTAGACAAAAATACATTAATATCTTAAAGCAAGGATAATTCATTTCTGCAGCTTTTCTGAATTCCTCAGTTGCAATCGCATTTACTGTGATGAAGTGAATTGGGAGGTTGGTCATGGTTAAAATTAACTCCTTCCTGAGCAAGGGCTAGACCTGCTACAATTTGCTGACAGCCACTATGGGTCTAGAGTGGGCACAATTTCACTGACTATGCACTCAACTTTTGACAACAAAACATACATCAAGCTGCTGTTTATCGATTACAGCTCAGCATTTAACACCATCATTCCCTCACCTCCCTATTTCCATCAATAAATATCCTCACTATCCAGGACATGTCCTCTTCACATTACTACTGTCAAGGAGGTATATGACCCTGAAGACTGAGAGTCAATGTTTTAAGAACAATTCCTTCTCCTTCACCATCAGATTTCTGAATGATGCATGAACCCTTGAACAATACTTAGTAATTTATAGTTTGCACTGTTTATTTGTTTTGTAACTGAGTGATTTTTCACAGCAGTCATACAGTACAAGTATTGTACAAAAATTACAATATATGTCGGACATAATAAACCTAATTCTGAATCTGACTGCCAACATTGCTTAGCACACCAAGAATCCAAGGTCCATATTAAAATGTAAGAGAAATGAGTTCTGATGTCACAATTGTATAGTTTTGAGGTACTGGACAAGTTCTCAACACATTCCTTTAACTATCCCCTTGGGAGCAGCCTGAGTTAGATAAGATGCTTAACCCTAAAGGTTAACCTCAAAATTCTTCCTTTCTCAGTCAGTAAGGAAGAAGCCAGAGCTAAAGCAGAAAATATTGCAAATATTCAGCAGGACAAGTAGCACCTGTGGATCAAGGAACGTTGCTGTTTCAAATCAATGATTCTTTATAAGAAACTAGGAGGTTGAGGTTGAAGGCAGAATACAGGATTAATGGCAGGATTCTTGGCAGTGTGGAGGAACAGAAGGATCTTGGGGTCCACACCCATAGGTCCCTTAGAGTTGCTGCGCAAGTTAATAGGGTTGTTAGGAAGGCCTTCATTAGGAGTGGGCTGAGAAAATGGCAGTTAAGATTTTGTGCAAAGAACTGATTGTGGACTTCAGAAAGGAGAAAGTGAGGAAATACACATCAATCCTCGTAGAGGGATCAGAAGTGGAAAGAGTGAGCAAGTTCAAGTTCTTGGGTATCGATATCTCTGAGGATCTAACGTGGACCTAACATATCGATGCAGCTACAAAGGAGGGAATTTGGTATGTCACCGAGGACACTCACAAATTGCTACAGATGTACCGTGGACAGCATTCTAATTTGCTGCGTCACCGTCCGATATGGGAGGGAGGGGTTACTGTACAGGATCGAAATAAGCTGTAGAGAGTTGTAAACGTAGTCAACTCCATCATGAGTACTAGCTTCCATAGTAACCAGGACATTTTCAAGGAACAATGCCTCAAAAAGGGGGTGTCCACCATTAAAGACCACCATCACGCAGGTCATGCCTTTTTCTCATTGCAACCATCAGGAAGGAGGTACAGAAGCCTGGCGGCGCACACTCGACGATTCAGGAACAGCTTCTTCTCCTCTGCCATCCGATTTCTAAATGGACATTGAACCCATGAACACTATCTCACCACTTTTAAAAATTTCTATTTTTGCACTACTTATTTAATTGTTTAATATATATATGTATGTACGTATATATATATTTACTATACTTCACATTTTTTTCTATTATTGTGTATTGCATTCTACTGCCACCACAAAACAACAGATTTCCCAAAAATGGATCCCAAAAATACATAGGAACTGAGGTCTGGCAGTTTTTGATGACAGAAAAGGGGGTGAAAATAAGAACAAATGCAGATACCGGTAATCGGGAATAAAATCGGAACATGATAGGAACACTCAACAGATCAGGCAGCGTGTGTTGAAAGAGAAGCAGAGTTAACATTTTAAGTTTGAAACCCTCCATCAGTGTTGGTTGTAAATTGACAGAGTTCTGACAGAAACAGGTAGACCCATGCCACAGCACAATGCTTGTGGTCTGCTTTCTTTGAGCTGTGCATGTGCAACATTATTTCACTGCTGACCTCAAAATCCAGGTAACCATGAGCAAGATAAGTTGTTGATGCATTCTAATAGAACTTTAGCGGACTGTGGATTTCTGATAGGTTTTAGGTTTATCATCCTTATCTTCCATTTTCTCTGCAGAGATGAATGAGGGCTCCTCCAGTGATCTTGAAAAGAGCATGAATTACTTCTGCCTGGTATGCTCAAATTTAATTGAGAAATGACTCTGAAGCTCTTGGCATTTAGCATTCTAGATGGTTTAGCTACTCCTGAGTCTGTGACAAATGCCACACATTTATCTGATCCTCAATGACTTGACTGTGGGTATTTTTTTCTCTCAGCTTGAGATCCATTTTACCTGCTGCCATTGTAGCCTTGGTACCTACTGAGCTAATAAATATGGAACACTTCACTCACAGTTTTTGATCACAGAAAGTTCCGTTGGATAATTATAAGCAGACAGTGGTCTTGATAAGCAGGTGTACAAAATTAACAGGGATTCTGTTTTTGTGATTTCCCTTTAACAGAGTTAATGCTAATAGCTTTTCTCGGTGCCTCCTTTCATGTTCAAATTACATTTTCAGAAAGCTAGATATGATTTTTGCCATACGTTCAAAAACAACAAATAATTATATTCAAAACTGTTAAAGAAAAACTCTAAGCCATTTTTCCATAGTCGTGCTTGTTGAAAATATATAGATGAATTCAGCAACAATTCTGCTAAAGTGTTGAGATGTTTGCTGCTGAGAAAAACATATGCTCCATTGCATATAGTGAATTGATTCTCCAATGAGTTACACATGACAATAAATCTACTCATCAGTTACAACCAACAGATAGTCTGCATATTGAAAAGGAAAACAAAATCAATGTTTACTTTTTATCCTGAGCAACCACTCTGTCTTTGAATCATGGTCTCCATCTTGATTGTTATTTACTTCCACATTTGTCCACACTTCTGTTATGCTTTAAATCACAGTTCATTATTTTTATCGGCTTGCCTCAAGAATGCTAGATTGATTTGTAAATAACCACTTCGATCAAGTGTTTTCAAGTTTAATGTGAATATAATACCGATCACTGTATTGGTCGGCTTGAAACGCGAAAACTGTACAATACTCTGGCTGAGAAGACAAAACATATTAATATTTGGCATTTTAAAATTGATGTCCCATAATTCTGCAGAAACAGTTCTCTGCTCCAATATTAGAGTAGTGCAGGCCAAGACGAAATTTCAAAAGCAAAATTAAAATCAATTGCAAATGAGACTTGTTATTCCATCTATCTTCCAGCAACATAGGGAGTCTATGGAGTGTTCTTTTAATAGGTCTAGTTTATAAGTATTTATTTCAACTAATTCTGTTCTTTAAAGAAATTATTCTTACTTTCACATGCATATTCTGCTAGGCTTATGCAGTTAATAGTTATAGGAATAATATTTATGTGTACACGGTGAGCCAATTAGCAACTGAAAATGATCATAATTGGTTGATCCTCTGGGTAAGTGTTCACTCAATTCTGCTCAGTACACCATCCTTCTGAGAATTCGGATAATGTTTTCCACTGCAGCAACAGCAAACAATTTTAAATGATAAATTTCAGATTGGTATTTTGTTTACCAAAATTTGTTTATAATTTATTACTTGCTCTATCTTTTTTGAATAATGATTACATCAATTATAACATTTATTACCGTGGATTCTGTTTTGCTCCCTAGTGTGCTATTTCGTTGGTGCACGATTTGTCTTAGCATCTGCTATGTATGGATGCACTGTGTTGCCATCATAACCAGTGCATGAATTACAATCTTAATCTAGCTATGTCTAGTTTAGGTTCTTTTTCATTCATCTGTGGGACTTGAATGTTACTCATGCCACCTGTTGTCATCATCCATCCACTTTTGCCCCTCAGAAAGGTGTAATTTTGGTGGTATGCAAGTGGAACAACAGCTTGGAGATGGTGCAGTTTTATTATGTATTTCCCTTATTATACCTCCCTTTCTTTCAATCTTCTGATCCTCCCATACTTGTCACCCTTCCCATCTCCTCCCCCAGCCTCCCTTTGATCCCTCTCCTCCACCCTCAGCTCCATCTACCCAGTTCATATACAGATTCTGCCCTCATCAACCCTTATCTGGTTCCAACTGTTGTTCCCTTTCCCTTCTCCTTTGATGGTTCCTATCATAACCTCCTGTCTGGTAGCTGTTTGTGTTTCTGCTTAACTCCCTCCAGCAGCTGTCTTCCATCTTCACACTCTACTCCCCCCACCTTGCACCATCTGTGTTTGTTTTTCTTTTCCTCTCTCCTTGTCTGCCTCCATCCATCATTCACCTCCCCAACCACTACCTGTCATCTTACATCTCTCCACAGTCTACCAATCACCTCAGACCACTTCTTCCCTCTATGCTGACCATCTTGCCTCTCCAATTTCAATCCTGATGTCAGGTTTTGGACCCAAAACATCAACAATTTCTTTCCTTACTCAACCTTCAGCAAATTGTTTGTTGCTGTTCTTCAACTTTATTTTTTATTAAGTAATTAGATGTAGGTTATTCTGGTAGGGCAAGAACTCATTACTCATTCTTTCCCATAGAAAATGGTGTTCCAATCCAGTCCCTATGTCAAAGGTACTCCCACAGTAGTGTTCTCTCAGGGCTTCCAATATTTAGAAGATGAAGGACTGGCTGTGCGGTTCCATGGCAGATTAGTGTGTATCTTTGAAAGTGATGGTATCCCAGTGCTGCTACTGCCCTTGTCCTCTGGTTGCCAAAGGTCGGAAGGCCCTGTCAAAGAGTCTTAATTATTGGCTAAGCTGCATCCTATAGAAAGAATACAACAACAATGTTTCATCTGTCATGCAGAGTCTTAACTTTGTGGTTTCACTTATCCACAGAATATCAGAAATTGAGACCTTTGCTCTTCTCCTAGTCCCCATTCTGGCCCTTACCTCTTCTCACCTGTCTGCCACCTCATCCTGGGGTCCCCCCCTCCTTCTCTTTCTCCTGTGGTCCTCTCTCCTCTCCTATCAGTTTCCTTCCTCTCCAGCCCTTTACCTTTCCTTATCACCTCCTTCTCACCTTCTAGCTAGCCTCCACCCACATTTTTATTGTGTCATCCCCCCTCTTCTTTTCCCATCCTGAAGGCGGGTCTCAGCTCAAAATGTCAACTGTTCATTCATTTCCATAGATGCTGCCTGACGGACTGAGTTCCTCCAGCACTGCTTGTGTCTTGCTTTGGATTTCCAGAATCAGCAGAATTTCTCATTTAGGAACTGACCTTGTTGTCATAGTATTTATGTGGTAAATAGTAACCACCAGGATATGCATAGCCATTAAATTTCAAGAAAAAGTAAACCAATTTCTTTTTTTCTTGGCGGTGGGGTTGCGTGAGGTGGGGTAAAATGTTAATTGTTATCTGAAAAATTTCTAATCAAAATAATTTATAAATTATTATAAATTACTGTGATTGCACATTGCACATTTAGACAGAGATGTAACATAAAGATTTTTACTCCTCATGTATGTGATAGATGTAAGAAATGAAGTCAATTCAATTCAAACATGGGATTAAAGAGGATGAACCTTCTAGCCCACAAGGGTTATGTCTTAAAGTTTCATAGGCCCTTTGTAAATTGCAATGAAGCTCCCTGGTACCACAGAAAACAAAGTCATTTTTTCCTTGGGGTTTTCTCTGCATCCTCAGCAACTCCTCTGCGTTTTTTTCTGCTGTTTTGTATACATTTTCATAAATCTTTATGATTAAGAAGGTAGTATATGTAGCACATCTAGAATGTGTGAATGATACTCACTTGAATTCCATATTAATTTCCATATTTTAAAAACAAGTCTAGAAATTAATTTATAGTTGGCATTGGTAAATTTTTTAGAAGTGTTAAAGCATCGTACACTACTTTCAAAGATAACTGCTTTCAAGCCGATGGAATTCATCCCATGCTTTCGATATTTGTTGTTTATTTTTTATTATTATCGTTTATTCCTTTTGTATTTGAACATTTTATTGCCTTCTGCACTCTTGTTGAGTGCCCTAGTTGGTCGGTCTTCCATTGATTCGGTTATAGTTATTATTCTATAGATTTTTTAAGTATGCCCACAAGAAAATGAATCTCAGGGTTGTATCTGGTGACATACAAGTACTTTGGTAATGAAATTTACTTTGAACTTTGAATTGAAGAATCAGAATACAATACACAAATGACACAAAGTTTTTTTTATTGCTATTGATTTGGTTTTACTGTGGGCATGATGTTTCTTTGGGTCCTGATTTCTGCCCATTTTACAGTGCTTTAATAAGCTTTGTAGAAAGTGTAATGATTATTTGGTGTCAGTGGTAAAAGACCAGGAACTGACTGTATTTTGAAGCTTTGCGCCCACTGGGGAAATTTCAGACCTATGTACAGTATATTCGGATTTTAGTGCATTATCTTGCAAGATTGAAGCCAACCTTCTGTTAGATCAGGTTACTGTGAAAACCTTGGAATGTTGGTGGTGGGTTTGCAATCAAATTTAAATGTGCCACTTGGTTTCTTATGAACTGCACATGCCCACATTTACTTTCTGTTTCTATTCCATTTAGTGGATCCAGCTGGCTGCTGTCAGCCTTCTGTAAATTTGATAAAAATGAGCTCTTTGGCCTCTAAATGTCTGCAAACATGAAATCAGTAATACCAGCCGGCAGGTGACAGGAGTACAATATGAATGCTAATGTTCACAAACTGCAGTCTTCAGTCCCCATGATGAAAACACGTCAAACTTGATTTGCTCACTTTTCTGGTGTAAAAACCATTGGTGTCAGTCACTTGGGTGTAGAATGACAAAACTACTAATTTATTGGTGAAAAAAATGAATGGGTTTCCCTTGGCAATTATTTACACCTTTTCCACAATATATTGTAAAGAATGACAGTTGATAAATGGAATAGCTCAGAGAGAAAGCAATATTTTTCACTCACTGATATTAGGCTACACAGCCAAAAATACTTTAGAGAGTGTAATCTTTAGTACTGAAAATGAGTGAGGTACAAAACAAGATCTCCCTTCTATTTTTCTGCTTGATATTATGTGAAAATTATTGACTGGAGGAATTTTATCTGTTGTTTCTTGTACCAAAGATTGCAGTTTGGCTGAAATGATTCAATACTTCAGTGGTTTAGCTTCTTTTTAATGCTTGTATTCCTCTTGAATGTATTTGACACTACATGGCATTCTGCTCTTTGGTGCCACGTTTGATAAGATTATGCCTGTGATCAGAATTTATCGAAACCAGAGATTCATCAATATAACATCGAAAGTATGGATTGAGCCACTAAACGGTCCTATTCCTTCAAGTTATGTGTCATGCCAGAAATTAGGGCAAGCTCAGCTTGAAAACCCTTTGCTTGGATGCTTTATATTGTCTTTGACAGTGTCTTGATTTGAGAATAACCTGGTTCTCCTTCAGTCCTGAGAGTCCTGATACAATAATGCAGGGGTAGAGATGGGATACATGTAAGCAGACTTTTTCTACTGAGGTTGAATGAGACTAGAACGAAAGGTCTTAGGTTAAGGGTGGAAGGTGAAATATTGAAGGGGAACCCAAGGGGAAACTTTTTCACTCGGAGGGTGGTGTGAGTGTCGAAGAAGTTGCCAGAGGAAGTGGTGAATGTGGATTTGACTTCAACATTTAAAAGATGTTTGGATAAACACTTGGGTGGGAGGGGTATGGGTGGCTGTGGTCCAGGTGCAGGTCGATGAGACTAGGCAAAGTAACATTTTGGCATGGTCTAAATGGGTCAAAGGTCCTAGTTCTGTGGAATTTTTGGGATTTTCCTCTGCGAAAGTTACAATGTGTACAGTACCTAGGGGCATGGATTATGGCAGTTCATGAGCTTGGCATGAAGTTTAATGCCTTAGTCTAGCTCTCTATTCATCTTTTGATTGTGCTGGTGTGCCAGTGGTACTGGGAGGTATCTTGTAATCAGTGTATAGCCTCGCTGATTTGTGGCTCCCAATACCATGGGAAACAATCCATGTTTTCCAGGGTCTCATCACAGATTTTGATTTTTGGGAAGTTTGCCTCTCAGATTGCAGCGCTGGTGATGAAGCTTGACCAGTTTCCCACTTGTCTGCTGTCTAAGTTCCATTACAATAGGGAGTTTCTTGGAGGAGATGTACAGTTTTGCAGCAGGGAAAGTTAAGAAGTTTGATGTAATGTCACAATCCTGGTCGAGCATGGTATGCTCTGAGATTGATTTTGAGGTGACACAAGAAATTTCAGATGCTGGAATCTGGGGCAAAAATAAATTGCTGGAAGAATAAACTGAGGAGGCAAAAGGATGTTTGACATTTTGGGTTAAGGCTCTACACTAGGACTGAGAATGTTGAGAGAAAATAGCCTGCATCATAAGTGAGAAGTAGAGGTGAGTTAAAGATTAGTAGATGAAAGGTGGAAATAAAAGAAATGAAAAAAATAGGGAGATGAGGTCAGAATAATGGAAGAGAGGGGAAGAGGAATGATGAAAACCAGGTGTTCCCAACCTGCGGTTCACGGACCCTGTGTTTAATGGCATTGGTCCACGACATAAAAAAAGATCTAGACAGAGGTTGATAGGTGATAAGAGGAATCAGATGATGGACGGATGGAAGTAAGTGAGGGAGGGGATGAGAAAATCAACTGATAGAGAAGAAACACAGGTAGATACGTACGTAGGTGATGAACAGATAGAACCTGGTGGTGAAGGGGGATGTGTCTATCACTTTCGGCTGATGGAGTCAAACATTGCTGACCTATACCTTTGATTTTGGACTTTGAAAATTACGTCCATTGTACTTCTTATAGAACAGGGTTTCACAACTGTTGTAACTCATGGAGCCTTATCAATAACCAAGGAGTCCATGGACCCCAGGTTGGGAACCTCTGTTATAGATGGAATACACATTATGATTCTGGATGAGCTTCTCAGTCCCCAGACAGACTCTGTTGAAGAGAACCCATGCAATATTTTTGTTTTTGTGTGGCTGACATTAGGTTCACTCTGTAATTATCATAATTGGACATCTCCCTCCTAGCAAGTGGTCATGATTGTGATATCTCCGATGTCCATTTCCAGCTGAGTGTAATGAGATCAAGGATTCTTCCCAGAAGTACTTCTCTGCTATCTTTTAAGGCTTCAGTGGGGAATTTATTGCAACATAAATCTTGGTGTTTTTCAGCTGTGGTGTAGTTCCTTTGGCCTTTTGTTGGTCTAGTGAAATTGGAATAGATCTAAGCACACTCATATCAAAGACAGGGGCTTAGTTTAGATCTTCAAAATGGTCCTTCCCCTGGGGGCTAGCTGGATTTTCCGGATTAGCTCTCCTCCATTCTAGGCTCTCTGTGGGATGCGCCCTTATATAATTGCTTTGATATTGCCGAAAAGTGCACAGAAATCTTAATCGTCATCTACAGTAGTTACTGGACCTCCTGTGTTCTTTCTTCCTGCCATCTGTTCCTTTGGTTTTGAGTTTTTTTTTGTCCGGGCAATGCCTTTAATGTTTTGTTTTTACGTTTAAGTATATTGGCAATTGTGGGAAATGTTTTCCCCCATTTGTCAAGCTTCAGAATTGAAAACTGTAAAACTACAGATGCTATAAATTTGAAAGAAAAGCAGAAAATGATGGAGATACTCCTCCAATCAGGCACTCTGTAAGGAAGACAGAAACCGAGTTGAATATTCCAGGTCAAAAACCGTCTATCAATGTGAAAATTTACATATGTTTCTCTTATCCTTGGTCCTTTCTTTTTTGAACGCATTTCATGATGTGTTATAATACATAATTGAATGAAACAAGAACAACTGGATTAATTTTTAGAGCTACCTTAGACTCAGAAGCATTCAACTGCATAGATTCTATCTACAAAATCATAGACTACTTGTGCCACTGTGCTTAATGTTGTGGTTAATTGCAACCTGTTGGACAGCCAGGCCACTCGGAAGTATTTTGCCAAATCCCCACTAATCAGAAGTACTTAAAGGTTTATCTGACATTTTCTCAAGCTATCACCCCACCAGCCCAACTATCACCACCTTCTTTCAGCACTGTCAACAATTTAAGTTTTGGAACCCAAAATGTATCAGCTTTGGTCTGGCCACTGAAGAACACTAAATAAATCTGCCCTGTCAATAAGTGGGGCAAAACCTGTCACAAACCCATTCTATTAGAAATTCCCATGTAAAGCTTTTCACCCTCGCCCTCTCTCTCTCCCCCTCCCCTCTCTCTCTCCCCTCCTCCTCTCCCTTCCCCCTCAACCTCTCTCCCTACCCTTCCCTCCCCCTCCCACCACTCCCCCTCTCTCCCTACCCTTCCCTCCCCCTCCCACCACTCCCCTCTCTCCCCCTCCCTCCCCTCCCTCCACACCCCCTCTCTCCCCATAACTCACACCTTCACCACTTTCTCTCTCTCCCCTTTCTCTCTCCCCTTTCTCTCTCCCCCTCTCTCCCCCTTCTCTCTCCCCCTTCTCTCCCCCTCTCTCTCCCCTCTCCTCCTTCCCTCTCTCCCCCCTCCCTGTCTCTCTCTCCCCTCTCTCTCCCCTCTCTCTCCCCTCCTCTCTCCCCTCCTTCACTTCCCATCACACCCCCTCTCCCCATATCTCTCCACCACTCTCACTCTCCCCTCTTCTCTTTCCCCTCTCCCCGCTCCCCCTCTCCCCATCTCTCCCCCCCCACCTTTCTTATTTCCCAAACTCCCACCATTCTTTCAAAATCCAAGTGCATCTGTTGGCTAAATATTTCCTTAGCACAAGGGGTTTAATCATTAAATCAGTACTAGGCCAATTTACAGTGAAATTAGGAAGCTCTCTTTTAAATAAAATGCTGTGAACCTCCAATGTACAAACTTCTCCAAATATTCTCCAGGCTCCTTTTCATTGACTACAGCTCTGCCTTTAATACCATCATTCCAAATAAACTGATTCCTAAGCTCCGGAACCTGGGCCTTAGCACTCAGATCTGCAGCTGGATCTTCAACTTCCTCACAGACAGGACCCAGGCAGTAAAAATAGGGGACAAGCTCTCCTCTACAATCACTCTGAGCACCGGTGCCCCACAAGGCTGCGTACTCAGTCCCCTGCTGTATTCACTGTACATCCATGATTGTGTAGCCAAGTTTCCATCAAACTCAATATATAAGTTTGCTGATGACACAACAATTGTAGGCCGTATCTCGGGTAATGATAAGTTTGAGTACAGAGAGGAAATTAAGAATCCGATGGCATGGTGCGAAGACAATAACCTATCCCTCAACGTCAGCAAGATGAAGGAATTGGTTGTTGACTTCAGAAGGAGTAGCAGACCGCACAACCCAATTTACATCGATGGTGCGCAAGTGGAACAGGTCAAAAGCTTTAAGTTCCTCGGGGTCAATATCACAAATGACCTGACTTGGTCCAACCAAGCAGAGTTCACTGCCAAGAAGGCCCATCAGTGCCTTTACTTCCTGAGAAAACTAAAGAAATTTGGCCTGTCCCCTAAAACCCTCACTAATTTTTATAGTTGCACCGTAGAAAGCATTCTTCTAGGGTGCATCACAACCTGGTATGGAAGTTGTCCTGTCCAAGACCAAAAGAAGCTGCAGAAGATCGTGAACATGACGCAGCACACAAACCAATCTTCCGTCCTTGGACTCACTTTACACCGCATGCTGTCGGAGCAGTGCTGCCTGGATAATCAAGGACACGACCCACCCAGCCAACACACTTTTCATCCCTCTTCCCTCTGGGAGAAGACTCAGGAGCTTGAAGACTCATACGGCCAGATTTGGAAACAGCTTCTTTCCAACTGTGATCCTGACCTGGATCTGGGCCGTACCCTCCAAATATCCGGACCTGCCTCTCGGTTTTTTTGCACTACCTTACTTTCCAATTTTCAATTTTCTATGAATTATAATTTAAATTTTTAATGTTTACTAATTTTTACTATTTTTAATTTTTAATATTTGTAATCCAAGGAGCGGGAAGCGCAGAATCAAATATTGCTGTGATGATTGTACGTTCTAGTATCAATTGTTTGGCGATTATAAAGTATAAGTATAAAGTATATTATTAAACATGGGAAAACCTTTACATTATTATTGTACATTCCCTGTATCCAGGTTGAAGTTGGATTAAATGAAAAATATCATCTGCTTCTATCATGTAGTTTTATCATTTGCCTCTATCTTGTAGTTTTCACTTACAGGTAATCAAATTCTCTTTGTCCCTTTCTCTCTCCTTCTTATCTATCAAGTCCTCTATGGCACCCATTTTTTTCTAAAAGTTTCCCAGTAGGCTAACATCCAGTTTCTTTCTCCTCCTCCATCCATTCCATCTGCCCCGCACCTGTACAACTCCCCCACTGAAACCTCTATTCCCTTCCTCCATTCTTCCCATCAGCCCGCCATTCCTTCCTTAGTTATACACTTCCTTTCTGATTTCCACATTCTGCAGTTCTTTGCTGTCTCTCCACTTAGCAAACTCTGTAACTATCTCCACCCTTCCCTCTCCCACCTGACTCCACTTCCCAATCAACCCTTCTTCCTCTGGATCCACATATCACTTGCCAGCTCTTACCCCACTCGCCCCACCCTCACATCTTCTTATTGGCCATCTTCTGTACTCTTTCAGTACAACTGAAGGGACTCGACCCGAATCGCTAGCTGTCCAGCACACAGCACAAATAGTGTTGCCTGACCCCGAGTCCCTGAGTCGCTCGTTTTGGTTTGCTCCGTCGTTCAACCGTAAATCTAATGGTCAAGGTAGATGACATTATTAAGTTCTAGTTGTTCACTCCCAGTAAACAGAATCATGACTTTATGATTAATAAGCTTCCAACTATTCATAAAAGCAGATATTTGTCTATCACAGGATAAAAATGATTGCAGATGGTATGCTTCTCCAAACAAAACACAATATAATCATAGAATTTGCACTTTATCGTTCTGATTTATTATCTATTGGATGTAATGGATGCTTAAAGAATTTATAACCTCTCGCATAAAAAATTTACATCCTGCGATACATGCTACACAGGGATATAGAGAGCTATTCGCACACAAAGAATAAGGTGTAGATTATTCTGACATTCTTAAAACAGAATTCTTAAAACACTTGAGCTATACTTTCCCCGACAATTTCCATTCATCACCAACTCACTAATGCTCCAAAGGTGAAGGAAAACTATCACCCTACCCTGATCTGAACCATAAATGTCTCTAGTTATTGTGGTTACATGCGCTCAGTGGCCACCTTATTGGGTATAAGAGGCACATAATAAAGTGGCAACTGAGTATATTTCTGTGTGTTCATGGTCTTCTGCTGTAGCCTATCCACTTAAAGGTTTGATATGTTGTGCATTCGAGATGATCTTCTGCACAGCCCTGTTGAAATGTGTGGTTATGTGAGTTACAGCCACCTTGAACCAGTTTAGCTAATCTCTTCTGAACTCTCTCATTAACAAGGCATTTTTTGCCACAGAACTGCTGATCACTGGATTTTTTTTTTTTTTGCTTTTCTTACTATTCTCTGAAAATTGCTGTGTGTGGAAAGTCCCAGGAGATCAATAGTTACCGAGAAACTGTGACCACCCTGTTTGGTACCAACAATTATTCCACAGTCAAAGTTACTTTGATCACATTTCTTCCCTGCTCTGATGTTTGGTCTGAACAACAACTGACTATGTCTGCATGCTTTTGTACATTGAGTTGCTGCCACACAATTGGCTGATTAGGTATTTGAAGTAACAAGCAGGTGTACAAATGTACCTAATAAAGTGGCTGCTGAGTGTAGTTCACCCTAAATTGTCTGTTGAATAACAAGTCATTCCATTGTACCACTGTTGAAAATATCAGCCTTCCAGCAGCTCCTTAGGGTTACAAAGGATTGTCATATACATCAATAATGCTAGAAATATTGATATCCTGGTATCAAATAAAGTCAAACTAGCTTTAGCTTTAGCTTCGAATGTTAGGACAACTGTTCTATGGCTATGTCATCAGCCTTCCCCTTCTAATAAACATCAATTTGGGTTCTTAGATGACTGTCAGATCATTTAAAAAGAAAACAGATACATCATACACTTTGCAGAACAATGTGGAGTAAATCTATTTCATTGGAATAATTTTACACAAAAGAATAAGAAGCCTGATTTCAATGCTAAATTATTGAAACTGAATTTGAAATTATGGCCAAGGATTTAAATAGCACAGGTCTGTATTCATTGCCTGTACTGTCCACTTGGATGAATCTAGAAGGCTGATATTGCTAATGCAAGTGATCCCAAAATCCTCTGAGAAGGCCTTTAATGGTAACAAGGCCTAATATGAATAGGGGTTCGGGTAAGGAGTTTATATGTTCTCCTATGACCGCATACTCTGGCAGTTCTGGTTTTCTCCCACATTCCAAAGGCATACAGGTTAATACGTTCTGAGCATGCTATGTTGGCACTGGAAGCATAGAGACTCCCAGCACATCCTCGGACTATATTCATTGTTGATACAAATGACGCATTTCACTGTATGTGACAAATAAAGCTAAAAATCTAATCTAACCTAATGATAATAATGGTAATATTTTGGAGTGATATGATGACCATGCAAGTCCTTGACATTCATTACCATTCAAGAATAATTGAAAATGAAATAAATAGCCTTTAAAAGCATCAATAAAACAATATTTAATTACAGACGATACTCCAGACATGTGTAATTTATAAAGAAAGAAATACTTTCTTCTTTTTTCTTTACATTCTGGGGAAGGATCCAGTCTGAATACAAGGGAACGTCAAGAAGAACTTCTTCCACTAGTGAATTAATTGTGATAGAGAACAGTGGTAAAGGCTGGCAAAATTTAATTTAAACACACCTATACATCAGCGGTCCCCAACCACCGGGCCGTGGACCGGTGCCGGGCTGCAAAGCATGCGCTACCGGGCCGTGAGGAAACGACATGATTTGGCGATACGAGTCAGCTGCATCTTTCTTCATTCCCTGTCACGCCCACCGTTGAGCTTGAGCGCACGTCATGTCAGAGTGGGAAGGAGATCAACTCCTCGAGCTTGCAAATGACAGCGGGCTGAGAAGTATGTTTGACATAACATCTCTGCTGGCATTCTCGATCAAAGTCAAGACTAAATATCCTGAGATAGCCACGAAAGCACTGAAAACGTTGCTTCCATTTCCAACATATCTCTGCAATGAAAGCAACGAAAACTAAATTGCGGAATAGACTGGACATAAGGAACCCCCTTCGAGTATCGCTGTCTCCCCTCACCCCTCGATGGGACTGTCTTGTTGCAGGAAAACAAGCCCAAGCCTCCCACTGATTCAGCGATATTGGTGTGTTGCAATGATTCTATATGTTCATACGGGGAAAATATATGCTGTGTGTTTAATATCCAAACGTCACTTAAAATGTTATGATGCTATTGACTTATAACGAATTTAAATAACCATATAACAATTGCAGCACGGAAACAAGCCACCTCTGCCCTGCTAGTCCGTGCCGAATGCTATTCTCACCTAGTCCCACCAACCTGCACTCAGCCCATAACCCTCCATTCCTTCCCTGTCCATATACCTATCGAATTTTTCTTTAAATGACAATATCGAACCTGCATCTACCACTTCTACTGGAAGTTCTTTCAACTTCAAGCTCCCCTGTCCTCCCCTGATAATTGACTTATCACTATATTCATGTGAGGAAAATGCACTGTGTGTTTAATATTAAATTCGTTAGATAAACCCTTTTAGAAACTAAATTGAGTGTATAAGCCACTTATCACCGATATTCCGGTCGTGATTAACACCCCCTACACCTGGACAGAATCGCCAAAAACGATTTGTAGAAAAAAATCGGCATGTACAAGCATGCGCAAAGTCACGCATGCGCACTGCTGCTCTTGCAAGGCTTCATGGTCATTGTAGTCTTTCTCGGGGTAAACACAACGTACTTGACTGCTACTCTTGTCTGTTGGCAACCCTACTCTCCCTCTCCCCCCCCCCCCCCCCCCAGGTCGGCCAGTCCGCAAGAATGTTGTCAATAAGAAACCGGTCCGCAGTGCAAAAAAGGTTGGGGACCCCCGCTACACATGAACCCTAAAACTTAGCAGCAAACAGCAGAAATACACATATTCTTATATGGTTCACTGTTATTTGAACAATAACATTTTAAATACTGTCCAAAATGAGCCTAATAACTTTTTTGAATTAACTTTACTATCCAATGCATTTTAACTTGGCATTACATTGCCAATAGTTTCTCTTGTCCATATTTTCTCAGTATAGAAAATAAGATACACATATGTACTTTAAGGAAAATAATTACTATGCTTTAGTATTGCATTCAGCAGTATAGTCATCTATGGTTTTATGCACCATATAAAGTTATAACCCTTACTTCTCATCCGAACTCTGCTTTAAGACCTATTGAAGCAAATCTCAAACGAAAGGTCATTTCTTCACTCCCCCCCACCTTTTCTTCTTCCTAATCTTAGGAACACACTGCCTCATATATAATTCCTTGTTTGCCCTGCAGGGAGTCCCAATTAGAAGATTGGCAAAGGATTGCAAAGTGTTTCAAAAGCCATCTTGACTGAAATAATTCGAGCAAACCAAAAATAGCTATGACAACTGCTCAGTAAAATAATAATATTGCTCAACAGCAAGGAGCTACGCTCTGGGGGATTTGGGGCACAGAAGGATAAATTCTCCTTGCATTTATTTAAAAGGATACTCTAGAGTATTTCTGTGGTAATAGGAAGAATGAAAATAGACTACCTCGATATCCACATTGCATGGGAATTATAATGTGGGTTTATTCTTTGATAAGACACAGGTAAAGTGAGGAAGGAGACGCAAGAAAAAATTCAAAATCTACATTTTATATTTGCTCTTTTAAAGTTGTTGAATTACACATTGATCAAAACAATTCAAAATAAACATCGATGTAATATTAGTACTCTGGGATGAAAACATGCAAGAGTTTGATTATATTAATTTGTTCTGCAGGACTTGTGCAACCTCACCAAGAGTCTGATTTTGTACCTGCATTTTGTTTCAAATAAATGTGGCATAAATTCACTGGGATCTGAAACATTTGCAATTATTCTCCATTTCCCATCCCTCCTGTCCAGTTGTGGCTCCATCTGCAGAGCTTCTTCAACAGGTTGTTTGTCGTGTCATAATGAATATATTAAGCCACCTGTTCTGAGGTGGGATTTGGATAAGACAGTGAGGAAAAGAGAGCATCATATCTGGGGCTATATCTTTGTTCTTCCCTTCTCTGCAGCAATATTTTAAATACTTAATAAATTTCATGGCTACTTGACTGGTGTAGATTCTTGTGTGGAGCAAATCCTGTGCCTAAAGTCGCCACTGGGGGAAAGAAACATTTGAATCTCTTTTAATGAACACTAGACCTATTATTAATAAATTTAAGGTACTTAATGTCTATTTTGTTTTATACATTATTAAGTTATTCATCAAAGTCCCTAGCCCTTGTGTCTTAAAGAACACCAAACCCTTCATTGATAAATTTTACAACCCTGCTACATGTTAATACATGGCAAATTATTTTTCTTATTAATAGATGTTAAGTTTTTAATTCATATATTTAAAAGGTTCACCACGTTTTTAATGAGCTTATGAGTACTGTAATTTTTATCCCTCTCCAAATTTATTTGGAGGGCAGGCACTTGTGGCAATATGGTGCAAATTGTTCTGTTGTCAAACTGACATGCTGCATGTCTATATTAGACTGAAAAACAATTGCAAAGCTTACCAATATTATCTCTGATAATCTTGCAATGTATTCTAAAGGAATTTCTGATTGTTGCTGTCTGGCTTTGAGGATGGATACCTACCATGTCAAGTACATTTTTAAAGCTTCTGGCATTAATGAAGGGAGATGCTTCCAAAGGCATAATCACAGAGCCTTTTAACCTGCAACAAATTGTTCTGACATTATTAACAAGGTGGCAGATTGCATAAATAGAAGAGTTTAGCTCAAATAATCTAAAGATAAAACAAAAATCTCTCTTTTTGGTTTCAACCACAAATCTTTCATTTCGCACACTTCTGTCCTCACCTCATCCTCCCGCCACCCCACCAGCCTCTTGTCCTCACCTACCACCTTGCCAGCCTCTGTGTCCAGCACTTAATTCTCTGTAACTTCTGCTACCTCCAGTGGGATCCACCACCAAGCACACCTTTCCCTCACTCCCACTTCCTGCTTTCCACAGGGATCGCTCCTTATGCGACTTGCTTATCCATTAGTCCCTGCCCATTGATCTCCCTCCTGACACTTACCCTTGCAAGTGGAACAAGTGCCACACCTACACCTATACCTCCCCCATAATGAACATTCAGGGCCCCAAACAGTTCTTCCAGGTGAGGCAACACATCACCTGTGAGTCTGTTGGGGTCATCTACTGAATCCAGTGCCCCTGGTTTGGCCTTGATGCAGATTGGGAGACCACTCCACCAAGCACCTACACTCTGTCCACCAGAAAAAGTGAGATCTCCCAGTGGCCACCTATTTGAACTCCACTACCCATTCCCATTCCGACAAGTTAGTCAATGGCTTCCTCTACTGTTGTGACAAGGCTACACTCGTGTTGGAGGAACAACACCTTATATTCCATCTGGGTAGCCTCCAACCTAATGGCATGAACTATGATTTCTCCAACTTCTGGTAAAGCCCCCTCCCCCCACTTCACCATTCCCCATTCCCATTTCCCTCTCTCACCTTATCTTCTTACCTGCCTATCACCTCCCTTTGGTGGTCCTCCCCCATGGCCTTCTGTCCTCTCCTATCAGATTCCACCTTCTCCAGCTCTGTATCTCTTTCACCAATCAACTTCCCAGCTCTTCATTTCACCTCTCCTCACCAACCCCCCCCCCCCACAGGTTTCACCTCTCAGCTGGTGGTTCTTTCTCCCCTCAATTCCCCCCCCCCAACACTTTCTAACTCTGATTCCTCATCTTTTTTCCCAGTACTAATGAAGGGTCTCAGCCCAAAATGTTGACTGTTTACTCTTTTCCGTAGATGCTGCCCAGACTGTTGAGCTCCTCCAGCATTCTGTGTGTGTTGCTTATCAATGAAAGATATTCACATTATGCTTTGTATACACATTATTGAGAAAAATGCCCAAAATCATTAGTGAATGATTCCTGAACAGCTTGAATGTATATCGGCATTGCCTGATAGTCACCAGCTTTTCAATCGTACAATGTTCTAGACTTCTTTTGAGGCATTTTTTACTAAAGTACTGTACAGTGCTGCTTAAATGGAGATTACAAGGGTTTGGCTTTGTAATGATGAAGCAATGGCAATGTATTTCCAAGCTTGTCTCCTAAGCTGTAGAGGTCACAGGATTTGGAGACTCGGTTTGACAAGTCTTAGATAAAGAACATATGTAGAATAGCTTTTAAGCCATACTGTGCTCCCTTAATGTTATATAATGAAAGTATGTGCAACCCCCATTATTACTAATATTTGGATGATTATGTAGGATCATGTGCTGTTGGTGGGTTTTCAATGCATGCTCTATGTGCTTCCAGGCACAGTGCATCAGCAGTGGAAAGTTGTCGTAAAAGGGCCGTGAATGGAGACTAATCATGAGGGTGTTTTGTGCTGGATTGTTGTTTCACAATATTCCATACAGGTCCATCAGCTATCTCCCTAGCCCCATCAAACTCTTCACCTGAGCTTTTCATAGCCGATCTCACGAAGGACATCAGTCTGGCATTTGGACCCTGCAGTGCACCACTACCCTAGCAAAGGGCCACTGGAGCTCATTGACTCCCGTCTCTAATATATCCTCTGATATTCACTCTCTGACGTCAGCCTGTGGTTGTTAAATCAATTGACATTACTTTTGCATCCTCTCTGTGTTCTTGAGCATTCAGCATAATCTGGACTGGTTGTAACCTTTGTTTGTCTAAAAAAGGAAGGAACGAAACTAGGGTGGTGTTGAAGAATGTTATGGGGATGCTGGGAGAAGTTAGCATGTAAAATAATATGTACCTGCTCTTACCACCTGCAGCTTCTAGATCATAGATCGTAGAGGGTGAATTAGGTCTGTGTATGCCACGGAATCACAGAATATTTATTGGACAAAAGCAAGCCATTCAGACCTTCTTATCTGCGCCAGTTGAAAAAGATATTCCTGTTTTAATTCCATTTTCTAGTTTTAGATTCAAAGCCCTGAAGGCATGGCTGCTCAAGTCCAGATCCAAGTGCTGTGCAGGTGACTTGGGTTTTTGCTTCCACTAAACTTTCAACCAGTGAATTCCAGCGTTGTCCAATTCCCTTTAGTATAAAGACTTGCTTCCATTTCCCCTCTCAGCCTTCTGTCAATCTGTAAAACATCTAGCTTTTGAGCCTCCACAATGGTAATCATTTCAGATGCATAGTTAGGTCTGCACTCACCAATACACTGGGCTGGACAATCTGCTCTATTGGGGTAGATTCAGGATTACAGTGAAACTATTGGTATATGGATGAGGGGACTATGGAGGACAATGGCGTAGGTACAGGCAGATGGGACTAGGCAAGAATAACGGGTCAGCTCAGAATAGATGGGCCAAAGCACAAACAAGAGAAAACCCGCAGAAACTGGAAATCAAAGTAACATACACAAAATGCTGGAGAGCAGGCCAGGCAGCATCTATGGAAAAGAGTACACAGTTGATGTTTCGGGCTGAGATCCTTTGTTAGATAGGCCAGCCCAGTTTCGCTGCTCTGCTGTTCTATGTCTATTTTACTCTATTGTAAAAAGGGCATGTGGTCATTGAAGTTCTTGTGCTGCTGCATCTGCTGTTCAAGTCTTGTCCTTCCCTTTGCCTATCTTAGACATCTATGTCCATTACCCTCTGAGAGTTCCCCTGAAAAGCAATCCTCACTCTACAGTAAAAGAGCATACCTTATCAAATGCTTCATCTTTAGTCAGTGTTAGAAAATTTTGAAAGCAGATTTCCCAATCTTCAGAGAACCAACCACATAGTTTAGCTCCCCTTTAAGAGATGCAGCTTGGCCTGAAGTAACGTACATTGTTTTATCAGAGAGGAGGCACTCTGATGCGCCAGACAATCAACATTACAGTCATGTAAGTCAGCAGTACGTAGTGGTGTACTGCCTCCAGCAAAAGCAATGACTGTGAGTTCATTGCTTAAACTAGCCATTGTTGCCGTTATGTGGAGCAGTGAAATTTAACCTACTATTAGATGTAGGAACAGGAATTTGGGAATCCTTTGCAACAGACACAAAATGCTGGAGGAACTCAGCAGGCCAGGCAACAACTGTGGAAAAGAGTAAAGAGTTGACATTTCAGGCTTACTCACTTCATCAGGACAGAATGGGATTCCTTTGCTGTACTTTTTTGTAGAAGTACAGTTCTTTTAAACTGCTATTAAATGATTATGGGCAGTTCAGCTCTCACACATGCACAGTAGCAAGTTAAAATATCAGGCCACTTTCTTCAGAAATTCCCATTTTCAAGTCTATTAGTCATTTCAGAACAAATTAATGCAAACATAATTTCTTCAAGGCATGTATTACACATCTGACAGGAAAATAACTTAGAATATTTATTCATTGTGGCTTGTCAGCTACAGCACAGTCACTCCGGTTCCTGTGTACATTTGATATAATACTCAAGACTGTTAAAATTTTATTCAATGCCTGATGTGAGAATCAGATTTTTCTCACCTCACTTCTAATCCTTCCACATAAAAAACCATGTCCCTTGGTTTGTGACCCATTTAGTGGAGATGGCTCTTTCCTATTTGCCCTTTCTCAATCTCTCATAAATATTACCTGAGTGTTTAGGTTCCTCCATGGTCTAGCTCCCACCTTTACTCTTCTCCAACAGTGCAAGTACTGGGGCTTTGCTGCGCTCAAGATATTACATAAATACGAGTCCACTCTTGCCATCTAATTAATTCCTGAAAATGCTTACATGAGTTCAAACTATTATCATGACAAATTTAACAACTAAATGCATTGACATTAAAACGACAAATATTCCTTTTACCAGTTTTTCACTTGGTAAATGAATTTGTTAATTGCAAAGCCAACTGTGCTTTAATTACACTGTAGATTTAAAACAATCAGACTAACTAAATAGGAAAAGAACTGCCGGTAATGCAAAATGCAATTAGAAAATGGATGCATTAATTCCAGTATTTTATTGCATTTTGTGTAAAGTATGGCAGATGCAAAGCGGAATAGTTTTGTGCTTCAGAACATTACAGTTTTCTGTTTGGCAATGGTGGCTTGTTGGTTTCCTGTGGTGAAAACTCAGTCAGCTGTGACATTTATCTAGTGGCAAGTAGGGCTTGTTAATGGTGGCAGAGAGATTTAACAGCAAGAAAGGAGAACAGGCTGGATGAGGGACGGTTGAATCTGAAACTACTATCCTGCTCCTCTCCATAATTGGAGAGAGCCGGACTATCCCACAAGATCGCAGATATCTGCCTTTGTGTTCCCACTTATCACCTTTCACCAACCAGGTATTGTCACCATCTTCCTCTGTTATATTATATCTAACTAAGTTGCCTAAAACTTTTGCACCATACCGTACCTGTCAACGTAGAGCAGGGACCGAGTTTGTAAATCTGACAGGAGCTAAGGATATTGGGAAGAGTGAGGGTGAAGTGCCATGAGTGGGGTGTGGGACAGGCAGCAGAGGAGTGCCAGGGCCAAGGGGTGGTGTGGGTACAGACACACCCAGCCCTGAGACACCAGTCAAGGTCAATTAACTTCAAACAATTGGTTTATTGATCCTTACAGAATGTCTCTCTGGTGCTTCCTGCTCCTTTCCCTCTCCCTTCCCCTTTTCCCAACCATGGGTTCCCCTTCCCACTCTCAGTCCGCAGTAGAGACCCATATCAGAATCAGGTTTGTCATCACTCACATATGTCATGAAATATGTTTTCTTAATGGCAGCAGTACAGTGTAATACATAAAATGACTACAGCACTCTGGAAAAGTCTTTAGCACCCTAGCTGTATATATGTGCCTAAGACTTTTGCACAGTACTGTGCCTCCATCCATCATGCCTCCCAATTCCACCCTTCACCCTTCCCCACCTGGCTTTATCTGCCTGTCATCCTTCAATGACCTCACCGCATCCCCAGTCCCCAGCCCACCAATCACCTCTGGCCCTTATCTTACCACTTCCACTTCTCCTCTTTAGACTCTTTATTTCCTCTTTCAGTCCTAATGCAGGATTTTGACCTGAATTATCAACAGTTCCTTACCCCTTACAGATGCTGCTCGACCTGCAGGAAGTTTTATGCTCCTTCCCACACCAGGCATGTTTAAGCATTTCTGTGACATCATCACATAAAACCAGAAAGACTATAAGATACAGGAGCAGAATTAGGCCATTCGGGCCCATCGATTCTGCTCCACCATTTCATCATGGCTGATTCAGAATGCCAGTGATCTCAGTCTGGTGATGTCAAATGCCAGTGTTGTGATATTTTTGTGACATCAACTTGACTGTAAACCAATAAGAACATAATTATGAAGCATTTCTATACCCAGCATTGTGAATTCCCTTTTTTTTAAAAAAGTGACAACAAATTAGAATGAATATTTTTCAGAAAAACAGGCATCCTGGATATTACGGATTATTTCAGAGGCATACGAAGGGTTGAAGGATTATGTTTCCGCATGTAGATTGATCATCATTACATACATCTCTTACTTAGCTGTTAGGAAAACACTTCACTTTTGTGTCCTGTGCTTTTCAAGAGCTGTTTGGCCTCCTCTATATAAAAACCTGATGACTGAGTAGTGCTATTGCTAAGCCAGTTGTTTGACTGACAATATTAAATGTGGTGAGGAATCATGTCCTATGACAGACTGGAGCAGGATTTTTATTATAATAGAGTTAATACTATTTGTCTTAGTATTCATGGCTTAAGGAGCAGAAACTCTGAGTAAGCTTTATTTCCTCAGCATTAGCATTGCCAACACATGTGACTCAAATTCACATGTAAGCAGTGGATAAATGGACAAATTAGCAGAGTTTTATTCACCTATGTGAGCATACCACCACTGAGTGATGGCAGCCAGAACAAACTGCCTATGAGGCAAAATTACCTTGTCTCCTCTTTGGCCCATTGCTGCTGACTGTGGTGTTGTTCCAGGCACAGTACAGCTGGAATATTGAACACCGTAAATATGGAGAATTGCCAGAACTGGTGGGTCCTTTATGGAGTCTGACTTCAGGAAATGATTGGAATATTGTTAAGAAAAGGCATGTGGCAAATTTAGGATTTCAATATTATGTGGAGATATAAACTTCTGAAGGACTTGCATGAAGAAATACTGGCATTAGTCTGCAAAATTAAGCCCCATATTAGAATCATTTTATAGTCTAGTCTGCCCTAAAGATACTCTATAACATCTTCTGCTGCATGTTTCACTTGGGTTGTTTTCCCCTTTTCCTGCTGCTCACCATCTCACACAATTTTTCTCTTCAGCCCATACACGGCTTTCTTTGACAAAATTTAAAGCCACATCCTGTGTATTATTCCTGTTTCTCTGCAGAGTGTTCTCCTTTCTGTAAGCAACTGAGCTGCCTCTCTGACCCCTGTCAGTGTTATCAAGATATAGTTTTCTGAAAAGATCACTGTAGAAGGTCAGCAGTCAATTAACTTTAAACCATGTAAGCAAGTTGAATTTGGAATAATTGTGTGATGTGAGAAAATTTTTTTACACCATCCTACCTTAAGTTGAGCATAAAGGTTTCCATTGAGCAACAGGAAAACCGGGGTATTAAGCTTAAGGAAGTGTTTGGGTCTCCTGTAGGAATGCATTAAGTGAGAATTTTATGTATAATTATGAATGTGGTCATTGCAGAAGTGGAAATAATATAACCAAGGAAGTTGTAAAAAGTCCATAGTTGTGATTCCAGGGGAATGTTTCAAAGTGGATTACCTTTCAGAGATCTAGCGATCCTATCACTATACGCAGGCATTCAGCTGCAGAATGCTTTGCTCCACTGTGCGGTGAACTGCGGTTGAGGCTGTGGGCTTTGTACCTCTGGACTTGTTTTCATTCTGAATGCTGTTGCACAATTTGTGTTATTTTTTCTTTCTCTCTCTGCATATTGGATGTTTGTTGGTCTTTTTTATCAATGGGTTCTTCTGGGTTTTTTTTTGTGGCTGCTTGTAAGGAGACAAATCTCAAGTTTGTATAATGTATACATACTTCGATAATAAAGGTACCCTGATCTTTGAACTTCGAAACTTTTTTAAGTAGGAACAAACTGCTTGTGAAAGTATCTGCTAAGTGCTGAATACAGTAAGCGAATACTGTCCAGAATTGTAAACAAGCAGAATTTATTAATGAGGGACCAATGCCTGAGCATGCATTATCACTGAAATCATTTGAGCTATCAGGGCAAGATTCAAAGTTCGAGGTAAATTTATTGTCAACGTACATATATGTTATCATATACTAGCTTGAGATTCATTGTCTTGTAGGCATTTACAGGGAAAAATAAAATACAATAGAATTTACAAAAAACTATACATAAAGACCGATAAACAACCAATGTGCAGAAGAAAATGAATTGCACAAATACAAAATAATTCTAGCAACATGAGCTGTAAAAGTGAGTGTAGGTCATGGTTCACCTGTGGTTGAAGGGGAGGGAGTAAAACTTGTTGGCATGAATTACATGAATAAATGCTCTTTATAGGAAATGTGAATAATGACTTTGATGGCCATCTAGTCCAACCTGTGGAGCTTCTGACAGCAAGTAAATACACTAGGATGCAGAGGGACAGAATAGAAAGAAGTGGACGGAAATAACACATGGACTTGATGCATGTATTGCTGATTAGTGTATCATGATGCAAGGAACAACCATGCTGATAATGGATTATCAGTGAAGGCAAGGATAAGATGGCCCTTGGGGCAGCACTTTCTTCCACATGTAGACAGCCTAAATCATCTTCCAGCGGTGAATACAAGAAGGCACAGGTCTAGAATGAAAGTGAGAAAATTTAAAGCAGATGTGAGGGGCAAGTATTTTCTCACACAGAGCATGGTAGGTGCCTGGAATGCACTGCAAGGGAGATGGATGAAGTAGATATGAAAGAGGCATTCAAGAGACAATTGGATAGACACATAAATATGCAGGGAATAGAGGGAAATAGATCATGTGCAGGAGGAAGGGAGTAGTTTAATTTGGTATCAGGCTTAGCATAGACATTGTGGGCTAAAGGGCCTGTTTCTATGCTGTACTGTTTTACATGGCCCCAACACCTGCTCCTAATCTCTCAGACACTGGGTATCACCAGGTATCATCTAACCAATTCACTCTGTATGAGGTAATAATAAATGCATCACAGCAGATACTGGAAAGGCATCTTGAAAAATAACCAGAATGGACAGCATTACCCTTTTTGTTGACCATCTGCTAATGCAACAATGCAATGCTCAGCAGAATATTACTGACCCGTATTAACCTCATGTACATAAAGTAGAGTATTCACATCGATATCACCTTGTCTACACATGATTGGAATGGTTTTTAAGTGATGGGCCTCATAGCATTGATGGACACTATGGGTCCAGAAGGAACTCTGAAGTTTGCATAATAATGTCTTTCAGATATCCATCCACAGTGGAGAGCTCCAGAGACTCTCCAGAAGGTCAGCATGTCTCTGTGAATGGACTTGCCAGTGAGTTCAGGGGCATTCTGTAGGCCACTGAGCTGAGGAACAGAATACACTGTCTGTCTGGCCCTTGAGCGTGATGTGCACAATAGCTGGCCCAACTGATACAGCCCCATTCATCCGAGTAAGATTATAGAGTTATGGAGTTATATAGCATAGAAACAGGCCTTTCACCACACCCCTCTGACCATTATACGCATCTATGTTATCCCTACATCTATTCCATATCTTTCTATGTCCTCGCTATTCAATCAAGAGGCTTTCCAGATAACTCTTAAATGCTATTCCCGGTTCTGCCTCCACCAATCTAATTTTTTTCACTGATAGAATTAGTTGAAATCTGGAATGGGTTGCCAGATCTCAACGACTTTTTCAGTGAATAAAATTATCTCTCAGATCCTATTTCAACTTCCTCTCCGAAACCTATTTATACCCTTAACACACACAAAATGCTGGTGGAACGCAGCAGGCCAGGCAGCATCTATAGAAAGAAGGACAGTCAACGTTTCGGGCCGAGACCCTTCGACCACCAGCATTTTGTGTGTGTTGCTTGAATTTCCAGCATCTGCAGATTTCCTCGTGTTTGCCTATCTATACCCTCTAGTTTTTCCATCCCTCTCTCTCCCCCCCACCACCATAGATACCCACTGGGCATCTATCCTGTCTATGCCTTCCTATCAAGAAAAGCCGGGGTCAAGCAAGGTACTTTGTTTACTTGTGGTTTACTTTAATCTATGTTCATGTTTTAATTATTTAACAAGTTTCAAGTGTTTTTGAGTAAATTATTCATTATGGAATATCTTTTGCATTTGTTCGAACTCTTGTCAAATGTTTCAGTAACAGCAAAACTGTCTCGGACAATAGAAGTCTCAGACGACCATCAAGTAAGCCTGTGGCTATTTGTGCCTTGCAACTGGACCATGGAGGCACTACTTCAGGAGCACTTATCTGCAAGCCTGATGTTGGCAGAGGCCATGGATCTATACAGTTCGGCCTATTGTGCGGGGATTATTAATGACCAGATCATTAGCAAAACAATACACAACAATGTATTCCTTTGTATTTTTAATCACCTCAATTAAGATGGTGACATTGAGGATTATTAGATCACATATATTAAGCACTCAACTAATTAAAGGAATATAGGCAGAATGAGATTGTGTGAACATGTGGCTAGGGACCTTTCTCATGAATGTAGATAGTGATATGAGTTCACTGATCAGGGCAAGGGAACATAATACTGTAGGTTTTAGTTTGATGGAGAGTTGGAACTGTGAGTTAGAATAAGCCCACTAAACGTCAAGCTTGTTTCTGTTTGGGTGAGTGCTGAAGCTGGAGCTTAGGAGCAACAGATGCAAAAAATCCAAAATTAGAAACAAAATCTGCGAGGTAAGTTCAACAGACCATCAGCATTCAGAAAGTGCAGGGACAGGTTGACATTTTGGTTGAATACTTTTTATCACAGCTGGAAGCAAACTGATAAGCAAGTCTCAGTTCGAAGGAAGAGATGGGGCAAGAAACAGTGATTGACCTGAAAATGATTTAATGGAAAAGCAACAGACTGATATGTGATATGAAAGGTCATGTCATTTTCAGCAGCTTGCATTTACCTAGCATCTTAACCTGTTCTGTTTTGACTTACATTTTCTTCAATTAGGTTAGTGTTTTGAAATTATAAAGAGATTCACAGATATGAAAATCAAGCAAATTTTGGCTCCCAGCTGTACACCGAGTATTAGTATGAAAACAAAGCACAATGTAGTACAGTTATTATTGTTCGACCAACAAGTTCCTGAGCCAGCATGGCTAACTTCACTCACCTAAACACTGAACAGATCACAGGATGCAACCTATGGAATCACTTTCAAGGTTTCTGCACCTCATGTTCTCAGCATTTTATTTATATATATTAAGAAGACCATAAGACATAAGAGTGGAATGAGGCCATTTGGCCCTTTGAGTCTGCTCCACCATTCAATCATGGTTAAACCTATTCTCTCCTCCTCAGCCCCACTCCCCGGACTTCCCCCGTAACCTTTGATGCCATGTCCAATCAAGAACCTATCAAGCTCTGCCTTAAATACACCCAATGGCATGGCCGCCATAGCTGACTGTAGTAACAAATTCCACAAATTCACCACCCTCTGGCCAAAGAAACTTACTCTGTATCTCTTTTTGAGGTGGACACCCCTCTATTCTGAGGCTGTCCCCTCTTGTCCTACACTCCTCCACCAGGGGAAACATCCATTCTACATCTACTCTGTCTAGGCCTTTCAACATTCGAAAGGTTTCAGTGAGATCCCCCCCCCCCCAACCCTCACCCTTTTAAATTCCAGTGAGTACAGACCAGGAGCTGTCAAATGTTGGTTGTATGATAACACTTTCATTCCCAGAATTACCGTTGTGAACCTCCTCTAAAATCTCTCCAATGCCAGCACATCTTTTCTTAGATGAGGAGCCCAAAACTGTTCACTATACTCAAGGTGAGGCCTCACCAGTGCCTTATAAGGCCTCAGCATCATGCCCCTGATCTTGTATTCTAGACCTCTTGAAATTAATTCTTAACATTGCATTGTCCTTCCTCACCACTGACTCTACATGCAAGTTGACCTTTAGGGTGTTCTGCACAAGTACTCCCAAGTCCATTTGCATCCCAAATTTTTGGATTTTCTCCCTGTTTAGAAAATAGTTCTGTGACCAAAGTGCATGACCATGCATTTGTCAACATTGTTTTTCATTTGCCACTTTCTTGCCCATTCTCCTATCCTGCCTAAGCACTTCTGCAGCCTACCTGTTCCATCAACACTACCTGCTGCTCCACCAATCTTTGTATCATCTGCAAACTGGACAACAATGTCATCTATTCCATCATCTAAATCATTGACATACTGCATAAAAGGAAGCGGTCCCAACATCGACCCCTATGAAACACTACTAGTCACTGGCAACCAACTAGAAAAAGATCCTTTTATTCCCACTCACTGGCTCCTACCAGTCAGCCAATGCTCTAACAATGTAAGCAACTTTCCTAAAGTGCCATGGGCTCCTAACTTGGTAAGTAGCTTCATATAAGGCACCTTGTCAAAGTCCTTCTGAAAGTCCAAATATACAATATCCACTGCATCCCCTTTATCTATTCCACTTGTAATCTCCCCAAAGAATTCCAACAGGTTCATCAGGCAAGATTTTCCCTTAAGGAATCCATGCTGACTTTGTTCTATCTTGTCCTGTGTCACCAAGTACTCCATATATCAACTTTCAGCTTTTCGAACACCTTCTCCCTTGTAATATTAACTGTAACTCACTTCTCTTCCCTTACACCTTTCAACATCTGACACATTTCTAGTGTCTTCTACAGTGAAGACTGATGCAAAATACTCATTTATTTCATCTGCCATCTCAGTGTTATTATTTCTCCAGCCTCATTTTCTAGCAGTCCTATATCCACTCTCATATCTCTTTTATTTTTTTACATACTTGAAAAAGCTTTTACTATCCACTTTGATATTATTTGTTTGCTTGATTTCATATTTCATCTTTTCCTTCTTCACGAATCTTCTGGTTGCTCTCTGTAGGCTTTTAAGAGCTTCCCAATCCTCTGTCTTCCCACTAATTTTTGCTTTGTTGTATGCACTCCCTTTTGTTTTTACATTAGCTTTGACTTCTTTTGTCAGCCACGGTTGTACTATTTTGCCACTTGAGTACTTCTTCACTTTTGGAATACATCTATCCTGCACCCTCTTCATTTTTCCCAGAAACTTCCTTCCTCTTTTCTTTGGCCAACACCTCTTTTATGCCACTGTATATTCCTTTACTCCACTGAAAAACTGGTACATCAGACTTTACTTTCTACCTATCAAATTTCAAGTTGAACTCAATCATATGTGATCACTGCCTCCTAAGGGTTCTTTTACCTTTAGCTCCCTAATCACCTTCAGTTCATTACAGAACACCCAATCTAATGTAGCTGATCCCTTTGTAGGCTCAATGACAAACAACCCTTTTAAAAAAAAAAGCCATCTTGTAGGCATTCAATAAACTCACTCTCTTGAGATCTATTACCATCCAGATTTTCCCAAATGATCTGCATGTTGAAATCTCCCATGACTATCATAACATTGCTCTTTTGACATGGCTTTTCCATTTCCTATTGTAATCTGTGCTCCACATCCCACCTACTGTTGGGAGTCCTGCATATAACTACTATCAGTGTCCTTTTACCCTTGCAGTTTCTGAACTCAACTCACAAGCATTCAACGTCTTCTGATCCTATCTCACATCCTTTTACTGATTTGATACCAGTCTTTACCAGCAGAGCCACGCCACCCCCTCTGCCTATCTTCCTATCCCCCTGATACAGCATGTAACCTTGGACATTCACCTCCCAACTACAACCATGACAGCCACAGCATCATACATCATCTGACAATCTGTAAAAGTGCAACAAGTGCACCTTATTTCTTATGCTCCATGCATTGAGATATAACACTGAGAGCTGTGTTTGCTACCCTTTTTGATTCTGCATCCCGAATGTACTGATGCTCACCCTGCTGGCTGTAATTTTGTCTTATCAGCTGTCTGCCCTTCCAGACAGTCTAACTGCATGCTGTCTTTGCTTCTTTTTTCCTATCCGTCCTATCCTCAGTCCGTACACTCTGGTTCCCACTCCCCTGCCAAATTAGTTTATACGGTCCCCAATAGCTCTAACAAACCTGCCCACAAGAATATTGGTCCCCCCCTTGGATTCATGTGCAACAATTCTCTTTTGTACAGGTCGTGGCTTCCCCAGAAGAGATCTCAATGATCCAAGAACCTGAAGTCCTGCCCCCTGCACCAGCTTCTCAGCCATGCGTTAATCTGCCAGATCATCCTGCTTCTATCCTCACTAGTGGTTGGCCCAGGCAGCAATCCAGAAATTGCTACCCTGGAGGTCCTGCTTCTTAGCTTTCTGCCTAGATCTCTCAATTCTTTTTTCAGAACCTCTTTGCTTTTCTTCCCATGTTGTTGGTACCAATATGTACCCAGACATCTGCCTGCACTCCCTCCCTCTCCAAAATGTTGTGGACATGATCCGAGATGTCCCTGACCCTGGCACCAGAGAGGCAACATACCATTCGTGTGTCCCGTTCACGTCCATAGAATCTCCTGTCTGTTCCCCTGACTATTGAGTCCCCTATCACTGCTGCTCCCCTCTTCTCTCTCTTTCCCCTCTGCACCACAGACCTATGCTCAGTGCCAGTAACCCGGTCTCTGTGGCATTCCCCTCAGAGGTCATCTCCCCCAGTAGTATCCAAGACAGAATACTTATAATTGAGGGGAGTGGCCACGGGGGTGCTCTAAGCTAACTGCCTATTCACATTTCCATTTCTCCTGACAGTCACCCATCTACTAGCCTCCTGCAACTACTTCCCTGTAACGCTGATTGATTATCTTCTCATTTTCCTATACTAGCCATAGATCATCCGGCTGCTGCTCCAGATCCCTAATACGGTCTTCAAGGAGCTGCAGCTGGATGCACTTAATGCAGATGTAGTTCCCTAGGAGACTCCTGGTCTCCCAGGACTCCAACATCCGGCATAAAGAACACACAATAGCCATTTACTACACCAGGTACAGTAAGAGAAAGAAAGGGAACCATAGCAGAAACTTATCTGGAGCTAAAGCCTGCTTTGCGCCAAAGGCTGACACTCTGACTCTCACCACTGGCTTACTTCCAACAATGGCCACTCTGTTTGTCCCCTCTGTATTTTTAAACAAACTTCGCCAACCTGCGAGAAATCTTGCCGCTGCGGCCTGCTCCTGCCACTGATTGGACCACTGGAATAGATAGATTCTATTGTATTTGTTCTAATGTGAAAGCCTAAAAAAATGAATATCAGGGTATATATGGGACATATACATACCTTAATATGGAACTTTGAAGATGTTGAAAATCTGATCAAGGCTCAACTTTATTGCCATATACATTTACACGTTTTAGAATTTGCTGTGGTGTTTTGGTGTGACATGCAACAAAAATGACATTCAACAGTTATAAAAAATAAAGAATTATATAAAAAATAAAGTTAGAGGTTAAATTATGGATGAAGAATAAAATGTGCATAAATACATAAATGCCAGCATATATTTACAATGTAAACAGCAACATAAAATTGGTTTGAATTGTTTACAGTATAGTGTAGTGACGGGAGTATTAGATAGAGGAGGTATGAAGCTGCAGATAAATATTCAACAAATTAAGCAGTGTCCAGTGTCGAAAGCAGAACAAGCAAGATTACTGATCAAAAGTGCCAGTTATTTTCATGAATTCAGAACATTAATAATAAAAAATAAACTACAATGTTGAATATTAATTGTCCTTGCTTATTTATGTTGGTTTCAGAGCAGCCTTTGAAATAGCTAACCAGTTGAAATGGCAAATTGCAAGAAGTATGCTCTGTGCTCCCTGATTGTGGCTGTTTTATTAATAAGTTGAAAAGTGAGCCACTTGCTCTGACTGACAATGCAATATTGTTTCCAGTAAATTGCTCTTCACCCTTAGTTGCATGTAATGTGGCTGCACACTTCTCATCAATGCATCAACTGCTAATTGACAATAATATCACAGGAGACCTACTAATGATAGGCAATGCCATCTATTTGTACTGACCCAGTGCTCTGCATCATAAAGCCAGTCTTAAAAGAGACTTAAAAGAGAGCTAGCTACTACAATGGAGACAGGTATACTTGCGAACCAAATAGCTCTGAGATTCCAATCTTTGCTCTTTGAATTGTGAATGAAACATTCTTATTCATCCATCATCCTGTCCTACTGAGTTGAAGGGACTCCTCTTCAATTCTGTCATAGGGCTGACTGTCACAATCTTGGCAATTTCATAGCCGCTGCATAAGATGACAGAAAATTAAAATTCACGATGTTTCTCTGTGATTTATCTTTGAAGCACTATGAGAAGGTGCCAGTTATAGCATAATTAACTGCATCAGTAACCATTTTAGGGAGAGTGATGGTGCTGCAGATGTTGCTGCTGGGTTTGAAAGAGAAATCGACATGCAGCAAGCACTGCATGTGAAATTTGTAATCCTGAATTTTAGTTCGAATCTATATATCACAGTATCTTGCAGTTACAATGGCAGAGGAGCAGACTGTTAGCCTCATTGAGGTTCCATTCCCCCCACTCTTTCTCACAGCCCAACAAATATTTTCACCATAAATGTCTCGTCACTTCCCTCCTAAAGACATTTAATTATTCTGCTACCCTACCTCTGCTGGGAGGAAATTCCAGATCAAAACTATTCTCTCAGTAACAAAGAAAAACTTTCTTTATGTCTGTATTACGATATTGACTCAATATTTTAAATCAGTAATCAAAACACAAAACAGAAAATGCTGGAAACATTAAACAGGTCAGGGCAAAGAGCAGTGGAGTTCTTCAGGTCGAAGAACCTTTATTCAGAACATGAAACACTTTCACCTTGAAACATTAATCGTTTCCTTTTCCATTAATGCTGCTTGACCTGTTGAATATTTCCCTTTTATTTCAGATTCCCATTGATCCTGTGTTTATTTTAAATTTTAATTTTAAATCTGTTCCATGACAAACTCTTACCAGTTGGAAATATTCTCCCTCTATCTGCCTCATTCAAATCCATTTCAAAGTTCAAAGTACATTTATTATCAAAGAATGCATGCAGTATACAACCCTGAGATTCATCTTCCCACACTCTACTACAAAACAAAGAAAACCATGGAACCCACTCAAAGAAAGCCGTCAAATCCCAACGTGCAAAAAAAAAAGAAAAGTGCAAATGGGGAAATTAATGAGTGAAAAACACTGAACATATAACATCAAACCCCAAAGTCATCGAAAGTCCAGGCATATTCAGTTCAGCTCAGTTCTGTTACAACTCATTTTGTACAACTCTTAACAATTCTCTGTATTTGCTGAATGCACAACACAAGCTTCTCAAGTCTAAATTTGTCATTAAAATATGTAATTAAGACCATAAGATATAGCAGCAGAAGTAGGCCATTTGGCCCATCGAGTCTGCTCTGCCATTCAACCATGGGCTCATCCAATTCTTCCAGTCATCCCCACTCCCCTACCTTCTCCTCATACCCTTTTATGCCCTGGTTAATCAAGAACTCATCTAACTCTGCCTTAAATGCTCCCAATAGCTGGGCTCCACAGCCGCTCGTGGCAACTAATTCTACAGATTTACTACCCTCTGACTAAAGTAATTTCTCTGCATCTCTGTTCTAAATGGATGCCCTTCAATCCTGAAGTCATGCCCTTTTGTCTAAGACTCCCCTACAATGGGAAATAGCTTTGCCATATCTAATCTGTTCAGGCCTTTTAGCATTTGGAATGTTTCTATGAGATCGCCCCTCATTCTCCCGAACTCCAGGGAATACAGCCCAAGAGCCGCCAAACATTCCTCATACTGTAACCCTTTCATTCCTGGAATCATTCTCGTGAATCTTCTCTGAACCCTCTCCAAAGTCAGTATATCCTTTCTAAAATAAGGAGCCCCAAACTGCACACAATACTCCAATGTTGTCTCACGAGTGCCTTATAGAGCCTCAACATCACATCCCTGCTCTTATATCCTATACCTCTAGAAATGAATGCCAACATTGCATTCGCCTTCTTCACAATTGACTCAACTTGGAGGTTAACCTTTAGGGTATCCTGCAGAAGGACCCCCAAGATCCTTTGCATCTCTGCATTTAGAATTCTCTCCCCATAATAGTCTTCCTGTTTATTTCATCCACCAAAGTGCATGATCATACACTTTTCAACATTGTATTTTATTTGCCACTTCTTTGCCCATTCCCTAAACTATCTAAGTCTCTCTGTAGACTCTCTGTTTCCTCAACACTGCCCGCTCCTCCACCTATCTTTGTATCATCGGCAAATTTAGCCACAAGTCCATTAATCCCATAGTCCAAATCATTGACATACTCGTAAAAAGCTGTGGTCCCAACACCGACCCCTGTGGAACTTCACTGGTAACTGGCAGGCAGCCAGAATAGGATCCCTTTATTTCCGCTCTCTGTTTTCTGTCGATCAGCCAATGCTCCACCCATGCTAGTAATTTTTCTGTAATTCCATGGCTCTTATCTTGCTAAGCAGCCTCATGTGTGGCACCTTGTCAAAGGCTTTCTGAAAACCCAATTACACCACATCTACTGCATCTCTTTTGTCTACCCTGCTTGTAATTTCCTCAAAAATTTGCAGTAGATTAGTCAGGCAGGATTTTCCTTTCAGGAAAGCATGCTGGATTTGGCCTATCTTGTCATGTGCCTTCAGGTATTCCGTTATCTCATCCCTAACAATTGATTCCAACAACTTCCAAACCACTGATGTCAGGCTAACAGGTCTACAGTTTCCTTTCTGTTGCCTCCCACCCTTCTTAAATAGCAGAGTTACAATTGCAATCTTCCAGTCATCCGGTACAATGCCAGAATCTATTGATTCTTGAAAGATCATTGATAATGCATCTGCAATCTCTCCAGCTACTTCCTTCAGAACACGAGGGTGCATTCCATCAGGTCCAGGATATTTATCCACCCTCAGACCGTTAAGCTTCCTGAGCACCTTCTCAGTTGTAATTTTCACTGCGCATACTTTACTTCCCTGACACTCTTGAATGTCCGGTATAATGCAGATGTCTTCCACTGTGAAGACTGATGCAAAATACACATTCAGTTCATTTGCCATCGCTGCATCTCTCATTACAATATCTCCAGCACTATTTTCTATCAGTCCTATATCTACCCTCAACTCTCTTTTACCCTTTATATACTTAAAAAAGCTTTTAGTATCTTCTTTGATATTAGTCGCCAGCTTCCTTTCATAATTCATCTTTTCCTTCCTAATGACCTCCTTAGTTTCCTTCTGCAAGTTTTTAAAAGTTTCCCAATCCTCTATTTTCCCGTTAACTCTGGCATCTTTGTATGCCCTCTCTTTTGTTTTTACTTTGGTCTGACTTCATTTGTTAGTCACAGTAGTGTCCTTTTTCCATTCGAAAATTTCTTCTTACTTAGAATATATCTGTTTTACACTTCCCTCGTTTTTCGCAGAAACTCCAGCCATTGCTGCTCTGCTGTCCTTCCTGCTAGTGTCCCTTACCAGTCAACCTTGGCCAGTTCCCTTCTCATGCCATTGTAATTTCCTTTATTCCACAGAAGTACCAACACATTGGAATTCAGTTTCTCTTTCTCGAATTTCAAAGTGAACTCGATCATATTGTGATCACTGTTCCCTAAGGGTCCCTTAACCTTAAGCTCTCTTATCATCTCCGGATCATTGCACAACACCCAATCAAGCACAGCCGATCCCCTAGTGGGATCAACAGCAAGCTGTTCTAAAAAGCCATCCCTTAGACATTCTACAAATTCTCTCCCTTGAGGTCCAGTACTGGCCTGGTTTTCCCAATCCACTTTCATATTAAAATCCGCAATGATTATCGTGACATTGTCCTTCTGATACGCCTTTTCTATCTCCTGTGGAATTTGTAATCCACATCCCAGCTGCTGTTTGGGGGCCTGTATACAACTGCCATTAGGGTCCTTTTACCCTCGCCATTTCCTAACTCAACCCATAGAGACTCTACACCTCCTGATCCTAAGTCACCCCTTTCTAATTTTTTAATGTTATTTCTGGGGTCATCTCCATAAAATCTTTTCTACTCCCTCTCTCACAATATTTCCAAAGGTAGGTGCAATTTTCCTGATGCCACATAACAAATACTTTGTAATGGTTAAATGTAACTTCTTGGCTTTTGTACTTCAGAAAAGGTATGATGAGGGAACACATACCAGTATTCATAGAAGGATGAGAAATGGAAAGAGTGAACAATTTCAAGTTCCTGGGTGCCAATCTCTCTGAGGGAAGATGTATCCCAACATACCGATGCAGCTATGAAGAAGACAAGACAGCAGTTATATCTCGTTAGGTGTTTGAGGAGATTTGGTATGTCACCTAAAACCCTTGCAAATTTCTACAGGCTTACCATAGGATGCATTCTAACTGGCTGCACCACCATCTGATATGGGAGTGGTGGGGGGTGGTACTGCACAGGTTAGAAGTAAGCTGCAGAGAGTTTTAAAATTAGACAGCCCCATCATGGGCACTAGCCTCCGTAGTATCCAAGACATCTTCAAGGAGTGGTGCCTCAAAAAAGGTGGCGTCCGTCATTAAGGACCCCCAGCACCCAGGACATGCTATCTTCTCATTGTTACCATCAGGAAGGAGTTACAGAAGCCTGTAGGTTCACACTCAATGATTCAGGAACAGTTTCTTCCCCTCTGTCACAGTTTTCTTTTTCTATTATCAAGTATTGCATTGCACTGCTGCCACAAAGTTAAAAAAAATTCACGACATATGCTGGTGATGTGAAGCCTGATTCTAATTCTGATTTTTTTCTCTACCTAATTTGAAAAACTAACCATTCTTGCAACATGGTCTGTCACTTTAAGCAATTTATGCACATATATTATGACTTTATTATATTCCTGTACACCTTTAGATTGTGTCATTTAGATTATATTGCCATTCTTTGAGAGTGCATTACTTCTGACCACTAACTTTCATCTACCATTTGTCCGCTCACTTAGCCAGCCTTTCAGTTTATTCCAAGAGTCTATTATGATCTTTCTCTTTGTTTACCATAGTTCTCAAATCTGTATTATCCTTATGGATCTGTGTCACTTTCAGAAAATGAGTCAAGCAAATCACTTGTATATTGCTCAAAGAAACTTGCGCGCATGAAGTAGATTTTTAAATTGCGTTTCAACACAAATAAACAAAGCCTAGTTAAGATTTGTGGACCATTGAGTGAAACTGCTTTTGTCCCATTTATTTGCCAGTTTTGTTTAACTCAAGCTATAAAACTACTTACTAAATAAAAATCTGAGTATAATCAATAGAAATGTTTGAAAATTGACTCTGCCAGGTAATCTAATACTGAGAGTTGCCACCTATGTTCTATGACCTTATATATTCATTGCTTTATATGAAGAATAATTTGGGATATAAAGTGCTATTTATATCTTCACGATGATGTTAACTGTTAAGAAGTTACTGTCCAACAGCTTAGTGTTTAGTGTTACCTGCAATGAATCCAGGAATTTGCTGCTGGAAGTGCTGTGGATTTCCAGCCCATTTTATTACTGTATTTTGTTTGAGGTCAGGACATTTATAGCAATTAGATTAAATGTGGAAGCCTTTAAGAATCAAATCCCACAAATAGTTTTGTCAGTAGTAAGGGCCCTCCTGCTTTTTGTGATTTCTGATTGCAGCTAAGAGTCAAATAACACAGCTTCAAGTGGGCTCAGACAATTGTCATCAGTCATGGTTACAATGCAGCATTAGTCCATTGTAAAGATCGATGAGGTTCCTCTGTCCCTCCCAATACAGCAGCTGCTGTACTTGGTGCCCTCTTGTAAACTTGAATGCCAACACACTAAAATGGCTACACACTCAAGATACAGTAGGAACTCAGCAGGTCAAGCTACGTCTATGCAAATGAATAAACAGTCGATGTTTTGGGCCGAGACCCTTCTTCAGGACTGAAAAGGCTGTTTGGTTATCGTTAAACACTCGAATTTTAAGTAAAACTTTGAGTATGAAGTGAAATATCTCCCCAAAAGTTCCAGAAGCTATGTATATTTCTTCGGCCACACACCAGAATATATAGGTTTCCCCCACCATCCGAAGGTAGAGCGTTCCTATGAAACGGTTCATAAGCTGAAATGTCGTAAAGTGAAGAAGCAATTACCATTTATTTATATGGGAAAATTTTGACAGCGTTCGCAGACCCAAAAATAACCTACCAAATCATGCCAAATAACACATAAAACCTAAAATAACAGTAACATATAGTAAAAGCAGGAATGATATGATAAATACACAGCCTATATAAAGTAGAAATACTTCTCTACAACAATTGCCTGCACAGATCTCCGTAGCGAAAATCTCACGCAAGCGCTGTTGTCATAAGTGCGCTCTCCAGTAACCTTTAAACTATGAAGCTGCCAGATCTACCAAATAACACGTAAAAATACACAGCCTATATAAAGTAGAAATAATGTATGTACAGTGTAGTATCACTTACCGGAATTGGGAAAACAGCGCCGAGCACACTGATGATCGTGTGTTAGACTGAGTCATCGCAGGCTGGGTGGTGCAGTGGCCCCCACCCTCCGGGCCGCCGACCCAATACATTGCCGCGAAGAACGCAGCGGTAGCCGGGAGGCACCCAGCACATCTTTAAGAAAAAAGTCGAAATAGACGTGCTAATTAATTAGGTGCTGCCCAGCACGTAAATGTCAGTGCAGATCAGAGGCGATTGCCGATTGCATCACTTCTGATCTGGGCCGACAATTACGTGCTAGGCGACACCTAATTAAATAGCATGTTTATTTCAGCTTTTTTCTTAAAGATATGCTGTGTGCCTCCCGGCTACCGCTGCATTCTTCACAAATTGGTACAGTATCCGTCCGGGGCCCGGGTGTTGGGATGGTGGGACACCCGGGTGTCATCTCATCATCGATCAGGGCAGGCAGCTCATCTTCTCCTATGACTGCCCGCCTCGTAGTCAAAGGTCGAGGTTCGTCGTCTGTTGTGGCTGGTGTGGAAGGCTTGCTTGACTGCTGAGCCTTGCGCATTTTTCTATCATACAGTTGTTTGTAAGGACTCAAACCATCTTGCAAATATCCCCTAAACCTACGTACCCTTTCAAAATTAAAGTCGTACTTTATCATTGCAGTGAAAATCTCACGTAGTTGCTTCACTTTCGCTACCGCATTCAGTTTCGATTGTTATCCTTTCCTCTTCCAGTTGCATTAGCTCTTCATCTATCAGTTCTTGGTCATGGGATGCCAAAACCTCTTCAACATCATCTTCATCACCTTCCACAAGCCAAACTTACTTTGTCCTTGCTTCGTTCACCACGATCGAAATGCTTAATTATGTCTAGTTTTATGCTAAGTGTAACAGCCTTACTCTTTCAGGCTTTTCCGACGCCTTAGAACTCATCTTGCTAATGGCTGCTCAATGCAATGTGTTAAAGCAATGCCGTTCCAAATCCGGGGGAGAGGGCTGCTCGGGGCGCGTGCTGCCTTTTATCGCGCGCTGCCTTTCTTTGTAACAGTGAAAACACCTTCTGAAAGTGAAAACAGGGTACTAATGTAGGTCTTTCGTAACAGTGAGGTTTCGTAAAGCGGGAGACACCTGCATATATTGTCCTTTAACTTACACTAAGTGTGATCTCAGAGAGGTGAATCTTATACAAGAGGTTCAATGCTGATAGCAGCTCCTACCTGAAACATTTTCTCTTGATTTATTTCTCCACACTTGCTGCCCTACCTTCTAGGTGTTTTATTTATTTACTTACTTATTTTTGTGTGCCATACTCTAACCAGAGCCTTGGCGACCTCTTTTTCAAGTGGTTGTCTTGCAGGAAAGATTCTATGAGTGGTCCTCCCCGCGTCCTTATCACAGCGCAGTTTTTTTTTTTACGAGGCTGAGTTGCGAGCTCAAAACTCAACCCAGCACGGATGGAAAGCCTGCGCTGGAGCGGCCCGAATGGATTCGAACTCGGGAACCTTCGCTCTGGAGTCCGGTGCTGATGTCACTGCGCCACCAGCCGGCTATGTGTTTTATTTGTTTATTGAGATAAGTGCGGAATAGGCCCTTCCTGTCCTTCGAGCTGCACCACTCAGCAACCCTTCCAGCCCAATGAACCACACTGCCCAGCAACATCTGTTTAACCCTAACGGTATACAAACGACCAATTAACCTACTCAGTCCGTCTTGGACTGTGGGAGCAAACCTGGGCACCCAGGGAAAACCCATGCATCCCATGGGGAGGACATACAAATTCCGCACAGAGGATGCTGGGATTGAACTCTGAACTCTAACGCTACAAGTTGAAATAGCGTCACACTAACCACCACACTGCCATGGTGCCCCAACATTCCAGCATTTTCTATTTGTATTTCAATATTTTAGTATTAATGCCTGTTACTTTTCTGCTAGACCCTGGAGGTACTGAAATATGAGTTGATCGTCGAAGCTAAAGACATGGCGGGCAGTGATGTGGGATTGACAGGCACAGCGACAGCGACCATCATCATCGATGACAAGAATGACCATGCACCTGTGTTCACCAAATCGATGGTAAGCAGCTGTCTCCACCATAACTTTCTATCAGTAAATTAATCGATTGAAAATTGAATTGCTTAGCCGTATTCAGAGCAAATGTTAATTGTGGTAATTGCATCAGTATGCTGAAGGACTCCATATATTTTTGTGACAACAATGTCTGCTTTCCCTTAACTTATGAGCTTTTAAATTATTTTTACTCCCAACTAATCAGACACTGCTAGAAATTACGAGAAATTAATAGTCACATATAACTTGTCTGTTAAAACACCTTCCCTGGTAACCAGTTAAAGATATCAGGAACATTTGAAAGGTTTATGAAAAAGGACAGGTTTTCTGCTTAATCCACTGATATGCACTGAAGGCAGCTGAGGTTCCTTGCTGTGCACTGGCTCAAAAACATACTTCAAACAATGCCAAAGGAAATCAAGCTACAGATTAGCTTTATTTGTCACATGTGCATCAAAACAACAAAACATGCAGCGAAATGCGTCATTTGCATCGACATTTGCACCGCAAGTGTTGCCATGCTTCTAGGACCAAATGGTATGCCCACAACTTACTAACCCTACCCTGTATGTCTTTGGAATGTGGGAGGAAACCAGAGCACCTGGAGGAATCCCATGTGGTCATGGAGAAAATGTAGAAATTCCACCCACTTACACTCAGTGGGGGGATTTGAACCCTGATCTTACAGATGTCACTAGAAAATGTAATGCTAACTGCTACGCCTCTCTTGAAAAGATGGGAAGCAATAGCACAAAAGCAAGTGCTCATTTTGGTCAGTGACCTACTGCATAAAACTTCAGTGTATCAACACTTCAAGCTCAACAGACAGGATGCCCCATATTTTAGAAGCTGAAAATGTACCATCTGGTGCTCCACAGTGGGTGCAGATCCAAGCAAGTCTGTGGCTAGTGATGCAGTAGAAGGGGGCAAGCAGGAGCCCAGCATTTGATTGATGAGGCTGGAAGGCTGGACTGAGATGAGAGAAGATTGGAGGACTGCAGGAGGAAGGACCAGCAGTTGTTGGATCAGGAGGGTAATTTGAGAAGACTTGGCCCAAAGATGTCAGGATTTCAGTTTCCCCACGTTACAGAGGTGTTGTGTTCCAACAAAATGGTGCTTTTCCATAGCTAAATCCTCATTTCCCCATTGAATCCCATGTTATAAATAGGATACCTTTAGAGAGGAATACTTTCTCTCAACAGTAATCCACCTGCATATGTGCAGTCTATAAATAAATAAAGAATTTCTATTTATATTATAGGCAGTAAAGAAAGGGTTGTTGTTTTAAGTAACTAAAATGGACACTACATTGTTCGATCAAATATATGGTTCAAGTATCAATAGAACAGATTGCTTTGTCAGCTTTCAAGGCAGATCTCTTATGTGGCCTCCGGCTATGAACCGGCAGCCTGTGACTTTTGTCCTTGGTAAACCAGTTCAGTCCCCTGTATACTTTTTTAGTGCTCATTTTTTCACATAAATTCTGCAAAAGCAATTTGTTAATTTATATAAAAACGCAAACACAAGGAAATCTGCAGATGCTGGAATTTCAAGCAACTTTTATCTGTGTTGCTTGTTAATTTATATATCCATTTTTATGGAAATAAATGTGAATTCTATCATGGCAATTTCGGTTATCCAAATGGTTTTAACATCGGTGTACACTATAATATATCATGAAGATTACTCACTTCAGGACTGACGTGAAGACCATACTGTCTGAGAAATGCCCAAACACGGGTCCCCCAGGATGACACTATTAAGATAACCTGCAATGTTTGAAAGGACATGTTGCATTGTGAGTGATGTAATTTGTGTGCACAATGGGAAAAATGAATTGTGGTGCAAGGCTGGGTCATGGTCAAAAGAATCTGGCTTATTTTCCAAGTGACATTAAATAATTGTTATCATGCTCCGTTTCAAATAAAAATTGATTTTCAATTTTGAAAACTTGATAAAATGCACAGTGCAACTAGGCAAAGCTTTCTCAAGCTAGTGTAATATTTCTGTTTTAAAAAAGCCAATAAAGGATATTTTTATAAGCTAGGCTTTGATTCTCTAAAAATTAGGAGATTTTAAGATCATTAGTAATTATTCATAGAAGTAAAATGTTAGATATCTGAAATGAAGAAAAAGAAAATTATTGAGGAACTCCAGATAAGGTAGCAGATAAAAAGTTAATGTTCTTGGGGTCTAAATGGACAAAGAGAATTAACCTGTAACAATCAGCCAGACTGTGCTTGATCCAGTCTACTCCTGGCCTCAACTCTACACTACCCTTACCCAGAAGTACTTCTTTTCAACCACCTTATGGCAAATATTTTCCAGAACAGTTCATGAGTAGCGAGCAGTTTTTCTGATGGTACCCTGAACTGTTCCCCATGGATCAACCCCCCCACTCTATATTTATCATATATCCCTCAATAGCCTGGTGTCAGAAGACTGTTCCCGGATAATCACAGAGGTTCAGAACCTGTGGAAGTAATTTCATTTTTTATATTATGTGAATGCTATTAGAATAATAAAAAAACATTATAATTTAAGAATACAACATAAACATGTGTGTGTATATACATATACTGTAATTCACAGTTTTTATTATGTATAGCCAGTTGGTAAATATTGGCACCAATGACATAGGTAGACAAGGTGAGGAGATATTGAAGAGAGATTTTAGGGAGCTAGGTAGAAGGAAGAGAAACAGGACCTCCAGGATAATAATTCCTGGATTGCTGCCTGTACAACAATGAGCTATAGTCAATGAACAGCATCCTGACATAGGTGTTTGTATTGTCCAGGTGACCTAAGGTGGTGTGAAGAGCCATTATGATTGTGTCTGCCGTAAACCTATTGTAGCAATGGCAAATTGCAGTGGGTCTAGGTCCTTGCTGAAGCAAGAGTTCATTCTAACCATGACCAACCATCACTGTTACATTTGTTCACCAAGAAGATGTGATCATGAGGCATATGCCTCTACCTCTGCTTTTGAGAGACTCGACAGTCCTATCCTGACAGTATATAATGAACCCGTCAATCTGAATCGTTGCGTCCTGTACCGAAGGGGTTAACCAGGATTCCATGAAACAAAGGACACAAACAGTTCTGATGTCCCTCTGATACAGCACTCCAGCTCTGACATAATTCAATTTTATTTACCAGTTGTATTTGTAGGCATCACTGAATCATGGCCAAAAGAAGATTATGTCCAAGGATACACAGTATATCAGAAGGATGGGCAGGCTGGCAGAGGGGGTGGTGTCGCTCTGTCTGTAAAAAATGAAACCAAATCATTAGAAAGAGTTGAGATAGATTTGGAAGCTATTGAATCATTGTGGAGCTAAAGAACTGTAAGGGTAAAAAGACCCTGATGGGAGTTATATACAGACACCCAAACAGTAGTAACAACGTGGTCTGCGAGTTAGAACGGAAGTTAGAGAGACATTTGGATAGGTACATGGGTAGAAGGGATATTCAAGGCTATGGTCCCAGTGCAGGTCAATGAGAAGAGGCAGTTTAAATGGTTCACCATGGTCCAGATGGGCCGAAGGGCCTGGTTCTGTACTGTATTTTTCTATGACACTATGACTCTAACTTGGTCTTTTACTATAGATAGATATTAAAGTATTGGGTAACAAACAATTTTCTGGAACAGCTAAGCAGGTGGAGCAACATCCATAGCAGAGGGGAAAGGAATTGTCAATGTTTCATGCAGGGTTCTGACCCAGATTGTTGACACCCCCTCTTCCCTCACTAATGCTTCTTGACCTGTTGAATTCTTCTGGCAGATTGCTTACTGCTCCAGATTCCTCTATCTCCAGTCTCTTGTATCTCCAAAACATGTGAATACCTGCCTCCTTAAGGCTAGCCCAATATTGTCCGTAATCTATTATCTACATCTATATCCTCAGTATCATTTCTAAATAAAAGGAAACAGCTATCATTCTTCTTGCAATTAGCAAGCTAGAGCCAAGTTATGTTCACATTTACTCTAATTTCACAATATATATCGTAATATAAACTTGATGCTGATTGTATTGTTTTTGGTTAGGTTTGAGCTCAGATCATGGGAAACTATCGAATGTAAAGTCTCCCTCGACCTAGTGTAGTCAGTGATATAACCTTTACATACTGTTGGAGTCAAATTCGACCCGTTTTGACATTTGACAGCAGTAAAAACATCCTAAATGCCATTTTTTTTAGCTGAAATTTGATGACTTTTCCTCAAGTGATCCAAAACGTGCAAAAATGAAAATACTTAAATATTTTATACTTTTGTAGAGGTGCTACAAATTTTTGTACACTGAGGCTCTTCCGGGTCAAATTTCACCCATATCTATTAAAATGGATTTTAAATCTCTGAGACATTAATTAAGGATTAATCACCTATTTATTAATGTCAGATAGGCTATTTATACATTCTAAGTAGATCTGTGGTTCAAAATTTGGTATAGACACTTGTTATTAGGGGATTCTTGGGCTGGGTCAAAATAGTCCCAGATCATACTGTGAAGGTATAGAATATGAACAGGTTGCCTGGGTTAAAAATAGTGATTTAATAATTTGCTTTGCAATGACATTTCTCTATACATTTAGGACTGTTAAACTGATGCAGTTTTCTGAGACAGATGAATGTGGATAGAAGATTAGTTGGTGAACAGGAAACAGAAAAGATGTAAATGGGTTTTTCTGGTTGGCAAGGTATAACTAACGGTGTGCTTCAGGGATCAGTACTGGTGTCTCAGTGTTTTACATTGACATAAATGATGGATGAATTTTGTTGATGGCATGAAGACGGACAGGGAAATAAAAAGTGAAGCGGGCTTAAGGAGGTGAGAAAGGGATCTGGCTTGGTTGAGTGAGCAAGGATCTGACAAATGGAGCATAACATAGGAAATGTGAAATTATCCACATTAACAGGAAAATTAACGAAGAAGTATTGTTTATTTCAAGGGTGTTTGAATACAAAAGAAGGGAGATTTTTCTTCGGTCATGGATGCTGTTGGTGAGACAGGATAACGTATTATTGTCCTTATTTCAGAAACAAATTAATGTGTTGACATTAATTCAATGGTTCAAGTTTATGGCACATTTATACTATATTCAACCTTGAGATTCGTCTCTTTACAGACAGCAACACAGAATCCTAGTAGAATCCTTTTAAAAAAAAAAGACTGTCAAACAGCCAATGTGCAGGAAAAACAATCGTGCAAACAATAAAAGTAAGCAAATAACATTCAGAACTGAAACTCATGAAAGTGAGATCACAGCCGTGACGCCAGTCATCACTGCAGCCAATCCAGGAGCCCATTAGCTGCAGGCCACAACCTTTGTTCGGTACAGAGATGAGTAAAACTTGCAGAACAGCAAACTGAGCTGGGCCGCACCATCTCCACCCTGCCTTACTTCAGTTCTGTTACTTCAAATCACCTCCAAGTCCTCTCCAGCAGCCAAACATTGGTTTATTCCTCTGCTCTTGGGCCCGAGCACCACCGTCTCGATTTGGCCTGCACATGCCATGCTGCAACTGTGCTGCAAGTTCAGTTCACGCTGCAAAACTGCCAGGTCATACATGTGGTTCTAAAGTCCAACTCCAAAAGGGAAGTTACAAGCTATTGATCGCAGTGATTGTTTTTGAGAAAAAATGTGATTAGTAAAGTAACTAATGGTTGTTTTTGTTGCCAGAATGTTGTCGTTGTGCTTCACCAGTGTCATCTTAAACCAGTTAACTTGGTGGATATCTGGAATGGGCACAATATTTTATGAAGAAATGATGAGACAGGCTAGGCTGGTATTTACTGGAGCTGAAAAGAATGTGAGGAGACTCAATTGAAACATCTTGAATCTTGAGGTGTCTTGATAGGATAAATATTTCCTTATGGGAGAACCTAGAACCTGGGTCACAGTTCAAAATTAAAAGATTATCCATTTAAGAAACATGTCGGTATTCTTTTCTCAGAGGTTCATGAATATTTGAAAAACTGCTCTTGAAAGGACCGAGGTAGCGGAACATAAACACAAGAAATTCTGCAGATGCTGGAAATATTGAGAAACACATACGAAATGCTGGAGGAACTCAGTAGGTCAGGCAGCATCCATAGAAATTAATAAATAGTCAACATTGCGGGACAAGACCCATCTTCTGGACTAGAAAGGAAGAAACCAGAATAAAAAGGTTGGGGAGGGGAGGGGAAGGAGGATAGCTGGAAGGTGATAGATGAAGCCAGGAGGGTAGGAAAGGTCAAGATAAAGGGCTGGAGAGGAAGGAATCTGATAGGAGATGAGAGTGGAACTTAAGAAAAAGGGAGGAAGGAAGGGCATCAGGGGGAGGTGAAAGGCTGGTGAGAAGAGGTAAGAGGGTAGAATGGGGAATAGAAGAAGATAGGAGGGGAAGGGAATTTTTATTTTGCCAGAAGGGGAAATCGCTGTTCATGCCATCAGGTTAGAGACCATTCGAACAGAACATAAGTCGTTTCTCCACCACCTTGAGGGTGCCCTCATCTTGGTCCAAGAGGAAGCCATAAACTGACACGTCGGAATGTGAACAGAAATCAGAATTAACATGTTTGGCCATCGGGAAATTCTACTTTTGATGGATGGAGTGGAGGTGCTCAACAGAAGAGGTCCCAGAATTTATGATGGGACTCACCAGTGTAGAAGAGACCAGATTGGGATAACTGGACACAATAGACGACCCCAGCAGATTTGCAGGTGAAGTGTTATCTAACCTGGAAGGACTGTTTGGGGTCCTGAATGGAGGTGAAGGGAGGAGATGAATGGGCAGCTGTAGCACTTTGGCCGCTTACAGGGATAAGTGCCAGGAGGGAGATTAGTGGGGAGGGGTGAATGGACGAGGGAATCACAGAGAGAGTGATCCCTGTGGAAAGTGGAGAGTAGAGGCGAGGTAAAGATGTGTTTGGTGGTACAATCCCTTTGGAGCTGGCAGAAGTTGCAGAGGATGATGTGTTGGATGCGGAGGCTCATGGGGTGATAGGTGAAGACAAGTGGAACTCTATCCCTGTTAAAGTGGTGGGACGATGGGCTGAGGGTGGATATCCGGGAAATGGAGTGATGAGGAGATGTCAGTGAGGGCAGCATCAATAGTGGAGGAAGGGAGACCCCGTTCTTTCAAAAAGGCAGACGTCTCCAATGTCCTGGACAGGAAAGCCTCATCCTGGTAACAGATGCGACAGAGGCAAAAGAACTGAGAAAAGTGAATAGCATTTTTTTTTTACAGGAGACAGGCCGGAAGAGGTATCGTCAATATAGTCGCGGGAGTTGGTTGATTTATAGAAGACGTTGGTCAACAGTTTGACTCCTGAGATGGAGACAGAAAGATTGAGAAAGGAGAGGGACATGTCAGAAATGGACCAAGAGAATTTCAGGGCAGGGCAAAAACTGGAGGCAAAGTTGATTAAATTGACGAGCTCAGCATGGGTGCATTTATCAATGTAGTGGAGGGAGAAGTGGAGAGTGTAACACCTGTGCAGGGCTTGTCTTATCACATGTGACTGGTCACCACACTCTTCATGAGGAAATCAAATGACATAATACTACACTAGGTGCTGGTGGCCATCAGATGCTCTAGGTATTGGAAGGAGGCAGTGAGAAGAACACACTTCTAGAGATGTTTATTTCTAAAAATAGTAATATATACAAAATATTTATGAGTAAGATTAATTCAAAATTCCTTTAGGTTCCAAATGTCAGACATCAATGAAAACCAAATTCCTTTTCAGTTAGGATCAGTGAGATTCATTAGAATAACCTTTATTACTCTAGTTTTTCTAACTAACTAGATCTAGTGTTATTCCCTATTTAAAGGTTTAAAGAACAACATTTGCCTTTCTATTTATCCCTAATTAGTTAGGAAATTAATTGACTTCCTATTCTTAAGTATTATGGTTAACTTCAGTTTCAGGTCAGTATGTCTACAAATTCAAATTCAACACACACACACACACACACACATATATATATATATATATGTGTGTGTGTGTGTGTGTGTGTGTGTGTATGCAGCTTAACTCCTTTCACAACAAATTCTCCAACATCACAACTTTTAAGCAATGTAAAGCTCATTCAGTAACTTATCAAAGTCTTTGAAAAAATAATCAGTTCTTCCAGAAAATCAAATTCAGTTCCTTCGAATGAGAAAGGATTATACATCCAATCATATTAAGTCCACTACGTCTCAAAACATTTCATTCCTGCGCTGGTTCTTCGATCTTTGGTGGCTCACCATCTTGCTTCTTGATTCGTTGGATGGAATAGATGATCATTCACAGAAAGCCAAATCACCCTAATTCCACTTTTAACGGTTTTTAGCTTTAGTTAGTTTCTATTCGCTTACCGCGTTTCTGTCACTTCCCACACCTTGATCTCACGTAGCTTTTTTTTCCAAGTTCTTTTTTTTTAAATTTGGTAAACCTCATTTTCATCCCTCCACAGTTGGAGCTTTCCAACATTACATCTTTGGGTTTAATTAACTCATTACTGGGAAAAGCTGGAACATGGACTGTTCTACATAGGCAATGAAAAGCAGGCACTGCTGGGGCCCATGGCTACCCTTCGAGTCAGGAAAATGTGAGAGGAGATGAATGAGGAATTGTTGACGGTGAAGACCAGTTCTGCCAGATGGAGAAGGATGATGGTGGAGAGGAGCTGGTTGGTTCTTTTATTGAGAAAGAAGCAGTGAGTGTTAAGGCCTTCTTGATGGGGGAAAGATGCGTATAATAACTGGACATCCTTGGTGAAATTGAGGCACTCAGCGCCAGGGAATTGCAGCTTTTTCAGGAGATCGAGAGCATGTGAAGTGTTGTGAATGCAGCTGGAAAGGGACTGAACCAAGGAGGACACGAGTTCTGTGAGGCAGGAACAGGCTGAGCGAAGGGCCTACCCAGACATTCAAGTTTTTAGGTCTTGAGTAGGAGGTAGAAGATAAAGGAAAATAAATAGGAGGTACTGATTATGGGAATTATGAGTTTGGTGGCAGTGGATGGGAGTTCTCGAATGTAGATAGGTCGGTGTTGCTATCGATGATAGTTTTCTGATGGTCCAGAGTGGGACGTTCTTAAAGGGATAGTGTCTGAGGTTGCCTCGAGGCCTCAGTAAGGTAGAGGGCAGTCCTCCACACTACAACTGCACCCCCTTTGCTTTGGGCTTGATACTAGGGTTGGGGTTGTTGCAGAGAGAGTGGAGGGTAGCACATTTAGAGGGGGTAAGGTTCAGTGAGGAGTGAGGAGAGCTGAATTTGAACCAGTTGATGTCTCGTCAACAATTAGAGACAGCAGAATCGGTGTATGTTTTTAAAATAGAAGATGATGGGTATGTGAAAGCCCAGCAGGTGCAAGTCTTTCCAAATAAATACAAATTTCCCGAGGTTTTCCATACCAGAAATTATTAGAGAGCTTAAGGTAAAAGGACCCTTAGGGGAAGTGAATCACCCTGAAATCTGCAAAGGAGAAGCTAAAGTCAGATGTATCAGTATTACTGTGGAGTAAAGGGAATTACAGAGGCATGAGAGAGAAGTTAGCCAAAATTGATTGGAAAAGAACACTGACAAGGATGATGCAAAGCAGCAATGGCTGGAATTTCAGGAAACAACTTGGAAGGCACAGGATATATACATCTCAAAGAGGAAGAAGTATCCTAAAGGAAAGATGACATATCCGTGGCTAACAAAAGAAGTCAAAGCCAACATAAAAGCCAAAGAGAGGATATATAATAGAGCAAATATTAGTGGGAAGTTATAGGACTGGAAAGCTTTTAAAAACCAACAGAAGGCAGCTATAAATGTCATTAAGATGGAATACAAAAGTAAACTGTCAAATAATATTAAAGAGGATACGAAAAGTTTCTTCAGATACATAAGGAGCAAAAGAGAGGCAAGAATGGATATTGGACCAATGGAAAACGATTCTGGAGACGTAGTAATGGGGGAACAAGGAAATGGCGGACAAACTGAATAAGTATTTTACATCTGTCTTCATTGTGGAAGACACTAGCAGTGTTGTGGAAATTCCAGGTGTCCGGGGCATGAAGTGTGTGAAGCTACCACAACTGGAGAAAAGGTTCTTGGGAAACTTCAGGTAACCTGGACCAAATGGTGTATACCCAAGAGTTCTGAAAGAGGTGGCTGAAGAGAACATGGAAGCATTAGTAATTATCTTTCAAGATTCATCAGATTCTGGAATGGTTCTAGAAGACAGGAAAATTAAAATGTCACTCCACTCTTCAAATTCAGAGTTCAGCAGAGGAGGACACAGGGCTTAATTAGGAAGGGGAAAAAAGATTATGAGAGAATACTGGCAGGGAACATAAAAACTGACTGTAAAAGCTTTTATAGATATGTGAAAAGAAAAAGATTGGTTAAGACAAATGTAGGTCCCCTACAGACAGAAACAGATGAATTGATTATGGGGAGCAAGGACATGGCAGACCAATTGAATAATTACTTTGGTTCTGTCTTCACTAAGGAGGACATAAATAATCTTCCAGAAATAGTAGGGGACAGAGGGTCTAGTGAGATGGAGGAACTGAGGGAAATACATGTTAATAGGGAAGTGGTGTTAGGTAAATTGAGGGGATTAAAGGCAGATAAATCCCCAGGGCCAGATGGTCTGCATTCCAGAGTGCTTAAGGAAGTGGCCCAAGAAATAGTGGATGCATTAGTGATAATTTTTCAAAACTCTTTAGATTCTGGACTAGTTCCTGAGGATTGGAGGGTGGCTAATGTAACCCCACTTTTTAAAAAAGGAGGGAGAGAGAAACCAGGGAATTATAGACCGGTTAGCCTAACATCGGTGGTGGGGAAACTGCTAGAGTCAGTTATCAAAGATGTGATAACAGCACATTTGGAAAGCGGTGAAATCATCCGACAAAGTCAGCATGGATTTGTGAAAGGAAAATCATGTCTGACGAATCTGATAGAATTTTTTGAGGATGTAACTAGTAGAGTGGATGGGGAGAACCAGTGGATGTGGTATATTTGAATTTTCAAAAGGCTTTTGACAAGGTCCCACACAGGAGATTAGTGTGCAAACTTAAAGCACACGGTATTGGGGGTAAGGTATTGATGTGGATAGAGAATTGGTTGGCAGACAGGAAGCAAAGTGTGGGAATAAACGGGACCTTTTCAAAATGGCAGGCAGTGACTAGTGGGGTACCGCAAGGATCAGTGCTGGGACCCCAGTTGTTTACAATATATATTAATGACTTGGATGAGGGAATTAAATGCAGCATCTCCAAGCTTGCGGATGACACGAAGCTGGGCGGCAGTGTTAGCTGTGAGGAGGATGCTAAGAGGATGCAGGGTGACTTGGATAGGTTAGGTGAGTGGGCAAATTCATGGCAGATGCAATTTAATGTGGATAAATGTGAAGTTATCCACTTTGGTGGCAAGAACAGGAAAACAGATTATTATCTGAATGGTGGCCGATTAGGAAAATGGGAGGTGCAATGAGACCTGGGTGTCATTATACACCAGTCATTGAAAGTGGGCATGCAGGTACAGCAGGCGGTGAAAAAGGCGAATGGTATGCTGGCATTTATAGTGAGAGGATTCGAGTACAGGAGCAGGGAGGTACTACTGCAGTTGTACAAGGCCTTGGTGAGACCACACCTGGAGTATTGTGTGCAGTTTTGGTCCCCTAATCTGAGGAAAGACATCCTTGCCATAGAGGGAGTACAAAGAAGGTTCACCAGATTGATTCCTGGGATGGCAGGACTTTCATATGATGAAAGAATGGATGAACTAGGCTTATACTCGTTGGAATTTAGAAGATTGAGGGGAGATCTTATTGAAACGTATAAAATCCTAAAGGGATTGGACAGGCTAGATGCAGGAAGATTGTTCCCGATGTTGGGGAAGTCCAGAACGAGGGGTCACAGTGTGAGGATAAAGGGGAAGCCTTTTAGGACCGAGATGAGGAAAAATTTCTTCACACAGAGAGTGGTGAATCTGTGGAATTCTCTGCCCCAGGAAACAGTTGAGGCCAGTTCATTGGCTATATTTAAGAGGGAGTTAGATATGGCTCTTGTGGCTAAAGGGATCAGGGGGTATGGAGGGAAGGCAGGTGCAGGGTTCTGAGTTGGATGATCAGCCATGATCATACTGAATGGCGGTGCAGGCTCGAAGGGACGAATGGCCTACTCCTGCACCTATTTTCTATGTTTCTATGTAACAGAGAGAGACAGAAGAAAGGAAACTATAGACCAGTTAGTCTGACCTTAGTGGTTGGGAAGATATTGGAATTGATTATTAAAGATGATGCCTCAGGATACTTGGAGGCGCATGATAAAATATACCATAGACAGCATCAGCATGATTTTCCTGAGGGAAAATCTTGCCTGACAAACTGTTGGAACTCTGATGAAATAACAAGCAGGATGGACAAACAAGAATCGGTTGATGCTGTGTACTTGGATTTTCAGAAGGCCTTTGACAAGGTGCCTCTCATGAGGCTGCTTAACAAACTACGAGCCCGTGGAATTACAAGAAGGATTCCAGCATGGATAAAGCAGAGGTTGATTGACAGGTGGTAAAGAGTGGGAATAAAGCAAATCTTTTCTAGCTGGCTGTTGTGTTCCACAGGAGTCTGTGTTGGGACCAATATTTTTTCTGTTATATGTCAATAATTTGAAAGATGGAAATGGTGGCTTTGTTGCAAAGTTTGCAGATAATATGAAGGTCAATAGAGGGGCGGGTTGTTCTGAGGAAGTAGAAAGGCAGCAGAAGGATATAGACAGATTAGGTGAATGGACAAAGAAATGACAGATAGAATACAATATCGTTACATGTATGGTCATGTACTTTGGAAGAAGAAATGAAAGAGTTGACTGTTTTCTAAATGGAGAGAAAATGCAAAAAACTGAGGTGCAAAGGGTCTGGGGATTGCTTGTACAGGGCTCCCTAAACATTAATATGCAAGTTCAGTCTGTAGTGAGGAAGGCAAATGCAATGTTAGCATTCATTTCAAGAGGACTGGAATATAAATGCAAGGATATAATGTTGAAACGGAGTATTGTGAGCAGTCTGGGTCCCCTATCTTAGAAAGGATGTGCTGAAACTAGAGAGGGTTCAAAGGAGATTCATGAAAATGATCCCAGGATTGAATGGCTTGTCATATGAAAAGCATTTGATGGCCCTGAGCCTGAATTCACTAGATTCAGAAGAATGAAGGATGACCTCATTGCGAAGTATCGAATGGTAAAAGGCTTTGATGGAGTAGATGTGCAGGGAATGTTTCAGGGCGGGAGAGTCTATCACCAGAGGACACTGACTACAAACAGAAGGGTGTCCTTTTAGAACAGAGATGAGGAGAAATTTCCTTAGCTAGAGAGTGGTGAACCTATGGAATTCTTTGTCACAGGTAACTGTGGAGGCCAATTCCTTAGATAATGGGAGGGGAGGAGAAGGTGGCGGTGCAACGCAGCGCACGTGGCCACTCCAAAATGATATCGTATTTGTAAGTAGGGGCCGTGCACAATCCTGATTCGATGGAGGACAGATGTGAGAAGCACGGGGGAACACCTGGAGAAACTTCTGAAATGCCCGCTTCGCTGCTGCTGCTACTGTGCGATCGAGAATCTCCAGAGGGGAAGGCCCCAAATCCTCGGCTTTGCCTATTGCCTGTTGCCAGGCCTGGGGCCGAAGCGCTCGGCAGAGATGGTGCTCGGTGCTCAGTGGTGGAGGGCTGGTCGGATGCTCGAAGTTTTCAGACGGACTCAAGAATCGGCTGTGGTCGGGTACTTCCAGGGTGCTGCATCGGCAAGTTTGCAGCGCTGGAAGTTCATGGCAGGGAGAGTTTTTTTTCCTTCTACCATCCGCGTGAGATGATGGGACTTTCGAGGGACTTTGAGACTTTTTTTTACTATGCCCATGGTCTGTTCTTTATCAAATTACGGTATTGCTTTGCACTGTTGTAACTATATGTTATAATTATGTGGTTTTTGTCAGATTTTCGGTCTTGGTTTGTCTTGTGTTTCTGTGATATCATTCTGGAGGAACATTGTATCATTTCTTAATGCATGCATTACTAAATGACAATTAAAGAGGACTGTGTGTCCTCATAATCTAATCTAATATTGAAGGCAGAGGTTGGTAGGTTCTTGATTGTTCAGTTCATGAAGAGACAAGGGGGAAGGCAGGAGATTGGGGCAGAGAGGAAAATTGGATCAGCCATAATGAAATGGCAGAGCAGATTCAATTGACCAAATGGCCTAATTCTGCTCCTATGTCTTATGGTCTTTTAAAAATTGCTGCATTGATTGTTCCCTGCTGTGTGGGTTACCATTCTCCACTTCCTCTGGAAGTTGTTGCATTATTGCAAATACTTTTTTTCACCTTAACCCTAGTTTCTACCCCTCATTTTCAAGTTCAAATTCAAGTTTATTTGTCATTAAACTATACATATGAAAACAGCCAAGCAGGACAGTGTTCCTTTGGAACCAAGGTGTAAAGCGCAATACATTCAGTCACACACAGTGCAAGGAACATATAGCACATATAATTATGAGAGCAGTAAAACATAGTGACAAAAAAAAATAGTGATATAGCTCAAATTCCCAAGTGTCATTGTGTCATTGATGGTGCATGCAATGTTATCCTGGAGCCATGTTTCTGCAAAAACAAGCCCACAGCAGTCCCTGATATGTCCTTATCACATGCTAGTGCAGCCACAGGTGAACACAATTGAGCTTATTTGCTGCGAGTGAACACTGGAGTGCAGCACCGCTGGGAGAGGTCAGCACCAATGGAAGGGACCAGCCCCTAACTCAGCATGGATACCCACTGCACCGTACTACCCCCAGCATCCTCCCCTCCCCACCTGGGTGGTTGCTGCAGCAACCCTGAAGCATGATGACATGTTCTGCGCAAAAACTGAGGCCATACAGATCCCCTGCCATCGATCTTTCCAATCAACTAGTGAACTGAACTTGCAGGATTCTACGTTGCCAATATCCAACAGAATCCTTGTAGCTGATCAGGATTTTGCTCTGGTATCCTTAACCGTGTTGGCTTCTTCCTCCATTAACTTTTCAGGCAGTACACTCCAGGCACCCTCCTTCTCTCAGATGAGAAGGAATACTTTAATCTTAAACTGTAGCCTTAAAGCTATGCTCTCTAATTATTAACTTCTCTGCTTATGAAGATCCAACCTTTTATTTCAACCCACATGGTCCATTTTATTATTCTTTACGCTCTGTAAATGGAGTCTGCATTGAAGTGAAGAATGAAGATAGAGATGAGCAAGGACATTAATGAATGTTTACTGTGCACATTCCAAATGGATGATTGTGAAGGAGGAAGTGCTGGGAGGCAAGGAGTGTTGTGCTGGCTGTAAGCAGGAAGAGGAGGACACTTGGTATGACATAGAGAAAGATCTTCAGAAAACACTGGCTATCGGACTACACTGTAGGTCGGTTTTTGTTGTACGAGACAGAATGAAGAGGAGACTCACGAGAATGTTCTACGGATTGGAGGACTTCAGTTATGGGAAGAGCTCAGATAGGCTGGGTTTATTTTTTCCCGGAATGAAGGACCTGGGAGGTGACCTAATAAGATAGACAGATCGCTCCCTACATGACTCCCTTGTCCATTCGTCCCCCTCATCCCTTCCCGATCTCCCTCCCGGCACTTAGCCTTGCAAATAGAACAAGTGCTACACATGCCCTTACACTTCCTCCCTCACCACCATTCAGGGCCCCAGACAGTCCTTCCAGGTGAGGCAACACTTCACCTGTGAGTCGGCTGGGGTGATATACTGCGTCCAGTGCTCCTGATGCGGCCTTCTATATATTGGCGAGACCCAACGCAGGCTGGGAGACTGTTTCGCTGAACACCTACGCTCTGTCCACCAGACAAAGCAGGATCTCCCAGTGGCCACACATTTTAATTCCACATCCCATTCCCATTCTGATATGTCTATCCACGGCCTACTCTACTGTCAAGATGAAGCCACACTCAGGTTGGAGGAACAACACCTTATATTCCATCTGGGTAGCCTCCAACCTGATGGCATGAACATTGATTTCTCTAACTTCTGTTTATGCCCCACCTCCCCTTCTTACCCCATCCCTTATTTATTTATTTATTTATTTATTTATTTATTTTCTCTTTTTTTTCTCTCTTTTTTCTCCCTCTGTCCCTCTCACTATAACTCCTTGCCCATCCTCTGGGCTTTCCCCGCCCCTCTTTCTCCCTAGGCCTCCCGTCCCATGATCCTCTCCCTTCTCCAGCCTCGTATCCCTTTTGCCAATCAACTTTCCAGCTCTCAGCTCTATCCCTCCCCCTCCTGTCTTCTCCTATCATTTCAGATCTCCCCCTCCCCCTCCCACTTTCAAATCTCTTACTATCTCTTCTTTCAGTTAGTCCTGACGAAGGGTCTCGGTCCGAAATGTCGACTGTACCTCTTCCTATAGGTGCTGCCTGGCCTGCTGCATTCACCAGCATTGTTTATGTGTGTTGCTTGAATTTTCAGCATCTGCAAATTTCCTCGTGTTTATGTTAATAAGGTAGATAGATACTTTATTGATCTTTACATATTTTTAAGGAAATTGCAGTGTCACAGTAACATTACAAGTGCACAGGTATACGAATATTAGAAGAGAAGTAAGAAAGAATAAAAAATAAGTTACTTCAAACAGTCTAACAGGAGGGGATCACCACTTCCCTGGCTATAGCTTGACTGATTATAGAGCCTAATGGCCGAGTGTAAGAATGATCTCATATAACGCTCTTTGGAGCAGCACAGTTGTCTTACTTTATTAATAAAAGTGCTTCTCTGTTCAGCCAAGATGGCAACCAGAGGATGAGAAACATTTTCTAGAATTGCCAGGATTTGCTGTAGGGTCCTTTGTGCTATCACAGCCTCCAATGTGTCCAATTTGACTCCTATAACAGAGCCAGCCTTTCTAATCAGTTTATTGTGCCTGTTGGCATCACCCATGTTGATGCCATTGCCCCAGCACACCACCACATAGAAGATTGTGCTGGAGACAACAGACTGGTGGAACGTGTGAAGCAGAGGCCTGCATACTCCAAAGGACCTCAGTCCCCTCAGGAAGTAGAGGCAACTCTGGCCCTTTTTGTATACAACTTCTGTGTTGGTGCTCCACTGAAGTCCGTCATCCAGGTGCATCCCCAGGTACTTCAATAGTAACAGGGAGCAGTGCAGGCTTAGTCTTCCTAAAGTCCATCACCATCTCCTTTGTCTTACTGATGTTGAGCTTGAGATAATTCAGTTTGCATCATTTGACAAAGTCCTCCAGCAGGTATATAAAGGCATATAAAATTATCAGAGGTGTACTTAAGGTTGACAGTCAGAATCTTTTTCCCATGTAAAGGGTATCAAAAGTAAGAGGGCATAGATCTAAAGGCTTTTGAGGAGAAAGTATTGTTACGCAGAGAGTGGTTGATATCTGGAACTCACTGCCAGGAATCAGCAGATACAATCTATACATTTAGAAGACACAAATTAAGGACAAAGGGTGAATATTTAAGAGAAAGCTGAGGGGGATCTTCTTCACTCCGAGAGTGTTGAGAATGTGGGACAAGCTGCCAGCCAAAGTAGTGGATACAAGTTTGATTTCAACATTTAAGAGAAATTTAACTAAGTACATGGATGCGAGAGGTATGGAGGTCAGGTCAATGGGACTAGACAGATTAGCAGTTCGGCATGGACTGGATGGGACAGGGGCCAGGGACCGGGGGCCTGTATCTGTGCTGTAGTGTTGTATGACTCCATGTAGACAGGCACATAAACAGGCAAGGCATAGAAGGATATGGACCTAATGTGGGTTAATGGAATGGGTGTAGATGAACAAAAAGCTCGGCATGGATATGATGGGCTAAGTGGTTCATTTCTGTGCTGTATTACTCAGAGTCTAAGAGTTATGTGCGCTTGTTGATATACCATGTGATGTCAGGGAAAGAATAATTAATATGCTGAGGGAAGTAATGAATGAGAGGTGTCAAGTGCTGCTCAGACAGCTATGGATGCAAATAGCTATTCTCACTCTCTTGCTTTAGTAGGATAATTGAGTCTCCATCTTAAATTACCCCAGGTTTTAAGCAAGGTTGCAATGCTGCTGCTCATTTTCCTTATTGCTTCTCCTGGGTTTTTTCATATGCACACTGACAGCCACATTTTCCTACATTACAGCAGTGTCTGCATTTCAAAAGTCTTTCATTGACTCTTCAGCACTTAGGTCATTTTCGGAAACCAAAAGTCATGATGTAAATTTAAGTTATTTCTAATTTATGTTCTCTTGGGTAGGTGCTTGTTCCAAAGTCAGAGCTTCCCTTGATAGTAGGGCTCAGTGAAGTCACTTGTTTCCATAATTTCAAAGAGTTAACTCACATTGCCCGATATCTAAACTAGACTGGAGTGGGATCCAGGGAATAACAGGGAAATTCCCAAGTGACCTGAACTAGATATCCTCTCCCTTGTACATATACATGCTCAATTCTCCAAAGACACGCCATTAACATTAAATGAGGTGACTTTTTTTTGAATTCTTGCATTGATATATTCCACCATACAGTGAGACAAGAACAGCAACAGTTAGAATCAGAGCTGTGTTGACCAAATAATATAAATGTTTTGCGTGAAAATATTAACAGCAAATGTAATCTTTCTCAAAATCTTCCCTGACTCAGGCTACGTAACATCTGAGGCAGTTTAGCTCAGAGCAGAACCTCAACCTTTGCATTTTCCTATTTACCTCTGTCCAGCACTTCCTTTCCCTGATGCATTTCAAGTGCCCTTTTTAAAATTTTGACTCTAATATAGCAACTGCAATCAAAGTCTTTTTCAACATATTGGAATAAAGCGACCTTCCTGAATACCTGGAAAACTAGTAAATAATTTCCTTTTTCATCAGTAACAGAATTAACCATAATTCAATCTATTAATCACATTTGGTGTAGCTGTCTCTTTGTTTTATCTTCAAGGACAGCACAAGCTTTTAAGATAGGTTTTGCTTTCACATATTTCTTAGGGAGAATTGAGGATTCTAATGAGGGTGACACAGGCAAGGTTGCTGTTTATTGTCCAGGCCTTAGTTATCTTAAAACGGCGAAAGTTTTATGATGAAACAGAGTGGCTTGCCAAATGATTTGAGACGAAACCATTCCGTGTTTGACAGGTATACAACAGCTCAAGTAAGGGCATTTTGAACCAGTTGTCCTTTCATTTGCCAATCACCCCTCTTCACATGGACCAACCAACCACTTTCTAGTTCTTGCTCCTTACCCTCACCTTCTTAGACTGGTTCCACCCTTCTATCTATCAGTCCAATAGTAAGGTCTCAACCCAAAACATTGACTGTCCTTTTCCCAGCCTTCAAAAGTCCGAGTAAATTTATTATCAAGGTACATATATGTCACCGTATACAACCCTGAGGTTCATTTGGGCATGTGGGCATTCAAAGTAGATACAAAGAAACACAATAGAATGACACGCACACAATGACGGGCAAACAACCAATGTGCAAAATGTGACAAATTGTGCAAATACAAAGAGAAAAACAAAGTATTAATAGTAAATATATCAGTAATAGATAGCATTGAGAACCTGAGTTCCTGAGTCATTGAAATTGAATCCATAGCGTGTGGAATCAGTTCAGTGATGAGGTGAATGAAGTTATTCACACTGATTCAGGAGTCTGGTGGCTGAGGTGTAACTGTTCCTGATCCTAGTAGCGTGGGGCTTAAGGCTCCTGTATAACTTCTTTCTCTCTACAGTTGCTGCAAGACTATAAGACCATAAGACAAAGGAGCAGAAGTCGGCCATTCGGCCCATCGAGTCTGCTCCACCATCTTATCATGAGCTGATCCATTCTCCCATTTATTCCCACTGCCCTGCCTTCTCACCATAACCTTTGATGCCCTGGCTACTCAGATACCATCAATCTCTGCCTTAAATACACCCAATGACTTGGCCTCCACTGCCGCCCGTGGCAACAAATTCCATAGATTCACCACCCTCTGGCTAAAAAAATTTCTTCGCATTTCTGTTCTGAATGGGCACCCTTCAATCCTGAAGTCATGCCCTCTCGTACTAGACTCCCCCATTATGGGAAACAACTTTGCCACATCCACTCTGTCCATGCCTTTCAACATTCTAAATGTTTCTATGAGGTCTCCCCTCATTCTTCTAAACTCCAAGGAATACAGTCCAAGAGCAGACAAATGTTCCTCGTATGTTAATCCTCTCATTCCCGGAATCATTCTAGTGAATCTTCTATGTAGCCCCTCCAACATCAGCACATCCTTTCTTAAATAAGGAGACCAAAACTGCCCACAGTACTCCAAGTGAGGTCTCACCAGCGCCTTATAGAGCCTCAACATCACATCCCTGCTCCTATACTCTATTCCTCTAGAAATGAATGCCAACGTTGCATTCGCCTTCTTCACTACTGACTCAACCTGGAGGTTAACTTTAAGGGAATCCTGTACGAGGACTCCCAAGTCCCGTTGCATCTCAGAACTTTGAATTCTTTCCCAATTTAAATAATAGTCTGCCCATTTATTTCTTCTGCCAAAGTGCATAGCCATACACTTTCCAACATTGTATTTCTTTTGCCACTTCTTTGCCCATTCTTCCAATCTATCCAAGTCTCTCTGCAGACTCTCTGTTTCCTCAGCACTACCAGCCCCTCCACCTATCTTCATATCCTCAGCAAATTTAGCCACAAAACCATCTATTCCATAATCCAAATCGTTGATGTACAATGTAAAAAGAAGCGGCCCCAACACAGACCCCTGTGGAACACCACTGGTAACCGGCAGTCAACCACAATAGGATCCCTTTATTCCCACTCTCTGTTTCCTGCCAATCAGCCAAAGCTCTATCCACATATGTAACTTTCCCGTAATTCCATGGGCTCTTATATTGTTAAGCAGCCTCATGTGTGGCACCTTGTCAAAGGCCTTCTGAAAATCCAAATATACAACATCCACTGCATCTCCCTTGTCTAGTCTACTTGTAATTTCCTCAAAAAATTGTAATAGGTTTTGAACTACTGAGTTATCCAGCATTTTGTTTGTGCACCTTTCCTCAACCATCTGACACACATGATCACTTTACAATTTTTAGACGAAACTTTAAACCAACATCATGTCTGCTGTTTCATGTGAATGTTTCATGCTGGTTCAATTATGAATATGAGCAGAAATGTCATCCCCTGTGTCCTGATTTAATTTATACTTAAATCAAAAGCACTTAATCAGTATCAACTTGATATCTTTGTGTGAGTATGTCTGTCACAAAAAGCTGTTTCTTATCCATTGTTATAATGGAAACCAAGCCTCAGAAGTACCTTCCTGGCAAGAAAGCTTTTTGCAACATTTTCTGTTACCAGTAAAGATAAAGACCGGCATTTACAGAAGTTGCTGGAAATATTCAACAGGACAGCCAGCATCTGTAGTTAACATTTCATGTCTAAGATACCTAATCAGACCTTTAATACCAGAGGGCATGCTTTAAGGTGAGAGCAGATAATTTCAAAGGAGATGTGAGAAGCAAGTTTATTTTGAACATGGTGGTGGTGTGTGCCTGGAATGTGTTGCCAGGGGTTGTGCTAGAGTCAGATACATTAGGAGACATTTAGATCAGCACATGAATGTGAGGAAAATGGAAGGCTACAGACTTTGTGTAGGCAGAAGAGATTAGTATAGTTGGCCATTTGATTACTAATTTATTTGGTTCAACATAACATTGTGGGCTGAAGGGCCTGTTCCTGTGCTGTACTGTTCCATGTTTTTAAATTTTTTTTCTTTGAGGAGCAGCACTGAATAGGCCTTTTTGCACTTCGAGCCACGTCAACCAGCAAACCCTAATTTAACCCTAGCCTAATCTCAGAACAATTTACAAAGATGAGATACCACAACCAGCATGTCTTTGGATTGTGGGAGAAAATTGGAGCACCCAGAGAAAACCCATACAGTCACGGGGAGAATGTACAAACTCCTTACAGACAGCAATGGGATTCTCAGTTCTAAAAAGTGAGGTACCAAGTTATTTTTTTTTTAATTGCAGAGAAGCTTTTTCAACAATTTATAACCATCACTACCATGGTTTCACTCTATCCGTTGCATCCCCTTTGTCCTAGCTATCCCTTCCCATCTTGTCTTCCTACTTTCAGTTTTTTTTAAATAAGATTTTCTTTGTTGCTTCATGGGTATTAGTTTTCATTGTTACTAGTCAACAAAGTTCTTAAAACATGGATGCACTGTCAAATGTATGATATTCTCTCTGTTGATGGTAAATGCACGTCAGAATAAACAATGATAGATATATCCCAGTAGGTGTATACCCATGGCATAGCCCTGGCATTTTCATTGGGGAAACTACATGAAAATAGGAACTGTGCAGAAAATGTTTTTCCTGTAACTGGAACTGATTCTTTCTTTGCTATTTTCACTCTTTGCACACGATACTTTTCTTCGCCCATCAAAATCAAGTACCTTTAAGGAATGCTAAAATGAGAATATCCTTTGGCGACATAAGAGTGCAGATGTTGAAATCTGGCACAAGGTGTTGGAGGAGCTCAGTGGGTCAGGCAGAATCAACGGAGGAAATAGACTGTTTCAGGTTAAGGCCATTCTTTACTCTGGTACAACATATTCCATCATCTTCAGCTATTTGTCACTTCCACCTCCCAGTTTTTCATATTAATCCCCTTCTTCACCTCCTCCCTCATCTACTTATCAATCCCCTCACCTGACTCCACAAATCAGCTGCCAGCTCTTACTCCTCCCTTCCTTTCACTTTTTTATACTGGTTTTCTCTCCTCTTTCTTTCTGTCCAAATGAACGCCTCAACTTGAAACATGCCTGATCATTTCCCTCCATGCATTGCTGCCTGACCTACTGAGTTTCTAGAGTGCTTTGCATTTTGGGAATATTCTTTGCCTCAGAGAGAACAAGATCTTCACCCAAGGAACAAAATACTGCCAAAAGCAGTCTTTCAATGTCTTTCACAAGTTTCATACTTTGTACCATTTCCCTCTCCACCTTATTCTGGCTTCTATCCCCTTCCTTCCAGTTCTGATGAAGCCGAAACATCGACTGTTTATTCCTCTCCTTTGATGCTGCCTGACCTGCTGACGTCCTCCAGCATTTTGTGCGTGTTGCACAAGTTTCAAAAGTTACAATTACCATTACCGATTTTTCAGCTACTAATACGTTGTATTTGAACTCAAGCATGCTTGTTCAATCTTGTCAAAAAAAAAAGAAATTCAATAATGTGCATGTACACACACACACACACACACACACACACACACACACACACACACACACACACACACACACACACACACAAACACATGATGAGACATAGTACTACATTCTGGTTTTAACAAATCTTAGTACATTAAAGTCACAGATCTGTACAGCACAACAATTTGCCCTTTAATGCCAGGCATTCTCTCAACAAGAATATAGTTCATGAAAGATACATTTGCCTTTCTTCAACTGTATTCTTGCCTTACTAAATCATCTAAGTACACCTACTAGAGCAGACTTGTATTCATGCTTTGTCCTTTTAAATACCATGATATTATCCAGGTAGCCTATGAAACCCAGCAGACTGTTAACCAATGGATCCTTTGTCCCCTGGGAAATACCTGGTGTTAATACTGTTCCAAATGAAAGCCTGTTCTATCAGAACAACGTGAGGTGAGGATTAATCATTGAGTACTCATTTGAACTTTTGCCCAACACAATCTGCTGATTAGTATCTAACAGATCAAAGAAAATGAAGATCTGATTTCCACCTAGCTGGGCCAACAGATTGTCAATCAATCATAAGGAGTTTTTTTTCTATCTTTGCTTCTCAGTTGTTCCTAATCTGTCTACACCACAGGAGCAATTGAAGCCACCCAGCCAGAAAACTCAATCTGTTCAATGGTACCTGCTTCCTGTAGTCTAGTCAGTTCTTCCCCAATCTTTTTCTTTCCAGTCTACATGCTGTACTTTGAAGAAATGAGCTGTAGCATTTTCCTTCCAGTAAAGCTTGGCTTCCATAGCTTAAGTGCTTCCAAGTTCATCACAAAATTCCTTGGTGTGCCTCTCGTGCAGCTGACGCAAGGAGAATGTTTTTATGCTCTTGATGTTTTCCTAGTTTAGTTTTTTTCTTTGACAGTCAATTCTGGCCTATCAAATTGAGTTCTTGCCCTGCAAAAACAGAAGGGAGAGCTTTACTCAATTACTTGCTCACACTTCACTGATATTACAACAGCAGTGCCATTTTCCATTGGCACAATCCTTTAATGTGGACTGATCTTCTGAAATGTTCAGTTGAATCCTGACTTAATATGAACAGCCATGTAGTCCATCTGGGTCACTGCCTTCTTCACCTAGTTTGTGTATATAATATCTGTTGCTCTTCCTAGTATCCAACACACTGATAATATGTTTGAGTTAATAGACTTGTATTACTTTCAAGCAAACCAATATCCCTCTTACAACAGCTCAATTCCAACCATCCCCCACCTATCTCCCCCCCGACTCTCCTATCCCCAAGACCCTGACTGCAGTAACCCACTGACCTTCCCTTTCAACGGTCTTCTGATCACAAGAAGCCATCAGAGTATTTGGCCAAAGGAAATCTGATGGATGAGCTAATTTCCATCCTCACTTCAGACTATTTACCTGTTCCTGATCATACTCAAGATTCCATCATGATCACTAATAGTATTACCCCCCCCCACTAGTCCCTTCCCTCACCTAGCTACTTAACTGATTAGTGACCCAACCTAATACTTCTTCTTCCCACACTAACCACTTTGCTAATTCATGCCTAACTTTATCATCAACTGCTTCTCTCCCTAAGATCCTGATCTAGCTTCCAAAAAAATATCCTTTTCTTTAAAATTCTTTAATTGTGTGAGTTTATCATTGATTCTGTTCTACTGAGAATTCCTGCAAGAAAATGAATCTCAGTGACTTATATATACTTTGATAATAAATTTCCTTTGAACTTTGAATTCTACTTTTCAGCCTTAGAGGAAAAAGCCTACTTGCATTTACTCTATCTGTACGGCTCATAATTTTGTATACCTCTAACAAATCTCCCCTTGTTCTCCTTTACTCCAGGGAATAAAATCCTAATTTACTCAACCTTTCCATATAACTCAGGTCCATAAGTTCTGGCAATTTCCTTGCAAGTTTCCTCTGTATTCTTCCAATCTTATTGCCATCTTTCCTGTAGGTAGGTGACCAAAATTGCAGACTATACTCCAAAATAGACCTCACCAGTGCCTTATAAAATCTCAACATTACATTTCAACTGCTCTACTCAATGCAACACATGCAAAATGCTGGACGAACTCAGCACGTCAGGCAGCACCTATGGAAATGAATAAACAATTGACACTTCAGGTCGAGATCTTCGTTAGGACTGGAAAGTAAGATGGAAGATGCAGAATCAATACCCGTATTCAATACCTTGATTTATGAAAGTCAATGTTTTCAGTTAGCAATGTAACAATATTCATTTGGCAATGCTTTCGTAACCAATGCATTCATTAGTATACTTGAGAACTTCCAGGCCATTATATCTAAAATGCATTTGACTGCTTATACCTCTGAGTATTTTTTATTAGGAACGCAGTAAGATGAAAAGGCACAGATCTCAATTTGGCTGTTCTTATAAAAATTTCAAAAAATTGCTTAAAAGGTTTTCTTGACATTATTGATAACAGCATGAAATGCTACAATTAGATACATATAAAATTTCAAACATGAGAAAATCTGCGGATGATGGAAATCCAAGGTAACACATACAAAATGCTAGCATGAACATCAATTTCTCAAACTTCCAGTAATGCAACCCACCCTCCTTCACCATTCCCCATTCCTCCTTCTCTCTCTCACCTTATCTCCTTACCTGCTCATCACCTCCCTCTGGTGATCCTCCCCCTCCCCTTTCTTCCATGGTCTTCTGTCCTCTCCTATCTGATTCCTCCTCCTCCAGTCTTTTACCTCTTTCACCAATCAACTTCCCAGCTCGTTACTTCACCTCTCCCCCTCTCCTGGTTTTACCTATTACCTTCCACCTTGTACTTCTTCCTCTTCACCCTCCCCCCCACCCTCACTTCTCCCCTTCCTTTCCAGTCCTGAAGAAGGGTCTCGGCCTGAGATATTGACTGTTTACTCTTTTCCATAGATGCTTCCCGACCTGCTGAGATCCTTTAGCATTTTGTGTGTGTGTTGGGTAGTGGGTAGTGGCTCCATATGTCACTACTACAGGGCGTGATGACCCTGCCTTAAACGAGTCCCAGGCTCAGCTGGCTCCGGCTGACACTACCCAGTATGGGCCCCTATCCAGGGTTACAGATCCCACTTCCTTGTGGGTATCTTCAGGAGAAGAGAAGGCTAAAGAGCAAACCCTACACAAATCCAGAGTGGAGCCCCTAAGGCAGTTGGATGACGTATCCCATCACCTCCCGGCAGCTCCTACAGCCAAGCTGATACCAAATGTACTGCTTCGCATTCCTTTGAACCACATCCGTGAGGCCGAGAGGGGGATCTTGATGTCTGGGCAGCCCAGGATCTCCATATTTATCACCCAGGTCTGCGCCCCGGAACGGGAGCATCCATTGTCTACTTAGACAGACGGAGCCATGATGATGATGATGATGATTGTGTGTGTTACATACAATATACCATTGCTTTAGTTCAGAACTTTACAAAAAGAAGAATCAGCTTATTTAAACCTAATGGTGCGATAGGACAATTTTTTTTTAGGCTATAGTCCTGCTGTTGGGAAATTTCAGTATTTTTACAGGATAATTGGCATTGCTATCTGGAGAACTGAGTATCTGGTTGGTTAGAGAGAGGAAAGGGTACTCAAGCATCAGAAGAATGAAATGTTTGCTGGTAATTTGGAGCAGAAGTAAACGGTAAAAAAGAATTTAAGGAAGACTTTTAAAAAATTTAATGGATGACAGGAGGCCAGTGTAAAGGACAAGATTGCTAAGTGAGGAGGGCTTTGTAAAGGACAGAATGCAAGCAGCAGTGTCGGATACTAATAGAAGAGCACCAAAGAGTGATTTCAAGTAATTTAGGTCGACGGTATAGTGGCATTGATCAAGTGATTGTGATCAGGTTGAGCCAGAGTGCACAGATAGATGGAGGTAGGATGAATGAAGCAATATAGGGCCAGGGAAAATAAATGGGCAGATCTATCACCATGACACCAGTGCTAATGCTAGGATTAATTCCTGTATTCCTTGGAACATCCCACTTTCCTGCACCACATGTGATGTTGGCTGTTTCTCCTTATGAGGAATAACAAAGCTGATTTCCCATCTCTCAGACCTTTCCAATGCACTGCTGTACTTTATAGGTTTCTCAAAGAGCATTATTTTAATAAGTTAACAACAATTTTTGATGTGCCGTATGTATTACTGAATGATTTTGAGGGTTGAAGATGTTCAAACCATTCAATGGTTCTAACTATACCAAAGACAAGTTGTGAGTCTGGAGGCAAGTTTTCCCTGGTTGTCAAAACTAATGTGTGAATGAACCAGCATTTGTCAGATAGCCGTTTCACTGCAGCAGGCTCTGCCAAGGTGCCAGGTGTCAGGCTACTAGCAAGCAACTGTTCTAGAAGTCATACTGAAATAAAGGTTAATATCCAGGTGTGGGAAGCATTTGTTTCAGGGCAGAAGAAAATCTGCCCTCTTGCTTCATATGATCAGAAGACTGTAAGATATAGGAGCAGAATTAGGCCATTTGGCCATTCAAGTCCGCTCTACCATTTCATCATGGCTGATCCAATTTTCCCCTCAAACACAATCTCCTGCCTTCTCCTGTATCCCTTCATGCTCTGACCAATCAAGAAGCTTATACTCATTCAAAATTCTGCTTCCCAAAGACTCTCCCAGCCCCAGAATCTTACCTTTTCCCAATTTTAATTATTCTTCAAAAGGGCACCATGCCTTCAATGATCGGATCCCTTCTACATAATATCCTTTGCAGGACTTTCTTGTTTTACACTGCCTGTGTGCACTCAGGCTGAAAGAACTCCTTCCAGGAGAATGATATAGTCGTTGTCATAGTCATACTTTATTAATCCCGGGGGAAATTGGTTTTCATTACAGTTGCTCCATAAATAATAAATAGTAATAGAACCATAAATAGTTGAATATTAATATGTAAATTATGCCAGTAAATTATGAAATAAGTCTAGGACCAGCCTATTGGGTCAGGGTGTCTGACCCTCCAAGGGAGGAGTTGTAAAGTTTGATGGCCACAGGCGGGAATGACTTCCTATGACGCTCACTGCTGCATCTTGGAGGAATGAGTCTCTGGCTGAATGTACTCCTGTGCCTACCTAGTACATTATGTAGTGGATGGGAGACATTGACCAAGATGGCATGCAACTTAGACAGCATCCTCTTTTCAGACACCACCGTGAGAGAGTCCAGTTCCATCCCCACAACATCACTGGCCTTACGAATGAGTTTCTTGATTCTGTTGGTGTCTGCTACCCTCAGCCTGCTGCCCCAGCACACAACAGGAAACATGATAGCACTGGCCACCACAGACTCGTAGAACATCCTCAGCATCGTCCGGCAGATGTTAAAGGACCTCAGTCTCCTCAGGAAATAAAGACGGCTCTGACCCTTCTTGTAGACAGCCTCAGTGTTCTTAGACCAGTCCAGTTTATTGTCAATTTGTATCCCCAGGTATTTGTAATCCTCCACCATGTCCACACTGACCCCCTGGATGGTAACAGGGGTCACCGGTACCTTAGCTCTCCTCAGGTCTACCACCAGCTCCTTAGTCTTTTACACATTAAGCTGCAGATAATTCTGCTCACACCATGTGACAAAGTTTCCAACCGTAGCCCTGTACTCAGCCTCATCTCCCTTGCTGATGCATCCAACTATGGCAGAGTCATCTGAAAACTTCTGAAGATGACAAGACTCTGTGCAGTAGTTGAAGTCCGAGGTGTAAATGGTGAAGAGAAAGGGAGACAAGACAGTCCCCTGTGGAGCCCCAGTGCTGCTGATCACACTGTTGGACACACAGTGTTGCAAGCACACGTACTGTGGTCTGCCAGTCAGGTAATCAAGAATCCATGACACCAGGGAAGCATTCATCTGCATCGCTGTCAGCTTCTCCCCCAGCAGAGCAGGGCGGATGGTGTTGAACGCACTGGAGAAGTCAAAAGACATGACCCTCACAGTGCTCGCTGGCTTGTCCAGGTGGACGTAGACACGGTTCAGCAGGAAGACGATGGCATCCTCAACTCCTAGTCGGGGCTGGTAGGCGAACTGGAAGGGATCTAAGTGTGGCCTGACCATAGGCCAGAGCAGCTCCAGAACAAGTCTGTCCAGGGTCCTCATGATGTGGGAGGTCAATACCACCGGTCTGTAGTCATTGAGGCCGCTGGGGCACGGCATCTTCGGCACAGGGACGAGGCAGGACATCTTCCACAGTACAGGAACCCTCCGGAGCCTTAGGCTCAGATATGCAAGTAAATATCTTGATGAGGGAAGGTATATCAGGAAGTGGTGAATTAGAAGTAGCAGATGAAAGAACTCCCATGTTGGGGTTCTGTCCAGCACACAGTAGAAACAGCCTTTGCCTTGCAGTCTTAATGTTCATCCTCCAGATGTCTTTAAGGTGGGGGCCTCTTTTTAATTGTGTCATAATTGTATTCAGCACTTTCTTTACAAGTCTTTTTCACATGTTTTATTCATGTTTTCATATTTAATTTAATAATACTATTCAGCATTCTCATTTTAATCTACTGTGAAACTTGAATGCCATCTGAAATGAAGCAAGTGAAACAAGATCAAGATCCAGTGCTTAATGCTCCTATTTCAAAGGCATTAACATTCTTCTGGGTCCACTTGTATCTTATTGATTGGGATAGTTGTTGCATCAAATACATATTGTAGTCCTACAGGGTAAGATTAGGAAAGAAAATGAATAATAAGTTATGGTAGAAAACATTCTGCATGTAAATTTTGCCTGTAAAATTAATTACATTAGGAACTGAACCTGCCAGCATGCTCTCAGGGAACAACAAAAGCAAATTATCATTTTTGATCTACCAGAGGCTTAGTATTGGCTTCAATACTACTACTATGATGTACCTTGGTGTGTAAAAGATGCTCTGTAATTTCAAGTATTTCTGTTAAAATCCAAATTTTATGGTCAATCTTTATCTTATCTATCCCAGCAGGAGAAATTTTGGATTAAGGACAACTTTTTCCAGAACACTTTTGTTTTTATTTCGCTTGTTCATTTCATAATATACATTAGACACTGAGCCCATGAACAGTCTCACTACTTTTTTTTTGCACCACTTATTTAATTTACTGTAATGTACAGTTTTCATTAATATGTATTGCAATGTACTGCTGCCACATACCAACAAATTTCATGATATATGCTGGTGATATTAAACCAGATTCTGACTCTAATTCTGATTATGGTTCCGACTTAGGTTAATATTTTTCACTTGGTTCAAACATTTATGCATTATGATCAAAGAGTAATGCTAGATGAGATTGATGGCAACATGATAAAAGTAGTCCCATTTAACAGCAGTAAGCAATAAGCAAATTGGTTTAAAAGTGCTTTTTTCGAAGGATATTAAGACAATTTATATGTTGACGGTCAAAACTGATGATGCTGGTTTTAAACAGCAGATCTAATTTAGAATGAAGATCTGTAAGAATTCATCTCACTCTCATTCCCCCATCATGTCCTTTGTCACTTCCTCACTTTCACACTGACTCTCATTGTCTCATTCTCGTATACATAGTCTTCTTAAATTTTTGGTTTTCCCCTTCCCTGATAACTAGAATATTTAATTATATTTGGTATATTCAGTCATGTAAATTAATTGAATCCTTCCTGCATTAATTAAAATATCATTGTGACCTTTAACATTAAAACATGTACAGAAAAGCATTGTGTGATTAAAGTTATTGACCTCTTTAGGGTGGAAATTCGGAAGGAATTTTAGATATTTTTAATGCCGTGGAGCTGAGAGTGATCTCACATTTTTATTGGGCACACACTGCTTGGAGTTATAATTCCCAAATGAATAACTAATTAGAAAATGCATCCAGATCTCTTTTAAAGGATTACCCATTTAAAACTCAAAAATTATGAGTATTTATGCTCATCTCTAAGTGTGCTGTATCGACTTTGAGACTGACACGAGCCTCATTTTTAGAAAGCACTATACTGTATGTTATTTTGAGTTTTATACAGTGCTTGTCAGCTTTGGATGTTGTGGTGGCTGGAATTGAGACCACAGATATGACAGTCTGTCAGATCACTCCTTACCAGAAGTTTCATGAAGCTTGGCATTTTTGATGAGAATGGTATGATAATAGAAACAGGTGATGCAAAGGAGAAAGTGGGCAAAGAGATGGGTGTAGAGGTAACCTAAAAAAGTATCTTCTGGCTGTTTCACCTCCAATACAAACTAATTTGACAATGGACATTTGACATCTGCATCATCACCACTGCTTGGGAAAATGTATTCAAAATATCTCCCAGCACATAAGTACTGAATTAAGGCAGATGCTATAATTAAGGTACGACATTATCTGCTTATATGTAAGGGCATGTAATTATTTACACAGACTACAAGCACAATGTGTAGAACTGATCAACTATGCTCACGTTTGTATATTACAACTGATAATTATCTCATTTATTATGCATCCCATAATTTTGCATTTACAAGGCATTTGATGTTTGCAGTGGAACTGGCTTCCTTATCAAGAATTCATTAGTTTGCCGGATGATATTCAGTTTATTGGAAGGACTTCACAATTAATCAAAGATCTTATGCCAAGTTAATATTAAAGGTTATGCGTTACCGTTATTGTCAATCACCATGGAATCTACAAGACTATTGAAGTGATCAGCACTGCTACACCAGTTTGAATTATTGATATCAACATGTCTTAATGTGTGTGCATGTTGATTTGGAATGAATAATGCATCACTCACACTTTGGTCTGGTTTTTACAATCAGCTGGAAAGGTTTGTTGTCTGTGTCTGACCTTGAAAATACCCACAAAAGCATATCAAGCACCAGAGCATTGATTTCCTCATTTCCATTATCAATTTCAACTTCATGTCATCAGTCAGAATCCATTGTAATCACTGGCAGGCATGGGAGGTGGGCAAATGACAAGCAAGCTAATCAGCCAATCCAATTGATGCAAAGCAGGACTATTTAAATGATTTCAGGCATTGAGCTTCCGTGTGTGTAAAGTTAGCTCTTCAGGAGCAGGTTGAGGGTCAGACCTACTTCTAACTGATTAAGTTCTGTCATTCCTGACTGATTATTTTCTAAGGTGTGTATAGTGAGAATTGTGCATGTTTGAAGTTCTTAACAACTCATTGATTTTTAATTGATTCCATCTGTGGTGCTTGCAACAATGGATTTCATGGAAGACAAGGGATTAAGCTGCTGGTTCTAGCTAATCATTACACATTTTTGAAGATGCTAAGAACTGCTGTTAGATTTAAACAGTAATGTTGATGACATTGACCTGCTCGTGGTTATGAGGATTAATATATGAGGAGCATTTGGTGGCTCCGGGCCTGTTCTTGCTGGAGTTTAGAAGAATGGGAGGGGATCTCATTGAAATCCACTGAATATTGAAAGGCCTAAATATATTTGATGTGGAGAGGATGTTTCCAATAGTGGGGGAGTCTGCGACCAGAGGCTGCAGCCTCAGAATACAAGGAGTTTCCTTTAGAGTCATAGAGAAGTATAACACAGAAACAGGTTATAACTCCCAACAGATTAGTCCTAACCTATTCAATCTTCCCTTATAAGTCAGATTCACCAAACCCAGAAACATCCTTGTAAATTTTCTCTGTACTCTTTCAACCTTGTTTACATCTTTCCTGCGGGTAGGTGACCAAAGCTCACCAACACTTTATACAACTTCAGCATAACTTGGCTTAGAACAGAGATAAAAAGGAATTTCTTTCGCCTGAAGGTGTTGAATCTGTAGAATTCATTGCCGCAGATGGCTGTGTTAACCAAGTTATTTGGTATGTTTGAAGTGTTCTTGATTAGTAAGGGTGTCAAAAGATACAGAGAGAAGGCCAGAGAATGGGGTTGAGAGGGATAATAAATGAGCCATGATTGAATAACAGAGGAGACTCAATGGGCTGAATGGCCAAATTCTGCTCATATATATCATGGTCTTATGGTTGCAAAGTCAGAGCCAATGATGGTCCTTGGTATTTAAATAGGTTTTTAAGGGCATCACCTAATTTGAGGTTTGTTCAAATTTCTAGGCCATGTTTTGAGGTTAGATTCTACAAACTCCATTCCAGTATTAAAGATAACTCATTGATTCCCTTTCCTGATGACTGGACTTCTGTCCTCAACTGGCAGAACGGCAGAATTGTTTACTGTGCAGAGAGAGGAATAGATCCACTTTGGAAATCTGCCAGCATATTAATGTAGTTACCTGAGCTGTGAAGTTTCAGTATGGGTGAACCAATATATTAGATTGTTTTTAGCCATCATTGTAGTGAGTGGCGTCGGTCTAGTGATCTGAAGGTCGCTAGTTCAAGCCTCGGTCTTGAGCAAGGCACTTAACCACACACTGCTCTTCAACGACACCGCTGCCAAGCTGTATCAGCCCTAGTGGACAACATTACTGGCAACTGCTGGTCTTCCATACAACTTTGCCCAGGCCTGCGCCCTGGAAACCTTCCAAGGCGCAAATCCATGGTCTCACGAGACTAACGGATGCCTATTATTATTACTGCACATAATACCAGTCATATTCAGGATGGTGGAGACATAGGAGAATTCCAGTGTGGAATCTGGAACAAGTAACAATCTGCTGGAGGAGATCAGTGGGTTGAGCAGCACCTGTGGGAGGAGAGGAATTGTCAGTGTTTATAGAGTCGAATGATGCAGGGTTTGAATCGGAATCTCTCACAACTCCTTTCCTCCCACAGCTGCTGCTCAAGTTCCACCAGCAGATTACGCAATGCTTAGGATCAGATGTATTCTAAAAATCCACAGAATTTCAATGAAAAATAGAGGAATTGCTTTTGTGAAAAAGAAACTCAGTTTTTGGAAATAATAAAATGCTAGAAAATGCTGGGACACCCAACAGGTTAGCCAGCATCTGTAGAAAGAGAACAACACACACAAAATGCTGGTGGAACTCATCAGGCCAGGTAGCATCTGTGGAAAAGAGTACAGCTGATGTTTTGGGCTGAGACTCTTCTACAGAACTCTTGTTTGTCTTATCTGGAAAGAGAAACAGGGTAAATGCTTCAGGCAAAGACATTTTGCCAGAATTCATGGCAAAAGAAAACACAAAAGCACAATCACTATGAAAGGAGATGCACAGTCTGAGGTTTGCCCTTCATGGTAGATAATTCTACAGAAAGCTGCCAGTGCTGAAAACATGGAAATCAAATGGAAAATGTTAACAACACTCAGCAGATCAGGTAGTATATGCAAGGTAAAGAAACAGTGCTAGCATTTTATGTCAAAGGCTTGCAGAAAAATAGAAACCGAATCTGCAATGGTACTGCCATTTCACCCTCTACAGATGTTGCCTGAACTTCAGAGTATATTGACTGGTTGCATCACAACCTGGTAAGGAAATAGTCATAGTCATAGTCATACTTTATTGATCCCGGGGGAAATTGGTTTTTGTTGCAGTTGCACCATAAATAATAAATAGTAATAAAACCATAAATAATTAAATAGTAATATGTAAATTATCCCAGGAAATAAGTCCACGACCAGCCTATTGGCTCAGGGTGTCTGACCCTCCAAGGGAGAAGTTGTAAAGTTTGATGGCCACAGGCAGGAATGACTTCCTATGATGCTCTGTGTTGCATCTCGGTGGAATGAGTCTCTGGCTGAATGTACTCCTGTGCCCAACTATCCAATATGTAGTGGATGGGAGACATTGTCCAAGATGGCATGCAACTTGGACAGCATCGTCTTTTCAGACACCACTGTGAGAGAGTCCAGTTCCATCCCCACAACATCACTGGCATTATGAATGAGTTTGTTGATTCTGTTGGTGTCTGCTACCCTCAGACTGCTGCCCCAGCACACAACAGGAAACATGATCGCACTGGCCACCACAGACTCGTAGAACATCCTCAGCATCGTCCGACAGATGTTAAACGAGCTCAGTCTCCTCAGGAGATAGAGACGGCTCTGACCCTTCTTGTAGACAGCCTCAGTGTTCTTTGACAAGTCCAGTTTATTGTCAATTTGTATCCCCAGGTATTTGTAATCCTGCACCATCTCCACACTGACACCCTGGATGGAAGCAGGGGTCATCGGTGCCTTAGCTCTCCTCAGGTCTACCACTAGCTCCTTAGTCTTCTTCACATTAAGCTGCAGATAATTCTGCTCACACCATGTGACAAAGTTTCCTACCGTAGCCCTGTACTCAGTCTCATCTCCCTTGCTGATGCATCCAACTATGGCAGAGTCATCAGAAAACTTCTGAAGATGACAAGACTCTGTGCAGTAATTGAAGTCCGAGGTGTAAATGGTGAAGAGAAAGGGAGACAAGACAGTCCCCTGTGGAGCCCCAGTGCTGCTGATCATTCTGTCGGACACACAGCAATGTTCGTGAATAGAAAGTCCTACAAAAAGCAGTGGATAAGGCCCAGTCCATCACATCTACATGGAGCTTTGTTGTAGGAAGGCAGTATCCATCATCAGGGACCCCACCAACAAATCATACTCTCTTCTCGTTGCTGCCATCAGGAAGAAGGTACAGGAGCTTCAGGACTCATACCACCAGGTTCGGAAACAGTTATTACCCCTCAACCATTAGGGTCTTGAAACTGAGGGGATAACTTCACTCACCCAATCAAGGGCTCTCTTTCAAGGACTCTTCATCTCATGTTCTTGATATTTATTATTATTATTTACTCTTTTTCTTTTTGTATTTGAACAGTTTGTTGTTATTTGCACACAGGTTGTCCATGCTGTTGGAGTGGACTTTCATTGAAAGTATTGTAGTGAGTGGATTTATTGAGAATGCCTGCAAGAAAATGAATCTCAAGGTTGTACATGGTGACATATATGTACTTTGATAATAAAATTATTTTGAACTTTGTAACCCATGTAATCAATAGGAGATTACACCACCTCACTTTTATTATTTCTGTTTTTGCACTATTTTTAATTTAACCATTCAACATACATATATATACTTACTGTAATAAATTGATTTGTTTTCTGCATTCTCATGAATTGCATTGTACCGCTGCCACTGAGTTATCAACTTTCACGACATATGCCATTGATATTAAATGTGATTCTGAAATGATACTGAGCTCAGAGGGAATGATGACCTGATCTGTCATTGGTGATCACTGGCACTCGTATGCGATTGCACTGACTGCTATGCTACCTTGCCAAACTAACATCACGTAGAAATATCAAAATGAACACAGTTTTGAAAGGAAACTTGGCTTTCCTTTTCCTTTCCTCCCATCTGTACCACAATTATATAGAAATCACTGGGGACTTTGGATCCCAAGGAAAGGTTGAGCTTGCACAGTTTGAAAGCTGATTTTTTATCATTAACATTGGGAAAACCTCAGCAGTGTTCTCCCCAATATCACCTTCAATTACAAACCATATGACGTTTGAAGCATCCACTATTGCTCAGCAAGTTTGGATTTTCATGTTTGACCTTTACATAAGAGTCACTTGCTGGTACTTAAAATGAGCAGATCCCTCCTCAGATTCTCCTTCTTTGATGTTGGTTTTGATTGCATTTTTAGATGCAAGCTGCATTTAACATTCTGACATTGCTGAGTAGGATTATTTTCCATCTGTGCCACTGTGGTGGAATGACTGTAGTTTCAAGATCAGAAAAAAAAATAAAATGCAATACTTCCAAATTTATTGGGCTGATTTATTCTTTCTACTTTCAAAAGGCCTTTGACAAGGTCCCACACAGGAGATTAGTGTGCAAACTTAAAGCACACGGTATTGGGGGTAAGGTATTGATGTGGATAGAGAATTGGTTAGCAGACAGGAAGCAAAGAGTGGGAATAAACGGGACCTTTTCAGAATGGCAGGCAGTGACTAGTGGGGTACTGCAAGGATCAGTGCTGGGACCCCAGTTGTTTACAATATATATTAATGACTTGGATGAGGGAATTAAATGCAGCATCTCCAAGTTTGCAGATGACACGAAGCTGGGCAGCAGTGTTAGCTGTGAGGAGGATGCTAAGAGGATGCAGGGTGACTTGGATAGGTTAGGAGAGTGGGCAAATTCATGGCAGATGCAATTTAATGTGGATAAATGTGAAGTTATCCACTTTGGTGGCAAAAATAGGAAAACAGATTATTATCTGAATGGTGGCCGATTAGGAAAAGGGGAGGTGCAACGAGACCTGGGTGTCATTATACACCAGTCATTGAAAGTGGGCATGTAGGTACAGCAGGCGGTGAAAAAGGCGAATGGTATGCTGGCATTTATAGCAAGAGGATTCGAGTACAGGAGCAGGGAGGTACTACTGCAGTTGTACAAGGCCTTGGTGAGACCACACCTGGAGTATTGTGTGCAGTTTTGGTCCCCTAATCTGAGGAAAGACATCCTTGCCATAGAGGGAGTACAAAGAAGGTTCACCAGATTGATTCCTGGGATGGCAGGACTTTCATATGAAGAAAGACTGGATGAACTAGGCTTGTACTCGGAATTTAGAAGATTGAGGGGGGATCTTATTGAAACGTATAAAATCCTAAAGGGATTGGACAGGCTAGATGCAGGAAGATTGTTCTCGATGTTGGGGAAGTCCAGAACAAGGGGTCACAGTTTGAGGATAAGGGGGAAGCCTTTTAGGACTGAGATTAGGAAAAACTTCTTCACATAGAGAGTGGTGAATCTGTGGAATTCTCTACCACAGGAAACAGTTGAGGCCAGTTCATTGGCTATATTTAAGAGGGAGTTAGATATGGCCCTTGTGGCTATGGGGATCAGGGGGTACGGAGGGAAGGCAGGTGCAGGGTTCTGAGTTGGATGATCAGCCATGATCATACTGAATGGCGGTGCAGGCTCGAAGGGCCGAATGGCCTACTCCTGCACCTATTTTCTATGTTTCTATGTTTCTATTTCAGTTTTCTTTTGAGCATAGTAAAGGTTATTTTAAAGTTGTGTGGACTTGATTTGACATCAGCTCAAGACGTCAAGGTTAGAACACTGACACAAATGAATATAACATGAGGAATTCTCCACTCTATTTTCCCTCAATTTCCCTGAGTAGCTGAGATTGAGACCTAAATTGAACAGAGAACATGAAGAGGTCCTTCAAAGCCCAATATGAATCAGAAATTAGAAAGTCTATTGAATTTTTACCATTCACACTTAAGTGTCTCATGAAATACATGCTCTAATCTAAATTGTGAGGACCTGTGTTCAATATGTCGTCGGTCATTTGCATTCGGTATTAAAGCAGCTTCCACTAAGCACAGTAAGGTGGCCCTTTTGCTTTGCGTTACTCCCCTGCCTACAATATTCACAGCCACCTTACAGCTCCATTAGTCTCATCCACCAGCAGCAAATAAGACCAAAATGTTATATTAGAGGAACTCTGGTGAAGAAGTCCATGTCCTCTATCTTCAATACATCACAAAATGTTATGACAATGTGCTCAAAATGAGCACTGAGCACTGTCACAATGCTATCTAAAGTACACACTTCTATTCATAATGCTAAGAAGAACTGACATCCCACATTGCACACCATAAGGATATTATAAACATGTTTTTTTTTCAGTTTCAGATAGATAAAGACTTGCCAAAAGTAACTGTATTTTCACTGAAGAAGATATGAGTGTAATTCTGAGGCTTTAAAGCCAGGCAGAAAGAAATTAATGCACTGAAGTGCATCAACATAATCCCTGCTTTAAGTGGTTTTGTCTATTAAAATACCTTGTGTGTCATTCAAAATAACGCAACAGACAATGCACTGTTAGGAATGGTAATATGGAAAAATACAATTTCATTCTGTGTCTTCTACTCTTGCTTTTCCTTGCTTTTATGTAGTTAAAAACATACTGCAATCAGAAGTATAGCTAATGAAGTTCTGGGAGGAGTTTAATGAAGGCCTAACTGTAGGTTTATTTCAATTGATAGGATTAATAGGGATTGTGATTGTAATCTAGTTAAGTTGTCAGCAAGGGAAATTACAGAGGAGATAACAGCTGGCAAGAGCAGACAAACATACTTACTGCATTAATGTTACATATTTTGTGGTTTGGTGTTTTTATTGTCCAGTGAAAAAAAAGTATTTTGCATAGGCATTTATTATGGACTCTCCAAGTCCCAAGTAGTGGATGTGGTCCAGTCCATCATGGATAAAGCCCACCCCACCACTGAGCACATCAACACAGAGTGCTGTCACAGTAAAGCAGTGGTCCCCAACCTCCGGGCCGCGGACTAATACCGGGCCGCGGCCCAGAGGTTGGGGACCACTGCAGTAAAGCAACATCCATCATCAAGGATGTCCACCATCCAGGCCATCCTGTCTTCCTGCTGCTGCCATCATGAAGATAGTACAGGAGCCTCAGGGCGCGTACCACAGGTTCAGGAACAGTCAGTACCCTCAACCATCAGGCACTTGAATAAGAAGGGGTAATTTAACTCAACTTCATTTGCCCCAGCACTGAACTGTTGCCACATCTTATAGACTCATGTTTCAATATTTATTGCTTATTTATTTTTTACTTCTTTCTTTTTGTATTTGCACAGTTAATTGTCTTTTATACACTGGTTGCTTGTCCGTCCTGTTGGGTATGGCCTTTCATTGACACTATTGTGTTTTTTGTACTTGCTGTCAATGACTACAAGAAAATGAAGCTCAGGATTGTATATGATGACACTATAGGCACTTCGATGATAAATTTACTTAGAACTTTTTTGAAGTTTGAAGGCATTGGGAAACTAGTTGCTGAGGTGAAGGCAATATTTAGCCAAGTGTCTCAAAGGAAAAATTGTGGCCTGGAAGTGACCCAATAGAGCTGGCTGGGATACACCTGCGCCAGCCGACCTCACATAATATATTTTAAAATAATGTTTTTTTTTGTGGAAATCAGCTGCTGAGTCTCATCCAGTGCTGGGCAGCCATGTTTCAGGAAAGGATCTTCCAGCAGTCTTAAGAACCATCTTTAGCATAATGCTTGCTTTGAGTTGACATCAGGATAGGATTGCCAGTATTCTGACAAGGAACAGGTCCAAGATTGTTCCACAGGCATTGTTAACACAATACCTGGTGCTACTCAATCATATTGACCTGGAGTATTCCTTGTTCTGTTTTACAACGCACAACTTTGCATCTTCATATACACAAGTGAAAGGAATAGTGGCTTGCAAATCCTTCAAAGAAAAATAATGTAAAGCATGTCACAGACGCCATTAAGTATAGCAGGATGGTGCTTATGTTAGATCCCTTTACCCCTATTTTTTTCATTTTGAAAATGGGTACAACAAAGTTGAATATCTACCCCAAAACCTTTAAGCTGCAGTTAGAACATGTAGAGAGGGGAAATGAATGTTGGCTTTGCCAATGATTCCCACATCCAATAAATCAGGCGTTCCCAACCTGTGGTCCACAGACCGCCTGCTTAATGGTATTGGTCCATGGCATAAAAAAGGTTGGGAACCCCTGCTATAAGGGAATTAAACGTGCCATCAGAAACAAGAGCAGATCTATAAACTAATGTTTCCTATTATGCTGCTTTGCTCCTACTTATTGACCTGCATTTTCACTGGTCTTTTAATGAACCGTCCAATGAGCTTATCCCTGAAGATTGAAACATGGGATAGATTTCTGAAGATAAAAGACATGGAAAATTTGTCTATTGTCAGTTTCCTTATTTGGAATGGGGGAGAAAAGATGATCAATTATAAACAGGATGAATCTCAACCAGTTAAATAGGACATTGTCCAGAACGACAACAATCAGGATCAAGATGGAGGAACATAAGCAGCTTTCCCAACAAAGCACTTTGACTAAATTTTTAAGGATCCTGCTTAGGCTACAATATGCCCAAGCACAGGTTATTTTAGAAAAATGTTCCTTTATCAGCTTAATTAAAGTTATGCTTTACTGAATTTATTTGAATCTTTACTTTCCTGTCTATTATCAAAGGAGCTGATGCAAACTTTCCCTTCAAGAAGACCTACAATTGGACTAGAGGAAAGAAAATGAATCAACAATGTTTCAAAGTTATTAAATTTGAAATATAAAAAGATATGCAATACCTGGCCAATGTATACAAATGAAATTAGTAAATAAGTAATGGTAACTATTTAATATAATTTTATGTTATTTAAGTCACACTATTCATAAAGCTGTTCATTATTGTAATAAATTCAACACCTGAATAAAAAATTATTAGGTTGCCAAGCAATATATTTTGCAAATAAAAGCAAATAATAATAATGTTAGAAAATATGCCCAATTTTCAGTGGGTTATTGGACATGGTACATTTCTGATTGTGCAATAATTTAAACCATTATTTATTTCACTTTGAAAAAGCAGTGTAATTTCGAGTAAATGACTCGATCCATGTGACTGATCATTCTGAACATGAAAACATTTTTCAGCTTTGTCTTCATTTTCCATTTCTGTTGTGTAGTGGCACACGATTTATTTTTTTACCAGTATTTTCACTTTGATCCAACCATTAGTGCAATGATAGCTTCTAGTTGGCAAGATTAAGTATAAAGCCTGAGGTCGAATTTGACAAGTTACATCAGTTTACCTCAGAACACAGGCTTGTGTTTTCACTTCAAGGTGGTAGGACTCCTGAGCACATTAAAATATTCAGGAAAACTGCCCGAGTGGCAGAAGGATTTTTGTGAACCCCAGCTACTTCATATTGTCACTTAAATTCAGATTGAATTATTATTGGAAATTGGCAGTACTGATTTATGGCAGCCACTTTGAGAACAGCAAAATAAATAAACATATTCCAAATATACAATATAATGGAGACTTATCCAAAAAGGCTACTGTCTGTAATAGCTGCGAGAGGTGGTTCAACTAAGTACTGAGGAAAGGGGAATGAATACTTTTGAACTGCTGATGTTTTCAGTTTCTGAATTCTTAGCTTTCTGTACTTTACAATGTTCCAATTTTTTTAGGCTGCTCTGTGAGAAAAGGAGCATGTGATACACAAATTAAAAAATTCAGTTAAGTTGATCAAAATCCCTGGTTGTAATACTTATTTATGTGAACAAAGGGTTTGGGGGCTGAATACTTTTTAAATGCACTGTAAACTGTTTAAATATTCATATTCAATACAAAGGAAATATGAAATACATTTTGTTTATAAACTAAGAAAGGATTTTTGAACCACATGAGCTACTGTATTTTACACATTTTAATTTTTATATATTAGAGTTATTGTAAATCATTTATAGAAATATTTGACAAAAGTATTCTAGAAGGTATAATATTTTCAGAAATCTGGGAATTCGACAGTGGATCAAATCATCCTTTTGCATTCTAGTTATCGGCCATTTGTTTTGCTCTTGTGTACAATAGAACAGTGGAAGCAAGTGCTGAGTGTAGGTCACAATCATGCATATATTCATAATATGGTAATTCTAGGTCAGAGTTTCAGTGGAAGGTGTGTAAGCTTTAGGTGCACTAAACTCATTCCGTCCCTCAGACAGCTCTAGAGAAAAACTAGCTACCCATAAATGTGATGTAAGTGGATAAACTGGAATTAGGAATTGGAGAAGTAAAAGCACTAGCAATTTATTTGCTTCAATTATGCATAAAATTTCCATTCATGCTTAGGTCTATGTTTATTAATCCTAGGTGACTCTAAAACGAAAAATGTATATGAGACTTTTAGTCAAGCCAAAATGAGCATCTGCACAAATCTGTATGTTTATGATTTGATGCTCCACTGTGAAGTCTCTTTGAGGGATAGCTACCCTGAAAAAGTTTAAATCTTCTCTTCAACGGGAATTCAGTGAGACGCTCTCTCACTACTCCTCCTCTGTGATCTCTGGTGCCCTCCGATTCTTTGATCTTGTACTCACCCAGACTGGCTAGCTATCGTCCTTCTTTTCTCTCCCCTTCCCCACCGTGTCCCCGCTTCCTTTCCAGTCATGAAGAAGGGCCTCGGCCCGAGACATCAACTGTTTATTAATTTCCGTAGATGCTGCTGACCTGCTGAGTTCCTCTAGCATTTTGTGTGTGTTGCTTTGGATTTCCAGAATCTGCAGAATTTCTCATGTTTATGATTCTCATATTGCCTGCTTTTTCTAACATCTTTGACCCATATGGTTTGCAGAGTTATCTAGTCTGTTGGAACTCAAAGCCTTTAATGCTGATTGGTTGTGTTCTGTTTGTATCATAAAAATGAGCTTCCAATGATTGATGAATGCTTTATTTCCAATATGATTCACTTAGTAAGTGTGCTAAGGTTGAATGCGTTTGAGAAAGAATTGAAAATAATTGGTCACTCTTCACAATATTTCATTCATGTTATTTCTCATGGTTATAACTCTGATTACAAGCATCCTTACCAATTTCCATCCAATGCTAATTCCCTGCTGGACATTAAGAGCTTCAAGTACTGCAGGTATACCCCATAAGTAAGTTGCCCATTGGTGGAGGAAGTGAAAGAGCTGGGCTTGGTGCGGATTGTGCTGTTCTCTGCATCAGCGACACATCCGTGTGCAGTCTGACAGTGAGCGACCGTCTTAGTCGCTTTTCTTGTAATCGCAAGGTCATGATAGACATTGGTAATGTGGAATGCTGCAAGTGCAGTTTGCTGTTTTAATGGCGAATAGTGGGTGTGTTCAGTGGGGGATCTGCATGGCCTCGGTCGTAGAGAGGACAAAGCCTCAAACTGCTGTATTGCCTGTTTGAAGCCACCCAGGAGAGAGGAATCAGAGTTGGTGCACTCCACAGGAGTATCAGAGTTGGGGTGGCACAGCATCTATGTTGCTCTCCAGTGTTTGCTCAGTAGAAGACAAGATGTGTTATGTTCTATTGCAGTCTGCTACAATATTCATGGACCCAGGGACTTGGACTGTAATTTTTTTTGGGAGACTGTATGTTTACTGCTATCTTATGTGCTATATATGCTTTGAGCTGTGTATGACTGTTTGTACTGTCCTGTACACTTTGCCCCCGGAGGAACAGTGTTTCATTGGGCTGTATTCATGTATGATTGAATGACAATAAAACTTGAAGCTTAACTGTTGATAAATATTTACACTTTAAGGCCAGGTGATGCTAATATGTGTGTAGATGTAAACACTTTGAACCATGATGGCTTGTTCATTATAATATTTGGGGATCACAACAGAGATTAACATGCAAGAAATTGTAGTACAGTAATCAAGCCATCTTTCTAAATAAAGTATAAAAAGCCCAACGAGGGCTTTACCAATGCCCTCTTGTGATTTGTTGCTATCTTCCTCAATGCTCTTTCCTAATTGTGTATCACCTTCAAATTTAGAAATAATGCTCTTGATTCCAGAGCCTGAATCATTAATATAAATTGTGACCAGCAGTGGTCTCCGTGCATTAATCGATGCAGAATGTTTATATTCATCTTCCACAGGAAACAGGTACATTTTAATCCTACACCTGGGTTTCTGTCTTGAAGGCAACCAGGACTCCAGTTTTTCTACTTGTCCTGTGACTTTGTATCCTTGTAATCTGGACCTCTTGCCAGCCTGCCATTTAGAATGCCCCATCTCCTTGTTTTAAGGTCTCTCACACTCCCTCACTGCACCTGCCTGCTTTTGTAGGCTATGCCCTTGTAAAACTGACTCCCAATCAAAAGGCATTCTGCCTTCTGATGGACCATCAGTGGGCAAGAATATCAATCAAATATTAGTTTTAGTTTACATCTAATGATAGGTGGGTCAGGGCAAAGGCAAGGATGAGGGAGAGGGTAGAGCTGTTGATCTAAAAACATTGTGTTTCTGATAAAATACGTGCACCATTTCTGATGAAAGACCATTGTCTAAAATGCTAATTCTGTTTCTTTCTCCATAAAATATGTTTGGCCTGCTAAGGCCGGGGTTTCTCTAGTTCTCCTTTCACAGTAAGTAAAATATAATTCAATTAATCAAAGTAGGACGTTTTCTGATGTAAATTTATTTTCTACAGAATATAAAATACTATTTGAATTTATATCAGTTAGAGTCTTAGTCATAGAAAAGTACAGCATAGAGGCAAGCCCTTTGGGCCATCTAGTCCGTGCTGAACCAGTTAACTCTTACTCCCATTGACCTGCACCCGAACCATGGCCCTTCATAACCCTGCCATCCATGCAACTATTCAAACTTATTTTAAATATTGAAATCAAACTCACATGCAATGTCTGCACTAACAGCTTGTTCTACATTCTTACAACTCTCTGAGTGAAGAAGGTTCACCTTTCACCCTTAACCCATGCCTTCTAGTTGTTATCCCACCCAACTTCAGTGGAAAAACCCTGCTTGCACTTACCCTAAGTTTCCCCCTCATAATTTTGTATAGCTCTATACATTTCCCCGTCAACCTTCTACATTCCAAGGAATAAAGTCCTAATCATTTCGACCTTAGTTAATACATCTTCTATAATGTTTTTGTTATTTGTTGATAACAAACCAGAGCATTTCAAGGATATATAACATCACTACAAAGTTCATAGAAAATGAGAGTAATTTATTTTGATTTATGACTGAAGTGCTCATGATAGCAATGTTCTCTTTTTATTTCAGTTTCAAGCTACAGTGAAGGAAGGATTTACTGGCATCATAGTAAATCTTACAGTGGAGGACAATGACGACCCAGCTACTGGAGCATGGAGAGCTGTCTACACTATAATCAATGGAAATCCTGACCAGAATTTCAAGATTGAAACCAACCCAAAGACTAATGAGGGAATGTTATCTGTTGATAAGGTAAGTACCTTTTAGTGCTCAGCTTATTGCACACTCTGCTGGTGTTGGAGGGGTGCTGGAGGCGAGGGAAAGAAAGATCACTCGATTCCATTCAATAATATCTGTGTGAAGTTGGGCATCAAAATTATTCAAGGTACACATGTCACTGCTGATGGGGAAACTTGTATGTTAATGTGTAAGGGGATCACATTCTTTAATAGGTTCTTATTTTTACTAATTCTCTTCAATCATTATATGATTATGAAGACATGCAGTCCTCTTTTATTGTCATTTGGTAATGCATGCATTAAGAAATGATACAATATTTCCTCCGGTGTGATATCACAAAACACAGGACAGACCAAGACTGAAAAAACTAACAAAACCACATAATTATAACATATAGTTACAACAGTGCAACAATACCATAACTTGATGAAGAACAGTCCATGAGCACAGTAAAAAGTTCAAAGTCTCTCAAATGTCCCACATCTCACGCAGACGGGAGAAGGAAAAAAAACTCTCCCTGCCATGCCTGACCACAGTCCAACTCTGAGTCGTCTGAAAACTTCGAGCCTCCGATCAGCCCTCCGACACCAAGTACCGAGCATCATCTCTATCCGAGCGATTCGACTTCAATCTCACTTGCCAATAGCAGGCAAAGCGGGGGATATTGAGGCCTTCCTTCCAGAAGATTCACGATCACGCAGTAACGACAGCAGCGAACGGGCGTTTCAGAAATTTCTCCAGATGTTCCTCTGTACTTTCACGTCTGTCTCCATCAAATCAGAATTGTCCACGGCCCCTATTTAACGGATATGATACCATTTTTCACCGGAGGGCTGTGCACGCACGGCGCGCTGCACTCACACTCTCTCCTCCCGCCGTTAGAGATGCAGATATGTTCTTTTTGTTTGGTTCCAGTAAGGAAGGGTTCTTCTTGTGTATATTCATAGACTGTCAATACTATAGGATGATTGATTGATGTCAAGAATTTTGAATGCTTGATTATTATACTGACAAAGACATTTTTGAGTTTATATCATTTCCCAGCTACAAGGTTAACATTTTCCTTGACTTTCCAAACATTGGAAGATAAAGATTAATCCTAAAATTAAAAAAAAATAAATCCCATTAAGATTTTTGATGAAATTTGAAATGGATATCCCTCTGTTACCTATGTTTTGATCTGAGCATGATGAGGATATAGTTAAGAAAGGAATGGTAGCCTAGATTGCAAATGTCACCTAACTTACACACTTCTCAGAAATGCATGAAAACAAAAGAAATTGGAGCAGGAATAGCTATGAGGCCCTTTGACCTTGTTCTGTTATCCAGTATGAACATTGGTAAGCTAATCATTGCTCTTAACTCCATTTCCCTATCCATTCCCCATAACTTTTGGCTATATGGTAGTCTAAGAATCTCTGTGGTTCAAGCTTTAATATATTCATGATTTTCCGCAACTCCCCAGAATAATTAATTCCAAAGAAAATCACAACCCCTGTTACTAAATCTTCCTCATCTGCCTTAAGTGCATAACCCTTAATTTTGAAGCTGTACCCCTCCCTCTGATTAGTTTTAGATGTCTCCATAAGGGAAAACAGTCTCTTGGTATCATTCCTGTAAAAGCTCCTTTGGGTTATTCTGATTGGAGACATAGCTAAGTGACATTTCCTCATAAGGTAAACTCTAACCTAGGAATCAACTTAGCAAAACTTATCTGAACTGCTAATATATCCCTCCCTAAATAAGAAGTCCAAACTATATGCAATACTCTATGACCAGTCTCAATCAACACCATTCTGAACAATTGTATCATAATTTCCTCCTTATAGATTCCATTCTCCTTGAAACAAAATACTAAATTCCTTTTGACTTCATATTGATATGCTGTAGCTACATGCTATCTTGATGTGGTTCATATGCACATTTACCAAGGATCTTTTGTATAGCAAACATCCTGCACTCCTTCCCCCTTTAAATAATAGTTTGCTTTCCTATTCTTTGTACCAAAATACAAACGTTTATAGATAACCTCATATCTAAAGTCAGATATATTATCATTGACATATGCTGTGAAAATTTTCATTTTGCAGCAGCAGTACAGTGCAATACATAGAATGTACTTTATGTTTCAATGAGAAATATATAAATAAATGCTGCAAAAAAGAGGGTAAGATGCATAGATGAACATGGGGCTGAGGATGGGGACAAAAGGATCAGTCATTATTGAATGGTGGAACAGACTCTATGGGCCAAATGGCCTAATTCTGCTCCTATGTCTTATGGTCTTATGATCTTAAAATAGTGAGGTAGTGTTCCTGGGTGTCAGAAGATCTATCCTGGGCCCAACATATTAATGCAATTATAAAGAAGGCATATCAGCAGTCATACTTCATCAGGAGATTGAGGAGATTTGGTATGTCACCAAAGACTCTAGCAAATTTCTACAGATGTACCTTGAAGAGCATTCTGACTGACTGCGTCACCATCTGGTATGGAGGGGTCACTGCACAGGATCAGAAAAAGGTGCCTGAGGTTTGTAAACTCAGCCAGCTCCATAATGGACACAGACTCTCCATCATCCAGGACATCTCCTAAAGGTGATGCCTCAAAAAGGTGCCGTCCATCATTAAGGACCCCGACCACCCAGGGCACGTCCACTTCTCATTACTACTATCAGGGAGGAGCTACAGGAGCCTGAAGTCACACACCCAATGTTCTAAAAGCAGCTTTTTCCCAACTGCTATCAGATTTCTGAATGGACAATGAACCATGAACACTACCTCACTATTTTTGCTCCCTTTTTGCACGACTTACTTCATTTTTAAATATATATTTCATATTGTAAGTTATAGTATATTTTATGTATTGCAATATACTAGTGTGCTACAAAACAGCTAATTCCACAACCTCTATCAGTGATAATAAATTTGATTGTGATTCTGATTCTCAGTTCATGGACCATTAAGAAATCTAATGGCAGAGGGGAAGAGACCATTTCTAAAAAGTAGAGTGTATGTCATATATCCAATATCTGTTATTTCATTAGCCTATCTATTACATTTTGTAGGCACTTCATGTCCTTCTCACTGCTTGCTTTTACACCTACCTTTGTATTTGACTGAGTATACTCAATTCCTTCATTTATGCATTGGTATAGATTGTAGACATTTTATGCTGTAAAAGGCCATTATGTTAACCCTGGCAGGAAATGATCCAATTTACCCTAACCCATATCCAAGCTTTGGCACTGCAGATGTATAGAGTGTCTCACTTCAGGCGCATATCCAAATGAATTTTAAATGCAGTGGACTTTTCTGTCTCCATAATCGTTTCAGTTAGTGACTTCTCCAAAAGTCTTTACATGGGAAGAAATAAATCTTTAATCCTTATATCTAGTACCTTCATTTCCCTCTCTGGTTTATTGATTCTCTTTTGGGAATTATATTCATTCTATTCAAACCCCACTTAATTTTTTGCAGATTATATTCTGAATGTGTAGTTCAGACAGGATCCTTCATTTGCACTGTCCCAGCACCATGACAAAAGGTTAGCCCCGATTTAAGAAAGTTATTTTCAGCAAATTTGTTCAAAATTTTTTGACGTTGCAGAGTAGATGCTGGAGATCTAGTTGATATGGTATGCTTGGAATTTTGAAAGGCCTTCAATAAGTTGTCAAATAAGTGGCTATTTAACAAAGTGACAGAAGATTAGATTTGGAGTAATATAATGAAGATACAGTAAACGTTAATTAATGGACCAAAATTGTGCTAGTTTCCCCCACATCAATCAGCTGCTCTCCATGACAATTCCTTGGGAATCGTGTAAGGCAATGTTCTGGACCCATCCACTCTCAGCTGCTTCATCAGTGACCTTCTAGCATAAGCTTTCAGCCCCAAATGTTGACTGCTTATTCCCCTCCATTATGCTGTCTGACCTGTCGAGTTCCTCCAGTGTTTTGTGTGTGCTGCTGCAGATTTCCAGCAACTGCAGAATTTCTTGTGTTTAAGATTCCACTCCTGGTCATGACTTGCAAATACATCCACAAGATCATAAGACATAGGAGCAAAATTAGGCCATTCAGCCCATTGAGTCTACTCAGCCATTCCTTCATGGCTGATCCCAGAACCCACTCAACGCCATACACCTGACTTCTCGTCCTATTCTTGGATGCCCTGACCGATCAGGAAATGATCAACTTCCATCTTAAATATACCCACTTCCTTGGCCTCCACTGCAGTTTGTGGCAGAGCATTCCACAGGTTCACTACTCTTTGGTTAAAAGACTCCTGCCTACCTCTGTTTCAAAAGGTCACCGCTCAATTTTGTGGCTGTCCTCTAGTTCTGGATACCCCCACAATGGGAAACATTCTCTCCATGTCCATCCTATCTAGTCCTTTCAACATTTGGTAGTTTTCAATGAGATACCCCCTGCATTCTTCTAAATTCCAGTGTGTACAGGTCCAAAGCTGCCAAACACTCCTCATATGTTAACCCTTTCTTTCCCCAATCATCCTCCTAAACCTCCTCTGGACTCTCTCCAATGACAGCACATCCTTTCTGAGATGTAGAGCCCAAAACTGTTGACAATGCAGCAAGTGCAGCCTGGCGAGTGTCTTATAAAGCCCCAGCATTATCTCCTTGCTTTTCTATACTATTCCCTTTGAAATTGCATTTGCCTCCCTTAACACAAACTCAACCTGTAAATTAACCTTCATGGAGTCTTGTACGAGGACTTCTAAGTCCCTCTGCACCCCTGATGTTTGAACCTTCTACCCATTTAGATACTAGTCCACATTATTGTTCCTTTTACCAAAATGCATTGTTGTACATTTCCCAACATTGTATTCCATCTGCCACTTTTTTGCCCATTCTTCCAATTTGTTCAAGTACTGCTGCAATCACATTGCTTCCTCAGCACTGCCTACCCCTCTGCCTATCTTTGTATGATCCACAAACTTTGCCACAAAGCCATCAGTTCCATTCTCTAAATCACTGGCAAACAATGTGAAAAGTAGTGGTCCCAATACTGACCCCAAGGAACGCAAGAGGTCTTTGAGGATATAATGAATGCAATGGGCAGAGGGGAACAAATGGATGTTATCTACTTGGATTTCCAGAAGGCATAAAAGACTTATCCATAAGGTAAGGATGCATGGAGTTGGGGGTGATGTATTAGCATGGATAGAGGATTTATTTACTAATAGGGAGCAGAGAGTTGGGATAGATGCAAACGCAAGGGAATCTGCAGATGCTAGAAATTCAAGCAACACACACAAAATGCTGGTGGAATGCAGCAGGCCAGACAGCATCTATAGGAAGAAGCACAGTCCACATTTCAGGCTGAGACCCTTCGTCAGGATGAGTGTTTCACTGGTTGGCAATCAGTGGTGAACGGTGTGCCGCAGGAGTTGGTGCTGGGCAGCAATTGTTCACGATATACATTATTGATCTGGAAGGTGGGACTGATTGTAGTGTATCTAAGTTTGCTGACGATACTAAATTGAGTGGAAACGCATGTTGTGCAGAAGATACGGAGAGCCTGCAGAGAGATATAGATAGGTTAAGTGAGTGGGCAAGGGTCTGGCAGATGGAATACAATGTTGGTAAATGCAAGGTCATCCACCTTAGAAGGAAAAATGAAACAGCAGATGATCATTTAAATGGTAAAAAACTGCAGCATGCTGCTGTGCAGAGGTACTTGGGAGTGCTTGTGCATGAATCACACAAGGTTGGTTTGTAGGGGCAGCAGGCTGTCAAGAAGGCAAATGGAATGTTGGCCTTCTTTGCTAGACGGATTGAGTTTAAGAGCAGGGAGGTTATGCTGCAACTGTACAGGGTACTGATGAGGCCACACCTGGAGTACTGCGTTCACTTTTGGTCTCCTTACTTGAGGAAGGATATGCAGAGGAGGCTGCGCAGAGGAGGTTCACCAGGTTGATTCCAGAGATGAGGTGATTTGACTATGAGGAGAGATTGAGTCACCTGAGACTGTACTTGCTGAAATTCAGAAGAATAAGAGTAGATCTTATCGAAACATATAAAATTATGAAAGGGATAGATAAGATAGAGGCAGAAAAATTGTTTCCACTGATAGGTGAGACTAGAACTAGGAGACATGGCCTCAAGATTTGGGGGAGTAGATTTAGGACGGAGAAGAGGAGGAACTGCTTTTCCCAGAGGGTGGTGAATCTGTGGAATTTTCTGCCCAGTGAAACAGTGGAGGGTACCTCAGTAAACATATTTAAGACAAGGTTGGTTAGATTTTTGCATAGTAGGGGAATTAAGGGTCATGGGGAAAAGGCAGGTAGGTGGAGATGAGACCATGGCCAGATCAGTCATGATCATAGTGAATGGCGGATCGGGCTCGATGGGCCAGATGGCCTACTCCTGCTTCTATTTCTTATATTCTTACGTTAACACCACTAGTCACTGGGATCCAACCAGGAAAGGCCCCCTTTATTTGCACTTGAACCTTCCTGCCTGTCAGCCATTCATGCCAGTAGCTTTCCTGTAATGCTGTAGGATTTTATCTTGTTTAACATCTCACGTGTGGCACCTTATCAAATGCCTTCTGAAAATCTAAGTCAATGACATTCACTGCCTTTTCTTTGTCCACCCTGCTACTTACTTCCTCGAATTCTAACAGATTCATCAGGCAAGGTTTCCCTTTACAGAGGCCATGCTGACTTTGACTTATTTTATCATTAGTCTCCAATAATCCTGAAACTTCATCCTTAGTAATAGACTCCAACACTTTCCCATCCACAGGGGTTAGGCTAGCTGGCCTGTAATTTCCTTTCTTTTGCCCTCCTCCCTTCTTTAAAGTTGCGTGACATTTGCAATCTTTCAGTCCTCCGGGACCATGCCAGAATCAAGCGATTCTTGAAAGATAATGAGCAGTGCATCCACTATCTCTTCAGCAACCTCTCTCAGGACTCTGAGATGTAGTTCATCTGATCTGACTTATCCACCTTAAGACCTTTGAATTTTCCTAGCACTTTTTCCTTTGCAATGGCACCCACCCTGCTCCCTGACACTCACAGACCTCTGCCACACTGCTGGTGTCTTCCACAGTGAAGACTGATGCAAAATACCCATCAAGTTCATCTGCCATTTCTTCGTCCTCCCATTCCTACCTCACCAGGATCATTTTCCAGTGGTCCAATACCAACTCTCACCTTCCTTTTACTCTTTATATAACTGAAAAGAACTGTTAGTATTCCGCTTTATATTATTGGCTAGTTTGCCCACATATTTCACCTTTTTTTTTATAGCTTTTTAGTTGCCTTTTGTTCAATTTTAAAAACTTCCCAATCATCCAACTTCCCTCTTACTTTTGGTACCTTATATGCCCTTGCCTTGACTTTTATGCAGTCGTTAACTTCCCTTGTCAGCCAAGATTGCCTTCCCCTGCCATTTGAGAACTACTTCCTCTGTGGGCATATCTATCAGGCGCCTTGTGAACTATTCCCAGAAATTTCAGCCATCTCTGTTCTGCCATCATCCCCACCAGTATCCTCCTACAATCCACCTGGGCAATCTCCTCTCCCATGCCTCTGTAATACCCTTTACTCCATTGTGTTACTGATACATGTGAGTGCTGCTTCTCCCTCTCAAACTGCAGTATGAATTCAGTCATATTATGAGCACTGGCACCTAAGGATTCCTTTACAGTAAGCTCTCCAATAATATCTGGGTTATTACACAACATCCAATCTTAGATGGCCTTTCCCTGAGTAGGCTCAAACACAAGCTGCTCTAAAAAGCCATCTCATAGGCATTCAACAAATCTCCTCTCTTGTGATCCGACACCAACCTAATTTTCCAAATCTCTTTGTATATTGAAGTCTGCCATTACAATTCTGACATTACCTTTATTACATGCCTTTTGCAACCTCAACCCCACATCTTGGCTACTATTTGGAGGCCTAAATGTGATTCCCATAATGTTTCTTTTTACCCTTGCAGTTTCTTAACTCCACCCACAAAGATTCTCTGACCCGATGTTACCTCTTTCTAAAGATGCAATTCCATCTCTTACCAACAGAGCCACACCACTGCCTATGCCTTCCTGCCTGTCCTTTTCATAGAAAGTATATCCTTTGATGTTAAGCTTCCAACTATGGCCATCTTTCAGCCACGACTTAAGTGATGCCACAGTGTCATACCGACTAATATTTAATAGAACCACAAAGTTTGTCCACCTCATTCTGATTTAAATATAGCACCTTCAGCCCTGCATTCTTCACCCTCTTGAATTTTGCCTCTGCTACAGTTTGATTCTTTGCTCTGTCTGCATTTGTACCCAATCATTGGCTTCATCACAGGCCAATCACTGGCCCTTCATTTCAGTCAAACTGAATCCGACAGCTTCCTCCTCAACAACACTGTGGCAGCACCTTTACTGGATGGAGTGCAGCAGTTCAAGAAGGCAGCTCGCTACTGCTTTCCCCAAGGGGATTGCAGATGAGCAATAAATTCTGGCTTGGCTAGAACCCAGAAGGTGAATGAAATAAAAAAGAGTAGGTATTATGAGTAATTTTTACGTTGTGGGGCTGAGATTAAAGGGGTAGCACAGAGGTTAATGTTGAGGCCCAAACTGTTCATTATCCAATGAGTCCCACAGAAAGTGCAAATTGTCAAGTCAAGTCAAGTTTATTGTCATTTAATTCTCACATGTATATAACATATATAACAATATCATGTATATAGAAACGAGACAACGTTTCTTCAAGCCAGGGTGTAAAGCACAGTAGTACATATAACACAGAGAGCACACCATAGCTTATGAAGGTAAGGATGAAATCTACAGATGAATCACACATAAATAACAAACTAAAGTGCATTAATAGTGTAAGGGGGTTTCGACTTTTATGTTACTGCGGAGGCTAATTAAAATGGCGTCTTTGTTATGTTAATCTGGGGAATGTGGCTTTGTTGTGTTAAACGCTGAGAAAGTTTGCGCTAGCAGTTTGTTTTTGCTTCAGAGTGTGATAAGAGAGTGCTATTAACCAATTGGGATAGTTGTTATGGTTTTGGTGTATTTGAAGATACTGTATGCGCGGGGTTTTGGGGCAGAAGGCGGGAGAGCGAGACAGAGGATGGACAAGGTGCTGTGAGTCCGCTAACGGGGTCGGACCCCGAGGGGGACGTTCGGCGAGGAGACGGAGACGGACTCGTGTGGAGCGTCTGGTCGACCACCGTTGTTGGTCCCAGGCGGCTGGTCAAGGTGGTCCGAGGGGGTCGCAGGGTGAAGAAGAAGGTCCTTGAGCTCCAACGGTTTTTGTGCACGAAGGGACTGAACTTTGATAAGTGTGGCGCCTTTTATTTTCCTTTTATATTTTATTTTCTTTTAATTATATAGTTCCAGTAATATCTATAAACTGTAAATCATTTAATTGCATCTGGTGTATTGTCTGTTATTTGGGCGGGGTGGGGTACCTCACACAGCATTCACACAAACGAATTATCCAGTTTGGCAGGGCTGAGGCTGTTTCCCTAGACGACAGCGAGCCGAGCGACCCTGAGGGTGGCCGGGGGGGGCTACATTGTGGGCTTTGTCCAGGATTGAGTCTGCTGGTATGCTGTGTTGGTACCCTGTTTAAATCTGTAATGTGGGTCTCTGTGGGTTATTTGCCGGTGATTGCTGTATGCGTTGTGGGTGCGGTCTTTGTTCGAGTTCAGGCTGGCATTGACGAGTTGGAGGTGGAACTTGGGGCTGTCCATGCGGTTGGGAGAGAGAGGAAAGAGTGGTCTGATTTGGAGGTAGAGTCTGCGAATAAATGTTCTAGCTCTGGCAGGCTCCGCCTGACACTTGGGATAGTGTCCACCCCAAGAGGGGCGGAGACGTGTGAGACGTGGGCGGAGCGGATCTCTCAGTTGTTAGATGAGTGGCAGTGCTCGGTGGAGGGAGAGCGAAAGGGATTGGTTGAAAGTTTGAGTAGGTGGGCTGGTGACGGTGTTAGAGCTGTCAGGCTCACTTACACCGTAGTGACAGCTGTCAGTTATTTGAAAGAGGGGGGAGTTTTCAGTGTGTCTTCTCTGGCTAGGAGGGCGGCTAAATTGCTTGCAGTGCCAGGGGGATCATTTCAGGGGATCAGCCCCTCCCTCAGTTGTTCAGCTGATCAGAGGGGTGTCGGGAAACTTAGTGGAGGCCCAGTGGGGGAACGGCTTGGGGTCTCTGAGGAAGCACGTTCCCAGCAATGTACCGATGAACTTCCAAAAGGAAAAGACCCTATTCCTGAAGGCTTAGAGGGGCCACACCCCAGGGTGTCGCTATGGATAGAGGGAAGCGATGCTAAAGCTATCCTCGACCCCGGGGCACAGATCAAGCTGTTGTACAGTTCGTTTTACAACCGGTGTCTGAAGCATTTATCCTTGACAACCGCAAGGGCACCGGAGACTTTGGGTACTAGTGGCAGTAGTTATCCAGAAGACGATGATTGGTTAATGACCCTGGAGTTCATGGGGGCATTGTCTGGGCACCCAGCATGTCGAGTTGCTTCTGAGGACGTGTGTAGCAGCCTTGAGCCAGTACCGAATTTAAACGAGACCCAGCGGTGGTACGGCTTGGGGAAAGTAGCTGAGGGTGAGACCCTCTTAGTAGATGCTCCGAACCACCACGAGGGAAGGGAGTTGACCGCTGAAGACACCTCAGTGAGAGAGAGGTCGCGGCAACTGGACCCAGGCGGCGTGGAAGATGAAGGCAGCGTGTGTGTGGATTATGTGATGTGGATTAATGTGCTGCATCTGAGGAGTGGATGTTGCCAGATCCTGAGGAGTGCGGCTGTTGAGCTGAAGATGGCCATTACTAGTTCCCTCGGATTCTTCCAATCCGAAAAGATGCCCAAGGGCATATCCGGAGTCCCTGCATCCTTCCCGCGGGACATGAGGAAGACCATGGGGGAAGTGAAGGTGTGTGGAGTTTTGACGTATGTGGATGATCGCCTAGAGCTTGGATTCACCTGGGGCGACTATGAGGCGAGGCGAGTGGCTGAGCCCGGGCAACCAAAGCGAAGTGTCAAATGTGGAGGAGTTTTTGGCCGGAGGAGTTTGGTGCAATATGAGGAAAATGACCCGACATAGAGGTTGAACTTCCTGGTGTTGGGACAGATGGTGGTGGACCGGGGGATGGAAACCCAGATCGTCCATCTGAATGAGACACAGGGAAGAGGGGGGATTTGCACCGCACTGCGGTCATGTACTGATGAATTAATCCAGCGAGAAGAAACAGTGACCCACCTTCGAAGGGATCAGCAGAAACTCAAGACGTCCATTCAGAACAGATTGGAAGATTTACAAGTTGGGGAAGATCAAGGAAGTGTTCTGACTAAGGGCAACAGAAAACCGAGAGCCCAGGGAGGGGAGTTTGACTACACTCCCGAGGAGGTGAAGAAATGGAGGACAGATCTCGGAAAAGGGAGGCGGATGCTTGAAAGGAACCTGAAGGTGACTATCGCGAGTTTAAATGAAGTGGAAAAACTGAAAGTTGACCTGGAAGACGCCCTCAGGAAGAAACAACCGGAGGCTGAACATTCTTTAACTGCTGCTTTTAAGGTCAGGGTGAAAGAAGCTGGTGGGGTAACTGCATTCCAGATTGAAATGGCCAGGAACCCTGAGTCAGAACTGTGGCAAGAGTTGAAGGAGTCCCTGAAGAAGCCGACGTCTCGACTGCAGGAGGCTGAAGGGGTTGCCCCGGCTAAATGTTTCAGTTTGGAGGAACTTAAACAGCAGCTGCCGATCGAGGGAATGAGGAAGGATACGGATTCGAAGGATGATGTGCTGCACATGTGGAACATGCTGCCTTTCGCTAACTTCCCCGTGATTGAGGAAGAGACCTTTGGCCCTTCTCCCACTGAGTCAGGTGTAGTGGGGAGGGCTAGCTGTGGGCAGTCTGAGTTACGGCAGGATCAGGAAGGAGGAGAGGCAGGGCCCCGGACACGGGACTGGGGGCTCTGAGCTGTAGTGGTGGCCTGAGTGAGAGAGGAGTTGGCAAGCAGGCCCGAGGTATCCCTAGTAGTGTCTGAGCCTTTTGGGTTTAGGTGAGGGGGTACGGAGGTCTCAGAGGGTTAAGAAGCTCCCAGATAGGTTGGCCTATTTAGCGCCCGTGGGACGGGAGTAAGGTCCACTGTTTGGGGAGCACTGTCACTGTGTGTATCTGTGTATGTGTGTGTTGTGTGTCTGTAGGACTGGGTGGCGAGTTATTTAGAAGTCATGAGGACATGACTTTATTTGGTGGGGGGAGAGGGTAAGGTGGTTTCGACTTTTATGTTACTGCGGAGGCTAATTAAAATGGCGTCTTTGTTACGTTAATCTGGGGAATGCGGCTTTGTTGTGTTAAACGCTGAGAAAGTTTGCACTTGCAGTTTGTTTTTGCTTTAGAGTGCGATAAGTGAGTGCTATTAACTAATTGGGATAGTTGTTATGGTTTTGGTGTATTTGAAGATACTGTATGCGCGGGGTTTTGGGGGCAGAAGGCGGGAGAGCGAGACAGAGGATGGACGAGGTGCTGTGAGTCCACTAACGGGGTCGGACCCCGAGCGGGACATTCGGCAAGGAGATGGAGACGGACTCGTGTGGAGTGTCTGGTCGACCACCGTTATTGGTCCCAGGCGGCTGGTCGAGGTGGTCCGAGGGGGTCGCGGGGTGAAGAAGAAGGTCCTTGAGTTCCAACGGTTTTTGTGCACGAACAGATTGAACTTTGATAAGTGTGGTGCCTTTTATTTTCCTTTTATATTTTATTTTCTTTTAATTATATAGTTCTAGTAATATCTATAAACTGTAAATCATTTAATTGCATCTGGCGTATTGTCTGTTATTTGGGCGGGGTGGGGTACCTCACACAGCATCCACACAAACGAATTATCCAGTTTGGCAGGGCCGAGGCTGTTTCCCCAGACGACAGTGAGCCGAGCGACCCTGAGGGTGGCCGGGGGGGCTACAATAGTAAATATTTTAAAGTATGAAACAGATTAACCAGTGACACTTCAAATATGATGCAGCAGGGAGTTCAGAAGCCTAGTGGCCTGGGGGAAGAAACTGTTTTTCATTCTAACCGTTCTTGTTTTTATGCATCATAGTCTCCTGCCCGATGGTAGAAAGTCAAAGAAGATGCTGGATGGATGGGTGGGATCCTTTATAATACTAAGGGTCCTGCCTAAATTAATGTTGAAGGAGGTCAGTTCTAAGTTAAGGTTGAAAGCCAGTTGCAAAAGGTTGTCACCACTGACCTACAGAAATAAAAACATGAATAATAACAAGGAAATGATGGAACTACCCAAGATATTGCATGTACTCTGTTGTTTGTGCAGTAAGGAGAAAGAACAATGTGTTTCATTTACTTGATTCTTAAATGCACATAAGGATCTTCTGGAATAAATTTACCTTTGTATTCACCAATTTGTTCAAGCAATGATAACGTATTTTATATACGATCTGCTCTTAGTGAAGAATAATTTCAGCCAATTACTTTCATTGAAAAGATATGGTTTGTACCTATAATTAGGAAGTACTGAATTTTTAATTTGCTTCATGATGTGTGTTATTGAAATATTTTCAATTGCTTCTTTTCCAGTCTTTGGATTATGAAAGATCTGCATTTCACACACTGCTAATTAAAGTGGAGAATGAAGACCCAATCATGCCAGAGATCAGTTATGGTCCCAGTTCTACCACCACAGTACAAGTCACAGTTGTTGATGCCAATGAACCACCTATTTTCAATCCAGACCCAACAAATGTAGTCAAACCGGAGGACATCCCAATAGGCAGTGTTGTTGTGACATTGAATGCAACTGATCAAGATATTCTACAGAAGCAGACAATTAAGTAAGTGTTTAATAATGTAACTCCCTAAAAAACTTACCTTTTGTTTTATGTGTTAGCAGGGCTGTACATGTATGATTCTGAAATCACATTTCTGAAATTTAGTTCCATTGACTTGAATTTTTGAAGCACACTGTATGCATATGTTATGATGCGACACAATTACCAACTTCAACAGACTGAATTTATACTCCTGGGGTTTACATGATTCAAAATCTAATGGCCAAGGATAAGCAAAATTAATGTGACATATAGATGTCAAAATATTGTATTTATTTTATAGTTCTTCAGATGTGCACAGGAAGCAGACAGAATCACAAGACACACACGTCCAAGTAATGTTCTATAGCCATACAGAGTCAGGTTGGAGGATGAAGTAGATTAAGGTTTGATTTTAATATGAACTACACTATTTGTGCTCAGATTATGGTTTATATGAAATCATACTTTGAATAACTGCTTGAGATGCAGTATTCTTAAAATTTATAAGCTGTAAGTGTTTTTCAGGTCATAATTGTTATTAAGGGGATAAATCAATATTCAAAGTATCTCAAAAATTAAAAAAAACAGAATTACAAGTTGAAATATTTTTTCTACCAATAAAAATGATTTCAAGACCAGGAGACAATTGATACAGTGAATATTAATATGAAAATACCAGAGCTGTGATTTCTGGATTAACAAACAAAAGAAATGTCAAACAAGAGGTAATCTGCAGATTCTGGAAATCAAAGTAATGCACATAAAATGCTGGAGGAACTCCTGATGAAAGGTCTTGGCCCAAAACATCGACTGTTTACTCTTTTCTATAGATGCTGTCTGGCTTGCTGATTTCCTCCAGCATTTTGTGTGTAAACGAAAAAAAAGATATGGCTCACTCTCTTTCAATGTTTCTTACCTGTATCACGTTGAACACACTGTTTCATTGCAGTGTCCTATGAGAGATTTGTGTACAGTGCAAAATTATCTTCAGGACATTATGCTCTGAAGCATTCGAAAGACAACCTGATCCACAGAGAGATCTGGTAGAAGTTTTTATTTACTTTGACTCCTCCAGCTCAAGGTTTCTTCCACCTGAGTTTTCTATGAGACATAGGCAGCATGGGAATCCTAAAAATATTGTTAAGATTACATCACTGCGTTACAATATTTGAATGTTAAGTAGGTCAGCGTTGCATTTTGTTGGAAATTCAAACAAGGTACTGCTGAAGATAAGTTAATATCAACTAGGAATAGAATAATTCCAAGTCACTAAGATGACTGAACCTAATTTTAACCACCTCTTCCACAAAGTATTTAAAAAGGGATTGTCAAGTTATATCAACATATTAAACATCAGATCAAAGCTTGTTGTGACATGCTAGCAGTTCTCAGCTCAAAAGCCATGTAATTTGGGCATCTCAGGTAAATGTGGAGGTCCTGAATGATTCCCATGCTGCTTATACTTTGCTGTTCCCGAATGAACTCCTCATGGAGACTTCGTGATGAAGAATGAATTCAGTGCAGTACAGTACCTCAGTGGCTACACTAACTAATTTACCCAATAAATCTGAACCGGGTTAGACTTGACGCCATTGAAACAATTCACTTATAGAGAGGGAGGTAATTGCAACAAGTTACTTAATGTTTTGAATGGTTTTAATTTTTTAATGTTTTTGTGGTTTAACTTCTGCGAGGTTTTAAAACATTTTTCAATTTTCATTAATTTTCAGGAGTTTTTGAACATCATTGAATGTCAGGCACATGCAGAAGTATTTAAAGTCCTTAACAATTGTGCCGACTAATAAATCCAGTTAACATGGTCTATCAGGCTGTTTTGGTTGCCGCAACATTTTTGTGAGTGGACCTTGTTCTACCTTTGTGGTTACATTATGCTGTGCAGGACCCTGGTGCAATGCAGGGCATCATCATCATTTTGGGTTGAAAGAGCTTAGAGGAAGTCAATACCAGTAGATCCAGAAAAGTTAGGTCTTCTTACAAGGAACACACATCAAAGTTGCTGGTGAACGCAGCAGGCCAGGCAGCATCTCTAGGAAGAGGTACAGTCGACGTTTCAGGCCGAGACCCGTCGTCAGGACTAACTGAAGGAAGAGTTAGTAAGAGATTTGAAAGTGGGAGGGGGAGCGGGAGATCCAAAATGATAGGAGAAGACAGGAGGGGGAGGGATGGAGCCAAGAGCTGGACAGGTGATTGGCAAAAGGGATATGAGAGGATCATGGGACAGGAGGTCCGGGGAGAAAGACAAGGGGTGGGGGAAACCAGAGGATGGGCAAGGAGTATAGTCAGAGGGACAAAGGGAGAAAAAGGAGAGTGAAAGAAAGAATATGTGTATAAAAATAAATAACGGATGGGGTACGAGGGGGAGGTGGGACATTAGCGGAAGTTAGAGAAGTCAATGTTCATGCCATCAGGTTGGAGGCTACCAGATGGAATGTAAGGTGTTGTTCCTCCAACCTGAGTGTGGCTTCATCTTTACAGTAGAGGAGGCCGTGGATAGACATGTCAGAATGGGAATGGGATGTGGAATTAAAATGTGTGGCCACTGGGAGATCCTGCTTTCTCTGGCGGACAGAGCGTAAGTAGTTCAGCAAAGCGGTTTCCCAGTCTGTGTCGGGTCTCACCAATATATAGAATATATATATTCCTGTTGTTTGCGTCTTCTTACAAGGGACTTCAATCTGCATATAGACTGGGTAAGCAAAATCAACAATGATGATGTGAAGGACAAACAGCATGGAATATATAAGGAAGAGTTTTAGTTAACCAATGAGAAAATAGCAATTTTAAATATTTAGTAGTGTGCAATAAGATGGGTTATTCATAACCTGATAGTAAGGGAGTCTCTAGGAGAATACTCAACACAGAACTATATATATATAGATATAGATATAGACGAGAAGTGAAATCATGATCTTATCAAGACAAAGCAACTTAAAAATAAGTGACCCATCAGTTGTCAATGATAGATTGGGAAACTATATTAAAATACATCCAAGTAAATGACCACTGGCCAACAGCTAAAGATTTAATAGATAATTTACAACAAATTACCTATCAGTAGCCAGGGCATCAAAGGTTATGATGAGAAGGCGGGGGAGTGGGACTAAATGGGAGAATGAATCAGCTCATGATAAAATGGCGGAGCAGACTCGATGGGCCGAATGGCCGACTTCTGCTCCTTTGTCTTATGGTCTAAATATATCTTTGACACACAAACACTAACAGGAAAAATGGTCTAGCCGCAGTTAACTGTAGTTAATTGAAAGGCAAAGGTTTATAATGTTGTTACACTGTACAGTAAGCCTGATGACTGGAATATTCATTATATTGTGAATATTTATTATAGATTTGGGGTTAAAGTAAGTAGCAATAAGCTAATCGATTAGCATGTTTTACTGGAAGTTAAGCCGGCAAAAGAAGCTGAACAATATCCTGTTGTATTTATTCTTAAAAATAAATGTTGATCATGAAGTACCTATGTCAACCACTGAAAGGAGGTGTAATTTATTTTTGAGCCTTCTTTTACAGATGGTAAGGTAGTTTTGGTCTAATTCATGTCAGAGACATTGTGGTGGTGCAGTTTACATCACGATGATACTGCATTTTAAGATTAAATATATATCAACTGCACCAGAATGATTACATTACTTTAATTGGAAGTAATTATTTCACTTATTTTAATCTAACTCAGGCATTAGGAATGGGATAGCTATAAATTGTGTGTGTGACCTTAACCTGTTTTCAGTATTCCCCTTATTCATTCTCTCAGATACTAGCTACATTTGGTAAATTAAATGTCAACAATGGTATTTAAGATGTCACTGAGATGGAAAGTCATGAGGCATTATTTCAATTTAAGTCCTTCAAGCAGCCTTCTTTGGGAACTTTCAGTTCCCAGACTATTGTAAAGTTAGTCAGTAGCTAGAAACATAAAACAGTCCTTAAAACATTGAGAACATTAAAAGTACAGTTATTGTCCATGGACAATGTAATCTGACTATTTGCTAGGCAGAGTAGGTTAAGTTTAAACCTTTTATCTTTCCTTAGGTAGGCAGTTTAATTATATTGCATTTTGTGGCTCATGTACCTCCAGTTTTGAAGAGATGGAGAAGATAATTGTCTTCCTTGATCTTTTTTAATCCCCAGCAATGCTACATGTGTGACGTGTTTATTAAGAGAAAAGAAAGTGTCCAAAGGATATCCAATCTGCTTCATTTGATTGTTAGTGTGAGAGCTACAACACTTATTTTCTTCAACTACTTTCAGTGCAGGGAGTTACTCATATGACTATGACAACACTCCTCCATTGTAGAAATTAAGTTCTGTGCACTCATCTGGCATGACTAAATTAAAGATCATTTTGGGTGTACAATAACTTTTAAGATGATTTTCATATTGACATTAAATCATCTATTCCTGCAAAATCTGGGGTGCTAGCCTTCACATTTGTTCCTGGTGTGCCATAATGTTTTGCACAACACAGGTTTGCAGTTTGAGGCAAGGCTTTTTATGTGCATATTCCCTCATATGCATTATGTATATCTTGAAATAATCAGGCTAGCATCCTCTGTGCATTTGAAGTTAGTGCAGCTTTGAAGCTTTTGCTTTCAATTGAACACATTTTATTTCATCTCCGGGAAGACTTCCTTTGTTCTGTCATGTGGTATCTTTGAATCATACAACTGAGCTGCAAAATCCAGTCTACTTTGATTGAAGAATACTAGCAGCGACATAATCCAAGTCATTAAAATGCTGAGAAGCAGAAATGATAGCAGATATTTAACTTGGACTGAATGTTCAGAAATAGAAACTTCAGGCTTAAAATTAGCAAACCTCATGTGAGACAGAAGATTAGAAGGTATTACTTGTTCACACAGTTGTTTGATGAATAGACCAAACTGCCAGCAAAAAGGAAGTTATCAATATGTCAATCAACTCTATTGAATAAATTGTAGATGTTTATTAGAAGTTTAAAAGAAGAAACCTGACATCTAAACTTAACCTGGTCTGGGTTCTAAGGGCATACATAATAGCCCAAAGCATGAGGAGATAGGGGTGGTGGGGGTGGGGGGAGTAAATAGGTGTGGAGGGGGGAGGAAATAGGTGTAGGGGGGAGGGGTTGAGTGGAAGAGATTTGGTGGAATAGCTGTAGGAATGAATGATTTAGTTTCCAGGGTTTTCAGGAGAAGTTGGTCTCTTTGAAGCAACAAATTTGGTGAGGGGATTAGGTTGAAGCATACAAAATCATAATTGGTTTATATAGTTTAAGTGAAGGAAGTTGCTTTCCATTAGTTGATTGCTAAATAAAAGCAAATGAGATGCATTTAAAATATTGGTCAAAAATTTATAAGGGGGATTAAGGGAAAAACTCTGCAGAAAATAGTTATGGTCCACAATTCATGCCTAATTAGTATGGCAAAAACAGAATTATTACAGACTTTTGAAACTGAATTGGATAGGGCATGAGAAAGAAAATGTAATGTAATTAATGTTGGTCCTTTTTGGTGCCCCAACATATCTATGATTATATGATTCTCATAGTGAGAACAGTCGAATCTCAAAAAAAAAGCTGTTGAAACCTCACTTCCTAAACACTTCAGAAATTCATTGAGAGCTAACCATGACCTATCCACAGCATTAGAGATTGTAAGAGCTGTGAGTAACTTAACATTTCTCAACATATCTCCATCAGTCAGGAAGTTCTAGAAGCAACTAACAATGTTGAATTTCTTACATCACAAAAATTGACTGAAACATCCAAGCACATTTATAAACAACGATTTTAAAATAAACAAAATAGGGAGAGAATACTTCTCCTTGCCCTTCTCCTTCTTATCCACTGAAATCCTTAGGGTCATCCGTTCCACGATAAGACCACCGTGGTCTCTTGGACTAGGTTGAATGCCACATGGTACGTGGCAGTAGAGCAGGATGTACTTAAATCTGTTGTGAGCTTAGTTTTTTCTTAATTTGATTAAGGATGTAAGGAAGACCTAAACTAGTTTCTATTTAAATGTAAATGCCAGAAGTTCTGTTCAGAACTGTTGGGATTTATCACAAAGATCCAAGTCATTAAAACTTTGTGCATCCCTCTCATGTCAGAGGAACTGGTGGGAAACAGAAGGTAAAGTCAAACATAATTAGAAATACCACTTGTGCTGTAAAAGAGCTGAACTACAGATTTGTGGAAGAAATCTGTTGGGGATTTTTTTTTAAATGGGACCTGTACTTTTCACTCAGCCATGGAAGTTTGGCTTCAGTGACACAAGTAATCATTACAGCTGGGGATTTTCCTCACCTCAGTGGGCACATATTAAATCTTTAGCATTTTGTCATGCTCTCCATGTAAGAAGCTGGTTGCCCAACCTGAATCCAATGGGATATGACTATAAAAATCGGGTAAAGTACACATTCTGCCAAAACATTTGAAGAATTCAACTTTGTTTCCAACTTCTAACTTACCCTTAAATTCACTTGGTCCATTTCTGACACGTCTCTTCCCTTTCTCAATCTCTCTGTCTCCATCTTTGGAGACAAATTGTCTACCAACATCTTTTAAACACCTAGTAAATCACCCTCTGTAAAAATGCTATCCCTGTTCCTCAGTTCCTTTGTTTCCACCATGTCTGTTGCTAGCAGAAGGCTTTCCTTTCCCGGATGTTAGAGATGCCCTCCTTCTACAAAGAACAGGATTTCCCTGCTCCGCCATTGATGCTGCCCTCACACGCATCTCCTCCATTTCCCAGACATCCGTGTTCTCCACATTTTCCCCACCCTTTAACAGGGATAGAGTTCCTCAATAGAGAGTGCTTCTCAATCATATAGACAGTATATTATATAATGACCCGGCTGGTGGCGTAGTGACATCAGTGCCAGACTTTGGGACGAATGGTCCTGAGTTCGAATCCAGCCAGCCCGCTCCCCTGCATGCTTTCCATCCGTGCTGGCTTACAAGCTGGTGATCTCTTTGGAAGCTCACCCGGCAGAAGGCAATGGCAAACCACTGCTGTAACTTGCCTCGTACACAGTTCCCCACTACGTCAGAGAGGCGTGGAGGGAAATCGTTCGCTAACCAGAGAAACTCCCCATGTGATGTACCTTTCCTTCTTTATTATACAGTATAATACAACTACTATATACAGACAACCACAGCACAGTAAATTTTATATAACCCCATTCAGGCTTAAAGATTTAATCACTGTGGAAGATTTCTTACTCTTGTAGGATAACATCTTTCCTGTCAAGGGGGATCAGTCTGCTTGGCAGGTGAGATTTGTGGCTGTATAAACAATCTCAGGTTCCGGGGCCTCCTCTGCGGTGGTTGTAGGAGTTGACACTGAGACAGTAGGAAGTGCTTCTGACAGCTCCAGACACCCTTCTCTCCTTTTCTCTCTCTGGGACTACTTCTAACCATTCCTTTCTCTTTTTCACAATTATTCTCTATTCCACACATTTTTCTTTCTCTCTTCACATTCTTTCTTTCCATACTCTTCCCTCCTTTATCTTCTAGTTTATGCGTCTTGATCTTGAGAAGGTCTATTTAGTTTACTAGACTATCCTTTATGATCTGATCTCTCCAGTTGGTTTCCTCATGCACAATATCATCTGACAATTCCTCTGTTTTTATATCTTATTGACTTCTTCCTTTTTGGCATTCCATTCATCCACCTGGGCATTGGTCTTTACATCTACTTTTACAATCATATTTTTGTCTCCACTTGAAATTCAACCAATAACCTTACTGCGCACAGTGTAGATCTGGTTCTTTCTACTTACAAAAGGCAAATGCTTACAGCATTCCTGAAACTCCTTGAACTCTCTTTTAGCTAAAAACCAAGCCACATTTTGCAAATAACTGCCTCATTAGCATATCAAAAGTTTTCTCAGATATGTTGCCTACAAAACCTGTTGTAGTCAGACCACTGCTTTTGTCACCTTCATGATACCTCTGAGCAGCATGGTCCTTCCTTGATCCAAAATGCTTTCCAACCAGAAACACTGATGTTGGCATCAACACCTGTCCATCCTCTGTTCATAGTCTTCGGCATGGAGACAGTTGTGGCATCATCCAGTAGTATCTTTCTTAATTTGCTTCCAGATGGCTCATTACAGAAGGTATGGCATGCAAATGATGGATGGATCTCCAGTCAAGTTATAGTTGTCCTTCTGTTTTAACAATACACAAGCTCAATGTGGTTGTTGTATTTCACGCTTATGAATGTCATTCCCACAGGAGTTATCTTTTCCCTGGATATCTGCAGGCTTCAGTTTGGTATCTTTGAAATGCCATTCAAACTCATTTTGTGGTATGACTGTTACAGCTGAACCAGTGTCTAAATCCATTTACCTCTGGTATAAGCCATATTGCTTGTCTATTTATAGTTCTTACACTGTAAATCTCAAGGCAACACAATCCTGTGTCAGCGTCATTATCAATTTTTTCATCAGTAACGTGCAGATTAGTGCTCTATTTGATAACGCAATTTGACTTTTTAGCATTTTATCTTCCCTGTGTAGTCCATTTATTTTTGTCTGCCCGACGTGCCCTTTGTATGTGTCCACATTTATTGTATTTTCCGCAAGTTTCACTTTAAACCTGCATTTGTTTGATGAATCTGAGCCCCTGCCACAATGGTAAGGACTGTTTCTGTTTAGACGATGCAATTTTATTCAAACTCACTTTTCTTCCTGACTGCAACTCAGTGTATCTCTGTAATACAGTTTACATTGGTACAACTATTGCAACTGTTCTTTTAAATGTGAGCAGTGCTTCAGTTAGGAGCCATTTTTGAATGTTTTCTTATAAGATTCCACAAAATAAACAATCTTTTAGTATATCATTAAGTCCATTACTGAACTGACAATGCTCAGACAATCTCTTCAATTCAGCCACATATGCTGAAATGGTCTCCCCTTCTTTTTGATTCCACCGATGAAACCTAAAGGAGTTAGTGCTGGGCCTGCAATTGTTCACAATATGCATTAATGATCTGGAAGAGGGGACCAAATGTACTGTATCTGTTTAGCTGATGACACTAAATTGAGTGGAAAAGCAAATTGTGCAGAGGATACGGGGAGTCTGCAGTGAGGTACAGATAGGTTAAATGAGTGGGCAAAGGTCTGGCAGATGGAATACAATGTTGGTAAATGTGAGGTCACCACTTTGGAAGGAAGACTGGAAGAGAAGATTATTATTTAAAAGTTAAAAGATTGCAGCCTGCTGCTGTGCAGAAGGACTTGGGAGTGCTTGTGTACGAATTGCAAAAGGTTGGTTTGCAGCTGCACCATTTTACCAAGGTTATTAAAACATGTTGCCTGGATTGGGGAGCATGCCTTATGAGAATAGGTTGAGTGAACTCGGCCTTTTCTCCTTGGAGCAACGGAGGATGAGAGGTGACCTGATAGGGGTGTATAAGATGATGAGAGGCATTGATCGTGCGGATAGTCGGAGGCTTTTTCCCAGGGTTGCCACAAGAAGACACAGGTTTAAGGTGCTGAGGGTTAGGTACAGAGGAGATGTCAGGGGTAAGTTTTTTACTCATAGAATGGGGTGAGTGCGTGGAATGGGCTGCCGGCAGCAGTGGTGGAGACGGGTATGATAGGGTCTTTTAAGATACTTTTAGATAGGTACATGGAGCTTAGTAAAATAGAGGGCTATGGGTATGCCTAGTAATTTCTAAGGTAGGGACATGTTTAATGCCGATAAATGTGAGGTGCTACATTTTGGTAGGACTAATCAAAATAGGACATACATGATAAATGGTAGGGCATTGAAGAATGCAGTAGAACAGAGGGATCTAGGAATAATGGTGCATAGTTCCCTGAAGGTAGAATCTCATGTGGATAGGGTGGTGAAGAAAGCTTTTGGTATGCTGGCCTTTATAAATCAGAGCATTGAGTATAGGAGTTGGGATGTAATGTTGAAATTGTACAAGGCATTGGTGAGGCCAAATATGGAGTATTGTGTACAGTTTTGGTCACCATATTATAGGAAAGATGTCAACAAAATAGAGAGAGTACAGAGAAGATTTACTAGAATGTTATCTCGGTTTCATCACCTAAGTTACAGAGAAAGGTTGAACAAGTTGGGTCTTTATTCTTTGGAACGTAGAAGATTGAGGGGGGACTTGATAGAGGTATTTAAAATTATGAGGGGGATAGATAGAGTTGATGTGGATAGGCCTTTTCCATTGAGAGTGGGGGAGATTCAAACAAAAGGACATGAGTTGAGAGTTAAAGGACAGAAGTTCAGTGGTAACATGAGGGGGAACTTCTTTACTCAGAGAGTGGTAGCTGTGTGGAACGAGCTTCCAGCAGAAGTGGTTGAGGGAGGTTCGATGTGGTCGTTTAAAGTTAAATTGGATAGCTATATGGACAGGAAAGGAATGGAGGGTTATGGGTTGAGTGCAGGTCGGTGGGACTAGGTGAGAGTAAGAGTTCGGCACGGACTAGAAGGGCGGAGATGGCCTGTTTCCGTGCTGTAATTGTTATATGGTTATATGGTTAAGTGCAACAGGCTATCAAGGAGGCAAGCGGAATGCTGGCCTTCATTGCTAGAGGGACCGAATTTAAGAGCAGCGAGGTTATGTTGCAACCGGTGAGGCCGCACCTGGAGTACTGTGTGCAGTTTTGGTCTCCATACTTGAGGAAGGGTAGACTGGCCTTGTTGGTAGTGCAGAGGAGGTTTACCAGGTTGATTCTAGAAAGAGGGAGTTGGACTATGAGGAAAGATTGAGTCGCCTGGGACTGTACTTGCTGGAATTCAGAAGAATGAGAGGCGATCTTATAGAAACATATAAAATTATGAAAGGGATAGGTAAGATAGAGGCAGAAAAGTTGTTTCCATTGGTACATGAGATGAGAACTAGGGGACATAGAATCAAGAATCAGGGGAGTAAATTTAGGATGGAGATGAGGAGAAACTGTTTATCCCAAGGAGTGGTGAATCTGTGGAATTTTCTGCCCAATGAAGCAGTGGAGGCTACCTCAGAAAATATATTTACTTAGGTTGGATAGATTTTTGCATAGTAGGTTAATTAAGGGTTATGGGGAAAAGGCAAATAGGTGGAGATGAGTCCACAGCCAGATCATCCATGATTTTATTGAATGGCGGAGCAAGCTTGAAGAGTCAGATGGCCTATTCCTACTCCTATTTCCTATGTTCTTATGATCTTAATGCCTTCCGAAATCAACAATGGCCACAGTTCTCTGTTTTCCTGCAATATTTTGACAATATCAGGGAGGTTCATTTCTGCAGGTTTGGTTGGCGTTGTCCAATTTTGAAGCAAACTGTATGCCTTTATACCTAATGCACTCAGCATTGCACTCTCATTGGTTATTTCACTGGCTTCAACATACTGTTCCAACAGCTCAGCATACATATGCCAATTACCCATTGTATAATCGAACGTCAATTTTTCTGACGTAGCCAGCCAATCTGCTCTTTTTTAATGATTATTGTCACCCGGTATTCACAGTTTATGAACTCTGAATTCTTCTATTTACGGCCCTTCTTTTTAATTCAACCATCTCCGCATACTGGGCAGCGTTTATCACTCACCATGTCTCTTTTTCTTAGTTTGAATGCCTCGCTGCACTTTAACAGGTCTGTAGCCGTCTTGGATTTGTTTTCAAAATTCATCATCACCAATGTTATGTTTTCTAACTTCAAGACATTAAACTAATTCAAAGAAAGACATGGGAGTCTGAAAATGTGAGTCTAACTTCACTTACTTTAGGCAAGGCGTGCACTTAGAACGTATGCAATTAATGTATTTTTACATATAACCAGTAATTAATTAATTAGTGAACAAGAATGCTTAATTAAACTACATATATACACAGAGGATTACTCAAGTATTATTGAAATATTAAATACCTAACATTCCCCTTGCAGCATCCTCTGCATCGGTGAGACCCGACTTAAATTAGGGGACCGCTTGGTCGAACACCTTCACTTCATCTAGCAAAAGCAGAATTTCCCAGTGGGCAACCATTTTAATTCCTACCCCTGTTCCCATTCCAACAAGTTGGTCCATGGCCTCCTCTGCTGCCATAATGAGGGCACTCTCAGGTTGGAGGAGCAACAACTCATATTCCACTTAGGTGGCCTCCAACCTGTTGGCTTGAACATCAATTTCTCTTTCTGGTTAAAAAAAACAGTCCCCCCTTCTCTCTTCGTATATTCCCCTCTTTAGCCTCTTAGCTCTTCTCTGCCTATCACCTTCCCCTTGTGCCCCTCCTTTTTCCCTTTCTCCCATAGTCCACTCTCCTCTCCTATCAGATTCCTTCCTCACCAGCCTGTTACTTTTCCTACCCACCTGGCTTTGCCTATCACCTTCTAGCATGTAGTCCTTCCCCTCCCTTCACCATTTTATTCTGGCATCTTCCCTCGTCCTTTCCAGTCCTGAAGAAGGGGCTTGGCCCAAAATGTTAACTACCAATTTCCTCCAGTCCTTTACACAGAAGGTCTGGTGAGGCAGCTTCCCAACCTCACCAAGGCTGCTCTCACCTGCTTTAATCCACATTTTAAAACCATTTGCCAGGCAGGGAGAATGTCGAACATGATCAGATACTTGGAGTCAAAGTTTAAGGAGAGTAAAGCCAGTGAAGGAAACAGAAATATTTCCCCATCAAAGGCACCATACACCATTAATGGTAAAAAAGTACCCAGTACTGAATTAGTAATTAATTTAGATTGGACAGAAGAATGTTGATATGAAATAAAATTTGACTCCATTCAACTTGGGGCTTCTCCCAATGGCTTGTTTCTTTACCAAATATGTTAAGATAATCTTGAGTAACTCAATTACTTTAAATTAATCCTGAATGAGCTTACACAAAATATTTCAGGTTTCGAATATTCATAAATTTCAAGTTTCTCTTTTTAATTATAATTCAATATATCTTGATAGATCTTTTCAATAAGGATTCTAATTGTGATTTTGTTCCAAATTATGGAAATTGCTCTGCACTGCATTTATTTTCTGTATGACTCAGTGAACTTTAATTACCTGATAAAATTGCCTGCAAAATGTACATGACAAAATAAGAAACAAGAGCAAGAGTAGGTTATTTAACACCTCCTGTCTGCCTTGCCATTCAATAAGATCTTTGCTGATTGTCAACATTTTTTCCCTGTAATAGCCCCATGTCCCCAAAATATCTTAATAGCTTAAAGTTGGACACTCCAGTAGTATTTGAATTAACATTTTCTCTGCTAAGTGCACTAAAATTTGATATTTCATTCAATGAGCTCTACAACATACTTTGTTTAAAAAAAACTTAACTCTACTTGGGGAATTTACCATGCTAGCTGCTAACTCTGCTTAAGGCTATTATCACTGTAAGATTTTGATTAAGTATACAGGGATTTAATGCCACAAGCAAGTGCCTAGTGATATAGCCAATTAAAATATCATATTTTTCTAGCATAAATAATGACGAACTAGTAGCACAGAGATGGGAGTTGCAAGTAATTCATTATCTTCTAGTTTCTAATTAGAATAGGTTAGCCCACGGATTTACATTCTCTGTAAAAGTAATCTTATTATGCAGGAATCAAAACGTTTGACAATTAGACTGCTCAGGATAGATAAAAATACTATAGTATTTTGACAAGTATTCGGACATTTGTCTTTGTTTTGAAATATTATGGGATAAATACTTTAGATTGTAGTTATTTTACCAGAAAGATGGCCTTTAATACCACAAAAATTAAAATATAAAGATATAATTAATTTGTTTATTTGTTTAATTTTCTTTCCTCTTGTTCATAGGTTAGTTAAAACAGTGGAATTATTGAGAGTAGTGGATTACTGAATTTAAGAGCATTGGATCAATAAGTACAATTATTAAATCTTCCTATTTTAAACAAGCTTCTAGCAATTAAGCACTCTCAATGCAATGCTCACAACTCAAGCATGACAACATTTCATCACTCACTATTAGGGCACATATTTCAAAAATAATTTTAAAATAGAACCAAATTATATTAATGTTCTTTCATAATTTAAGATTGGAACAAAGGAAAAATGAAGAAACTACAGATCAGATCCTTGGGTGCAAGTTAAAAGTGTCCAAAGCAGAGTCAAGTAGAGCAACTATTTAGCAGTCTGTCTGCCTGTGGGAGGAAGCTGTTTAGTAGCCTTGTGGTTTTAGTTTTGATGCTCCTGTAACGTTTCCCTGATGGCAGAAGAACAAACAGTTCATGAAGAGGATGTGAGGGGTCTTTAATGATGTACCATGTCTTCTGGAGGCATCGACTCTTGAAAGAGGTCTTGGACAGAAGGTGGGGAGACCCCAATAACCTTCTCTGCTCCCCTGACCACCCTCTGCAAGGCTTTTTTGTCAACAGCACTGCAGCTGGAGTACCAGGTTGTGATGCAAAAAGTAAGCACATTCTCAACCACGCCTCTGTAGAATGTAGTTAAGATGTTAGTGGAGAGTGATGCTTGTTTAAGCTTCCTCAGAAAGTGCAATCTCAGCTAGGCCTGTTTCACAATCCCAGTGGTGTTCCTGGACCAGGTGAGATTGTCCGAGATCTGCACCCCAAGGATAATATCAAGGATAACCCCAAGGATCAAGCTTTTGAACAAAAAAGGATAACTACACTCATCTATTGAGATGTTCCCACAACCCATGATCTCATTTTAAGGACACTTTATCTTGTTATTTCATGCTCTCATTGTGTATTTATGTGCATTTGCACAGTCTGTTGTCTTCTATAGTCTTGCTCCTTACTTCATCCTCTTTACAGTTACAGTTCAATAGATTTGTTGAGAATGCCCGCAGGAAAAAGAGTCTCAGGGATAACATGCATGTACTCTGATAATACATTTTACTTTGAACTTCTGAACGTCTTTGAACTTTAGAAGAATTGGTTTTAAAGCATTTTCTTAGTTAAATTTTGTAATAATTCTCACCAATTGTATTTATTTATTTATTTCAAGACAAAAATTGCTATGAAAAGGACTATATCTTAAAAGCACTATTAGAGAAATAAGATTACTTATTGCACATGAGGCCGTGGCAGGAAGTTGTTGATTTTTCTTTACCTTACCCCTAATTGATACTTTAACAAAAGAAAGATTTCTGAACCAGTGTAGAAGATAATCTCCCCCGGAGAGAATTTCACAGTGGCTTAAAGAATGTCCTCATTTCTTAATGATTACAACATACAGCAGAAAAAGAAACAACTTGGTATAAATACCATTCACATTTGTATTTCATTGACCTTCAAACATCCAGGCTTCTGCTTTCATCAATTTGATCTGACAAATATCACATAAAATGCATAAAGAAGAACTTTGTAGAATCTTTAAGGCACTGACATTATAATGCTTAGAAGCAACGTTGCCCCTTTTAAATATGTGCCTGTGTTCATTTGCAAGGATAATTATGGTTAAATTATGGGCTCGTATCACTGATCGAAGCCAATAATTAAAAGATCAAAATTCAGTAGAGAGCTTGATTCTGAAACAAAATTTAAAGGGAATACAAAATGAAGTAGAAAAGGGAATACAATAGGATAACAATATAACATACAATGTTCTGAGGTAGAAATAAGATCCAGAGAGAGAGATGTTTGAAGTTAATTTTATCATGCCAGTGTTATCTTGCTATTTGGCTGCAAGTTCTAATCCAAATTCCCAACAGAACTATTGCAGTCAAGCATTCAATCGTTTGATTCCTACTACTCTGTTATATTGTGATACATCATTACATGAAAGTTAAATATACAGTATATATATGTATGTTATTGTCTATCCAGGAAATAAAACATATTATTTCAGCTACAGTAGCTAAATCGATAATTGACTAATATAAATAAGAATTTGTAGCCAATGTGAGTTTGTCAAGAATGGCAGATATAAAATCACCAATGATCATATATTTACTTGGAAATAGGAGTGAAATGTGCAATAATGACAAATTAAGTGTTGAACTGAAAACATATTTCAGCAGTAAATTAAGATTCCTGTAATTATACCAGCTCCACTGGGCTCACTGATGTGATTTTGCTGAAGTCAGGCAGAAGTAATCAAAATAGTTTTCATTCAGCTCCAAGCTTACCAGCATGAGTAATTTTGAATGGAGTCAAAGCAAAAATTATTATCTGTTCACCACTACACTCATAGAACTGATGGAGCCACCCAAAAATCCCCCAAATTACCTCCTTTTCTGCTTTGGAATAAAGATTTGCTGCAGATACACAATTTGGTATAGATCTCTGGTGATTTTGATCCCAAAATTGGCACTGTTAAATAAATTTGCAATTGCTTGCCAAAAGAATACTGGTGTACCACACTGGAAAACTCGAAGCATTAAAGCATAAAGGAGTCAAGTTAGTGAGAATTGGGAGTTGAGGGTGGTGGGCATTTGTGCTGTGGATGGGTTGATAAGAATAGTTAAAATACAACAATCTCCTTGAGTTACACAACTAGTTAAGTAGCAACACACATCAAAGTTGCTGGTGAATGCAGCAGGCCAGGCAGCATCTCTAGGAAGAGGTACAGTTGATGTTTTGGACCGAGACCCTTCATCAGGACTAACTGAAGGAAGAGCTAATAAGAGATTTGGGAGGGGGAGGGGGAGATCCAAAATGATAGGAGAAGACAGGAGGGGGAGGGATGGAGCCAAGAGCTGGACAGGTGATTGGCAAAAGGGATATGAGAGGATCATGGAACAGGAGGCCCAGGGAGAAGGAAAAGGGGGCGGGGGGGGAAAACCCAGAGGATGGGCAAGGGGTATAGTCAGAGGACAGAGGGAGAAAAAGGAGAGAGAGAGAGAGAGAAAGAATGTGTGTATATAAATAAATAACAGATGGGGTACGGGGGGGGAGGTGGGGTATTAGCAGAAGTTAGAGAAGTCAATGTTCATGCCATCAGGTTGGAGGCTACCCAGACGGAATACAAGGTGTTGTTCCTCCAACCTGAGTGTGGCTTCATCTTGACAGTAGAGGAGGCCGTGGATAGACATATCAGAATGGGAATGGGATGTGGAATTATCTTGGCTCCATCCCTCCCACTCCTGTCTTCTCCTATCATTTTGGATTTCCCCCTCCTCCTCCCACTTTCAAATCTCTTACTAGCTCTTCTTTCAGTTAGTCCTGACGAAGGGTCTCGGCCCAAAACGTCGACTGTCCCTCTTCCTAGAGATGCTGCCTGGCCTGCTGCGTTCACCAGCAACTTTGATGTGTGTTGTTTTAGTTAAGTAGCATCTGTGAAGTTCTCGGCATTGCAGGTTGAAACCATGCATCAGGATGCCCTAAATCAAGGTTTTGATTCAAGATGTCGACAACCCCTCCCCCCCCCCCCCCCACCCCACCACCACCACCAATGATGCTTTTTTTCCTGTTGAGTTCCTTCAGAAAATTCTCCATCCCACCAAAAGGTTTTGGCCGGATACATTGATTGTACTTTTTTCCATAGAAATCTACCTGGACTGCTGCGTTCTCTAGTATTTTGTGTGTGTTGCTTGGATTTCCAGAATCTGCAGATTTTCTCTTGCAACCTTCAGAAATTATTTACTCTTTTAGATTCCAACATCTGCAGTGTGTTGTGTCCCCGAAGTATAGAATATACTGTAGTCCAAATATTAGTGAAAATGGTTGTGATGGGAGTATGGAGAAGTGTTTATTTCCTGTTCTAAGTTCACCAGCAATGCTCTAAGAACGTCGTATGGACAGATGTTACTTGATGTATAACTGATAGGGAAATCACATCATCCATTCAATGGTGAATTGCTTGAGGAATTGTGCAATTGAATTTCTAGAGGCACATAAGAACCAGGAAATTACATTTCACTCCAGGTGAGGTTGATTTTCAATTGCACAGCCCAGAAAGAGACAGTATTATGTAATTGAATTTCTAGGCCAATATTTTTAATATAATTATATTATGAATTTCCTCCCAACAAAACCTATTTACTGCTGTCTTGTTGCTGTGCTATTTTGGTATCAATTTTTTTCTCATTTTAAATTGACTTACTCACATTTCTAATGAAAGATGCTTGCATAAACCTGTCACAGTGTGATCACAGCCTCCAAATGTTGTGTTTCAATTTCTTTTTCTAGTTTATCAGAGGAAGACCTGTATGTACCAAAAGCTCCAATTCTCTCTTATACAAGGTTGCATAAATAATATAAAACCAGAATACAACCAGATTTTATATTCTCTATTCCCAAAATTCCCCAAACACTTTTTTTCTGAAACTTTTTCTTGGTTAATATTCTACTAAATATACTGTTTCTGGACTATGATCATTGCAATCCACAGCCTGTACTTTCCCTTTAAACCATCTTAAGGATCTAAATATTTTACTATCTCTTGAAGTATTCGGTAAACTGAATTTACAAGAATTCAGGTACGGCCATCGCCACCGCGGCCATTGCTGGAGTGGACCTCAGGCCAGATTAAAGTATTTGAGCCTGAGGGCGGAAAACAAATCGGTAGTCTACTCATTTCACCATGCCGGCCAGGATCTCCTACCTAAGCCCATCCCTTCTGGCTACGTTTGACTCATGTCTCTCTGTCTCTCTCTCTCTTCTTGCTATGATCACCAGGCAGGAGGTGCTGGGGGTGCAGGAACTTTGAGAGCAGATTCGAGAGCAATTGTTGCCCTGTAATAATAGGGCTCCTAGACTAGCTTCACCCACCTCAATGCCAAACTGACTCCGTAGCTGAGGACTCACTTCTGCGGAGTCTGTAGTTCATGTTATATGTATTATTTGTTTAGTTGTTTATAACTTGCACTGTTTGTTTTATTTTTGCACATTGGATGTTTGCCGGTCTTTGCTGTATGTGTTTTTTTCATGGATTCTATTGTGTTTTTTTGTTTTGTGGCTGCCTGCAAGAAGGTAAATCTAAAGGTTGTGTATGGTACACATGCTTTGGTAGTAAATTTACTTTGAAATTTGATGCTTGCTTCTTATGTATAACTATGAATGATTACAATTCAGTTGAAAAACTGTGGCTAATATGAAGATCACCTGGAGAGATGGAAAGAATATAAATAGAGTTTTTTTTCATCCTTTTTACAAGATGTAAGTAAAACAATTAATATTGGCTCTTTTGCCTGTTTATGCATGAGTGTAGAGAGGATGAGTTGGTGGTGAAGAAGGCGAATGCAATGTTGGCATTCATTTCTAGAGGAATAGAGTGTAGGAGCAGGGATGTGATGTTGAGGCTCTATAAGGCACTGGTAAGACCTCACTTGGAGTACTGTGGGCAGTTTTCCGCTCCTTATTTAAGAAAGGATGTGCTGACGTTGGAAAGGGTACAGAGAAGATTCACCAGAATGATTCTGGGAATGAGAGGGTTAACATATGAGGAATGTTTGTCCGCTCTTGGACTGTATTCCTTGGAGTTTAGGAGAATGAGGGGGGACCTCATAGAAACATTTCGAATGTTGAAAGGCATGGACAGAGTGGATGTGGCAAAGTTGTTTCCCATGATGGGGGAGTCTAGTACGAGAGGGCATGACTTAAGGATTGAAGGGTGCCCATTCAGAATAGAGATGCGAAGATTTTTTTTAGCCAGAGTGTGGTGAATCTATAGAATCTGTTGCCACGGGCAGCAGTAGAGGCCAAGTCATTGGGTGTATTTAAGGCAGAGGTTGATGGGTATCTGAGTATCCAGGGCATCAAAGGTTATGGTGAGAAGGCGGGGGAGTGGGACTAAACGGGAGAATGGTTCAGCTCATGATAAAATGGCAGAGCAGACTCGATGGGCCAAATGGCCAACTTCTGCTCCTTTGTCTTATGGTCTTATGGATGTTTCCTATAGTGGGAGAATCTAGGGCCAGAGGGCAGAGCCTCAGAAGGATGTCACTTTACAATAGGGAATTGGAGGAATTTTTTGAGTCAGAGGGTGATGAACCTGTCGAATTCATTGCCACCAATGACTGTGGAAGCCAAATCATTGTGCATACTTGTAGTGGAGGTTGTTAGGTTCTAGATTAGTAAGGGCTTCAAAGGTCACGGTGAGAAGATGAGAGTAGGATCTCATGTTCCCATGAGCCATCCATTTATACCACTGCAATCAATCAAATGAAGGTATTTTCAGTAGTTTAACAGACAAGCCAGAAATTTTGCTAAGCAAAAGATATTCCTAAGAGGATAGTTTGAAGAGAATTTTAAGTTGGCATCAATCCCATCAGTTGCTGTCCTTACGCCCTTCTACGGGTCCGGATTACAGATGTGCAAGTAGCTGTCAAAGTTGATGAGTTTTTGATGACTAATTTAGTTTGTTTCCCCTGATCTTTTCTGCCTGAGTTTAGAGTTGGTTTCTGCATATCACTCGTTGGTTATCCCGGGCATGGTGAAATTGAGTTGTCTGCCTTTCTTCCTACTTCTTGATCATTGGTACTCAACTCTCTGCCAGATCGTCTTAATAGTTTTCTAGACAAACGGCAATGTAGCCCTTCAAAAGAAATGATTTTCAGTTAGATTAAAAGAAAATATATAAAATAATTCCTATTGTCTCCTGAAGCGTAACAAAAGCACAAATAAAACCTATGTGAGTTATTTAAAGAAATGTTGTATGCATTTAATACAATCATGATTTCATGAGATAATTACTTCATTGTAATCAGCATGAGTGCTATAAACTGAACAGAAATTAAGGAGAGGGAAGCAAAACATTTCCATTCATATGTGACCTTTCATGGCAGCGTTTCATTCCGAACAAGAGCTTCCTATGATATGCATGTTTGATGAACATTGGTCATTGTAATGCAGGAAGCACAGTAGCCCATACGTGCCCAGCTAATTCCCAAGATGTGATTATGGTTGATTCATCCTATTGACTAAACTTGGTGCCTCATTGTCCACACAAACCATAACTGAACAATGGAGGCAGGTTGAGCTCACTCTCCCTAGGTATGTGGCATCTGCAACGTGGAGCAGTGACCAGACGTTAGGCTACGGATTCTGAGAGCTTGCCCCTGAATAGCCCCAAGGGACACTTAATAGTCAGTTCAATTGATAGTCTGTCCAAATAAACTTAAGTTATTTAAAAAAAACAAAATTAAAAGTTTCAATATTAGAAATAAACTAAAATAAATTGTAAATAGATAAAATAAGTATTGTCAAAATAGCTTAACTACATATCTATTTAATCAATGTTGGTCACTCCATTTAAGTGAAAATGTTTGTGCAACTTAAACCATCTTTGCTATAAAGCTTAGGGGTGACATGTATTGAGCCCCTCTGTGTGTTTCATTTGTGCACTGTTGTTGATCTTATTTGTACATCCAGTGGTGAAACAGGAGTTCAAATGCATAGCATCTGGAGGGAAGATTGTTTTCAGGGCTTCCTCCAGTCCTGAGGAAGGGTCTCGGCTCAAAATGTCGACTGTTTTATTGCTTTCCATAGACGCTGCCTGGCTTGCTGAGTTTCTCCAATATTTTGTGTTGTTGGTTTGGATTCCCAGCATCTGCAGATTTTCACATTTTGTGATTGTTTCCAGCTTCTGTGTTTCGGTGCAGAGATGCAGAAATTAAAGACAAACTGAGCAAGGATCGGATGATAGCCAGCAATTCTCCATCGAACATCTGCTGTAGATGTGTATGATTTGGTGCAATGATCTGATAATCATTTCTCTGTCATTAATTGAGGGATTTAATATTTACCAAGATCCTTCTTCCAATGCGGATGAGACATTAGTTTAACTTCTCATCCAAAGGCTTCATCTCTGACTGCTTAAGTATTACATTGGAATATCAACTTATGTTTTTGATTTAATCTCTCGGGTATGGGGCTAGAAAGCAATTTCTTTTGACAAAGGCAAGAATACTATTGACTAACTTAGATATAACAGTAAAGAATGAGTTAGAACATATGTATTACTAAATCTTTTATGTCATTGCCATAAAATGAAAAGGTCAGGAGCAAAGGTCTAGCAACGTTATAGTGGTGATCAAATAATAATGTGAAGGCAAGCAATTAAATCTGCAGTATGAGTACTTGGACATTTTCTGGAAAATGAACACATGTATTAAGAGCAAACGTGTACTGGCCACTTGCCTCTTTCACCCTGGTCTACTGATTAATAAAATTATTGCTGAAATGTAAACTCAACTCTGCCTTCCTACTGCAGTGCTGATCAATCAACCCCTTCTTATCAAGGGCCTAGTTTCAAGTACTAAAGCTTCTATTTTCACCATACTTTGAGGAGACAATTTCTTGAGACGTATGACCTTTTGAGAGGAAAAGAAATTGACCTCACCTCCAACTCTAATGGACAGACCATATTCTTAAGTAGCAGCTCATAGTTCTAAATTCTACTGCAGGGGTACGCCTGCCACGTTCCATATAACACGTGTTAAGTTAACTCACCTGTGTTCTTCTCTCTCCTTTTTTTCAATAAAAAAGGCAATATTACATGTAAAAATTTCCTCACTTTTGCAGTTCAGGTTGAGGTTTGTATACAGAAAATTACTTGTGAAGTAAAATGTTCCCAAGTGCCACCTTTTCCATTCATCATAAGTTTATACTAGAGGATATTTTTGTGTTTATGGAGAAGTGACTTTTATTAGCCAATGGGAAGCAGCATATGTCTAAAAACATACAGTGAATTTTCAAGCTTATCTGTAAAAGAGTGCATCAATTAACTTTGCTGTTGGCAGTTGAGGATAAGTCTTCTTATTTAAGTAGCACTTGATTTAGATTCAGTAATTCTATCTCAATTTTCTGAAATGCTAACCTCTTTTGCTTGGCATCAGGTTCCCAACTCCACTTTCTACAAAATGATTTCCCATTGCATTATAATAAAATTATATCATATTAATTACTCAGTGTGATTTTTCACAAAATAAATTTGTAACATTGCATGTGATTCTTTTGTGAATGTATGTCACCCATTTTTATCATGTGAACAAAACAAATGATTTTCTGCAGTCTAACTAAAATCACCAAGAAACTGCCCTTTAGGTTATTGTTTTTGTGTTAAGTACACATGTGTGGTATTTAGTTCTCTCTTATTCTAATGGAAGTATTAACCCATTTATAGTACAGATTCTTTTCAACTTTTAAATTCTGTGGAAGCTGACTCCCCATAAGATTTTGACTTGATTTCATTGTTTGTATATATCAGACTATCAATCTATCAATCTATCTATGTCTATTTATCTAGCTATCCATCTATTTAATCTATCATTGCTGTTTCTGTACCAGTTTCATTTTACCAGTCAGGGTTTTTAGCCCTGAACTGAACCTCTGAACCTGGAGGACTGGTGGACGACTCCTCGTCTGGCCTCTATCTTATGACCTGTTTGGCATGGGTGACCCTACCAAGAGCCAAAGAATAAGGCCCTGACTCCAGCCAACATAGCTCTCCAGGTCATTGAGTCATGCAAGCCTTTAAACCACAACAAGTTTGTGGTCCCCTTGGAGGTATCTATCTATCTATTTGTTTTTAAATGCATTCAAAGGCAACCAATTTTACACAATGACAAAAAGGAGCAGATTATTTCAGAAAATTTTGTGTAGCTGAAAATGAGTTTGGGATTATTACCTAATTAAGAAGTGTGAGCAATAAAAATGCTGGAAGTACTCAATAGGTCAACACGAGGAATTCTGCAGATGCTGGAAATTCAAGCAACACACATCAAAGTTGCTAGAGAATGCAGCAGGCCAGGCAGCATCTCTAGGAAGAGGTACAATCGACGTTCCGGGCCGAGACCCTTCGTCTTGGCCTGAAACATCAACTGTACCTCTTCCTAGAGATGCTGCCTGGCCTGCTGCGTTCACCAGCAACTTTGATGTGTGTTCCTTCAATAGGTCAAGCAGCTTTTCAGATAACAGCATTTCATTTCATCAGAACTGGTAAATTCTAACCCAAGTTGGAACGTAGATTGTTTAGCTCTGTGCTGAATCACTCTTCCTCTCAGGTGGTGATTCCATCACTTGGGTCATTCCCTCCCTTATGCCACATTTCCTTTTTCATCTCCCCACACTTTCCCTGCTTGATTTCATAAGTCTGTTTTTCATTCCACAGATGCTGACCACTTCCACTATCTTGGCCAAAATATCAACTGTTTATTTATTCCTATAGATGCTACCTGGCCTGCTGAGTTCCTCCAGCAGCTTGTGTGTGTTGCTCTGGAATTCCGGCATCTGCAGAATTTCTCGTGTTTATGATGTGCTGCTCCACTATTTTCTGTTTTATTTCCATTTCCAGCACCTGCATTTTTTCATGCTTTTAAGAGTTTTCCGTAATGACTTTTCCCATTTTAAAGTAGTCAAGCTAAAAGACCCCAAGCAACAAATGGTGTAAATCAACACCAACATATAAAGGCTTTAAGAATCACACTGTAAGCTTCAAGCTTCTATGTTGTTTCTGGCAAATAACTAGGACATTGATAAATGGTGCAAGGTAGGTATTTGGAAACACTTGCAAGGAAGGTGGTGGGGAACACCTGCAAGGAATAGCTTGTGTTGGTTTTAACAATTAAAAACATTTGTCATCAGAATCAGGTTTAATATCACCGGTGTATGTATAGTGAAACTCGTTAGCTTTGCAAATGATGTAGTTGGAACAGAACAGGTTTTCAAATATATAGGATTCAAGATATTCGAAAGAAGTACCTTGTTTCTTTATGATGAGGTTAATTGAAAAGATGGTATTTCCATGTCTATTAAAGAGTACCACAGATGTAGAATCTCTATTAACTTCAGCAATCTGTTATGCGAAGTCCACTGTGATTTAGGAAAAGCACCTATTTTGGAGCAGCTGGTGGCACAATGACATCGGCGCCAGACCCGGGAGCGGAGATTCCCGGGTTCGAAACCAGTCAGGTCTGCTCCCGAGTACGCTTTCCATCCGTGCCGGGTTGAGTGTCGAGATCGCAACTTGACCTTGTAAAAATAAATTGGAAAAATACTGCAAAAATGTCTGTGTGAGGAGTGGCATGCCACACAGTCTGTCTCTCACTCTGTGCCTTGTAAAAGCCATGAAAAAGACATCATCACGGACGCACGCACAGACGCACAGGCATGCACACACAGACGCACACGCACAGACTCGCACGCACGCAGGCACATACCAAAAAAAAAGGAAAAGCACCTATTTCAAGCAGGTTTTGTCTAATGAGTAATTACTGCTTCCAGTGCAGAAGGCACATTTTATCTGCACAGTTCAGTTCAATGGAGAAAAAAATTGTTTATCATTCTTAGACATGCAAAATAGATGTTATTCAGCAGCATGCAGAAGATTTCAAATGTTTTTTTTTAAATGTGTATGTTAATTGAAATAGCAGAAAACAAAACATTTCAGGAGACATCAGTGGAACCAGCGAAATAATTGGAAAGGGAGCCATGATATCACAAGCTATTGCCAATTCATCATTTAAAAGAATGGAATTTCCATATTAGAACATCCTAAAGGAATTATTAAGTTTTTTTTTGCAGAGGAAGTTCGAAATAAGCAAGATTTAAATGAGTGAATTACAGAATAGCATAAATTTTGACAATAATTCAGAATTTGAGCCTGAATTATTTTTTATTCAGAGGTATTCATATTCAGCTAAAGGATTAATGTTACATGGCGTCTATGTGTTTTCAAGGCAATAACACAGAGATATGAAGAAAGGTAAAAGTCATTGAAGTATGGAATTAATCAATATTCTTCTTAGGCAGTTCCACATGATCAAAGAAGATGATTCCCCTTCAATTCCTTTGATTCTGAGTTAACAGATGAGGCAACTGTGGGAATCAAAGAGTCTTCCACAGAGAGAGCATGCAGCCCCAGATGGAGCAGGCAAGAGAATAGTTTATGAGGTGGTAATTTTCTTCTGACATTTATGCTGGGCCTTTCTATAGTCTGATAGCTGAACATGAGGTTTGCTAGAGTTGATGGGGAGGCTTTAATTTAATTTGTAGGGGGATGGGAACCAGAGTGATGGGGCTGAGGATGGGGTAGTTGGGATACAAGTAGACGCAGTATGTACTGAGACTGTGAGGAAGGACAGGCAGGTGATAGGGCAAAATTGCAGTCAATGGGATGAGTTAAAGTGTAGCATGGGAGCAAAATCACAAAAGGTGATGAATAGAAGACTGAAGGTGTTATATTTGAATACATGCAGTATATGGAATGAAACAGATAATCATGTAGCGCAGTTAGAGATTGGCAAGTATGACATTGTGGGCATCACATGGCTGAAAGAAGATCATAGTCGGCAGCTTAACATCCAAGGATACACACCATATTGACAGGACAGGCAAGTATGCAGAGGAGGTGGAGTGGCTTTGTTGGTGAAAAATGAAATCAAATTATTAAAAAGTGGTGAAATAGATTTGAAACATGTAGAATCCTTTTCGGCAGAGTTAAGAAACTGAAAGGTTATATGGACCCAGGTGGAAGTTACTGTATCTCCCTTTCTCTTCACCATTTACACCTCGGACTTCAACTACTGCACAGAGTCTTGTCATCTTCAGAAATTTTCTGATGACTCTGCCATAGTTGGATGCATCAGCAAGGGAGATGAGGCTGAGTACAGGGCTATGGTAGGAAACTTTGTCACATGGTGTGAGCAGAATTATCTGCAGTTTAATGTGAAAAAGACTAAAGAGCTGGTGGTAGACCTGAGGAGGGTTAAGGCACTGGTGACCCCTGTTTCCATCCAGGAGGTCAGTGTGGACATGGTGGAGGATTACAAATACCTAGGGATACGAATTGACAATAAACTGGACTTGTCAAAGAACATGGAGGCTGTCTACAAGAAGGGTCAGAGCTGTCTCTATTTCCTGAGAAGTCTGAGGTCCTTTAACATCTGCCTGACGATGCTGAGGATGTTCTACGAGTCTGTGGTGGCCAGTGCTATCATGTTTTCTGTTGTGTGCTGGGGCAGCAGGCTGAGGGTAGTAGACACCAACAGAATCAACAAACTCATCCGTAAGGCCAGTGATGTTGTGGGGATGGAACTGGACTCTCTGACAGTGGTGTCTGAAAAGAGGATGCTGTCCAAGTTGCATGCCATCTTGGTCAATGTTTCCCCTCCACTACATAATGTACTGGTTGGGCACAGGAGTACATTCAGCCAGAGACTTATTCCACCGAGATGCAACACAGAGCGTCATAGGAAGTCATTCCTGCCTGTGGCCATCAAACTTTACAACTCCTCCCTTGGAGGGTCAGACACCCTGTGCCGATAGGCTGGTCCTGGACTTATTTCCTGGCATAATTTTCATATTACTATTTAATTATTTATAGTGCAACTGTAACGAAAACCAATTTCCCTCAGGATCAATAAAGTATGACTATGACTGTGATTATGACTATATACAGGTCTCCAAACAGTAGCCAAGATGTTGAAATTAGAGTAGGAGATAGAAAGGGCATGTCAAAAGGGGAAAGTTATGATGGTCATGGGAGATTTCAATATGCAGGTAGAGAGGAAACTGGTAGAATATCTACAAAATGGCTTTTTAGAGCAGCTTGTGTTTGAGCCCACTAGGGGAAAAGCTATTCTGGATTAAGTGCTGTGTAATGGACCAGATTTGATTAGGGAGCTTAAAGTGAAGAACTCCTTAGGACGCAGTGATAACAATATTGATAGAATTCATCCAGCAGTTTCAGAGGGAGAAGCTGGAGTCAGATGTATCAATATTACAGTGGAATAAAGGAAGTTACAGAGGCATTCGAGAGAAGCTGGCTAAAGTTAATTGGAAGGAAATACTAGAAGGGATAACAGCAGAACAGCAGGGGCTGGAGTTTCTTGGAGCAAATCAGAAAGTGCAGGATTGACATATCCCAAAGGTGAAGTATCCTAAATGAAGATGAAACAACCGTGGCTGGCAAAGGAAGTCGAAGACAGCATAAATGAAAAGAGAGTACATAAAATATAATAAATATTAGTGAGAAGTTAAAAGATTAGGAAGTTTTTTAATCCAAAAGAAGGCAACTAAAAAGACATAAAGAGAGAAAAGATGAACTATGAAGGGAAGATAGCCAATAATATGAAAGAGGATACCAAACCTTTTTTTTAAAAAAAAATAAAGAATGAAAAAGAAGCAAGAATGGATATCGGCCCGCTGGAAAATTATGCTAGAGAGGTAGTAATAAGGGCAAAGAAATAGCAGACAAACTTAATAAGTATTTTGTGTCAATCTTCACTGTGGAAGACACCAGAAATATGTCAGAAATTCGAGAATATCGGGGGGGGGCAGAATTGAGTGTAGTTGCTTTTATTAAGTAGAAGGTGGTTGGGAAGCTGAAAGGTAAGAAGGTAGGAAAGTCACTTGGACCAGATGAAGTACACCCCAGAGTTCTGATAGAGGTAGCTGAAGAGATTGTGGAGGCGTTAGTAATGATTTTCAAGAATCACTCGATTGTGTAAGTTTTTCTGGAAGACTGCAAAATCACAAATGGCACTCCACTCTTTAAGAAGGGGTGGGGGGAGGGGCAGAAGAAAGGAAATTATAAATCAGTTAGCCTGATTTCAATGGTTTGGAAAATGTTGGAGTCTAGGTTTAAAACATATTTTAAATCTTAATCTTATGGCTTAAAATTAAGTGCCACTTGGTCAATCTGTGCATAATTGTGTTCTGTGCTCGTCAGTGATCTTAGAAAACAAAGAAAATGTAGAAAACCTACAGCACAATACAGGCCTTTCAGCCCACAAAGCTGTGCCGAACATGTCCTTACCTAGAGATTACCTAGGATTACCCATAGCTCCCTGTTTTTCTAAACTCCATGTACCTATCCAGGAGTCTCTTAAAAGACCCTATTGTATCCGCCTCCACCACCGTCACCGGCAGCCCATTCCACACACTCACGGCTCTCTACGTAAAAAACCTACCCCTGATATCTCCTCTGTACCGACTTCCAAGAACCTTAAAACTGTATCCTCTCATGCTAGCCATTTCAGCTATGGGAAAAAGCCTCTGACTATCCACACGACCAATGCTCTCATCATCTCATACACCTCTATCAGGTCACCTCTCATCCTCCATCACTCCAAGGAAAAAAGATCAAGTTCACTCAACCTATTCTTATAAGGCATGCTTCCCAATCCAGGCAACATCCTTGTAAATCTCCTTTGCACCCTTCCTCAGGTTTCCACATCCTTCCGATAGTGAGGCGAACAGAACTGAGCACAGTACTCCAAGTGGGGTCTGACTAGGGTCCTATATAGCTGCAACATTACCTCTAGGCTCCTAAACTCAACCCCACAATTGATAAAGGCCAATGCACCGTATGCTTTCTTAACCACAGTGTCAACCTGCGCGGCAGCTTTGAGTGTCCTATGGACTCGGACCCCAATATCCCTCTGATCCTCCACACTGCCAAGAGTCTTACCATTAATACTATATTCTGTCGTCATATTTGACCTACCAAAATGAACCACCTCACACTTACCTGGGCTGAACTCCATCTGCCATTTCTCAGCCCAGTTTTGCATCCTATCAATATCCCGTTGTAACCTTTGACAACCCCCCACACAATCCACAACACCCTCACACTTCATGTCATCAGCAAATTTCCTAACCCATCCCTCCACTTCCTCATCTGGGTTATTTATAAAAAATCATGAAGAGTAGAGGTCCCAGAATAGGTCACTGAGCCACACCACTGGTCACCAACCTACCTCCATGCAGAATATGACCCGTCTACAACCACCCTTTGCCTGCTGTGGGCAAGTCAGTTCTAGATCCACAAAGCAATGTACCCTTGGATGCCTCCTTACTTTCTGAATAAGCCTTGCATGGGGTACCTTGTCAAATGCCATGCTGAAATCGAGATACACTACATCTACTACTCCACCTTCATCAATGTTTTTAGTCACATCCTGAAAAAATTTAGTCAGGCTTGTAAGACATGACCTGCCTTTGACAAAGCCATGCTGACTATTCCCAATCATTATATGTCTCTCCAAATGTTCATAAATCCTGCCTCTCAGGATCTTCTGCATCAACTTACCAACCACTGAGGAAAGACTCACTGGTCTATAATTTCCTGGGCTATATCTACTCCCTTTCTTGAATAATGGAACAACATCCACAACCCTCCGATCCTCCGGAATCTCTCCCGTCCCCATTGATGGCACAAAGATCATCACCAGAGGCACAGCAATCTTCTCCCTCACCTCCCACAGTAGCCTGGGGTACATCTCATCTGGTCCTGGTGACCTATACAACTTGATGCTTTCCAAAAGCTCCAGCACATCCTCTGTCTTAATATCTACATGCTCAAGCTTTTCAATCCACTGTAAGTCATCCCTAGAATCGCCAAGATCCTTTTCCGTTGTGAATACTGAAGCATAGTGCTCATTAGGTACTACTATCTCCTCCGGTTCCATACACACTTTTCCACTGTGACACTTTATTGGTCCTATTCTCTCATGTCTCATCCTCTTGCTCTTCATATACTTGTAGAATGCCTTGGGGTTTTCCTTAATCCTGTCTGCCAAGGCCTTCTCATGGCCCCTTCTGGCTCTCCTAATTTCTTTCTTAAGCTCCTTCCTGCTAGCCTTATAATCTTCTAAATCTCTATCATTACCTTGTTTTTGAACCTTTTGTAAGCTCTTGTTTTCTTCTTGTCTAGATTTACAACAGCCTTTGAACACCACGGTTCCTGTATCCTGCAATCCTTTCCCTGTCCCATTGGAACGTCCCTATGCAGAAATCCACGCAAATATCCCCTGAACATTTGCCATATTTCTGACAACATTTGTTCCCAATTTATGCTTCCAAGTTCCTGACTGATAGCGTCATATTTCCCCTTACTCCAATTAAACGCTTTTCTAACTTGTCTGTTCCTATCCCTCTCCAGTGCTATGGTAAAGGAGATAGAATTGTGATCACTATCTCCAAAATGCTCTCCCATTGACAGATCTGACACCTGACCAAGTTCATTTCCCAATACCAGATCAAGTACAGCCTCTCCACTTGTAGGCTTATCTATATACTGTGTCAAGAAACCTTCCTGAACACACCTAACAAACTCCACCCCATCTAAACCCCTCGCTCTAGGGAGATGTCAATCAATATTTGGGAAATTAAAATTTCCCTCCACGACAGCTGTTATTATTACACCTTTCCAGAATCTATTTGCTCCTCGATTTCCCTGTTACAATTTAGTGGTCTATAAAAAACACACAGTAGTGTTATTGACCCCTTCCTGTTCTTATCTTCCACCCACAGAGAGTCCGTAGACAATCCTTCCATGTCTTCCTCCTTTTCTGCAGCCATGACACTATCTCTGATCAACAGTGCCATGCCCCCTCCTCTTTTGCCTCCCTCCCTGTCCTTTCTGAAACATCGAAAGCCTGGCACTCAAAGTAACCATTCCTCCCCCTGAGCCATCCAAGTCTCTGTAATGGTCACAATATCATTGCTCCAAGTACTGATCCAAGCTCTAAGTTCATGCGCTTTGTTCATAACACTCTGGAAGCAAATGCAATCGGATGTTTATATCTGTCTTTCATAGTGTGTGATAAATTAGCACTGATGCCATAAGGAGACACATCACATGCCAGTCTGATGGGCAGAGATGGGATATAATGCGTGAGCAGTTCATGCGATGATTTTATTTTCCCTTGAATGCTGATTCACATCTTTTTGACTACTCCCACTTTTCTCCTGTCTGCAACAGTGCATTCAATGGCTGTAACAATGTTTGGCAGAAACCGGTGTTAGTAGTTTACAAGGCCCAAATATGACCTGAGTTGTGACACATTTTCCAGTTTGGGTGTCTCCAGCACTGCTTCAATGTTCTCTTGTGACTAATGTGAAGCAAGCTTGTCAATGACGTGTCCACAATATGAGTTGTCATTCTTGAAAAACTCACATATCTCCCTTTCTTTGTGCGGAGACCAACCTCACTCAGCCTGGTAAGCAACTTCCCAAGGTTCTGGAGGTGCTCTTCATTATTCTTGCCAGTCACAACGATGTCATCAAGGTAACATTGTGTTCCTGGGTGTGACGTCAAGCCACTTCAAATGAGCATCCACAGCAATTAGAAACATGGAATTTATGAATGGCCCAGCAAAGTCAATATGCACTCTTTGCTATGATGAAGACGGCCACTCCTATGGGTGTAGTGGTGCCTGTGGGGGTGCATTTTGAATTTTTTGGCAACCCAAACAGTTTTTGGTCAAGTCTTTAATCTGTCTATCTATTCCTAGCCACCACACAAAGCTCAGGGTGAGATTCTTAATTTTGTCTGTACCCAGGTGTCCTTCATGCAGACTTTCTAATACTCTGATGTGCAGTTTAGAGGGAAACCACAACATGAGATCTCCATACATCAGGGTTATTTGACAGACAGACAAATAGACTCACTCGAGAACTCTAGAAACATGGGATTACCATGAAATGGCCACCCTTGCATGGTGATGTCATAGACTTTTGACAATGCTGGGCCATTCCTTGTTTCTCTTTGTATTTCAGAATTTGTTAATGGCAGCTGGTCCACCAATGCTGTTTGGATCACCTCTGCAGGGTCAGAGAATGAAGACCTTTCTTCCTCAGTTGCCAACAGTGGAAGATCTGACAAGCCATCAGCATTGCTGTTTTGTTTGGTACCCTTGAACTCTATGTCATAAGAGTGGGCTCCCAAGAAGAGTGCTCAACCTTGCAACCGGGTAGCAGACATCACTGGGATTGAAAATGGACACAAAGGGCTGGTGGTCTGTCACTTGAGTAAAATTTTGCCTGTAGAGGTAATGGTGGAACTTCTTTACCTGCCAGAGCCAGCATGGTTTCCTTAAGGGGAAACCTTGCCTGACAAATATTTTGCAACTCTTTGAGGAAATAACAGGCAGGATAGAGAAAAGAGAGTCAGTGAATTTTGTTTATTTGGGTTTTCAAAAACCCTTTGACAAGATGCCACTCATGAAGCTGCTTAACAGGATACATGCAATTGGTAATACAGGAGAGGTGCTAGCTTGATAACAGATTGGATGACCAATAGGCAATGAGTGGGAATAAAGGGTGTCTTTTCTGGTTGGCTGCTAATGACAAATGGTGTTCCATGGGAGTCAGTATTGGGACCTCTTCTTTTTACTTCCGATGTCAATGATTTGGATGATGCAATTGATGGCTTTGTATCCAAGTCTGTGAAAGATACAAAGATAAGTGGAGAGGAGCTAAAGCTGAAGAAACAGGGAGAGTGTAGAAGGACTTAGATTAGGAGACTGGGCAAAGAAGTGGCAGATGAAATATAGTATAGGGAATTGTAAGATCATGCACTTTCTTAGAAGGAATTTAGGTGTAGGCTATTTTCTAAGTGGGGAGAAAATTCAAAAATCAGAGGTGAAAAGGAACTTGGTAGTCCTTGTACAGGATTCCCTAAAGGTTAATATGCAGGTTGAGTCAGTGATAAGGAAGGTAAATGCAATGTTAGCACTCATTTCAAGAAAACTGAAATATAAGAGCAAGGATGTAAAGCTGAGGCTTTATAAGGCATTGGTCAGACTGTCCATGGAGTATTGTGAGCAGTTATGAGCCGCTTATCTAAATAAAGACAAGCTGGCATTTGAGAAGGTCCAGAGGAGGATCAAGAGAATAATTCCAAGGATGAAAGGTTCATGTATGTGGAGCATTTGATGGCTCTGGGCTTGTACTTGCTGGAGTACAGAAGAATGAAGGGTTATCTCAGTGAAACCTATTGAATATTGAAAGGCCTAGATAGAGTGGATGTGGAGAGGATATTTCCTATAGTGGGCAAGTCTAGGACCAGAGTGCACAGCCTCAGAATAGACGGATATCCATTTAGAACAGAGATGAGAAGGGATTTCTTTAGCCAGAGGTTGGTGTCTCTGTGGAATTAATTGACACAGAGAGCGATGAAGACTAAGTCATAGAGTATCTTTAAAATAAAGGTTGATAAGTTCTTGATTAGTCAATGCATCAAAGTTTATGGGGAGAAGGCAGGAAAATGTGGTTGAGAGGGATAGTAAATTAGCCATGATGGAATGGTTCAGCAGAGTTGATGGGCCAAATGGCCTGACTTTAATGCATTGACATGAGCTTCTTAGTACTATCTCTCCACATTTTGAGTGATCAATCAAACAAACATCAAAAGGTTCAAAGAGAAGCATTCTGATAAGGGGAAATGATAGAAACTTTGTCTTTATCTCTCACGGGGAACCCATTTTGAGACTTCAGATAAATCCCACTTCTCAGTAATACACATATTCTTGATCACTTGTTCCATGGGATAGGTCTTGACTCCATGATCCTCAGACAAAACATAACAGTCCTCTGTCATAGGGCAGTGTGATGCAATGAAAGAACATTGAATTTTCTTGGCAGGCAAATTTCAGGAAAATACCTCTCAGTCCTTCCAGATGATGGTTTTAATGGCTTTGCTGACATTGAATAAAGTCATGTGTAGTGGTTGGTGCTGCACTCTGCATTTTCTCAGAATGGTCATGCAGTAAATTCATGTGCCTTTAGATGAACGGAATCCACACTGCAGATGCTGGGCAGCAGTGCTTTGAAAACCTTCTCAACCGTAACTCAGTATCTGATGTGACTGCTGTTGCCTCATAACAACCTGTTTGGTTCATATTATCAGCACTCTTGATCAACAAGAATTTGGGAAAGCTATAACCCAGCACAAAACAACAATGTCTCACAGGAAGATATTCTTGCTGAAGTCCTATAAATGAATGGTGTTGAGTTCCATAATCTCATTGTCCACATCTGAGTAAAAGAGGATATGTGAAACGACCTCCGAGGATGTCAAGGATGGTGACAATCAGGCTGTGGCAATAACAAAGGTGTCTTCCTCTGACCAGGACTTTCCTCAATCATCTCCCCCAGTGGCCAAAGACAGCTCACTGAATCAATGTATCAGTGTTTTATTAACAGCTGCACTTTTCTGACTTCTTTTAAATTAACATTTCAGTTATTAAAGGCATAACTGGAATTGTTTAAGCTATAACTAAGAAGAGTTAGGTATAACTTCAGTTCTGGTACAAAAACACAATGAATAGCAAAGCAGATAATGTGGGAATGTGGACTTGAGAACAGAGAAAACATTTGAACGTGCCTAAAAATTTTTGTGTAAGTTTGAATCTCAGACTATGAGAGATGAAAATTAACATTCCACAGCTCACAGAATGGAGGTATCCATTCTTGGTTAGTTAATAATAAGGATAAATATTGATATCCCTAATGAATGAAGGATAAAACCTGCCATAGAAGGAAGGTAATAAAGATTCTGTAGATTGGTTTGTTAGCTGAGAGTGCTCTCCTGCACAGAGACATTGATTAGGAAAAGTCATTATACCATGAAGTTCAGAAGGGGAGTGATTTTATTGAAACACATTCATTTTGACAGAAATTGAGAGAGTAGCAACTGACAGAATTAGTTTTTTTACCTTTGAGTAGCTTATGATGTGGGGTTGACCATTTAGCACTCAGATAAGAAGAAACTATTTTCAAAGGATTAAAATCTTTTGTATTTCTCTAGTCTGGAGGGGTGTTGATTAATATATTCAACAGAAAAATAATTCAATTGAAAGTTAAAACACTGCAGATGCCAGAACTCTGAAATAAAAGCCCCAAATTATAGACCTATTCAGCTGGTCATTTCCATTTGCAAAAATAGTCTATGGAGATAATTAAATTGTTGGATGTCATGTAACTAGAAATTAGGGTGGGAAGTGGTGCTGAGGTAAATGATTAGATATTGCTGTGAAGCAACTTCCACTCAGAAACTGGAGATACAGAAATAACATGTTTTTATTCAGCTGAATTAAGCATGTAACGGAGTGTTTGGTGATAGCCTCCCAATTTATTAGGATACAATGACTTTTGTTTTGCACAGTGAAGAAGAATATAATGATGTTTGACAATTAACAGATACTAATATGACCACAAATGGATACAACTGATGGACAGGTGACTGTTTTGGTTTACCCAATTGTCTTCATGCTGTTCACAATATTCTGCCTATAGGATGGACAGAAGATTGTCACTCTCTCAACAATACCAGATTCCAAAGGTCCACATTTCTGAAAACATATTTTGTCACTAGTCAATCTCTCAAGTACCATAAGACATAGGAGCAGAATCAGGCCATTTGGCTCATCGAGTTTGCTCCACCATTCATTCGCGGGTAATCCTTTCTTCCCCTCCATAACCCCATTCGCTGGCCTTCTCCTTGTAACCTTTGATGCCATGTTCAATCAAGAACCTATCAAACCCTGCCTTAAATACACCCATTGACCTGGCCTCCACAGCTTCATGTGGTAACAAATACCACAAATTCACCACCCTCTGACTAATGAAATTTCTCCACATCTCTGTTTTAAATGGGTGCTTATCTACCCTGAGGCTGTGCCCTCTTGTCCTAGACTGTCCCACCATGGGAAGCATCCTTTCCAGGTCTACTCTGTCCAGCCTTTCAACATTCGAAAGGTTTCAATGAGATTCCCCCTTCATCCTCTTTAATTCCAGCGAGTACAGACCCAGAGCCATCAAGTGTTCCTCGTATGATAACCTTTCATTCCCGAAATCATCCTTGTGAACTGCCTCTGAACCCTCTCCAATGCCAGCACATCTTTTCTTAGATAAAGATCCTAAAACTGTTCACAGTACTCAAGGTGAGGCCTCACCAGTGCCTTATAAAGCCTCAGCATTACATCCTTGCTCTTGTATTCAAAACCTCTTTGAATGAATGCTAATATTGCATTGGCCTTCCTCACCACCAACTCTACCTGCAAGTTAACCTTCAGGATGTTCTGCACAAGGACTCCCAAGACCCTCTGCATCTTAGATTTTTGGTTTCTCTCCCCATTTAAAAAATAATCTACACATTTATTTCTACTACCAAAGTGCATGATCATGCATTTTCCAACATTGTATTTCATTTGCCACTTTCTTGCCCATTCTCCTAATCTATCTAAGTCCTTCTGCAGCCAACCTGTTTCCACAACACTACCTGCCCCTCCACCAAACTTTGTATCATCTGCAAACTTGGCAACAAAGCTATCCATTCCATCATCAAAATCATTGAGCAAACAGCACAAAAAGAAGCGGTCCTAAATCTGACCACTATGGAACACCACTAGTCATTGGCAGCCAACCAGACAAGGATCTTTTTATTCCCACTTGCTGCCTCCTACCAATCAGCCAATGCTCTAACCATGTTAATAACTTTCCTGTAATACCAAGGGTTCTAAACTTGGTAAACAGTTTCATGTGTGGCACCTTGTCAAAATCCAAACATACAGCACCCACTGCATCCCCTTTATCTATCCTACGTGTAATCACCTCAAGGAATTCCTACAGGTTTGCCAAGCAAGATTTTCTCGCAAGAAAACCATGCTGACTTTGTCCTATCTTGTCCTGTGTCACTAAGTACTCCATAACCTCATCCTTAGCAATTGATTCCAACATCTTCCAAACCACTGAAGTTAGGCTAACTGGTCTATACTTTCCTTTCTGTTGACTTCCTCCTTTCTTAAAGAGTGGAGTGACATTTCCAATTTTCCGGTTCTCTGGAACCAGGCCAGAGTCCAATGATTTTAGAAAGATCGTTATTAACGCCTCCACAATCTCTGACGCTACCTTTTTCAAAATCCTAGTGTGCCGTTCATCTAGTTCAGATAACTTATGTACAGTTAAGGACTGTCAGCTTTTTGAGCACCTTCTCCCTTGTAATAGTAACTGCACTCACTTCTCTTCCCTCACACCCTACATCATCTGAGCCACTGCTAGTGTCTTCCACAGTTAAGACTGATGCAAAATACTCATTTTGTTCATCTACCCTCGCCTAGTCCCCCATTATTACATCTCCGGCCTCATTTTCTACCGGTCCTACACCTGCTCTCATCTCTCTTTTATTTTTCACATGCTTGGAAAAGCTTTTACTATCCACTTAGATATTATTTGCTAGCTTGCTTTCATATTTAATCTCTTCACTTCTAATGATTCTTTTAATTGCCCTCTGTAGGTTTTAAAAGCTTCCCAATCCTCTATCTTCCTGCTATTTTTTGCTTTGTTATATGCCCTCTCTTTTGTATTATAATAGCTTTGACTTCCCTTGTCAGCCACGGTTGTACTGTTTTGCCATTTGAGAATTTCTTCATTTTTGAAAAATTTCTATCCTCCACCATCCTCACTTTTCCCAGAAACTCACCCCATTGCTGCTCTGCTGTCATCCCTGCCAGCATCTCCTTCCAATTTATTTTGGCCAACTCCTCTCTCATACCACTGTAGTTTCCTTCATTCCACTGAAATACTGCTACATTAGACTTTACTTTCTCCCTATCAAATTTCAGGTTGAAATCAATCATATTATGATCGCTGGCTCCTAAGGGCTTTTTTACCTTAAGCTCCCTAATCGCCTCCGGTTCATTATATAAGACCCAATCCAGTATAGCTGATCCCCTAGTCAGCTCAATGACAAACTGCTCCAAAAAGCCACCACATAGGTATTCAACAAATTTACTTTCTTGACATCCATTACCAACCTGATTTTCCCAATCGACCTGCATGTGCAAATCTCCCATGACTATCATAACATTGCCCTTTTAACACATCTTTTCTATTTCTTGTTGTAATCTGTGGTCCACATCACAGTTACTGTTGGGGGGCCCGCATATCACTGCCATCCGGGTCCTTTTACCCTTACAGTACCTTTTATTTTATCCACGGTTGTGGTTCTCAAGGTCCTAACCAGCGAACGTTCATATATAGTGTGTTAACTGCTACATCTGGAACAGCCAGTACTGAACTACTGATCCTCTAGTTCTACCTTTTGAATCTCTTAGTTAAACATCATGCCACGATATTAAGTTATACTTTAAGCTCTATTAATAGCATTCTAACAATGCAGAATATATATAAAAATATTAAAGAATATTAACGCTGCTGTTCATGCTTACTATTGCACATAGTTAAGAAATATAACGTCAACAACCATGATCCTATAAAATGGCAAGGCCAGTTCGAGGATTTGTATAGCCTACTTCTACTTAAGATTAATGTTTTTATATATTGTCACAAACTTCAGATCCTGTTGATTAACAGATATATATGCATGATATGTCAATCTTGTTCAATAAAACCTAAACTGTAAAACAGTACTAATTAGATTTCAAACTTTTCATTAAGTGATCAAATAAAGGATGAAACTTGAAATCCATAAAAACACAGACTAATAAAGCAAAGACATAATTATGCCCATTAGTATATTGAAATTTGATATGAAACCATTGCAGTCCATATACACTCAATGGCCAATGATGTGACAGCAACTCAATGCATAAAAGCATGCAGATGTAGTCAAGAGGTCTAGTAGTTATTCAGACCAAACATCAGAATGGGGAAGAAATGTGAAATAAGTGACTTTGACAGTGGAATGATTGTTAGTTCCAGATAGGATACATTGAGTTTCTCAGAAGCTGCTGGACTCCAAGAATTTTCACACGTAACAGTCTCTAGAGTTTACAGAGAACGGTGCAAGAAACAAAAAAAAATCCAGTGAGTGCTATTTCAGAGAGAATCAGAGGAGAATGGCCAGACCGGTTCAAACTGACAAAAAGGTGACAGTAATTCAAATAGCCACGCATTACCACCATGGTATGCAAAGCATCTCTGAACGTGAAATTTGAACTGGATGTCCTAAAGCAGCAGAAAACCATGAGCATACACTCGTGGCCATTTTACTAGGTACAGGAGGTGCCAGATATAGTGGCCACTGCGTGTAACTTGAAATACATACATATTATTGATCAAAACTTCATTTTCTTAAAATAATGCCATATTTAAGCTTGTTCAGAAATTTTTTCCCATCAAATAAACTTTTATGTGTAAATATAATTAATGAAAACTTGCTACAACAAATTATAAACAAAAGTTTGAGCTGTATTATGGAAAGAAACGTATATTAATAGAACATCAGATCAAGGAGAACAGTAAAAATCTCAGCCATGTTTTGAAGTCAAGACTCCCGCTGTTCTAATCTGTCCAATATGGTGAATATAAAATATTGAGCTAAGCAGTTAGTGTGGATTTATAGCCCATAGAGAGGATTAAGAAAGGTGTCAGACAGGGACCATTAATCAGGTAGTGAGAGTCATTAATCCATCCAACAGTTGTGCTAAGCAAACTTTACAGTCATTTTTACGCATTTTGTAATAACTCAGTAAGTTCTAAATCACATATTTATGGAGACTATATAATGAGCATTATGAATGTGTAATTTATGGATAACTAAGTATATTCAATTGAACATTTTCAGCTGACGGTAGACTACCTCTATTTGCAAATAAATGCCTCTGCGCGAAGAAGAGACAGAGAACATTTATCATGCCACTGAGAAAAATTCTACAGTAGTCACAGATGTAGTTTGTTCACGATGTCTTGAAGCATCATGAAAACAGTTGGGTAGACTTGAGTTTTTGATTGTAGCTAAAACTTGAAAGGTGAATAATCCTTCACTCAGCATGTTTCTAAACTTTGCTTGAGATCCTGGAGAGAATATATAAAATGAGGTCCTTCCCCAGGCCTGTTTGTACATTGGTATTCCTAACCAATTTCCAGACTATGTCTTCAAACTAGTAAAATGTAGGTTTGGGATAGCTATTTTTTCTTCAAACAAAAAAAAATGAAATGGAATAGTCCTCCATTAGAGTGGCATAGCTAAATTCCTTCAACAATGTATAGTTCATGCAATAGATTTAAACTGATGGAAGCATTAATGAGGAATTGTGGAAATATCATTGGCTGAGTAGTGGGGAGTGAATGTGGAATTTATATTTCTGAAATTCATCATCTATTGGGGGAGTGGGTGAAGAAAGCCTCTCCATAATGAAAAAAAATTTACTTGGATGAAGTCTTGAAGAGCTTTAACCTGAAGGCAATGGAGAGACAAACATGAGAAAATCTGCAGTTGCTGGAATTCCAAAGCAACACACACAAAATGCTGAAAGGACTCACCAGGCCAGGCAGCATCTATGGAAAACAGTAAACAGTCAATGTTTCGGGCCAAGATCCTTCTTCAGGACTCTGAGAAAGGAATCAACCTAAACTTCCCTTATGACTCATTAATCCGAAGTAGCAAATAGCCTTTAGATGTTCCTATGATCCTTAAACGCTGGAAAGACAAGCTTTCTTCCATTGATGAAACAGTGGGCCAAATAGCCTTCCCATTTCATAATTAGTGAATGAAGTCCAACATGATTTCTCAACGACTCATCCAGAGAATGGTTAAAAAAATTAGCTTTTACTTTCTGCATTTCATCATGTCAAGATATCTCCCAGTGCATTATAGTAGTTCTGAAGTTTACTGTTGCTATGTGGGAGGTGAAGCAGAACAATCTGCAAATTGTACAGTCTCACAAACAGCAATTTTAATGATCTCGGAATTAGAAACAGAATCAGTATCACGTTTATCATCACTGACATATGTTATAAACTTTGTTGTTTAATGGCAGCAGTATAGTGTAAGATGTAAGAATTAATTTAAGTTGCAAAAATACGTAGTTCAAAAGAGGAATAATGGCATAGTATTTATGGGATCATGGTCCATTTAAAAATGTGAACATGACGTGGAAGAAGCTATTCTTAAAATATTCAATATGGTCTTCAGGCTCCTGTACCCCCTCCACGATGATAGTAACACAAAGAGGACATGTTTCAGTTGGTGAGGGTCTTTAATGATGGACGCTGTCATCTTGACGTTGTCCTGGAGAGCTGGGAGGGTTGCGATGGAACTGGCTGAGTCTACAACTCTGTAGCTTCTTGTGATCTTATGCATTGGAGGCTCCATACCAGGATCTAATGTAACCAGTCAACAAAGATAAAAGAATTACGATAAGTCACAAATATATATATATATATATATATATATATATATATATATAAAACCATATAACCATATAACAATTACAGCATAGAAACAGGCCATCTCGGCCCTCCTAGTCCGTGCTGAACTCTTACTCTCACCTAGTCCCACCGACCTGCACTCAGCCCATAACCCTCCATTTCTTTCCTGTCCATATAGCTATCCAATTTAACTTTAAACGACAACATTGAACCTGCCTCAACCACTTCTGCTGAAAGCTCGTTCCACACAGCTACCACTCTCTGAGTAAAGAAGTTCCCCCTCATGTTACTCCTAAACTTTTGCCCTTTAACTCTCAAATCATATCCCCTTGTTTGAATCTCCCCCATTCTCAATGGAAAAAGCCTATCCATGTCAACTCTAACTATCCCCCTCATAATTCTAAACACCTCTATCAAGTCTCCCCTCAACCTTCTACACTCCAAAGAATAAAGACCTAACTTGTTCAACCTTTCTCTGTAACTTAGGAGATGAAACCTTGGCAACATTCTAGTAAATCTCCTCTGTACTCTCTCAATTTTATTGACGTCTTTCCTATAATTCGGTGACCAGAACTGTACACTATACTCCAAATTTGGCTTTACCAATGCCTTATACAATTTCAGCATTACATCCCAACTCCTATACTCAATGCTCTGATTTATAAAGACCAGCATACCAAAAGCTTTCTTCACCACCCTCTCCACATGAGATTCTACCTTCAGGGAACTATGCACCATTATTCCTAGCTCCCTCTGTTCTACAGCATTCTTCAATGCCCTACCATTTACCATGCATGTCCTATTTTGATCAGTCCTACCAAAATGTAGCACCTCACATTTATCAGCATTAAACTCCATCTGCCATCTTTCAGCCCATTCTTCTAAGTGGTCTAAATTTCTCTGCAAGCTTTGAAAACCTACTTCATTATCCACATCTCCATCTATCTTAGTATCATCTGCATACTTACTAATCCAATTTACAACCCTCTCATCCAGATCATTAATATATATGACAAACAACACTGGACCCAGTACAGATCCCTGAGGCACACCACTAGACACCATCCTCCAATCTGACACACAGTTATCCACCACTAGTCTCTGGCATCTCCCATCCAGCCACTGCTGAATCTATTTTACTACTTCAATATTAATGCCTAACGATTGAACCTTCCTAACTAACATTCCATGTGGAACCTTGTCAAAGGCCTTACTGAAGTCCATATAGACAACATCCACCGCTTTACCCCTGTCAACTTTCCTAGTAATCTCATCAAAAAATTCAATAAGATTTGTCAAACATGACCTTCCATGCTAAGTCCATGTTGACTGTTTCTAATCAGACCCTGTCTATCCAGATAATTATATATACCATCTCTAAGAATACTTTCCATCAATTTACCCACCACTGACGTCAAACTCACAGGCCGATAATTGCTAGGTTTACTTTTAGAACCCTTTTTAAACAATGGAACAACATGAGCAATACGCCAATCCTCCAGCACCATCCCCGTTTCTAATGACATTTGAAATATTTCTGTCAGAGCCCCTGCTATTTCCACACTAACTTCCCTCACGGTCCGAGGGAATATCCTGTCCGGACCCGGAGACTTTTCCACTTTTATATTCCTTAAAAGCGCCAGTACTTCCTCTCCTTTAATCATCATACTTTCCATATCTACCCTTCTTGTTTCCTTTACCTTACACAATTCAATATCCTTCTCAGTGAATACTGAAGAAAAGAAATTGTTCAAAATCTCCCCCATCTCTTTTGGCTCTGCACATAGCTGTCCACTCTGATTTCTGAGGGACCAAATTTATCCCTCACTATCCTTTTGCTATTAATATAACTGTAGAAACCCTTTGAATTTACTTTCACCTTACTTGCCAAAGCAGCCTCATATCTTCTTTTAGCTTTTCTAATTTCTTTCTTAAGATTCCTTTTGCATTCTTTATATCTGTAGAAATTTGCAAGAGTATTTGGTGGCATACCAAATTTCCTCAAACTCCTAATGAAGTAGAGCCTCTGGTGTGCTCTCTGCATAATTTCAACAATACGTTTGGCCCAGGATAGATACAGTGGTCCCCAACCTCTGGGCCACGGACCGATACTTTGCTGCAAAGACTGCAGCAGTAGCCGGAACGCACCCAGCACATCTTTAAGAAAAAAGCCGAAATAAACAAGCTAATTAATTAGGTGCTTCCCGGCAAGTAAATGTCGGCTTACGTGCCGGGGGGCACCTAATTAATTAGCTTGTTTATTTCGGCTCTTTCTTAAGGATGTGCTGGGTGTGTTCCGGCTACTGCTGCACCGCTGCATTCTTCACGGCCCCGTATTGGTCAGCGGCCCGGAGGCTGGGGACCACTGCTCTGAGATATTGACACCCAAGATCTAAAGGCTGCTTACCCTTTCCATGAATGACCCTTCAATGAGAACTGGTGTGTGTTCTCCCAACTTCCTCTTTCTGATCAAGGGATTATCGTTCCCCAGGAAGTCAGGAGTTAGGAGCTGAAAATATGCAAATTAAAATGCAGGAAGAGAGAAAATGTGCTAACTGGACAGTGCACTCTGTTATTCCTCAAAATCTCTACAGGATCTTGCTGAAGGTTGGTGTAGCTTTCTCTTGCCACAATTTAATTATGCAAATAGACCAGGGATCAGGGTGCAGAGAAAGACCTGTGCACAAAAGTGCATGCTCTAAAATGAATTGTACAACATTTCTGATATATGCTCTTCAGCAAAAGAATAAAAGCTTATCATTTTGCAGGATAACTCATCATCTGGAAGTTAAAATTGATACTTCTGACTTATTTTTGGCAGCTTTTCAGTTCGTCAATAAGCACCAAGAGACTAATTTAAAAATACTGGCAGGGAATTTGAAGTTGTAATAACAATGAACTGTCAGCTTTCACTATCATAACTCTGCAAAACTGATGAGTACTGAACGTGCGCAGTTAAGTGTGGAAGTTCCGAAGTTGGTCAATGAACCTCGGCTCTCCCAAATGCATACTTCAGCAAGGCAGCCAGCATAGAAATACATTAAAACAATGTTTCAATAGATTGCAAAATATGAAGTCAGTGAAACAGTAACAATGCTACTACAGTTCCCTATATGCACACTCACATATTGTTGTATGCCAAGGGTAGAGTAAATTTTTGAATTTCTTTTCAGTGAAGAAGCAGGGTTATTGTAATGTGCATTGTGGCCCCTCAATCTGCTGAAAGAACTTAACAGAAATGTAGTCCTAACTGAAAATTGTAGAATACTCATTCTTTTGACAGATAAAGCACTATAATCTTCACATAATGACTTTCATTCCAAGAATATTTTGATCAAACTATTCAAAACCTATTTTTATTGTTGGAACAACAGAAGACGAACAGTCACACTACATTCCTTAATATTCCAGTGGCTTTTCTTTTCGAAGGCTTGTGAAGTTGAAGTTTTGCTTTGCAGCTAAAAGCTCCAATTATCAGTTCTGGGGGTTCTTGGTAGATAGGTGGGTCGTGTGGGGCAAAAGATCATCAGTGTGGGGCATTTACTTCATTCCACCACCCACAGATGCTGTCTGGCCAGCTGAGTGTTTTAGGTTGGAAACATCTGCTGTTTTATTGATTTAGAATCCCTGGCCAATCTGGTGTAACGCAATTGTTCTCTCACAACAGGTGCTGACTGGCCTTCCAGCATTCTGCTTCATTTCAGTGTTCAACAACCCCTGTATCCCACCTCACAATCCCAGCATGACTTTTTTTTTTGATTTCCTCTCTTCTATTCTCTGTATATTAACTCCACCTTCAGGCAGATTAGCTGCCATTAAGAAGACTCAAGCATTCTGTCCTAGTCTAGACACAGAAATAACATAAACTACAATCTATAGCAAAATAAAAGTAAACTGCCGAATAAATTCAGCAGTCAGGCAGCACAGGAAATGGAGTCAATGTTCTGGGCTGAGACTCTTCATCTGGACTGCAGATGCTGGCAATCTGAAATATAAATAGAAAATGCTGGAAATAATCATTGGGTCCGAATGAATCTGTGGAGGAAGATGCTGCCAGTCAAGATATAATTTCCAAACCCAGCCCAAAACCCTGACTGTTCAATTCAATTTATAGATGTCATCTGACCTACTGAGGTTCTCCAGCAAGTTTTATTTTGTCCCAGTCTGTGCCAATTGTCTTCTGTTTGTCTTCACCCTATCCTGGCTGTTCTCTCTGTTCTCTGCATCACCTCCCCTTCCTCAGTTGCAGGTTTAAACGTGCCAGTTTTCTTTATTTTCCCCATTCTAAGGGGGCCCTAACGCTCTACGAAGAGTCATCAACCAGAAATATTAATGCTGCTTCTTTTTTCACAGGTGTTTTCTAACCCACTAATTATTTACAGCATTTTCTATTTTTATATCAGATTGCCAGCATCTGAAGATCTTTTGTTGTTTCACAAATTCCCAATTGTTTGCTAGATGGCAATTTTGACCATGCAAATTTTAGCTAAATTATACAAGCTACCTTGGACATAATTTATTTTTAACCATTACTTAAACTACGCCACAATATTACTCAAAAATGATTAATATTCTTATACAAAGCCCAAGTTCTTTACTGTTAAAATATCCTCCAGCCTAACAGAACTCATTGTTATTTATGAAGTGTCTTCAAATGAAGACAAATGTACAGTTTAATGCAAAAAAAAACCTGAAGTTTCTATTGTCGGCACTCTTCTCCTCCTTTAACAACATGAGGAAAGCATTTCACAGGGTGGTTCACCATTGCAATACACCAAATTTTGTGAAAATACCATACTTCTAAGATAGATACAGAAGATAAATCAGGCTTGTCTTTTTCTGGCTAAGTTTCCATTATTAAAAATATAACAAAAATTAATTACTGCATTAATTTTTGACACTGAATTTAAAAAAATTTTTTTTTTGTGTTCTGAGTTACTATCAAGATCAGAATGGAAACTAACCATGAGTCTACACTGGCCATTAACATTTACACTAATCCTACACCAACCCCATTTTATTCTCCCCTCACTTCCATCAATTTTCAGCAAATTCTTCCATCCATCTAAACACCAGGGGTAATTCACAGTGGCCAACTAACCTCCCAACCCTCAAATCTTTAGAATCTGGTATTAATCAGAGTAAACAAATGAAACCTATGTGGCCACAAGGAGAATGTGGCAGACTCTGCTTCTTGCAACAGAGGTTAGCATAACTTGGTTTATTGGGGTTTGCAAGGAAGTAGCTATACTAGCTGTATCAACATGATGTCTTTTAGAAGGTAATGACCAAACCAGCTTCTAAAACCACTATAGTGTCATAGGTACTGGTGCTGGATTGAGAATTCCAGTAGCAATGAGGCAATGAATTTTTCAAAGGAACAGGGTGTGGAGGATAGGGAGATCAGTGCTGAGTGTATTGATATGCCAGGACATTTTGCGGTAAAGGAGGATTAGTGTTGGGTCTCTTAAAGAGAATTAAGATGGATAAATCCTTAAGGCCTTATAAGATGTACCCCATGTTATTGAGAGATGCAAGAGAAGAGATTGTTGGAGCCTTGACCAATATCTCTGTGACCTCTCTAGCCACAGGTGATGTCCTGGAAGTCTGATGAATAACTAATGCTGTTCCTTATTGAAAACTGAATACACACTTATTATTTAGCTTCTGTCTTCTCCCTGTATCCCTTCACCCCCTGACCAATCAAGAGTGTATCAACCTCTGCCTTAAATACATATAAACACTTGGCCTCTACTTCTGTCACTGGCAATGAATTCCACAGATTCACCATTCTCTGGCTAAAGGAATTCCTCCTTATTTCCATTTTAAAAAGACACCCGTCTATTCTGAGGCTGTGTCCTTTGGTCATAGACACTCCTTCCATAGGAAATATCCTTTTCACATCCACTCTATCAAGGCCTTTCACTATTCGTTAGGTTTCAATTTGATCACTCATCATTCTTCTGAATTCTAGTGAATTTGGGCCCAGAGCCATGAAACAGTCTTCTTATGATGAGCAGTTTAATCCTGGAATCATTTTCATGAACCTCCTTTGAACCCTCACCGACTTCAGCACATCCTTTCTAAGCTGCAGGACCCCAAACTGCTCGCAATACACCAGGTGAGACCTCACCAGTCTTTATAAAGTCACAACATTACATCCTGACTTTTATATTCTTGTCCTCCTGAAATTACTCCTAAGATTGCATTTACCTTCCTCACCACACTTAACCTGCAAATTAACCTTTAGGGAATCCTGCACAAGGACTCCTAAGTTCCTTTGTGTCTCAGTTCTTTTGTATTTCCTTGTCATTTAGAAAATAGTCAACCATTGCATTTCTTCTACCAAAGTACATGACCATACACTTCCTGACACTTCTTCGCTTCTTCTCCCAATCTGTCCAAGTCCTTCTGTAGCCTCTTTACTTCCTCAAAAGTACCTGCCTCTCCACCTATCTTTGTATCGTATGCAAACATTCCAACAAAGACATCAATTCCATCATCCAAATCATTGACATATAACATAAAAATAATCGGTCCCAACACTGACCCCTGTGGAACACCGCTAAACACTATCGGCTAACCAGAAAAGACTTGCTTTATTCCCACTCTTTTCCTCCTGCCAATCAGTCGCTGCTTTATCCATGCTAGAAACTTCCCTGTAATACCATGGGCTTGTAATTTGTTAAGCAGCCTCACGGGTGGCACCTTGTCAAAAGCCTTCTGAAAATCCAAGTGCACAACATCAACAGATTCTCCTTTGTCTATCCTGCTTGTTCTTTCTTCAAAGATTTCCAACAGACTTGGCAGACAAAATTTTATCTTGAGGAAACCATGCTGACTGCAGCCTATTTTATCATGTGCCTCCAAGTACCCCGAAACCACATACTTAACAATTGACTCTAACATCTTCCCAACCACTGAGGTCAGACTAACTGGCTGAAAATTTCCTTTCTTCGGTCTCTCTCCCTTCTTGAAGAGTGGAGTGACATTTGCAATTTTCCAGTATTCCAGAACAATTCCAGAACCTAGTAATTCTTGAAAAATCATTACTAATGCCTCCACAATCTCTTCAGCAACCTCTTTCAGAACCCTGGTGTGTGTACATCATCTGGTCCAGGTGACTTATCTACCTTCAGACCTTTCAGATTCCCAAAAAATTTCTTCCTAGTAATGGTAATTTCACACACTTCATGATCCCTGACACCTTGAACTTCTACAATACTGCTAGCATCTTCCACAGTGAAGACTAATCCAAAATACTTATTCTGTTTGTCCACCATTCCTTGTCCCCAATTTCTACCTCTCCAGCACTTTTTTCTAGTGATCCAAAATCCACTTCCGCCTCTCTTTGGCATTTTAGGTATCTGAATAAACTTTTGGTATCCTCTTTAATATTATTGGCTAACTTACTTTCATATTACATATTTACCTTAATGAGTTGTTTAGTTGCCTTCTGTTGATATTTAAAAGCTTCCCACTCGACTTGACTTCATACTAAGTCTTGCTCTGCTGTATGCCCTCTGTTTGGCTTTTACGTTGGCTTTGACTTCCCTTGTTTGCTATGGTTGTGTCACCTTGTCTTTAGAATACTTCTTCCTCTTTGAGATGTATATATCCTCTACCTTCTGAATTGCTTTCAGAAATTTTAGCCTTTGCTGCTCTGTTAACTAGCGTAGATAAATCCCCAGGGTGTTCCCTCAGACTTTTTGGGAAGTGAATGCAGGAAGTACCGGGACCCTAGCAGAGATATTTAAATCATCCTCAGTGATGGGTAAGGCACCAGAGGATTGGAGGATAGCCAATGTTGTTCAAATGATTAAGAAGTATACCAGGAAATTAAGAGCTGGTGAGCCTGACATCACTAGTGGGAAAGTTATTGGAAGTTATTCTAAGGGATCAAATATATGAATATTTGGATAGGCATGCACTTATCATGGCTTAGTGAGTGGTAGGTCATGTCTAACCTATTGTATAGTGCTTTTTGAGGAAGCTGCCAGGAAAGTTGATGAAGGCAAGGCAGTAGATGTTGTCTACATGGACTTTAGCAAGACATTTGACAAGGTCCTGCGCGGGAGGTTCGTCAAGGAGATTCAGTCGCTCAGCATTCAAGTCGAGATAGTAACTTGGATTAGACATTGGCTTTATGGGAGAAGGCAGAAAATAGTAGTAGATGGTTACCTCTCAGACTAGAGACTAAGGTTCGGTAGGCACATGGATGGTTGGGGTATGGAGAACTGTGGTCCTGGTGCAGGTCGATGGGAATAGGCAGTTTAAATGGATCAGCATCGATTAGATGGGGCAAAGGGCCTGTTTCTATGCTATATTTAAAATGACTCTATGACTCTGAATTTAAAGAGAGGGTACCCTTTTAAGGGCAAAATCCTAGGAATCCACACAAAGGCAGAGAAGTGCCTGCACTCAAGTTGCCAAACAATAAAGCAATAACAAATGAGTTTTTATGCAACAGAAGTCATTGCAGTTTATTAGAAAGGAGCACAGACAGTCCCATTTGCCTTTGATTGTCATTGAAAGCTATTTAGCAGGGTATGAACAAGAGTATGTAAGGAAAAATTATCATTCACTGCTAAAAGCTGAACACTTTTTCTAATTAATTTGTGGTTACTGTTGAACAGCAGAAATGGTTGAATTATTGCTTTCTGTGATTTAACCGGAATTCAGTTCCATGTAGTTTGCATCAATATATTTACATTAACAAGTGATAGAAAAGCAACTCAGTAAATAAGCCTAAATAATAAGTGTTTATTCAGTTTTAAATAAGGAACTATAAACTGTCAGCTCCTGTACTACATATAACCTTTCTATGAAAGTTGACATGAAAATGCGAGAGACAATAATATATGCTCAGTGGCCACTTTATTAGGTATCACCTCAATCTAATAACGTGGCCACTGAGTGTCTGTTAGTGGTCTCTGCTGCTGCAGACCGTCCATTTTGTGCTTCAATGTGGTCTGCTTTCAGAGATGTTCTTCGGCACACTACAGTTGTAACACGTGATTATTTGAGTTTCTGTCATCTTCCTGCTAGCTTGAACCAGTCTGGCATTCTCCTCTGAACTCTCTAATTAACATGGGTGTTTTTTTTTTTGTTTTTTGCACCCTTCTCTGTAAACTGTCAAGACTGTTGTGCATGACAGTCCCAGAAAACCAGCAGTTTCTGAGATACTCCAAATAGCACCAACATCATTTCACGGTCTAAACTCATTTAGATCACATTTCTTCCCTATTCTGATGTTGCTCTGAAGAGCAACAGAACCTCTTGACCATTCTGCATGCTCTTATACATTGAGTTGCTTCTACATGATTAGCTGATTAGCTATTTGCATTTATGAAAGGCGTATAAAAGTGCCTCACAAAGTGACCATGGACCGTAAATTGTAATATTAGACAGTCTCAATATCCCTCATTAGTGAGGTTTGCAATCTGAGGCTGCTATCCCATTTTATAACTTTGTGTAAATTAAGAGGGGTGATTGATAAGTTTGTGGCCTAGGGTAGAAGGAGTCAATTTTAGAAAACCTAGCACATTTATTTTTCAACATAGTCCCCTCCTACATTTACACACTTAGTCCAGCGGTTATGGAGCATATGGATCTTAGATTTCCAGAAAGTGTCCACAGCAGGGGTGATTGATAAGTTTGTGGCATAAGGTAGAAGGAGATGAGTTATACAGCTCTCGTTACATGCACGTGCAGTTCAACTCTTTGAGTGGTTATGCAGAAAGTTTGAAGTTAATAACTCACCTCCTTCTACCTTATGCCACAAACCTATCAATCACCCCTGATGAGTTATTAACTGATGAATTATGGGAAAGATCTAAGCAGAAGACTTCTCCATTCCATTTTCATATTTTTGCCAGTATTTATTATTTGGAAAGGAAACCCAAACTCAGCAAATGACAAATGTTCTTCAAGGTATACTTTCCTACCAGTATTTAATACATTCCTTCAAGATTTTCAAAGTAAAATCACTTGAGAATTTTATTTCATTATCTTCAGTATGTATACAAGTTTATATTTGACTAGAGAACATTATGTTATCCCCCTTTATGCTCGCACAAAGCAATTCAGTATTCATGCTTTCAGATATAAAAAAAACACAAAGAAAAATTGCAGCAATTTGAAACAAAGAATAAAAATTTAAAGTTTATTTGGAAAGTAGAGAAAGTATACACATAGATACTTTGCTTTATAGACTTCTTTGAAGACTGATATTTGGGGCCATTTTGAAAATTGAACCACATCAATATTGGATGGTTAGTATTCATTTCTTTGTTTATTTAGAGGTATGTTACAGCTGAAGGGAATGCCAACCACTTTCACAGGATCACATAAATAGACTGGGAATATGAGTTGGTTTCCCATGGTGCTGGAAAGACAGAATGCACAATATGCGTTGTAGTTATGTTATGTGAGGTTAGAGGTTTGAGAGATAATTGGACCAGGGCTGCAGGTGTGAGATTCTGAATAACATATCTCATTGCTGCAGAGGTTAGGGCACTAAGAAGGGCAGACTGAGTCACCACTTTGGGGACTGCATAACGACAGCATATGTTTATACTAACAATTTCCATTTTAATGTAGTCGTAGGAATTTAGAGAAGTAAAACTGAAACAAGGGCATGATAAAAATTCTAACAATTGAAGTCTGTTTATATATGGGAGGATATATATATGTTTGAATGCACAGGCATTCACTTCCCTGTGAGCTCCCAATATGGTAAGTGTATACATTTCTGATGAGTATGCTTCTGAATTATGTTTTGGTGAAAGAGAAATGACAGTACTAAGACTGGAATTTTATTACAGATATACTGTATTTTTCATTAATACCCAATTGGGTCCTTGGAAAAGTAAATACAGAATTGTCCAAAATCCAGTTAGAGATAGCTTTAGGCTAGTTTTGACACAGAAAAAAATACTATCATGCAACCCATGATATACCCACGTAAGGACCTCACCTCACCTAGATCTCCAAGCACTTTGCTGTGGAGAACCAGAGAAGGAAACACATTGTAAACAAATGGCATGATAGAGGATGTAGCTATATTAGTCTCCTCCAAAGCTTAAAAGACCATAAGATATAGGGACAGATTTAAGCCATTTAGCCCATCGAGTCTTTTCACCATTTCATCATGGTTGATCAAATTTTCCTCTCATGCTTTCTCCCAGTACCCTGACCAATCAAGATTCTACCAACCTCTGCCTTCCATATAGATCAAGACTTGTTTTTTTACGGCTGCCTATGGCAAAAAATTGCACAGATTTATAACCCTCTAGCTAAAGAAATTCCTCCTCATCTCTATTCTAAAAGGACGCCCCTCTACTCTAAGATTGTGAACTCTGGTCTTAATCTTTCCCACCATAGGAAATATCCTCTCCACACCCACTCTACCAAGGTCTTTCACCATTTGATAGATTTCAATTAGGTCACCCCTCTTTACTCTGAATTCCAGTGAATACAAGCCTTTTGAAAATAAGGTACCCAAATCTGCTCACAGTACTCCGAGTGAGGCATCACCAGTGCTTTATGGAGTTTCAACATTATATCCTTGCTTTCATATTCTACTCTTCTTGAAATGAATACTAAAATTGCACTTACCTTCCTCACCACAAAACTCAACCTGCAAATTAAGCTCTCCAAAGTCCATTTGAGTCTAATTTCTTTTGTATTTTCTCTCTATTTAGAAAATAGTCAATCCTTTCATTTCTTTTAACAAAGGCATGACCATACACTTCCAGACATTGTACTCCATCTGCTATTTCTTTGCCCATTCTCCAAATCTGTCTGAGTCCTTCTGTAGCCTCTCTATCTCCTCAAAAGTACCTGCCCCTCCACCTATCTTCATATCGTCTGCAAACTTTGCAACGAAGCCATCAACTTCATCATCCAAATCATTGACATATAACATAAAAATTGGTCCCAACACAGACCTCTGCAGAACACCACTAGTCTCTGTAAGACAGTCAGAAAAGGCTCCCTTTATCCCTACTCTTTGCCTCCTGCCGATCAGCCACAGTTTTATCCATGCTAGAATTTTTCCTGTAATACCATGGGCTTGTAGCTGTTAAGCAGCCTTGTTTGTAGCACCTTGTCAAAGGCTTTCTGAAAATCCAAGTACACAACATCAACTCATTCAACTTTGTCTATACTGCTTGTTATTTTTTCAAAGAATTCCAAAATATTTGTCAGGCAAGATTTTCCCTTGAGAAAACCATGCTGACTGTGGCCTACTTTATCATGTGCTTCCAAGTACCCTAAAACCTCATCTTTAATAATTGACTGCAATATCTTCCCAATCACTACGGTCAGACAAACTGGCTTATAACTTCCTTTCCTCTGCCTTTCTCCCTTCTTGAAGAGTCAAGTGATATTTGCAATTTTCCGGCCATCTGGATTCATTCCAGAATCAAGTGATTCTTGAAACATCATTACTAATGCTTCCACAATCTTTTCAGCCACCTCTTTCCAAACTCTGGGGTGTATACCATCTGGTCCAGGAGACTTATCTGCCATCAGACCTTTCAGTTTCCCAAAAGCCTTCTCTCTAATTATGGTAACTTCGCACACTTCATGCCCCCTGACACCTGGTACTTTCACTATACTGCTAGTGTCTTTCACGGTGAAGACTGATGCAAGATACTTATTCAGCTCATCCGCTATTTCGTTGTCTCCCATTACAACTTCTCTAGCATTGTTTTCCAGTGACCTGACATCCTCTCTCACCTCTCCTTTACACTTTCTGTATCTGAAGAATGTTTTGATATGCTCTTTAATATTATTGGCTAGCTTACTTTCGTATTCCATCTTTAACTTCTTAATAACTTTTTTAGTTGCCGTCTGTTGATTTTTAAAAGCTTCCCAATCCTCTATCTTCCCACTAATCTTTGATCTATTATATGTCCTCTCTTTGGCTTTTATGTTGCCTTTGACTTCTCTTGTTCGCCATGGTTGTGTCATCTTTCCTTTAGAATATTTCTTCCTCTTTAGGATGTGCAAATTCAGTGCCTTCCCTTTACTCCACTGTAATACCGATACATCTGACTTTATCTTCTCCTTCTCAAATTTCAGGGTGAATTTGATCATATTATGATCAATTTCCCCTAAGGGCTCTTTTACCTTAAGCTCTCTAATCTTCATTGCATCACACCCAATCCAGAATAACTGATCCTCTTGTGGGCTCAACCACGAGCTGCTCTATAAAGCAATCTCGTAGGCACTGTAGAAATTCCTCCTCTTGTAATCAGCACCAATCTGACTTTCCCAACTTCCCTGTATGTTGAAGTCCCCCATGACTATTGTAACATTGGCCTTTTGGCATGCATTTTCTATCTGTCATTGTAATTTGAAGGCCACACCCTGTTTGGAGATCTGTATACACCTCCCGTCAGGGTCTTTTTAGCCTTACCTTTTTCTTCTGAGGAAATTGCCAGGGTTGTCCATTCTCTGAGTTCGGGGAAGGCTCCCGATCCTGACAGATTTTCTGGAGAGTTCTACAAAGCTTTTGCTCTTTTGCTTATTCCTCACTTACTTTCTATTCTTTCTGACTCTTTTAAATTAGGTAGGTTGCCACAATCTTTTTATGATGCCTCTATTTCACTTATTCTCAAAAAGAATAAAGATTCAACTGATTGCTCTTCCTACAGACCTATTTCTTTACCTAATGTTGACGCTAAAATTTTATCTAAACTTTTGGCTAATAGGATGGAAAACATTCTGCCTTTTATTACCAGACCGTATTTATTAAAAATCGTTATTCTCATTTTAACATTTGTCATTTACTGAATGTTATTTATTCTCCCGCTAAAGAAACTTTGGAATGCGTGATTTCTTCGGGTGCTGAGAAAGCCTTTGACTGGGTTGAATGGAATTATTTATTTAAAATATTAGAGAAATTTAAATTTGGCTCCAATTTTATTCAATGTATTAAATTACTTTACTCATCTCCCACTGCACAGGTTCTTAGTAACTCTCAGAGTTCTAAACCATTTAATCTCCAACATGGAACCAGACAAGGATGTCCTTTGAGTCCTTTGCTATTTGATTTGGCTCTAGAGCCTTTAGCCATCGCGTTTCATGAATCTGTTGACATCTCAGGTATTTTAAGGAGGGGTATCACTCATAAGGTGTCGCTCTATGCTGATGACCTTTTGCTCGACATTTCTAATGTGGAGTCCTCTCTACCTTCAATACTCTCTACTTTCTGAATTTAGTCAGTTCTCAGGATATAAACTTAATTTTCAAAAGAGTGAACTTTTTCCTTTGAATCATTTGTTATCTGACCTTCCTTTTAAAATTGTAAGAAATCAATTTACGTATTTGGATATAACAATTACTAAGAATTATGAATTTCTTTTTAAAGAAAACTTTATCACTTTTTTGGAATATGTTAAGAAAGTACTATCAAATTGGTCTCCCCTTTATTTATCGCTGATTGGATGTATTAATTCTATTAACATGAATATTTTGTCTAAATTTTTATACTTATTTCAAGCCCTACCTGTCTTTATTCCCAAATCCTTTTTTGACTCTTTAGATTCGATTATATCTTCTTAATTATGGAAGAATAAAACCCCCTGATTAAACAAAGTTCACCTTCAGAAAGCTAAACAAAATGGGGGATAAGCCCTACTCAATTTTAGGTTTTACTACTGGGCAGTCAACATACGCTACCTTACGTTTTGGTTATACTACATTAATCATGAAGACTGTGCGGTTTGGGTTTCTTCAGAAGTTAATTCTGTTAATAAATTTTCTATTATTTCTCTTCTTGGTTGTTCAATTCCTCTATCCTTAAGTAATTTAACTGATAATTTTGTAGTTAAACATTCTTTAAGGATTTGGTTACAATTTATAAAATTCTTTGGGTTATTTGGATTTTCACTCTCTAGTCCCATTTCTTCTAATTATTTTTTTAAACCTTCTTTTACTGATATAGTTTTTAAACAGTGGAATAGACTAGGTATTAAATGTTTTCAGGATCTGTTTGTGGAGATAGTCTTTCCTCATTTGATCAACTATCTATTATGTATAATCTTCGTAAAGCTCACTCTTTTATATATTTACAAATTAGAGACTTCTTGCATTCTTAACTTTATACATTCCCTAAATGTCCAGATAAGAACTTAATTGATACAATTTTTACTTTGAAACCTTTTCATAATAGAAATATTTCTAATACTTATAGTATGTTGTTGGCATTAAGAAACATTCCGTTAGACAAAATTAAAAACTTCTGGGAACATGACCTACAGGTTTCAATTGATGAGGATACTTGGAATGAAAATTTTAAACTTGTTCACACCTCTTCATCATGTGCACGTCACTCTCTTTTACAATTTAAAGTGGTTCATAGAGCCTATATGACTAAAGATAAGCTCTCTTGTTTTTACTCAGATTTTTCTCCATACTGTAATCGGTGTAATGTCGAAGAGGCTGCTCTAATTCATATGTTTTTGTCCTGCCTGTGGCTTAATAAATTTTGGAAAGAAGTATTTCAAACTTTCTCGAACTTTTTACAGTAAACTTTAAAACCACCTTCTGACTGCCTTGTTTGGAATTGTTGGAGGAAAAGATTCTACTCTTAAGCTGAATGATTTGCATAGTTTGGCTTTTATTTCTCTTTTATCCTGAAGAGTTTTGTTGCTCAAATGGAAAGATGCTGCTCCACCTACTCATGCCCATTGGTTGATTGATGTTATGTCATGTTTAAATCTAGAGAAGATTAGGTGTTCTGTTTCTATACCTAGACAAGATTTTTTCACATTATGGGGACCTTTTTGGAACTACTTTCACAATTTTCGATTTGGTCAGCAATGATGGCTATTATATGTTTGAATTTACGACTATATGACAGATTTTTTTTCTTTTCTTTTAACTCTGTTTTTCTCTCTTTTTTCTGTTTTGTTATGGGGTTTTGATTTTACTTTAGATTAGAATAAAATATACCTTTTCAATATTATGGTTAATTTACTCTACATAGTTATGGAGCAATTCAATCTTGTTTCTGTTTCCATAATATCATAATGTATTTTGTATTCGTCTATGCAAGTAATTAATAAAAACATTGAAAAAGAAAGACTAGAGTCAAGATGGCTGGGGATGGGACTAGGCACAGTGGATGACCAGGAGATCTTCTGTGCCTTGTCATGCTCTACGCATTCCACGGCGCTTGCAGAGACGGCCTTCTTGATCGTTGGACCTTCCATTGGTCTCGTCCCCTCAATCCGCCGGAGTCTGTCTTCATATGCCGGGATAGACAACTCCCTATCTCACCGAGGGTTTGAGACCCGTCGGCTACCCTCACCTGGTTTAGCTGGCTTGTCAAAGCCGTTGCCCAGAGTGTGGCCACTGGCGCATGCAAACAGCCACGGGGAGCCACAGGTGAGAGCTGAGTGCCAGGTGGGGACAACCCCATAAGTAGCAGCAAAATGATCCCCCCCCCACCAGCAAAAAAGCATCTGCACCCTCCACCAAGTACTCAAGTGTGCAGCAAAGTTCCACAGGCTTTCTCTCTCTCCCCCTAATGAGGAGATGTCCCCGTTTCACACCGAGAAGGGAGACATAATAAAACAACTCGCTGCTTTACGGTATTAAAAGTCTGTTGCCTCACTTTTTCTGAGCTCTGTGCTCAAGGATTTCGGATCTCTGGGCACACAGCCAGCAGCCAGCTCACTGCTTTCGATCTTCCGTGTACTCCCATGACACACTAGTTTTCTGTGGTGGCACCAACCTCGAATCCACCTGCCTCCAGAGCCACAAAAATCCGGCACCCTGAAGGCACGCTAGTCTTCTAGGCCACGTCCTTGGTATATTGAAAGATGGCCGGTCGTGAGGCCCTGAGAGCGGGCCCCATTCCCGCAAAGAATCAAAGTCAGTGTGTAGCTCCAGGTCAGAGTCTTCAAAAGAACACTGAAAAGGGAAAAAAGAGATATCAAAGATAGAAATAGAACCGTTTCCGAAAATGCAAGCAAAGGAGTTGCGGTTAGGCGCTATCATCCTAAGCTCCACCCTCCGTAAAATCAGGTGCAAACTGTACCTTCTCCCACATTCTCTGGAAGAGAGACCAATGATCCAAAAATCTTCTACCTTCCCTCTTACACCAACTCTTTGGCTATGTATTAAATATTCCTAGTTTTAGCCTCACTAGCATGTGGAAGGGGTAGCAATCCTGTGATCACAACCCTGGAGGTCCTGCCCTTTAACTTAGCACCTACTCCCTGAACTCCCTATGCAGAACCTTGTCACTCGTCCTACCCATATCATTAGTACCTGCATAGATCATGACTTCTGTTCATTCACTCTCCCACTTCAGAATGCTGAGGACTCGATCTGAGACATCCCAGACCCTGGCATCTGGGAGGCAACAATCTCCTATCTGTTCCCCTAACTAACGAATCCCCTATCACCACAGCATGCCTCTTCTCTCTTCTTCCCTTCGAGTTATAGAGGCAGACTCAGTGCCAGAGACTCAACCACTGTGAACTTCCACTGTTAGGTCCTCCCTCCAACAGTATCCAAAGTGATACCTGTTGTTGAGGGGGATGGCCACAGGGGTACACTGCACTGGCTCCTTAACCCCATTCCCCTTCCTGACATTCCCCCAGATGTCTGTGTCCTGCACTTTCGGTGTAACTACCTCTCTATATGGCCCATCCACCCCCTTAAGTGACTCGAAGGATCTGGAGTTTATCCAGTTCCAGTTCCAACTCATTAATGTAGTTTGTTAGAAGCTGCAGCTGGATACATTTCTTGCAGTTGTAGTGGTCAGTGACACTGGAGGTCTCCCTGCCTTTCCACATCCTGCAAGAGGAGCATTGCACTATCCTGCCTGTCATCTCTATTGAGCTGAGCAGATATAAGGAAGAGAAGAAAAAAAGCTTGAACTTTTCTTTCTTTTGATTTCTCTGAGTGAAACCTCTCTTTGCAGAAGCCTTGAATAGCTAAGACCTTAAGATCACCATTCTGACAAAGTCCACTCAGATAACGGCTGCTGCACTTGCCACTGCCTTTCTTTAATCTGCTCATACTAATTAATCCCAAATGCCGATTGACCACTGCTCAAAGCTCTATTATGCTGCCACGAACCGCTCCTGCCTTTTATCCTTGGGCAGTGGACCTGATTGAAGTCCCCTCCTCTCCAAACTTCCAATGTCCAGATTGGCCATTGGTCAAAGCTCTATGTAACTTCGCAGAAGATGTATGAAGGGAAGACATAAATCAGCAGGTGCTGGAATCTGGATCAGCAAGCTGCTGGTGGAATCCAGCAGGATGAGCAGCATCCATGGAGAGAAAAGAAACTGTCAACATTTCAGGGTGAAACCCCACATCAGTTGGATCTGATCTGCGCACTAGTTTTCACACCTGCAAAGTGGAAACCCTCACAAGCAGGGTACTTTATAGAGAGGTACATAGCTGAGGCTATGGATACAGAGCAAGAACATACGGTGGTAGCTGCCACCTTGCTCCTCCCCCTCGTGGTCCTACTGTTCTTCAGGTTCGACCTCAATATGGTATCATTTTATCACATTTGAATTTTGAAGCATTAACTTTCATGTTAAAACCTCATCCTCAGGGAAACTGGCATGAAAAATTCTTGTTAAAATTCTTTGTTGTTTACCCTCACATTCTGCACATTGACGATGCTGTGAACATGTCTACTGCCCATTAATTACTAACCAAAAGAAAATGGATCAAATTCGCTGCCTTCATAATTACCTCACAGTTCATTAAGCAGTACTTCAAGCATACCTGTGTAATTTAAAATATCTCCACAGGGATATCAATTTTGTGTAAAAAGAAAATCATTCCTTCTAATCTTTTTCTTTTTTTTTGTTGTCAGCACTTGAAATCATAACAGCCCAGTAACATTACTGATTGTGGGAAATTTGGAATAACCAGGGCCTCAAGGCAAGCTTGGTGTGCTACATGCTGAAGGGGGTCTTAAAGGAGTGAAGCATAATAACAATTCCTTAAAGCAATGATGTCCTAATCTCGAGATAATCATTCCATTGGTTTTTAATGTATGTTAGTGCTACATAAAGTGCCATTAAGGCACAAAAATTATTGAATTGTAACAAGATGTGTTTACCCTAATTTCTCAGTTGATGGGATTTTAACATGAAATGGAGCTTTTGCCTAGAAATCAAATGTCAAAATCTGATTTCTAAGCAATATTCCTTCCTAAGTTTGTTGTTTTCTTTCACTTATATTTCCATTATGTAAATCTATACTGTTGTTTCCAAAACTACTGCCCCTGTATTTTTTTAATATTTTAATTGTGATTTTCTGTAAATTATTGTGCAGTGGCTTCACTGATAGTATGAATCCAAAGAAATAAGTTCACTTAAGATATTTTCAGGAGCAATGTAGGTGTGGACTTCTATAAAGTTAAAGTTGTCTAGAAGCCTGAACAGGCCCAATAACTTTTAAATACTCCATAACTTCCACCACCTCCAACAGGATCCCACCACTAAGCAGATCTTTCCCTCCTCCACCACCTCCCCCCCGGCTTTCCACAGGGATCGCTCCCTACACGACTCCCTTGTCCATTCGTCCCCCCCCATCCCTCCCAACCGATCTCCTTCCTGGCACTTATCCTTGTAAGCGGAACAAATGCTACACATGCCCTTACACTTCCTCCCTCAGTACCATTCAGGGCCCCAGACAGTCCTTCCAGGTGAGGCGACACTTCACCTGTGGGTCAGCTGGGTTGATATACTGCGTCCGGTGCTCCCGATGTGGCCTTCTATATATTGGCGAGACTCGACACAGACTGGGAGATCGTTTCGCTGAACACCTACGCCCTGTCCGCCAGAGAAAGCAGGATCTCCCAGTGGCCACACACTTTAATTCCACGTCCCATTCCCACTCTGATATGTCTATCCACGGCCTCCCCTACTGTAAAGATGAAGCCACACTCAGGTTGGAGGAACAACACCTTATATTCCGTCTGGGTAGCCTCCAACTTGATGGCATGAACATTAATTCTCAAACTTCCGCTAATGCCTCAGCTCCCCCTCGTACCCCATCCGTTATTTATTTATTTATATACACACATTCTTTTTCTCTCTCTCCTTTTTCTCCCTCTGTCCCCCTCATTATACCCCTTGCCCATCCTCTGGGCTTCCCCCTTCCCTCTTTCTTTCTCCCTAGGCCTCCTGTCCCATGATTCTCTCATATCCCTGTTGCCAATCAACTGTCCAGCTCTTGGCTCCATCCCTCCCCCTCCTATCTTCTCCTATCATTTTGGATCTCCCCCTCCCCCTCCACTTTCAAATCTCTTACTAGTTCTTCTTTCAGTTAGTCCTGACGAATGGTCTCGGCCCGAAACGTCGACTGTACCTCTTCCTGGAGATGCTGCCTGGCCTGCTGCGTTCACCAGCAACTCTTATGTGTGTTGTCTAAGATTATCAAAAAGCTTTGTCTTGTGAAAAGTTTGAAAATAACGTCAAGTCAAGACAGATCTAGTGAATTTTCTCGTTGAAATGATGGAAGCTGCACAATTTCTAAAGCAGCATATAATTTCAACACCAAACCACAAGTCGACCTGTCCCAGGGTCCTTGTGATCGTTGGGACACTCTGGACCTCCCCCCTGTTGGCTATCCTGTACCTGGCTAGGTTCACTGACGCAGGCTTGACTAGGCCATTAATCACTTTGCATCATCATTTACGTAGAATATCACATTGGCTTCCATTTTCTTGCAGGTTTATAAGAGACTTCCTTTGGTAGGTCTTGCATTTTAGGTCCTTTTGGTGTGTGCATACATTCTTCACCCAGAAGCTTATAGACTGGATTACGTGGTTTGCAAGCACATTTTAATATATACTTGTCTTCAGGTGGTTTAAAAAGTTACAATTGCAAAAGAGAAATTAAATAATGTAACAACCTTCTCTCTGAATATTATTAAAACTGTTTTATTCATATACAAAATAGAGCATGTTATGAATGTAAAAATTAGACCCCTTTTTGTTCAGTATCTAAAAACGTTTTGAGCTGGCATTCAGTAAACTTGCTGAAAATCATTTTAACAAAGGCCGTTAGAAGTCCTTTGAGCTGGTAGAAAATGGGAATTATTATGATAGATTGACTGTGGTAAAAGAAAATAACATGTAGTGAGCATGTTTTTAAGCTATCACTTGAAATATGGTGGGTATGGTCATGTACAGAATGAATGAGAAAACATGAAGAGAAATCAAGTGTCATTGTATCTGTACAGACAGCAGTAGTTGTAACGAGCACTGTCACCCATTCTCTGAGTGATAAAATGGATTTGGTGTGTCTGGAAGATGAGGAAATGGACAGTGTTGAACTGAAGATAATTTATACACTTGCAAGCTGCCCAGAAAGAAAAGCAATGTTTCATTCTCGAGCATTGTCATCCTTTAACCACATGAACATCAAAATAAAGTTAAAAATGTACATTCTGAAGCAACTTATTGCAGTCTATTTCCTACTGTACCTTTATCAATAATAGATATGAAGAGTTATAACTTTCACTGTTTTATCACACATTAAGCTTTCAAAGTTTGACATTGTAAAATAACAAAAATGATGTTTCCTGTTACTAGTGCAGCAGATTTGGTATTTTTCAGTTAGGTTCTTCATCATACAGATTGGTAAAATATTAATTTTTTTTGTGTGGAAGGAGAAGTGCCTAAAGGCTTTTGGCCCATTATGGGCTTTTAGTCACATGATGCATGTAGCTTTAAGGCACGCACAGGAGTCTTACATCACACCAGTGACAGCTATAATATATCAAGCACAGCTTGACTGGGACTCCACGTGCTAACCTTCCAGTAATACACTGCCTACCGCAAAATGAACTAGTCTGGAGAAAGTAACATCAAACCAGCAACGGGAATAAATTTTGCTTATTTTACTTTAAGTCTATTAAAAACATACCCAGACCAATTTATACATCCAATTGCTTTATTAATCTTCATATTAAATCTAGCATGCCGATAATCAATTAGAAATAGTATTAAAATTTAAGTATTTTAAATGTTTGTCACGTTTCACTGCACAGTCACCTGGAAGTATATTTCTTTTGGTGTAGAATTGGCTGCAACTCCCATGCTTATTCTAGGTCTATTGAATATTTAAATTAGTTGGCTCACTTAATATGTTTGTTAGTCCCTTATGTACAATGGTCAGAAAGGAAGCCTTAAATCACACTTGTATTGACTGCAGGATGTCCCAAAGGCTGTGCAAGTAATTAAATACATTTGAAATATAGTCACTGTTGTCACATTGAAAACAGGACTGAAGTATGCATATAGCAAGCTCCCAGAAGAAGCAAGAGATTACCTGTGTATGATAGAACATCATAAAATGGCCAGTACATTAGAGAGAATCCTCCTGCCCTTCTTTATGTTCATAAAGAGCCACATAGGCAGCAGAGAAACAGGCCTACAGAGGCCCACTGACGATCGACCATCCATTTACACTAAACCCACATTGAACCTAATTTTCTTCTCTCTGTATTCTTCCACCCAGATTCTACTAAACACACTAGGGACAACCTACAGTGATGAATTAACCTACCATCTTTGTGATGTGGGAGGAAGTCAGAGTACCCAGACGAAACCCACAGATTCACAGAGTGAACCTACAAACTCAGGGTTAGGATTAAACCAGGTCTTTGGCACTACAATGTAACAGCTCTACGAGCTACACCACTGTGCCTTTTTAAAAGTATGAGCGGATTTCTTAATTATCAGTAGGAAGACAACACAAGTTTAACATCTCATCTGGTAGACTGTACCTTTGAATGTGCATCAATTCCTCAGAACTACAGAGTAATGAGAATTTATATTGTTCACTCAAGTCTGAAGAAATACCTGAATCTATAAAATTCTGATGTGACTAAAGCTAATAAAATAATAATCGATTTTTAAAAATTTTGTTACAGAAATGGAAGCCATTCCATCTGTTCAGAATATATTGTCCAGTATATGGAACTCTGATAATCATGAGCAAAATATTGATCCAAAATTATTTGATGAGAGTTATGAACACAATAGGACCATAACTACTGGCCGATTTTCTGCAGGCCATAATTTAAATGCACATAAGTGACAACAGGCTGAAAGAGGATATAGATTATTTTATTCAAATAGTATGAAAAACATATACATAATTTCAAAAGTCAAACAAAGGTGATAATGGTTGTTATAATTGAAAGGAGAAATTCTTGAAGTTGCTCTTAGATACGTTGTACATTGCTGAGTGAGACACCTGAACTCAAAATGAATTGCCCAATGGCACATTTAAGATTACGAATGATTGCAATATGTGCTCTGACTGTGATCAAAATTACTAGAGAGACTCTAAAGCTAGTGATATAGAGTCTTTATTCATCATAACAAACAGGCATTCTTCTGGAGACACTCTTGGTAGAGGATCTCAAATTCAAAAGTACATCACATTTAAGATCAAAGGTAAAAGTAGACAATTGAAAACAATTTCAATAGTTACAATGACATCATTTCCTTCTAGATTTTGGGTTGACAGTTCTTCCCTTGAATTACGTATCTACAGCGAGAGCCAACTCTGAATTTTCAAACATCTTTGTCACAAAGTAATAACACAAATAGTCTAAAAGCTTCTGGGGGGTCAGAAATCCCAGACACCCCAAATTAATGTTGTCAATGCTGTCTCTGAGTACACAAAAACTATTGATTGCTTATATCTGTGTCAATGTTTGATGTGTTAGGTGACAACATCAGTTTGGTCTGCCGGCTTGAACGCAAGTCACAATGACGCAAATAACTTAGTTCATGTTGCCTGGATTGATGCAGGCCAATTGACACAACCCCATTGTCTTAATGTTTGCCTGATGCATATGCAAACATCTCATGATCACCATTTTGCAAACGATATCTCTTCATCTGTGAGCCAGCCTGTGCTTTTAATTTCAATTTATGACTTGCAATTTACAATAAGAACTGAAGACTGGTCCTTGCTTGCATTAATATCTGCTATTTTCACATAACACCAGAATACTCCCCAATATCCTCCTCATGATGCCTGGACAGAAATCGACTACAATATCTCCTGTGGTTATGAAACCAATAATATGGCTATAATGTAAATTAAATATTGTTACTTTTCAGTTCCTAACTCCAATGGTTGTAAGATCTCAGTTACAGTAGGATGAATTTTCTGGACATCAGTAGAAGTGTATTACAGTTAACTGGACTTGGTTTTATTCATTTGGTTTTGTGAAATTCAAATTTCAAATATAAAATTGTTTTGGGTGCCGGAAATAGCTGAACAGATTGCAGGAATAATTAAATATGAATTCCATAGTTTAGATAATCCTATCCTTCAAAGGGACAAAAATAAGTAGATATAAAAAATAATGATAAAGGACTCTTTGCGACTTGCAGAGAGAAAATCAAATAGTTTTATGTATTTACTGTAATCCCTGGCTTTTTTAAAGTGAATCTGAAAGACACTAACACTGAAATTGCCTACTGCAGGTTTGCACAGTTTCAGGATCCTGCTGGCTGGCTGACCATCAATCCTACCAATGGTACCGTAACAACTAAAGCAGCCCTGGATCGGGAATCTCCCTTTGCACATGACGGTCAATACACAGCCTTATTTCTTGCTACTGACAATGGTATGTATACGTCATTTCTTTTTTTGAATATTCATGTTATAAGATGGTTCAGTGCCAATTTTTATTGTAATATAGATGACAAACCATTGAATAAACATGCACAGAAAAAATTCTATTTAATTTATGTTCCATCAGTCTACTGATGTTTGAACACTAAATACCAATACAATGATACCAATGTGTAGATTCATGTACAGGAAGCATCATCGGAATAAAAGACTCAGAAGTAGGCAATATTTTGTTCATCTTTTCAAAAATAAGTAGAAAATATTCTTCAGCAAAGGATTACTGTCTAATATTGCAATGCACACAAAATGTTGGAAGATCTCAGCAGGCTAGGTAGAATCTATGGAAAAGAGTACAGTTGACATTTTGGACAGACACCATTCATCAGGACTTTGGATCTCCAGCATCGGTAGTTTTTCCCTTCTTTGCGATTGTCTAACTTTGAATTTAGTTCTGCTTCAACAGTTGAGCTAATCAATTAATACAGAAACTTAGAGAAATAGAAAATTTTGGAAGAACTCAGCAGGACAGGGAGCATCTATGGAAAGGAATAAAGAGTCGACATTTTACGCCTTTCCATAGATACTGACTGACCTTTCAGAGATCATCCAGCATTTTGTACCTGTTATCCTGGATTTCCAGGGTGTCCAGAATCTCTTGTACTTACAGAAACTTATGGGTGTGTCTGTTATCTTAGAGTTGTTTAGTTTAGATTTTGGAATGTTGGGATTACTAACTTCTGGTATTTATGCTACAGAATGTGTCTCCTTATTCTGTTAGGAGGCCTTAAAATCAGTTTTCCATGGAATGGTAGTTCGCTAATTGGATAAGATAAGATAAAACTTTATTTATCCCGAAAGGAATAATTATTGCAAGGTTGTTCAGTCAGAAATACTTACTTTAAAATGCAAAATGTAAGCATTGAGGTATGAAAAAATACAAAACGTGCATTAAAAAGCAATAGTGCAAAATACAGGTGTGCAATGAAACCACATACTTAAGAAAGAGGAGTTATAGAATCCTATAACGGATTATCGACACCCAATTGCCCACTATTGAGAACATCTACCATAAACGCTGCTTGGACATGGCGAAAAGCATTATCAAGGATGCATCTCACCCTAACCAAGGACTTTTTACTCTCCTCCTATTTGGTAGGTACTATAGGAGCCTCTGCTCTCGCACCAGCAGACACAGGAAGAGCTTCTTCCCTGAGGCTGTGACCCTGCTGAACCTCACATCACAGCGCTAAGCAGTATTGCACCCATATTATACTGTCTCAGTACTTTTATATTTGTGTGCTGTGGCACTTACTTTTTATTCACAGTTATTTTGTAAATAGCACTATTCTTTGCATTTCTGGTTAGATGCTAACTGCATTTCATTGGCTTTGTATCTGTACTCGGCACAATGACAATAAAGTTGAATGTAATCTAATCTAATCTAACAGAGTTTTATAGCCTCAGAGAAAAAGGATCTCCTGTGGCATTCGGCGGTGCACCTCGGTGGAGTCAATCTGTTACTAAAGGTGCTCCTCTGTTTGCCCAGTATGTCATGGAGGAGTTGAGAAGGATTGTCCACAATGCTCCGTAGCTTCTGCTGCATCCTCCTCTCAGACACAACCACCAGGGAATTCAGTTCCATCCCCAGAACAGAACCAGCTTTCCTGACAAGCTTTTCAATCTTTGTGATATCAGCTATTCTCACCCTGCTGCCCCAGCAGACAACAGCATAGAATAGAATACTGTCCACAACTGAGTCTTAGAACATCTGCAACACAGTATTGCAGACGTTGAATGATCGGAGCCTCCTCAGGTAGTAGAGTCAGCTCTGTCCCTTCTTGTACAGAACCTCTGTATTTTCAGTCCAGTCCAGTTTATTATCTAGGTGAGTTCCCAGGTACTTGTTGTCCTGGACAACTTCCACATCCGTTCCTGCGATGGAGATGGGAATGCAGGGTGTTTTCACCTTCCTGAAGTCTATCACCAACTCCTTTGTCTTAGTGATGTTGAGCTGCAGGTGTTTCAGCCCAGACCACTGAACAAAGTTATCCACCGCTCTTGAACCCAGTTGATGCAGCTCACAACTGCCAAATTGTCCAAAAACCTCTGCAGGTGGCTGGAGTCGAAGTTGTACCTGAAGTTCGAGGTGGAGCTTCCACCTGCATCTCTGTGAGTTTACTCCCTAGCAAAGCAGGTCGTATGGTGTTAAAAACACTGGAGAAATCAAAAAAACATGATTCTCACAGTGCTGCCTGTCTCATCCAGATGGGTGTAAACCTGTTGAAGCAGGAAGATAATGGCGTACTTGACTCCAATATGTGGTTGGTAAGCAGACTGCAGGGAGTCCTGTGATGGATTTATGATGGTTCAGAGGTGTGTCAGGACCAGACATTCTCATGATTTCATAACATGTGGGGCTTAGAGCCACCGGTCTGTAGTCCGTGGGTGTGGTGGGATGTGTCTTCTTGGGTACTGGACCTAGGCAGGATGTTTTCCATATCACAGGGACCCTCCCCAGGCTCAGGCTCAGATTATCGTGGTATTGAAAGACTGCACTCAGCTGAGCAGCACACATCTTGAATACCCTTGGGTTGACGCTGTCCTGTTTTACAACCTTGCCTGGGTGAAGCCTGCTGAACTCTCCCCTTACCTGCTCAGCAGTGGCTGTCCACCTGTCTGTGGTTGTTGGCCCTCCGGTATCCTTGGAGAGACAGAGGGTGAGGGATGAAAGGGGAGGAGCTGGAGGGTAGATAGGTCACAGAGGGTAAACAGAAGCCTCCTCATCAAACCTGTTGAAAAACCACTTTAGCTCATTGGCCCTGTTCTGGTCCACTTCAATCATCTGATCTCTGGTCTTGTTGTACCCTGTGATCATTATCATACCACTCCATGCTGTCAAATTAATTGATAAGAGTCAAAGGGGTCATGTCAAATTAATTGGTGAAGGTCAAAGGGGACATATCAAATTAATTGGTGAGGGTTAAAGGGGACATATCAAATTAATTAGTGAGGGTCAAAGAGGACATGTCAAATTAATTTGTGCAGGTCAAAGGAGACATGCAAAATTAACTGCTGAGGGTCAAAGGGGACATGTCAAATTTCTTTACCATTCTGAGCAGTTAAAGGTGCTGGTGTGCTTCCTTGGTTATAGTGGTTATACCAGGACACTTGAGCCAATGTGCACTGTTCCCGTTTCCTGCAGTCAATGACGACTGTTCTGTTTTGCTGACATTGAGAGAAAGGTTTTTTTTATAAACACACTGTTATTTGAGTTTCAGCCCACTACAGTGTGATGTCATTCGTATTACTGCTTGTTGACTAACTTATAGCCATATCAATACTTCTTTCCTTTCCACCAATTCTGAATCTTCTGCTTCAACTTCTATTTGTCCAGCTCATTCTGCATTTTCATTTCTATTTACTCTCATTCCTATATTACTCTGTTCACTGAACTGCGATCCTGAGGTAAGTTTAATAACCATAACAAGGGAAATTCTAGTTTCAGGTTTTAGATTCATTTATTGATTCCATAAGTGATTCAATCAGGAAATAAATAAATGTATCATAATATTCTTCAGTTTAGTTGTAAATTGTAACATGATACAGTATATATCACTACTTTCATCTTTATTCAAAATAAATTATCAGTTAGACCTTCTCATTTATTGCTAACTAAAGGATGTCATGAAACGACTATGTCTTTTAGGAAGTAAATCTATTAAAGTGCATTGTAATTACAAATAATTCAGTGAATTTAAACAGCTCATGTTATGTGGAATAGAGAAGTCGATGGAGAGATGCATCAAGGGGGTTAGAGAGTAAGGAGGCAAAGAGAGAAGAGTCGCCAAAGAATGAGGAACACAGGAGCATACATTTTTTTTAAAAAGAAAAGCTATATATTTTTTCTGAACCCTAGTTTACGGAGGATTCTGTAGTTCAGCTAGATCATTTTTCTGGTACAGTTGGTAAATTATATATCATAGTACAGAGGTACAGAGTAACACTTTCATTCTTCTTGATGCATGATTTGCTGAGAACCTTCTTCAATTACTTTACTTCATTTCACACTTTTTGTCCTCCCGTTATAATCCATATATCTGCAATCCACACATCCACAACATTTGCCAGTGTTGCTTCTTAGTGGGATATCTCTGTTCTGCCCCCGACCTCTGAGCTCATCATCCTCAGTGATTTCTATGAGACCATAAGACAGAGGAGCAGAATTAGGCCACTTGGCCCATCAAGTCTTCTCCACCATTCAATCATGGCTGATCCTTTCTTCCCCTGCTCAACCCACCCCACAGCCTTCTCGCTGTAACCTTTGATGTCATGTCCGATCAAGAATCTATCAAGTTCTGCCTTAAATAGACCCAGTGACCTGGTCTTCACAGCTCCCTGGGGTAACAGATTCCATAAATTCACCACCCTCTGGCTAAGGAATTTTCTCCGCATCTCAGACTTAAATGGACGCCCCTCTATCCTAAGGCAGTGCCCTCTTGACCTAGACTCCACCACCATGGGAAACATCCTTTCTACATCTACTCTGTCTAGGACTTTCAACATTTGAAAGGTTTCATTGAGATCACCCCCATCCCCATCCTTCTAAATTCCAGCAAGTACAGACCCAGAACAATCAAACATTCCTCATATGACAACCCTTTCATTCCCGGAATCATCCTTGTGAACCTCCTCTGAACCTTCACCAATGCCAGCACATCTTTTCTTAGATGAGGGGCCCAAAACTGTTCACAATACTCAATGTGAGGCCTCACCAGTGCCTTATAAAGCCTTAGCATCACACCCCTGCTCTTATATTCTAGACCTCTTGAAATGAATTTTTTTTTGCATTGGCCTTCCTCACCACCGACTCAAACTGCAAGTTGACATTTAAGGTGTTCTGTACAAGTACTCCCAAGTCTCTTTGCATCTCAGATTTTTGGATTTTCTCCCCATTTAGAAAATAGTCTACACACTTATTTCTGCTTCCAAAGTGCATGACCGTGCATTTTCCACATTGTATTTCGTTTGCCACTTTCTTGCTCATTCTCCTAAACTGCATAAGTCTTTCTGCAGCCAGCCTGTTTCCTCAACACTACCTGCCCCTCCCCCAATCTTTGTAACATCTGCAAACTTAGCAACAAAGCCACCTATTCCATCATCTACTGTAACCAAACTACAGAACTGGTGTACAGCATAAAAAGAGATGGTCCCAAATCTGACCCCTACGGAATACCAGTAGTCTCTGGCAGCCATGAGAAAGGGATCCTTTTATTCCCACTTGCTGCCTCCTACCAATCAGCCAATGCTCTAACCATGCCAATAACTTTACTCTCATACCATGGGCTCTTTACTTGATAAGCAGCCTCATGTGTGGCACCTTATCAAAGGTTTTCTGAAAGTCCAAATATACAACATCCACTACATCCCCTTTATCTATCCTGTGTGTAATCTCTTTAAAGAATTCCAACAGGTTTGTCAGGCAAGATTTGCTCTTAAGGAAACCATGTCCTATCTTGTCCTGTGTCACCAAGTACTCCATAACCTCATCCTTGACAATTGACTCCAACATCTTCCAACTACTGAGGTCAGGCTAACTGGTCTAAAATTTCCTTTTGGCTGCCTCCCTCCTTTCTTAAAGAGTGGAGTGACATTTTCATTTTTCCAGTCCTCTGGGACCATGCCAGAGTCCAGTGATTTCAGAAAAATCTTTACTAATGCCTCCACAATCTTTACCACAACCTGTTTCAGAACCCTAGTGTGCAGTTCATCTAGTCCAGGTAACTTACAAGGGGTGATGGATAAGTTCGTGGCCTAAGGTAGAAGGCATCAATTTTAGAAAATCTAACACATTTATTTTCCTACATTTACACACTTAGTCCCGTGATCGTGGAGCATACGGATCCCTTCTTTGTAGTAGTCGGCGTCTTGGACCTCCAGAAAGTGGTCCACAGCAGATGTGATTGATAAGTTTGTGGCCTAAAGTAGAAGGAGATGTATTATTAACTTCAAACTTTCTGTATTTTCACTCAAAGAGTTGAACTGCATGTGTATTTAACGAGAGCTGTATAACTCATCTCCTTCTACCTTAGGCCACAAACTTATCAATCACCCCTGCTGTGGACCACTCCTACAAAGAAGGGATCCGTAGACTCCACGACCGGTGGACTAAGTGTGTAAATGTAGGAGGGGACTATGTTTAAAAATAAATGTACTAGGTTTTCTAAAATTGACTCCTTCTACCTTAGGCCACGAACTTATCAATCACCCCTCGTATGTACCCTTAGGTCTTTTAGCTTTATGAGCACCTTCTCCCTTGTAGTAACTGCACTCATTTCTCTTCCCTCACCATCCTTCAACATCTAGTACACTGCTGGTGTCTTCCACAGTGAAGACTGATGTGAAATACTCATTAATTTCTTCAATCATCTCCTTGACCCCGTTATAATTCCTCTGGCCTCATTTTTTAGCTGTCCTATATCCACTCTCATCGCTCCTTTATTTTTTACCTATTTGAAAAAGCTTTGACTATCCACTTTGATACTGTTTGATAGATTGCTTTCTCATTTCATCTTTTCCCTCCTAATGATTTTTTTAGTTGCTCTCTGTAGGTTTTTAAAAGCTTCCCAATCCTCTATCTTCCCACTAATATTTACTTTGTTGTATGCCCTCTCAGTTTCTCATTTCAGTCCTCATGTCAATTTCTCTTGGCCTTACACCACCTAAATTTGCTGCAAATGTGTTCTCTCCAAATCTCTCCCATTCTATGAGCTTTTCTAATCATAATCCGATCCACACCATCTTTGCCATTTCATGAGACTTTGTTATAACCATGAAAAATCTAAATACTGTGTATCTCTAACATTCAATATTAAACACAGAGACATACTAAAATCCATGTAAGTTTGCTATTTTTAGGATATGTTCTTTGATATGGGGATTTCCTGGAGCCAGTGACAGTGATAATTGTTACAAATGTTATTTTAAAGAAAATGGATTAAGTGGTTGGTGAAAGCAATCAGTGAGTGTAAGAGTGCAATCAGTGAGCCTAAGACTTCTGCACAGTACAATATCTTTATGTTTTTAAAGGCAAACTTACAGAATTACTTTAATACATAGAGCAGTGAAGGCAGCGTCCATTATTAAGGACCTCCAGCACCCAGGGCATGCCCTTTTCTCACTGTTACCATCAGGTAGGAAGTACAGAAGCCTGAAGGCACACACTCAGCGATTCAGGAACAGCTTCTTCCCTTCTGCCATCCGATTCCTAAATGGACATTTAACCCTTGGACACTACCTCACTTTTTTAATATACAGTATTTCTGTTCTTTTTTGCATGATTTTTAATCTGTTCAAAATACATATACTGCAATTTATTTATTTATTTATTATTATTATTTTTCTTCTATATTATGTTTTGCATTGAACTGCTGCTGCTAAGTTAACAAATTTCATGTCACATGCCAGTGATAATAAACCTGATTCTGATTCTGATTCTGATTCTGAATTGCAAGCATCACAATGAATTTGGCTTCAATCACTGAAATGCTATCTGTTGGCTTAATCCTAGTATACAGTAAATATTTTCGAATTAATATTTAATTTGTTTATGAGCAATGTTACTGTTGTCAGGCTTGACATTTATTGTTCATCATTAATCTGAGTGACTTGATAGACCATTTCCAAGGTCAGTGAAGTGTCAACTGTATTGTTATTAGCTTAGAGTAGGTCTTTGTGACATTCCAATGTTTTTATGTGCACCTGTATTGATAACAATATTTATTACAAATTTGCAATTACTTGAATTTGAGACCCTCAACTGTTGTGCTGGACTTTTCATATTGATGCATCTAGTTTACATTTAGAGCATATAAATGGCAGCACAAAACACATGATGTAGCCATGTATAGTAGGTGTGATGTGAACTGTCCATCGAAATACATACAATAAATTTCTGAGACAAGGTAAAACTTGCCACCACATCTACCTGGCTGATTTAATGCTATTGACCAGAAATTAAGTTCTGCCTCTGTCACTTATGGGCGACCCAGTGGTGTCATGTCAAAGTTCAAAGTACAAAAAAAATATATTATCAAATTACATACATTATATGTCACCATATAAAGTAAAGTAAAGGCATCCGTTAGTCTTGCGAGACCATGGATCTACGCCTGGAAAGTCTTCACTCTCCAGGGCGCAGGCCTGGGCAAGGTTGTATGGAAGACCAGCGGTTGCCCATGCTGCAAGTCTCCCCTTTCCACGGCACCAATGTTGTCCAAGGGAAGGGCATTAGGACCCATACAGCTTGGCACCAGTGTTGTCGCAGAGCAATGTGTGATTAAGTGCCTTGCTCAAGGACACAACACGTTCCCTCGGCTCGGGCTCGAACTCACGACCTTCAGGTCGCTAGTCCAATGCCTTAACCACTTGGCCACGTGCCCACACGTCACCATATACAACACTGAGATTCATTTTCTTGTGGGCATACTCAATAAATCTATAGAATAACAACCATGATAGAATGAATTGAAAACTGCACCTGCGTGGGGGTCTGACTCACATGCAAAAGACAATGGACTGTGCAAACGTGTCAGCACAATGCTTTACAGTCACAGCCGTAAGATTGAGGTGCAATCCCCACCGTTGTTTGTAAGGAGTTTGTATGTTCTCTCCATGACATGAATTTGCTGTGAGTGCTCTGCTTTCCTTCCAAGATATACAGTTAGAGTTGGAGAGTTGTGTGCATACTATATCGGAGCTGGAAGTGTGGGAATGCTTGTGGGCTGCCCAACACAATCCTCATTGATTTGACTTGACATAATGATGTATTCACTAAATGGCTAGCACGAGAGGGCACAGTTTTAAGGTGCTTGGAAGCAGGTACAGAGGAGATATCAGGGGTACACAGAGATTGGTGAGTGCGTGGAATGGGCTGCTGGCGACAGTGACGGAGGCAGATACAATAGGGTCTTTTAAGAGACTCCTGGATAGGTACATGGAGCTTAGAAAAATAGAGGGCTATGGGTAACCCTAGGTAATTTCTAATGTAAGGAAATGTTTGGCACAGCTTTGTGGGCTGAAGGGCCTGTATTGTGCTGTAGGTTTTCTATGTTTCGTTGTACATGAAACAAAGAAGGCAAACCTTAACTCCTTTCTGTCTCTGGCTCTCTCGTTCCCTCCCTCTATTTCTCTCTTCTCCTTCTCTTCCCCTCCTCTTCCCCTCCCTCTTTCTCTCCATTTCTTTCTTCCCCTTCTCTTCCCCTCCCTCACTTTATTTCTCAATTCCCCCTTCCTCTCTCCCTCCCTCCAAAGATCTCTGGCACAATTTCCATTGTTTCTTTTGTAAGTTGTCAAACCTCTGTTGTTAGAAAGCATTTGATTATAGCTTCACAGAAGCAGAAAGTTTTATGCTCTTAACCAGGAGTACCAAAAATGCACTTCTGAACTGAATGTGATCTCTGAAGGTCAAGTTGGATGTAGTAATGGGACATAACAAAAGGTGTACACGTCATCTATTACAGTTCACTGTAAAATGTTAAAACATCCTGTCACTGGTAGTTTTTTCAGTAAATGACTATTGTTTTTGCTGGAGTTAAAACCATACTGTAAATCAAAGCAGCCTCTGTTATTATCTGGTATGATGGGGAGTGAAGAAGAGTTCACGAATGGCACTATATTCTTCATAATGAATGGATTCATGACTGCATATGGTAGAAATGTTGTCTTCTGTTCCAATCCTTATCTCTCTCTATGTATTATAATAGCATCATTTACAAGTGTTTCTCCAAGAAGACCACAACCTTGTTGTGCTTTGGAGGCTTGCATGCCTCACTGACTCGGAGGTACGCTGGCTAGAGTCAGTCCCTTATGCTTTGGCTCTTGGTAAGGTCACCCATGCCAAACAGGTCAAGGAGTAGAGGCCAGCTTAAGAGTGGTCCACTGGTCCTCCAGGTTCAAGTGTTTAGCTCGGGACTAACAATCCTATTGATCAAACAAACTGTTATGGGAACAGCAATGAAGAATCCTTTTACATCTGTGTGTAATGGTATAACTGAGTCTCCACCCGGGACTTGCGTAGCTGACTGTAGTGAAAACTGAGACAGAGGTAGTGGCACGATGAAGGAAGCCCTGAACACCGCCATGACCAAGCATCAAGAGGACATGGCCCTGATCATCCTGGGGAAGCACTGAACGTGGACTGGGTACGTAGTGGGAAGAGAGGCCAACTCCATCATCAAGACAGCACTTCACTGGATCCCTGAGGGGTAGAGGAAACAAAGAAGAACAAAGATACTTAGCACCGCGTGAAGAGGAATGAGGACCCTGAACCACACTTGGGGTACAATAGAGAAGACAGCCAAAGACAGACAGAGATGGAAGATTTTCATTGCTGCTCCAAACACTAGCAGGCATAACAGGCAGTAAGTAAGTGTTGCTTTAGTTTTCCAATAGGATTAAGTGTGCAGTTTTGCATGAGATACTTCAAATCAAAATTACATTTCAAAAGAAACTCTTGCAGCAGAGATAAGCTGCTACATCAGGTAAAATGGCAATTGTTAGTATCAGCTCATTACATCCCACCATTGAAAGAAACTTGGTAAAAAGAGCTTTGCCATTCCTCAGATAACAAAAGTCACAAGACTCTGATTATCTTAGGGCAATAGTAAAAGAAAGAAGAAAGTAATAAATAAGGGTTTTGTTAGCAAGTGATAATTTTGAAATATTACTTTCTTACCAGCTTTCCTAACCATTTTGTTGAATATAAATTCTAGATGTTAAGACTAATTATTAACATGATGCCTGCAGACTTCAACCATAACTGAAAATATATTGTAGCTCTCAACAATTAGGCTATTTTTTCAAATCATGTTGTAGTTCAGTATGCATAGGGCTTTGCGTTCCTGCCGAAGCATAAGATTCCCTCTAGGCCTTGTCACTGAACCAGAGATTTCTTTTTACTCTTTCGCAGAGATACAGAAAATAATTTAAACCTGTTCAATATTAACAGCCCCAGTGGCATGGGTTAAAACTTTTCATATCTTTAAGTAATAGACATGATAAATTTTGAATTGGAAAACAGAATTACATTGGCTGATCAAAAATTAAGCTTTATTTATGTATTCAGCATCAATATCTTTGTTAAAGTTTAAAAATGAAATAAAACAGTACCATATAAACACTTCAAAAATTGTAGCTTATATGTAATGGAGTTGCAAAGAGTACATTTCATTCCTTCTACATCTTGCAGCATGTTACAGTAAATATCAAGCAGATAGCTTTGATTTAGTGTCCTATTAGTGCTGTCTGTGGAATAAAATAGAGGGCGATTATATGGTAAATTGAAAAAGCTTTGTAATTTCAACTCCAGTCACACTGCATGTAGCCAATATGCTGGAAGAACTAGGGAGCAACAATGTTGTAACAAAAATCATCTTTCAGCATCACACCCTTTTATTCTTTATTCTTGTTCTTTAATAGTTATTTAACTCAAACTGATCCCTTTCCATTCACAATCTAACAAGCTAAACCACTGAAATTTGTGCCTCATAAATATGTCCCAAATAGTGTTGGTACAGTAATTCGTTGAATAGTAACAGTGTCATAGGAATTCCAAAAGTTAATGAACTGATAAATTTGTAAGTTGTAAGATTACTTTTTTTCTCCATTTTCTTTGTCCTATGCATCTACTCAACACCACTTTTAATAGATTTAAATCTTTTCCTTTAATTCATTAATGCTTATGTAAACATTGCAACCTTTTTCTGAATCGTTCATTATCTTTGGTTTTTCCACCCATTTATGTGCTGTCGCATATCTGATTGTAAACTTCACACAAGGTAACTTCATTCCAATGCTGGCATTAGAGAGGGTGCAGAGAAGGTTCACAAGAATGATTCTGGGATTGAAGGGCTTATCACATGAGGAGTGTTTGATGGCTCGGGGCTTGTGTTCACTGGAATTCAGAAGAATGAGGGGCGATCTCATTGAAACCTGCTGAATGTAGAAGGGGCTTGATGGAATGGACGTGGAGAGGATATTTCCTGTGGTAGGGATGTCTAGAACCAGACAACACTGCCTCAGAATAGAGGGATGTCCAATTAGAACTGAGATGAGGCAAAATTTATTTAGCTAAGGAGTTGTTAATCTGTGGTATTTGTTGTCACAGGCAGCTGTGGAAGCCAGTTTATTGGGTATATTTAAGGCAGAAGTTGATAGATTCTTGATTATTTCAGGCATGAGGGAGTAGGCAGGAGATTGAGGTTGAGAGGGAAATGGACCAGCCATGAGGAAATGGCAGAGCAGACTAATTCTGCTCCTGTGTCATATGGTTTTATGATAACTACTGTGTCATGACTGTTCCTACTATTCTATACCATTTCCCAACAAAAGCACCAGTTGTATACCAAATGTTCCTACTTCCTTTTGTGGAGATTCTACAGGCTGTCTCTCTCCAACTGATTTAACCTTTTGCTGTTCAGAATGAGGGGATGAAGTTGATTCAATCAGCTGCAACCTGTTACATAACCATTCCTTACTGATGAGTGTTGTAGTGTTGAACATCTGTAAAGTAACATTGCATACCTGTTGGTATTTGCTATTTGACACAAGTGTCAATAACTAATGATTGATATCAGAAGTTACTTGCGTGGAATAGTGAAAAGTAAACAGAAAAACTAAGTTTATTGGTTTTCAGCCATGAAGAGTGTCCAGAAAAAGTTCATGGAATGGTTTCAGGAATTAAAGAGTTAACATGTAAGGAGTGTTTGATAGCTTTGGGCCTGTACTCACTGGAGTTTAGAAGAATGAGGGGGAAGATCTCATTGAACCCTATAGAATATTGAAACTTACTGAATAGTGAAAGGCCTAGATGGAGTGGACATGGGAAGGATATTTCTCATAGTGGGAGAGTCAAGGACCAGAGGGTGCAGGTTCGGTATACAAGATATCCCATCAGAACAGAGATGAGGAGGAATTTCTTTAGCCAGAGGGTGGTGAATCTATGGAATTCATTGCAACAGACAGTGTGGAGGTCAGATCCATTGGGTATACTTAAAGCAGAAATTGATAGGTTGTTGATTAGTAATGGTGTCAACGATTACAGGAAGTAGGCAGGAAAATGGGGTTGAGGGGGCATGATAGAATGGTGGAGTAGTCTCAATGGGCCAAATGGCCTAATTCTGCTCCAATGTCGTATGGTCTTATGGTCTTTTGTAATTCTTTTGTGAATTATAACAGATAGATATGGCTGACGTATAGATCAGCCATGATCTAATTAAATGTTAATAGTCAAGGGGATAAAGTGTTTACTCTTCATAAGTCAGTGAATTACATCAGGATCAGAATCAGGTTTATTATCACAATCTTATATGACTGACATGAAATGTGTTGCTTTAAGGAAGCGGTTCAGTGCAAAGGTATAAAGTTATTAAAAAAAATACAAAATAAATAAGTAACTAGCACCAAGAAAAGCATTTAATTAACAATTAATCATGTGTTCATAGACAGTTCCGATACTTGGTAACAGAGGGGAAGAAACTGTTTCAGAATCACTGTGGGCCTTCACACTCCTGTACCTCCTCCCTGATGGCTGTAACAAGAAGAGGGCATGTTCCGGATAGCATGGGTTCTTAATGATGGATGCCACCTCTTGAAGATGTCTCAGTGGTGGGGAGGGTTGTTCCTATGATGCACTTGGCTGAGTGTATAAGCCCTCTGCGGCCTCCTGCGCTCCTGGGCATTCGAGGCTCCATACTAGGCTGTGATGTAACCAGCAGAATCCTCTCCACCGTACATCTACAGAAATTTGCATTGAGTTTCTGGTGTGATTATAGGCAAGTATGACGACCATTTCACAGACAGTTTGAACCAACAACCTGCAATGAGAGGAACCCTTTTGTTTTTTGGTAGTATATTGTTCTAGGAAGTATTGGTGTCCAAGGCATTGCCAGAGCTGCTTGGTGTTTTCTCAGCAAATAGCTTCAGATCATTACATTTTCATTTTTATTTACTTAGAGGTACACCATGGTAACAGGCCCTTCTGGTCCAATGAGCTTACGCTGCCTAATTACCAATTAACCAGCCAACCCATACATCTTTGGAATGTGGGAGGAATCCAGATCTCCCAGAGGAAACCCATGCAGTCACAGGAAAAATGTACAAACTCTTTACATGCAGCAGTGGAATTGGACGCAGATCACTAGTGCCTCAAAGCAATCCTGGAATGGCTAAGCTGCCATGCCTCACTTTTGTACAGTGAAAATTCAGGACTTTGGTGTTTCAGCCACAGAACAGCACTCCAGCAAAACAACTCCTGAAGCAGTGCTGTAGAATACTGACAACCAACAAACCCAAGCTGACAAATACAGTCGTACCTCATATGCAAATTATTTATTCTAGATCTTTATTTAAGTGCGATTTTACACTTCACCTGCTCAAACCTTCTGATGAGTATTTGTGTCAAGGATACTGACTTTGCTTATCATATATCAAAAGTTATTATCATCTTTTGTTTGAAAAATGTTTTACCTAGCATAATAGTTTTTCTGCTGTGTTAATTGTGCATAAATTTAATTCAGAGCTATATAGTCCTTGAAATAAGCACAGTGGAGTGGAAAGTTATGATGTCCTGTTTATGCATACACAACCAATAGTGCCTAGAGAGCAATACTCGAGACAGACAGGAAAGAGATTGGAAATATTACATTGTTAAATTTCAATGTCATCCTTAGCAAACTGGCTTTCCTGCATCTGGCCTGTGTTCAGCCTGTTAATTCCAGGTGCAGGGTTGAACTTCTTCCCTTGCTTTGCTATATTTTAGCTGGTGCTTGAAGTGTGAGGATCACTAATTTGGTCTATTCTTCTCTTTCTCCTCCGCTTCCTTCTCCTCAGGTGGCCAAGGCAGGGAATTTAGATAACACCCCCTGAATGCCATTCTTGGCCCCCCCTAGTGCATAGGATCAACAGCTATACTATGCTATGTTAGTATTCCTGCTCAGGAGCAATCCTGTATCTAGACAGCGAGGGAGGTTGGTAGAAAAACCCATTAGCCTTGTTCTGTTAATTAAAGTATGTCCAATTATGATAGAATGACAAATTTCCATAGTGAGGAACTGAAGAAAATGTAATCAATTAACCTACTGTCATTTTCTCCACTGTAGGAATATGCTAATTATAATATTGTTTAATACAGTGTCATGGTATTATTGCTTTACATATAAAGGATGAAGAACAGGAACCAAAAATCACTAATAAAAGTGAGTTGGCCTCAAAGATAAGAGAAACATTAGGACATTAAAGGAACAAGACTGCTTTCAGATTGATGGGAGCAAGTTTTTTTTTTATGGAGTTAATTACCTGTGCACTGACACAGACAGCCAGACTAGAAAGATTGGAATAAACTAAAACTCAATTTTAAATTTGCTTCCCTTTTGCAGAGTGTGATGCCCTATAATGAATGTGTTTAAGCACTGCCCATCTATGTACTCAGGGCAGCTAATTCGACATGAAGCTTTCTCCTTCACTTCCATCATCTATCAATTGCTATGACATCCCAAATTTGAAAAAAATTCAGAACAAAAAATAAGTCTCAACAGTGCCATCATAGGCAAAACTGCCACTTGTGTCAAACCCTATATAATATTAATGGTTAATTAAAGAGGAATGTTTTATTTCTCTGAGACTTTTTGTTCATTCAATGACCACTTTATTAGGTACCTCCTGTATATGATAAAGTGGCCACTGAGTGTATGTTCATGGCCCATTTACTTCAACGTTCGATGTGTTGTATGGTCAGAGATGCTCTTCTGCATACTACTGTTGTAATGGATAGTTATTTCAGTTATGGTTGTTTTCCTCTCAGCTTGATACAGTCTGGCTATTCTCCTGTGACCTCTCTCGTTAACAAGGCATTTTTTGCTCACAGAACTGCGGCTCACTGGATGTTTTTGTTTTTCACACCATTACCTAGAGGCTGCTGTGCACAAAAATCCCTGAAGATCAGCAGATTCTGAGATACTGTACTCAAACTACTTTATCTGACACCAACAATCATTCCACAGTCAAAGTCACTTTGATCACGTCTTCCCCATTCTGGGGTTTGGTCTAAACAACAAATGAACCTCTTGCAATACAGACAAAATGCTGACGAACCCAGTAGGTCTAGCAGCATCTATGGGAATGAATAAATGTCGACATATCGGGCTGTGACTGTTCTTCAGGACTGCTGAAGAACTGATCCTCTTGACCATGCTTTTATGCACTGAATTGCTGCCACATGATTGGCTGCTTAGATATTTGCATGAACAAACAGGTGTGTCTAAAAAAGTGACCTTTGAGTGTATAAAAGCATAGCTTGATATAAATTGCGAGAACAAGAACACCATTTAGGAAGCATCTTGACAGTTACTTCAATGAGCAGGGCATAGAAGGGCAGCCAAAAGGGATTAGTGTAGATAGGCATGATAGATGCACAGAGGTGATGGGTGCCTCTTTCTGGATTGAACAACAAAATGACTTCTTAACATCATACATTTGTAATCCCTTTTTTCTACTCTGTGAGGATAGTTAGTAAAACCATTTGGTTTCGGTTTAGTATTTCATGCAGTGTTTAGTCATCTCTCCTAAACTTTCCCAATACTTAGTGTATAACTTTGTATTTTTTCCAGTGCTGGGAGGTTGCAAAATTGTAAGAGACTCTGAAATTAGCAAAAGAAATGTCAATTTTAATAATGTCTTCAAACAAGGTCTGTAGCTATACCTCCCTCCCAAATTCCATACAAATTATAATCAATGCCTTGGCATTGAAAATAATGATTCGAATAAAATATAATGGAACTTTATACAAAAAAATTAATGAAGCATAATTTGTGCTTTGCATTATTAATTCATCAATATCAATATGTTTTAAAGATAAAAGCTCATTTTGTATATATTTTGAAACAAATGGCAATTTTGCTTACAATAATTGGAAAGAATCTGGAATTAGACATCCTTTCAGTGGTACTTCCTTATAGGCACTGCAAAACAAAGGCAAATATCTGATCATCATGTCACTATCTAATTCAACAAATCAGAAGATGTATAATGGGATTTTGGATTTGCAATGAGTTGTGGTATTGATTCTTCAGAAATATTATCAACCAGTATTGTGCTGGACATTGGAAAAAATGACTCCATTTCAACAAAATGAAACCAAAAACATCCAATTAATCAGTATCTTCCAAAGTCAAGTTAATTATTCATTGGAGAGAAGGTTATTCTGGAGAGTCTAAACTGGGCAACAGTACCTACTTTACTGCCATACTGCACTAGCTGTTTAGTTCTAACATAGAATGTTAAGTTCTCACTTTGATTCCTCCCTGTAAGTAGAAAACATTATTGAATCTACAGTGTAGTCTGTTGAATATGATTGCAGACCTGAGAAAGTACCTCGTATGTTAGGATAACTAAAACATGTTAGTTCAAAAATAAGGGATATTTCAAAAGCATTCTCAGTAAGATTTCTCTGAGCTTGAATGAACTAAAAAGCACCACAAAATATGAATTGTCACATTGAAATTAATTTTATTTTATAATTTCCACCCTTGTTTTTAAATCATGGATAGATTTAGTTAATTTATAAATTTTAAACACTATTAACTTGGAAAGTATATAAAATATTTAACTAAAATCAATTCATAAAAACTAAATAGGTTTATGCAATCCCTCTCCCAATTCCTTCCATTCAAATTAATAGGTTGCTGATTGAACAGTCAGATTTCCCTGTGAAATACGGAAAATAGAAAATTACTGCCATAAGGTCCAAAAAATTTGTATGATTTCCAATTATGATTAGCGCTTTGGCCGAAAACTGTTTCTCTTCCCACAGACCCAACCTGACTTGCTGAGTATTTCTAGCATTTTCTGTATTGAAAGTTCAAAGTGAACTTAGTATTATTTATTACCATATACAACCTTTGAGATTTGTTTATTCTCAGATTTCTGCCATCTTTCATTTCAGGTATCTTGGGCAACATCCATTGCGATGAGTTCACCCTTAGATATACGCTTGGCACTATGAAATTCCCTTCCAAATCATCTTACTGCTCTATGTTTTCCAGTTTATTTTTTTAGTTCCCTTTCTTTTCCTTTAAAACTTGCCTCTTTGACAAAATTTTGGTCATCGGCCTAATTTTTTCATGAATTCTTTTCATGAATTGGTGGTCTTCCTGTGAACTGACTGGGAATCTGTTACTATATTAAAAAGCACAATATGTTTATAAGTTCTTGTCATAGCTGTAGGAGGACACTCACAATTAAATGTGATAATAGTAGAATCAGTATCAGGTTTAATATCATTGGCATACGTTGTGAAATTTGATAATTTAGCAGCAACAGTACAATGCAATACATGATAAATATAGAAAAAACATATAAATCAATTACAGTAAATATGTATATATGTATATTCAATAGATAAATTAAACATGGTAGTGCAAAAACAGAAATAATAAAAAAAGTGAGGTACTGCTCAAGGGTTCAATGTCCATTTAGAAATTAGATGACAGAGGGGAAGAAGTCATAGTCATAGTCATACTTTATTGATCCAGAGGGAAATTGGTTTTCGTTACAGTTACACCTTAAATAATTAAATAGTGATAAAACCATAAATAATTAAATAGTAATACATAAATATATGCCAGGAAATAAGTCCAGGACCAGCCTATTGGCTCAGGGTGTCTGACCCTCCAAGGGAGGAGTTGTAAAGTTTGATGGCCACAGGCAGGAATGACTTCCTATGACGCTCTGTGTTGCATCTCGGTGGAATGAGTCTCTGGCTGAATGTACTCCTGTGCCCAACCAGTCCATTATGTAGTGGATGGGAGACATTGTCCAAGATGGCATGCAACTTGGACAGCATCCTCTTTTCAGGCACCACCGTCAGAGAGTCCAGTTCCATCCCCACAACATCACTGGCCTTAAAAGCTGTTCTTGAATTGCTGAGTGTGTGCCTTCAGGCTTCTATACCTCCATCCTGACAATAACAACGAGATGAGAACCAGTCCTGGGTGATTTGGGTCTTTAACGATGGACATCGACTTCCTGAATCACTGCCCCTTGTAGATGTCTTGGATACTATGGAGCCTAGTACCCATGATAGAGCTGACTAATTTTACAGCTTTCTGTAGCTTCTTCAATCCTGTGTCATGCCCCACACAATTTCCCCTCCCATGCAGATGGTGATGCAGCCTGTCAGAAAGTTCTCCATGGTACACTTGTAGAAGTATTCGAGTGTTTTAGGTGACAAACCAAATATTCTCCAACTTCTAATGAAGTATAGCCTAATGAAATAATGAAAAATCAAAATATTAACGTCATTATCAAAGTCATGTACGAGATGGGTACATGCAGGTTAGGTTCGTTCTGCTTCAATAACATCTAATTCTATTCAGCCTTCGCCTTATCAATGTGATATCAATCATTTCATTTTCAAGATCAGCTAACCTTATGAGGTATTTCAGTAAGTTTGCTAATTCAGCCAATATCCTTGTTTTCTGAATGTTGACTTCTACTAATAACACTAACTCATTAAGGCTTAATAAAACAAGAAAGTTTCCATTTATTACATTTATAAATCTTAGTTGGAGATGTCCAAAATATACCCAGACTTGTTGACTGCATAGTGTCCATGGAAATGCAAATTAAATGCACCATATCTAAAATCTGTATGTAATCAAAAATGAGTTGTACTCCCCTCAAAGTAATGAGTGAGAAAAATTCAGAGAAGAATGATTCAAACCCTTTTCCATTACACCATAAACAAGAGATTATTTCCGTCAAGAATAAATGTAATGCATCAGTATCATCATAATGCAGCAAATACGGACATAGTAACTCTGGATGTGAGTGTGTGTGTAGTGCAAAAAAGCTTTCAGATTGCAATTAAAAAACAGCAGACACTAAAGTGTCAGTAATCAATTACTGGGATCAGAAATTGATCAGGAAGAATTGGTCATATTTATAATATGTTTTGATTCATCATTCATTCTACTCGTGGATCCTATTTCAACATAGTGCAAAAACATCTCTGAAATGATGTAGTTGTTTTAAGGAGAGGCTAATGAGAGCTTTGGAAGCAGGGCATATCTGGGTGTTTACTGCAATTTGGGGGAGAAAAGACTGTGCTGAAAATCTTACTTTCGTATTTGTAAAGTTTTGCATCATTAATATTACATTCTGGAATTTAAACCTTTATGAATTATATTTAAAATTTCAAAGCAGAGAATTTCAGCTGAAAATGTTGTTAAGCATTTACTTGCCTGTGGCTCTGGTAACTGCTCATAATGTAGAACACGACCCTCTAATAATTGGACCCAAGAAAATCTGGGTTGCTTCCATATCCTGGAATGCACATCTCAGGGGAGGGAGGTATTAGTGATGAAGTGCATTTTATTTGGTGCAGGAGTGGAACCCAGTGTGGTTTTCTTCTGCTGTAACCCATCCACTTCAGGTTTCGACACGTTGTGTGTTCAGAGATGCTTTTCAGCCCACAACTGTTGTAATGCGTGGTTATTTGGGTTGCTTTCGCCTTCCTGTCAGCTTCAGCCAGACTGGTCATCCTCCTCTGACCTCTCTCTTTTCAAAAGGTATTTGTGCTCACAGAACTGCTGCTCACTAGATGTGTTTTTGTTCTTCGCATCATTCTGTGCAAACTCTGGAGACTGTTGTCCGTGAAAACCCAGAAGATCAGCAGTTTCTTGGACACTTAAACCAATCTGTCTGGCACCAACAATCATTGCACAGTCAAAGTCACCCTACAGTAGATCACATTTCTGCCTCATTCTCATGTTTGGTCTGAACAACAATTGACTATGTCTGCATGATTTTACGCATTGATTGGTTGCCACATGATTGGCTGTTTCACATTAACGAGCAGCTATAAGGATGTACCTAATAAAATAGCCTCTGAGTGTACATCAAGTTATTCACTGCACCAGCATAGCCATTGACCAACTTCTGAAATATGGACTTCAAGTCAGTGGAGAAAGACATCCCCCCCACCCCCACTGCTATCTCCAAAAAATTCTCCAAATCTTCTGAAGCTCTACTGACATACTGTCGCTTATGTTGGGTAGCATTACAGGTAGATAGGAAGTTTTTGGCACATTGACCTTTATAAGTCCAAGTATTGAGTACAGGAATTGGAATGTTATGTTAAAGTTGCATAAGACTTTGGTGAGGCCAAATTTTGAGTATTGTGTGCAATGGAGATCACCTAACTACAGGAAAGAGTCATTAAGATTGAAAAAGTAGAGAGAAAATTTACAAGGGTGTTGCTGAGTCTTGAGGACCTGAATTATAGGAAAAGTTTGAATAGGTGAGGACCTTATTCCTTGGAAAGTAGAAGACTGAAGGTAGAGTTAATAGAGGTATACAAAATTATGAGGGATATTGGTAGGGTAAATACAAGCAGACTTTTTCCACTGAGATTGGATGAGACTGCAACTGGAGCTCATGGGTTAAGGATGAAAAGGTGAAAACATTAAGGGGAATATGTGGGGAAACATTTTCACTCAGAGGGTCATGAGAGTGTGGAATGAGCTGCCAACTCTTGTTATGCATGCAAGCTCGATTACAGTATTTAAGAGAAGTTTTGGATAGGTACATGGATGGTAGAGGTATGAAGGACTATGGAGCCAGTACAGGTCAATAGGAGTAGGCAGTTTAAATGGTTCAGCATGGACTAGCTGGGTCGAAGGGCCTGTTTCTCTGCTGTACTTTTCAATGACAAATATTGAGTACAGGAGTTGGAATGTTATGTTGAAATTGTCTAAGACTTCGGTGAAGCTGAATTTGGAGTATTGTGTGTAATGTTGGCCAGGGGTCCCCAACCTACCTTTTTTGCACCGCGGACCGGTTTAATATTGACAATATTCTTACGGACCGGGCTGACCGGGGGGGCGGGGGAGGGTTGTGAGTGTTCAAGTAGGGTTGCTAACTTTCTCACTCCCAAATAAGGGACAAAAGTAGCAGTCAAATACGGGACACTTGTGTTTACCCAGAGAAAGACTACCATGACCATGAAGCCTTGCGTGGGCACCTGTGTGTGCATGCATGACGTGCGCATGTGTGTACGTGCCAATTTTTTTCTACAAATCGGTTTTGGCTTAATCTTCCCGATTCTGTTATGTGAAACTACACTGTACATACGTTACTTCTACTTTATATAGGCTGTGTATTTATCATATCATTCCTGCTTTTACTATGTTAGTGTTATTTTAGGTTTTATGTATTATTTGGTATGACTTGGTAGGTTATTTCAAGTTCAACAGTGCGTGACAGGGAATGAGGAAAGGTGCAGCTGACTCATATCTTTTCATATCGCTAAATCATATCGTTTCCTCACGGCCCAGTAGCACATGCTTTGCGGCCTGGTACCGGTCCACGGCCCAGTGGTTGGGGACCACTGCTGTTGGTCACCTAACTGTAAGAAAAAATATTAGTAAAATTGAAAGAGTACAGAGAAATTTTTCAAGAATGTTGCTGGGACTTGAGGAGCTGAGTTATCGGGAAAGATTGAATAGGTTACGACTTCATTCCCTGGAGCACAGGGGAATGTGGGGAGGTTTGATCTAGGTGTACAACTTTATGAGGGGTATAAATATGGTCAATGCACTTTTTTCCCTGAGGATGGGTGAGACTCAAATTAATGATCATGGGTTAAGGATGAAAGGTAAAATGTCTAAGGGGAACAGGAGGGGAGACTTCACTCAGAGCGTGGTGAGAGTGTGGAATGAGCTGCCAGTGGAAGTGGTGGATGTGGGTTGATTTCAAAATATAGGAGGAATTTGATCACATATTGATTTATTTTTGTTTATTTAGCAATACAGTGGCACCCAGGTACATAGATGGGAGGGAAATGGAAGGCTATGGAATAGGTGTGGGTCAATGGGACGAGGCAGAGTAACAACTTTGCACAGACAGGCCCTGTTTCTGTGTTTTAGTTCTCTATGCATCTCTGACCTGATGACTCATGGAAATACCAATTCAAAATATGGATGCAGTCTTTGGGATAGCAGTGAGAACCTCTACTCCATTTGTCAGGTGCATACAGAAGCTTATCAAAGATGGCAGCAGAGTACACTACCATCCAAACTACTATCCATCTCCCTCGCTGAAAACATACTACTTCTGCTGCGGGACAGCCAACAACTCACTCATCAGTTACCTCAGAAGCCCTGGATTGGAGTGGAACAAAGTCATCTTCAGTCCTGAGGGATATTCAAAGAAGAAAAATGTCAAACATCCCTGATTCTTCTTTTAACTAGAACTGGTTACAGTTTAATATGTTGGTATTGGCCAACAGCAATATGAGACATGAACTGAATCTAATTGATCTATGCAAGACATGATTGACGATCAACACAATATATTTCTGCAGTGCTTGTACTTTGGGAAGATTAAAAGAAATATGAACTAATGCCCCAAGAAATCAAAAAGGTATCCATGTATTTTGCCTTTTAATAAATTACTCTGTCAATACGACCTTCTCCGTTAACCCAATATTCAATTAAAATAGATGTAGATGGCAGAACAGACATAATTTTAAATATGAGAAACTCAGATCAGCAACAAATCATCTGATGCACTTCACTATTATTCTTCTTAACATGGTAAAACATTGTTTGCAATTAACTTTCTTAATATATAATTTATCCAGAGTCTATCACGGCATCTACGGGGGTGTATTATTTCTTCGGCAAAATGTTTCTTTTACTTGTTGGAATAATTATTTATGGATCTATTCGCTTCCATAATTTTGATTTTCTTATTTATTGTCTCTCTGTGATTTGACAGACTTATTCTCCCAAAGTTATTTTCAAGATGAGAGCATTAGATGATTTTGGCTTGTTACTTCAAAATTGGCATTAACTCAGGGAAATCAAATGATGGATTGGTATTATTGCTTTTAAAACGAAAACATTTTTGGAGAGGATTATAGAGTTACATCTTCAAATGAAGATATATAATTTGAAACCCAGCACCTTTAAGTGTTTTTTGTTCATATTATTTACAAAGAGAAGTGTGACAAACTGTAATGACAAACTTACTGTGTGTAAACCTCGGTTAATTGTTCTTATTGTAAAGCAGTTTAAATTCCTAATTTACAAGTATGTACTAACTTGCAGTATTTTCAATCTAATTGTCATTCTAAACCACATAGTGAGATTGGAGAAACAGCTTGAAACACACATACATTTATTGAAACATTTGCATTTTCTTTCAATGAAAATATGTGTAGGCATCAATTTCCTGCTGTAGTTTTTTGTGAATTTATGGTAACAATGTTACCTTGGAAAGTGCCGTGTCATTGTTACAATGAAGATGTAGACTATCAGTTTTAACATTTATATGAGTTGATTAGTCAAGTCATACTTGTACAAAATCTTTCCTTAAAATTGCAGAAACTGACATCCCTAATTTAAAAGCACATGAAATTATTTTATTTAATTCAATTAGGAGCTGATTCATGTCAGGCCTATAATTTTAACCAAGTATCATCATCGGTTCCCAGTCTCCTGCTGGTTTCTAACTCATTGTGCTGACAATGAATCTGAATATGGCTTAATAAATGAGGGTAACCCTGGATAACCTTGCTTTTCAGAATACTGCTACTGTAAGCTCTGCAGATATGGTAAATAGAATCTTCTGCGATGATTGACATTTTTTTCTAGGAATTCATCCAAAAATATTTACGCTTCGCTATTCTTCAAAATTTAATCCAAGTTCTCTAGGAGATGCAAAACTCTGAAAAGTTAATGTTTATTCAGTGTTGTATGTGATGGTGTGCATTGGTTCAGAAGTCAACTCCATTTACTTTTTTATGAGCTATAGTTCAGAAACAGTTTCCCATCACAAAACACTTACATCTGAAACCACAGTTGGTACAACACTTCGCCTTTTCTCTCTTCCCTTTTTACCGTCTTGGGACCCAAACATTTTCTTCTGTGGTCTCCTCTACATTGAGGAAATCAAACACAGATTGGGTGATTGCTTTGTGGAGCACCCACTCTCAGTTCAGAGGAGTGACCATGAACTTCCAGTTGCTGGCTACCATCCCACTCTGATCTCCATGTACCGTTCCAATAAGACACAACACAAGCTCCTGGAGCCTTACAGACCTAGCATCAAATTTGTTAAGTTCAGATAGCATGTTTTATCTTTCAGTCCATTTGAAAACATATATAATCATGTGCAGTTCTACAACACATACAAATCTGGTTGCCCAATTACAGGAAGAATGTGGAAACTTTAGGAAGAGTACAGAAGGTGTTGCCTGGATTAAGGAGTATGAGTTATAAAGAGAAATTAGACAAACTTGAATTGCTTGCTCTGGAGTGTTGGATGCTGAGGGGAGACCTGATAATAGTTTATAAAATTATGAAAGGCATAGATAGGGCAAGTATTTTTACACCCAGGGAAATGCTTTGATCAGGCTGCCAGGGGTAGTGGTGAAAGCAGATATGTTTGTGCTGTTTAAAATGCTTTTAGATATGCAAGATATAGATCATGAATAGATAGAGAAGATTTAGTTTAATTCATCATTATGGTCATCAGAGACATTGTGGGCCGAAGGGCCTGTTCCTGTGCTGTTATGTTTATGTTCTATGTTCCAACCATCTCTGCTGTCATCCAAATTTTCTCCTCGGGTATGCCTGCAGCACATCAGCAACAAATTACACTACATAGAACCTCATCCCAATTGCTATAGGTCTTACTCTATCAAAGCAATTCCCTTGCTTCCACCCACCTACAGTAATGGATCTCTCCATTTCCAATAAAGTCTCAAGTCAGGTTTCTCATATGAAATTTTAACTGCTTCACTTTCCACAGATGCTGCCTGACCTGCTTCAATTGCCCATCTTTGCCGTTTACCTTTTGTTTTAATCACGTTAGGTCAGTCTTCTTTAACTCACTGGGATAAATCTAATCTGTTGTGCAAGTCTGATCCATCTTTACACATCCATTACACAAACCAAAGAGCATTATGTGCTGGTAGCTGCTGCCATGAAACCATTTAATCTCATCCTATCGCAGACTCTTCTACCAATTTCTTCCTACCACCTGGTATATCTCTTTTTCTCAGTTTTCACAAAGTGTCACAAACCCAAAATAGTGACTGCTTCTCTTTCCACATTAGCCGCCTGACTTGCTCAACTTTTCCAGCATTTCTGAGACACATGACTCGTAGATGCACTTGGATGTCATGAAAGTAGAGGATAAGTTCTAGCATTAATTTTCTAATATTTACATGTAGTGCATTTGGATATTGAGAAAGGGTAGAGATTTGTCTATAATTATTAATATTGTAGGGTGGACACAATTCAGTTCCATTGAATTTGTCAAATGTTTGACTGGAGAAGAATGTAAAACCCAAATCTTGCAGGAATCAGATGTTTAAAGATTGTTTTAAAATTTGCATATTTTGTGTTTCAACACATTACAAATTTTATTTCGATATTTATCCTTTCTATCGCTGACCAAACATGGAAACCACTGCATTTTTGGAAGAATAGTGACCTAGGATTGTTTGTTGTGAAATAAACTATCCTTAACAAAGATGGAAAATTTCAATTGCTAATACTGAATATTCAATTGTTTATTTTGAATATTAAATATATAATGATCCCTTGAATTGTTTCTTGGTGTTTTTTTTAAAAAACAAACCCATAATCCAGGTTCCCTACAGCATCACAGTCTAATAATACATGTCAAAGTAGGAACCTCAGCTCTGAGGAGAACATGAAAGGTCAGTTAATAATATGGTTAATTAATAGAGCACAAAGCTGAAAGATGAAGTACAATCTTGGAGAGTGAAGAATTAACCATTATGAATGAAAAAGAAAATCATGCAAATATTGGCATTTGAAGGAATCTGCTAGACAAGGCTGTGTGAATGTGGATTAGGGATGTTCTCCATGTGGTGATCCTAAATGAGTAAACAGTCAATGTTTCGGGCCAAGACTCTTCATCATAATGAAAGGTCTCGGCCCGAAATGTCAACTGTTTACTTTTTTTCCATAGATGCTGCCTGGCCTGCTGTGTTCCTCCAGCATTTAGTGTGTTGTTTTGTATTTCTAGCATCTACAAATTTTCTCGTGCTTTTCATCTTGATCATGTTGCTCTTAAGCCTGTTAATTTACAGACTCAGCCCCATGGCTTTTAGTCTCCAGGTATCCTCTTCTTCTGGCACCAACTGCTCTCATTTTGCATATCTGTATTTAGTGGGTACTATGGGAAACCACCACTCTGCTGCTGTCACAAGGAATTAGATGCATTCTTTCTATTCCCACGTTCCACATATAACTGGTTCTCTCACTGGACTACCCTATAAAGCCTACAATATAAGCATGAAATATTGGAAAACAGCTTCTTGGACTGGTTCCAACTCTGCTTACTTGTGCACTTAAGCAAATTAGCCCAAGCTAATTAATTGTTTTGTCATCTTTATATTGATATGCACTTAAAACTACAGTAATACTGAAGTTGAATTTTTAGAAAAAGATGAGCTTTGGATCTCTGGTATCTCTCATGCTCTCCCAACACGTTTCAGGCCTCAAAAGAGGCCTAAATCAAATTGTTCTTGACAACTCCTAATTGTCACTCAATAATTGGCTAATTAGAATAAATGAACTTCATGTTCCATAAAGGGAAATTCATATATCAAATATATTTTACTTATTAATTGAGCAAATAAATCTAAATAAAATATAATCATCACATTGCAGTCCTTGCCAGTTTACATATGTCCAACCTATGGACAGTCCATACACTTGAACAAGCACTTGTAAAATTGTGAGAGTGCTTTTTTTTTGAATGAATGAAATTTATTTTGGTCAGTACAAACATAACAAAAAGCATCATTTTCAATGATGATTTCATAGGACAAAATTGCAACAAAAAACATACAAACGTTTGTAGATATTCTTTAAAACAGCCCGAAAGGGTGTAGGCTGAAGCTACAGCTTATTACACCTATCCCTCTTACTTATACAACATATTTGGCATCAATCGTCACATCAAAACAAAAAAATTTCATAATCTTTTAACACAAAATCCAATTCCGAGTATCATTTATTCACATTACTCCCGTTCATTTTAAATCATGTATTTTATATTTGTTCATTAAATTATTTTTAGATTATTTTTTAAACTTAAGTGTGGTGCATGTTTTTAAATTCTGATTACAACTGTTCCTTAGATTCACCCCTCTGACTGAAATGCAATGATTTTTTGCCTTTGTTCTTATCCTTTGTTTTTGAAATATACATGTTCCTCTCAAATCATGTTGACTTTCTCTCATTTTAAACAACCTTGGGATACTTTGTGGTAGCTGTTCATTTTTTACTTTATACATAATTTGTATTATTTTAAAATCTATGAAATCTCTGAATTTTAAAGTGTTTAGTTGAATAAATAATGGATTTGCTGGCTGCTCTGGAACTGCAGGCATCTTCTGCCATGTGGGAAACATAGCTCATGGCAATACTATTGCAGCAAAATCTAAGCAGTTGAATTAAATGCCCTGGCTTAACTAACATTGCCCTTGGTTGGCCTGTGTTTTTTAAAAAAATATATTACTGGGCATATATATATTAAATATATGTTTCCAATTTATGAATTATTTGGATTAGGAAAGTTCTCAGAAATGGAACCCCCTTGGTAACCCGGGGAGGACCTATATACATATTCATCTTATTTATCGTGAGCTTACTCCTGAATTGCTGATATTGTGCATAAAGCCATTTTAGATATAAGCACATCAAATCATTTGTATGCAATGACAAGTGTGAGCTGAGATTCAGCTTGGGCTGTTTTTGAGCCTGATGCAGACTTTGTTCTTGGATCATATAATTGAAGTTAGAAATCTAGCTCATATTTACTAAATAGGAAAAGCTAATTGCATGAGAATCCAGGAATATTGATTTATACAAATTATGAGAAGGGAAGGAGTTGTTACATCAATAAAATTCACACAATAAGTTTGCCAGATGATTTGTCCTCTGTTAGTGCTTCCTGCTAGAATACATGAAAATACCTTCTGTGGTATGATATAACTGACAAACTCTTCTGCTCTGTTCCTTAGGTGACCCGGTGGCTACTGGCACTGGTACCTTGATTATCACCATGCTGGATGTGAATGACAACCCACCCTCTGTTTATCCAACTGTAGCAAAGTTCTGTGAGGATTCAAAGGACCTCAGTGTGGCTATTCTGGGAGCAACAGACAAAGATCTTGAACCAAACGCTGATCCGTTCAAATTTCAGTTGGGCAAGCAACCCGGAGTTGAAAAAACCTGGAAGGTCACCCAGGTCAACAGTAAGAGAACTTTTCATTTTCAGAAAGAGAGATTCTCTGATCTTACAGTGAAATTCCATCTCATATAGTTAGATGTTAATCAGAATTCAATGCGTTTTTTTAATCTTGTCTGTAGAACGAACTCCACGTAGGCACCACTACAAATGAAGAATTAGCCTAGATCAATGGGGCTGTGAGGCAGCAGCAGCACCACACGCCACAAATTCCACAAAGAAATGAGGAATTTCAGTATTGCCATTCCCCCTTACTCCTTGGCTACATTTAAGTTTTAGACCATCCTGCCAATGCCTTGAAAATTTCCTTGTGCACCCCTTTTGTCTGAGGCTGCCTCATCAAAGTTCTCAAGTCCTCTGTGGAACTTACGTATGACCTTGCTTCTGGAGAGATGGCAACTGAACCAAACTAATTCTTTGGCCCTCCAGAGTGTAGCCCTAACTCCTTTCTTGTAGATCCGCTGGACCACCCAAGCCCTTCTCTTGTCTGCAAGCTATATGTGCCCAGTGAATTACTGCATCGTCATCCCACCTTCTAACCAAATCATGCAGAGTATCAGCATCTGAATTAATGGATGTGGGCATTAAATTGAGTGGCTTTATCTTCTTTCATTTCTCCTCCTTATACCAAGTTAGAATGACTAGCTATATCAAACAGAAAAAAAATGCAAATGTAGTTTTGTAGTCAGAAAATGGAAGAAGCCTGCAAACTTCATTATTTGAAGAGAATAGAGATGAAGGGGAAGTGAAATGTGAGAAGGGGGTTAAAGCGGAGGTTTAGAATCAGAATCAGGTTTATTATCACTGGCATGTATTGTGAAATTTGTTAACTTAGCAGCAGCAGTTCAATGCAATAGAAAGAAAAATAAATGAATAACAGTAAATATATATGCATATATTAAATAGTGAGATTAAAAATAGTGCAAAACAGAAATAATATAAAAAATTGAGATAGTATTCATGAGTTCAATGTCCATTTGGGAATCGGATGGAAGAAGCTGTTCGTGAATCATTGAGTGTGTGCCTTCAGGCTTCTGTACCTCCTTCCTGATGGTAACAATGAGAAGAGGGCACATCCTGGGCATAGGAAGTAAAAATGTAGGGTGATAGGTTATTGATTATTAAGGGCATCAAAGATAAAAGTGAAAAGACAGGAAAATGGGGTTGAGGTGATAAATAATGATTAAATAGCAGAGAAGACTTGATGGGCCAAATGGCCTAATTCTGCTGCTATATGTTATGGAATTACATGTGACAATCCTGTCACCTTCCTGCCCTACCACTCGGTAACAAGCATTCCAGTATTGAAGAACATGCATCCATATGCAATTGTGTGCATCTTGTCCTGCAGGACCAAAGGAGGTGTGTGCCTTTATGAAGTTAGTAGCAGATCACGAAAGTGGTTGTGAGGCTGAAAACAGTATAGTGTACAGAACATGGAACACTGAACAGTGCAGGACAGGAACAGCCCTTCAGGCCCACGATTAAACTAGTAATTAAAAACTAACTAAGTGAGTCTCTTCTTCCTACAGTACACAAGATTGACATCTCTCCATTCCCTGTAAATCTGAGTGCCTGACAGCCCCCTAAATACCTCTATCTAGTTTGCCTCCACTACCAATTCTGGCTGCGCATTCCAGGTACCTAACACTCTCTGAGTAAAAAACTTGTCCTGCACATCCCCTTGGAACTTTCCTCTTTTGCGGATTTGTGGATGTAAGGCAGTACAATGGATTCTAGTTAATAGGACCATCAGTCAATCGGGACACACACTTATTTGGGACAACTCTTAAGAACCAAAACTAATTGAGAAAATAGCTAGGATTTCCTTTGTTTATTTTGGACAACATGCCACTTTATTGGGGCAGGGGACTGTTGCCGGACAGTTTCTAACTAGCATTAGGCACGTGAACTTGCATGGCTGTTAGGCACTACACTATGCTTAAAGCAGTTTTTAAATAGCATCAATTATGTGCACTTGTGCCCAAAAAAACCAACTAACAGTAATTTTTGTCACTGGTAGTTGGCGAGAAATAAGTAGTGAGACAATTTAGAACTGTTTTGATCACTGCAGTTTCATGCGTTCAGGCTTGGAGAAACCAGAAACAGCTGGGAGTGAAAATGAAACAATTTCACTACATCAACAAGTTAGGTACTATGAAGACTTTGAAGGTATCAACAATCATCTTAAATGTTACCATGAAAATTAAGATTTAGAGGATGCAATCATCAATAGTATTGTATGAAGGCAGTCCATTATGTACTTTAAGCATCTGCACTGATTTTGTTCATGTACAGTCAATCAAAAGAACACATGCACTAGATGAATTCCTCTATCGATAAACTAATACACATTTTCATAGTACCTAGTAGTTTGATAGTGTTTTACTTTGTCCTGTATTTTCACTTAATACATAATTTGTTACTCAGTTAAACAGCAACTTGTCTTTTTTATATCTTTTTAACTATCTCCATGAAATTTCAGCTAATTGGGGCAGCTGCTTAATTGGACCAAAGTGTAGTAGTCCTGATGTGTCCCAATTAACCAGAATCTACTGTATTTGAAAATTAGGTATGCACTTCTGTTGATGGAAATTGCTGGCTGGTGTATGCTGAATGTGGACCACATTGAACAATTTCTGAGGTACTCCACCATCTCTTCTAGAATAAATCTCCCTGCCTACCTCTGGATGTTGTGAAGGCTGCTATCCCCTATATTTTTCCTTTCATGGACATCTCCCAGGCTAGCTTCAGGGAGGAAACTCCTTCCCTTTAACTGCAACAGGAAATAGTGAATGAACATTTTAAAACATGCCTAGCCATTCAAAATATGGGACTGATGGAAGGTTTCAGTCTTCAGCACTGGCTGGATGCAGACACCTCAAGCATGAATGACGAGTACTACGACATGAAAAACATTAATCATGAAGAAACACAAACAAAATGCTGGAGGAATTCAGCAGGTCAGGCAGCATTCATGGAAATGAACAAACAGTCAACGTTTCGGGCAGAGACCCTTCCTCAGGACTGGAAAGTAGGGAGAAGACTCCAAAATAGAGAGGTGGGGGGAGGAGAAGGAAGTGATAGGTGAAGCCAGGTGGTTAGGAAAGTGAAAGGGCTGCAGAGCAAGGAATCTGATAGGAGAGGAGAGTGGACCAGAGGAGAAAGGGAAGGAGGAGGGGAGCCAGGGAGAGGTGATAGGCAGGTGAGAAGACATAAGAGGCTAGAGTGGGGAATAGAAGAAGGGAGTGGAAGGATTTTTTTTATAACCAAAAGGAGAAATCAATATTCATGCCATCAGGGAGGAGGCACAAATATAGCATAATTACTAATCACGAATTTTGATCCCTCTACATGCATGCAGGGACCACCCAGTTTAACTTTGTATTTTGTGGTTTTTGACTGGATGTTAAAGACAACACAAAAGCAACAACGTATTGGGAGGTGCTGAGACACCTGAAGTGAAAGCGTAAATGGTTATACACAGTGGGATGGGCAGTTCCTGCAGAGGACGAAACAAAGTAACCACTTCAGGTCACTGTACTTTATCAAACTGGAGTATTTTGGTGAGACAATGTAGTAGTAATATATTCTCCAGGATATGAATGCACGTTCAACTTCAGTTCTATATTTAGTTCAAAGGGTAAGCAAATAATAAGCAGGTATAGAGGCAGGAGAAGTTAGAGTGGACGACTTGATCAATTGACGAAAGGGATTCCCTGCAAGCAAAGTCAGATAAACCATATAACCATATAAACCATATAACAATTACAGCACGGAAACAGGCCATCTCGGCCCTTCTAGTCTGTGCTGAACTCTTACTCTCACCTAGTCCCACCAACCTGCACTCAGCCCATAACCCTCCATTCCTTTCCTGTCCATATATCTATCCAATTTAACTTCAAATGACAACATCAAACCCGCCTCAACCACTTCCGCTGGAAGCTCGTTCCACACAGCTACCACTCTCTGAGTGAAAAAGATGGTAATGGGATATGACTGATTTTTGGGACAGTTGAATTATTTGCCTTTTTACCTTATATTCTGTCTTGGTAGCCTCCAATCTGATGGCATGAATATCGATTTCTCCTTCCAGTAAAAAATATTTTCCCTCCCTCTCCTGTCTTCATCTATTCCCCACTCTGGCCTTTTAGCTCTTCTCAACTGCCTATCACTTCCTCCAGGACCCAGCTTCCTTCCCTTTCTCTTATGGTCCCCTCTCCTCTCCTATCAGATTCCTTCTTCTCCAGCCCTTCACCACCCACCTGGCTTCACCTATCACCTTCTAGCTAACCTCCTTCCACCCCCACCCCCCACCACCTTTTGAATTCTGGCATCTTTCCCCTTACTTTTCAGCCCTGAAGAACATTCTCAGCCAGAAACATCGACTGTTTATTCATTTCCATAGATGCACCCTGAGCTGCTGAGTTCTTCCAGCATTTTGTGTGTGTTGCAATGAATTATTGTCTGTTGTTGTATTCGCTGGAAGTTCAGTCTCTACGTTAATCACACTTCTTTAATTCCAGAAGATCAAAGAGGTCATTTTGAACATTGGATATTCATTGAATAACATATGTGACACTGATTAAACACTGACTGTGTGGAAGTATTCCACCACCCAACATTGATAACTAACCTTCATGAGTAAAGTTTGCACTTACAATATTCATATTTTTGTTTTGTTCCTTCAGGCACTCATGCTCGACTCAGCCTCCTGCATCCGCTGAAAAGATCCAACTACAATTTGCCAATTGTAGTGACAGACAGTGGGAAGCCCCCATTGACCAACAGCACAGATGTTTTAGTCCAAGTCTGCTCTTGCAAGAAGAACAAAATGGACTGCAGCACAGCCAACTCTCTTCACATCAGTATCACGCTCCTCTTGATTTCTATCATCACATTGTTCTGTGAGTTTGGTTTTCAATAGTTCAGATTCAGGTTTGTTATGGTTCATGTTTATGCGCCAAGAATCAGAGTCATTATCCGAATCAAGTTTATTATCATTGGCATAGGTTGCATAGAACATATAGAACATAGAACAGTACAGCACAGTACAGGCCCTTCGGCCCACAATGTTGTGCCGACCCTCAAACCCTGCCTCCCATATAAGCCCCCACCTTAGATTCCTCCATACACCTGTCTAGTAGTCTCTTAAACTTCACTAGTGTATCTGCCTCCACCATTGACTCAGGCAGTGCATTCCACGCACCAACCACTCTCTGAGTAAAAAACCTTCCTCTAATATCCCCCTTGAACTTCCCACCCCTTACCTTAAAGCCATGTCCTCTTGTATTGAGCAGTGGTGCCCTGGGGAAGAGGCACTGGCTATCCACTCTATCTATTCCTCTTATTATCTTGTACACCTCTATCATATCTCCTCTCATCCTCCTTCTCTCCAAAGAGTAAAGCCCTAGCTCCCTTAATCTCTGATCATAATGCATATTCTCTAAACCAGGCAGCATCCTGGTAAATCTCCTCTGTACCCTTTCCAATGCTTCCACATCCTTCCTATAGTGAGGTGACCAGAACTGGACACAATACTCCAAGTGTGGCCTAACCAGAGTTTTATGGAGCTGCATCATTACATCATGACTCTTAAACTCTATCCCTCGACTTATGAACGCTAACACCCCATAAGCTTTCTTAACTACCCTATCCACCTGTGAGGCAACTTTCAGGGATCTGTGGACATGTACCCCGAGATCCCTCTGCTCCTCCACACTACCAGGTATCCTGCCATTTACTTTGTACTCTGCCTTGGAGTTTGTCCTTCCAAAGTGTACCACCTCACACTTCTCCGGGTTGAACTCCATCTGCCACTTCTCAGCCCACTTCTGCTTCCTATCAATGTCTCTCTGCAATCTTTGACAATCCTCTACACTATCTACAACACCACCAACCTTTGTGTTGTCTGCAAACTTGCCAACCCACCCTTCTACCCACACATCCAGGTCATTAATAAAAATCACGAAAAGTGGAGGTCCCAGAACAGATCCTTGTGGGACACCACTAGTCACAATCCTCCAATCTGAGTGTACTCCCTCCACCACCACCCTCTGCCTTCTGCAGGCAAGCCAATTCTGAATCCACCAGGCCAAACTTCCCTGGATCCCATGCCTTCTAACTTTCTGAATAAGTCTACCATGTGGAACCTTGTCAAATGCATACATAATATGCTATAAGTTATAATAAGAAGTTTATAAAAATAAGTAGTGCAACAATAGTGAGGGTATTGTTCATGGAGTCATTGTCTGTTCAGAAATTTGTTGGTGGAGGGGAAGATGTTGTTCCCAGAATGTTGAAGGTTCTAAGCTAGTTGTACTTAATGTATCCGAGGCTCTGGACATCAACAGGAATGGCATGGTAGTGCAGCTACTGCATAGTTCCAGTGTCCTGGGTTTGATCCTGACCACAATGTATTGTCTGTGAGAAGTTTGCACAGATTTGCATGGGTTTTACCTGGTGCTCTGATTTCCTCCAACATTTCAAAGAGGTGCTGTTAGCTATTGTAAGTTACCCATTGCATAGTTGGGTGGCAGAAGAATCAGAGGAAATTGAGGGAGACTTGTGGGAGAATTGTTTACAAGAGGTAGGACTGATTGGGAATGCACTAAGGGCCATTGTATATCATGTGTTCATGTTGGTCCTGTATCCCTTTGACCTCTTCAATCATGAGAAATGTAAGAAATATTGTACTTCTGCTAGACAAAAGGTGAAGAACTAAACTGACTGAATATAGTTTCCCTTTCTGAATGGTGTACTCTCAACTAAATGTTTCTCAACAAGGTATTTTTTAAATATTTTATCAATTATTCTTTCTTAAAAATGTGTTTCATTGATAAATCACCCAAATGCATGGATAAATTTCACATTTGCTAATTAACTTAATCCAAACAGGTAAATCTGAAATTTCACAGGTCAGACACGGCAAATAAGGCAAAAAATTATTTTCACTTTAATTTAAGTCTTTGTCAAATCTCAAGTGAGGGAATCATATGCTTGTGATTATTGTCGGCAATATAAAATGAATGTTTATTGCATTCATTATGGATTCCTTCTGATGGAGGGGTTTAAGTTACTCAAAACTTATGAGCCCTGGGAAATGTAATGTAGAAACTTTAAATGTTGGTCTTCTAAAATTCTTATACGTGTTCTTGGATCATGCTATAATCTATGCCTGATTCAACAGATTTGAATTGGAAACTGGATTAATCTTCCATCCTAATGCCCCAAGAATATTTTCCATTGCTTTTTCCCAGGTCTGAAATGACTAACACAAGAGGGCGCAGTTTTATGGTGCTTGTAAGTAGGTATAGAGGAGATATCGGGTAAGTTTTTTACACAGAGAGTGGTGAATGTGTGGAAATGGCTGCTGGCGACAGTGGTGGAGGTGGATACGATAGGGTCTTTTAAGAGACTCCTGGATAGGTACATGGAGCTTAGAAAAATTGAAGGCTATGGGTACTCCTAGGTAATTTCTAAACTAAGTATATGTTTGGCGCATCATTGTGGGCCGAAAGGTCTGTATTGTGCTGTACGTTTTCTATGTTTCTATGTTTCTATATCATGCATTAAAGCCCAATCTATTCATGCTGAGACTCACTAAGCTTTAAGTTTCACATTATTGTCATACCCAGGGCATAAGCGCCATGAATATAATCTTTTTTTAATAGCAAGAGTGCAGTAGGTTATGAACATGACAATATAAATTACAGAAACTTAAACTGACATCAAAAATGGTGATGAATACAGGCACTAAGGTGTTATATTTGAATGCATACAGTATAGGGAATAAGGTAGATGATCTTGTAGCGCAGTTAGAGATTGGCAGGTATCTGCTGATGACACAAAGGTTGGGGGTGTTGTGGATAGTCTGGAGGGTTGTCAGAGGTTACAGCGGGACTTCGATAGGATGCAGAACTGGGCTGAGAAGTGGCAGATGGACTTCAACCCAGATAAGTGTGAAGTGGTTCAGTTTGGTAGGTCCAATTTGAAGACAGAATATAATACAAATGGTAAGTCTCTTGGCAGTGTGGAGGATCTGAGAGATCTTGGGGTCCGTGCCAATAGGACACTCAAAGCTGCTGCGCAGGTTGACAGTATTGTTAAGAAGGCGTATGGTGTGTTGGCATTCATCAGCCATGGGATTGAGTTCAAGACCGTGAGGTAATGTTATGGCTATATAGGACCTTAGTCAGACCCCACTTGGAGTACTGTGCTCAGTTCTGGTCACCTCACTACAGGAAGGATGTAGATACTATAGAGAGAGTGCAGAAGAGATTTACAAAGATGTCGCCTGGATTGGAGGGCAATTTGAACTTGGCCTTTATTCCTTGGAGTGATGAAAGGTGACCTGTTAAAGGTGTATAAGATGATGAGGGGCAGTGATTGTGCGGATAGTCAGACACTTTTTCACAGGGCTGAAACGGCTAACATGAGGGGCATGTCTTTAAGGTGCTTGGAAATAGGTACCGGGGGATGTTAGGAATAAGTTTTTCACACAAAGAGTGGTGGATGTGTGGAATGCACTGCCAGTGACAGTGGTGGAAGTGGATACAATAGGGTCTTTTAAGAGCCTCTTAGATAGGTACATAGAGCTTAGAAAAATAGAGAGCTATACACTAAGGAAATCCTAGGCAGTCTCTAGCATAGGTTACATGGTCGGCACAACATTGTATTGTGCTGTAGGTTTTCTATGTTCTATGGCATTGCGGGCATCATCATGGTTGGGTGCTTAACATCCATGATACACATTGTATCGAAAGGACAGGCAGCTAGGCAGCGGGGTGGGTGGCTCTGTTGTAAAAAAATGAGATCAAATCCTTAAGGGTGTTGTAAAGGTGACAAAGAGGAAGATGTAGAATCCTTGTGAGTGGGCTTGAAGAACTGCAAGGGTAAAAAGACTCTGATGGGAGTTAGGTACAGACCCCAAGCAGCAGATGGGATTTGGGATATAAATTTCCATGGCAAATAGAAAAGGAAGATAATAAGGGCAATGTTATGATTGTCATGTGAGATTTCAATATGCTGGTAGATTGGGAAAATTAGGTTGGTGCTGGATCTCAAGAGAGGGAATTTGTAGAGTACCTATGAGATGGCTTTTTAGAGCATCTTCTGGTTGAGCCTACTAGGGGAAAGACATTTCTGGATTGAGTGTTGTGCAATGAACTAGATTTGATTAGGGATCTTAAGATAATGGAACCTTTGGGATGTAACGAAAATAGTATGAATCAATTTATGCTGCAGTTTGAGAGGGAGAAGATAAAGTCAGATGTATTAGTATTACACTAGAGTAAAGGGAATTGTAAAGGCATGAGCGAGGAGTTGAGCAAAGTTGATTGGAAGTGTCACTAGCAGAGCTAATGGCAGAGATGAAGAAATATTGTAAAAGGAGGATGAGGCAACTGTGATTGAGATGGCAAGTTAAAGACTGCATCAAAGCAAAAGAGAGGGCATATAATAGCACAAAAATTAGTGGGAAGTTAGAGGAATGGGAAGCATTTAAAAACCAACAGAAGGCAACTAAAAAAACATAAGGAAAGAAAAGATGAAATATAAAAGTAAGTAGCCAACATATTAAAGAGGATACCAAATGTTTTTTTCAGATAAAAGAGTAAAAGAGAGGCCAGAGTAATATTGGACCACTGGAAAATGATGTTGTAGAGGTAGTAACAGGGGAGAAAGAAATGGCAGATGAACTTACTAAGTATTTTGTGTAAGTCTTCACTGTGGAAGACACTAGCAGTATGCCAGAAATTCAAGACTGTCAAGGTGCAGAAGTAAGCGTGGTTGCAATTACTAAGGAGAAGGTGCTTGGGAAGCTAAAAGTCTGAAGGTAGATAAGTCACCTGAACCAGATGGACTACACCCCAGAGTTCTGAAAGGAGTAGCTGAAGAGACTGAGGAAGCATTAGTAATGATTTCTCAAGAATCACTAGATTCTGGAATGGTTCCAGAGTACTGGAAAATTGCTAATATCACTCCACACTTTAAGAAGGGGCGGAGGCAGATGAAAGGAAATCACAGGCCATTTAGGTCCTTATTTCACATTGATTCAAGAACCCATGGCAGAAGAGGAGAAGCATTTGTTGAATCTTGAGTTACACTTTCCTCTACATTCTGCCTGAAGGCAGCAATGAGAGGAGTATATAGCCTAGATGGGTAGACTATATCAGGGGTCCCCAACCTTTTTTGCACTGTGGACCGGTTTCATATTGATAATATTCTTGCGGACCGGCTGACCTGGGGGGGGGGGGGAGGGAGGGGGGATGGTTGCCAACGGACAAGAGTAGCAGTCAAGTACATTGTGTTTACCCTGAGAAAGATTACAATGACCATGAAGCCTTGCGCGGGCATCAGTGCGCATGCGTGCACCTGCTGATTCCTTTTCTGCAAACACGAGGAATTTTGCAGATGCTGGAAATTCAAGCAACACGCATCAAAGTTGCTAGTGAACGCAGCAGGCCAGGCAGCATCTCTAGGAAGGGGTACAGTCGATGTTTCGGGTCGAGACCCTTCGTCAGGACTGTACCCCTTCCTAGAGATGCTGTCTGGCCTGCTGTGTTCACCAGCAAATTTAATGTGTATTGCTTCTTTTCTGCAAATCATTTTTGGCGATTCTGTTCCGGGGGGGGGGGGGGGGGGTTGTTAATCACGACCGGAATATAGGTGATAAGTGGCTAATGCACTCAATTTTGTTTCTAAAAGGGTTTATCTAACGAATTTAATATTAAACACTTACCGCATATTTTCCTCGCATGAATATGGTGATAAGTCAATTAATAGGGGAGGACAGGGGAGCTTGAAGTAAGTGTTGAACAAACTTCCAGTAGAAGTCGTAGAGGCAGGTTCGATATTATCATTTAAAGTTAAACTGGACAGCTATATGGACAGGAAAAGAATGGAGGGTTATGGGCTGAGTGCAGGTCGGTGGGACGAGGTGAGAGTAGCTTTCGGCACAGACTAGAAGGGAAGAGATGTCCTGTATCCATAAACAACAGGAATTCTGCAGATGCTGGAAATTCAAGCAACACACATCAAAGTTGCTGGTGAACGCAGCAGGCCAAGCAGCATCTGTAGGAAGAGGTGCAGTCAACGTTTCAGGCCGAGACCCTTCGTCAGGACTAACTGAAGTTCTGAAGTTAGTCCTGACGAAGGGTCTCGGCCTGAAATGTCGACTGCACCTCTTCCTACAGATGCTGCTTGGCCTGCTGCGTTCACCAGCAACTTTGATGTGTGTTGTCCTGTATCCACGCTGTAATTGTTATATGGTTATATAAGTCAATAGCATCATAACATTTTAAGTAACGTTTGGATATTAAACACAGCGCATATTTTCCTCATATGAACATATAAAATTATTACAATGCACCAATATCGCTGAATCAGTGGGAGCCCTGGGCTGAATACTTGTTTCCCTGCAACAAGATGGTGCCATCGAAGGGTGATGGGAGACAGCGATACTGGAACGGGGTTCCTTATGTCCAGTCTATTCCCCAATTTAGTTTTCATTGCATTCATTGCAGAGATATGTTGGAAATGGAAGCAAAGTTTTCAGTGCTTCTGTGGCTATCTCAGGATATTTAGCCTTGACTTTGATCCGGAATGCCAGCAGAGATGTTATGTCAAACATACTTTTCAGCCCGCTGTCATTTGCAAGCTCGAGGAGTTGATCTCCTTCCCGCTCTGACATGGATGAAGCATGCGTAATGAGCTCGTGTGCATTCGAGCTCAAAAGTGGGCATGACAGGGAATGAGGAAAGGTGCAGCTGATTCATATCAGCAAATCATACCATTTCCTCACGGCCTGGTAGCGCATGCCTTGCGGCCCGCTACCGGTTCGCAGCCCGGTGGTTGGGGATTGCTGGACTATATCACCCCTTGTTGATGTCCTCAAAAGTGGGGAGGACTGTGTCTGTGGTGGAAGTGGCCAAGTCCCTACTCTGTATAGCCTCTTAAATTTCTGCACATTGGAATTTGAATACGAAGCCATAATGATTATCTGTATAAATGTGGAAGTTCTAGTCTCCACTGCTGGCAATAGTGGTGGCACTGAATGCCCAGTCCCAACTGGCTGAATTTGCTCACATTCTGTTCTAGTGGATTCCTGATGGAGTCTAATTAGACAGAGTGATTTTTCACAGGCTTCCTGGTCTCTAATGTGTCAAATCCATCTCGAGCCAGGCTTAATGTGCCACAAGAACAGCAGCCCACCTGCCAATGAGTGAGAAAGAAGCTCCTGGGTAAAAAGTAAAACTTCTTTTTTACTATTTATTTTGGTAGTTTCAATAATTTAGTATGTGGATAAATTACTTAGTTATTTAATAATAAATATAATATTTTCAATTTTATTCTAGTTCATATTCTTATTTCTTCTCTAGCTCTTTATTTATTAACATTTACTGTATATTCATAATTTCCCCTGAACTGCAAAGGCTGCTTAGAATCAAGCACGTTACTGCATTTGTGTAGCCTAGCACATAAGAATGGCAAACTTCTGTCTCTAAAACCATTTGTGAATTAAATGGGTTTTCACAATAGATCCTGTAGTTTATTGGGATTATATTGGTTTTCTGTAAATTCATGGAAGTCCTGGTCTTCAACGTGGGCAACAATCTTAGTCTCTGACCTCACAACTAGCTCTGGGTTTCATACACAAGATGCTGGAGGAACTTAGCAGACGAAGTAGCATCTATGAAAAAAATACAGTTGACATTTTGTGCAGCGACTCTTCGGCAGAACTGGAGAAAAAAAGATGAGGATTGGATTTAAAAGGTGGGGGCGGGGAGAGAGAAACACAAAGTGATAGGTGAAACTGGGAGGGAGAGGGATGAAGTAAGAAGCTGGGAAGTTGATTGGTGAAAGAGATAGAGGGCTGGAGAAGGGGGAATCTGATAGGTGAGGATAGAAAGCCATAGAAGGAAATGGGGAAGAGCACCAGAGGGAGGTGATAGGCAGGCAAGGAGATAAAGTGAGTGAAGGGAAAGGGAATGGGGACTGGCGAAGGAGAGGGCGAAGGGTGGGCATTACCGGAAGTTTGAGGAATCAATGTTCTTGCCATCAGGTTGGAGGCTACCCAGACAGAATATAAGGTGTTTCTACTCCAACCTGACTGGGGCCTCATCGCGGCAGTAAAGGAGGCCATGGATTGACATATTGGAATGAGAATGCAAAGTGGAATTAAAATGGATGGCCACTGCAAGAACCCGCTTCTTCTGGCGGACGAAGTGTAGGTGCTCGGCAAAGTGGTCTCCAAATCTACATCGGGTCTCACCAATATACAGGAGGCCACACTGGGAGCACCAGACACTGCATATGACACTAACAGACTCACAGGTGATATGTCGCCTCACCTGGAAGGTCTGTCTGGGGCCCTGAATGGTAGTGAGGGTGGAGGTGTAGGGGAAGGTGTAGCACTTGTTCCACTTGCAAGGATGAGTGCCAAGAGGGAGATCAGTGGGGAATGACAAATAGACAAATGAGTTGCGTAGGGAGCATTCCCTGTGGAAAGCAGAAAGTGGGGGGAGCGAAAGATGTGTTTGGTGATGGGATCCAGTTGGAGATGGTGGAAGTTGCGAAGAATTATGTGCTGACGCGGAGGCTGGTGGGGTGGTAGGTTAGGACAAGAGGCACCCTTTCCCTGGTAGGGAGGCGGGAGGATGGGGTAAGAACAGACATGTGTGAAATGGAAGAGATGTGGTTGAGGGCAACGTTGATGGTGGAGGAAGGGAAGACCCTTTCTTTGAAAAAGGAGGACATCTCCTTCATTCTAGAATGAAAAGTCTATTCCTGAGAGCAGATGTGACAGAGACGAAAGAATTAAGAGAAGTGGGTGGTGTTTTACTGTTGTTACCACTACACCATCATTCTCTGAAGGACTGGCAAGAATCTACTTCAACTGACTCCATCATTAGGTAAAGGAGAAACTATTGCATATTGTAGAGAACACTGCCCACTGACCACAAAATCTAGTCTAATTATTGGAGTTAATGATTCATGTGGGGCAAATGAATTTTATCCATGAAAGGGGTAAGGATAATTCAAAATACATTGTGTGTTGGATTTGACAGCAAATCCATTGAAGGATTACCAAAGTAACTTAAGTTCTCGTAAACAGTAGCAAATGGCGAAGTTGGCTATAACTGAGGGGTGACTTCACAAGTCCCTATTTGTTACAGAGTATTAACAGTATTCAAATACTGATCACTGCCCTCTCTGTATTACTGTAATTATCTCGCTTATATTTAATGGATTGATGGCAAGAAAACATCGGAAATTTTACCGAAAAGAAAACCTTGACATTTGCAACTATCTCTTTTGTTCTCTGGGTTTGAGTGCTAATATCACAGACTGACATTTGGAAATGTCTGTATCATTTTCATGAGTAGGGAAAAGTATTAGGAATGTTACCATAGTGATGCAGTTGAGAGGCCTTGTCCATAATGACCATTAAATTCATGATAACTGACATGAGAAACTCCACAGCCAAATAATATTGCACATTTACTGAGTAATAAATTATCTAGAATTAAAGGCATACACAATTGGCATCTCAATATTATGGTGTTTTCCCAGTGTTAGTTTAAGAAAGTATTTTAGTTGATTTGTCTAATTTGTGATGTACTGATGGGACAAATGAGCCACAGGAAGCATCCTTACTCAGAATAATTAGCTAAGTATTGACTATGAATGTAGGTTAATTGAAAACCTATAAAGATATGATATAAATCTGACCATCCTTAAACATGTGATAAACAGAGACAGTGAATCTTGTTCTGATATGCACACTAAATGCACGTATGTTAACTTCCACCACATGCAATTTTAAACTTTAAAATAAAAATGTACAAAGAGGAATTAAAATATACACACTAAATGTTTAATTTGGGATAAAATAACACGGCTCTTAAATTGCTGGATTAATGGATAGACCTCTGGGCCACTGATCCAGAGATACAAGTTAGAATTCCACAACGGTAACTGGGAAAATTAAACGTAAATAGTTAAATAATTCCAGAAATTAGTATTAGTGGCAGGATATAGTATTAATGGTAACACTCTTGGTAGGATCAGAGGGATCTTGGGGTCCGAGTCCATAGGACGCTCAAAGCAGCTGCACAGGTTGACTCTGTGGTTAAGAAAGCGTACAGTGCATTGGCCTTCATCAATCATGGAATTGAGTTTAGGATCCGAGAGGTAATGTTGCAGCTAAATAGGACCCTGGTCAGACTCCACTTGGAGTACTGTGCTCAGTTCTGGTGGCCTCACAACAGGAAGGATGTGGAAACTATAGAAAGGGTGCAGAGGAGATTTACAAGGATGTTGCCTGGATTGGGGAGCATGCCTTATGAGAATAGGTTGAGTGAACTCAGCCTTTTCTCCTTGGAGCGACGGAAGATGAAAGGTGACCTGATGGAGGTGTATAAGATGATGAGACGCATTGATTGTGTGGATAGTCAGAGGCTTTTTCCCAGGGCTGAAATGACGGTCACAAGAGGGCACAGGTTTGAGGTGCTTGGGAGTAGGTACAGAAGAGATGTCAGGGGTAATTTTTTTACGCAGAGAGTGGTGAGTGCGTGGAATGGGCTGCTGGCAATGGTGGTGGAGGCAGATACGATAGGGTCTTTTAAGAGACTTTTGGATAGGTACATGGAACTTAGAAAAATAAAGGGCTATGGGTAACCCTAGTAATTTCTAAGGTAGAGACATGTTCGGCACAACTTTGTGGGCCGAAGGGCCTGCATTGTGCCTTAGATTTTCTATGTTTCTATGTTTTTAAATTAAAATCAAATCAAGTCTTCGTAAAGATAACCATTCACCTACTGGATTATTATGGAACTGATCTGGTTTGCTAACTTCCTGGGGGAAAATAAATCTGTGGACAGGTAAGCAGAATTAATGTTTCAGGTTGCTGCTCTTTCAGGTTATGTCCAACAGATGCACACTGTTTTTACTTTTCAGTCATTATTCCCACCTCTTCTGACTGATATGTACAAGGGGTGATTGATAAGTTTGTGGCCGTTTGCGGCCTAAGGTAGAAGGAGTCAATTTTAGAAAACCTAGCACATTTATTTTTCCTACATCTACACACTTAGTCCAGCGGTCATGGAGCATACAGATTCCTTCTTTGTAGCATTCGGCATCTTGAACCTCCAGAAGTGGTCCACAGCAGGGCCGATTGATAAGTTTGTAGCCTAAGGTAGAAGGAGATGAGTTATTAACTTCAAACTTTCTGCATTTTCACTCAAAGAGTTGAACTGCACGTGCATGTATTGAGCGCTGTATAACTAATCTCTTTCCACCTTAGGCCACGAACTTATCAATCACCCCTGCTGAGGTCCAAGACACTTTCATTACATGCACATGCAGTTCAATTCTTTGAGTGATAATGCAGAAAGTTTGAAGTTAATAACTCATCTCCTTCTACCTTAGGCCACGAACTTATCAATTACCCCTGCTGTGGACTACCTGGAGGTCCAAGACACTCTCGCTACATGCACGTGCAGTTCAACTCTTTGAGTGATAATGCAGAAAGTTTGAAGTTAATAACTCATCTCCTTTTACTTTAGGCCACGAACTTATCAATCACCCCTGCTGTAGACCACTTCTACGAAGAAGGGATCCATCCGTATGCTCCACGACCGCTGGACTAAGTGTGTACATGTAGAAGGGGACTATGTTGAAAAATAAATATTTTAGGTTTTCTAAAGTTAACTCCTTCTACCTAGGCCACAAACTTATCAATCACCCCTTGTAATTTTATCTAGACCCAACATTGTGATGGACATGTAACTGAAGAAATTAGGCATAGATTTAAACAGGATTGATAAGAGTATATGCCTCAAAAAGCTTCTGTTGGATTGAGTCAAACCTTTCTCTTTAAAATTGGTCTGTAGTAGTTGTAATCTTTTTGTCTTGTGTAAAAATAATGAATTTAATGAGAGCAAGTAACTGGGCAAAGTAACTTAAAATTGACGAGAGTACAATCTGCCTTGAACTTCTTTTGTATTTTTCTCATGTGTTCATGTATTCCAAAGACTTGTGGTTATAGAACTGATCTATCAGTACCAAGTTGCTCATTTTTTGGTTACTGTAAAGAATTTTGCTACAGAATTTTACTTGAAAGAATAAAGAGGAACTTCATCAAGATATTCTTTGGATTGAAATGCTTTAGTTATCGAGAGAGTTCGGATAAACAAGGCTTGTTTGCTTTTGAGAGAACTAGACTGAGGGGTTTCCTGCTGGAAGTGAAAAGATAATGAGAACAATTAATAGGATAGATAGACAAATTCTTTTTCTCGTGGTAGAGCTATCAAAAATATGAGGACGTGCTTAAGGTGAGAGGAAGGAGTTTTAAAGGAAGTACAAGAAGTACATTTTTAACAGAGAGAGTTGCTGATACAATGCTTATAAAAAGTATTCACGCTGCTTGGAAATTTTCATGTTTTATTGTTCTACCACATTGAAACACAGTGGATTTAATTTGGTTTTTTTGACACTAATCTTATATGTCAAAATGAAAACAGATCTCTGCAAAGTGATCTAAATTAATTACAATATAAAACACAGAATAATTGATTGCATAAGTATAAACCTCCTTTAATATGACACATCGAACCATCACTAGTGCAGCCAATTGGTTTTAGAAGTCGCATAATTAGTTAAATGGAGATCACCATGTGCAGTCATGGTGTTTCAAATTAATGTAGTAAAAATACACCTGTATCTGGAGGTCTAACTGCTAGTGAGCCAATATCCTGGCAGAAACTACACCATGAAGACAAATGAACATTCCAAGCATCTCCATGAAAAGGTTATTGAAAAGCACAACTCAGGAGATGGAAAGTTTTCAAGTTACTGAATATCCTTTGGAGTATAGTTAAGTCATTCATCAAGAAATGGAAAGAATATGGCACAGTTGTAAATCTGCCTGGAGCAGACTGTCCTCAAAAACTGAGTGACTGTGCAAGAGCGGGACTAGTGAGGGAGACCACTAAGAGACCTATGACAACTCTGGAGGAGTTACAAGCTTCAGTGGCTGAGATGCGAGAAACTGTGCATACAGCAACTGTTGCCTAAGTGCTTCACCAGTCTCAGATTTATAGGACAGTAGTAAGGAGAAAGCCACTGTTGAAAAAAAAACTCGCGTGAAATCTTGGCTACAGTTTGCTGGAAGGCATGTGGGACACTCTGAAATCAACTGGAAGAAGGTTTAGTTGTCTGATGAAACCAAAATTGATCTTTTTGGCCATCAGACTAAATGCTATGTTTGGCGTACGCCAATCATTGCACATCATCAAAAACACTCCATCCCTACCTTGAAGCATGGTGATGACTGCATCATGCTGTGGGGATCCTTCACTGCAACAGGTCCTGGAGGGCTTGTGAGGGTAGAGAGTAAAATGGACACAGCAAAATATAGGGAAATCCTGAATGAAAACCTGGTGCAGTCTGCAAAAGAACTGTGACTTTGGAGAAGATTTGTTTTCCAGAAAGAAAATGACCCCCAAGTATAAAGCCAAAACCACACAGGATTGGCTTAAAAACAATAAAATTAATGTCCTGGAGTGGCCAAGTCAGAGTCTAGACCTCAATCCAGTTGAGAATTTGTGGCCGGACTCAAAAAGGGCTGTTCACTCATGATCCCCATACAATCTGTCAGAGCATGAACAGTTTTGTAAAGAACAATGGGGACAATTTGCAGTGTCCAGATGTGCAAGTTGATTAAGACCTATCCACACAGACTCAAGGCTGTAATTGCTGCCAAAGATGCATCTACTAAATGTTGACTTGAAGGGTGTGAGTAATTATAGAATCAATTATTTTGTCTCTGACAATTGTAATAAATTTAGACCAATTTGTTGAAATTTATTTTTCACTTTGACATGGAAGAGTCTCTTCTGTTGATCAGTGTCAAAAAAGCCAAATTAAATCCACTATGATTCAATATGTAAAACAATAAAACTTGAACACATCGGGGAGTTGGGAGAGGTGTGAATACTTTTCATAGGCATTGTATCTGGAACATACCACCAGAGGAGATGGTGGAGTCAGATACAATTATTATGTTTAAACTTACCTAATTAGTCACCTAAATAAGGGAATTATTGGAAGAAGTTGGTCCTGAAGTGGACAAAAGGGATTGGTATAAATCAAGAAGCATTACACTGTGAGATAAAAATGTTCCTTGACTTTAATGCTCTTATATCCATTATAAGGATACAATGATAGAACCATGGAACATTACAGCACAGAAACAGGCCTTTTGGCCCTTCTTGGCTGTGCCGAACCATCTTTCTGCCTAGTCCCACTGACCTGCACCTGGACCATATTCCTCCATACACTTCTCATCCATGTACCTGTCCAAGTTTTTCTTAAATGTTAAAAGTGAGCCTGCATTTACCACTTCATCTGGCAGCTCATTCCACACTCCCACCACTATCTGTGTGAAGAAGCCCCCCCCCATGTTCCCTTTAAACTTTTTCCCCTTCACCCTTAACTCATGTCCTCTGGTTTTTTTCTCCCCTAGCCTCAGTGGAAAAAGCCTGCTTGCATTCACTCTGTCTATACCCATCATAATTTTATATACCTCTATCAAATCTCCCCTCATTCTTCTACGCTCAGGGAATAAAGTCCCAACCTATTCAACCTTTCTCTTTAACTCAGTTTCTCAAGGCCCGGCAACATTCTTGTAAACCTACTCTGCACTCTTTCAACCTTATTAATATCCTTCCTGTAATTCAGTGACCAAAACTGTACACAATACTCTAAATTTGGCCTCACCAATGCCTTATACAACCTCACCATAACATTCCAACTCTTATACTCAATAGTTTGATTTATAAAGGCCAATGTGCTAAAAGCTCTCTTTACGACCCTATCTACCTGTGACACCACTTTTAGGGAATTTTGTATCTGTATTCCCAGATCCCTCTGTTCTACTGCACTCCTCAGTGCCCTACCATTTACCTTGTATGTTCTACCTTGGTTTGTCCTTCCCACGTGCAATACCTCACACTTGTCTGTATTAAACTCCATCTGCCATTTTTCAGCCCATTTTTCCAGCTGGTCCAAATTCCTCTGCAAACTTTGGTACCCTTCCTCACTGTCCACTACACCTCCAATCTTTGTATCATCAGCAAATTTGCTGATCCAATTTACCACATTATCATCCAGATCATTGATATAGATGACAAATAACAGTGGACCCAGCACTGATCCCTGTGGCACACCACTAGTCACAGGCCTCCACTCAGAGAAGCAATCCTCCACTACCACTCTCTGGCTTCTTCCACTGAGCCAATGTCTAATCCAATTTACTACCTCTCCATGTATACCTAGCGACTGAATCTTCCTAACCAACCTCCCATGCGTGACATTGTCAAAGGCTTTACTGAAGTCCACGTAGACAACATCCACTGATATTGTGAACAAATAGGATTGAACTTGCATGAGGGCCAGCATTGTGGGGGCATGACTGGCTGAGACAACTACAACTTGATTAGCGATCCATCCACCATTTGTATGTCATAATCCCTGCAATGAAGCCAACTGAAAGTGACTTAAGAAAGGTATAGGATGATGCCACAACTGTCTCCAGGTTGAACACCTGGAACTTCTGCCCAACAGGACGAAGAGGTGTTGGTGCCGATCTCTGTTCCTCTGGTTAGAAAGCATATTGGAGCAAGGAAGGACCATGCTTCTCAGAGAAAGTGTGAAAGTGACAAAAGCAGTGGTCCGACTACAACAGCCTTTTTTTAGGGAACGTATCAGAGAAGGCATCTGATATTTTAATTAGGCAGTTACTTACGAAATATGGCTTAGTTTTAAACTGGAAAGAAGCTCAAGGAAGTTTGATGTTTCACTCCTGGACAAACAGTCCTGGCAAAAGACTACAGATATGATCAAAAGTGGATACTCAGAAAGATTAAGGACAGAACTGGACTATTCTCCTACACAGTGGAGATTGAGTCTGATATCATCTGATGACGACACACCAATCAGATGAGTAGAGCAGAGAAGAAAGTTCACTACTGCTACTAGAACCACCTCCCGCAGTCTCAAAGTCGACTCCTACAACCACCATTCGGAGGTGAGGGGGGCCAAACCTGAGATTGTTTCACATCCACAAATTTCTCCTGCCAATTAGATTGGCCTCCCTTGTCAGGAATGATGTTATCCCACAGGAGTAGGAAATGCTCAATAGCAATTAAATCTTTAAGCCTGAATAGACAATTTAAAATTTACTATGCTGTAGATATCTGTATATAGGAGTTGTATTATATATTATAGTGTGTATATAGTTGAGATACATTTTCTAATGAGTTGGAGTTTACAGCTAAGCAGGGAGGGGTGTTGTGTATTTAATATTTCCATAATATTTGAGTAATCTTGAGTACAGTTTGATTAAGAGTTCTTGATCATTTGAATAATTATGGGTTATATGTAAAAATACATTAATTGCATATATCATCACGCTCGCATGTGATACATGCACACCTTGCTTCTGCTTGGTACTGCACAAACACTGTTGGACGGCTGTTATAACGTGCAGTCGGTGTTAACGGCGTGGGAGTTAAATTGTAAAATAAGCTTTTTTTGACTAGATCCCCTAAATCGATTTGATTGAGTCTATCTTTAAAAATATTAATGTCAGAAATACTGCGCAGATCTGGAGGCAGACGACTGCTAAAAGTAAAGACAAAGTTACACTGGTATTTTCAGACACCCATGTCTTCTTTGAATTATTTTAATATTTTGAAGTTACAAAACATATCAGACCCCTCACTCAGAACTGAGAAATTGAGAAACTAGTTAGTCTAGGAGGATTTTAGGCTTGAAAGATGTAGGAAGGAGCAAAGCCATAAAAAAGCAAGCCAGATAATTTTAAAATCAAAGCTTTACTTAAGTAGAAGCTGTTGTTGGTCAGGGAGAACTGGAGAGACGCTAAATGGCATTCAGTAAGAGTTAGAACTAAGTTTTTAATGACAAGATTTGAAGATTATGAAGTTTAGAGTGATATAGTTGTTCAATATTGTATTATAATATAGTTTACTATCAGAGCTATGTTAAGATTTTATGAAGCATGATTCACAAATAACCATTTCAGTAGGAGTTATTATATTTGTCTTCAATTGCTGTACCTTTGTACTCAATTATTCTTTTTATTCCACAGGCCTGTAACAAGCACTGCTGTTTGATGCTGCCCGCGGAGTTGCTGTGGCAACAAGAGGGGAAAAAAAGCCAAATCCGAAGATTTTACAGGATTTACAGTTGCTCAAGTTCTAGACCTCCTTGCTCCAAGCACGCTTTAATTTATACCTTCACTAGTCTATCAAACTGTGCTATGGTCAATGACAGCCTCTGACCTTACTAGCTTCCACTAATGGGTTCCACCTCGATGAGCAAGTGTTGCATTGCTTTTCCTTGAAGTTAGACTGAACATCCATTCAGAGGACGTGAAGATAGAGTACACAATTAACCCAATATTCTGTTCTACAATATTTTAATTGTAATAGCAATGAAAAGAAGGCTATTTTGTCAAATCAAAACATTTTTTACAGGAGACACTATTTGGAAGCTAAGTAAGACATGCTGTTGGTTCTTGTAAGGCAAGTTGTTCTCTGTGTGTCAAGGAAGTTTTAAGACAAATTGTTCTTTGTGTCAAGGAAGTTAAACATAGATTGTGCGTAAGTGGTAAATATTGCTGTACATGCCTTTTGTTTTCTAATTTCTTTTATTCAACCAGTATTTTAAGGCAGAATTAAATTCAGTAACCTCTATACTGCCACATACAGGACTGTATCAGGTATTACATTATGATTACACAACTCTGCCATCACTAACCATGTTTAAGCAAAAGGTTTGCATGGCTTCAAATTAGGAATAGCAGGTGTCAGTGGAGTGGAGTAAAAGGCAATACACTTTTATCTAGAGTAAGTCAAGACTCTGGCAGTTAGCAATCCAGTGGGTTAAGAACTTGTCACAGCAGTAGGAATGTTGCATGCTAATGATTCTGCATCACTGTGAGGTATATACCAGATGAAAACTGCAATGCAAGAAATCCTCACAAATATCTCGTATCTTCACCGGTCTCTGTCTTACATATATTTGATGTTCATTGGGTGGAAATTGTTATCCTCTGCTGGTTTCTTTGATCCACCATTTTATGAATATTGGCAGAGACTACGATAAAGCTCCATTGCCTGTAAGTCTTGCTATTGTGGCAGGTTTTTTTGCAATCAGTATTTTAGAACTCACTTCAAGCTCTCCAGCCATCTGCTCTCTCCTTTCTTTGTCTGGATACTGTCTTAATGATACTAATTGCAAACATCCTCTATCACTTTTCCATATTGTCCAGTAAAACTCAGCCTGCAGGTTCGCAATGCTCACTGGCTCTATTCACAAGTTCTACATCATAAGTATATGTCAGATAGAAGATATAACTGTAATGTAATTTTCTAGTGAAAGTGAATATAAAGTTTGGTGCTGAGGGTTATCCTGAGTTTAAAAAAACTTTTAAGTCTTCTTTTTAAAACTGGAGAATCCAAAGGCAGGAATGGGTTTTCAAAGTCAGTCAAGGTAGGCATATGTTACCAAATACAACCATGAGATATAGTTTTCTGCAGGCATTAAAATAAAGAAATACAACAGAATTTATGAAAAGCTATACTTAAATGAAGACTGAGAAACAACCAAACTCATTGCTAGTTATAGATACACAGTTTGATCAGTGCATAGCTTCATCATGCAAATATCTATCTCTATCTTGATCTGTGTTTTACAGAATGATTTTACAGATCCAAGAGCTGGCTATGTCTACATTCAGATAAATTATCCATGGATTTCTGCCAAAAGTAGAATATTTTACATTAAAAAATCATAACACATGATGGTGCATATATAGGTATATTAAATGCCATTTTAACAACATTTTGTTCTCATTACTATTTGAACCCCTCCTGTGAGACAGATAACCACATCCCTTTGAAATAATTTTTGAACTCCCCTGTAAACAAAATGTTGCACAATTCTGAATTCTTAATATTTTCAGCGAACATTTTCTGAAATGTTCAACAAGTATATACTAGGAATTCTGCTTTACTAGACATCACTGAGGTTACAAATGAAAGGAGCAGGAATAGGTCAATTTGTTTTTCAGGCTTGCTTTGCCATTTACTATCATGGCTGTTCTTCTACCTCAATTAAACTAGCCTGCTGTATACACACATCACTGGATCCTTCTAAAAATCTATCTTTATCTGTCTTGAGAACGTTCAACATATTTGCATCTGCAACCCTAAGAGGTTCAGGATTCTAAAGATTGGCAGCACTTTAATGAAAGGAATATCTTTTCATCTAAAACACACATAACCGTCCCCTACTCTGAAACTTTGTATGGCAGTCACGCCAGAATGCTTCCTCTCTGGCAATCCAAGATTCGAGTTCAAGTTGTGGCCATGGCTGTGGAATTTAAATTCAGTTAATCACAAAACCCAATGGGTTCAATGAAATCCTACAGGGGAGAGAAATTTGCCGTCCTTACCTGGCCTGGCTTACTTACATGTGATTCATCCCATATAGTTGAATCGTAAAACAGCTTAGCAAACCACTCAGTTCTTTCCACCATCTACTCAAAGGGCAATTAGAGACATACATGCTGTCCTTGCCAATAATAACCCAGATCCTGGAAAATGAAATAAATAGTCAAAATTATAGGTGCCCTTGAATAATTTTTCTAGTAGTCTGTGAATTTGCATGTTTCACCTCTCATTTTTACGAGCTGTGAGTAATATCGGTCTCTCTGATCATCTCATCACAATAATTAGTCTAGTGAACAGTCTACTAAAAACAAGTAAAATTTATTTAAAATTTTTCACAATACTCCAAGTGTATTCATGGTTTCCTGTAACTGCAATAAGAATTCCTGGTCTAGATGTTCTCACAGAAAAGCACAATATTTAAGTGTGCTACATAGAATTTTGTTGTGAAATGGACTGGTAACTGTATCTATTGTGACATTCATAATTAATGCTTCTAAATCCTTCATGTGTTAATGCATGAATGAACCTAGATCAGCACAATCAAACCCAAGAATTGTTAATCTGTTCATCTCAGCTTCAAAGTTCACTCACCTGTACATGTCCCATGGATGGTGCAGGCCACACACACAAATAGAAAATCAGCGTTCACAATAAATCCTGCTTAGAAGATCTCCAAGCAGAAGGACCCTGCTGGGAGATAGGCACTAAGAATCAGCTACAAGATAGTTCAAGTTCAAATTTATTGCCACTTAGCTACGTACATTGATGCCGCCAAATGAGACAACATTCCTCCAGACCTTGGTGCACAGCCCAGTCTATATAACTCAAACACAACACATAAAGTATTCAGATAAAAAAACCTTATATTTATCTCCACCCCCACTTACTCAGTCATGACTTTGACAATCTCTAAATCTCAGTCTTCACAATACACTACTCAATTACATAAGACTCTAAATATAGATAAATCCTTTTATACACAACCAAGAGCACCCCTCCCCAACTGCCGTGATCTAATTTCCAATGCTCTAATTGCCCTCTCCTTACAATGAAGTCCTGGCCCTCCCACACCACTCACAGGCCTTTCTCCACTGTGACCTCACCCCATGACCTATAGCCAGTGATGGAGCAAGTTGAGGAAAGACCTGTATGGACATTAAACATGCAAAGAATCCCTTATTGCATGCTGTGCCTTGGACTTCATGTACATTGGAAGTACTGTATGCATCACAGACCCACACACTAAACATGCCCCTGCCCACTACATACTGTATCTCATGCTTAACCTGTCTTTCCCTAAGCTGTAAGCTTTCAAACCTTTATACTCTGATCTCTTTGTAATATAGTCTAATTTGCCTTTTTCTCTCCCTTTTTTGTTGCCTGTGCCTGCAATTTAGGTTTTCTGTGATTCATGTCAAAGATGCATTGGCCATTCTGAATACAGTAACAACATGTCAGTCTTTTTAAAATGTATTATGTATTGCTAGTTTTTCTACAAGGCTGTAAAAATATGTTTGTAATATTCTTACTACCATGCCTGTACACTAACTGAGGAAACCCATAACACTTGTTGTATCTTACCTCTCATTTCCCCCTCAGCTTCCTGTTGCCAGCAGATCTAAACATCCTGCACCCTGCCCCCTTACCTGACACATTGGCATTGACTGAAAACAACTAAGCCTAATCATTGATTCTGCTACTCCACAAACTATACCTATTAACTTAAAAAAAAAGGCCCCTGTACTCTTAATCTGTTTTCTTTCCTTATCCAGTGCTCAATCCCTACCAAGATATTTTTTCATTTGCAGAACCCTAATTTTGTGTAATAATCTCTTGTTTGGAATAGTGTTGTGAGGCAGTGAATAAATTGGACAATATTTAATGTCATAATGAATTAAGCAAGAGCTTTACAAGACCAGAGTTTGAAACATGGTATAAGGAACAGCATTGGAAGACACTTGTCACAAACAGCTGTCAAGATCAGAAATAAAGGCCAACAATTTAGTTTGATATGTGGTGGGTATGAATATACAGCACAAAATTCCTCTTAATTTGTTTAGATGACATTAGGAAACTCTACTGATTGTTAATGCACAGTGGAGTTCAAGCCAGTCCTTAGACATTGGCAATCAAGTGAACTGGTATGGCTGGAAACTTAAAATCCAGCAAGTCTTCAGGCTGCTTTAGCATCTGTCCTGGTTTTATTTCCATTCAGTTCAATGGAAATCTGCAAATAGTTGTGAAACAAACTCCCCAGTTGCTACCACCTGTTTAACTCCAATCCAGAATCTCCCTTGCCAATATTAATGTGCTACACCACAAGCAAATAGGAAGTGTTATATTTCTAATTCTGTTTCAAAAAATAATATCATGTTAATATACATAGTGCAAAATAGAATAACAGTATGATAAGGGGATTCAAAAGAATAATAATAAATTCCCAAGTACAGACACCCAGGAAAACATAAAAGAAGTACACAAACCCCCAAAGGGATTCGTCTCAAATTTTGCACTCAATTACCTAAGCACTGTCTCCCCACCTAAACACTTTGGGCATTAGTGTGTCATTAAAGGTTCATTCATTTTTGATTTGTGGTTGAAGTGGGATTGTGCTTTCCTGGTGGTTTCTGTGATATGTGCAAGTTAATAGAACTGAAAAATAAATCATGTATGCTGCCTGACAGGAACCATTAAAAGCTTCTTGTTCTTGATAACTGAACTGCCCAATTTAGTTGTGACAAGTCCGCTATTAGGAATGAACAACCTTGTGTGATTTGAACTGTCAGGGGAAGCTTCCTGGTGGCAGATGAAAAAAGAAAAGGTTTAACTAATGGGGACGTTGTAACTGATTTAAAGCTCTGCGTTTATTTTATCTTGGTCTTTCCCTTTTTGCCCTGCAACTGTAACACTAGGAGCAGTCTGCTTCTAAAATACGAATAATCACCTTACTATAGGGGTTGATAGATTACTATCCTGGTCTCTGGCTGCTCTGCAGTATCCAGTCCTCACTGGAAATCCCTTTGTGCAGCACCACTTGTTCTGAGGATCTAATCAGTAACAGACGCAAATGGGGCTGAAACCCTAACCAAAGGTCAAACCCAGTTAATGCCTCAATTCAACTCATAATGTTATAGTAAAAGAGTGTCTAGAAGGAATTATTTTCATTTCAGTATTACTACAGCTTGAACATTTGACCTGTCTAGCTTGAAAAAGCAGTTTATTTGTTAATGGGCTTGTGGAGAATGTGAAAGAACTGATTGCTCAAGAAGCTGAGAAAGACCTGTGTTCACGTACAATAAAACAATTAATATCAAAGTACATTTCATTTTTATGCATTTTACATGAGTTGCCTTGTTCTTCACTTACTTAAATCATTTGCTATGTTAGATCATTTACAGACTGAACATAAATCTAAGAGTTGAATAAATACAAAATTAAAACTGTATTTTGAGGAACATTCAGTGTAATAGACTTAATGATCAACTTCAGGACTAGATTAGAATTGTTAATATGAGCAAGTTAGTAAGGCCTATTATAGAAAAATACCTGCAGCAATTCCTTGATAATATGTTATTACTTTCCATGAATTTTTTGGAAGATGGATACTAGCCAGTTTGTAGACAATGGGATTTTCATGTCTCGGACAATGGACTGCTAGGACAAAAGTCCTTGATACCTCTTTGATTCTATGGGTCCTACATGAAATGAGTTTGAACAGTCCCCATCCAGCCTCTGATGGGCTGAAGTGCATATCACAAACTCTTTTTTTCCTAATTTGGCACAGGTTAGTAACAAATTGGCAATCCCTCTTCAAAAAACTCATGGATGACTGATGCAGGAAATTAAAAATGTCACTCTGATCTGGTTGAAGCAAATCTCTATTACTCCGCCAGCAGGAAACTTTAAAATGTACCTGATGAAACTACACCTTATCGTCGATGTTTCATGCTGATACTGACTGCCTGAAATAGAAAAAAATGGCGGAAAAAGGTATAAGTACCCCTCTACTTGGCTACATCATAAGATTTGTTTTAAAATAATGACATGTATTTAAGGCAAAACTGCTTCCTTAAATGCTATACTACTGCTTTGCAGAGTTTTTTTTGTAATACTGGTTAATTGCTTCCATTGGGATGCAGAGCTACCAAACACCTGATCAAAAGAAGACTTTGAGTGGTTCACAGTTTGACCTGCTACATCAGTTGTTAATGGAGAGGATATGAGGTGGCTTATTGTTGAGAATGAAATGCAACCTAACTTTGCTGTTATCAGACTTAAAGCTGTGACATATCTAAGCTCTAACCATTGGGAGAAGTAAGAATTTGAGACAATCCCTTTGAGAACATTTAAACACATTGTAATTTTAAATAGACACGAGCAAAGTATTTAAATTTGACAAGAGAAGCAGTCAGGGCATAACATGATGTGGCGCTCTAGGAGTTCAAAATAGTACTTTATCAATTATATTTCCTCTTACTAAATGTTATTTGTGAAATGAATCTCAGTAACTTTATTAGTGAATGTACAAATGCAAACTGATGCACATTATGTTTCAGATGCACATATTAAAGTAAATTTTGTTATTGAAAAATTATATATATATATTTTTCTCTCAGTTTTAAGGGTAAAATGTGGCTGCCCTAACCATGCATACCATCTCTAACCACTTTATTTTTACTGCTTTGAACATCATTTGCCAAAATGATCCACTCGGATATAGGTGCTGTTAATTAACTGATTAAAACATATTTGCTGAACTGCTTGCTATTACTTAGCTGTAATAAATGTTACATTCATGAACATGATGTGATTGCAAAACAAAACTTGTATTTATTTGTGCGATGCTGAAATAAAGGAAGTCTGGGATTTTATTCTTCTGTGGACCAGTGAACTTATTTCCAGAAAATATCAAGTGTAAGTTCATGTTCATTATTGCTCCACGGTGCACATATACATAGTTAAATGAAACAACATTCTCAGGAACCAATGTTCAAAACATGGAACATGAATCATATACAGCACATAAAATAATATTAACACAATAATATTAATATATAAAAAGTATTCTGTAGATGTATAAGTTAACATAAAATGCATTTACAACATATAGTTAAACATACAACAGTATTACTGTCATAAATAATGTTATCCAATAATGCGGATTTGAAATCCATTTCTTAATTGGTGTATCAAATGCTTAAGTACTGATACATTCCATTTGTTACCCTCTCAAAATGATTCTTATCTCCCTGCTTTGGCTACACTTGATAATTCTTTAGCTTTTTCATAGATTTTCTGAAATTTAGAGCAATATTCTGGTTCTAAATAAGTCACTGTATAATTTAATTATTACAGTATAAATCTCATACAAGCAAAATTAACATTTAAGAACATAAAATATCTTTAAGGTTAAGCAACTCTATTCTCTGCTAATTTTCTTCCATCAGTTCATGTGCTTGCTCTTTGCTAGGTCATAGATCCATGCCAGCTGACACGATATTTGGTCTAAACAGATCTGGTCTGTAACATGGAGATACAAGTGACTGCAGATGTCTTCTGGAGGAGGTATCTCAAAATGAAACATTGACTGACCCTTTACCTTGGCAAAAGCTGATAGATCCCCACCGCCACTGAGTTCCACCGAGATCTCCCAGCACATTATTTTTTTACAGGTTTGAATGTCAGTATTCATGTGTGAGAAGTATACATACATGAGGATAACACTATGAAGCAGATAAGAAACCCAGGCATTTTCCCATTGTGTTACTGATGAGGTGAGATGGTTTTTAGAGCAAATTTCTTTACAATAAGCCAACTGAGGATTCAATGCCAGAACATTTCTGGACCTTTAATAAAATACGAAAATGCTGGAAGTACTCATCACATCAAGCAGCATCTGTGGAAAGAGAAGCAGAGTTAATGCTTCACATCAAAGACCTTTTATCAGAATCTATTTTATTTAAGATTTTCAGAATCCGCATTTTTTATCTTTCAATTCTTAGTCTTCAGAAAAAATAATTAAACGTACTTCTAAAAAAGGATTTTGATATCTTTTCTGCAGCCTAGTAATCTTAGTTTACACCCTTTGCCTCTTTACCCCAAAGCTGCTTTCTTAACTTTAATTTAACCTATTCAATACTGACGTTTTGTCTGTTTTTTTTCATTTAGAAAGATTTAAATTCTTAACTACTTTCAGATTTGAACTCATTTATTTATCACGTACATCAAAACACACAGTGAAATGTGTAGTTTGTGTTAACAAGGGATGTGATGGGGGCAGCCCACATGTGTTGCCACATATTCCAGTAACAACATAACATGCCCACAATGTTCAGCAGAACACATGCAACAAGAAAAGAATACAACAATCAACAAAACCAACAGCAAAACAAGCCCGTTTCCTCCCCCCCACCACCCACCCATCTACTCACATACACAGATGGTCAGTCAGTCTTTCAAGCAAATAAACATATTGGAGATAGATGGGCTTGTATGTCCATCCATTATCATGGTTGCATGGTAGAAATCTAAAGAGTATCGAAGTATCTACACAAAATGGTCGAAGTCTAAAGGGTATCAAGGTATCTACACAGAGGTGAGTCTATTTTGTAGAGATACTGAAACACCTAATGAAAGAGCTTTGCTATACTATCCACCAGAATCAATGTGTCTAAATGACTTCAGAGCAGAAATGATACTAAAGGAAGATGCCCATGTGACCTTTCTATCCGGGGTAAGTGAACTGCTAGTGCAATGTGTGACAGTGTATTTCCAGTGCTGGCTGAGAACTTTTTTTTCTGGGTTCAAACATTACAAATAATGTTTCCATTTATAGAGTATCCAATTATGATCACATCAAAGTGTTTAATTAAGTGCATTACTGTAATATCCTACAAGGAGTAATTAAATGGTTGGCCAAGTCATTTTATTTGGTAGTTTTAGTAGATGAAGCAATGTTATCGTGTTAAGTGAGACACGTCCTTGTGTTTGAATTATGCTGTAGGATTTAACATCCCCACAAATTGACTGATTGGTTTAAGTTATCAGTTAAAATATGACACTTCTAACAATAAATTTAGTTCTGCGGAGAATTATATACTCAAGGTCTGGTCTGGCATTTGAATCTAAAGCTTTATGATGGACTAGTACAAGTACCATTAATTAAACAGTTTTATGGTGTGTTGATTCTCTTTTCATGTTTCTAAATCCTTATGGTTATAATTTTCCCCTTGCAAGGTTCTTTTTCTTATAGCAAATCAACTATTTCAAGGTTGGAAAGCTTTTTCAGAGTTTAGTGTCTTTTTTTGCAGTTGTAGTTTATTTTTGTCCCTCAAGGTAAACTCCGATGTAATGTGTGAAACATGAATGAACTCTTCTCCCTCTCTCAGCTTTCTCACCTTCACCAAGGCAACTCACTAAAGATGTCTAAAACTGTGCTGTTATAGATTACAGGTATAGAAGTGGTCAAGAGCAGATTTCAAACTTAGATTTCACAATTGACAGTTTATACACGTTAACCACTTTGGAAAAAAAACAGCCTGCCATAAACCTTGGAGAAAGATAAAAGGACACTTCAATCTTAGGATTTTGTCGGAAAGAATAGCCACTGATAAATTGTTGATCCAATTGAAGGCACTCCATTCTGTAAGGCAAGATATAACAACGCTTTTCCAATCTATTGTGGTAGATCTAAGACTAGAGTCAATTTGTTTCCAAATTTATTTCTAAATGTAGATTCATTTTCACTATGGTGTCAGTTATTTCTAAACCAAAGAACATTTATTGAGCAACACACACAAAATGCTGGTGGAACGCAGCAGGCCAGACAGCATCCATAGGAAGAAGCACAGTCGACGTTTCGGGCCGAGACCCTTCGTCAGGACTAACCGAAAGAGTATTTATTGAGAGTCATCACAGTAATAAAGACATCAGCAGCAAACAGCATGATCAAAGTCAGACATTTTTGCTCATCTCCTCTATGGTCTCTCCTGGTTACTAGTATTGGATGAGGGGAAAAACGACTGACAGTAAGATATTGAACAAACAACAAATATAAAACGTAATTAGGGAAGTACTTGATAGCCAGCATGGACATAGTGGGCTGAATGGCCTGATTATGGTGATATATGACTCCATGTTACTATAATACTGAATTGATTGTTGGCTTCAATGGTAAGTTGAAGGAACACACACCAGTCCTCATTGAGGGATGAGCAGTTTCAAGTTCCTGGGTGTCAACATTTCTGAGGATCTATCCTGGACCCAACATATTGATGCAATTACAAAGAAAGTGTGATAGCGGCTAAATTTCATGAGGAGATTGAGGAGATTTGCTACATCACCAACGACACTAGCAAATTTCTACAATTGAACTCTGGAGGACATTCCAACTGGTTACATCAGCATCTGGAATGGAGCAGCCACTGCCTGGACTGGAAAAAGCTGCAGAAAACTGCAAATTTTGTCATCTCTATCATAGGAACTGGCGTCCTTCAAAAGGACTCCTTCAAAAGACGATGCCTTAAAAAGGAAGCATCAATCATTAAGGACCCTCATCAACCAAGACATGCCCTCTTCTCATTTTTACCACCAAGGAGGTGGTACAGGAATCTCAAAGGTATTGAATATAGATATCTCTCCCCATCCTATTACTGCTATCTTTGGATTACCTAAAATTTCCAGTAATCTTTCTCCTTCAGCCCGTAGAATGATAGCATTTCTTACTTTAATGGCGAAAAGATGTATTTGACAACATTGGAAAGAGACTAATGCTCCAATTACGTTCTTTTGGTTTTCCCAGATGATATTATGCTTAAATTTGGAGAAAATTAGAAGTAATCTTTATGATTCTTCAGTTAAATTCGAACAGACCTGGAGATCTTTTATTCAACATTTTCATTTAATGTAATTTTTTTTCTCTTGGTCCATATTTATATTCCCTCCTTGCTTTTTAACTGTTTTAATGGAGGTCGGGTTTGAGGACGTGATTGTTTTAAGTTGTTTAACTCTACTTGATTCCTAGTTAACCCATTGCTTTGCTTTGCTTTTTAGATTAGTTGCACGGTGGGTTTTCTTTGGGGGTTTTTTTGGGGTTTTTTTCTCTCTTATTGATATATATAAAAATCAGTATACTATTATATTACCTTGTTATTTTATGTTTAAACTGCACTGTTTGTATTAATTTTTTTCTGTATTAATATTTCCTGTAATATATTATATTCTAACAGTGTATTAGTGCCTATATGGTTTACCTTTTGTGTATTAATTCAATAAAAAGATTTAAAAAGAAAAAAAAGAAAGGAGGTGGTACAGGAGCCTGATGACAGATGATCAACATTGTAGGAACAGCTTTTTCCCCACCGTCATCAGATTTTTGAATGGACAGTGAACTTCAGTTAGTCCTGATGACTAACTCTTCCTTCAGTTAGTCCTGACGAAGGAGCTCGGCCTGAAACGTCGACTGCACCTCTTCCTAGAGATGCTACCTGGCCTGCTGCGTTCACCAGCAACTTTGATGTGTGTTGCTTGAATTTCCAGGATCTGCAGAATTCCTGTTGTTTAGACTACCTTACTATTATTTTTCTCTCGCTTTTTACACTACTTATTTAATATTTTATAAATATAATACATAAATATTTCTTTTTGCAATTTATAGTGTTTTAATATGTGTTTTACTGTACTGCTGCCTCTAAAGAGCATATTTCATGACATGTGGTAGTGATACTAAACCTGATTCTGATCCCAGTTCTGATACTGAAATTAATCAATAAACTCCAAGACCTTGGTCGCAATACCTCCTTATGCAACTGCATCCTCGATTTCCTCACCTTGCAGATCCCAATCAGTTTGGATTGGCAACAACATCTCCTCCACAATCTCCCCCAGTACAGGTGCAATACGAACTTCTGTGTTTAGCCCCCTGCTCCACTCACTTTATACTTATGACCATGAAGCTAAGCACAGCTCCAATGTCATATTTAAGTTTGCTGATGACAGGCACCACTGTCTCTGGCCAAATCAAAGGTGATGATGAGTCAGAATTTAGGAGGGAGATTGCCAATCTGGCCGAATGGTGTAACAACAGCAACTTCTCACTCAATATCAGCAAAATCAAGGAGCTGATCATTAATGACAGGAAGAGGATTTGTAGGTCCATGAGTCAGCCATTATTAAGGGGTCAGAGGCGGAGAGGGTCAGCAACTTTAAATACCTCGGTGTTATCGTTTCAGAGGATTGGTCCTGGGTCTAGCACATGAACGCCATTACAAATGAGGAACGGCAATTGCAAACATTCAGCTTGTCACCTAAAACTTTAACAAGCTTCTCGAGATGCACAGTGGAGACTATTCTGGCTGGTTGCATCACACCCTGGTATGGAAACAGAAATGCCCATGATCATAAAAGCTTACAAAAGGTAGTGGATACAGCCCATCCATCACAGTAAAGCCCTCCTCGCCACTGGGCAATTCTATAAGGAGTGCTGTTGCAGGAAAGCAGCATCCATCATCAAGGACACCCACCACCCAGGCCATGCTCTCTTCTTACTGCTGCCATCAGGAAGAAGGTACAGGAACATCAGGTCCCACACCACCAGGTTCAGAAACAGTTATTACACCTCAATCATCAGGCTCTTGAACCAGATGGGATAACCTACATCAACTTTACACGCCCCAGCACTGAACTGATCCCATAAACTATGGACTCACTTTCAAGGCTCATCATTTCATGTTCTCGATATTTATTGCTTATGCATTTATTCGTATTTTGTTTTTTTTTTCTTTTTGTATTTGCACAGTTTGTAATCATTTGCACATTGATTGTTTGTCCGTATTTGCTGTGTGTGTTTTTTTGATTCTATTGTTTCTTTGTATTTACTATGAATGCCCACAAGAAAATGAATCTCAGAGTAGCATATGGTGAAATATACCTACTTTGATAATAAATTTCCTTTGAACTTTGAGCCTTTCAGCTTTGAAATAATTATCAGGATTGTGGTAAATGATCAATATTTTTATTGAAATTTGAACTATGACTGAAGTGTTTAAAATACGTAAATATAGTATCAATGGATTTCATCATGGAGTTCTGTGGCAACATTTTTCTGTGCAGTGTATAGCTGAAATCTCAACGACTTGGTTAGACTAATGTTAAATGTTTCTTGACTTTATTTGTAGAAGAAACAAGGTCAAAACTTTGCCTTTAACCAAACTGCAACCTGTCACAGCTGTTTGAGAGGCCTAATTCTGCAATAAATAAGTGTTGCGTTTACCAATGTAAAATGAGGCGGTCTCAAAATGTAGCAGTACTTGGGATTGATGGTGATAAGTTGCCATAAAAATTTAACTCCTTTTTCCCATAACTTTGTTTCTCATATTTGAGGAGGCACTTCATTGATGCATTTTCACTGTCCACATGTGGGGAATTGTTCACATAAATGAACAATTCCCCACATACCTTGAATCTCTGAAATGTCAATATAACACCATAATTGTTTCTGTGATTCACCAGTTATCTACTTCAATAATGATTGCTTTTCAAATATTAAACATCTCAAAAAAAACCTTTGCATTTCCAAAACCAATTCAAATTCTATAATCATAATCAGGAATAGTGCTGGCATGAGTAGCAATCATGTGCATCACTTTACAGAATCAACATTCCATTTAACAGAGCAAGAGGCCAGTAGTCCTGCTGTTTGTATTTGTATTAGCATATACTTCTGCCTTGTCCATGTCCTATTGCAACCATTTTAATTCCACAGTACCGGAAAACTACAGCTGTCTGAAGTACTGATAAAATGTCACATCTGAAGCTGATTTTCCATAAAGAATATAAACATGGTTCTTACCACAAACATAGAACCGTGTTCCTGATTTTTATCTGACAAGCAAGCCAGTATATTGTAAAATGGGCCACCAAAAAAACTATGAATATTTTGAAACAGAAAGAGGAATTATCTTCTCCAGGCCAATGTTTTTGATTGGATTCAGCTTCTCATGTCTTTTCACCAGATTTGTCAATCCTTTATTCATCAAAAAATTCTTCCAGGAACTCTCGCGTAGAAACAGTCACTTCGACCCATTCGGACCATTCCGGGCTTTTTTTGTTCTCCATCTGACCCTCCTCCCATTCTTCCTTTCTTAATTCTACCAATCAATCATCTGTTTCCCTTGTCCTGTAGAAGGATTTCAATACAACATACACAAAATGCTGGAGGAACTCAGCAGACCAGGCAGCATCTGTGGAAAAACATACAGTCGACGTTTGGGGCTAAGATCCTTGGGCGTGACTGGAGAAAAAAAGATGAGTAGATTTAAAAGGTGGAGGGAGGGGAGAGGGAAACAGGAGATGAAACTGGGAGGGGGAGGGGTGAAGTAAAGAGCTGGGAAGTTGATTGGTAAAGAGATACAGGGCTGGAGAAGGGGGAGCCTGATAGGAGCAGACAGAAGGCCATGGAAGAAAGAAAAGGTGGGAGGAGCACCAGAGGGAGGGGATGGACAGGCAAGGAGATAAGGTGAGAGAGGGAAAAAGGGGATGGGAATGGTGAAGGGGGGGGGGGTGGGGTGGTGATGGCAGTACCGGATGTTCAAGAAATTGAGTTCATGCCATTAGGTTGGATGCTACCCCGACCGAATATAGGGTGTTGTTCCTCCAACTTGAGTGTGACCTCATCACAACAGTAGAGGAGGCCATGGATTGACATATTGAAATGGGAATGGGAGGTGGAATTAAAATGAGTGGCCACTTGGAGATCCTGCTTCTTCTGGTGAATGGCCCGTAGGTGCTTGGCAAAGCGGTCTCCAAACTGACATCGGGTCTCACTGATATACAGGAGGCCACACTAGAAGCACCAGACACAGTATATGACTCCAACAGATTCACAGGTGAAGTGTCACCTCACCTGGAAGGACTGTTTAGAGCCCTGAATAGTAGTAAGTGAGGAGGTGTAGGGGCAGGTGTAACACTTGTTCTGCTTGCAAGTTTGCAAGGATAGGTGCTAGGAAGGAGATCAGTGAGGAAGGACAAATGGACAAGGGAATTGCGTAAGGAACAATCCCTGTGGAAAGTAGAAAATGGATGGGGGAGCGTGGAAAAGAAAGATGCGCTTGGTGGTGGGGTCCCGTTGGAGATGGTGAAAGATCTGGGGAATTATACACTGGACGTGGAGGCCGGTGGGGTGGTAGGCGAGGACAAGAGGAGCCGTATCACTGGATCACTGGTAGGGTAGTAGGATGAAAGGGTAAAAATTTGGTTAAGGGCAGCATTGATGGTGGAGGAAGCGAAGCCCCTTTTTTTTGAAAATGGAGGATATCTCCTTCATTCTGGAATGAAGAGCCTCATCCTGAGAGCAGATGCGGAGGAGATGGAAGAAATAAGATAAGGGAATGGGATTTTTACAAGTAACAAAGTAGGAAGAGGTATAGTGTGAGAACCTGTGGGTTTATAATGGACATCAGTAGATAAGCTGTCTCCAGAGACAGAGACAGTGAGATTGAGAAAGGGGAGGAAATGGAACCAATAAATTTGAGGGCAGGTTGGAAGTTGGAGGCAAAGTTGATGAAGTCGGCAAGCACTGCATGGGTGCAGGAAGTAGCACCAATGCAGTCTTTGATGTAGCGTAGGAAATGTGAGAGGCAGACACCAGTGTGGACTTGGAACATAGACTGTTCCACCTAGTCGACAAACAAGCAGGCATAGCTGGGACCCCTGTGAACGCCCGTGGGATATCAACTATCTTCTAAAATTTATTTAATTGACAATTGAACATATTTTCACTTCTTTTTAATTCATTGCCTACCACTGATAACTTGTTCTAAAAAATTTAAATCTTGATTTTACTCCTGCTGCTTAGGTACTTGTAATTTTATTTTAAATTCTGCTCCTTACTACGTTAAATCATACACTGAATCAGTATTTACACAAAGCCTATAGCATTTTGTTTTTTGGAATTCCAATAAATCTACCCTTCACATTAATATCATAATTTCCAATTCTATTTAATGTCCACTTTCAACTTGATGACGGCAGCGCAAAGATTTTGTTCATTAATGTTATTGCAGCATTCACCAATTATTAAATGGTCTGTTAACTTAATTAAAGCCACCCCAGCATGGCCTATTGGTGTCAATATCTTCAAGAACTGCTGAGATTGATTGACAGCAGAACATAGTATCATCTAAAAGACATAGTTAATAGAGAATGTCACTTCCATCAGTATGCTAATCTCTGCATTAGAATGTATTTTAATTTAAAAAAACAGAATACATTGGAAATACTGGGTCAACAATATGGATGCTCTAGCCAAGAAATCACACCAATGTTCCTATTTCCTCTGAGGACTAAGGAAACCTAGTGACCCTCACCATTTTTTACGGATAGATCATAGTAAGCATCCATTCCAGCTCCAACACAGCTTGATTTGGCTGCTGCTTTGCACAGAATTGTAGAGAGCTGTGAACAAAGCCCGGTCCTTCACGCAAATCAGCCTTCCATTCATTTGCTGAAGTCTGTTGACCCTTTCCACTGTCTCAGGAAGGCAGCCAATATAATTAAGGTCCAGTCCCACCTCTCCCTTCCCCTCTCTGTCTCCCCCTCCCCTCTCCCTCTCTCCCCTCCCCTCTCCCAACAGATAGAAGATACAAAAGTTTGAGTGAATTTACCAGCAGGCTCAAAGACAGTTTTCTCCCTCTGTTAGCAGACTCCTGAATGAATCTCTTAGCTACTGAAAAATCAAAGCTCAAATTTCAAAGTAAATTTCTTATCAAATCATGTATGTGTCACTACTTACTACCCGGAGATTCTTTTTTCTTGCAGGCATTCACTGTAGAACAAAGAAGTGGAATGGCGTCAATGAAAAACTACACAGAAACAAAGATTGACAAACAACCCGTACATAAAAGAGAACAATCTCGGCAAATACAAAAATAAATTCATAAGTAAATAAATAAATTATTAATACCGAGATCATGTGTTGTGGAATTCTTGAAGGTGAGTCCATAGTTTGATGAACTCTTGATTTCCTGAACCACCTCACTCTGGCCTTTGCACTATATTTGCCTACCTACATAGCGCTTTCTTTGTAGCTGTATTCCGCATCCTGTTTTCCTTTCTACAACCTCAGTGTATTTCTGTGTGGAATGATCTGTCAGGATGGCATGCAAACAGAAGTTTTTCACTATATTTCAATTCCTGTGACAATAGTAAACTAATAGAAATACTCAGCAGGCGAGCCAGCATTTGTGTGGAAAGAAAGAGTTAATATTTTAGTCTGTTTACCTATCATTGGTTCTGAAGTGCATATTAAGATTTTTATCATTGGTTCTGAAGTGCATATTATGATTTTTATTTAAGATTTACAGCACTATTGGTTATTTTTGCATTGCAATTCAGATGTACTGATTTAATTACACAGCAAATCCCTTCCAGTCCTGAAAATGAGTAAACAAAATATCTACCACTGAGACCATCTACAGTCTGAGAATATTATTGCCCATAATTGCATCGACAATTTCAAAGATTATTTTGAAACAGGTAAATCAATAATTTCTTCACTCCTGCTGAGATGATTGAGGGTAAATCTCATGAAACCTACTAAATATTGAAAGGCCTTGAGAGAGTGGATGCAGAGAGCATGTTTCCAATAGTGAGTGAACTAGTACCTGAGAGCACAACCTCAGAATACAAGGCATCACTTTAGAACCAATAGGGCGGAATACCTTTAGCCAGAGGGTAATATATCTGTGGAAGTTATCACCACGGACAGCTGTAGAGGCCAAAACATGGGTATATTAATGCAGAGATTGATAGATTCCTGATTAGTAAGAGTGTCAAACCTTATGGAACAAGGCAGGAGAATGGAGTTGAGAAGGAGAATAAATCAGGCATGATCAAATGACCGAACAAACTTGAGGGCTGAGTGGCCTAATTCTGTTACTATGTCCTATGGACTTACTATAATCAATTTGCTGATGGAATAAAAAAGACATGCAAAGACCCCAGAACACAGATCATTGACAAAGATGACAGGCAGCTACAGACCCAGCATCGATTCCTGCAGCACTCCGCTAGTCACTGGCCTCCTCTACTACCACATTTTTATTTCTCCCACAAAGCCAATGTCTAATCCAATTTACTACTACATCTTGAATACTTAGTGTCTGAACCTTCTTGACCAACCTTCCATGTGAGATCTTGTTAAATATCTTGCTAATGTCCATGTAGACAACATCCACAGCCTTGCCTTCATCAATTTTCCTGATAATTTTATCAAAAAATCTCTATAAGATTAATTAAGCAAGCCCAACCATGCACAAAGCCATACCAACTAGCCCTAATCAGTCTATCCAAATACTCATGTATCTGGTCCTTTAGAATACCTTCCAATAACTTTCTCACGATTGATGTCAAGCTCATTGGCCTATAATTTCTTAGTTTATTTTTAGAGAATTTCTTAAACGGCAGAACAACATTAGCTATCTGGTACCTCACCTGTCACTAAGGATGATTTGAGTATCTCTGTTAGGGCCCTTGCAATTTCCTCACTTGCGTCCTACAGCTTCAGAGGGAACACATTTGTCCAGCACTGGGGATTTATCCAACCTAATTGGCTTCAAGACAGCAAGCACCTCCTCCTCTGTAATCTGTACAGAGGCAAGTGCTCTCCAGAAGCAGCCAAGTACACTATAATTATTACCTTTAATTTCATTTGAACTGTCGGAGAATAGGTTGGAAGGAAGTACGTTACGGGGGGGGTAGACTTGGCATGATTCTGGCACCAGGCCACTGTGAGCCTGTTGGGGTCATCTACTGTATCTGGCGCTCCCAGTGTGGCCTTCTGTGTATCGGTGAGTCCCGACAGAGATTGGGATACCACTCCGCCGAGTACCTACGCTCCATCCACCAGAAAAAGTGGGATCTCCCAGTGACCACGCATTTTAATTCCACTTCCTATTCCCATTCTGACATGTCAGTCCATGGCCTCTTGTACTGCTGCGATAAGGCTACACTCAGGTTGGAGGAGCAATATGTTATATTCCATGTAGCCTCCAACCTGATGGTATGAACATTGATTTCTTGAACTTCTGGTAATTGTCTCCCCCCGCCCACATTCACCATTCCTCATTCCCATTTCCCTCTCTCCTTACCGGCCCATCACCTCCCTCTGGTGCTCCTTCTCTTTCCCTTTCTTCCATGGTCTCCTATCAGATTTCCCCCTTCTCCAGTCCTTTATCTCTTTCACCAATCAACTCAGCTCTTTACTTCACCCCTCTCCTCTCCTGGTTTCACCTATCACCACCTCGTACTTCTTCCTCCCCTCCCCCCACTATCTTGCTCTGATTTCTCATCTTTGTTTCCAGTCCTGACGAACTCAACACAAAATATTGACTGTACTTTTTTCCATAAATGTTGCCTAGCCTGCTAAGATCCCCCAACGTTTTGTGTGTATTACCTGGCATGTGGGATCTGGTGAGAAAATTTACCGTGGTGAGGTGCATGCATCCACGCTCCCCAAAGGTCTCAGGACAGAATCCAAGAATGCTTTCATGACTGAACAATACACAGTGAAATGGTTGACGTGTACTTTGGTTCATCTGGCTGTATATGGGAGATATCTACAGCCATGTTATCACTGAAGCCAGGGTACCATGACATTGCCCTAGGAGGGGCTGTATGATTTTCTGTTGGGTCTCAATGATAGAAACATTACATGGTATTGACTGGTTCACGTCACAACTACTATCACCCTGCTGGAGCTTGGCCTACACCATGTAGGAACAGCTTGAAGGTCTCCAAGAATCAGGACAATCCACCAAGGAGAAGCTGAATGAGCTCATCGTGCAGTTAGATGTAGATGTCATTAGTGACGTGGGAAATCCATGAGCAACATGCTGTTCTCCAGGGCAAAGGGCATCATCAGCTTTGCATCATGAAAAGAGTGCAGTTACACATCAGCAGGAATCTTCCCTTCAGGAACAGAGAACCTAAGCAGATCAAACTCATACAGGAGCACAGAGGCACCACCTCCTCTGCAGAAATGCAGACATATCCCCATCCCTCTCACATCCTTCTTTGTTGTGAGCAGAGTTCTGATAAAACTGACCAGGGAACCGACTCTAAACAAGAGAATTAAGATAACAGGGAATAGATATGTGCTTCAGGGTCTGTGAACTGATGTAGATTGAGACTTGGAGGTTGAAAGTATGGCACTACAATGTTTAGATCTACTTGTAAGGCACCGTGTAAAACATAGTGCTTCTGCCATCAACAGTTCATATGCCCCATTGTTACAGTAAGTGAACAATTGGTGTGAAATTGTTTAAAATGAACTTTAATGTGAATTTTTTTTACTGATGGAAGAATATAAAGTTTATTAATTTAAAAGTATCCCTGCTCATTGCATGCTAATCTGATCAGGATGGTGCTCGTTGAACGGCTTTTGGTTGCTGTGGTTGCCATGGTGACATTTTTCCATGATTTCTTTAACCGAGGAGACATTCATTAGGAAATACAGAGATTTTTCTGGAAACAGAAAGTAAATTTTTGGTCCGTTGAGTGTATAGCATCTGATACAATCAAAATATTAACAAACATTTGCTTTACATCTCCAGATAAATTGGAAACTGCCTTGAAATACAACTCTGCAAGTTTTTTCTAAAATTAGCTGTTCCGTAATTTCAACCAAAAACAAGGCTTTGATATGGCCACAAAGACTGATCTGGCACCCTTATAATTCAAGTAGTACTGAACTGGTTCTGCACTGGGGGTGGACTTTTAGACATAATGTTTACCATTCAGTGCCCCATATATTTAACATCTTACAGAGGCACATGACAACAGCACAAAAGTGGATCCCAAGTATCTTCTGACACAAGTGATTTAACAGATGCTGGAATTCCTGAGCAATATGTACAAAATGCTGGAGAATATTACCAGATCAGGCAACATCTATGGATTCAGATTCACATTTATTTGTTTATCACACTTACATTCAAATGAAAGATCTTGGCCCAAAACATCAGGTCTTTATTTCCATCCAGAGATGATGACTAACGTGCTGAAATCCTCCAACATTCTGTTTGTACTGCCCAAGTATCTTCTCATACATTTTCACATTTAGTTCTTGAAATACCACCAACTGACATGACATGATCTAAGCTTTGATACAGCATGCTTTTTTAAAATTAACTAAGTGTACTTCTTTGCACAGTTGTGTATCCTGTGAATATTGGCAGTTTATGAAAGATAGGTGCCACCTTTAATGCTTTGTCCATAAGTACAGCACTTGACCTGCTTAATCAAAATCGGAATCAGGTTTAATATCACTGGCATATTTTGTGATTTTTTTTAACTTATCAGCAGCAGTACAATCCAAACATTATAATATAGGAAATAAATAAATATTAAATAGTTAAGTTAAAAATAGTGCAAAACAGAAATAATGGAAGTCCTGATGAAGGGTCTCGGCCTGAAACATCGACTGTACCTCTTCCAAGAGATGCTGCCTGGTCTGCTGCGTTCACCAGCAACTTTGAGTTGCGTTGCTCTAATAGAACTGAGGTAGTATTCATGGGTTCAATGTCCATTTAGGAATCGAATGGCAGAGGAGAAGAAGCATCTAGCTCAGAGACCTTGACACCCAGGAGCCTAAAATTGCTCACTCTCTCCACTTCTGAACCCTCAGTGAGGATTGGTTTGTGTTCCTTCGTCTTACCCTACCTGAAGTTCACAATCAGTTCTTTCATCTTACTGACGTTGAGTGCCAGGTTTTTGCTGCAACACCACTCAAGTCGTGGGTATATCTCCCTCCCATATACCCAGTTGTCTTTGTGAAAACATTAAATATTTTACTTATCTAGATGTAGAATTTCACAAGCTATGTTGGAATTCAGTTTGTTATGGCCACCTAACGGTTAGCACGATGCTGTTACCTAGTGTGTTATAGAGTTTGGAGTTCAATTTCAGTGCCGTTTCTAAAGAGTCTGTCTGTTCTCCCCATGGACCTTGTGGGTTTCCTCAGGTTGCTCTAGTTTCTTCCGACAGTCCAAAGATGTACTGGTTAGTAGGTTAATTGGTCATTGTAAATTGCTCTGTGATTAGGCTAGTGTTAAAAATAGATTGGGCTGGGCAGTGCGGCTCATCGGGCCAGAAGGGCCAGTTCCATGCTGTATCTCTAAATAAATAAAAAATAAAATTGATTGCATGTTACGTTCAGCCATCCCAAAATTGCAGTGGATGTATGGTGCTGCATGCTATTCACCAACTCTAATAGTAGATGCACTCAGTGCTTTGAGGGATATAGTCATCTATCCTAGAAAATGATCATCTTCCTAGTCACAGCTTCATTAAGTTGATTTGTAAAACCGACTGCGTTCACTCACTAAAAGACAAATCTGAATGCAAGCACTAATGTCCATTTAATGTCAATATCAGTTTTCCCAGTGTTGCATATGATAAATTTAACCTGTACTGCTAACATAAATGCATTTAACATGTGCATACTAAATTTTTCTTGTGTAAGCATTATCCCTAGGTTAATGGAGTAGAATATAGTCACTAAAGATATGTACAGAGACAGCAGAAAATGTACCCAGTGGTACTAATTCTGAGGAAAACTTATGCAAAGTAATATGAAATAATTCATTTGCTTTTCTCTCCAATTGTCTTTATTGCTCTAGTGAATATGTTGAGCTCTAATGTTTGCAATCTAAGTGTCAGCAATCCATCTCAATATGGAGGATGCTATTCTACGGAAGCAAAGCTGGGTAGTGCTGCTGCCTTAGCGCCCCAGTAACCCTGGTTCAACCCTGAGCTGTGACTGCATGGTCGTGAGATTATTATGTGACTGACTTCTTTAGTATCAGTCCAGTCCAGTCAAATCAAGAAGACTGCATTGAATTAATAGCTCCGCTTAAAGGTGTGCAACCTTCACACTTCCTAGCTGATTAGTTTCTTCTATTTAAAGAGTATTGTTCTTGCAAGAAAAAAAAATTGCCCTTGCTCTAAGAATTAGCTCATCTCCACAGACATATCAAACTGGTAAATTCATTCATTCTTTAATTAATTAGAAGGCTGTTTTGTTCAATTCTCTTAGAAGATTCCAACCATAATATTAGTCCATCTGCTCCTATTTTCCAGCCCATCAGGCTCTGTAGTTAGCCAGGAAACATTTCCTCATTGCTCTTCTGAGTCAAATAGCCTTCGACTAGACTGCATTGCTATTATGTCCCACATCTGTCATCCTGTCAGGAATATTTTTTTGCCTTTACCTCTTAAATTAGCCATCACTTTAGAGGTTAAAGATTGAATCGATAGATCAGATAGTGCTTGGCTGCAGCTGCATATCTCATGCAGACAGAATGCAACTATTCCTGCTTTATTTGCCACTTCCAAATGTCTAAAGATAGGGAGATTTTATTTCTGTGTGCATCTGTGGGCCAATGACCTTTATGTTTTTAGCCTAGAAAATTAATGGTTTAAGGGATATTGTTTGTATTTCTATCACCTCAGAGTAAAGCCATTTTAGATTAATATTAAGAGGGGTCAACAGATCCCATGATAGTGGAAAACTGAGTCAAAGCTAAGTGGTTGCTTATTAATTTACTTTGATACTCTGTTGCACAAGTGCATCTTCATACAAGGAAGCAAAAGCCACGTGTCTTCAGTTAAGTGTTTCCAGGTTATAGAAAAAATACATCAATTGTGAATGATCCAGTGATTGCTTACCAAGTTCAAAAGATATAGTTGAAGGGTCATTAAGATAACTAACTATCATGTTGTTGACCAGTGTCAACATTCTTTAAAACTTTTCACTTTACAATATTTTTATATTGTTGATCTTTCAAAATGGGCAACATTATTATCCCTGAACATGCTCTTTAGATCCTGAGTTCATACAGTATTCAGAGAATAACTAATCTCAGGGGTACAAAATGATGGCCTTAGAGTAGAAAACACAGTTGCTTTGAAATAGAAGTGCTTCCTAATGGGTGACTGGGTGATGGGACAATTATTGTTTTGTTTCTGGGCTCAAAGACTTCAGTATGTCTGGACCGGTATTTCAACATTGGTGTCTGGGACTGATGCCAGACCTGGAATGTTTTATGAAGAGACAAAAGACTGTAGATGCTGGTATCTGGAGGGAAAAAAAAATGAGAAGCATAAGTATTCCGTGGGTGGGGCAAACTTGAAACATCAAGTGTACAATTCCTTCCACAGATGCTGACTGACCAGTTGAATTCCACCAGTTATCCTTTCGTTTTGCTTTTGAACGGATTGGGATAGGAATGTCATTGAGAAAGACAGCCATTAGATAGACACAGATAGATAGATACTTTATTGATCCGAAAGGAAATTACTCTCACAGTAACATTACAAGAACACAAATATACAAATATTAGAAGAGAAGCAATCAGAATCAGATTTATTATCACTGGCATGTGTTGTGAATTTTGTTAACTTAGCAGCAACAGGTCAATGCAATCCATAATATAAAAGAAAAAAAACAAAATAATAATAAATAAATAAATAAATAAATAAATAAATAAGTCAATTACAGTATACATATATTGAATAGATTAGAAATGGTGCAAAAATCAGAAATTTTAAAAAGTGAGGTCGTGTCCAGGGGCTCAATGTCCATTTAGGAATCAGATGGCAGAGGGGAAGAAATTGTTCTGTTTCCTTCAGGCTTCTGTACCTCCTACCTGATCGTAATAGTGAGAAGGGACATGCCCTGGGTGCTGGAGGTCCTTAATAATGGACGCTGCCTTTCTGAGACACTGCTCCTTGAAGATGTCCTAAGCACCCAAGATGTAGCTGACTAAATTTACAAACCCCTGCAGCTTCTTTTAATCCTGTGCAGTAGCACCCCCCCCCCACCATACCAGACAGTGATGCAGCCTATCAGAATGCTCTCCACAGTACATCTATAGAAGTTTTTGAGTGTATTTGTTGACATACCAAATTTCTTCACACTCCTAATGAAGTATAGCCACTGTCTTGCCTTCTTTATAACTGCATCGATATGTTGGGACCAGGTTAGATCCTCAGAGATCCTGAAGAAAGAATTAAAAAAAATAAGTTACCTTAAAAATAAGATACACAAGATTTACAAGTCAAAGATTATAAAGATTTACAACTTCACACTGATAAGGTGGTAGTGGGGAATTACCATAATATTATAGAGTAATGGGTGCACATGCACACCATCCAGGTAAGAATTGATGGTAATATTGCACAGGGTCTTCATGATAGCAGGTTGTGGTAAACAGAGTTTAAGCAATGCTCTGATAAACAGAGGTTAATAACAGCCTAAGAGAAGGGATCATCATTTTCCCGGCTATGGGTTGACCCATTATAAAGCCTAATGGCCAGGGGTAGGAATGACCTCATGTAGCACTCTTTGGAGCAGCACAGTTGTCTTCGTCTATTACTGAAAATGCTCCTCTGTTCAGCCAAGGTGGCATGCGGAGGGTGAGAAACATTTTCCAGAATTGCCAGGATTTTCTGGGGGGTCCTTTGTTCTACCACAGCATCCAGTACGTCCAGCTTGACTCCTATAGCAGAGCCAGCCTTTCTAATCAGTTAATTGAGTCTATTGGCATCACCCGTGTTGATGCTATTGCCCCAGCACACTATCAAATAGAAGATTGTAGTGGTGACAACAGACTGGTAGAACATGTGAAGGAGAGGACTGCGTACTCCAAAGGACATCAGTCTCCTCAGGAAGTAGAGACGACTCTGGCACTTCTTGCACACTGCCTCTGTGTTGGTGCTCCACTCAAGTCTGTCATCCAGGTGCATCCCCAGGTATTTGTAGCTCCACACCACATCCACGACCTCACCATCAATAGTAACAGGCAGCAGTGCAGGCTTAGTCTTCCTAAAGTCTATCACCATCTCCTTTGTCTTACTGATGTTGAGCTGCAGATGATTCAGCTTGTACCATTCTACCAAGTCCTCCTCCAGGACCCTATATTCATCCTCCTGTTCTCCCTTTATGCACCCAACTATAGCTGAGTCATCAGAGGACTTCTGCTGATGACATGATTCAGTGTTGTATCTAAAGTCTGAGGTATACAGGCTAAAACAGGATGGGAGACTTTACAGTCCCCTGTGGAGCCCAGTACTGCTTATAGCCATTTCTGACACACAGCTCTGAAGTCGCACAAATAGTAGTCTGCCAGTCAGATAGTGTAATATCTCGGATACAATGGAAGTGCTAACCTGCATTGAACAGAGCTTTTCCCCCAGCAGTGAAGGTTGTATGGTATTGAAGGTACTTGTGAAATCAGAAAACATGATCTTCACAGGGCTGCCCTGCTTATCCAAATGGGAGTAGGTTCTGTTCAGCAGGTAGATGGCAAGATCGTTGGCACAATTGGTGTGTGGAGGATTGGGTCAGGTCAGGGTAGCAATTAAATAAAGTGGTATGCATTCATGATTAGACAAGGAGGAGCTGGGGAATACAGGAATGGATGATACAACTGGTGACTGTGGCTGAGGATGCATTCAGTGACTGGGATCGGGCCTGGATAGATGAGTAGGACAAATTAGTATTTGTGACTGGGTATAAGCTACATCAGATCTGGAGTGACAATTACTGCGTTCTCATTCACACTTGTGCTCAGGAAATGACAGTGAGCGATCTTGAATTTTCCATCATGTGGAGCTCGGTGACCAATGTCACATAATCTAATTTCTAAGTCACAATCCTTCAGAGCTAACTTCAGACAGATTAATGAAATATCAACAATAATTGAATTTTTTAAATGTGACAGATCATGCTTAAAACAAAAGTTAGCAGTTACAGAATATAGAGTGTAGGACTTTTGTTTCACTTGGATTATGTTAATGAAACTGTTCAAATATTCAGATATTGAAAAAGCCACAAATATTCCACTCAAAACTAAGTAGGATTATGTTCAATGCTAAAGGCTCAAAGGAAATAATTGCTAATAATTTCAAGCAGTTTTAAATGTTCTCTGAAATGGACATCTTTTCTTCCTTCATGATGTATAATGGCTTTGCCCAGTCTTTTCTGTGCATTTAACCCATGCCTATTCACGCCAGTGCAGCCTGGGCCCAATTTGAACTTGGTTGGCTTGAAAATGCCTAAGCATCTTCTTAATGCATAATGATGCCTTCTTAACCTATTAATAGAGTAGAGATCGTGATGATTAATGGGCCAGTATCACGAACTCGCCATTTCATTCTGTATCAATTAAGGTCCAAATTCAATCCATTGAATTTCAATGGATTCTCTCCATTGAGGTACAACAGATTTCAGTTTGTGGGGACTCTATATAACGCCAAAGACTCTCACAAATTTCTACAGATGTACCATGGAGAGTATTATAGATGGTTGTATCACCATTCGAAATGGAGGGGCAACTGCACAGGATGGGAAAAAGCTGCAAGAAGAAACTCAGCCAGCTCCATCATGGGCACCAGGCTCCCCAGTATCGAGAACATCTTTAAAAGGTGAATCTTCAAAAAGGTGGCACCCACCTTTAAGTAGCCCTGTTACACAGGACATGTCTTCTTCTCATTGTCACCAGCAAGGAGAAGGGACAGGAGCCTGAAGACACACACTCTGGGTTTTATGAACAGCTTCGTCCCCACCAGCACTGAACTGCCTTGAAAGTAATTTCAGTGCAGTTAATGCAATGATTACTTTGCATGATTTCCTTTTCTAGTGTTCGCATCATAAATTGGCCGAGTGGGTGTAACATAACACTTCCAAGGTTCACTGACATTTCATTTGAGAGCATAGTGGGCTGTTTTGTCACTCTGCTATGATTTAAATGCAGATCACTGACTTGGGGATACTTGACTATCCACTCAAATCAGGTTAGGCTACCAAAATTGCATTGAATCTGCTGAAAGCAAACGTGAGTGAACTTGCTGTATTTAACTCCAGAAATATTTGTGTAAGAGGCTTCAGCAGCAACATCAATGGATGATTATATCACTGGAGGAATGAATATGGTGGCTGATTCATCTACTGCACAGGTGTGTTAGGGACCTTTGTGCAAGAGTTCCACACTTGCCCATCAGTGAAATCTCATTTCCTTTCTAGACCATTCTACAGAAAATCTTTGTGAAAGCCAAAGTCTCATGGAAAGAACTTCCACCCTGCTCTCGTGACAGGATTGCTTTCTCCATCATGGTTAATGACATTAAATTCCTCACCACAGGATCATTCCAAGTGGTTCTCTGACATTTTTCTTGGTTTGCTGGATCTGAGATTTCATACGTGAACTTTACTTAGAAAACAAAGCTGTCACAGAGCTTTGTGGCCTGTCAAAGGGAAGTGGAGGTAAAGGTGAAGGAGTGGGAATCTGCAAATAAGACTGCAGTGTATCATCTAACAGTAGTTGATAGGAGGGAACTTGCCACTGCAAAGATGAAAAGGATTCCCAATATTGAAAATCAAAACATAGCTGTTGACACTGGAAATTTGAAATAAAGACAAAATGTTTGAAAGTCACAGCAGGCTTGGCAGCAGCTTTGAAAAGAAAAACTGGTAATATTTCATGTTAGAGATCTTTTAGTTCTGACATTTCTGTTTCCATTGATGCTTCTGACCTGCTGAGCTTTTCCAGCATTTTTTTATTGCTATTCATTCTCTATCATCAGACGCATTCTAATAATTAATCTGTAATCAGCCTTTTCCTCAATAACTCCTTGTGCAATGGGATCCTTGATTTCCTCACTTGCAGAGCCCTGTCAGTTCGGATTGGCAACAACATCTCCTCCACAATCTCCATCAGCACAGGCTGTGTGCTTAGTCCCTTACTCTAGTCTCTTTATACTTACGACTGTGAGGTTAAGTGCAGCCTGAATGCCATATTTAAGTTTGCTGACAACACCACTGTTATGGGTGGAATCAAAGAGTGGTGTTGAACCAGCGTAAAGGAGGGAGATGAAAAATCTTGCTAAGTTATGCCACAACGATCTCTCACTCAATGTCAGCAAAACCAAAGAACTGATTATTGATCTCAGGAGGACAAAATGGAGGTCCATGAGCCAGTCCTGATTGGGGGATCAGAGATAGAGAGAGTCAGCAACTTTGAATTCTTCAGTGTTATCATTTCAGAGGATCTCTCCTGGGTCCAGTACACAAGTGTCATTACAAAGAAGGCATAGCAGTGCCTCTACTTCCTTAGAGGTTTGTGCAGATTTAGTATGTCATCTAAAACTTTGAGAAACAGCGAAAGATGCGCGATGCAGAATACACTGACTGGTTGCATCATGGTTTGGTATGGGAACACCAATGCTCTTGAATGGAATTACAATAAAAATGTTGTGGGCACAGCCCAGTCCATCACAGGTAAAGTCCTCCCCACAAATGAGCACATTTACAAGGAGCACTCTCACAGGAAAGTAGCATCCATCATCAAAGACCCCCACCATCCAGGCCATGTTCTCTTCTCACTGCTGCCATCAGGAAGGAGCCTCAAATCCCACACCACTAAGATCCAGAACTACTATTACCCCTGAACCATCAGGTTCTTTAACCAGAGGGCATAACTTCACTCACCCCAACAATGAACTGACCACACAACCTATGGACTCAATTTTAAGGACTACAACTCGATATTTACTGATCACTTATTATTATTTTTTTTCTTTTTTTTTGATTTACACAGTTTGTTGTCTTTTGCACATTGGTTGTTTGTCCGTCTCTGTCATGTACAATTTTTCATTGGTTCTATTGTCTTTTTTCACTTCGAATGCCTGCAAGAAAATTAATCGCAGGGTAGTATATGGTGACATATATGTACTTTGATAATAAATTTATTTTGAAATTTGAAAATTCCATACCAGGTGACCAACCACACAAACACTCAACATTAATAGTGTACTTCTCTAACAACTCAACAAAAATTTATATGTGAATAATCTCCTCCAAATTCTTTCTTTGCAGTTTTCATTCACTGTTCAATACATATCATTGCTCAGTACACACTCAGAGCAATGCCTTACCAGAAAATCTGTGGGTCCTATTGATGGAAACGCACTGATCAGGACAATATTTTCTGCAACAGATGAACTTTTTCCTTCCTCCTGTTCCTTGTATCATCAGCAAAACAAATTGTTCCAATACATGAACCCTTCATACTACTGGTCAACACAGATGACTGATTAAAAGCTCAAGGAACCGTAGCAGCTGAGACTAAAACACATAATAGTGATGTAATCTGTTTGGGAATGAAAGATTGTAGAGAATAAGTTTGTGTGATTCTGCTTGAGGGAAATATAAATACAGAGAGTAACTGAATCATACTTTAGTGGGATCAGGAATTGGAAGGTGGTGGGGAAGGGGAGATGCAGACAGGTAAAATTGTTAATTGTTGCAAGCACAACGTTTGTCAGATCTCAGCAAATTTATCATATCTGGTCAATATGCTGTGCATCTTTCCTGCATGACCTATCATTTGACATTGACTCTTTCACTAAAGCACATCCATTTACTTTGTCTCCAAGACGGCAATTTAACACAAAAGGTGCACATAGCAAATGATTTTACTTCTATGCAAGCAATCTCATCATATTTTACAGCCCTGGCTAGAGTCTCTGTCTCAGCTGTGGCTATGATAACTAGAGTGAATACTGAACAGGAAGGGATAAAACGTCTGGAGGAATGAAATAGCTGGATGCAGATGTAATTACAGACAGAACATCATGCAGATATTGCCATGAGTATATGGCTCTTACAATGAAGATGGCACTGGCAGTCAGCTATTACCATTGGGATGCTATTATTCAAATGCAGAATCGTCTGGAGCACCAACACATAGCCCACATCCATTTAACAAAGACTTGGCACAAAGAGCCTTGTAGATATGCTAGAATGGGCTTTGGGGTAAATTATGACAGTCATTATTAAGGCACAGTTGCACTAGCTGGAAGATGGACAGGAATCAGAAGCCTGGAGGGGAGAAAGCAACCCTTTTCTCAAACATAATCCAATCTTCTATCTGCAGCAGCACTGAAATGTGGCAGGCAATATTGAGTACCTATGAATGAAAGAGTTTTGTAAACTCCTCAGATAAAGGGCTTTAACCAAGCAAACATTATAATGACCTGTCGTACCATTGGGGATTAACATTCGTTGTCCTACAGAGAAATCCAATGCCAAGCCAGATAAATTGATCACTACCTGAACCTTTTGATTCCTTGCTGAACTACCAGTTCCTTTTGCCTATTCAGCATAATCTCCTGTTCCAGGATAGGAAATCAAATTTCCTTTTCATTGCGGCAGTGCTCAGTAAACCGATGAATCACCCTTAGTTTCCTGGATCAATTTAGATACAATGGTTTCAGTCACCTTGCCTACAAAGACTAGGGCAGTCCAGGCATACATGTAACTCTACTCACAGAAGGTGAGAACTTGAATCAGAATTAGAGTCATTACTATCACTGACATATGTTGTGAAATGTATTGTTTTGTGGCAGCAGAACAGTGTAAGATGTACTGTAAATAACTATTGGCTGGAAAACAATAGCTCCAGGATGAATTGTTCCTGAGAGCTGGGAGTATGGCTCCCTGAAGAAATAAGTCCTTCTTCTCTGTTCTTCTAAACCCTGTCTGTAGTTCTAGGCGAAACCCCGGATCAGCACATGCCAATGTTTTCTCTAAGGTGTGTGCGTGTGCACGTACACACTCCTTTTGCTACAAGCGTGCAAAGGAATTTAAACTGTGCACAAAAGGTTGTCACCCTCTACCTCATTGGCATGTTAAGAGTATTGCACTATTATACGCAATCACATTTCCTTTTCCGGATTCTGATGTGGATGGTGTTGACAACATGGAGTTTGTGATGATTTGTCTGCAGACTTTAGAACTGTCTCAGTTATACTGCTTTTATTGAAGAAATTATTGATTCATAATGTGGAATTCCAAAGAAGCAAAGGGCATGAGGTGCAAAAGTACTGTGAGTTCATTTAAAGCGGAATGGGTTAATGAAACAGTAGAAACTGCTACACCAAAAGCTCATGAGGTCAGGAACATGCAGCTACAAGAAATATTTATGTACAATACAGAAACTGGTGTTACTTGTGTGTATTGTCATTATGCCAAAGTTGCTGGAGAATTTGCAAGTGGGAAGAGTGGAGTGATATTTGCAAACCTGGCTATTTAAAGTGCTATTTAGCAAGCAAGTCACATATGGACTGTGTGCAAAAACTCCAGTGAGAAAATCCTTCACTACCCACTACAGGCTTGCTACATATGCTTTGTGAGAGTTTAGATGAACAAGAGCCAGAATGATCAAAGGTCAAGGATATCAAAGTTCTTATTGACAGTGTTTGGCTTGCTGTTAAAATGAATACCTCTATACATAAAATTCAATGTGCATATGTTGTTGTCACTGGGTAAAAAATTGTGCAGCACAAGACTTTTGTGCACACTGGTCATTACAAATTACAAACGTTTGTAGAAGGAACATTGGCACATGCCCCACAGAGTTAATAAGACCACACCTCAACCTAAGTTGCTGGCATCGAGAAGGGGAGGTCTTAGGGCACACAACACCAGGTTCAGGAACAGTTTTTACTATTCAACCATCAGGCTTCTGAATCAATGCGGGTAACTTCACCCCCCTAAACACTGAACTGATTCCATGACCTATGCTGATGGCAGATGGGAATATATTGCAAACAAGAGCGAAGTGTTGCACTTTGTGAGGACAAACCAGGGTAGGACTGGTATATAGTAGTGCACTGAAGAGTACGGTACAACAGAGGGATCCTTCACACAGATTGGTATTTCCTTGAACATGGCATCACAGGTAGATAGGGTTGTAAAGAAAGCTTTTGACACATTGGCTTTCGTAAATCAAGGTACTGATACAGGAGTTGGGATGTTATACTCTACAAGTCATTGGTGAGGCCTAATTTGGAGTATTGTACGCAGACTCCGTCACATACCTACAGAAAATATCTCAATAAGATTGAAAGAGTGCAGAAAAAATTATCAAGATGTTTCCAGGACTTGAGGACCTGGATATAGGGAAAAGTCAAATAGTTTAGGACTTCATTCTCTAGAACATAGAAGATTTGATCAAGGTGTACAAAATTAGGAGGAGTATAGACAAGGTCGATGCAATCAGACTGGGAGATACTAGAACTAAATTTCATGGGTTCAGAGAGAAAGGTGAAATGTTTAAGGGGAACATGAAGGGGAATTTTGAGAGTGTGGAACGAGCTGCTAGTGGAAGTGATAGACGCAGGTTCAATCTCATCATTTAAGAGAAATTTAGGTAGGTACATGAATGGAGTTCTATAGTGCCAGTGTAGTTCGATAGGACTAGGCAGAAAAATAGTTTAGCGCGGTCTAGATGGGCAGAAGGAGCTGCTTCTGTGCCGTGGTGTTCTGTAACTATCGACTCACTCCCAGGACTCTGCAATTCATTTCTCTGTAGTATTTATTCACTTATTTATTTATTTGTTCTTATTATTTTGTTTGTATTTGCACAGATTGTCAAACATCTAATGTGCAAAAAACAGGCAGAATTTGATTGTGTGTAGTTTTTTTATTGATTCTATTTTAGTTCTTCATTCTGCTGAGAATGTCTGCAAGAAAATGAATCACAGTGAAGTATATTGTGATATATATGTACTACAATAATAAATTTACTTTATACTTGGAACATTGAATTGTTTCTAGTGTCCAAAGAGCCTCCAAAGTTGTCTAGAAGAGAGGGCAGGGGTCTGTGTCAAGTGTGAGTATTCCTTTAAATAGAGTTGCTGTTGTGAATGTTACACTGTGACAGTATAGTTTCCTATGAACAGCTAATGATCTTTTTGAAACCAGGAAAATGTGACCCAATTTCAGCTGGCATCACTCCAGGCACGAATGCTGCACAATGATAACATCATTCTGGCACCTTCCGAGACCCTGATCTCTGATATGCAGTCGTGCACAACCATGTTCCAAAGTGACATATTGAATCTCTCAAGTCGTGTCACATTATTAGAAGAAAAACGTGATTGTTTTGGAGAAGGTGCAGGGAAGATTTATGACGATGCTACCAGGGCTGCAAAATTTCAGCTGTGAGGAAAGATTAATCTTTTTCACTTCAGTAAAGAGGAGGCTGAGGGGAGACTTTACTGGGATGTACTGAATTAGAGCAGCCTAGATATATTAAAGAGAAAAGAGCTATTTCCCTTAGCTGAGGGGTCAAAAACTTGGGCACATAGATTTAAAGTATAGGTAGAAGAATTGGACTAAAGACGAGATATTTATCTTGCACCTGGGTGAAGAGTGAAGACAGAACCCCTAATCACATTGAAACAGTACGTGGATGTGTACTTGAAGATTTGTGATCCGTAATGCCAGAAGGTGGGAGTAGATCTGGTCACTGTTTTTCAACAGGTATGCACATGTCAGGTTAACCAGCTTCGAACTATATTGTAAAATTATATGACTCTGTGATATAAGATGATTATTTTTCAATTCATTTAAGGACACATTAATACATTACCCAACTTCTAACCACTTATAATGAAGTAACAACTTTCCTGATATCCCAAAGCATCACACAATTATTAAGGTATTATTGTGGAGCAGACCAACACAATAGACACGTACATGGATAGGAACATTTAAAGGCATATGATCCAAAGATAAGGCCATAAGACCTGCAGTGTTGTGCAAAAATCTTAGGTACCCTAGCTATATATATAAGACTTTTGCACAGTACTGTATATTATGTCTTTCCAGTTACTAATAACACTTAATACTACTGAGCTAATACAAAGCTAAGTACTCTTTGCTTGGATGGGCATCTCGGTTGGCACAAACAAGTTGGGGCGAGGTAGGGATCAGAAAATCATATAAGCACCTAAGAAGTGAACGGTCAGTGCTATGTTTTAATGAAAATGCAAACAGCGAAAATGTGAAACCAGAGCAGAAAATGCTGGGAATACTCAGCCGATCATCTGCTTTCCTATGGACTCATTTTCAGCAACTCTTCATCTCTTGTTTTTGATATTTATTTATTATTATTTTCTTTTTTGCATCTGTACAGGTTGTTGTCTTTTGCACACCGATTGTTTGCCCAAATTAGCGCGGCCTTTCATTGGTTCTTTTGTGGTTACTATTCTATTATGAATTTATTGGGCATGTCCACAAGAAAGTGAATCTACGGGTTAACATCAATGTCTTTTGATTATAAAATTTACTTTGAACTTTCCTACTTTTATTTCAGATTTCCAGCATCTGCAGTTTTTAAAAATATTTTCATCTTTTGTTTTAAACATTTTTAATTATGCTCATTTAGGAAAAGTTGCTAGATGAGCCGTTAATCCATTTCCGAATCTCAAAACTTCTCTAAGTTTCTTTTTATATCCCTGTGAGAAAGCTGAAGTTAAATATATCATCAAAAAACAGAATCCCTAACAAGATAGCACATCCACAGTGTTACTTTGAATTGTCAGTCTAGATAATGCAATCAAATCCCAGAAGTATCCTAATCACACAACATATTGTGATTATGTAGCATAAAGTACAAACCTCCTACTTAAATGAAATGCTTTGCCACCAAAGTTGACAAATCTCATCCATTCCCTGCCTGCTTACCAACAAAAAAATGTCAATCACTGAAGTTCATGTAACACTGGAAGTAATTGGTATATCACTAAAGTGAAACCTGCTTTGAAGATGATTCTATTTCAACAGCAGTTTTTTTTATATATACTGTACTGTATTCATTTTTGAAGGCTGCGATGAGAACATGGGTTTAGTTAAATGAGATCCAATGCCTCAACCAAGAACAGACAGTTGTAGGAAATCTATCAAATGTGAAAAATAATATAACAATGTCAGTCTTCCCTTTTTGAACTCCGAGGTAAAGTGATACTATTGCAGAATAGAAATTCATATTCCTTCAGCACACATAGTTCAGCAAAACATGCCAGGATGTTTCCCAAGAACATCATATAAAGATGCCACACAGAGACACATTAAGGAAGTATAGGACTGGATCATGCTGATAGATCCACCCACACAAACAAGCTGAGCTTCTTCAGCCCAAAGGGAGAAAGGACTTCAGGCTGAGAAAATGCATGAGGGAATTGTTCTGAGGCCTTGTCCTCAGAACCGGTTGGATTTAATGGCCTGGATCTGTGATGCAGATAATATTCATCATACATGACAGCTTGCCACATTCAGTCTTTTGATCTATTTTTAAGTGTTCCTGATTGACAGAGATCTTTATATAAAAAAATTGTTCGGATACATTTAAACAGTGTTAAGAAAAGTATGAAGATATTTTAAGAAATGTAAACAAGTTTAATTAAATACATCAACTTTTAAAAATAAAGTAAATGAACTCAAATCTTACCTGTACATTGCTAAATGAATGGAGTAGCACATTGTGCACAAGTAAATTCTGGGGTAAAGATGAAGAGCAATACGTTAAGGGCATGCAGTCCTTCCCTCAGCGTGACAGTCCTTCACTGCTGGGCTCGATGGGGTGTACAGTGAAGCACTGGCAACCCGGATGAGTTAGCACGAGACCTTAGGTTTGTGTTGCTTTTCTGTGATTGGTCAAGCATTGTAGAAGTCCAAGGTGACCTAAACCACATATGATGTGATACTGGGCTGTTTATTCAGTTTGATCCCATCCATTCAGAAAAAAAGACCAAAATCTGAGCCCAAAAGAAAAGGAGGTGAGGCAAAAAAGAGGGAAATACATAGTATGGAAATTTAGAGCATAGGATCTTGACTTGTAAAAACATGGCCACAGAAATTACAGTGATCAAATTCCTGGTCAAAAGCCAAATTAGGAGGAAAGTATAAAGCTGAAGAGGCTGCAGTTTAGTGAGGTTGGGGTTGGGGTCGGCGATGGGGGTCTACGAATTGACCTGAAAATAAAAGTGGAATTCATAAAATTGAAACATTGCTTAACTGGTAGCCATTGTTGCTCAGAGGTTGGTGGATCAGTGAAAAAATACATTTATCAAATTATTAACTCAAGTGATTTTGTACACACTTTTAAGATGTTTTCTAATGTGAACATCTGAGAAATAAATTTTTGGTATAGGTCATGATTTTGCACTGGATAAACTAGGTATAATTCTGCAATCTAAAAGAAGAAATATCCTCTTGAAATAGGTTTTAACAACTACAAATGCAAAATGGTTGCCAGGTTGTTCTTATACTAGAGAACATGCAGTCAATTGCAAAATGTATTCAGTGTGTTTTAGACAATATTAAATGAGAGTCCATGACTAGCAATACATGAGAGCAATGAGGAGAGAAGATCATTACTGTTTTCTGTATTCTTCGCTTATTTTCCATGACCATTTTATTCGTCTCTTTTCTTAGAGTCCTACAGCCAAAGAGCACTAGAGTGCGTAAAAAGTCACTTCAGCCCATCTAATCTGTGTTTAACTGTTATTCTGCCCAGTCCCATCAACCCACACCTAGACCATAGCCCTACATACTCCTCCCATCCATGTACTTATCAAAACTTATTTTAAAAGTTGCAGTTCCACCGCTTCTATTGTCATTTTACTTCACACTTGCATCACTCTCTGAGTGGAGGTTCCTCTTAAATATTTCATCTTTTACTTTTAACCTATGAACTCTAGTTCTAGTCTTACCAAATCTGAGTGGAAAAAGCCTGTTTGGATTTACTCTAGCTATATCCCTCAAAATTTTGTATATCTCTATCAACCCTCCCCTCATTCTCCTACACTCCAGGGAATAAAATCATGATTTATTCAACCTTTCCCTATAAATCATTTCCTCAAGTTTTGGTAATGTCCTTGTAAATTTTCTCTAGTTTTATTCAGAAGTGAACAAAAGTTCGCAAGTGACACGTAAACAGATATCTCTTTCTCCTGCACATTCATCCCCTCTGCCCTTTTGTTGGATTTTAACTCAGAGTGAGATGCTAAATCTCAAATCTGATTCAGCTGTCCTGTTCCTGGGATGAATAAATTAAATATTTTAATTGTGGTTGGCAGAGTCAAACTGAATTTAGATTGGAGATCCCTCTGCAACTGGATCCACACCTCCTAACCAGAAGACCACAATCTGTGCAGATTGGTGATAATATCTGCTCCTCGCTGACGATCAACACTAGCATACCTCAGGGGTATGTGCTTAGCCAACTGCTCTACTCTCTATATACACATGACTGTGTGGCTAGGCATAGCTCAAATACCATCTATAATTTTGCTGATGATACAACCATCGCTGGTAGAATCTCAGATGGCGACGAGAGGGCGTACTGGAGTGAGATATGCCAACTAGTGGAGTGGTGTCACAGCAACAACCTTGTACTCAACGTCAGTAAGACGAAAGAGCTGATTGTGGACTTCAGGAAGGGTAAGATGAAGGAACACATACCAATCCTCATAGAGAGATCAGAAGTGGAGAGAGTAAGCAATTTTGGGTTCCTGGGTGTCAAGATCTCTGAGGACCTAACCTGGTCCCAACGTATCGATGCAGTTATAAAGAAGGCAATACAGCAACTATACTTCATTAGGAGTTTGAAGAGATTTGGTATGTCAAGAAATACACTCAAAAACTTTTATAGATGTACTGTGGAGAGAATTCTGATAGGCTGTTGGGGAGTCTACTGCACAGGACCGAAAGAAGCTGCAGAGGGTTATAAATTTAGTTGGCTCCATCTTGGGTACAGGCCTACAAAGTACCCAGGATATCCTCAAGGAACAGTGTCTCAGAAAGGCCGTGTCCATTATTAAGGACCTTCAGCACCCAGGGCATGCCCTTTTCTCACTGTTACCATCAGGTAGGAGGTACAGAAGCCTGAAGGCATACACTCAACAGCTTCTTCTCCTCTGCCATCCGATTGCTAAATGGACATTGAACCCATGGACACTGCCTCACTTTTTAAATATACATTATTTCTGTTTTTGCATTTTTTAATCTATTTTAATTACTTATTACAGTACTGGATTTACTTAATTATTTATTATTATTATTATTTTCTCTTCTATATTATGTTTTGCATTGAACTGCGGCTGCTAAGTTAACAAATTTGATGACACATGCCAGAGATCATAAACCTGATTCTGATTCTGATTTAACTCCGGCTGGTTTGATTCCCTAGACCTTGGAATCAGCTCAGGAAAAATTTTTAAAAAACCCATCCAGCACTTTTCTTCACTTAGGGAGACTCTGCTCCCACTTCCAATAAACATCCCTGCAACTATGGAGTTCATACCAACTATCCCTCCAACCAGCCCCATAAGAATATCACCAGCCCCGACCCTTCCCCAGAGCCAGAATTTGGAGAACCCAACACTGGAATAGAGGGTTATGGGCTGAATTCAGGTCGGTGGGACTAGGTGAGAGTAAGAGTTCGGTACGGACTAGAAGGGCCAAGATGGCCTGTTTCCGTGCTGTAATTGTTATAAAGTTATATGGATGTTATAAGAATATAAGGCTTTATATATATATATATATATATATATATATATATATTTCCAGCCAGTAGTTTTTCTGACTTGAGCTATATATATATATGGCTCAAATCAGAAAAACTACTGGCTGGAAATGTAAAGCAAAGTACAGTGAATTTATTATTAAAGTACACACATGTCACTATGTACAACCCTGAGTTTCATTTTCTAGTGGGCATACTCAATAAATCCACAAAAGAATAGCAACCATAATAGAATCAATGAAATACTGCACAAACTTAGTTGATCAGTGTGCAAAAGCAAAACCAGAAAATGCTAGAAATACTCAAGTGGAACAGACATCTGTGGATAGTGAAGCAGAGTTGATGTTTCATTAGAGATTCTTTGTCATACTTCTATAATGCTTGGCCAATCATTAAAAAAAATACAAGTAAAGCTCATGGCCAGTGGCCAACTTATCAGGCCTGTAGGTCCTACACTGGACACACCATTGAGTCCAACAGGGATACACTGATGTGCTGAGGAATTGCTGGACTTCATTTGCATATGTCTCCTCAACGTTATTCCAGGATACACCAAGTGTGACTCCATACATTTTAAAAATAGTGCTGGTAAGAGTTGAGTAATTTATTTTATTTTAAGATGTTTAAAGGCCTTAGTTAAAATCCTTATTTTTAATTTATTTTATTTTTTTATCTTTTAACATTATTTCTGTTCTGATGAAGAGTCTGTGACCAGAAAAATTAACTGCCATTTTTTCTGCGCAGATGTGACTTGACCTACTAAGCATCTACACACATTTTCTGTTTTTGTTTTTATCTACATAGAAACATAGAAACATAGAAAATAGGTGCAGGAGTAGGCCATTTGGCCCTTCGAACCTGCACAGCCATTCAGTATGATCATGGCTGATCATCCAACTCAGAACCCTGTACCAGCCTTCCCTTCATACCCCCGATCCCTTTAGCCACAAGGGCCATATCTAACTCCCTCTAAAATGTAGCCAATGAACTGGCCTCAACTGTTTCCTGTGGCAGAGAGTTCCACAGACTCATCACTCTCTGTGTGAAGAAGCTTTTCCTTATCTCGGTCCTAAAAGGCTTCCCCTTTATCCTCAAACTGTGACCCCTCGTTCTCGTTCTACAAGCTTTACACGCAAAATCACAAACGACAGAAGAGGTAGTATGTTTTATTTTGGTGCAATAATGTGTAAGCGTTGTCATGATGATTTCCCATGGTGCTTCGTCACATGTGAGTGGATCACTTCCCTCCCACTCAATAAATATCTCATAGGCACAGTTGCGTTGTCTGTAGAGATGCTGTTGGGATTATTATAGATTTAAAAGTGTTTCCACATGTCAGCCATTGCCAGCTGTAGTTCCCTCAGCATAAAAGATTGTGGGTTTAATCTAATTGCACAGTTTAAAATTGTAAACAGATTGAACATGTTAGCTAGTGAATCCATTACCTCTCCAAGGAACAAAAACTAGGGGGTACAATATGTATTGAAAAAACACCATGTTAACAGAGAAGAAGTAGAAAATTAACCAACAATTGGCTTTGATATGATATTTTTAGCATAGGAATATAGCTCATAGCACCTTGCGGAATCCAATCAAATATAAAATATCATGAGGAAAGGCAACCAAAAGATTGTTCAAAGAGGCAAGTTTTAAGATGGGCCTTAAGGCAGAGTAAGGATAAAAAAGCAATAAGGCAGGAATTCCAAAGCTCGGATGTCAGACCGGATAACACATGGACACCAGTGTTATATCCTTTAATGCTGGAACAAATTCAACAACTGTTGGCTTTGATATCAGATTCTTAAGATTAAAAAATGGCCCAAGGCGCTTTACAACATTTAAAACTCACAAAAATAAAACCTTTCTCTGTTTACATGCTCCAGGGATTATTTCATTGGAGTTCATTTTCTGTAGTGAGATCATCATACTGAGCAGGAGTAGTAATACTATACATTGAAGGCCATGTTCTGTAATGCTAGATGGGGTGTAAGATCCCTCCTTATAAAAGAGTCATTGCGAAGTCATGCTCACCAAGAGATATTTGCATTGACATACAGGTGTACCTAATAAAGTGGCCACTGAATGGAGTTGAAACACTGAGTGGATGAGGTTGATAAAGGCATCCTGTTGTCTCTTCAATAGATTCTTATTAATTTGTTTCAAGTTGCTCTAAGTGCATGGAGGAAGACTGGAAGAAAAGTGTATAATGTTTTAATTATCCTTTTGTAGAAAAGGAACTCAAAACTAGAAACTGCCGTGCATTGCTATAATGAAGGATGCAGGTTCATCAAGATTCCATTTCACTTATGTTTCTCTCTCTGTATTTACTCCCAGTAGAGTCCACAGAATTTTCCATGCAAGCCGTAAAATAGTCAAATGACAACCATCTGCATGCTTTGGTCCATTAGTACTGCCTGACCTGCTGAACTTTTCCAGCAAATCTGTCCTTATTCCACTCAAATCTTCTCAGGCTTTGTCTTGTGTTGTTTTACTCCGTCAGCAGCTGGGCTGGTGATGTCTAAATGGAGCAAGATTGTAGATTTCTAATTTCATGGATTGTAATCAGTTTGTGTTTCTTATAATTTTGCTCCCTTGGTTACAAAATAAAGTAAGTAGGTGCAACAGATTTCTCCTGCCCTTTCCCCCTCTCTCTCTCCCCCTCCCCTTCCCTCTTCCTTTCCCTCTCTCCCTCTCTCCCTTCCCTCCTCTCTCTCTCTCTTTTCCTCTGCCCTTCCCCCCTCCCCCTCTCCCCCTCTGTCCCCCCTCCCCCTCTCTCCCTCTCTCCCCCTCTCCCCCTCTCTCCCCCTCCCCCTTTCTCCCCCTCTCTCCCCCTCTCCCCCTCTCTCCCTCTCCTCCCCTCTCCCTCCCCTTCCCCTCTCTCCCTCTCTCCCTCTCCCCCCCCTTCCTCTCTCCCTCTCTCCCTCTCCCCCCCCTTCCTCTCTCCCTCTCTCAGTCGGAGTTGTGCACATGCCCTGAGATTAGGTGCAATGGCTCTACCCTTTGTGACACTCCCTTTTTCTCCTGCACTATCCATTACATCATGTCAGCTCTTTGCTATTAATCTTGTATTTTGTGGCACAATGTTCTGGCAAATGCATTGCCCAAAATGTAATTTGTATTGTTTTGTTCATATTTGTATTGTGTTCATTCTCAATAAATAATTAAATGTAGCTGAATGGGTAAAACTGCAATAACCCCACAGGAAACATAAGTTGGGAGAGTCTTTATGACTCATCATTTAACCTAATGTAACAACATATTATTTTATAATTGGTTGGGGGGAAGTTCTGTTCCAAAATCCTTAAGATTGTTTGATCTGATTTACATTATGAATTTGGAATTATTTGGTATTTTCAGAGCAAGGTTACACTCTGTTCCTTTTGTTATTATGCATATTATACACAGACCAGTTCCAGAACATTCTTTAATGTTATTATTTGTAAATTATCTACTTTAAAATATGTTCACAACTGAAAGTACAACTCTAATTATGAGATAATTTTCAACTTTATTCCTACTAATGCATATTTGTCTCTACATCTTATCTACTGTCTAATTTTCTCATATTTCAGTGGCTACTTAGTGGAAAATGACAATGATAAAATTTAACAATTGACTAATTTCTTAAATTACTGGTTTAATTTGGCATTGGTGCTCTTGTCTATTTACTCTCTGAAAATCCCTCACTGAAATGTTAATCACCATTTAAAGAATGTTAGGACTACTTTGAAAGAAAACTGTTATTTCCCATTTTGACCAATAACATTTGAAGTTCTTGTACTTTAGAAATGATACAATAATTTAGAAGAAATCTTTTACATAATAGTTAGATCATAGACAGTAGTACTTAGACTGTCAACTATCAGTTGATTGTTGACAATCTAGGGCTGTACTTAAATATGTACTGTATTGTGTAAACGTTGCAACGGTGGAGATGCCATTTTGGGTTTGAAACATTTACCTAAGCCCCTGTTGAAGCACTTACGTTAGAAGAACAGGAAGAGTTCTTCCAGCCCCATAAGAAAGTATTAGTGCAGATGATCAAAAGTTTTGTCAAAGATATAAAGGGAAGCAAGACAGATCAAAGTTCAAAGTAAATGCATTATCATAGTATGTATATGTCACCATATACTAATCTTGAAATTCATTTTCTTGCAGGCATTCCCAGTAAAACAAAGAAATACAATAGAATCATTGGAAAAACTACCCACAAAGACTGACAAATAGCCAATGTGAAAAAAAGATAAATAGTGCAATACAAAAAAAACAGTAATACATTTGAAAGTGAGTCCGTAGGCTAGGAAATCAGTTCAGTGTTGAGGTGAGTGAAGTTAGCGCCCCAATGTTGGAGATCATTGAGGAAATTATTCCATAGCTGATAGACCAGAAGGGGAAGATCACCAATATCTCTGAAGATGTTAGAACGTGAAAAAGTGGCATACATATAGAAAGCTAAGTGAGTGGAAGGATCTGGAAATAAGACTGAGAATCTGAGAGTCTCCAGGGACCTGAGGGGACAGAAGATGCCTTGGTTTCATGTCAGATGCCCAAGAGAGCTCTCCCAGCATTGAAGCCTGCCTCATTTCCACACAGAAGTAGCAGCCTGGGTTAAATGTCTAAGCCCTGTGAAGCAGTTTTCTCCTTTATAATAGGATAAAGGCACGATGTATGTGCAAATTAGGATCTTGATAGGGATGAAAATCAGGCGATTTTGTCATGCCTTAATGATGACACCTCAGTTTGGGAAAGAGGAAAATGATTTATCTATCTATCAATCTATTTACCTTTGAAAATGTATTTGTTTATTTACTTACTTATTTAGAGATACAAGCGCTTTGGCTGAATGAGCCCGCACTGTCCAATTACACCCATGAGACTAATTAACCTACTAACTCATATCTCTTTGGAATGTTTGAAGAAACTGGAGCACCAATGGAAACCCATGCAGTCGTGGGGAGAACATACAAACTCCCTGGGACCATATGGACTGAACCTGGGTTGCTGGCTCTGTAATAGTGTTATGCTAACCGTGTCACACTACGGTCTGTTCTCAATTTAACTGCTGATCCTGACTCAAGTAGTCCAATTTTCAAGATGGCAACAGTGGGTAATGTAGAATATGTTCCAGTTGGTGGTGCTGCCCTACTGCACGTCAGAAGATGAACAATACTTTAGGAATCTGGTGATCTATTTCATTCATTGTCGTGACAAACTAATTAATTTCAAACTCAGCAGAGATCAAAGCCAGATTAAAGGGATAGATTTTTCTTATGAGCAGTCTGTTTATTTTACTGAATGCTCATGACTGAAATACAATAAAAGGCTTTAGTAAACTTAGGCAACACTTCCCGTAACAAAATAAAAATAAAGAGCTTAGCATTATATTGTGCAAGATCTCATGCATCATTTCAGTCGACTTGATTAAAGTTGGTATTGAAATAAGATAGACTGAAAAACATTAAGGACATAAAAGGAAACAAATTTTATCCAGTCTTACAGACCAAAATACATGGGCTTAGTTTCTTAAGGCCAGTAGTTGTAAAGATGAAAATATATATTTCTCACTATAATGAGACTTCAGTAAAATAACCCTCTTTTTCAACTTAGCGTTATTGTGTTCATAAAATACACCCGTCACAAAATGAAAGAAGCCTTTCAGAAGGCAAATCAGAAACATTAGACAGTCTAAAGATGCTGGCAATCGTAAGCAACACATACAAAATGCCAGAGGAACTCAGCAATTCAGGCAGGATCTATGGAAGGTAATAAACTGTCGACATTTCAGGCTGAGACCCCTCATCAGGACGAATTCACAGCATCCCTGATAAAGAAAGGGTCTTGGCACAAAGCATCGACTGTTTATTTATTGCTTATTCAATTGTTAGCTTAATTAGATTGCTGAGAACAACAGCAGGGAAATATGACAATTATAACTGGAAACTTCCCACCTGATTTCTGAACCTTGCTTCAAGATTCAAGTAAAATTTATCCCTGGTTCTATAAAATCCAGTATGAAAGAAAACACACATGAACTTGGGATTTGTACCTAATTATGTGATTTTGCAAAGTTTAATTGCATTGCAATTGTTCTTCTTTAGCATTACGGTCATGTATTGCCATATCAAAGGGACTTCTGGCTCCCAAGCAGTCCATTAATGAGGATGTGAGGAAGCCAATGTAATTCAATTATAGCAGTAAATCTCCAGTTAGAGCAGTCAATATTTCAGACTAGTATCTCTGGAATGCAGTGTGCAGTCGGAAAACTCAAGTTATGCTTCTGACAGTAGGCCACATTGAGGTCAGAGATAAAAGAGCTCGATTGATTTGCCCTCGATGCATGAGCAAAGATCCATTCTGTCAGTAGATAATCCGCAATGTTAACAGTATATGAAACAATTATTTTCTCCTGATATTAAAAGTAGTAAATAACATAAAGCATGCAAGGCTTCCAAAAAAACTGTAAAGGCATTTTCGAGATGTGGTTTATTAGAATGCTAAGATGTTATTGCAACAGAGAGCTCATGCTTGAGGTACTTATCTAAGTAACATCATACAATATCAAAGTTGAATATGTTTAGGACTCAGGACTTGAGGTCTGAAATCAGCTGTCATGCACGTATCCATATTAAAGGCAAAAAAGATCATTGATGCTCAAATATATCTTTGGAAATTCCAACCCCCTCCCATCACCACTGCCAAATCTATAGAAATCTGTGGCTTCTATCCTCTATTTTTCACTTGTTTCCATTGCCACATTATCTCCAAGAAGTTTCATGCCTGTTAGTTTTCTTGCATGAGCACTGCTAGCAAAATGGTGCAGTCAGACTCTCTTGTCATTCCATTTCCCAAACAGAGTACGCACCATTAAGCATAATGACAAAACCAATGCGCTGTCTTGTTGGATTGCAGCAGATGTAGTTTACATTGTTTGGGTTCCACACGAATAAAATAAGTGCAGCAGGAAAAGGGAAAATATTTAGGATTTGCATCATTTAGTTTTGTTTTACTTCCTGATTTACATCAACTCCTGTTATTCTGTTATCTTGATTCATTACCATCGTCCTCCCTTTTTAATTTTCAGTCATTCGTTGTAGCAATGTTATATCTCACCAAAGCAATGCTTAATGCTACTCACTGTTAATATTACATTTTATTGGCAAAATCTCCTGATTTTCCTGTCAGATTTTATTTAGTGGGATTATCAACAAATATTCTTGTTCATGAAAAAAACAGCAGAAGATAAAAAAGGATATTGTAAGGAAATACACATCGACTGCTGCTAGCTCTCCCTTTTGTTTCTGGATAGCTGAGGGGCAAGTTTTGCACAAAGATGATGCTGGGTATATGCTGGGTGTCAAGATCTCTGAGGATCTAACCTGGTCCCAGCATATCGATGCAGTTATAAAGAAGGCAAGACAGCGGCTATACTTCATTAGGAGTTTGAAGAGATTTGGCATGTCAACAAAAACAGTCAAAAGCTTCTATAGATATACTGTGGAGAGCATTCTGACAGGCTGTATCAATCTGGCATGGGGAGGGGGAGGGGGGCTACTGCACAGGACAGAAAGAAGCTGTAGAAGGTTGTAAATTTAGTCGGCTCCATCTTGGGTACTGGCCTACAAAGTACCCAGGACATCTTCAGGGAGCAGTATCTCAGAAAGACAGCGTCCATTATTAAGGACCTCCAGCACCCAGGGCATGCCCTTTTCTCACTGTTACCATCAGGTAGGAGGTACAGAAGCCTGAAGGCACACACTCAGCGATTCAGGAACAGCTTCTTCCCCTCTGCCATCCAATTCCTAAATGGACATTGAACCCTTGGACACTACCTCATTTTTTTTAATATAGAGTATTTCTGTTTTTTGATCAGTTTTTAAATCTATTCACTATATGTATACTGTAATTTATTTACTTATTCATGTATTTTTAAAAATTTTTTTCTCTCTTCTATATTATGAATTGCATTGAACTGCTGGGGCTCAGCTAGCAAATTTCATGTCAGATGCTGGTGATAATAGACTTGATTCTGATTCTGATTCTGTGCAGGCTGCATATCTCGGTGACTCTTTATGACTGATCTCTATGTTTCGGAATTTGTTTATTCACAAATTGTTCTTTTAAGCTCACTGGTTAAGAAATTGCTCTTTGATTGTCATTGTTAAACAGGTGTGAAAGTACTGATTACTGACTGTATTCCATTCAAGATATTTGATTTTAGAGTCATGTAATGCCATGGTTCACATCTTTACTCTTATGCTGTAGGTATTTCATTTAGCAGTTCTATTAGAGCAGTCTGTTCTGCTGTTCAGCCAGTTTGCGTTATTGTTGAAGATAAGGGGTGATGTGGAATTTGTGCCATCCAATTAGGGGGAGGTTTTCTTGATGAGGGACTCTAAGATTGGTCTTGGGTTTTTTTTTATTCAGCGGGAGATGAAGAGAGAAGACACTGGGGAGAACCGGTCATAGGATATGATCCAGTGGGAGACCAGTTTGTTTGAGATGGATTCCGAGCGATATTCGGACGGTGTTGTCTGCTTTCACACAGACCGACTGCCCAGCACGTGAGTGACAGCGAAGTTCAAGATGAACTCCAACGTACACAATTGACTGTTTAATGAAAATGGGCCCTTCTCTTTTTGTTTTTCTTTACTGACACTTTAGTTAAGATGCATAAATATAATTCCTTTAATCATATAAGACCATAAAACATAGGAGCAGAATTAGGCCATTCAGCCCATCAAGTCTGCTCCACCATTCAATCATGGGCAGATCCAATTGTTCCAGTCATCCCCACTCCCCTGCTTTCACCCCATACCCTTTGATGCCCTGGCTAATCAAAAACCTGTCTATCTCTGCCTTAAATATACCCAATGGCTTGGCCTCCACAGCCGCTCGTGGTAACAGATTCCACAGATTTACCACCCTCTGACAAAAGTAATTTCTCCGCATCTCTGTTCTAAATGGACATCCTTCAATCCTGAAGTTGTGACGTCTTGTCCTAGACTCCCCTACCATGGGAAATAACTTTGCCAGATCTTTTTAACATTCGGAACATTTCTATGAGATCTCCGCTCATTCTCCTGAACTCCAGGGAATACAGCCCAAGAGCTGCCAGACGTTCCTCATACGGTAACCCTTTCATTCCTGGAATCATTCTCGTGAATCTTCTCTGAACCCTCTCCAATGTCAGTATATCCTTTCTAAAATAAGGAGCCAAAAACTGCACACAGTGTACTGTCTGTTATTCCGTGGCACTAACTTATAACAGGGTAGTAAATCACACGGCATCCACACAAACCGGGGCTTGGGGTGGAAGAGGCGTCTCAATCTCACGAGTTTGGCGGGACCGTGGAGTGTTTTCTTTAGACTTATGCAGCCAAGGAAGCCAATACCAAAAAGCTAGATTATTTGGCCCACTGAGTCCATGGTGACCATCTTACAGACATCTTCATTAATCCCACTTTTCCTTTCACGTCTCTGGGGCGATTCACAGTGGGGTCAATTAATCTCACAACCAGCTTGTCTTTGGCATGAGGGAAGCAACTAGGAGACCTGGAGAAACATGCAGTCTCCACACAAACAGCTCTAGAGGTCAAGGCTGAAGCTGCAGCAGTACTAACTATGGCACCATTGAACAGCCCTTATGTCGTCTTCAGTGGAACCACATGTCTGGAGCTGAGTACCCTTGGCAACCATTATCATTGCACCCGTCTACCACTTGTATACAAGCACAGAATTCTACCTGATCAGTGGCACATTAGTGTAGTAGTTAGCATAATGCTTTATAGTGCCAACAGTCAAAGGATTGGGGTTCAATTCCTGCCACTATTTGTACAGAGTTTGTATGTTCTTCTTGTGGGTTTCTTCTGGGTGCCTTTGTTTCCTTCCATGGGTTAAAATTAGTAGGTGGTAGCCATGTTACGTTAGTGCCAGAAGCATGGCAACACTTGCAGGAGCGCCCCCCCACCCCCGCATGTTATTGAGTTTTTTTGGTCATTTCACCATAAATAATACAAATGTTTAATCTTTAAACTTTAATGTTTCTCTTTCTTCCCTCAGCAAACTACAGATTAGATATTGCCTATATTTTTGATACTCATTCTTGGATTCTCCAGTTTTCCATTATCTTGGGTGAATTTTCGACTCTAGATTTTTACCCTTGTTTATCAATGTAATCTTTGTGATGTAATTAGCATTGCTGCTTTTTTTAATCATAACTATTAAGTAGTTAATCTACCTTAAAACATGAGAATGACTTCTATCTCATTGCATTCTGAAGTCTCTTGAGTTTGTCTCAGTGAAATGGGGTAAAAACTCACCACTAATTTACATTAATGCTCACTGAAGTAAACTTGGCATGGAACAGTTGGTATTAATGGGGCATGCAAAGATAATAAACCAACTGGCACTGTCTTGAAATGGATTTATCTCAGAGTGATTCATGCCTGCCTACTACAGGTGGAAAGTCCACTTCGATTTTAAAGTCGGTGCCCAAAAACCCATTTCAATTTGGAAATGTATCCCATGCAGACTGTGCAACAAAAAAAAAGAAATTGCTAGAAAAACTCAACACATCAGGCAGCATCCATAGAAAGGGAAGCAGTTATCATTTCAAGTTTACAAGCTTATTTTAGGCCTGGGAAAATAGAAAAATACAAGTTAGTTTTCAGCAGAAGGGAAAGTGGGGATGCTTGTGTAGATTAAGGGGAATTTTTTTATAGGATACTTCAAAATGGCTTGATGGCAGTAGCAACCAGCATATTAATTTTCTTTGTCCATGTAAAGAGTTGTTCATGGTAAATTGATGGGATTTACAGGCATTGGTCATTTAAAGGACAGTAGAAGGGAGATTTGACTGGGATAATATTAATGTCATTGTTGAAGTGTGTTTCTTCACATTTAGAAAACATAGTATACCACCAGATTTTCTCCCTTCTCCTCCAGACTATGAGACACCTTAACCTCCTGAAAAACACACAAAGTGCTGGAGGAACTTAGCAGGTCTGGCAGCATCTATGGAAATAAATAAACAGTCAATGTTTCAGGCTGAGAGCTTTCGTCAGGACTGCAAATGAAAGGACAAGATGCCAAATTAAGAAGATGGGAGGAGGGGGAAGAGGACAAGCTAGAAGGTGATAGATAAAGCCAGGTGGGTAGGAGAAAAGTGGTGAAGTAAGAAGTTGAAAAGGTGAAGGGCTGGATAAGAAGGAAACCGATAGGAGAGGAGAGCGGATCATGGGAAAAAGGAAAGGAGAAGGTGAACCAGGGGGTGGTAATAGACAAGTGAGGAGAAGAGTTAAGAGGCCAGAGCGGGGAAATAAAGGCGAGGGGAGTGGGAAGTTGAAAATTACTGGAAGTTGGAGGAATCAAATTTCATGCCATCAGGTTGGAGGCTACCTAGATGGAATATGAGGTGTTGCTTCTCCAGCCTGAGAGTGGCTTCATAGTGGCAGAAGAGGATGTCATGGAACAAAAATGTCAGAATGGGAATGGGGATAGGAATTGAAACAGCTGGCCACTGGGAAATTCTGTGAACGTAGGTGCCTGGGATCCTCGGTGGGTCCAAACTCAGTAGCCAGAAAATGGAGCTGGAAGTGAAGTGCAAAAAGATGGCAGTGAGTACAAGTTCCAGGAAGAATACTTGGTTGTAGTGGCAAGTCCGGGTGAGCACATGGTTGAAGAGTCAGAGAGCAGAAAGGGAGAGCATCTGCTGACATGAAAATCGATTTCTCCAACTTCAGATAAATTTTTCCCCTCCCACTTCCATTTTTTCGATTCCCCACATTGATCACTTACTTCTTCACATCACCTGCCTATAATCTCTCTCTAGTACTCCTCCTCCTCCCTTTTCTTCAATGATCCACTCACCTCTCCTGTCAGATTCCTTCATTCTCTAGCCCTTCACCTTTTTTTCATTTCACCTCCCAGCTTCTAACTTCATCCCTACTCTCCCAACCACCTGGCTTCACCTATCACCTTCTACTTTGTCCTCAGTCCTCTCCCCTCTCCCCTCTCCACTCCTTATTCTGGCACAACTGGCAGGTGTGCTTACAGACATTTTTAATCTCTTCCTCTTGCAGTGTAAAGTGCCCTCCTGCTTTAAAACATCCACCATTGTCCCTGTAACTAAAAAGACCAAGGTAACATGTCTGAACAATCGGCTTCCTGTTGCACTCACCTCAATAATAAGTAAATGCTTTGAGAGGCTGGTCAAGGACTACATCTGCAGCCTGCTACCACCCACCTGGCCCCCTACAATTTGCCTGCCGACAAAACTGATCAAGAGATGATGCAATAGCTACAGCTTTGCATCGCATCCTTAAAATCTGGAGAAGAAGGATGCTTATGTGAGAATGCTGTTCTTGGACTACAGTTCAGCATTCAACACCATAATTCCCTCCAAGCTCAACAAGAAGCTCAGAGACCTCGGCCTTCATCCTGCCTTCTGCAGCTGGATCTTGGACTTCCTGTTATATTGCCAGCAGGTGGTAAGAGTGGACTCCCTCATCTCTGCCCCTCTAATCCTCAACACAGGTGCCCCTCATGGCTGTGTCCTGCATCCCTCCTTTACTCTCTGTATACCCATGACCGTGTCAACACCCACAGTTCCAATCTGCTAATGAAATGTGCTGGTGATACTACATTGATTGGCCTTATCTCAAATAATAATGAGGCAGCCTACAGAGAAGAAGTCATCACCCTGACACAGTGGTGTCAAGAAAACAACCTCTCCCTCAATGTCGCAAAAACAAAGGAGCTGGTTGTGGACTACAGGAGGAATGGAGACAGGGTAACCCCCCCATCAACATCAATGCATCAGAGGTGGAGAGGGTGAACAGCTTTAAGTTCCTCAGCATACACTGAGGATCTCACGTGGTCTGTACATACCAGCTATGTGGTGAAAAAAAGCACAACAGAGCCTATTTCAATTCAGATGGTTGAAGAAGTTTGATGTGGGCCCCCAAATACTAAGAACTTTCTACAGGGGCACAATTGAGGGTATTCTGACTGGCTGCACTACTGCCAGGTATGGGAACTGTACTTCCCTCAATCACAGGACTCTGCAGAGAGTGGTGCGGACAGCCCAGCGCGTCTGTAGATGTGAACCCCCCACTATTCAGGACATTTACAAAGACAGGTGTGTAAGAAGGGCCCAAAGGATTATTGGGGACCCAAGCCACTCCAACCATAAATTTTTGCAGCTTCTACCGTCTGGGAAACAGTACTGCAGCATAAGAGCCAGGACCAACAGGCTCCGGGACAGCTTCTTCCACCAGGCCATCAGACTGATGAATTCACATTGATACAAATGTATTTCTATGTTATATTGACCGTCCTGTTGTACATACTATTTATTACAAATTAACATAAATTGTACATTGCACACTTAGACAGAGATATAACGTAAAGATTTTTACTCCTCGTGTATATGAAGGATATAAGTAATAAAGTCAATTCAATTCAATTCTCCCTTCCTATGTAGTCTTGATGAAGGGTCTCAGCCTGAAACGTCAACTGTTTATTCATTTCCATAGAAGCTGCCTGACCTGCCGAGTTCCTCCAACATTTTCTGTCTGCTGCACTGGATTTCTCAGCATCTGCAGAATTTGGAGTGTCTACTATAATCCTCCCCACTGCTTACCTATATAGTAGGGTGTCCAGCTGGATATTGGAGGAGCTTAGTCTGGCCTGATTTTCATCAGAATCAGATTCAGGTTTACTATCTTTGACATAAAAAAAACTCTAGTTTAAAAAAAATATGAAAGTCAATACAAAAGTAGTGCAAAATTGAAACAAAATAGCAAGGTGGCAGTCATGGGTTTAGAGACCATTCAGAAATCTGGGGGCGAAGGGGGTAAAAGTAGTACTTAAAATGTTAAGCGTGTGTCTTCAGGTTTCAGTACCTCCTCCCTGACGATAATAATGAGAAGAGTCCATGTCCTGGATGGTGAGTATGGATGATGGATGTCTCCTTCCTGAGGAACTGTCTTTCAATAACCTCGATGGTGCCGAGACTTGTGTCCATGGTGGAGCTGGCTGAGCTCACAACCCCCTACAGCTTCTTTCGTCAATCCTGTGTATTGGAGCCTAACCCAGCCATGGATGGTCCCAAGCCCGGCTGAGAAAGGAGAAGGCGTGAGCACAGGGTTATCAACGCCACCCTGTAAAAAATACTAACGCTACAGGAATGGCAACAGAATTTCCAAGTGCTTCATCCCTGGGAGAGGAAGGATCTTCAGCTGAACAGCAGACACTTGAGGTCAACTTGGAAGAATGACCCAGGGGAAGACTCTGGCGAGCTGCTCTCGGCAGCCTATGCCCCAGAAGAAAGAAAAAGCAGTGGAGTATCCATACCAGACAGTAATGCAATCAGTCAGAATTCCATGAATTCTATCTGTAGAAATGAAACTATCATTCAAAGCACGACACTTTCATTTTTTCAGATACCACCATATAATACAAACCGACTAATCATTCCATTCAGAGGGCAATTATCAGCAGCCTAAATTAAAATTGTTGTTTTATCAACATAATAGAGGATGGGGGGGGGGGAAGCTCCTGTATTTTCACTCCTTTGCTTAATGGTTATTGTAATTGTCATTACCATTACCTCAAGCAGTGAAAAACATGTCTGAAAGAAGATGAACTATTTTGCTAAGCTATCAATATTGCATTAATCACATTTTAATACTATTTATTTGTTCTCTGAACAGCTTAACTTTGCTAGGGAACAGTATTACATTTTATATATTTTAATCACTTATTTAAAATACATTTCTAAAATATTTGCCAACAGCTATAAAGTAATCACTAATAGCCATATTTTTAGACTTGTTAATGCAAAGACATTTTCAAGCATGATGTGGTGGTAATTTAATTAGGTGAGCAATAAACAAAGACATTAGTCATTAGTGCATAGTGTAACAGTTGTAAACAAGGTCTCTGGCCCCTGCAGGAAAAATTACTAGCATTTATATAGACCTCTATTAAAATAAACACAAATAAATTGCTGGAGGAACTCAGCAGGTCAGACAGCATCTATGGAAATGAATAAGCCATCAACGTTTCAAGCCGAGACCTCTCTTCCGGACTATTAAAATGCAGCAGGTAATTTGCAAATGGCAAATCTAATGATAAGCAATGAGAAAAAAAAAATGATGGCTTGAAAATCTAGATCTTGGCTCATTTTTTATGCACGATGCAATTGATCTGAAGCTGAAGAATCAGTTGCTAAATGACAGTGACATCACTTTGTTTGGGAGCAGAATTTATATGGGGGGGGGGCCTCTCTGCATCAGATATACTTATGTCCTTAGGCTACTGGGCATGTTGTACTGTTGTTAATTGGCAAACAATGCTCATGAGACATCACTAGTACAATTATTAACCACGTGCACATATTGTATAAATCACATGTGTCCCACCTGCAAGTTGCTGAGCATCCTCAACAGTTTCGCAGAGGCTTTAAGGGATTTGTCCTTACCTAGCCTACTTCTGGGGAGTTCATGAACAAAGAAGACTACAAACTTTTAGGTTAGTTTAGGCAGAGGGGTGGAAGCTTTTTAATCAATTCTCCAATGCCCACTTTTGCTAAGGCTGCGATATCTGATAGCCTGGGAAATGAAAGCTGCCGATGCTGGAAGTAAAACATAGAACATTGGACAGTACAGCAAAGTAGAGGCCTTTCAGCCCATGATGTTGTGCCAAAATAATTATACCCATGGTTCTTGATTAATCACTCTTCCCTACACATTGACTGTATCCTTCCCTTCATTTGCCTCTTAAATGCTTCTTTGCTATCCATCTGGCAGCACATTTGAGCCCCGCACCACTCTTCCTTCACATATCTCCTTTGTATCTTCCCACACTTACATTAAATATGTGCCCTCTAGTACAATTGACCAGGACACTACCAGATTAGAGAACGTATCTTATGAAGACAGATTGAGCAAGCTAAGGCTTTTCTCTTTGGAGCAAAGGAGGATGAGAGGTGAATTGATATATGTTAAGAGGCAGAGATCGAGTGGATAGCTGGAGACTTTTTTCCAGGGTGGAAATATAGCATAATTTTAAGGTGATTGGAGGAAAGTATAGAGGGGATGTCAGAGGTATGTTTTCAGATGGAGAGTGGTGAGTGCATGGAATGCACCATCAGAGGGGGTGGTAGAAGTAGGTACATTAATGGCACTTAAAAAAACCCTTAAATAGCACATGGATGATGGAAAAATTAGGGCTATGTAGGAGGAAAGGGTTAGAATAATCTTAGAGTAGGATAAAAGTTTTAGACAACATTGTGGGCCAAAGGCCCTGTACTGCAGTGTTCTATGTCCTATGTTCTACTAGATATTTCAATCCTGGAAAAAATATACTAGCTGTCTATTTAAAGTCTCACATAATAATATAAACTTATACAATTTCCCCTTAGCCTCTGCTGCTGTAGCAAAAATATCCCCAGCTTGTTCAATCTCTCTTCATAGTACATGTCCTCTAAATCCTAGTAAACCTCCTCTGCACCCTTTCTAAAACATAGAAACACAGAACATCTACAGCACAATACAGGCCTTTCAATCCATAATGCTGTGCTGAAAATATACTTACTTTAGAAATTACCTAGGGTTACCCATAGCCCTCTATTTTTCTAAGCTCCATGTACCTATCCAGGAGTCTCATAAAAGACCGTATTGTATCCACCTCGAGCACTGTCACCAGCAGCCCATTCCACGCACTCACTACTCTCAGCATAAAAAACTTACCCCTGATATCGCCTCTGTACCTACTTCCAAGCACCTTAAAACTGTGCCCTCTCGTGTTAGCCATTTCAGCCCTGGGAAAAAGCCTCTGACTATCCACACAATCAATGCCTCTTATCATCTTATACACATCCTTCCTATAATGAGGAGACTGGAACAGAATGCAATACTGTAAATCAGGCTGATCCAGAGTTTTATAAAGCAGTAACTTAATTTGCTGGCTCTCGAACTTGTTGTCACCACTAATGAACATAAACATGCCTTACATCTTCTTTACTACCTTATAAACCATTATGGACTCATGTACCTGGGACCTAAAGTCCCTCCATGTGTCACTCAGTCTCTCCAAGAGGACCTGGTGTGACCTCTATGGTTCTAGATCCAATAATGTCCTGCTGATGTTGGATTAATGTTGGTCTGATCTGCAGGTAAACCTCCCCAACATGTATCTAAGTATTATTGTAGAATCAGTTCTATTTACCTGGGTGCAAAAGCATTGCAGTAATTGAATATCTCATTAGAGACTTAGCATCTTCAAGAGAGTAGCATTCCTTTGGCATTGATATATCAACCTCGAACATATGCTTAGACCTCCTTAAGGTATGTACCTGTAAATACTAGACTCAGGATCACTCATTCATATGTGATGTTCCCACCCACCACAGGCATTTTCTCTTCTCCCCCCTCCCATGGGAAGAAGATATAAAAGCCTGTACCACCAGGCTTAAGAACAGATACTATCCACTGTTATAAGACTATTGAATGGTCCCTCGTATGATAAGATGGACTTCTAGGCTCACAATCTGCCTTATCGTGGCATTGTCTGCCTGCACTGTATTTTTTCTGTAACTCTAATGCTTTATTGTGCATTCCGTTATTGTACCTTGTACTACCTCAATGCACTGATGTGGTGAAATTATCCATATGGAAGACATGCAAAACTTCTTTATTCACTGTATCTCGGTACCTAGACAATAATGAAATAATTTACCATTTTACTTACCATAACATATTATATCAACACTTCCATTAAAAACTATAAACCCTACTAAACTAAAAATTTTATTTCCCACTGGTCAACTTCACAGAGTGATTAGTAGATTTTATAGTGATGATCACCTCTACTTTTATCTTTGGAACAGTGTTGTTGTTCCTTCTGATCAAAGCCAGAAGAATCATCAGAGAATACTTCAATGATATTTGAATAAATCGATGTGAAATAACGTTCAGCTGCTTTTAGGGAAAGTAATTGCAGGAAGGCAGCAGCACAGAGGGCGAGCAAAGAACAGTATGGCTGCTCTGTCTTCACTTGTGAAGGATTTACGGAGAACTGTTTCAATTGCTTTCACAGCAGTAATAAAACCTGGCTGGAATTGGACCTAAAGGGAAACTGGTGAAGTAAAACATTTCAAATGTCAGGAAATGGCAAACTATCCAGCATTGATGCAATCCACCTCTAATAACTGGTTTAAATTATTCATAGGCAGTGACCCATTACTACTATACCTGAGCTTCATCAAAATCTACAGAGTAGTGTTAATAGCATTAATAGAGTATTTACAAGCCAAGTGTTTCTTCAAACAGGCAATGAGCGTGACATAATGCCCAGTCAACCATGACTATTTTTTTTCATAATCATGACAACATGACTAAAAGGCTGTAAAGAATACACCCTCTTGTGCTCCATTGTGTCAGTGTATATATTGTGAGTTGTGTTTGGAAGAAAAAAGTATCAGGAACTTTTGCTAAAGAAAGTCAGAAGATTATTTCCCCATTTATGTATTCATTGTTTGTCCCTGACTACCATTTTGGATAGGGATTGGTGTACATGATCATTTTATCCAAAAGTACATCATCTCACACTTGTTAGTATTATATTCCATCTGCCAAGGCTCTGCCCAGTTTTCCAACTGATCTATTTTGCTGTGGCCTCAGACAACATTTATTGTTATACACCACTCCACCAACCTCTGTGACATCCACAAACTCATTGATCATGTCTCCCCCATTCACAATTAAGTTGTTGATATATTTCACTACCAACATGGATCCCAGATCTCATCCCTGTGGATACCACAGACTACCAGACTATTACCCTTCCAATACTACACTCTCCCTCCTCTCACCACGTCAATTGTGGATCCAATTATCCAGCTCAACATGGACACCATGTTGTTTAACCGTATAAATTAGACTACCATGCAGAATTCTCTCAAATGTCTCACTAGAGTCCATATAGACAGTATCTACTAACACACCTTGGTCAATCATCTTGGTTATCATCACAAAAACTCAATTAGATTAGTGACATAGGATTTTCCCGACACAAAGTCATGGTGACTGCCGCAACTGAGACTTTGCCTTTTCAAATGTATATGAATTCCATCCCTAAAGATTTTCTCCGTTCATTTCCCTTCCACTGACATAAGGCTCAGCTGCTTGTAGTCATCACGCTCATCCCTGCAGCACTTCTTAAATGAAGGAATAACATCAGTTGTTCTCTGGCCTTCTAGAACTTCATCTGTGGCTAACAAAGATGCAAAGATTACTAACAGGGCACCAGTTATCTCTACCCATGTTTCTTGCAGCAGCTTAAGATCAATCTTGTCGAGCTCCAAGGATTTAGCAATCCTTTACGTGTCCAAGTGAAGCTTCCTCTAACACCTCCTTCTTCTTAAATGGTATGGTGGCATAACGCTATTACATGTCCAGCGACCTGGATTCATTTTTCCTTCTGTCTGTAAGGAGTTTGTACATTCTCCCTGTGACTGTGTGGTTTTCCTCCCACTTTCCAAAGACATACAAGGTAGAAGGTTGCATGGGTGACCTTATACTTTAGAGACCCATACAGCAGGACCACATGGGTGTAATAGGACTGTGCAGGCTCCCTGGACTGGAAGGACCTGTTTCCATGCTGTATCTGTAAAAAAATACTGATCTGCTCCAGATTACCCATGTACTCCTCCCTAAGCTCACTATCCTCTGCGCCCTTCTCCCTTGGTGAATACAGATGATGAGTATTCATTGCGGACCTTGCCTACATCCCCTGGTGCAACACAGGGATTAATCATTTCGTCCCTTCGGGAACTCATTCTATCCTGACTATATTCTTGCTCCAGATATCACTCCATTGTTAAGATCACTAAAGACCAAACAAATAGCAATTTATGTAATACTTATTGTGCATCTGAATAAAGTGAACATATTGGAATTAATATATAGAAATGACCATGTAATTGTCAATTCCAAATAAGCCTGAGCTAATTATATTCAGAACCCATGTGGCAGAATAGGTCTAATAACTAGATTAAGAACGGCTGAAAATGAACAAAATGATTACATGCAATTCAAAAACCCACACACAGAATAAATATCGATATTTCAACAGCTATATGTCCAAGATGTATTCAGGTATGGATTCAGTTAAGAATCGGAGATGACGTGATAACACGACTTGCGATGTTGCCATCCATCCTGTTGTATGCGGCTCTGAGGTACAAGTAACAGTCTGAAATATACAGTAAGTAAATCTGAACTAATTCTTCATGTCACGTTAAGTGCAATCACACCTACTTACTATAAGTCTGTGCGACTTCAGAGCTGCATGTCAGACAGATAGCTCCTTTCCTGTTTACCCTGTATACCCTGGACTTTAGATACAACACCAGTTCATGTCACCTGCAGAAATTCTCTGATGACTCAGCAATAGTTGGGTGTGTAAAGGGAGGACAGGAGGATGAATACAGGGCCCTGGTGGAGAACTTTGTCAAATGGTGCAAGCTGAATAATCTGCAGCCTAACATCAGTAAGACAAAGGAGATGGTGATGGACTTCAAGAAGACCAAGCCTACTAATGATGGTGAGGAGGTGGATGTGCTGAGGATCTTCAAGTACCTGGGGGTGCACCTGGATGACACACTTGAGTGGAGCACCAACACAGAGGCTGTGTACAAGGAGGGCCAGAGTCGCCTCTACTTCCTGAGGAGACTGAGGTCCTTCGGAGTATGCCTGTCCTTCATGTTCTAACGGTCTGTTGTTGCCAGTACATTCTTCTATGCGGTAATAGACTAAGACAAGGGTGCTGCTCCAATGAGTGCTATATGAGGTCAGACTTACCCTCAGCCGTTAGGCTCTATAATGAGTCAAACTATAGTCAGGGAAGTGATGACTCCTCCCATTAGACTGTTATTAATCTTTGTTTATCAGGGCTCTATTTGAGCTCTGTTTCACTCCTGTTTTATTTTTAAGGTAACTTATTTCTTATTCTTTCTACTTCTCTTCTAATATTTGTATATCTGAGCACTTGAAATGCTACTGTGACACTGTAATTTCCTTTGGGTTCAATAAAGTATCTATCTATTTATCTAATCATTACTTGTTAGTCATGATCGGATAGTTGTAGTTCTGTAGTTGGTTAGCTCTGTAGCTTTGGTCAGTTGAATCATCCCGCATTGCTGCATCCCTAATTTATATACCGGCACACCTCAGAGGGTAACTACAAGTCACGCATAGTGCTTGCCACAAGTCTGAGATACTAGAGGTTCGATTGTAGAAGGACAGTAGATCTCCTACACTGAAGTTTTATGAAAATCTTGAGGTTTCATGCATTCCATGCATTATGACAACAGCTTTCCTTATGAAATCCAGGTTTCTTTGATGATTTTCATAAAGATTCCCAACTGACGTGATGCTGAATTCCTGACACCAAATGAATAGACCAAGAAACTCATTGTGTAACACACTGTGCTGGAGAACACCCTCATCAAACCATTTCTCCAGCACATGAAAAAAAATTGGTTAATACTTTGGGTTGAGGTTTCTTCTGTCCAAATGTTAGCCAATCTTTTGTTTCGCCATACAGTTATCGCCTCTTCAAAAAATTTCAGCAAGCTCTGTTATCTGATCACTTAAAAATAATCAGCTTATATCTTTATAGTTCGTTATTGTTTCTTTTCACATTAAATATACCACAAACATGGAATCTGTTTTCTCAGAGAAGCTGTGAATGTTGAGTGAATCCCAGACAGACCCATTCTTCACAGCTTGCCTATTAGTGCAGTGATTAATACCCTAGCCTCCTACTTTGAACCAGGTTCAGCTTCTCTTTGGTGACTGACAGGTTTTTGGACATGAAGAAATATATAGGTAGTTCCAGTATATGACACCAAAATACAATCATACTGGAAATACAACCATCATTTTACTGAAAGGCAGTACAGACAAAAGGGGATAACCAGGGCTGTTAAGTGTAGACTGCATATAAGTTCATTTAAGATGTTGATGACTTTTGTGACTGTAATCGAATTACTGAAGAATGAAGCTGTCTGATGCAAAACATTCTCACAATAAGGAAGAGAAAATCTGCAGATGCGGGAAATCCAAGCAGCACACTCGAATGCTGGAGGAACTTCACAGGTCAGGCAGCATCTGTGGAAAAAAGTACAGTCAACGTTTCAGGCCTAGACCCTTCAGCAGGACATCAATATAAGCAGGTATTAGAGTCTGTCTCAATACAATCTTCCCAAACTAAGATACAGCAAGACTTTACACTCATAAGAACGAAGATAACAGCAGGCAATTCAATATATTTTGATTTGGAAAAATATTCCCACTGAATTACATTTACACAACGGGAGCACACTGTAAAGGCTGATTTATACTTCTGCGTCAACTTGAGGCCGTAACCTACGCAAGTGGCCTACGCATGTTGTGAGCATTTATACTTGTGCGTTGGTGTGTCTGCATCGCTCTGCAATTCGGGCACGTCGCGCATGCGCACACACCTGCCCACGCAAGGCATCATGGCCATTGTAGTCTTTCTCGGGGTAAACCAGTTTAAAGCGAGCGTCTTTTTTAGTAAAAGTGAAATGTGTCCTCCATAATTTCGGAGGTCTATAAAGCTTTATGGAAAGCATTGCAGCCAGAGTTCCTTCCCTTCCCTTCAGTCGGCCAATGGGAAGCTATTGCAGTGTAGGAGGGAATGCGATGCTACCAAGTGGACCAATCACAGTTGTTTGGTCTGTGTTGCCGCGACGCGTAGTTACATTTTGGGAGAGATGCGCGTCAGGCTACGGCGTAGGGTTCCACATAGGCTCTGCGTAGGGTTCATGGCGACGCCGTACTTACAGCGTCGAGTTGACGCAGAAGTATAAATCAGCCTTAACTGACAAAGCAAGTGAATATTCAAACACCTTTGCTGGTATAAAGTAATTCACATGGATTCTTACAGAGATCATAGAGTTAAACAGTATGGAAACTAAAAGCTTCTGAGGACAGAGAATGGAGGCTCCCAAAATCAGTGCTGTGAAGGCTAACTTTTCAGAGACACAGACGTCGTATTTATTGATAGGCAAACCAAATATGTCTATGCTAATGTTTGACAAAACAAGACTTGTCTATAGTCTGTAACCTCTTGTGACCTCCCCTAAAACAATGATGTTAAATAACCTGGAGCCTGATGCCTGTATTGATGGAAACCAATTAACATACCCCCAATGTCTTATGTTTGGCTGATGCACACAGCAGTGTCTCATGGATATGTTAGTTTGCAAACCACATCTCCTCAGCATCCTCCTGCTCTCTAGACAGTACTGTTTGCTTATAAACCTGTCCTTTTCATTTCAGAACTTGTAGTTTACATTTGAACTGGCTTTCCTTTAATGACTGCTTCTCACTCATATTAATGCTTATTATCTACATAATTTGTGAAAGGTGCCTAGTGCCTAACGATGACTATGATTGGTGGATTTCCATTGAGCAAATGTATCAAGGGAAGATGAATAAAACTGAAGTACAGGTCAGCCATGATAATATTAAATGCCAGTACAACATAAGGGTCAGATACTCTTCTGTTTCTATGTCTCTTATGTTTCTGTTTCTGTTTCTATGTTCTATGTAAGGCATGAAAATGCCTGATGCAGGCCTCATGGTCTGAGTCGACATTCCCTCCCTCCTTCCCTCCCTCCTTCTATGTCCGGAGGATTTTCTGAGGTGTTACGGTTCTGTGCAAAAGTTTTAGGCCCATATACATATATAGATAGTATCTACTAAATCTACTGCATCTACTAGATGTTTACCAATATAACAAAAGACTCACAGATATTGCAGCTTCAAGGGCAAATAAAGCAAGGATACGTATGGATGTCTTTCCAGCATGTGCTTCAAATCAAGTCAAATCAAAATTAAACCACACAGGAAATAATAAAAACAAGTTATAAATGGAAAAGGAATGAACAACTATCTAATTTGTTTTTTTACTGGTAAAGATTAAATGAATAGTATTATGCCAAATTTCCGTCTCTTATTTCTTATGGCTTTCAAAGCATATTTTATATCCATCTCTGCAGGCAAAGTGGGCCCTAATTTTAGATCTAATCCCTAAGGTAACATGCCTGACTGTAACTTCATATTGCACAAAAGTCAATTTAAATTATGGACTTAATGGGCCTTGAACCTGCAGCTTTCATGAATAAGAGGTGAGAATTATACCACCAGGGATGACAGAGTACCCAATAAACTAGTAACTGTTTGTGTGTGCTACAAATTAATCCCACTGGGTTTTAAACCAGGAGGATTTGCACAACTATTCATTGTTATTTTCAACTCAATTGCTCCAATAAAAAACTACTCCTAAAGTATTAACCTTTCTTTCAACTTTCCACATTATAATAACTTTAGTTCAGATGCCTGTTTATAGTTGTTGTCTTTTCATTTGCAACAATTATTACTTTAATTAATAGAGAAACAGTCTATTATATAGCGATTAACCCTAATGAATTTCATAAGGAAAAAGAAAATACATGTCAGGTAGTGTTAAATGCAACAATCAGCAAGCATTCTGTAAACAACAAAAAAGATTAAGCAGCATAAAATTACCAAAAAAACTTGATAACAATCTTTACCGAGTGAAATGATGAAAAAGCTTTCCAAATGATACAGTAAGATTAATACATTTGGTTAAAAATTGAAATGTTAATCAAAAATGAGGGAGCTTTTGGCCTTTCAAGTTTCTGCTGCAAATTAATGAGATTTAATGTAACTTTTTCAAATAGTACCACTTTCACCATGTACTGAGATTGTTAAATTCTGCTTAAGAACATCTTGGCTGTTTTTAGCTCTGAAAAATTGGGTGTCACACATCATGGTTACATCTGGATTGGATACGCTATGCAATGCGCTTTAGTATTAGCTAAGAAATTTGTTCAGATTGTTTTGTGATGCCCCTTGTAGGCACGTAGCAGAGTTAGGTCATTCAGCCCACTCAATCTACTCTGCTATTCAATCATGGCTGATTTATTTTCACTCACAATCCCCTTCTCCTACCTTCTCCCTGTAGCCTTTGATGTCATTACTAATCAAGAACCTAACAAAATCTGCTTTAAATATACCCGATGACTTGACCTCCACAGCTGTATGCGGCAATAAATTACACAACCTCTAGCGAAAGAACTTCCCCTTCATCTCTGTTCTAGAGGGATATCCTTCTATCATAAGGCTCTACTCTCTGATCCTAAAGTCTCCTACTATTTGAACAATCCTCTTCGTGTCCACTCTGTCTAGGCATTTCAATATTCTCATTCTTCTCAGCTCCACTGAGTAAACGCACCTGCTGTTGGGTTCCTCAGAAAAAATAGTTTAATACTATCAAGCTGAATTCTCCCCATTCCTATCCTCAGCTGAGGCCTAACTAACTGTGCATTGACATATTTCCTCAGCTTTGAATTTGAATGTATGTCCTACTTTCTGACTTTCTTCTGCTATTCAACCAATTTTCCATCTGGTCAACAAATCACCTACCCAAGCCTTGATGTAAGCTGCCAGATCCTTGTGAGACATTTCTTGTCACATAAATGATATCCACGGGCATCCCTTTTTCTGTCACTTGTTGTTTCCTTTTGATTAATGAAAAGTAATTCAGTGTGCAATCACAGAAATGTTAAACTATAATTTCCCAATAACAGATGTTACTCTTAAAAATTTACAACATCTGTTTGTTCTTCTCTTGTGAGTAGATCTCAAATCAGGAGAAATTTGGAAAATTATAATTATCCCATCTGTAATAACTCATCTCCTTCCTTTAAAACAGTAAGGTAGAAATCATTTGATTCTAGAGATTTATCACACTATAATGCCATTGTTTTCTTCATCATTATTATCTTGTGGAAGTTAGTTTTGGTGACTCAAAGTCCCTGAATCAATATTGGTTTTCTGAAGGTACCTTCATTGCTATTTTTGTCAAACGTTGTAAATATGGATGTTTGTGTTTTTTGTTGTTTTGGCAAAAGGCGTCATTATCTAATTTGAACTCTACAGATCATGGAGTTCTAATCGGCTGACATTCCTTCTGTTCACTGTGTCTTTCCGAACGTAGCTGCATTTGAATAAAAAATTTCATATTATTAGGTTTTATCCACTTTAACTGAAAGTCTGTTTACAGTGCAAATGATTGTAATACTGCTGAAGTATTTCACCAGCTGAAATTTGGTCTAGATTATAAGTCCCTTCAAAACATGATATGAAACAAAGTACTAGGTAAGCGTATATATACGGTTACCTTATAAGGTAAATGGAGAATGCACCCTAACAGGTGTACGTAACAAGAAATATATATATACATAAAACTTTTGCACAGTACTGTACATGTTCTTATCATGTCCTTTCACATGTCTTTACAGGACTCAGCTACATGGTGAGATGACACTGCTACTAAAATCACATCGATCAACTTTTTTGTCTTACCCCTTGTGCCCAACAACAATTGCCCTGACTCTTCAAGCTGCTCTCTAATTGGGACTCTGAGGTTGGATTAACTCTTCTTACCTCATGGACTCCCAGAGCAGGACATCACTCTCCCTGCTGTATCCTTGTGGCATGCTCTATTTTCACCACCTGGACCATGAAGCAGGTCAACATTTTCTTTGGGGGTAAGCCAAACTTTCCTTGGAGTTGACCAACATTTTTCCTGTGACAGGCCAACACACACCTGGGTGTATCCTGGGGAATGGCTGCCATCCTCCCGGTTCAAACTCAGACAAGTTGGCACTCTTCAAGCGGACCATTTTCAGCTGAGAATTCATCTTTAGGGCAGCCCCATGGCACAGCTAACAGAGCCACTACCTCACAGTGCTCGAGACCCGGGTTCAATCTTGTTCCTGGGCACTGTTGGGTGGCTGGGTTTGTATGTTCTCCCTGTGTCTGGGTAGGTTTCCTGGCTGCATTGGTTTCCTCTTGTATCTCAAAGGTTAGTCAGTCACTGCAAATTGCCCCTAATGGTAAAATTTGGGAAGTTGATAAAACATAGGGGAAATGGGATTAATGTAGGATTGGTGTAAATGAGTGATTGATAAGCAATGCAATGTGGGACAAAGGGCCTGTTGCTGTGTGTGTTTCTCTATACTGCACAGACAATACGACTGTGCACCATTCCCGATGCCTTTTAAAACATTTTACAGTCTTTCTTTGCATTATTCAGACTTTCCCCAAAATCTAGAAGTCACACCCTTCCCTCACTCTCAGGAGTCAGGTGTTTATCATGTTATGTCCAGTAATGTATGTTTCCAGAAATTACATGACAAAAAACCCAACCTTAAGGTGGCAACGGTACTGTTGACTCTTTCAAATGTACACGGAAGTAAGTTGTTGGGAGTTTGTGAAGCAAAGTTGTTCATTTCATTTAATTTAATTACTAAGCATTGGTAAACAGGACTTGCCTAGATAGAAATATTAGTTGGTATGGACCTAAGGACTCTATCCTGTGTTGACTCCAATAACTTGATTAGTTGTTTTGGTAGATTTGATGTGCATGTATTTGTTTAATCCTTTAACTTAAGTGAAAACTTTGTTCAGTAATTGTAAGGTCTTAAAACATTTATATTTATTGATAAAAGCTTGCTCAACTGTTGAGTTTTGTATGTAGCTCCCTCGGCTGCTAAAACCACACTATTAGTTCAGACTGTCACTGGGACTCTGAAAGACCCTGCACTGCCCTGGGCCAAGGAGGTGGCTCCCAGACTAGAAGAAACAATGTCTTCTAGCTGACTAATGATCTCATGATATCTGCACCAGCTTTCCTGAAAACTCTCCGTTCGGTTTTTACCAAAAGCTATTTTAAATTATTGTTCAGATACATTTTGATTTCCCTTTGAGAAAAAGTTATAAATATTGTTCTACATGTGGTTCTATCACAATTTTATCAGAGAGAATCTGTAAATATCCTTTATTCAATGCAGGTTACTAACATGATATTTAGTTAATTGATCTCAACTCACTAACTTAGTGAAAATAGTTCACCTTTCCACATCCTTCAGGATGGAGTTTATTGGAAAATGTAAATGCATACATTGTATTATATTTTCTATATTTACTATGTAACCACTGCTAGCTGAATCGAGGGTATTCACTATGTAGCTATGACTTTTGACCTAATCACTATTAATTCAGGAAGAGAACTAGAAGCCAGATACCCACATTGGGAAAGCTCAAAGTGCAGGAGCATTTGAGTTATGAATGTTTCACACGGACGGGTGATCTCTTGGTTGGATATTTCAGTGGTAACTGTGCTAAGACTTGGGATGTAACCCCAGGCCAGAGATACAAGACAGGTACCCCTCTGCCCGATGGTGCACTGGATACCCAGACCATCCCGTTAGCAGATACCTGGTGGCTCTGTGGGAAGGAAGGAGGTCTGAGATCCACGCTCCCCCTCGGTTGGACAAGTACATGTACACGAGTTATGCTGATTCAAGAAGTTGTAGTATCCCCTGAAGTACAATTTGACGCCTTGAAGCAGCAGATACTGCGATGAAGGAAGAGAAAATATGAACTTGATCCAACAGTCCAAATTGACAGTATAGGACAGCCGAGAGGTATACCTAATGAGTTTAAAGCAAGAAGTGAGATTGCTGCGGGCTAGGAAGCACTTATACCTGTGATAGGGGTTAGTAAAAATGTTGAATAGATAAATTATATATATTCAACAGAGATTCATTAACTACACCGATGATGCACTAGAGGCTTTGGGACAGCAGCTAGATGCAACCAGTAGAGTGGCGTGGCAGAATAGACAGGTACTAGACTGGCTATTGGCAGAGAAAGGAGGAGTTTGTGTAATGTTTGGGGAACAATGCTGTACTTTTATACCGAATAACACTAGTCCGGAGGGATCGTTTACCAGAGCAATGAATAAACTGAAAAATTTAAGAAAGGAAGTTAAACAAAATGCTGGGTTTGGACACCAGTTCTTTGACTGGTTAGACAATAGACTAGGAGGATGGGGAGCATGGCTGACCAAGATTGCAGTAACCATTGGTATTGTATTGCTAAGCTGTGCGGTCATTCTGTGCTGTTTTCTTCCATGCCTCAAGTCGCTTGTAGTGCGTGCTGCAATGAAACGGTTTCCGATGCGCCTGGAAATTGTTGGGTCGAGTCCTATGGAGAAGGAGACACCGATGATGTATTCGTACAGTCTACGAGACATGCAAGACGAACAGGAGAGAGATGAGATATGTGGGCATTAGGCTGTGAAGGCTCCTGAGTTTTTTTCCCTGTCTCAGATACGAAGGGACGGGTTTTTGGCTCAGCGGCCAAGGGAGGTAGGGAGAGAACACTGTGAGTCTTAAGCGCAGGAAACTATAGTTTAACCCAAATTTGGGAGTAAATGCGTGGCTTTATTTGAGCTTTTGTGCATAGACTCTCAGTCCTCTCTCTCTTTGTATGAGACCCTGTGGGTCTCAAAGGGTGGATTATATTGGAAAATGTAAACACATACATTGTATTTTCTATGTATTACAGTATTTACAATATTTACTCAACAGTATTTCAGTATTTACTCAAATGCACATGTAAGAGGGTTTCGATTTTTATGTTACTGCGGAGGCTAATTAAAATGGCGTTTTTGTTATGTTAATCTGGGGAATGCGGCTTTGTTGTGCTTTAACGCTGAGAAAGTTTGCACTAGCAGCTTATTGTGGTTTAGAGGGTGATAAGAGGGTGCTATTAACCAATTGGGATAGTTGTTATGGTTTTGGTGTATTTGAAGGTACTGTATGTGCGGAGTTTTGGGGCAGAAGGCGGGAGAGCGAGACAGAGGATGGACCAGGTGCTGTGAGTCCGCTAACGGGGTCGGACCCCCAGCGGGACGTTCGGCGAGGAGACGGAGACGGACTCGTGTGGAGCGTCTGGTCGACCACCGTTGTTGGTCCCAGGCGGCCGGTCGAGGTGGTCCGAGGGGTCACAGGGTGAAGAAGAAGGTCCTTGAGCTCCAACGGTTTTTGTGCACGAAGAGATTGAACTTTGATAAGTGTGGTGCCTTTTATTTTCCTTTTATATTTTATTCTCTTTTAATTATATAGTTCCAGTAATATCTATAAACTGTAAATCATTTAATTGCATCTGGTGTAATGTCTGTTATTTGGGCGGGGTGGGGTACCTCACACAGCATCCACACAAACTATTACCCAGTTTGGCGGGGCCGAGGCTGTTTCCCTAGATGACAGCAAGCCAAGCGACCCTGAGGGTGGCCGGGGGGGCTGCACACACATTATATTTTCTATATTTACTATGTAACCACTGCTAGCTGAATAGAGGGTATTCACTATGTAGCCATGACTTTTGACCTAATCACTATTAATTCAGGAAGAGAACTAGAATGAAACCAAGTAGAAAGATAACGGTGGCGAGTAAGGTAATGAAATATGTGGTAGTATGTCACAACAAGACTAATTAAGAAATAACTGTGGTTAGGGATGAGGAGACACCTGGTCTAAAAAGTAAACTAGGACATAATTAAATTGGGGAGTAAAACAATAGTGGAAGGTCGAGAGTGGATGTATTGATGATATGTGATCACAGCTGTCTGGATATGATAATGTAGCTAAGATAGGAGATTGCTATAAAAAATACTGTGTACAAGCCTCGATGGGCAGTCAGCTACTAGCTTTCTGATTGTCTCAGCTTTGATTTGCAAATTAAAGTTTAAAACGTCTTGAAGGATTTTCTGCGTCTCCTTGTTGTTTGTAAGAAATGAGAAACCACGACAAGTTCAAGGAAAGTGTGACATCAGAAGCCTCTCACCACTAACAGAAATTAGGGTCATGCAAACAAGTTGAGAGATGTCATGAAAGAAATTTAAAAAATGCCAATGATGATTTTAAGTTTAATGCAAAGTAGAATAGATATCAGCATAATAAAAGAAAGTGGAACCAACTATATGCTACAACCTTAAATGAGATAATATTTGTGTGCTGAGGCAGCAGGCTGAGGGTAGCAGACACCAACAGAATCAGCAAACTCGTTCGTAAGGCCGGTGACGTTGTGGGGATGGAACTGGACTCTCTCACAGTGGTGTCTGAAAAGAGGATGCTGTCTAAGTTGCATGCCATCTTGGTCAATGTCTCCCATCCACTACATAATGTACTGGGTGGGCACAGGAGTACATTCAGCCAGAGACTCGTTCCTCCGAGATGCAGCACAGAGCGTCATAGGAAGTCATTCCTGCCTGTGGCTATCAAACTTTACAACTCCTTCCTTGGAGGGTCAGACACCCTGAGCCGATAAGCTGGTCCTGGACTTATTTCATAATTTACTGGCATAATTTACATATTACTATTTAACTATTTATGGTTCTAATACTATTTATTATTTATGGTGCAACTGTAACAAAAACCAATTTCCCCCGGGATCTGCTGTGTACATACATCTATTGATGCTTCTGGACACATCTTCAGTGATGTTCCTGGAATCATTGGGTGTTTCGGGTCTCTCAACATCATACAACCTCCTCCAGGTGACCCAGCCGGGGCTGATCAGACCCCAGCTTATGTCCAGATGGCTAGCTACTTATGACTCCATGGCTCCCCTCTTTTGAGTCACAGCCATCTTGAGGCCCTCTCTGCCGCATCGGTGGTACTGCTGATGGCTCTCCTCTTCCTCTCTCCCTTGATGCCCAAAATGCTGAAGGCTCTAACTAAAGAATGGGCTATGAATCCCCTACAACCAACCTCCACTGGGAGACACCTCGCTCTCCATCCAGCCTGCTGACAGATGCTGACCAGTCCTGCGTACTTGGAGAGCTTTCTTTCAAAGGCCTCCTCCAAGCTATCTTCCCATGGGACAGTCAGCTCCAGCAGCACCACTTGCTTAGTAGACTCAGACACTAGGACAATGTCTGGTCGCAGGGTGGTGGCTGCGATATGGTTGGGGAACTTCAGCTGCCCTTCGACGTCCACCAACAGCTGCCAGTCCCTTGCAGAGGTCAGAATGCCTGCAGATGTTCTTTTGGCAGGTATTGGCTGCTCCCCAGCTCTGACAAAGGCAATGGTCTGCTTGGAGGGTTGGGACCGTTTCGCCCACTCAACTCCTGCGCTGACGGCTTCAGCGATGGTCTTCAGGACCTGATCATGCCTCCACCTGTACCGTCCCTCACCAAGTGACCTTGCACAGCCACTGAGGATGTGCTCCAGAGTTCCTCGCTTGGAGCACAGTGGGCACGCAGATGACTCTGCCTTGCCCCATGTGTGCAGGTTTGATGGGCTTAGAAGCACATCGTACACTGCCTGGATGAGAAATTGGATGCAGTGTGGTTCGGCTTTCCAAAGCTCAGCCCAGGTCACTTTCCTCTCAACCGCATTCTCCCATCTCGTCCAAGCTCCCTGTTGCTTCATTCCCACTGCCTTGCAGGCTCTCATCTCCTCCACTACTGCCCTCACCTTCTCCTGAACTAGATGACACCTTTCCTTCCCTCTGGTGTCCATTTGGGGAGTTGGAAAGGATCCTAGCCCAGCTCGGCCTTGTGTGACCACTCCCACCAGCCTCCTGTGACACAGCCTCGCCTCTGCCTCCTGAACAGCTTCCTCTGCCCTCCACTTCCTGCCAATACTTACTTGGATCCCTGCTCTAGCCACCTTCGGGTCACTTGAGTCCCTATACTGTAGCACTTCTCTGACTCTTGTTACCTTGAATTCTTCCTCCAAGGATTTGAAGGGCAGTTGCAGTTTGTTGTGGTGTCCATAGAGTGCGATGCTGCTCAGGCTCTTTGGCAGCCCCAGCCATCTCCTGAGGTGGTAGATAACCCTCCTCTCTAAGGTTTCGACTGTCGAGATCGGAACTGCATAGACGAGGAGGGCCCACAGGATTCCGGGAAGAATGCCATGCTTTAAACTTCCCAGGTAGGCCAGACTTGTCCACAGATTTCAGCCAGCCATCCAACTTGGTGCAGGTTGCCTGAATGGATGTTGTGTCCCTTAAAGAGCTGTCAAAAGCTTTGCCTAAGCTCTTGACTGGCTTTTCTGTGATGGTTGGGATGGCTGTGCCTGCGATGCTGAACCGGAACTTGTTCTCCACCTTCCCTTTCCTCAGCACCATCGATCTTGATTTGGCAGGTTTGAAACGCATCTGGGCCCACTCCACCAGCTTTTCAAGCCCTTGCAGAATCCTCCAGCAGCCTGGGACTGATTCTGTGGTGACTGTGAGGTCATCCATGAATGCCCTGATAGGTGGTTGCTGTTGAGTGGAATTCATTCTGGGCCCTCTGGACTCTGGTTCAGCGGACTTAGTGAGCATGTTCATGGCTAGGGAGAACAGTGTCACTGAGATAGTGCACCCTATGATGATGCTGACCTCCACCTTGAGCCAGGTTGATGTAATTGTTCCTGAAGAGACCCTCATCCTGAAGTTGCTGTAATAATCAGTGATAAGGTCTCTGATTCTGCTGGGGATGTGATAATTGGTCAGTGTGAGCTGCACCAGCTTGTGCGGAATGGAGCCATGTGCATTTGCCATGTCGAGCCACAACACTGACAGGTTGCCCTTATTCTCTCTGGCCTCCCTGATGAGCTGTGTCACCACACCGATGTGCTCCAGACAGCCCGGCATCCCTGAAATGCCACCCTTTTGGACTGATGTATCAATATAGGTGTTCTTTTCTAGGTAGGTGCACAACCGGTTGGAAACTGCACTGAAGAAGATCTTCGCCTGGACACACAGCAGGGAGATGATGTGAAACTGATCTATCTGGGTGGCATTTTCCTCCTTCGGGATCCACACCCCTTCAGCCACTCTCCACTGTTCTGCAAAGTATGACTATGACAAATTAGAAACTGACTAGTTATGTTATCAAGTATATAAGGATTTAATCTCTTTCAATTCCTCTTTGCTAATTTATCATTCTGACATGGAATTAAAGTTCAATTTATGTGCATCTTTATAAAATAGTATTGGGTAACTATTACAAGTTGTTGTAAATTCTAAGTGCATTTCTTATAAGAGTTACCAGCACATCTGACAACATCTCAGTAAGTTGCAGAAGCATGTCTAAGAGTTCCTTAAAATTCCTCAAAATGCTGATATTGTCTTTTTAAATTCAAATCTTTTATCTGCGTGGAGATATTTTCAGAACAAAACAGACTATGTTCATAGACAATGATGAATCTGCGCCAAATGTGCAGTAAACTGAATCATTAATATGAAGTTGCAAAAAGATTGTCACACTTTTTTCACAGAAGAGTGCTCTCTGAATTACCATTGGCATATTGCACAGCTTTCTATCAGTATCTTTCAATCAGACTATTTATTGAAGCAGATGGCAGGTTGTCTTAAGTTAATTGAAAATGTGCTGTTCAAAAAAAACTAACAGAAAGTAAAACCTAATTTATCATAAAACTATAATGAAGTATTAATTTTGTCTTGTTATAGGCAAATGTGTACTTATTGTATATCTTTAATACAATTAATCTATTTTATTGTCAGGTATTAGGGACATCAGAGTCCTGTTTAACTCAACGGAATGAACTTACCTTAAGGTTAAGAGCTACTGATTTCAGTAAAAGCAAAAATAAAAAATATTCTGGAATAGTTTGCAGATTGAAAAATGATCTAGTGCTTTCCCAGTGCGTATGACGAATAAACTTTTCTCAGGTTTCCAGCCAGGTACAGGGATCGATTATAACTGACATTTCAGTGACAAAGTCTGCCATCTTCATCAGGGATGATGCCTGGGCATGTCTACTCCAATGGTATTTATACACCCGTATTCCATCCCTCCTGATCGTTTAGTCCTCATGCAATCAGGTTTCCTCTCTCCCACTTTTTTACAATCAAATTCTAGTTCTTACTTAGACTGAGACCTTTGTCTTTGTTAAAATGTGTTTACTCTAGTTTTATTTCAATGGCTTCCTTTTACAGGCAGTCCCAAAAGTCTTGATGCAGCACAGTACTTTTGTGCTGTCAAAGTCAATCCAACGGTTATTGCTAGTGCAGTGTTTTGCGACCACCGATTTCTCTGGGTAACCCAAACGGATACACCAACTGCACTCCTTGATGCGGGTTTACACCGTGCCAATACACACTGCTCCACATTCACAGGGAATCCTGCAAACGCCAGCTGACCTGAATCCCAGGTCACCTTTGATTCACGTAAGCTGTGATTTGAGCTTCTTTATGGGTTTGTGGATGGTATTAATCCAGTATTTCTTCAGGATCCCGGCAATCCTTCCAGAAACCATGGAAGTATCGGGAAGACAGGCAGTAACAATGGTCAAACTCAAGGAAATCTGCAGATGCTGGAATTTCAAGCAACACAAATAAAGGTTGCTGGTGAACGCAGCAGGCCAGGCAGCATCTCTAGGAAGATGTAAAGTCGTCGTTTCAGGCTGAGACCCTTCGTCAGGGTTCCTCTTTGTTGTTAAATTTCTTGGTTTTTCTGTCAGCCCTTTTAAAGGCCCGATTGGTTTCCTTCACCTTGTAGCCATTCTGTAGGAATGCCGTACGTAATCGTCTTATATCTTCGAGTGGACTCTCCGAGTCCAAAATAGTTTTCACACTGTTAATCAAAGTAGAAAGAACCACTCTATGTTGGGAAGCGTGGTGGTGGCTGTTATTATTGAGGTGTGTCCATGTGAGCGGGTTTCCAATAGTTGCCATGCCCAAGGCTGTGAACGGGTTTGCATTGTATTGGAATGTCCAGGAATTGAGTCAACCATTTTTCTCCATTTCCATCATAAGTTGAATGTTTGCACGTATACTGTTCAGATGGTCATAAAGCTGTTGGAGTACCTGAAGTCCATGAGGTCACACTACGAAGGTTTCATTGATGTATCTGAACAAGCATATGGGGTGAAAGGGCGATGAACTCAGAGCCCTCTCCTCAAAGTCCTCCATGTAGAAAATAACAATAACCGGCTACAAGGGTGATCCCATGGCCACTCTGTCCATTTTTTCATACTAGTTCCCCTTATAGAGGAAGTGCATCGATGTAAGGGTGCATTCAAAAAGGTCAATGGTACCCTTATCAAACCTTGACAGAGGACCAAACTGACCAACCTGTCCTTAGTGGGAATATGGACACCATGTTGAAACTGACCATTATGTCCTTAGGGTTCAGCTGGATTTTGGCTATCATTTTAACGAAGTCAGTCAAATTTGTGATATGATGCTCACAGCCTCCAACAACATGGTTATTAAATGCTTAGCGACCTAGTACATCAGAGGATCTATCCCACTGAAAATAGATCTCGGGGGAACCACCCCCCCTTGTGTATCTTAGGGAGTCCATAAATTCTTGGTGATATTGGTGTCTGAAGAAGAAGTATCTTGCATATGTCTGCTGGCAGTCCAGATTTCTTCAGTAAAGCGGAGATCATCCGCTCAATGGAGTCCCTTGGATCCTGCTGCAGAACTCTGTAGGTGGGATCATCCAGAATCTATTGAACTTGCCTGTGATATTTGCTGTGTCTGTGCACCACTACATATCGATTAAATAAAAACACACATGTGGGAGATGGCTTTAACTGGTGTATTCACACTGCAGTGAGAGAAGGAGAACAATACACATGCATAGACAACAGATCAATATGTAGCACTAGGGAGGGGGCATTGCTCTAAAAGAAATAGCTCCATACATTACAGTTCCTCCCCTTTAGATGAATGCCACATAAAACTGTATATGTACAAGACATTCAATTTCCAGTTCATAAACCCATATTCCAAATAACTATGCATTCACAATAACAGTCCATAGCTAACTTCACAGTTCTAAAGGTTCAGTCTTTTGGGTGGCACTTTGTTTCTCTCAGGATAGCACCTCTGGACCTGCTGAGTGGTGTAAGATTTGACAGGTGTCTTATTAAGGTTAATATTCTTGTCGCACTTCTGGACCTGTGGAATGGCATTGGGTTTGGTAGGCGTCTTGTCTAGGTCAATGTTCTCAGTTTCCCATGTCAGGTTCCTGTCAGTGACATGATTATCACTGAAAGCTAAGACCAGTGACTGTAATGTGTCTTTGCTGGATGCAGTCACCTCAGGTATCCAGTGGGAGTTTTCAGATTGCTTGCTCTACTCGGCCTATGTAGTCCCGATAAGGTATGGCTCTGCGGACTGGAGAGAAGTTTAGACCCTTGGCAATGATTGATCTAGTCACCTCATCGATACTGTGCCCAGTTTGATTCATGACAATCATTTCTAGCTCCAACAGTTGGATGGCTGCATTTTGTTTAGATAGTTTGCTGTACTTCCTGACCTTCCTTGTAGTGTTCTTTCATGAAACTGCTTCACCTCGGGCAGTGGTGGACCTAATTGCTGAGAATTCTAGCTGAAGAGACAGTTCTCTGTTCGCACTGATGTCCAGAGAGGATCTAATGTAATGGATATGCTCCCTAATCAATGCTTGACTAACTCATCATAGAATGCATTTTACTGCCAGAGAAACAACTGCGGAATGCAGCCTCCCAAACTTAGGGATGATGTCCTTGTCCTGGCATCGCAAAATAAATCCTGAAGAACAAAGAAGCCTTGCCTTCTCTTCTTGCAATGATACAAAGCAATGAATATCGCGGTGAACTTCCTCCCCACAGAGGTAAGTAAAAAAGGATCAGGTGCCTTCCTGGCATACATGACGAATAAATTCTTCTCGGGCTTGCGGATGGTCTTAATCTTCTTCAGAATCCTGGCAATCCTTCTAAAAACCATGGAAATATAGAACTTATACTCCAACAATAATAGCCACCATCATATCTCCCAACATAGAGCAGTTCTTTCTACTTAAAATAACCATACAAAAACTGTTTCAGACCCAGAGAGTCTCTCCCAAGGAACGAAGGTGATTATCCTCAAGAAATAACAGATTGATACCATTCACAAACCCATAAGGAAGCTCAAATCACAGCCTATGTGGATCCAAGAAGACCCGGACTCAGATCAGCTGGCCTTTATAGGATTCCCTCTGATTGCAGAGTAACATATATCAGTCAGGAATGATGGAAACCCACATCAAGGAGCTCAAGAGGTGTATCCATTCGGGTTACCCTGAGAAATCGGCAGTAGCAGGACACTGCATTTGCAATGGCCAATGGACTTCAATGGCTCAACACCGCTGTGCCACGCCAATGGCTTTTGGGACCATCTGGTAAAGGAAGCCATGAAATAAAACGAGAGGAAAAGAATTTTAACAAAGACGAAGGTCTCGCTCTAATTTGATTGTAAACAAAGTGGGAGAACAGAAACCTGATTGGATAAGAACTAAACAATCAGGAGGGACAGACAACACACATAAAAGTTGCTGGTGAACGCAGTAGGCCAGGCAGCATCTCTAGGAAGAGGTGCAGTCAACGTTTCAGGCTGAGACCCTTCGTCAGGAGGGACAGACTATCGGGTTATAAATACCACCAGTCTAGACATGCCCAGGCATCATCTCTGATGAAGGTGGCAGAGTATGTCATCGAAACGGCAGTTATAATCGATACCTGTACCCAGCTGGAAGCCCGGGAGAGTTTACATGCAGATTCTTAAGTATAGTTTTTTTTAACTTTTCTTGGATTCTTTTGAACTCTTTTGAAACTTTATCTCTGATTCAAGATGTCTTTCAATGATTGAGGATTCAGATGCAGGCTACACCAGGTAAGCATGGTAAATTTACATTAACAAATCAATTAGATTTGCATCTACAATACATCTTATTGTGATATTGGCTTTATTTTTGAGATATATTTGAGCAAAATTCAAATTACCTCTATGAATGCAGAAGTTATTTTCTTAAACTCATTCTCTGTCTTTTAAATATAGGTCTTTGGCTTCCTGTCACAGTTACGTAACAAGTATGCAAAGTATACACAACTATAAAGCCAGTCACCAGCAATCAGTGGTTGGGGTTCTATTCCCGTGTCTGTCTGCTCCCCGTAACTGCAAAGGTTCCCTCCAAGTGCATTGGGATCCTCCCAAATTCCAAAGCTGCACGGTAAAGTTTGGTGAGCTGTGTGCATGCTATCTTGGCGCTGGAAGCGTGGTGATACTTGAGGGCTGCCCAGGACAATCCTCGCCGATTAGATTTGTTGCAAATGATGCATTGTGCTGAATTTGTCGATGTTTTAATGTACATGTGTTAAATAAAGCAATTTTATTTTATCTTTAATTTTTCTCTGGCTTTTAAATCAAGGCCGTTGGGTTTCAGTCACAGTTACGTAACAAGTATGCAACTGTACCCACAACCATATAACGACTCAGCTCCATCCAGTCCCTGGGAATGATACATGATTCCAGAAATCATTATATAAATTTTATGAAGCTTACAATACTGTACAAAAATCTGAGGTACCCTAGCAATATACGTGTGCCTAAAACTTTTGCACACTATTGTTTGAGAGGCACAGACTGAATTGACAGCCAGAACTTTTTCTCTCAGGGTTGAAATATTTAATACTAGAGAGCATGCATTTAAGATGAGAGGGGTTAAGTTGAAAGGAGATGTTCAAGGCAAGTTTTTCACACAGAGTGATGGATGCCTGAAATGTACTACCAGGGGTGGCGTTGGAGTCAAATACAACAGAGAAGTTTAAAAAGGCCTTAGATAGATACATAAGTGTGCAGAGAATGAAATGATATGGACATTGTGTAGGCAGAAGGGATCAGTTTAGTTAGGTGTTTAATAGCTAGCAGCTTTACACTGCTGTAACTATATGTTCTAATTATGTTGTTCTGTCAGTGTTAGTCTTTGGTCTGTCCTGTTTTCTGTGATATCACTCCGGAGGAACATTGTATCATTTCTTAATGCATGTATGCATTTCTAAATGACAATAAAAGAGAATTGAGTGTTTTCATATTCTAATCTAATTAAATTGGCACAACATCATGGACTGAAAAGCCTGTTCCTGTGTATACTGTTCTCTGTATGTAACATCATTACATCACTGATCTTTAAAATCTCTGCACCCTGTGCAATTCCTTGCTCATTATAGATTCGGATATGAATGTATACCACAGACAGCCTGATCAAGTTAGAACTATGTATATTGTCAAGTATCTCTAGAAAATGATGATGATGCTTTGTTAGTTGTGCCAAGGAATGTATTAAATTCTGAATGCTTTATACATGCATGAAATACTACAGCAATACAAAATATGCTTGATGTACATCTAATAAGAATCCTTAATTTATGTTGATGTTAAACAGATAGCATCATCAAACCATTTTTGGACAAATACTTGGACTGAATGCTTTTAACCTGGGATTTTTGCACTTAGCATACACTACGCTACAATAGGAAGGAACTCAAATGAGATGGATTGCATAATTAATACCAAAAAAACTCTGATGAATTGGAGTTTCTTGAAAAGGTCATCATCCATGGTGCTAAAAGGGACAACAACTATAAAATAGTTACATGAGAATTTAATCCGTTAAACATCAATGACAAAGATGTGCATTCATTTTTGATCAATAAACAACATCAAAGGACCTATTGATCTTAAAACGGTTTGAAACCGCCAGAGGTTCACCTCAAATCTGAGCCTGGGATGCTCACACTTAAAAGTGTGCCCTGCATTGCTCATTACCTGACTATAATGATCATTTTCAGAAATGGCAGTTCTCATATAGCTCTTAATGGGTGAGCAATGGTCAAGCATCAGGATTCACAGCAGATTATTTGTAGCACTTCTGTTTTATTATATTAATAACTAATTACAGTGTGAGCCAATTTATATAAATACTGTACCTACTCAAAATGTAAGTTTTAAATGTAGCACTGATAATTAACTTCATTGTGATTTAAAGAAAGCATAGCACTTTGACTGCATCAGATTAGGTTGTTTTTAAATGCCTTCAGATTGTGAGCAAAGTTCTGAGTAAATGTGTTATCAAAGTAGATATATGTCACCATATACAACCCAGGGATTTATTCTCTTTTGGGCATACTCAATACATTCAATAACCATAATAGAATCAATGAAAGACCGCACCAACAGGGTGGACAACAAGTGTGTAAAAAAACTGTGCAAGTACAAAATTAAAGAAAAAAATAGTAATAAAAAATAAATAATTAAGTAATAAATATCCAGAACATGAGATGAAGAGTTCTTAAAAGTGAGTGCATAGGTTGTGGCAACTGTTCAGTGATGGGCCCAGTGATGCTGAGTGAAGTTATCACCTCTGGTTCAAGAGCCTGATGGTAGAGGGTTCCTAAAGCTGGTGGTGGACCATCACTAATTCAGAATGTTTACTAATCAGAATAAAAATATGATATGAAGATAGCCTTTCATTTGATTAGGACAAAGTATTACCCTTTACATTTTTTTTCATTTTAAGAGTATTAACTACTACACTATGTCGGCCAATAAGAATGGAGCATGTAATTCAGTAAATAAATCAGGTCCACTCTGTAAATTGGCTAGTTAAGGATTGGAGGAAGCAATTTAAAACACTTTTTCAATGAATTGTTTTGTTAAATAAAACTACATAAGATTTATGAACATCATATCAGTCTGAGTGCTCATGTCAGTGTAGGTATTATTTCCAGGTCAGAGGGCATAGTCTCAAGAAGGGGAGCAAGAGTGACACTTGTAAGTAGTAAAGAAATGGCTTTATGCTACAACACCTATAAAACCACAGTAAATGAATAAATTATTTAAAGAAAAGGGGGTTTCCGGCATCCATTTAATGTAAAGTAGTGAGAGATAATGGTTTGAGGATATTGTAACAACTTAAACTGTTGTTTTACTTGAAATGCAGATTTGCTTTTAGTAAAATCTATATGGTTGGCTATAAAGCACGAAAGAGGGAAATTTTGGATGTGCCTGTGAGGACAGGTTTGCAAACTACACTTTAGATGTTTAGATGTTTAGGCTTTAGATGTTTCAGGAAGGACAGGGAGGGAGACAAAAGAGGTGGGGGTGTGATCAGAGATAGTGTCATGGCTGCAGAAAAGGAGGAAGTAATGGAGGGATTGTCTACTGAGTCTCTGTGGGTGGAAGTTAGAACAGGAAGGGGTCAATTGCTGTACTGGGTGTTTTTTGTCGACCACCAAATAGTAACAGGGACATCGAGAAGCAGATAGGAAGACAGACTGGGAGATTTAATTTCCCAAATATTGATTGCCACCTCCCAAGAGCAAGAGGTTTAGATGGGGTGGAGTTTGTTAGGTGTGTTCAGGAAGGTTACAAGATGAGAGGCTGTACTTGATCTGGTATTGGGAAATAAATTGCTGAACTTCTGTCAATGATTTTTTGCATCATCAATAGGGACGGGAGAGGTTCCAGAGGATTGGAGGGTTGCCGATGTTGTTCCCTTATTTAAGAAAGGGAGTAGAGATAGCCCAGGAAATAGTGAATCTTACTTCAGTGGTTAATAAGTTGACAGAAAAGATCCTGAGAGGCAGGATTTATGAACATTTGGAGAAACATAATATGATTGGGAATAGTCAGCATGGCTTTGTCAAACACACAAAATGCTGGTGGAACGCAACAGGCCAGACAGCATCTATAGGAAGAAACACAGTCGACGTTCCAGGCCGAGACCCTTTGTCAGGACTTTCTAAAGTAATTTCTAAAGTAAGTACATGTTCGGCACAGCATTGTGGGCCAAAGGGCCTGTATTGTGCTGTAGGTTTTCTATGTTCCTATGCATGACCATGTACGACATGGATATGATCTCACTGAGACTGGACATTACTAGCTGCCTGTAGAAGACAGAATTAGTTTCTTTCCATTAAAAAAACTTACATTGTGTTGGTGGATGGAGCATCAAAGTGAAAAGAGAGTTTATTGTCATGTGCACAAGTATATCTGGATCGTGTATCACCTTATGAGAAGAAATTTTTGTTGTTAATGATTTGGCAATGGTTAACAAAGGGAAAATAGAAGCAAACATAATTACTATTACAGCTGATTAGTCAAGAAGGCTGAAATCTCTAGAGTTAGAGTTATTATTGGGATTCTGGAAGAGGTTTTCAAAGCTTGTGACCTTCTATGTAGTGGGATGGCAGACAGATTCAAGATTTTCAGGTGATGCCAGGCAAATAGAGCATGTACTTTTGAGAATTAGAGCAAATGGCTGTAAATTGAGGCTTTGGTTATTGGAGGGACAATTGATCCATGCTTGACAGGATTGCATTTGAATGCAAATCGCAGAATCATCTGTTAAGAGGAACAGATTTAGATGTGGTAAACTGTATCAAATCCTGCAGGGCTACAGAACTGTCTAAGATCAGTGTTGATGAATTGCATCCTGAACAGCAAGATTCTGTCTGTCTACTATTAAGAAATGGAAAAGGAAAGAACTATTATTTAAGTGACAATCAACAAAATGCTGACACTGGAAACAGATTTATTATCACTGACATATGACATGAAATGTGTTGTTTTGTGGCAGCAATATAGTGCAAAGTCATAGAAGTATAAATTTTAAAAGTAAATAGTAGAAAAGAAGAGGAGTAATGAGGCAGTGTTCATGGATCATTCAGAAATCTGATCGTGGAGGGGAAGAAGCTGTTCCTACACTATTGTGTGCACGTCTTCGAGCTTCTATTCCTCTTCCTTGATGATAGTAATGACAAGAGGGTGTGACCCGGGCGGTGATGGTCTTTGATCGTAGATGTCACCTTCCTGATGCAAAGCCTCTTGAAGTTGTCCTCTGTTGAGGATGGTCATGCTCTTGAGAGAGCTGTCTGAGAGTGAAACCTCTGCAGTCACTTGCACTCCTGCATATTGCACCCTCCATACTAAGTGGTGATGCAACTCATCAGAATGTTCTCCACTGTCCATGTATAGAAATTTGTATATGTCTTTGGTGGACATGGTAATTCTCCTCAAATTTCTAATGAAGTTCAGCCACTAGTGTGTGTCTTCATGAGTATTTCAATATGTTGGATTGGATCCAAGATAGATCCTCTAAGATGTTGACACCTAGAAACGTGAAGCTGCTCACCCTTTCTACCACTGATGCCTTGGTGAGGACCAATGTGCGTTCTCCCGACTGAAGTCACAATCAGTTCCTTGGTCTTTCTGACATTGAATGTGAGCTTTATTTTAGTGATACTGCTTAATCAGCCAATCTATCTCCACAGCAGTGATGTTGTTGGTGAATTTATAAATGGTGTTTGAACTGTGCATAGGAATATTGTTATGAGTATAGAGAGAGTAGAGCAATGGTTAAACTTGGATCTTTTAGGTTCGGCTGTGTTGATTGTCAGCCAGGAGGAGATGTTATTACCTATCCACACTGACTGCGGTCTCCCAACAGGAGATCCAAGGATCCAGTTGTATAGGAAGGTCCTGGACCCAGCTCATAAGTGCAATCACAAAGAAAACACAGCAGTGCCTCTACTTCCTTAGGAGTCTGTGGAGATTCACCATTACATCTAAAACTTTAACAAACTTCTATAGATGTTAGTGTAGAGTATATTGACTGGCTGCATCATGGCCTACTATGGAAACACCAATGCTTCTAAATGAAAGATCCTGCAAAAAGTGATGGATTTAGGAAGGTAAAGCCCTCCTAAGCATTGAGCACATCTACTGGAATCATTGTCATAGGAAAGCATCATCCATCATTAGAGGTTCCTACCACCAAGGTCATGGTTTCTTCTCACTGCTGCCATTAGGTAGAAGGTACAAGAGCTTCAGATCTCGCACCACTAGGTTCAAGAACAGTTACTACTCCTCAACCATCATGTTCTTGTATAGAAGGGGATCTACACTCACTTGCCCCATCATTGAAATGTTCCTACAACCAATGATCTCACTTAATGGACTCTTTATCTCATTATCTCATGTTCTTGTTATTTATTGCTATTTATTTATATTTGCATTTGCACAGTTTGCTGTCTTCTGCACTCTGGTTGATCTTTCATTGATCCTGTTATAGTTAGTATTCTATAGATTTGCTGAGTATGCCTACAAGAAAATGAACCTCATTTTTGTATATGATGACATATATGTACTTTGGTAATAAAATTTATTTTGAACTTTGAAGGTGCAGTGGCCCAGGTTTTGAATTTTTATTATTACTACTGAGGGAATGATGATCTTGAATGCCAAGTTACAATTGATAAGCTGCAGCCTGATGTATGTCTTGCAGTTGTCTAGGTGCTTCAAAGCAGAGTGGGCTCCAACATGGCAGCAATGGCTGTGTAAGGAAAGAACAATTAACGTTTCAAACACCCTTCATCAATTCTTCATTCTGAAACATTTAATCTTTCTCTGTTTCCATAGATTCAAAATTGTTTAATGTCATTTCCAGTATACAAATGTAAAGGAGAATGAAGTAATTGTTACTCCTGATTCAATGCAGCACAAAAAAAATAAGATAAAGTACACAATAATAAAAGAAAGAAAGAAATATAAATAGATTATACACATGAATTAATTGTATGTTCATAAAGAGACACTAGGCATAGAAGTGTCTGTACATAAACTGACTCTCACAGGACATGATAAATAGTGCTGTTCAGGGTTGGGATGGATTAGTGGGTGATCAGCTATACTGCTTGGGGAAATAAACTGTTTTTGAGTCTGGTAGTCCTGGCGTGGATGCTACTTAGCCTTCTCCCTGCTCAGAGTGGGACTAACAGTCCCTGAGAAAGGTGGATGGGATCCTTCCTGATGTTGCTGGCCTTTTCCCTGACACCTTTCTGTATGTATGTCCTTGATGGCGGGCAGGCTGGTTGTGGTAATGCATTGGGCAGTTTGCAGTGCAGTTTCTGTATCATGCAGTGATGCTCTCTACTGCACATCTTAAAAAGAATGTGACTATTGATGTGTATAATCCAGCTATGTTTAGCCTCCTCCGAAAGTAGAGGCACAGGTGAGCTTTCTCGATGGTGTAAGATGTCTTCTGGGACCATGACATGTTATGCGATATTTGCCATCTCAGGAAGTTGAAACTGCTCGTCATTTCTATTGTGCCACATGTGTAAAGAGGGGTGTGAATCATTTGAGTTCTGAAGTTGATAACTACCTTCTTTGTCTTATTGACTTTGAGGAAGAGATTATTTGCATGGCAGTAGGCCTTGAGCTCTTCCACTTTCTCTCTGTAGGCTGTCGTTGTTGATGATGAGCCCCTCCACTCTTGTGTCATTGGCAAACCTGACAATGCTATTACTTGGCTGTTAAGCTGTGAAGTCATGTGCAAGCGGAGTGTGCAACATTGGACTCAGTATTCAGCCGTTGGGAGCACCTATGTTGAGGATGATGGGGAGAGAGGAGCCGTTGTGAACCCTGACTACCTGAGGTCTGTTAGTTAGGATGTTGAACAGTGGTGTATGCAGACTAAGGACCAAGAGTTTGTTCACCAAGGTGAAAAATAGTGTTGAATGCCGATCTGAACATTAGAAACGGCATTCTGACATAAATGTCCTTGTTTTCTATCAAGGCCAGGTGCGTGACAGATGCTATGGCAGGATCTCAGTTTTTGATGTGTGCCATTACCAGCCGCTCAAAGCACTTTATGATGTGAAGTCATGGATTGCCACTGGGTGGTAGTCACTTACGTTTGTAGTTCTGAAGGTGCAGAGTTCTTGGGTACAGGGACGATAATGACTGATTTGAAGCATGTAGGGACGGCTGTCTGGATGAGAGAAGTGTTGAAGGTGTCTGTTTCAGTGAGCTGACGTGCACTCTCCCTGAGTACTCAGCTTGAGTTATTCTCTGGCCTGGCTGCCTTACAGGGGTTAACAGTCTGGAGAGTCCTTCTCATGTCCGCTGCTGTTACAGACAGTGGCTGTTCACCTGGGAGGGGTGTAGCTTTTGTGACTAGTATGAGTTTCATGCCTTGAAATGTGAATAGGAGTTATTTAGCACAACAGGAAGGGAGGCGTTGCTGGTACAGTCAACGCTGTTTATCCTTGCGTATTCAGTAGTGCCCTGATGCCCAGCCCAAACGCTGGGCATTGTTATCAGACTGGTTAGCTGTTGCCTCTTCCTTTTTCTGACGTACATTTTTAATATTGAGGTGGGTCATGAGCTTTGGCTGTCCCAAAATGCTTTGTAATAGCTCAGTGATTATTTTTGATCCAGCTCCATGTTGGGAATGTACCTCTCTGGATCACATCTTTGTGTAAAGTCCTCAGCTTCAGACTCGTGCAGATCCATTGAATTAGATGACTGATTAAAAATTTGCAGATCAGGGTTTGATTCCTGCTGCTATCTGTAAGAAGTCTGTACTTTCTCCCCATGACCACTAGGTGCTCTGGTTTCCTCCCACGTTCCAAAGACATATGGGTCTGGATTAGTGGGTTATGGGCATGCTGTGCTTGCAACTATTGTGGGCTGCTTAGCAGAATTCTTGCTAACTTGATGCAAACAGATCATTTCACTGTATGTTTGATGTCCTGAGGCCCTCTATTGATCAGGTTGACCATGGATATTGCATTCCAGCTGTCTACATGACATGCAAGCCAGGACATTACAATATGGAAAGTAAGCTATTGTCCATGTAGTAGGCTCACCCTGTCCACACAGGTGATGAATCCAAAGGAATGGCAGAGACTGATACATTTTGGAACCAGTGGTGTCGCAGGAGTTGCCAATCAGCATTGAATTCAACGTAGGTCTGCATTAGGGACTCCAGTTCCAGATTTTTCCTCAGTGTTTACTCCCGAAGCCTTCCCGATGAGTGGGTGCAGCCACAAGTCAGCAGAGGTTTGAGATCCAAGTTTTCCTCCTTTAAGCTGAGCTGCCAACCACATCTGATGAGCTCCATTTGCCTGAAATGTTTCAATGTACGTGTGACAAATAAAGCTAATTTATTGTTATAAACAGATCATCAACTGTCCAACCAGCTGAGTGTAAAGTCCAGAGACACTGAGCTGTAACTCTCTTCCTGCCAGAAAGACCAGTTGTGTACTGAAGAATTTAAACCCTTGAACTTACTGAATGATCTTCCTGTAGCCCTTGGTTTAAAAACAAATGCATCAGGTCACTTCACTTAATGCAAAGCTACAAACATTGCTTGCAGTAGTTCTGACCGGACAGTCAGAGAAGTAGCAAGAGCTGCTATAATATTGTCTTGCCCAGTATTTCCACATTGAAGATGAGTTAAGTACTTCTCTTGGGAAAGCTTTCCACAGGTAAAAGTGTAGTGCTACCAGAATCTATGAGGAGAGAACTATTTGAGCAGATAAACTCATCACACTTGGAAAGGAACAGCTGCTTGTGGAGAGCTCATGAATCAATGTACTGGTCAGGAATTAATGCAGGAATTCAAGCATAGGCACCTTCTGTTACCTTGCCTCCACAGATTTCACAAAAAAATTTCATGTGTGCAGATCCATGAAGGCAGGCACATGTACATAAAGAGAAGTACTGAAGGGCATTGGGCAAGGGCAGCAGCAGATTTCTTCGTGGTTCAGATCAAACACATCTCATCACTGTTGATTATTTTTCTAAGTTCATTGTGGGCTTGGATGTATGGTGCCACTTGTGGACTGTCCCCAGCACAGCCTCGAGTGTTTTGGTTGCTTCTGGAAATAGATTCCTTCGACTCAGTCACATCTTCAACTGTCATTCACAAGCTGACAGCTCAGATTGGCAGATATGATGTTCCAGATGAGCTTGTTTGCAAAGTTTGTGGCCAGGTAGGAACTCATTCATATCACATCACCACATCTTTCACAGTCCACTGGAAATAGAAGAGAAATTCTCAAATTGTCTAAGAAGGAAAAAGCAAGCACACACAAATACACATCTCAGTCTCTTTGACATGAAACTGAGTAGGACTGGAAGTTGTAAAGAAGGTGCAAAGTTTCCAAGGCAACTTAGACAAGCTGAGTGTATGACCAATGCATGACCGATACAGGATAATGTGGATAAATGTGAAGTCATCAACCTTAAGAGGAAAACAGAAAAGCAGCGCATTTTTATAAATGCTACTGGAATGGGAAATACTGATATATAAAGAATTCTATGTCCTTGTGCATCATTCACTGAAAGCAAACAAGCAGGTGAAGCAAATGGTATATTGCCCTCCATTGAAAGAGGTTTTTGGTACTGGAGAACTGATATCTTGCTACAATTATACAGGGGCTTATTGAGCGTGTTCCTGGAGTATTGCACGCAGTTTTCATCTCTTAAGCTAAAAGTGAACGTATTTTCCATTGAATCGGTGTATCACAGGTTCACCAGACTGGTTCCTGAGAAAACCTAACTGGTGTATGAGGAGGTATTGGGTTCATTTATACATGTATTCTCAGAAGTTTTAAATAATTACAGATGTTATTGAAGCCTGTAAAATTCAGTCAGGTTTTGACAGATTTGACATAGAGAGACTGAGGGTCTAGCCATGGGGTAGATACTTAAGTTTGAGCTGAGGAGGAATTTCTCAAACAGGGGATAGTGAGCCATTGGAATTATCTACTACAAAGGTGTTGGAGGCCAAATCTTTGAATATCCATAGTAAAGAAAGAATTAATTAAATCTCTAGATACCAAAACTATGCACAGTTATGAAGAGAGTGGGAATACAGAATTCAGATATAGTAATATGTCAAATCTAGGGCTCACGTTTACTTGAAAGTTCAAAGTACATTTATTATCAAAGAATATATACATTATAGAACGTCGAGATTCATCTCCTAACAGGTAGCCACGAAAAAAGAAACATAAAAGAACTCACTAAGGAAAAGAAAACCATCAACGCTCATGTGCAGAGAAAAGAAAACACAAATCATGCGAATATTAAACACAAGCAAATAGCGTTCTGAACTGAAGTCCACAAAAAGAGTCCGCCTTGACCCTTAGTTCAGTGCAGAGAGGAGTAGAGAGCTCAACCGGCCCATCCTTCACCTCGGGCCCTGACACCCTGACCCTCAGCCACAGACAAGTGAATTATCAACAGCTGCAATGTTATTGACGTCCAAGCTTTTAATCCAGAATAGGCTGCTGGAGGAAGAAAAACAAAAGAAAGGCAAGCTTTCTCCTATAACAGAGCACTTAAAGTTGTCATTCCTTAAATTGGGTTATGTGGCAAGAGCTCAACCATCGCATCTGCATAGAAGATGGCAAAACGCAGCAATCATTGGACGGTTGCTATAGTTTTGATCCTAGGAGGTGAAGACCAAGAAACATGTCACATTTGACAAGAAAAGTCATCTGAAGTAGGCTATGGAAGACTGACACTGATGAGAAGATAGTGGAGCATGTATCACAACTCTGCTGTAAAACAAGAGCTCTGATGTTCAACGTTCGACAGCTAGTGATGTTGGAGAGCCAAACTACCTTGCAGATTTTATGCAGGGCATAAATTTGCATTGAAATTATATATTAAGAAAACAGAATTATACAAGGAAGTTGTTTCAAGTACATGGATACTAGTACAAATAAATGTATTTATGCTTATTGGAACATTTGAAGTACAGAATCTCCTTGGATGATTTTGATTTTTAAACGCTCTTAAACCTAAAAGAAAAGCAGTACCATCCACCGCCACTTCTTGCCTATACAGTCAGTGGCATCATTCATTCCCTAGTCAGAGGGTGTTGACAAGATGGAAGACAGCTATGTTGCAGACCTTGGGTAGCACAGAAGTAATCTTATAACATGACTCTTGAAAGCGTAATGCGACAAGAAGCTTTTTATTAAAAGAAAGACCAGATGCCGGAGACAGTAAGGCATTCAATTATCTCAGTTCTGGCTGGTTCAAACACTGCCAACAAAAATGGACTTTAATTTTATTGTTTGAGTTCTGTTAAAAAGGACATTGGAATCTGGTCACGATTAAAAAGCAATTCGATTTCTCTTTCTTACCTACTGCTGAAACCACTGAATATTTCCAGTATTGCTTTGCCACCATAGTTGATACAATTCTATTTCTTGACACTATATTTTCTTGCTTGGTATTACAAAACTCATACTTCATATACCTTATACTTTATATTTTATTGTCGCCAATCAATTGATACTAGAACATACAATCATCACGGCGATATTTGATTCTGCACTTTCTGCTCCCTGGATTACAAATATTAAATATTAAAAATTTTAATTATAAACCATAAATACAAAATAGAAAAATGGAAAGTAAGGTAGTGCAAAAAAACCGAGATGCAGGTCCGGATATTTGGAGGGTACGGCCCAGGTCCGGGTCAGGATCCGTTCAGCAATCTTGTCACAGTTGGAAAGAAGCTGTTCCCAAATCTGGCCGTACGAGTCTTCAATCTCCTGAGCCTTCTCCCAGAGGGAAGAGGGACGAAAAGTGTGTTGGCTGGGTGGGTCGTGTCCTTGATTATCCTGGCAGCACTGCTCCGACAGCGTGCGGTGTAAAATGAGTCCAAGGACAGAAGATTGGTTTGTGTGGTGTACTGCGCCGTGTTCACGATCTTCTGCAGCTTCTTTCGGTCTTGGACAGGACAACTTCCATACCAGGTTGTGATGCACCTTAGAAGAATGCTTTCTACGGTGCATCTATAAAAATTAGTGAGGGTTTTAGGGGACAGACCAAATTTCAAATATAACATTGATCAGATAGAAATATAAGATTGGTGGACAATTCAGCCCCTTGAGTCCATGTCTAGGCCATCTACCTACCTTGGTGATTCCCCTTACAATTTCTTTTATAACCCTGCCCCCAAAAATCACTTAAATGGTATTTCAACCAGTAAAGAAATCGTCCATCTTGATAACACTTTAGGAAGAAAAATCAGATAGAATTCAAGGGTTCCCAACAGTTTTTATGCCATAGCGCATTATCATTAACTGAGCGGTCCGTGGACTCCGGGTTGGGAACCCCTGAGCTAGATGTAGGAGTTCCCATGCCTACTTAAAAAATAACTCTGGTGCTGATCACTTCAGGTTGCACAATAAAGTATAAAGCCAGGATGGAGAGAGTTTCAAGCAAGAATCAGCTCATGAAAATACAATGTGAAACAGAATAATTTAATGTTATAATGTACAGTCCATGTTTCAGATTCTACATATATTATGCCAGAAAGCATTACAGCGTAACTTGAAGTATTTAGGATCAGGTTTATTATCGTTGACAGACAGTATGTCATGAAATTTTTCGTTTTGTCAGCACATGTATAGTAAAATGCATGAAAAAATTACTATATTAGTATAGGTGAGAGGAGAAGGTGGCGGCGCGCACGGCTGTTCCGAATGATATCGTATATGTTAACTACAGGCCATGCACAATCCTGATTTGATGGAGACAGCCGTGAGAAGCACAGAGGAACACGTGGAGAAACTTCTGAAGTGCCTGCTTCGCTGCCGCTGCTGCTGTGCAATTGAGAATCTCCGGAGGGGAAGGCCCCAAATCCTCTGCTTTGCCTATCGCCTGTTGCTGGGGCCGGGGTCGAAGCGCTCGGCAGAGATGGTGCTCTGTGTCGGAGAGCTGGTCAGAGGCTCGGAGTTTTCGGACGGACTCAGAGTTGGACTGTGGTCGGGTACTTCCAGGATGCTGCATCAGCAAGTTTGCGGCACTGGAGGTTCACTGTCTGTGTGAGATGATGGGACTTTCGAGAGACTCTGAGACTTCTACTGTGCATGGTCTGTTCTTATCAAATTATGGTATTGCTTTGTACTGTTGTAACTATATGTTATAATTATGTGGTTTTTGTCAGTTTGTCTTGTGTTTCCGTGATATCATTCTGGAGAAACATTGTATCATTTCTTAATGCATGCATTACTAAATGACAATAAAAGAGGACTGCGTGTCCTCATAATCTAATCTAATCTAATATTACAATTAGAATTATTAAAAAAGATGAATAGTGCAAAAAGAGAGAAGAATAGCAAGGTAGTATTCATGGGTTCATGGACTGTTCAGAAATTTGATCGCAGAGCAGAAGAAACTCTTCCAAAATTGTTGTATATGCATCTTTAGGCTCCTGTGCCTGCTTCCTGATGGCAAAAAGTCCTAAATGCTGAGGGTTCTTAATAATGGATTCCACTGCTTCGAGGCACTGCCTTTTGAAACTGTCCTACCTGATGGCAAGGCTAGTGTCCTTGATGGACACAAGTACCAAAACATCTGATTATAGATTATAGTAATAATTACTCTGCTGTAGTTACAAACTGATGTTTTGAGCTGTTTCTCTGGTTAGATTTCCACCCGCAGGCCACTACATATCAATAGATATCTCTCAGAGACAGCTTCCCAATGTGGAAACAGATCTTGCAGCTGCTTTGAGATAAAAGGTGGGTGGACACAAATGACACACTTACACTATCGCTATGGAAATGACATGCTATTGGGCATCAGTGTGCATATCAATCATCTTCCCTATTTTCAGGTGTCGGTTTACTGTTGGACCCTGGAGCACCTTGCAGAAAAGGAACTAGATTGACGTTTAGGGGCAAGTAATTTTCTGGATTGGAGGAAAAGTACTTACTGTATTATGTTACAAGGAGCCAGCCAAATGATCACCTTTCCATGGTGCAACAACTCTGTCAGAGGTTTCACGGAGCATTTTGTGTTTTATTTTGCATTGTTGTAGCTGTTTTTGTAAACATTATCCCTCCTCACCAATGTTGTTCAAACATCTGGCAGTCATTTGATTGATTCCCACACAGCTTTTAATTGGAACATTTTAAAGGAACCAAATTCTATTACAATCATACTGTCTCTGCCCCCCCTCCCCCTGTACCAACTTTAGATTTCATGTGGGGAAAGGGAATTGTGTCTTGTACAGCAGAATTTTATATCCCATCTCATCAACTCTGTTTTGGTGCAAAGCTTGCTACCCTAGATCAATGAAGGGAGTAATATATACCTTGAGTGGCACGGTGGGGATCGATCTTTACTAAAGGAGGTGTGAGGTGCTTCTTCCCCTTGCTAGCCTGCAGGTCACCTTTGAGCAAGCTGTAGCACCTGCTTAACCCCCAGTCAGGGTCATGTGAAGCCATGGGAGCTGGTGGTGGATGATTGTATGAGCAGCTGGTGCATATAGAGAGATAGATAGATAGATACTTTATTGTTCCCAAAGGAAATTGCAGCATCACAGTAGCATTACAAATGCACAGATATACAAATATTAGAAGAAAAGTAAGAAAGAATAAAAATATAACTTACCTTAAAAATAAGATGTACAAGATTTACAAGTCAATGATTACAGGATTTACTAGAATTGCAAGTTCATATTGATAAGATGGTAGTGCAAAAATCACCATAATATTATACAGTAATAGATGCACATACAAACCATCCAGTTAAGAATTGATGGTAGTATTGCCCAGGGTGTTCGCTATAGCAGGGTGTGGTAAACAGAGCTTAAGCAGAGTTCTCGTAAACAGAGGTTAATAGCAGTCTAACAGGAAGTGGTCATCACTTCCCAGGCTATGAATGGCTCCTATAGAGCCTGATGGCCAAGGGTAAGGATTAGTTCATATAGTGCTCTTTGGAGTAGCACGGTAATCTTAGTCTATTACTGAAAGTGCTCCTCTGTTGAGCCAAGGTGTCATGCAGAGGATGAGAAACATATCACAAATCCTGGTTATGCAAGCACTGACACCAGCTGGGCAACCTCCAAAGAGTATTGATAATGGCTGTGGTCATTCGTCTTGTGAAGACGCTGCCCAGAAGAAGGTAATGGCAAATCACTTCTGTAGAAAAAGTTGCCAAGAGACCATGATCGCCTACATCATACAACATGGCACATAATGATGATGAGTGTATTGCTCGTAAAATAGGAGGGTTTGACAGATGGGTACCTTGGCCAACTAAGGAAAGAGAAAGACTGTGTAACTTTCCAAAACCAAAAATAATCATGACGCTTCTCCCTGAAGCCAAGAGCTTGACATCTTCAAACTCTTGCGTGGCCTCTACAGTTTGGTGTGGTGGAAGAAAATCCTATATCTGTACAATATTAAGTCCATCCAATTTTCACAAACTACAGGCTTTTGTTGTCATACTCCGCCGAATAAATCTGAGTGGAAGTCATCAAACTTTTGATTAAGTGAGCAAATACTGACCCCAATATTTTCAGACCTCCGAAGTGATTTATGTCTGTGCAAAAATGCCTGGAAACCACAATGATTAACAGATGTTTTGCTTTAAATTGCTGCCCCCTGCCAACATAGTTCAGCGCAAATCAATCAACTTGCAAAACTCACTCTTATGATCCATAAATGTAGCATTTTTTTGATACTCAGTCAAAGTGGGAATAACGTCTCACCATTTCCAGGGTATTCAACTGGAAATGGCACCTTGTACTTGCAGGTGTCTTATGATGCTACTTAATTAGACCTCCAACTTAGTTGAGCATTTTGTGATAAGTTATAAGCATTCTTTTACATGAGCTACATGCTGGGAATGACTTAAGGAAATGGATGAGCACCAATTACCTTCTATTATCTTCACTGATTAGCTAATAGATAGGGTCAAAATGTTTTTTTAAAATATAAAAGCGTCAGTGTTTATGGTTATAATGGATATACAGGGCATCTTCTTCACTGCTTAATATTAAAATTGATGTGGAAACAAGCGAAAGCTGTGTTCCTCAGTTATGGTAACATGTCTAACATTTCAAATTTTGAAATATGCCTTTACAAATGTTTGAATCTCCACAGAAAAAACTATGTGGGAAAATACTCTTTTATCCAAACTTCCAGAAAGGCTGGCCAGATAATGTTCATCCTTTTCTCTTCTGCAGGCAATCCAGTTTTCTGCAGTTATGAGGAGATAGTTTGATAGTGGCTCTGAGCTTTACTTAGAGGAAACGTGGAAGGTCTGACATAAAGACTTTTGATAATCATTTGAGCGATGGTTAAAAGGCACCAGATGAACTCAGCTCTTGCCTGTGGTTATGATACAATTGAATGAATAATCCACAGGAGGATGAAAGGAACTTTCCTGGTGCCAAATATCTATAATGTCAACAATCTGGTCACACTGCAGGAACAGAACAGATAATTAGCATCAGTGTCTTGAAAACAAATATATCTGTAGCCATAGCTCAACACACTAACATTACATTACAAATGCCATGCAACACACATCAAAGTTGCTGATGAACGCAGCAGGCCAGGCAGCATCTCTAGGAAGAGGTACAGTCGACGTTTCGTGCCGAGACCCTTCGTCAAGACTGGAAGTTGGCTGTTTTGCTCAAACCTAGCAACTGAAGAACTGACTACTTTTGTGGGACCATAATCCTCTGAGGCTAAAACAACCCTATTCTGAACAAGAACTTAGCCTGGTGATTACAGCCCCGCCATTGCCTGGGCTGTCTGATCTGACTACCGGTGCCAAAAGGGAAATGTTCTGAGCATAAATCTGGAAGCCTAGCATGTACCCATGCCTTGAAAAGTGAAAGCACCATGCAGGTTGATTCCATTGGGCACCATTCTACCTGACTCGCCGCAGATACAGAAATCTTTGAAATTTGGGTATGCTCTTGCTCTGAATGCCTGAATAACGTAGATTCAGGTCAATCATTCATTAAGCCAACACAAAACAGCTGATGCTAAGAATATTAAGTCAAATGTCATACTTTTCACTAGAAATGAGTAAAACTAGAGCTAGATCAAAGTTTAACATGCATAGAATGGGAGCTGCTGAGAGAGCGCAAAGGACTAATAAGATGGACAGTGGAGAAACTGAGGAACAAGGTGATGGTGTTACAGGGATTGGCAAAAAGCGCACTCGGGGTCTGAGGAAAATGTAGATAATGAATATTGATAAGAAATTACCAGAATAAAGCAAAATTGGAATACTGGAAATGTGAAGGGCAAGCGATGGAATTGTGGATGATCTGAGATTGATTGGATCTAAGGACTATCATGTACTTAAATGGATGATGTGGTGTTTATAGATTACCTAAATTTTATTTCTTTGCTCTACTTGTGAATGCCTGCAAGAAAATTGATCTCAGGGCAGTATTTAGTAACGTAGGCATATTTTGATAATAAGTTTACTTTGAACTTTTATCTTTGTGCTATATTTTAACAGTTTTGCAGGGAGAATGATTGAAAATTGATAAACAACTGGAAGTTTGTGTCATGCATGTGAACTGAACAGAAGACTTCACTGATGTCTAAAAGTAGCTAAGTTCTTCCAAAAGCAAGGAATGCATGTGACCCTTTCTCAGCAGTTATGTTGTTGTAGGTTAACCTGACTCCACACTCGTTCCTCAATCACACTTTATTTACAAGTGTACAAGGAGATCAGCATGGTGTCTGTCACTACATTGTTCTGAAGTCTGAACAAAGATATGTCATTTTGATACAGATTTGACAAGTTGGAAGCTGATCCTGATAAATTGGTAACCTTGTTTATGTTCAAATTTCTTATTTGCGTGACCAATCATCATTTACACTACAACTACAACACTGTTACTGTGTGGTCGGGAATCTTTCAGAGGGTAGGCCTCAAAATCCCCGGCCTTGCCTGCTTTTGGCGACCGAGAAGGAGGTCGAATCGTTCGGTCAGAGATGGCGCTCAGTACTCGGTGTCGGACAGCTGATCAGAGCTCGAAGTTTTCGGATGACTCAGAGTCGGATTGTGGTCGGCATGACAGGGAGAGTTTTTCTTCCTTCTCCTGTCTGCGTGAGATGTGGGACATTTGAGAAACTTTGAACTTCACTGTGCTCACGGACTTCTTCATCAAGTTATGGTATTGTTACATTGTTTGTAACTATATGTTATAATTATGTGGTTTTGTCAGTTTTTTCAGTCTTGGTTTGTCCTGTGTTTTGTGATATCACACCGGAGGAAATAATGTATCATTTCTCAATGCATACATTACTAAATGATAATAAGAGAGGACTACGTGTCTTCATAATCATAAATCATAAATACCAGCGCTAATAGCCAATAGAATCTACACATTAAAGGCCAATGATGTTTCAGAATTAATAAAGCAGCTGACCTACTTTATGACCCTAGGATCCTTCATTTGCATCCATATTTTGTCTTGGTATGCCAAATGGCACCAATCCTCTGCTTTGCAAAGGGAAACTACGTTCTTCAAAAACCTCTCTTCAAAGAACTCACTTATCTGCAAACTATTTTTACCAGAACATTATCTTAATACTTACCTTGCTGCAACCTCCACAACTACATGCCCTCAAAAATAATCTAAATGGCTACATGCAGTTGTGGTGCTTAAATATTTTTTTCCCCTTCACCTTGCAACCTTCCATAGACATTACATTTCTCTCCAGAATAGAAGGTGCAATGAAATAAGGAAGAAAATAACCAGAGTGTGTGTGTGGGAAGGAACCGGCGAGCGAGTGTGAAAGGTGGTGATAGCAACAGGAAATGTATTATTCATTTCAGCAGAGATGGCCTGCAAGGATCCTGAACAGGAGTTCTGAAAATGGCAGTAATGCTAACTTTAAATCTAAGTCTTGTACTGAACTTACATGATCCAGTATATGTGTGTTTATATAATGTGCTTAGTTGCATTTCCTGAAGTGTGGACTGCGTCAGTATTGAATATGAGAATGCATCTTCTCACTCATTGTTTACTCATACAGAATGGAGCTTGTCCAAAGAACGTGCATTGTACGTGGAGTATAAGCGTGCTAGAGATAAGCTGTTATTCATCAAGCAGTGTAGAGATGTCTTCAACAAGAGATTCTGCAGATGCTAGAAGTCAAGAGTGACACACACACACACATTCTGGAGGACCTCAGCAGGTTAGCATCTATGTAGTGTTCTCGTGCTGTGCGTTGAAACTCTGACTAAACGCCAAGTTAAACCGGAGCCAATGAAGACAGAGTTGTAGTAAGGTTAACCATTTACTGTTCACTCTTCCCCATTAACATCGTATGGTGAAAACTGTTGATAAAAAAATACAAACATATACAGTGTCTGTTTCATTCTGGAGACCACGCACGCTCTCTTCTTTTAGCGAGTGTCTCCAGCTGCCCTGAGTAGCGGGCGAGGGGGTCATGTCAAACCACCGCTGGGCCCGAGCCCACCCTGCGTTTGAAATTGAAATGCCGGCACCCGCGCTGCCCCAACCACCGCTTCCTTAACATAAACCGTGTTAATATTTTTACTTCAAATATATTCTTATGAACTTACGGCGTTGCTTCTATAATGTTTCTTTGTGGGTAGACACGGAGCTCTTCATGATCGTGCTGCACGCATGGCACCCACCTTCACACCTTTCTGAACCGGAGGTTACACATAAGACGCGGCGAAACCGGAGGTGACGTCATCGCATGCCGCGATATACCATAGGCAATGAATTTACCTTTGTTATACTGTAACTTAATTATCAACCTTTAACTTTAACTAGAAAATAGTTACAAACAAATCATTTAAAACGTAGACCCAACAAAGCCAAATAAATGCCTTAAGGGCATCACAATCTATAGACAGGAATATCAATATTCCCCTCCATTGGTGTTGCCAGATCTGCTGGGTTCCTCCAGCACTTTTTATGTGTTACGAGGGATGTTATAGTAAGACATTTAAGATCAGGAATTTGTTACTGGTCTATTGTAATCAGTGCAGGTGGATGTGCCAGGTGGAATTCTATATATGTTCTAATTTTAATTTATAGTTTTTTTATTTTTATGCATTGCACTGTGCTACTGCTGCAAAACAAATTATTTGTTTGGCATAAAACTTGATACTGACTGCAGAGAAATAATATGACTTATCTTGGCTTTTGCAGCTACTTATTGTGTATGGTGCTGGTGGTAGCAAAGAAAATGGAGACAGAGATTGCAATTATGTGGGGTGTTTCAGAGTAGCATCTCCCCCAGGAAGAATCCCTTGTTACTTATGCAGAAAATGGATCACTTCTTCACTCATCTGGGAGATGTAACTGATGTTGAGCAGAAAGGGTCCCAGTAGCTTTCATTGTCTTCCTGTTTATCTTGCTCTTGTTAGACATGTTTTCTCCACTTTGGCCATTAGTTTTCAGTTCTGTTCTTCCTCAGCCACTGGCTTTTGTCAGCAGATAATCAGATCGTACTGCACGCAGCAAATACAAAATATCCATAACTGCTCAACTTTGCCACAGATTGCCATTAGGGTGAAACAAAGAATGACACAGAAAGAGCTTCTTCCCTGAGGCTGTGACACTGCTGAACCTCTCACCACAGCGCTAAGCAGTATTGCATCCAGCACCTCCCTCTCCTTTCTAGATCTTTCCGTCTCTATCTCTGGAGACAGCTTATCTACTGATGTCTACTATAAGCCTACTGACTCTCACAGCTATCAGGACTATTCCGCTTCTCACCTTGTCTCTTGCAAAAATGCCATCCCCTTTTCGCAATTCCTCCGTCTCCACCGCATCTGCTCTCAGGATGAGGCTTTTCATTCCAGGGCGAGGGAGATGTCCTTTTTTAAAGAAAGGGGCTTCCCGTCCTCCACCATCAACTCTGCTGTCAAACGCATCTCCTCCATTTCATGCACACCTGCTCTCACTCCATCCTCCCGCCACCCCACTAGGAATAGGGTTCCCCTGGTCCTCACCTACCACCCCACCAACCTCCAGGTCCAACATATTATTCTCCATAACTTCCGCCACCTCCAACGGGATCCCACCACTAAGCACATCTTTCCCTCCCCCACTCTCTCTGCTTTCCGCAGGGATCGCTTCCTGCGCGACTCCCTTGTCCATTCGTTCCCCCCCCCCATCCCTCCCCACCGATCTCCCTCCTGGCACTTATCCTTGTAAGTGGAACAAGTGCTCCACATGCCCTTACACTTCCTCCCTTACCACCATTCAGGGCCCCAGACAGTCCTTCCAGGTGAGGGGACGCTTCACCTGTGAGTCGGCTGGAGTGATATACTGCTTCCGGTGCTCCCGATGTGGCCTTCTATATATTGGCGAGACCCGACGCAGACTAGAAGATCATTTCACTAAACACCTACGTTCTGTCCGCCACAGAAAGCAGAATCTCCCAGTGGCCACTCATTTTAATTCCACGTCCCATTCCCATTCCAATATATCTATCCACGGCTTCCTCTACTGTAAAGATGAAGCCACATTCAGGTTGGAGGAACAACACCTTATATTCCGTCTGGGTAGCCTCCAACCTGATGGCATGGACATTGACTTCTCAAACTTCCACTAATGCCCCACCTCCCCCACGTACCCCATCCATTATTTATTTATATACACACATTCTTTCTCTCTCTCTCCTTTTTCTCCCTCTGTCCCTCTCACTATACCCCTTGCCCATCCTCTAGGTTTTTCCCCCGCCTCCCCCTTTTCTTTCTCCCTGGGCCTCCTGTCCCATGATCCTCTCATATCCCTTTTGCCAATCAACTGTCCAGCTCTTGGCTCCATCCCTCCCCCTCCTGTCTTCTCCTATCATTTTGGATCTCCCCCTCCCCCCCACTTTCAAATCTCTTACTAGCTCTTCTTTCAGTTAGTCCTGACGAAGGGTCTCGGCCCAAAACGTTGACTGTACCTCTTCCTAGAGATGCAGCCTGGCCTGCTGCATTCACCAGCAACTTTGATGTGTGTTGCTTGCATCCGTATTGTACTGTCTCAGTACTTTTATATTTGTGTGCTGCAGCACTTTTTTTATTTGCAGTTATTTTGTAAATAACGCTATTCTTTGCGTTTCTGGCCAGATGCTAAATGCATTTCATTGGCTTTGTATCTGTACTCGGCATAATGACAATAAAGTTGAATCTAATCTAATCTAATCAGGAAACTGTGGCACTTTCCATTGCTTTCTTGGTTTTTGCCTGCTCATATTATCCCCATTCCACTCAGCTGCTGAGATTGAGGAAAAGCCAGTGAAATACAGGGTGTCCTTCTTCCCCAGAATCCATCCATTAAAAATGTAAGGTGATGCCTTTATCCTCAAGATAAAGGAGTCATAGAGAGTTATCAGGAAACATGGTATTCACTGTCATAAAGTTCTTCTAGTTATCCATGAGCAGCTGGACGTTGAATGACCAGAAGCTATTAATGAGAAATATGACTTGTTCAAAGGCACTCATCGACTCTCGGAATGTCAGCACTGCTGGTGAAACCTTGTGCTGTAATGCCACTTGACTCCACATTGAAGTTAAAAAAAAGTGAAGATGTTCTTCTATGAATACAGACCCTCAGTGAAGAATTAGACACTGCAACGAGCAGCAAATTCTGAAATATGGCAGAAATTGATCTTGGATCACACAAAATGGCACGAAATCCAAGTTTACTACCTTGTCTTAAATAGAGGTACCCCCAACCCTATACACTCCTTTCTATAGTAGCCATTTTGTGCTGGACATTATCAAGTGCATGTAAAAAAATTAGATATACTTCATCCACTTGTTTTCCCATTTCAATCTGTTCATTATACTCTCAGCAAATTCATCGTTTATCAAGCATCACTTTTCTATCTTAACTGCTGCATCACATAATGGCTTTTAATACTCTCTGGTACCTCATCACTGATAATGGATGTAAGCATTTTGGTGATAGTATATACAGGGTCAAATGAACTATCACCCTCTACAACCTCTCTCTTCCCTCCTTTCATAAATACATGCATTGCTATCCTCCATTTGTTGGAACAGTTGTTAAATTCAGTGAACGTTGGAAGGTCATTACCATTACGTCAGTTGTATCTATATTTCCTAAATTTGGGAATCAAGCTGTCTTTCTCTCTTCTGCTGCATTCTACCCATGCAGATCATTTTGATTCCCACTTGATGGTATGTACATCGATTTCTAGCTTCCAGTAGTCTCTTCCCACCCCTACCTCTTTCTCTCTTTTATTCTATTTCCTTTTCTGGTTACCCTCTCATTCCTTCTCTTTTTCTCACTTGCCCATTCACCTCCCTCTGATTCCCTTCCTCCTTCCCTTTCTCCCTTAGTCCATTGTCCTCTCCTCTCAGATTACTTCTTCAGCCCTGTACCTCTTCCACCTATCCCCTTCCAGCTTCTTACTACGTCCCTTCTCCCCTACCCACCCACCTTTCTCCTCACCCAATCTCACATCACCTGCCAGCTCATATGCCTTCCGCTCCTCCCCTCCTCCTTATGCTGTTTTCAGCCCCCTTCCTGTCCAGTCCTGATGAAAGGTGTCTACTCAAAATGTAGACTGTTTGTTCCCCTCCATAGATGTTGCCTGACCTGCTGAGTTCCCCCAACATTTTGTATGTATAGATCATTTTGGGCTCTTACTTTCAGATTCCTTCACACTGTTTAGTTCTGGTGTCTGTATCTCTGCCTGGTCCTCTTGTAGAAGCTATTTAAAGAAAACACAATTCTTAAGTTACTGATGAAACACTTGAAGCTATAACAAAGGCTGAATTTAATCTTCCAGGAATAATAGTACTCACATCCAATCTCCAGCTGAAAATTAAACTGCGTAATGAGCTTTAAAGGTAGTCTTGCTAAACTTCTCCTCCTCCACCCTCCACCAACCATGCACCACTTCCAGGCAACACGGGAGATGAGCAACTCTGATCTCAATGGTATGCAAATTAAATTAATTATGGTCCAATAAACATTGGGTTATCAATTCTTATGCAGATCATCTGGACACTTGTAAGTTTAGGACCATACTCCACAGCTTTCAAAATGATTTCCTCTTCCAGTTTCCTCTGCTGTCCATAAAAATTGTTGGCGTGGTATGCTGAGAGTGAAATAAGGCCAAGGGATTTAATGAGTGCAAGGCCTATAATTAGGTAGCACTCAACTCACTGAGTTCCTCAGGCAGATTTTTTGTTGCCCTAGTGTAATTAGTAGAGTTTAATTTAGGTTAAATTAAAATTAATTGGTGTAAGAGAGTTTGCATCCATGAAATGCTCTTTTATTTCTCTGTGTCAGAAATCAGGCAACTTTAATGTCACTGGTGACCATATTTGCACATCTATGTTTCTGTACTTACACAGAAATTCTAGTGCATGTGGAACAGTGCTCCTGAATAATGTGGATGCAGTGACAACTCCTTTGGTCATCAGTCATTATGAGGAGAAATTTTACAAAATGCATATTTGATTCCTCCTTGCTATGTGCAAAGTATAGAACACAAAATGATGGTAGTGAGACAATTTGGAGTTGGCCTGGAATGCAATAATACCTTGAAGATACACTTGGATGCAGATCCTTGAGATTAGATAATGGTGAAGAATACCTTTTTGCAGACCTGTTGTCACCACTTCTAAGATATGCACCCAGACCGAGAATTACAAGCAATAAGAAAGTACGAGGACTAAATTGAAAAGTACTGGGATAATAGGTATTTAAAAGGTATAAAAAGGGGAACTGCTTTATGCAAATTTACTGAGGCAGCAAGAAGTATTGGCAGAGTCCATAGAAGAGAGTCTAGTTTCCGTGATGTACTGAGCTGGGCCCACAAGCCTCCGCATATTCTTTTACCATGGGGCATTGATAAAAATCGATGAGGGTCCAAGAGGCCATAACAAGTTCCTTAAGCCTTGTGAGGAAGTCAAAGTGCTGGTGAGCATTCTCGGCCATAGTAGCTGTGTGGTTGCTATTAGTGACGTTCACTCATAGAGACTTCAAGCTCCCAACCCCCTCAATCTCAGCACCATTTCAGTAAAGAGGAGTGTGCAGTGCCTCACTTCCTCAAGTCAGTGGCTGACTCTGATGTTTAGCTAATGTTGAGGGAAAGGCTGCTGTCATGATACTATGTCAGCAAGCTGTCTCTCTCCTTCCTGTACTCTGACTCCTCACTATAAGAGATTTAGCTCACTATGGTGGTATCATCTGCAAACTTGTAGATTCAGAGACAGCATTTCAACAAGTGATGCTATATGGGTTGAGTTATATGGGACCTAATTTCTGTGTGGAGTATATCAAAGTATAAAGGTTGGTCAACTGGCTGGAAAAATTATGTTGATCCAGAGAGCAATGAAATAATGCATCTAAGAAGGTGCAACAAGGAAGGAAATATATAATAAATTTGAAAAACAGTATGAGGTGTGTGTTGTGTATTTAATAGTTCAGTGATACTTGAGTAATATTGTAAATATTTTGTTTAAGTATTCTCTTTCATTTAAATAATTCAAAATACATTGTATGTTAATGTACGTGAATGGTATACGTCATCATGCCATCCTGTTATACATGTGTGCTTCCCTTAAAGTGAAAACGAAAATAAAATGTGCTTTCCCGGCTCCGTGTATCCTTTCAGTTAGTTTTATGTTTTAGAGTTAAAAACATAACAGTGGTGACCAAGAAGTTTTCAATGAACCCAAGAGGACTACCTAACTGTTGAAGTTAGGAGAGAAAAACCCCTATCTCGCAAGTGTAAAATGACCTGTTGTACAACTAGCAGATTTGAATTACCTTGATATGAACTGTGGGCAAAGTCAATGTAAAAGATAATAGAGGGGAGTTATAAGGTACAGGGTGCTATTGATCAGTAGGTAAAATAGGCAGAGATTTGGCTGAAACAATTTAATCCTGATAGGTGCAATATGATGCACTTTGAGTACTAATAAGGCTAGGATATTCTAAGACTAAGAAATATTAAGCAACAGAGGGACTGTGTCAAAAGTACAGTTGTGAAGGTGGCAACACATAAATAAAGAGGTGATAAAAGCTAACAGGATACTTGCTTACATTAGCAAGGGCATAGAGTCTAAGAGCAGAGAGCACAGTTTCATCAGATGATCCACTAAATTCTGTTTCGCACTAGGAGCAATTAAAAGCAGCCAATTATTCTACCAACCCATGCATCTTTAGGATGTGGGAGAACTCAGGAGAAATCCACATGATGTCAGGAAGGATATGGAAATACCAAATGCATAGCAGCAGTGGTCAGGATTGATCCTTAGATCCTAAAGCTGCGTGGTAACAGTCCTGAAAGCTTCAGCACTATCATCTGTCCACTTCATCAGTGGGGAAATTATTGGAATCCATTCTAAGGAGTTGCGTAATCCTTCATTGTGAAAGGCACAGATTAATCAAGAAAAGTTAGTATGGGTTTGTTAAGGCAAGGACTGCATTTTTAAAGAAGAAAAAAGAAAGTTCAAATATGGAAACAGATTTTATATAGTTACATAGATTTTAATAAAACTTAGATCAAAATGCAGAATTGCAGTCCCGTCGTAAAATTAAATGCTTGTGGGATTCAAGGAAGAATTGCAAACTAGACCCAAAATAGGGTTCACTGGCATGAAGCAAAAGGAAAAGATAGTGGTTGCATGCCTGATTGTAACCGGTGGGGGGTGCGGGGGTGGGGGGGGGGTCATTCACAAGGCAATGCTTTCAGTACTTGCTACTTTCTAACTTGGCACAAAACTTGGTTAGCAGTGAGAAGGAAAGATTAAGATTGCAAAAAGTACAAAGGTTGGTCAGCTGGCTGGAAAAATTATAAAGTTGATCCAGAGAGCAATGAAATAATGCATCTAAGAAGGTGCAACAAGGAAGGAAATATATAATAAATTTGAAAAACAATATGAGGTGTGTGTTGTGTATTTAATAGTTCAGTAATACTTGAGTAATATTGTAAATATTTTGTTTAAGTATTCTTTTTCATTTAAATAATTCATAATGCGTTGTATGTAAAAGTACGTGAATGGCATACATCATCATGCCACCCTGTTATACATGTGTGCTTCCCTTAAAGTAAAAACGAAAATAAAATGTGCTTTCCCGGCTCCGTGTATCCTTTCAGTTAGTTTTATGTTTTAGAGTTAAAAACATAACAGTGGTGACCAAGAAGTTTTCAATAAACCCAAGAGGACTACCTAACTGTTGAAGTACAGTGAGACATTCGAGTTTTTTTAAAAAGCGCAGCGAGATGTTCAAGTTAAAAAGATGTGCAGCAAGACAATAGAGATTAAAAAAAGCTGCACACAGCACATGCTTCTTTGAGAAGGGACAGAATAAACTGAGTTTAAAAAGAGGCAAAAAAATGGATGAAAATCATATGTTCATAACCAGTGAACCATGTTTTTTTAAAAAAAAAGCAGAAATGGCTGGCTACTTTGGAAAGATTAATGCATTCAATTGCACAAAAGACAACTAGATATTGTGTCCTGAGTGAATTGAGTAGTATTTTGAGGTAAAAGAAATAATTAATGAGAAGTGAGTGCCACTTTTGCTGAGTGCATTGAGTGAAAGTACATACAGTTTGCTTAAAAGTTTGACTGCTCCAACCAAACCAGCTGAAATAAGCTTTGCCGATATTGTGAAAGTAATGCAGGAAAACTTAGAGCTATAAGCCTTGTTGATTGCAGAACTCTTCAGGTTTCGTAAGTGGAATCAAAGGAAGGGAAAATCCATTTCAGTGTACGCTGCTGAATTGAAGAAGTGATCTAAGCATTGCCAGTTCAGTGATGGAGTTCAGAGATTATACAAGAATTTATACTGGAGAAAAGATATCTCCTGTTGTAATGACACCTGTAGCAATGAAATATAACAACCATCAAACCACATTGAGCTTGTATGCTATAAAAACAGGAGGGCTAGTATTGTGGGGTCATGACTGGCTGAGACAACTACAACTTGATTGGAAATCCATCCACATTCCCTGCAAGAGAGTCAACTGAAAGTGTATTAAGAAAGTTATTGGAAAATACCATAGCAATAAGACCATTAGACCATAAGATATAGGATCAGAAATAGGCTATTCGGCCCATTGAATCTGCTCCACCATTCAGTCATGGGGTGATCCAATTCTTCCGGTCAGCCCCACTCCCCTGCTTTCACCCTATACCCTTTGATGCCCTGACTAATCAAGAACCTATCTATTTCTTTTTTAATCTTTTTGTTAATTTTCAAGTTCATAAACATAATAACAATAGTGATACAAAGAGATTGGAATTACATTATTGGTAATAAACATATACAAAGGAAACTACAAATAGTACAAGTGTAATAGACTTCCAAACTCTTAATATAATTAATCACGAAGAGAAAAGAAATAAAAAGAAAAGAATATTGCAAAGAAAAACCCAAAAAACAAAAACAAAACTAAAAAAAAAGAGCTAAATTACTAAACCCAAAAAAAACCCAGAACAAAACAGGGCTGAACCAATATATTAGATCGAATATATTCATTAATGTCGTCAACTCCGCTCCTCTATTCATATATTCTAAGTTAATAAAAAGGATTCGGAAAAGGTCAAACTACATCATATGAAAATGTTGAATAAATGGCTTCCAAGTCTCTTCAAATTTAACCGAAGGATGAAAAATGACACTTCTGATTTTTTCTAAATTTAAACATGATATAGTTTGGGAAAACCATTGAAATTCAGTAGGGGGATTGGTCTCTTTCCAATTCAATAAAATAGATCTTCTGGCCATGAATGTAACAAATGTGTTCATCTGACAGGCTGAGGACGATAAAGAGCTATGATCCATCACTGGCAAACCAAAAATTGCCATAATAGGATGGGGTTGTAAATCTAAACGCAAAGCTGTTGAAATGATCTCAAAGATATCTTTCCAAAACTTTTCCAAGAGAGGGCAAGACCAGAACACATGAGTCAAAGAAGCCACCTCAGAGTGACATCTGTCACAAATAGGATTTATATGGGAGTAAAAACGAGCTAGTTTATCTTTAGACATGCGGGCCCTATGCACTACCTTGAATTGTATCAGCGTATGTTTAGCACATATAGAGGAAGAGCTAACTAATTGAAAAATTTTCTCCCATTTCTCTATAGGTAGGTGAAGTTGAAGTTCCCTTTCCCATTCATTTTTAATTTTATCAGATATACCTGGCTGTATTTTCATAATTATATCATAAATAGCTGCTATTAATCCCTTCTGATAAGGATTTAAACCTAAATTTTTTTTCCGTGATATCAGTTGGGTATGAAATCAGAAATGTAGGCAGCATGGTATTTAAAAATTTCTTATTTGTAAATATCTAAAAAAAATGGGATGTGGGCAAGTTATATTTATTAGACAACTGTTCAAAAGACATGAAACAGTTATTCAAAAATAAATCACAGTAACATGTTATATCCTTCATTTTCCATATCAAAAAGGCTTGATCCATAACAGAGGGTTGGAAAAAAATTAGATATAATAGGGCTTGATAATATAAATTTGTTCAAACCAAAAATTTACGAAATTGGAACCATATTCGTAATGTGTGTTTAATTATTCGATTAACCATTTCCTTATTCAATTTAGAAAACACAAAGGGAAGTGAAGATCCTAAAATTGAAACTAATGAAAACCCTTGTACAGAGTAACTTTCGAGGTTTACCTCAAGAACCTATCTATCTCTGCCTTAAATACACCCAATGATTTGGCCTCCACAGCCACTCGTGGCAACAAATTCCACAGATTTACCACCCTCTGACTAAAATAATTTCTCCGCATCTCAATTCTAAAAGGACGTCCTTTAATCCTGAAGTCGTGCCCTCTTGTCCTAGAATCCCCTACTATGGGAAATAACTTTGCCATATCTAATCTATTTAGGCCTTTTAACATTCGGAATGTTTCTATGAGATCACCCCCTCATTCTCCTGAACTCCAGGAATGCCCAAAAGCTGCCAGACGTTCCTCACATGGTAACCCTTTCATTCCTGGAATCATTCTTATGAATCTTCTCTGAACCCTCCCCAATGTCAGTATATGCTATCTAAAATAAGGAGCCCAGAACTGCACACAATACTCTAAGTGTGGTCTCAAGAGTGCCTTATAGAGCCTCAACATTGTTTCCCTGCTGTTATATTCTATACCTCTAGAAATGAATGCCAATATTGCATTCGCCTTCTTCACAAACCGATTCAACCTGGAGGTTAATCTTTAGGGTATCTTGCACAAGGACTCCCATATTCCAACATTGTATTCCATTTACCACTTCTTTGCCCATTCCCCTAAAGTATCTACGTCTCTCTGCAGGCCAGTGGTCCCAGCATCCAAGAAGAATGGGGCTGCTAGGATCTGTGGTGATTTTAAGGTCACCATCAACCCAGTACTGAAAGTAGATCAATACTTTCTGCCTAGGCTAGAGGATATCTTTGCAAAACTTCCTGGAGGGAAACCATCAAAATGGATGTAGCTGAGGCCTGCCTATAGATAGAGGTGAAAGAAGAGTCCAAAGTGTTCCTCACCATAAACACTCAGAAAGGGCTTTAACACTATAATCGGCATTTTTGGAGTAGCATCCTTACCTACACTCTGGCAGAATGCTATGGACTACGTGCTCTAAAACTCTCCATGGTAATGGTACTTGGATGACCTCATTGTTACCAGTAACAATGACAACGAACATCTCCAAAATCTGAAGATAAGTGTTAAAAAAATTAGAAATCATGATATCAGAGCATAATGCAACAAGTGTGAATTCTTTAATCCAAACATCCCTTACTGCGGTCACACCATTGATGCACAAGTTTTAGACTAGTGAGCTGAGAAAATTCACGAAGTGTTGGATGCTATTGGCCAAAGGAGGTGTCAGACTTGTAGAAGTTTTTAAGATTTGTCAATTACTAAAACAGGTTCCTGCTAAACCTGGCTTCTGTGCTTTACCCCTTGAACTCATTACTACAGATCAAGAAGAAATGGCAATGGACAAAGCACTGTGAGGTGGTTTTCCAAAGGGTAAAGGAAATGGTGACATCAGACACTGTACTCACACATTATGATCCACGTTAGCCAGTGAAGCTTGCCTGTGACACCTCCCATTGAGGTATAGGTGCAGTCATGTCACATGTTATGAGTGATGGAAGTGAACACCTTATAGCACTTACATTCCCTCACCACTGCAGAGAAAAATTACATGCAGGTTGACAGAGAGATCTTGAGTCTGAATAGGGGGTGAAAAACATTTCAACCAGTTCTTGTACGGGAGAGAGTTCGCCCTCATTACTGATCATCAACCACTGGTATTCATTTTCAATCCACAGAAGGATGTTCCACTAACAGCCGCAGCACGAATTCAGAGATGATCTCTGTTAGTTGGAGGACACAATTACAAGTTTGAATTCAAGAGGACAACTAATCATGGAACTGCTGAAGGACTGTTCCATTTGCCCTTGCAAAGGAAATACCTGAAAATTATATAAAAGAGGACATTTCTCTTGACGTCTTCTCCCTAATGTCTTTCTATAACAGCAGGGATAATCTAAAGGGAAGCCAGAAAAAACCTTACACTGTCTCAGGTCACATGGTCACTCAAAATGTCTGGAATGTGCAGCAATACGAGGAGTGATTGATAAGTTCGTGGCCTAAGGTAGAAGGAGTCAATTTTAGAAAACCTAGTGCATTTATTTTTCAACATAGTCCCCTGCTACACGTACACACTTAGTCCTGCGTCGTGGAGCATACGGATCCCTTCTTTGTAGAACTGGTCCACAGCAGGGGTGATTGATAAGTTTGTGGCCTAAGGTAGAAGGAGATGAGTTATACAGCTCTTGTTACATGCACGTGTAGTTCAACTCTTTAGGTGAAAATGCAAAATGTTTGAAGTTAATAACTCATCTCTTTCCACCTTAGGGCACAAACGTATCAATCACCCCTGCTTGTGGACCACTTCTGGAGGTCCAAGACACCGACTTGTATAAAGAAGGAATCCGTATGCTCCACGACCACTGGACTAAGTGTGTAAATGTAGGAGGGGACTATGTTGAAAAATAAATGTGCTAGGTTTTCTAAAATTGACTCCTTCTACCTTAGGCCATGAACTTTATTAATCACCCCTCGTAAGTCTAGATCCCCCGTTTCTTACCAACACTGGGACAAACTTTCCCTTGATGGGGATTGCTTTATGTAGGGATTGAGAGTTGTATCATTGAGTTGTTGTACCATCCAAACTGAGAGCTAAAGTGTTAGAGGACCTACGCTCCAGTCATCTAGGCATGGTCAAAATGAAAACACTGGCTCAAAGTTTTGCCTGGCGACTTGCTATAGGTCAGCAGATCAAGCAGCTTGCCATGCCCTGTTTGAGTTGCCAACACATCCAGAAAATGCCAAGTGCAGTACCTCTACATCCCTGGGAATAGCCTGCATTGCCTTGGCGGAGGATTCATGTACATTATGCCAGACCACTCACAGGTACAAATTTCATGGTAATAGTGGATACAGCTACAAAGTGGCCAGAAGTGTTCCCAATAGCCTCCAATTCAGCATTGCACACTGTAGGTGTATTGAGAAGCCTTTTCTGAAGGACTGGTGTTCCAGAGCACTCAGTTATTGACAATGGACCATGGCTTGTTGCGGAACAGTTCAGTCACTCCAGAGAGTGAATGAAATAAGGCATTTTACATCTGCACTGTACCATCGGCAGAGGAGTCAAAACAGCAGGTAAGATTGAGTTAAGGTATTTAGTAGAAGGATTAGTGGATTCATGAGGAAAATCATTGTCACACTGAGGATGCTGTATGTCTGAAACTCACTGCTTGAACTCATTGCAAAACCAGAATCCCTCATCAGATTTTGAACAGTACGCGATCATATTATTGAACAGCCGTGATCCTCTTCTACTTGTCCCAACTGGAATATAAGTCCATTAATTCTTGATGTTAAGGGACTGTCTAAAAGAGAAAAAGATAGAAGATCAGCTTTGTTTGTCACATGTACACCAAAACTTACTTTGAACTACATCATTTTGCATCAGCGACCAACACAGTCAACATATACATTGAGAAGAAATGCCCCCTCTCTCTACTTTCTGCAGGGATCGCTCCCTACGTGACTCCCTTGTCCATTCGTCCCCGCCATCCCTCCCCACCGATCTCCCTCCCTGCACTTAGCCTTGTAAGCAGAACAAGTGCTACACATGCCCTTACACTTTCTCCTTCATGACCATTCAGGGCCCCAGACAGTCCTTCCAGGTGAGGCGACACTTCACCTGTGAGTCGGCTGGGGTGATATACTGCATCCGGTGCTCCCGATGTGGCCTTCTATACATTGGCGAGACCCGACGCCGACTGGGAGACGGCTTTGCTGAACACCTACGCTCTGTCTGCCAGAGAAAGCAGGATCTCCCAGAGGCCACACATTTTAATTCCACGTCCCATTCCCATTCTGATATATCTATCCGTGGCCTCCTCTACTGTAAAGATGAAGCCACACTCAGGTTGGAGGAACAACACCTTATATTCCATCTGGGTAGCCTTCAACCTGATGGCATGAACATTGACTTCTCTAACTTCTGTTAATGCCCCACCACCCCAACTTATTTATTTCTTCTTTATTATTATTATTATTATTATTATTATATATATTCTCTCTCTCCTTTTTCTCACTCTGTCCCTCTCACTATATCCCTTGCCCATCCTCTGGGTTCCCCCCCTTCCTCCTTTCTTTCTCCCTAGGCCTCCTGTCCCATGATCCTCTCATATCCCTTTTGCCAAACACCTGTCCAGCTCTTGGCTCCATCTCTCCCCCTCCTGTCTTCTCCTATCATTCTGGATCTCCCCCTCCCCCCCCACTTTCAAATCTCTTACTACCTCTTCTTTCAGTTAGTCCTGACGAAGGGTCTTGGCCCGAAACATCGACTGTACTTCTTCCTAGAAATGATGCCTGACCTGCTGCGTTCACCAGCAACTTTGATGTGTGTTGCTTGAAATTCCAGCATCTGCAGATTTCCTCATGTTTGCACCTTCATTTTAAATGAGTTCCCCTTATCTTGTGTTTTCCCTTTTTTGAGATGCTCTGTACATTTATGAAAGTGCTTCAATATTTAACCTATTGTGCCCCCTCAATATTTTATGTTTCAGTAAGATCATCACTCATTCTTCTAAATTACAAAGAAAACAGATCTAAAGTAGATAAAACTGGAGCATTCAGTACAGGAAAGCAGAATGGAAAATTTGAACAACAGTTAGAAACGAGCGATTAGAGGTTAAACTTAGCTTGGGTGGCCTCTCTGCATGTCTACAATTGTTACTTGCAGGTCAGAATATAGCAAATATTGATATAGCTGAAGAGTTTGAATACAAATAGAATTAGTTCAACTAAAAATGGAAAAGCATCATTTTACCATCAGGCAAAGGATGATAAATAGTTGACTGGTTATGTGTACCCTAGAATAGGAGATTAGTTTTTCTAAGATATCTTTGAAACAAAGCTGAACCCATGACACATGACTCCTCATAGTTTCAAATGAAGAACAAATATATATGCAAAAGTAGAAAATCGTACTTTACAAGGCAATTATACAGTAAAAGAATATATTATTTAACTGATAAGACATGCTGTTTCTCTCAGGATCTTTGCTATCACTGCAACACTAATATTAGTGAGATTTGCCCATTAATGACCATCAGTCCTGCTGAAAATTATTATTCCTTCAAAGGAAACATCATGTATTTCAAAATATTTCTGAACTAGACATGATGTAAAGGTCTCTTTTCCCAAAAATAGCCACTATTAAAGAACAGTTCTGGCATGTTTTATGTAATACTAACCTCTCAGGAAATTTGTAACACAAGCACATTACTGTTTGAGGTAGATGCAAAGGAAAACATAGACCTGAATAAGTAATTCAGAATATTTCAATCTGAAGAATCTCTAAGCATTAAACAAAGAAATGTCATCTAACAACTTCCAATCAAGATGACGCCAGCGAACAGCAATTTCTCAGTCGACATCTTCCAGATAGCCAATCTCTTCAATTATTTCACACTTCCTGCGTCTTCTGCTTGTTCTTTTAGCCTTGATTGAGTTTTGGAAACTTTTGGAGCCTGTGATGTGCAGTTTGGAGCTAGATTGAATGATCTACCACCCTGTTGTCCCCGGAGGGGACCAAGAGCACGAGCTGTCTCATGCAGAGGATCAGAAATGGGGCATATGGTCATGAGCAACTCCGTTTCAAAGCATCGAGGCAGATTGAAGCATCGAGCTGAATGCGGAGGAGGTCAGCAGTCACTCTCCATGGAGGTCATAGGCTGATGAGTTGGGAGTCAGGTCAGCAGTGTTCAGAAAGCCGCAGGCTGGTGGTGTGGCGGCGTGGTGGTCTCTCTTCACAGAAGGCTGAGTTCAATTCTGACAGGATGTTTTCAAAATGTGATTATTGGACTGAGTTTATATTGCTCTCCTTCAGTTTTCTGTGTATTCTTTCTTGTTGCTGATTGGCAGGTTGGGTTGCTGGGTGGGCGATATGTTAGCTTTTGTGAGAGAGAGAGGGGCTGGGGATTTGGGATCTGATGTTCTTAGTGTTTTTTCTGTGTGGGCAATCTGTTAGTTTTTGTGTATGAGAGAGGGGTCTGGGGTTTGATCCTATTGTTGCTATTCTTTTCTTGCAAGGGAGGGGGTTGGGAGTTGATTTATTGCCACTGTTTTTTTTTGTGAGGAGGGGTTGAGGTTTTTGGGAGTTTGATGTTCCAGCTGCCAGTTCCCATGTGGGCGATCGGTTAGCTTTTGTGCGAGGGGGGGATTGGGGGGGTGGTTTGTGATTTGCGAGCTTTGTTCCTTTCTCCTTTTTGTGCAGAGAGCGGTGTTGATGTCTTTCCTTTTTACTTCCGCTTTCTTCTGTGTTTCACGGTTATCTGGAGAAGATGACTATCAGAGTGTGTATTATACATGAATACTTTGACAATAAAATGAAGCTTTGAGTCTAATGGTGAGAGATTGGTCACCTGCATGAAACCCTCAGTGCGGGTTCTTTGGCTTGTATTTAATTGTAACTTGTATTCTGATGTTACCAGTTTCATCTGTGGTCCACATGGAGTAAATGAAACAGAATTGATTCAGCTACATTGGAAGCTAGGGAATATGTGCAACTCCAATCACACATGACCAGTCAGCCATATCCATCCTAGTTTCATCCAAAATGATTAATTCCATTGCAGGCAAACAGATGAAAGATTGATATGGCTGTCCCTCATCAGAAAAGGCTTAAACTGTATCTGAGCTAATTATCATAAAGATTGGTGTTTCATTCTGAGATGTGACTTTTGTTTGCCTGACACAATCCAATTATTTGGCATTTCAGGTAAGTGACAGTACAACATTAAGCCAATTTTACCTAAAGTATTTCATGCCTTTCACTTGACCCTTACATTTTGATGTTTGATCTTTTGAACCTTGCAGATGATTCAGACAAGGCTTTCTGCTTCTCGTTCTGTGTATGCTTAGGTAGCTCCCACTGCTTTGCTATTCCTTATTAGAAATCTCTGATGTGCAACGGCCTTACATCCCAGGAAAATAATAATAAGGCGCCTTCGTAAAGAAATAACAACTGAAATATCAATGTGATCTAGCCCGAGGTTGTTGTGTCAGTGAAAGAGTTGTAATGAATTTTGTAAGACTGCTGAATTGATGGTCTCAAGGAAATGAGGCTCAGAACAAATGTCACAAAGAACACGTTGTTTAGTAGTTATAAATCAAAAGGAAATCAAACATATAAGTGTGTAAACATTGCTACCATTTTAATGGAAATGTCATCTGTTCTGCAGTATAATTATGTTGTATATATTAAGAATGAAATATGAATTTTGTTTTTTATTTGCTCTAAAGATTGTCAAAGTCATTGGGATATTTAACCAAGTTCATTTCACCTGAAGTGGTTAAAGTTACATTGATGATTTTCCTGGATATTATAGAATAAGGTTACCATGACATTAAATCAACCAAAAAACTAGTTAAGACTAGTCCTGCTGAAGGGACTCAGCCAAAATGTCAACTGTACTCTTTTACTAAAGTGCTGCCAGGCCTGCTGAGTTCATCCAGCATTTTGTGTGTGTGTTGCTTGGATTTCCAGCATCTGCAGATCTTCTCTTGTTTGTGAAAAAATTAGTTAAGTTAGTTTTAAGCCTCAGTTTTAAACAAAAAGTGGTGTATTGAATATTACTTCTGCAGCTATGATGCATTTGTCTGTTAATGCCCTTTGACCAATGAGCCGAAATATCTTGTTAAGAGTCTTTTGTGATGCAAGGTCAGTGTGTATCAGATTTCAGTCGGACAAATGTGCCCCAGGTGACAAAGACGGAATGTTTCTTACCTATCTGATCAATCAATGCCTGTTTTATCAGCAGCACACCACGAGGCATAAATGTGCTTAGAATTGGATGAGTCAAATGACAACCTGTGTACTAAGGTAGGATTAAAATATGGATCTGCTCTGAATTTTTGCAATATGATGACCATCAAAGCTTCCTCATTAAAAACAAAGTTCAAAGTAAATTTATTATCAAAGTATATAATATCTATCTATCTATATATATATATATATATATATATCACCATGTACAAACTTGTGATTGATTTCGTTTGAAACACCAATAATACTAATTAACCAACATTGCATTTAAAGAGAAAACATAGATTAATACATTTGTGTTATACTATCATTTAAAGCAAAATGTGATACTCGTGACCATTTTTAATAAATATTTATTAATCAGATATTATATGAAGATTTTCTTCCCCTAAAGCATTTACTAATGGTCACAATCTTCTGCTAAATGCAGCATCAGAGCCACTTACATGGCATGGTATTCATGAGGAAGTAGTTTGATTGACTTAAGTTTTGGATCGAGAACAGTGACAGCTCAGGCAAAAGGTTTGCCAGCATTGCTGACTTTACACAAAGCGAGGAAGTATTGACTACATTCATGTGGGGTCTCATTAGGAACATTGTGTTTTCCTCAACAGAAAAGATTTCCACTCCCTGAATGCATAGTTTCTTGTGGATCATGGGAAGAATTTCACCAAGGTTGATGCAAAGTTTTCAGAAAGCTCACATGATGTTTTGTTTGATCTTATAGAAGCCCGTGAGGCTGGACAAATTCTGCAGAACAAAGGCTCTGTTTATTTGGTTCCTCACAATAGTATACTCTCCAGCTACAACATTTGAGCACCAGTATAGTGAGAGCTATGCAAGTTCTAGGATAGTAATGGAAAACATCTTTAAATTGAAGAAGCAAACTTATTTCCTCTGCTGGACCTTTTCCTTCACTAGAGGTACTACACAGTTCAGACACAGAAGGTATGATTTCATCAGGTGTTAGAGGTTGCAAACAGAGGACAACTATAGTGCCAAAGCAAAAGCAACCATAACCTGAGGTTGATGACACAAAGCCTGAAAAGAGGATGGAAGAAGGAGATGGCTATCAGAGACATGGTCCTGGACAACCAGCTGAACAGGAGAAGCATAGAATTGATAGGAACTAACCAAAGGGAAATACTTGTACCAAACATCCCACAAAATCAGTACAGGCTTTGAATTATGCCCATAATTTATATCCCAAGACTTGGCACATTAACATCATTTTTTTTGTAATGTTTGCCTGATGGATTTCAGTGAGGTAAGATCAAAAAGTAGAATTTTTTTGTACTGCTGCTGCATGTGAAGATCCCCTCCCACCTCTGGCCCACCTCCCACACACCTCCATTCCCCTTTCCTCTTCATCCCAGAACCAAGAAGGACAAAGGTCAAAGAGGACTCGGAGACTTGCACTAATATTATGTTAGCAACACACACAAAATGCTTGAGGAGCTCAGCAGGCCAGGCAAAGAGTACAGTCGAAATTTCAGGTTGAGACCCTTCAGCAGGACTGGAGAAAAAAGGATGAGGAATTGATCTAAAAGGTTGGAGGGAGGGGAGAGAGAAACACAAGGTGATAGGTGAAATCAGGAGGGGGAGGGATGAAGTAAAGAGCTGGGAAGTTGATTGGTGAAAGATATTCAGGGCTGGAGAAGGGGGAATCTAACGGGAGAGGAGAGAGGTCACGGAAGAAAGAAAATGGAGAGAGGTGCACCAGAGGGAGGTGATGGGCAGGCAAGGAGATAAGGTGAGAGAGAGAGAGAAAAAAGGTGATGGGGACTGGTGAAGGAGGGTGGTTTTAGAACCATTACCAGAAGTCCGAGAATCGATGTTCAAATTATGTTGTTGTGATTGTGTTATCGTAACTTTATGTGCTGTGTATGACTGTATGTACTGTGTTTTGCACCTTGGTCTCGGAGGAATGCTGTTTCATTCAGCTATCTACATGTGTGTAATTGGATGACAATTAAACTTGAACTTGAACTTGAAGAGACCACTCTCTTTGTAACTATTCCCAGCACAAATTCATTGCATTACATGTTACTTCCAATACCGTGCCAACATCAAACATTATTATCTACAATTATGCTATATTTTCAGGAATTGAAAGTGTCTCTTCTTCGTCTCCTCTTTTATTATCCCAACACCACAGCCTCTCTTCTTGTTGCATTCTAGTCATAGGATCATGATACAACTGAGCATGGAAACAGGGTCTTGGGATCCTTGATGGTGCACCAACCATCAAGGACTCATTTACGCACCTCCATAAATTCCATCAACCCTCCTTCAGGTTCTGCCATTCCTCTACATAAAAGGGGCAATGTACAAAGGGCAACTAACCAATCTACATTCATGTCTTAAGGATTATGGGAGGAAAGCAGAACACTTACAAGAAGTTCAACCAGTCAAATGGAGAACGTGCAAATTCTGCATAATCAACCCAGGTGATGGGATTGAATGAAGGTCTTCTAACTAGAAGATTCTAGCTAACAAGAGTCCAGTTCTAAATCCTTACTCCAGGAGAAGTAACATCTGTCTTTTCATCTTTTCCTTTTCCACAGTTCAGAGCTGCAAATAATATTTTGAGATGAAGTAACAAGTTATTTTACTTTCATAATCCATTACAAACTATTCATAACTTTATTTTTCTGTGAATTCTTATGAACTTACTGAATATCTACATGTTTTGTTTATATTTGGATTTCCAACTGCGCTATTTTGCACTTGTGCTAATTTTTATGAACATTTACACTGACATTTACACTGTAAGTATCTTTGACACCTCACTGCACTTAAAATATACACAGATCTACCAGTTGTGGCACAGATCAGTTAGAGCTCAGGTCTCTGTGTTGATATCCATCTGCCACAGTTCTAATTACTTAATTGATATATCAGTTTTTTTTCGTAATTTTATGCACCTAATCTCAATATTTACTGCACACCCAAACATCAAGTCATCAACAAACTTAGATTTATATTGCTTAAGTTTTCAAGTAAGTTACTAATTGAGGGAACTCTTGAAATCCCAGTACGTTATTTGCATGGCTGGATGAGTCACTTCATTCCAATTCGATTACACATCAATTATCCTTACTGTCCATCATTAATTATGAACTAATTTCCAGCTATACCAACAATTAAGCCTCTGATTCAATTTAATTTTAGTTAATGATCTCTATGTGGAATGTTATTGAATGCCTTCTGCAAGACTATATAACCTACATCTATAAGCCAAATACTAAACAAACCTTCAGTTACCTACAGTAGTTTAAGAGATCATTTGAGTTCATTAGGTAAGCCTACTGGTTGCTACTCCACGCTGGTTCTTTTGAATCAGCTCAAAGTTCTCAGGTGCAAAAATGATCTTTTAATTACAAAGTCTAGAAAATTCACCATGATGGCTGTCTATAATTTCTTTATTGCTCTCTCATGCCTTTGCAATATATTGAAATGGAATTTAGAAATTGCTGATCTAAAGTGCTAAATCGTGCCAGTAAAAGCTGGGAATGTTTAACACATCAGGCAGCATCTGTGGAGAGAGAAATACCAACCTTTCATCAGGAAAGCACAATCCTTTAAGTTTCCTTCTCAGATATTTCATTTTCATTTTCTGGGTTGTTGTGTATTTTGCTTTTGTGTTCATCTTTTTCATACTTAACATTAGTGAGATTCAGCCCTTAATTCTTTATTAATTTCCTTGAAATGTCAAGAAGATTATCTTCTTTCTTTTGTATGAAGACTAACATTTGCAGAGATACCTGCATTTGTTTTTAAAGGGCCTATGTCATCCTTAACATATCTATTTCTTCTAATTATAAATGTAACTTCAAATCCAAATATCCCTTATGTTTCTTTCCTTGGTCCCTTGACACCACCTTCCCCATCTTTTATGTCTTCCTTTACTGATCTTTATATCCCTTTCAGTTCTCTGAATCAACAATACACCCCCGTATTACTTTTACTCTAGGTACATATTATCTCAAACAGGGCTGCTTAGTTTGTAAGATGTCCTTTTCCTTTAGAGCAGAAATTCCCAACCTGGAGTCCATGGACCCCTTGCTTAATGGTATTGGTCCATGGCATAAAAAGTTTGGGGACCTCTTCTTTAGAGGCACATATTATTCCTGAGTCAACATCCTACACCTCCCACTGTTCTCCGCAGATTTACTCGGTAGCATTTTTTAACTAGTTTGCTTCTGTTAAATTCATTACTCTGCTGTTAATTTGCCTTTCTGAAATCCGGAATGGTTGTGCTTAGGTTCTTTTTAAACTTGCTATGTACTTATTTTTGATTCATTAATCTATTGATTCTAAGCCATGTTACTTTACAAAGTTACCTTGAATATATTTACTGATTTTCGAGCAATGCTCTTCACATGAAAAGAAAATTTTCCTACTAAAAGATCTGTGCTGCTTTCTCTAAAAAAAAAGTCTCTAATCTTTCAATTAGTAGATTCTGGTGCTTTACTGCTATCAGATAGCCCAACAATTTTTCACAATGACCTTCCTCACTCCTAACTCTAATCATATCTGCTAATTGTTTTCCCTTATCCGAATCTTCTCTCAATAATGCCATAATTTAATTAATATCACCACTTCTGCTTCTCTTCTATTTCCCTTATCCTTTCTAAAGATCTTATGATGTGGAATATTTAATTCCCATTCATACTATCTTGACTCATTTATGGCCACCACGTCATACCCTCCAGGCTTACTTTCTGCTTCGAATTCACTCAATTTATTTCTTGTCTAGTTCTACCATCTCATTTATTTGAAAAATGATATCACCAACTTACCTGTTTCAGCTGCACTAGGTTTCCTGATGTGAAGAAAATGAGTTATAAAAGGCAGTTTTTCAATTACATAGCATTTGTTTTATCCCTAGGAGAAAGCACAGTACATTATTTTAGATTTATTGTTTTGTTGTTATATTGACAACATGAGAATGATCAAAAGCATTTAGGCCATTTCAGGTTTCCCATATTATAGTTTAAGTGGGATACACTGGTGAGAAGTCAACCTTCATTAGTACCATTTTATTTTTAATGATGGATTTAGTCAGACTGAGCAGGTAAACAAGACCTTCACTTAACAGTTACAAGTTCAAGGACTGAGCTGCAACAGCAAGGTCTCATAATTAGACACTAGAATAACGGTGTGCAAGTGCATGGGGCATGAACTGACAGGTACCTGACAGAGATTAGAGTGCTACCGAATGAACCAGGATGACACAAGAACAAGGTACTGTCAGACAATGGCCTCCTGTGATGCACTATTAAGTGAAGTGAATTGGTTCACTGCTCCGCCTTGCCAACATAGCAGACAAAGTAACCAGTTTGGAAGCTGCTATCCCCGTGAATGAAATGGGAGTAGATCCACTACCTCTAAATGGGTGCTCGGTGTTGCAGTAATTCTTCATCAGGTTAATTCATAGAAATTGCAATTCAGCTCTCTTTTTTTATACGTGTGCCTTTCATATGCTTTCCAAAAGTGGGGATCTTCCAAATTCACCTAAAGGTCTGTCACAGTTCAAACAAGAAGAAAATAGCAGGATAAAAATGGAGAGAGGCTCACAAGTTCAACAAACGCAAGAAAATCTGCTCATGCTGGAAATCCAACACACACAAAACGTGGAGGAACTCAGCAGGTCAAGCAGCATCTATGGAAAAGAGTAAACAGTCTTTGGGCAAAATGGTCTTGACTGAAATATTGACTGTTTACTCTTTTCTATGGATGCTGCCTGGCCTGCTGAGTTCCTGCACCATTTTGTGTGTGTTGCCTCACAAGTTCAAGTTTATTGTCATTCTGCCAAATGAAACAACATTCCTCCAGACAAAGTGCATGACACAGTACATGTAACTCACACACAACACAAATAAATTAACAAGTAATAAAGTGCATTTATGATACAAGTCAAAAAGTAAACAATTTACGCTATTGGCGCTTCATACTTGATGAGACCTAGGTGGTGGCAGGGAGTTCAATAGTCAAAAGACATGGGGGAAGAAGATGTTTCCCATCCTAATAGTCCTTTTCCTCATGCTATGGTACCTCCTGCCTAATGGTGGAGGGTCAAAGAAATTGTTGGATGATTTGGTGGGATCTTTGACAATACTAAAGGCCCTGAGTTTGTAGTTGTAGTTTCCGATAACTATCTCAGATGAGTGGAAGAGAGATGATCCTCAAAGCAGTCCTCGCAGTTTTTTGTAGTATGTATTGGCCAGGCTCATTCAGGAAAATGTGGCATGGTCTCCTATTTAATTAATATTATTCTCCAACTCTTTCTCCATTCAGTCTAAAAGGGAAATTTTACCTAGGCATTAGGACACTATTATTCGGTGAATGGAACTTGCTTCCATTAAAATGGAAAAGAAAAGCACAGAATCACTTATGATGAATATACATTAAAGTTCAAAATATATGTACGGTATATCACTATATACACCTCTGAGATTCATTTTCTTCCGGCATTCACAGTAAATACAAAGAAACGCAATAGAATCCATGAAAAGCTGCACACAAACAACCAATGTACAAAAAAACAACAAAATAATAATAATTAATAATTAATAAATGTTGAAAACATGAGCTGTGGTGCCCTTGTCCATAGTTTGTGGAACCGGTTCAGTGTTAGGGTGAGTGAAGTTATTCACTCTGGTTCAAGAACCTGTTGGATGAGGGATATCAACTATTCCTGAACTTGGTGGTGTGGGACCTAAGGCTACTGTATCTCCTTTCTGATGGCAGCAGTGAGAAGAGAGCATGGCCTGGATGATGGGGGTCCTTGGTGATGGATGCTGTTTTCCTACACAGTGTTCCTCGTAGATTTGCTCAACGGTGGGGAAGGGCTTTTCCTGTGATTGGCAGGGCTGAATCCAGTACTTTTTTGTGGACTTTTCTGTTCAAGGGCTTTGATGTTTCTACACCAGGCTGTGATGCAACCTGTCAATATACTCTCCACTACACATCTACAGAAGTTTGTGAAAGCTTTAGATAACATGTCGAATCTTTGCACACTTCTAAGAGAGTAGAAGTGCTGCCATGCCTTCTTACGTGCTGGACCCAGCACAGATCGTATGAAATGATAGCAACATGGAATTTAAAGTTTCTGACCCTCTCCACCTCTGATCCCTGATGAGGACTGGCTCATCGACCTTCAGCTTCTTCCTCCTGTAGTCAATAACCAGCTCTTTGGTTTTGCTGACATGGAGTGAGAGGTTGTTCTTGTGGTGTTATTCAGCCAGATTTTCAATCTCCCTTCTATATGTTGGTTTGTCACCACTTTTGATTCAGCAGGGGACGGGTTACACAGCCTTGTGGAACACCTGTGTTAATGGTGTCTGTAGAGGAAATGTTGCCAATCTGAACTGACGGAAGTTTGCAAGTGAGGAAAATGAGGATCTAGTTGCACAGGGAGATATTGAGGTCCAGGTCCTGGAGCTTATTCATTAGTTTTGAGAGCATCCTTATGTTTGCATTTTCACTGTCCAGATGTTCCAGGGTTGAGTGAAGAGCCCATGAAATGGCATCTGCTGTTGACTTGTTGTGACAGTAGGCAAATTGAAGCACATAAAAGTCATCCCTCAGGCACGTGTTGATATATTTCATCACCAACCTCCCAAACAACTTCATCACATTCGATTCTGTGATTCTCATCACAGTAGGTTCTACTGGACAATAATTACTGAGGCAGGTTTACCGAGCAGGTCTTCAGAACTCGGCCAGGTACACCATCTGGGCCTAGTGATTTCTGTGGGTTCACCCTCCTGAAGGATCCTCTCACATTGGTCTCAGAGAGTGAAATCACAGGGTCATCAGGAGCTGTGGGAGTTTGTGAAGTGCCTCCATGTTCTATCAGTTAAAGCAAACGTAATATGTGGATTGACTTGGTGCTATTTAGATTTATTGGGGTAGGTGAAGTGGAATGAGCTTTTCTTATTTATTGTTATCTTTTTATCACATAAACCATAATCTGAATCTTTTGCTTCATAGTTAATATTTTTCATAGTGTCTAATTGGAGATTACTATGATTGGACATTGCCTATCTTACTACTTGGAAGACATATTTCATATTTAAAACGTTTTCTTTGTTCTGCCTTTTACTGTTTTTTTTTGTTGTTTACTTTTCATGGGGATAATATCTTCCAGCAAATCAGCACCAACATTAAGTATAACATAACCAGGCACAGTTTAAAACACCATCTGTGCTGCCAAATAGAGTTATAAGTGGCTATATTATTAAAAATACTTTTACGATAAACTTATATGTCATGCTGGTGCTGTTTGTGAACCTCTGCCCATCTCTTAAAGATTATGATCTTCAATTGTCTGATTGTTGGATCAGTGTGGGTGTGATGGTATTGGGTTTTGCTGATACAAAATTCTAAACTCAATCAAAGATCTTAAGCCCTATCTGATATAAATAGCCACGAGAACTCTCACTAAAGGGAGGTTATACTGTAATTACCCAATCTTCAAAGACTAGTTCACTTCCCTGTTTATCCTCCAAAGTGAGTTTAACTCCCAATACCCTCTATTTGAGCAGTGGGTTCCCGCTCTCTACTAAGGGGGAAATACAGTACTTCCAGCTAACAAAGTAGTTTGAACATAGTTAATTTATTTTTATTGATACATGTTTAATCCAAACAAAATTCTTAAAGCACATTTAAAACTCATTGAGGATTTCTATCTTATAAACATTTCAAAGTCACAAAACATGTATAAAGCACAAGGGATTTCCAAAGCACAGATAATATTCCTATAGGCGAAGAAGACCAATGAGTTGCAACTGAATGAATCATCTTTTGCAAAAATCAAAGGTAGAGGAATGGATTCTAATCACCCTGTCTTTCTGTCATTCTTCTTGCTGTTCCATGATCATTCCTAACAAGCTGAATGCTCTCTACATTTTTTTCTGCCACTTGGGTGAATTCACATACGTGATATTTTTTCAGATACTTTTTTACGCAAATCGTCTAAACGTTTCTGGAGTCAGAGTTCCCAGATTCCCGCAATTAATGCTACTCTGGCCTGCAAGCTTCTTTGAAATAAATAATTTGGCCAGAATTGTCTGGTTTCAAACAGGCCAATTAATATAACCCCATTGTCTTACGCTGTGTCTCTTGAGCAGTCCACCCAGGTGCTGTGGGCCAGTATCCTGTCTTCTATAGTCAGTACTGTTTGTTTGCAGAGCTGTGCTTTTATCTTCAATATTGCTTGCTACTTACGTGAAGAACTGAAGACTGGCTCCTGATTATGACAAGAAGCTGAACAAAGAATATTGGTTGGAAGTTTAACATTCAAAACAACTCTGATCTCTACAAGTGTCAGCTGCTATTTTAGAAAGCTAAGCTTGGCAAAAAAAAAGGCCCGGTGGCCCTGGACAGTGAATATCTGTTACGTGGGTAGATTTCCCCATGTGGACCCATACTGTGTTAGTATCAGCCTCATACAGTGTAATCTATTCAGCTATAACAGGTTCTCATTGGCGTGACCATAAATGCCCTTACTAAAATGGAAGCAATACTTTTCCACTTAGAGAAGACTGTAGGTAAGGAATGGATGCTACAGTCATAGGTGTTGGCGCGTGGCCAAGTGGCTAAGCTGTTTGTCTAGTGATTTGAATGTCGCTATTTTGAGCCTTGGCTGAGACAGCGTGTGTGTCCTTGAGCAAGGCACTTAACCACACATTGCTCTGCAATGACACCAGTGCCAAGCTGTATGGGTCCTAATTCCCTTCCCTTGGAAAACATCAGTGGCATGGAGAGGGGAGACTTACAGCATGGGCAACTGCTGGTCTTCTATACAACCTTGCCCAGGCCTGCGCCCTGAAACCTTCCAAGGCGCAAATCCATGGTCTCATGAGACTAACGGATGCCTACAGTCATAGAAGGTGGGATGAGAGAGTCCTTACAAGAGTTAGAGGAACATAGACTGTCTCGATGAAGGAAATTGCAGAAGAGAATGCATGCTTTTATGGAAAGAGACTACAGACATTGCTATAACTAGCTTCTTGTTGATGCATTTACAAAGAAGGCACAACAGCGACTATAGTCCATTTGAAGTTTGAGGAGATTTGGAATATCAACAAAGACTGTAGCAAATTTCTACAGGTGGAAAGCATTCTGACTGGTTGCTTCATCATCATCTGGTATGAAGGTACTAATGCACAGGATTGCGAAAAAAAGCTGCAGGGAGTTGTCTATTCAACTAATTTCAACATGGCTATGAGTCTCTCCACCATTGAGGACATCTTCAGAAGGTGATGACACAAGAAGGCAGCATCTATCATGAAGGATCCTCACCACACAGGACATGCCTCTTTCTCATAACTACCATTAAGGACAAGGTACAGGAGCCTGAAGGTGCACACTCAATGTTTTAAGAACAGTCTCTTCCCCTCTGCCATCAGATTTCTGAACGGTCCGTGAGCACATGAATACTACCTCACTATTTTGCTATTTTTGCATCATTTATTTGTCTTTTTATATATTTATATTTTAACTTATAGTAATTTTTATGTGATGCACTGCACGGGTACCACAAAACCACATATTTCATGACACATGTCAATCATAATAAATCTGTTTCTGATTTCTACCTGAGCAGTTCAAAGTTCAAAGTAAAATTTGTCACCATATACAACCTTGAGAATCTTTTTTTCCTGTGGGTATACTTAGCAAATCTATAGAACAGTAAGTGTAAACAGGATCAATGAACAACAAACTGTGCACATGAAAATATTGATAAGATTTCAAAGGTTCAAAGGCAAGCAAGAGTTCAGTGCCGTTTCCTTCCTTTTGATGCTGCCAGAGAAGTAACCTGTTAGCAGCCTATCACTGTGTGGCTCACTGTGGAAGGTGGGTAGACCTCTCTGCCTGGTTTTGTGTCCCTCCCTTTTGATGAATGTTGGTGATATCGTAGGATGGTACCATAGCTCTGTGTATATGGACTGTGGACTTTTTCAGACTTAAAGTTTTTATATTCTGTGTCCTTTATCGCCTGTTCCTTTTCAGTTTTGTTGTGTGAGATGAGGATGTTTAGGAATTGATGTTCTGTTGTGTTCTGTTATCAGTTTTTGTATGAGATAAGGTTGTTTTTTGGGTGTGAATATTTCTGTTCCATTTTGTGTGGGCAGAGGGGTTAATAGTTGTGTTGGCATTCTTTTTTGTGTGGGGGTGGGTGGGTTTGATGTTTCTCTCTGAACAACTTTCATGTTCTTTCTTTGTTTTGTGACTATCTGGAGAAGGCGAATTTCAGAGTTGTATATGGATACATGCTTTGATAATAAATGAACCTCTGAACCAAAGGAAAGCGGATGAGGTATCTTTACTATTTCTAATTATTTGACTATTTCTATAGGGAGTTTGAATGGGTGTGTTCCCCAATGCAGCAGAGTGAACTGTGAAATGTCACAGAAATCGGCGACAGCAGCCTAGAATATCCTGAAGGTAGTAAGTTGAGAATGACTGTGACCTTGACCTTGATTTCATCAGATAAAGCAGATTAAGCATATAAATGGGACTCAATTTGAGGTTTCAGGAGATCATAATTCTCTGCAAGGACAAGGAGTGTGGTTTGAGTGTCAGCCATCTAAACAGCTCTGTTTCAACAGAAAACTGGACAGTGAATGTTAATTGTTTTGTGACTAAGTAAGAACAGCTGTTTATCAGAACAGTGAGCCGGAAAATAATGGAGTAGTCACTTTTTTAAGCAGAGTGGCTATCATTTGCAGGAATTTAATCATAAAGAAAAAGGAGCCAGAGTATACAAATACTGGTAATAGTCAGGAGGCAAATTTAATCCTCATGCTAAGACACCCTGAAATGGGGTCAAAATAGCTCTACCCCAAGTACAGCTAATTTTCAAGTTCAAGTACAAGTTTATTGTCACTCATTGATATACATGTTCACAGCTAAATGAAACAATGTTCCACTGGGTTAAGGTGCAAAACGCAGCTCAAAAAATAATATTAGTACTATAGTATTAACAGATACTAAAAAAGTTTGTAGATGTACACGTCAACATAAAGTGAATAACTGACATATAACAATATATAGCAGCCATTCTCAACAGGGGCCATATGGCCCCCTTGGGGGCCCTGGAACATTTGAAGGGGGTCACTGACTGAAAATTGTGAGAAGGGGAGCCCCCAGGGTTTATGGGGGCCCTGGTAACTGAACCGATGAAATATCCAAGCAGCAGCCTTCATTGGAGTCAATAGTTTCCCTCCTATTTATAATATCTTTCCACCACACCATTCGAATTCGGCGCACCTGGTAAATTCATTGCTTAAGCTCCTCCCACACAGCCTCATTTCAGAGTCAGTCGCCAATCAGACTGCACCGGGTTAACGTATTCAGTCAAGGGTTCTCGCATCTATTACTGCCATACTTCATTCTCCGAAGATCAGCGTGTCTTGCTAGGCCTTTTTTTAGCTTAGTAACTTTGAAGTATATGTGTTTGGATATAATATACGTTAAGGTAGGTTGTGAAAAGTGTATATTATTGCATATGAAGTCACCGAAAAAAAATCCCTGGCTCCGGGTGACAGCATTTTTTGTTAGTAATGTATATTATTATTATTATTTATTATTTTCAGATAATAATTCTACCCATGAGTTCTTTGGCGAAAAAAAGTGTTGGCAGTATTCAGTGGAATACTTATTGTATGGTTTCATCGCATCTCCGCAAAACCCATCTTTGCCCATGTGTTTGAACTGCATGACTACGTTGTCAAATGAAAGCATGAGGCCAAGCAAATTGAAAAAACATTTCGATACCTCACATTCAGAGAAGCTATCTTTCAGAAACTTAATTTGTTAAACAAGTCCTTACAGGGCAAACACAGTAACCTCGTAGATTGTAAGGAAGCCATTGCTTCTTTCCTTAAGAAACTCAAAGTCTGTTGCCACAATATGGGACATCGGGAATTTTTACAATTTCCAAACCTGAAGACAATCGCAGAGGTACTGAAGGACGATGACCTTACTGTTTATGTGAAACACCTCAAGCAGAAACACAAGGATATGCAAGAAAGATTTAATGACCTGATAAACCTCAGTATTCCAGATTGGATTTTGAATCCATTTGAAGTACAACCCACCCAAGCTGAGGCAGAAATTCAAGAGAGTTTGATTGATCTTCAGAGTGATATAACTTCACGTTGTCAGTTCAGTCAGTTTCAAAAAGATTTTTGGATCAAGAGTGATCACTGGTGCAAATTGGTCAATGATGTGATCAAGGTCAGTTTTTTCAGATTCTTCTCTTTCTACACACAGCAGAGCAAGATCACAGAGTCTGCCTTGACCCATGGAGGCTCTGAAGTATGAAAGTATTGGTTTTAACTTGCTGAATGATCTCTCACAGCTGGCGATGGAAACTGCGATGGTTAGCATTATCTGAGTAGCTATGTGAAGACTGGGGAAGACGCTTTCATCTCTATACTGAACAATAAATTCAAGAAGCTCTCCTGGTCTTGATATTTTCATGTCGACCCGCCTAGACAGCAACATTCTGCAATCCAAAATTTCTTCATATAGCTGCTGTCCATCAAAATCAGAGCTGTACAATTCACCCAAATTTTCGCACTTCTTCTTTAGGTCTTTACTGTTGGCGCCATAACACAGTCCCTCGACATCGAGAAGGAACTCAAACTTGGTGTCAGTGCCGTGCAAATGAGCGCAACTTTCATCCATTTCTCTGTGAAGACGGTTGAGTGTTCCCTTCATGACTCTTTCCATTTCCTCCTTAGCTGTTAACCCAGCATCTCTTGAGTTCTCATCAGCACAGCTGCCTTGCATCAATTCTTGTTTCACTGGTCTCGTTTTCATTGTCTATCATGTCCTGGAGAACTTGAAGTATCTCCTCAAGGTACTTGTTGATGGGCTTCACTGCTTCTGTCCTTGCACTCCATCTGGTTTCAGACTCCGACTTAACAACCACAGGCAAGGCGTTTTTGAGTTTTTCCCAGCGCTGTGTTGAACAAAAGAAAAACACGTAGAGAGCTTCGATGGTTCCAAAAAACGTGACCAACATTGTATTCTGCTTGGCTGCATGTACACCCACCAAGCTGAGTGAGTGATTGTCGCAATTCACAAACACTGCCAGGTTGTTTTTCTCACTTATTCTTTGATGAACACCAGTTCTGTGTCCAGCCATCACAGCAGCATTGTCATAGCACTGTGACCGACAATCTTGTAGCTCCATTTCGTCCTTCTCTAGCTGTTTCAAGATGTTTTCGACCAAGCTCTCAGCATCCTTCTGCATAATCTGGATAAAATCAAGGAAGGACTCGCTAACACGGACTGTTTTCCTCTCAAAATCAGCTTCCACATACCTCACTGCTTCTGACATCTGCTCACGGTGTGCCTGATCAGGAGTCGAGTCAAACATGAGCCCATAGTACTTGCCTTTACGAATGCTTCTCGGTAAACTCTGGCGAACAGTGGATACCATCATGTGGATGAATTCATTCTGGACACCCGGTGAAAGATAAGATGTGGATCCAAGATGACTTTCCAAATGAGTGAGGTGTTCTATTATGACAGGGTCAAAGATGGCCAGTAGTTTCAGTAAGCCAAGGAAATTTCCCAGATTGGAGTCATCGTCTAGCTGAAGTGACTCCCTGTGTCCCCTAAAGCCAGGTTCTGAGTCGCAAGGAACTTTATGCAGTGAAGGATTCTCGTCAAGATATCACGCCACTTCTGCTTTTCCTTATCAATCTGTGACTGAAATACCACGTCAATAACTCTTCTGTTTCCAGCTAAATTTCTTTCCATTTCTTTCCACTGTGTGAAGCATTCCTGATGATTCTTGGCATTTTCATGAACACTAATCCTTTCAGGTGATTTCCACTGGGTGAATCCACTTTCCTGCTCCAATGAGGATCGATGGTCTGACCAGGAATTGAGAAGACAACAGATACAAAATGCAAACATTTTAGAAGGGGAATAGACCAGCCATGAGCGAGTCACTTCCTCACCACAACCATTCCCCAATTTCCTCTTGAACCAAGTTTTGTTTATTGAGCTGTTATTTGTTGGAAGGGAAGGCCCCTCACTGTTCTGGAAATACTTTAAACCCAGCTTTATTATTTCTGTTCTCAACGCGTCAGGCCAAATAGCTTTTTCATTATCCTTGTTGAACTTCAGAACTCCAACGTCATGCTGTTCAATCACTTCTGGTATGACAGTTCGAGTCTCTTTGACACCATCCAGTTCAGTGTCGTCAGGTAAAATCTCATTAATAAGCTCAACATCACCACCACCACCACCATTGTCTTTCCCTCCTGTCATGTCCACGTTCTCTGTGGCAGCCTCACTCTTAATCTTGTCATACTTGGATTTATCTGACTTGACTTCCTCCTCAGCTTGTGACGCATTTGTACTTGATCCACCTTCGGGTTCTAACAAACTTGTAGCAGGAGCAGGCGACTCCATGCAATATTTCGAACTACTTGTTCTAGGCTTTTCAAAGAAGGGGATGAAGAACTTGCTCAATTTCTTGGCTTCCTCTGCCTCCAACTTTCATCTCTTCCATCCTTCAGCTCCACTTTCCTTCTTCTTCGTGAAGAAAAGTTTCATGGTCTTCTTACACAATGCTCTGAAATAAGGCCATCCTAGTGCTTCTCACCCATGATAATCAAAGACAGATCATACATCTGAAGACAATTCTTTTTTCACTATCCGAGGATGGCTTGTCCAACTTTAATAGAAACTGCTCAGTGGCGCCCAGGGCACCTGCCATACCTGCCATACCTTAGATACGCCACTGCCTCCGACTGTCATTGTCTAATTTGGAGCCCAATATCATGAAACTTGCAGAAAAGCACCAAACTCAAGGATCGCATCAGGTCTGATAGATGTTTAATTTCATACAGTCTTTTTTTAAGTTTGGTCCAGTATGTCGGAATGTTCAAGTTTTCTTGGTGTTCAATAATAAATTATTTTCTGTCTATCTGTTCATGTTGTATCCCTGTTTGAAAGGGCGGGGCCTGGAACCTGAGAAGAGCTCCTAAGGGGACCGTGGCTAAAAAACGGTTGAGAATCACTGATATATAGAAGCAGAATTAGGCCATTTGGCCCATCGAGTCCGCTTTGCCATTTCATCATGGCTGATCGAATTTTCCTCTCAGCCCCAATCTTCAGCCTTGTCCCTGTATCCCTCCATGCCCTGACCATTCAAGAATCTGCCTTAAATATAGATAAAGACTTGACCTCCACAGCTGCCTGTGGAAAAGAATTCCACAGATTTACCACTTTCTGGCTAAGTAAATTCCTTCTCATCTCCATTCTGAAAGGACTCCCATCTATTCTGAGGCTGTATCCTCTGTTCTCAGACTCTCCCACCTTAGGAAACATCCTGTCCACATCAACTCTATCAAGACCTTTTAACATTCAAAAGGTTTCAATGTGGTCACCCCTCATTCTTCTGAATTCTAGTGAAGACAGTCCAAGAACCATCTGACACTTTTCACATGACAAGCCATTCAATCCTGGAATCATTTTGGTGAACCTCCTTTGAAATATTTACAGTTTCAGCACATCCTTTCTAAGATAAGGGGCCCAAACCTGCTCACAATACTCCAAGTGAGGCCTCACCAGTGCTTTATAAAATTTCAACAATACATCCGTGCTTTTACATTCTAGTCCTCGTGAAATGAATGTTAACATTGCATTTGCCTTCCTCACCACAGACTCAACCTGAAAATTGACCTTTAAGGATTCTTGCATAAGGACTCCCAAGTCCCTTTGCACCTCAGTTTTTTTGTATTTTCTCTCCATTAAGGAAATAGTCAACCCTTTCATTTCTTCTACCAAAGTGCATGACCATACACTTCCCAACACTATTTTCCAGCTGCCATTTCTTTGCCTATTATCGTAATCTGTCTCAGTTCTTCCATAACCTTTCTACTTCCTCAAAACTACCTGCCCCTTTGCCTATCTTCATATTGTCTGCAAACTTTGCAACAAAGCCATCAATTCCATCATCCAAATCATATAACTTAAAAAGAATCGATCCCAACACAGTCCCCTGTGGAACACCAGTAGTCACAGGCAGCCAGCCAAAAAAGGCTTTCTTCATTCCCACTCTTTGCCTCCTGCCAATTAGCCACTGCTTTATCCATGCTGGAATCTTTCATGTAATACCATGTCAAACCGCCTCATGTGTGGCACCTTGTCAAAGGCCTTCTGAAAATCCAACTGATTCTCCTTTGTCTATCCTGATTGTTACTTCTTCAAAGAATTCCAACAGATTTGTCAGCCAAAATTTTCTCTTGAGAAAACTAAGCTAACTACAGCCTATTTTATCATGTGCTTCCAAGTATCGTGAATAGTCAGCTCCATCATCTTCCCAACCACTGGGGTCAGACTAACTGGCCTATAGTTTCCTTTCTTCTGCCTCTCTCCCTTCTTGAAGAGTGGAGTGACATTTGCTATTTTCTAGTCTTCTGGAACTATTCCAGAATCTAGTGATTCTTGAAAGATCATTACCAATGCCTCCACAATTTCTTAAGCCACCTCTTTCAGAACTCTGGGCTGTACACCACTTGGACCAGGTGACTTATCTACCTTCAGACCTTTCAATTTCCCAAGAACCTTCTCTCCAGTTATGCTAACGTCTCACACTTCATGCCCCTGACACCTGGAACTTCCACCATACTGCTACTGTCTTCCACAGTGTGAAGACTGATGCAAAATATTTATTCAGTTCATCCGCAGTTTTGTTGTTCCCCATTGCTGCCTCTCCAACATCGTTTTCCAGTGGTCTGACATTAACCCTCGGCTCACTTTTACACTTTATGTCTCTGAAGAAATAATATACAACAGTATAATGCTACTGGCTCTGTCATGAATGGAAGCACTGTGTTTAGAAGTCTCACAGCCTGGGGAAAGAAGCTGTTACACCGCCTATCAATCTTTGTTCTTATACTGTGGTACCTTTTAGCTGACGGTAGGGCAAAGAGATTGTGGGATGAGTGGGAGGAGTCTTTGACTATGCTGAAAGCTCTGCAAATGAAGCACTTGTGGTGTATGTCCCGGATTGGTGGGGGGCGGGGGGCGGCGGTGGTTAGCGATTCCCTGATCATTCTCTCAGTAGTCTCACAATCCGTCGCAGTGACTTGCTGTCAGATGCCTTGCAATTCCTATACCAGACAGTGATACAGCTGGTCAGGCCACTCTTGAAGGTGCTCCGGGAGAATGTGGTGAGAATTTCAAGACCATTGTCCCTCAGCCCATGAATGGGCTGGCAATTAGTGTAAAGTTAGACCTATTGTAACCCCCGCCTACTCATACCTCAATCAAAATTACTCAAAACCTTTCATGAATTGTTAGATTCCCATAGACATTTATTATGTATGCATAGGCCATGCATTGCCAGAAATAAAAAGCCGTAATAACTTTTTTTTTATTCATTTACCGATGTGGGCATCACCAGCTGAGCCAGCATTTATTGCCCATCCCTGGTTGTCCTTGAGAAGGTGGTGATGAGCTGCCTTCTTGAACAAGTCCCTGATGGTGTCGGTACACCCACAGTGCTCTTAGGGAGGGAATTCCATGGTTTTGACCCAGCGACAATGAAGGAACAGCAATATGTCCAGGCCAGGAGGGGGATTTCCAAGTGGTAGTGTCTCCAGTTATCTGCTGTTCTCGTCCTTCTAGATGGTAGTGGTCGTGGGTCTAGAAGGTGCTGTTTTAGGAAGTTTGGTGTGCTATAGTGCATCCTGTAGATAGTACATACTGCTACAACTGTTTGTCAATGGTGGAGGGACTGGATGCTTGTGGAAGGGGTACCAATCAAGTGGGCTGCCTTGTGCTGGATGCTGTCAGGCTTCTTGCTGTTAGTATCTCAGAACAACTCATGTTCTCAGTATTAATTCTTTGTCTATTTATTTTTTATTGATTCTACTGTGAATGTCTGCAAGAAAATAAATCCCGGGGTAGTGTATGGTGACGTCCTCCAGAAGTACCACAACCTTGTCATAGGATTTCAAGGCCTGTGTGCTTCAATGACCCAGAGAGCTATGTTGGCTGGAGTCAGGGCCGTGTGTTTTGGCTCTTGGTAGGGCCTCTCATGCAAAACAGATCAAAGGGTAAAGGCCAGACTAGAAGTGATCCACTGGTTCTCCAGGTTCGGGGATTCAGCTCAGGGCTAACAACCCTGACCGCTCAAAAAAATTGTTATGAAAACAACAATGAAGAATCCTTCTTTATTTGTTTGGAACGGTATGGATATACGGAGATGGAGACCTTCCTTGCTGCCCTAAATGCCAGCAGTGTAATAGGCAGTAATATATCGTGACATATACATACTCTGATAATGAATTTACTTTGATTAACTAACTGAAGTATGTAGACCACCCCCTCCCCTCACACAGTTTAATTTTTTGTATGCAAGCTCCAAATTCAAATAAAAAGACATTCCTGGAAATAAATGTAATGTTGAGAAAAAATTGTCAAAGATGCTGGAAAGGAAATTCATTAAGCATGGGCTTGAGTCTTTTCATGTAAGTGTGACCCTGTGGCACATAACCAGGCGATGAAGCTCTCGACTATTGACTTGTATGTTGAAAGCGAGCTTACCATTTTTACTGCATTGTTGATTTTCATCATTACTAATCTTCACTATAAATTTTAATTGAGATGGAATAACTGAGGGATAAATATCTCTGAGGTATATGTAAGTAATCAAGTACTGATCAAAGTAATGAGGTGCACACCTCCCTGAATGAAACAGGCTTTTGCGATCTGGAAGGAGGGAAAGAATATTTAACCACAGCAAGTTGGCACACAGCTTATTGCACGTATCTCCAGTGGCATCCACAAATTCACCAATAACACCACTGTTGTTGGCAGAATCACAATGGTTACAAGGGAGCTTATAGGAAAGAGGTAGGTCAGCCGATTGGTGTAGCAACAAACTCACTCAACATCAGGAAAGCCATGGAAATAATTGTAGACTTTAGGAAGGGGAACTCAGTTGAATTTGTACTCAATAAAGGGTCTGAGAAGCTTCGTTTCCCAGTGTCAACGTCTTGTAGGACCTATCCTAGACCTTGTGCATAGATGAACCTCGAAGAAGGCATGCCAGTGTCTCTACTTTCTTAATGGCTTATGGAGATTCAGCATGGCATTGAAGTTTCTGACAGACGTGAGAGATGTATGGTAGATAGCATTCAGGGTGGTTGCATCATGGCCTGGTAGGGCAATTCTAGTGCTTGAGAGCACAGGAGAGAGTAACAGTTTCAGCCAGCTACGATAATGGCGCAGCTCTACCCACCATCAAGGACCCTCTGAAAGGCAATGTCTCAACAAGACAAAGTCCAACATCAAGATCCACACTGAAGAGCCACACTTTACGGTTCAACCCACTACCGTCAGGTTCTTGAACCCACCCGAAAAACTGCAGAGCTACCTTAGACCACTGTGATTTCTCTTTTTCTCCCTCTTAATTTGCACTAGTGTCATTATGCTTATTTTATCGTGCAGGTTATATATATTTCATGCTAATTTAAGTTTATTTTAACTTGTGTTTGTAATGTACTGTTCTACTGCTGCAAAAAGCAAATTTTCAGGACACATGTATTTATGCATGTCTATGATGATAAACTTGAACCTGAACAAGTAGAACCAGCTGTGAATGAAATTGACCTGGCTCACCATTATCAAAAATACAGTACATCATCAATTGACTTTATTCATGACAATCATGGAGCATAATTTCTCATTGCTCTTTTATTTGATGAGAAACACAGCAACTTAGTGCACATTAATGTTCTGTTCAGTGAAGGGTGTTTTAACGTCTAGCCTCAGATCCGAGATCTATCACAGGGATCTTTGGTAGCCCTAGGGGAGAGATCCATCATTAATCACTAAACCTGTAGCTTTCCTTATGATTAGCAAATGAGCATTTATTTGCTTGTTGGCTTTTAAAACATCAAATCAATTTGAGATGCAGATTGAAGAGAATTTTAATTGTTAGAAATAGTTTTATTCAAGAAATAAATGTGTAATTGTATAATAACTGTTTCTGCTCTGGGGTAATTTAAAACACCTACGTTTGTTAAATGCTGTGAATGCCTGGAAAATTAGGAAACTGAGCCTATGAAGTAAGATCATTATCTTTACCATTGTGTGAACAATTCAATCAAGTGATGGTGACTGCTTCATTTGCTTTCATTTTTTTTTCAAGTGCGAATTTCTTTGAAGTTATTTGAATTACTTTCTAAGATTTTGATTCTTTTTCCCCTTCTTGTACCAAAAGCTGGTAGTTGTTCATTAGCAATTTATCTTTCTGTTTGCTTTCTATCAAAATGTCGCATTGACCTCGAGTTGTATTTACTTAACAGCAGTTAGGCTGCATGGATAGCTGAACACAGCTGCACCTTAGCAGCGGATTAGTACATTATGTGTTATATGGTACAATGCTCCTGTCATTATAAACCAGTGTATCATCTGACTTGCTGTAAATCACCCCAGGGAAGCTTGCAAATAAAAGGAAATAAAGACAGTGCTATGAAATAAAATTGTTTAGTGAGGGTGTTCTGACATGCACAATGTACTGAAGAGTCCATTATTCTGATATGTTTCATATTTTATCGTATAATTGTATTTTGTTATTGCTTTTTCTCATACTGCTGTATCAAGGAACTGTTAGTTCAAATCCCACTCCAAGTTTCCTGGCGCATGCTGTATAATCAGCTTTCATATAATGGGTAGTCAGCACTTCATTACTGATGCTCACCAACTCTCCTAGGGCTGGTCCCAGAATATTCCCAAAACACTCCCTGAGCAAAATAAGCCAGCCAGTGGACAGGGACGGAATCAGCACTGTGTCCAAAACCTGCTGATTTCAAACTTAAAATAATGTGCTTGTTTGATTTAAGAAAAAATAACTGCAATTGTCAGTACTAGTAATCCTACTAAGACTGTTGAAGCCAAACCTGATCCAAAAGAGAAAAACAATTACTTATTACTGCAGCTTATTGTTGTTGAAAAGGATTAAATTCTGCTCTGAATGCATATTTAATGTTTCTGTGCTATGACTTCAAATAACCTAATTCTCAGAGAATTAGGAAAGAAAGTTTAGGCAATACTTGGTTAATTCATACAGTACATCAATAAAAAAGACAAACAGAATAGTAAGGTGACTTTTTACTTTCATGGTTAACGATATTGAAGTTTAATCAGAGATCTTAAAGCTATTAGAATAGTCAATGGGTGTTGAGTATGGAGGTGTTTTTTGGTTGCTTGTTTTGTTTAATAATAACGATAAATATATAAGCAATAAATAATGAGAACATGAGATGAAGAGTCATTGAAAGTGAGTTCACAGGTTGAGGGAACAGTTCAATGATGGGTGAGTTAAGCTGAATGAACCTCTCTGGTGCAAGGTTGAGGGGTAATAACTGTTTCTGAACCTGGTGCTGTGGGTCTTGAAGCTCTTATACCTACTTCCTGATGGCAGCAGCAAGAAGAGAGCATGGCCTGAATGGTGGGGGCCCTTGATGATGGATGCTGCTTTCCTGTGATGGTACTTTTTGTAGATATGCTCAATGGTGGGGAGGGCATCTTCTGTGAAGGAATGGGCTGTGTCCACTACTTTTTGTAGGCTTTTCCATCCAAGGGCATTGGTGTTCCCATACCAAGCAGTAATAATCTGCCACACATCTATAAAAATTTGTCAGAGTTTTAGATGACAAGCTGAATCTTCGCAAGCTACTAAGAAAATAGAGGCGCTCTCATGCTTTCTTCATAATAGAACTTACATACTGAGCCCAGGACAGATCCCCTGAAATGATAACACCATGGAATTTAAGGTTGCTGACCCTTTCCACCTCTGATTCCTTGATGAGGACTGACTCATAGACTTCCAATTTCCTCCTGCTAAAGTCAAAAATCAGCTCCTTGGTCTTGCTGACATTGAGTGAGAGGTAGTTGTTATGGCACCACTCAGCCAGATTTTCAATCCCCCTCCTATATGCTGATTTGTCGCCACCCTTGATTTGGCCTATGACAGTGGCGTCATCAGCAAGCTTAAATATGACATTGCAGTTGTGCTTAACATTGCAGTCATAGGTATAAAGTGACTAGAGCAAGAAGCTAAGTACACAGCCTTGTGATGAACCTGAACAGAGGGAGATTGTGGAGGAGATGTTGATGACAATCCAAACTGATTGGGGTCTGCAAGTGAGGAAATTGAGGATCCAATTCACAAGGACATATTGAGGCCTAGGTCTTTAAGCTTATGAATTAATTTTGTGGGGATGATAGTATTGAATGTTGAGCTGTAGTCAATGAAGAGCACCTGGCGTATGCATTTTTGCTGTTCAGATATTCCAGGATTGAGTGTACAGCAAAATAAAAAGGCATCTGATGTTGATCTGTTGTAACGGTAGGCAAATTGGAGTGGATCAAAGTCGCTCCTCGGACAGGAGTTGATATGTTTCATCACCAACGTCTCAAAGCACTTCATCAACATGGAGATATGTGCTACTGCATGGTAGTCATTGAGAAAGGTTACCATGTTCTTCTGAGGCACAGATATAATTCAAGCCTGCTTGAAGCAGGTGGGTACCACAGACTGCCAAAGCAAGAGGTTAAGGCTATTAGTGAACACTTCAGTCAGTTGATCAGCACAAGTCTTTAGTACCCAATCAGTGCCCCACCTTGGTCAGATGTTCTCTGTGGGTCACCGTTCTGAAGGATGCTTTCACGTCAGCCTCAGAGATTAAAATCACAGGGTCGTCGTGGGCTGTGGGATGGTCAAATTGAGTTTCTTGGAAGTTTCAGATTCAGATTTACTTACCACATGTATAGCAAAACAGGAAAATGCACCATTTGAATTAAGATCCAACACACCCAAAGATGTGCTGGAGGAAGCACACAAGTGTCACCACACATTCCGACTTAGCATGATCACGACACAACACGTATCACAGAACAACGCAAGTACCATCAGCAACCACAATAGAACAGAACAAGACAAAAACAATAAAACAAGCTCTTTTACCACCCTCCCACCCCTCACCCGCACACAAGCTTCCAACCCCAGGAGAGGTTGCTTCCAGACCTTCAATCCTTGACAGAACATATTTCATGAGTGCCCCTAACTGTACTCCTAATTTTACTTTTTGGAGGGCCATAGTTCAAAAGGGTCAACACCTGAGAGAAGGCAGAGAGCAGCCATACTGAAAGTACAAGGGATGAGTTATTTGGACAGATAAGGGAAATAGGAGTTATTCTACTTAAAATAGGGAGGGGTAGAGTAAAGCTAAATTTGATAGTGGTGTTCAAAATTTTGAAAGGTTTTAATAAAAAAAATCAGGAAAATTGTAAAAAATGCCAATTCACCCGTTAACAAATGGGTGAATAGTTCAGGAAGTTCACAAATGAACTAAGGCAAATATGGGGTTTCTTTCTTTTGCAGTGGGTTATTATGATCTGGAGTGTACAGCCTAAAAAGTAAAGGTAATATATATATATGATACTAATTTTCATAAGGGTACTTGTTAAATATTTGGAAGGGAAATTGCTAAATAGTTTCCATGCAATTTCATGCTAATCGGTGAAATAGGATCAGCCCCTGGGGCTATTGTGTCATTCAGTAAAACTAAAGCTGATCTGATTGTAATCTGAGATTCACATTTCTACCTACCCCTAGGAAATATTCGACCGCTTGTTCATCAGAATTTATCTACATCTGCCATAAAATAAAATTCCAAAGATTGTTATTTTCACTGCCTTTTGAAGATGACATTTCCAAAGAAGTTTCAAGGGAAAACTTTGCCCCCATTTTAAAATCTCTTATTTTTTTCCTAGCTCTCGATTTTTCTCAAACAAGAAACATTCTCTACTTTGTCAAGACCTAGTTAGCTCTTATTCTCCTGAACACCAGCGGATATGAGCCTAAATTATGTTGCTTTTCCCCATAACACTATCTACTCGTTCCGTTTATCAATCAAAAGAGCCTTTTTCTTACTGCTTCTAATGCATTTGCATCCTTCATTCAACAAGGAGACCAGTATGTGCAGGATACTCCAGATGTGGTCTCACCAGTGCCTGAGGTAAAAGTCCTACTTTTGTATCTCTCTTGACAAACAGTAACATTCTGTCTGCTTTCCTCATTACTTGCTGTACCAGCCTTTTGCAAATTATGTTCGAAGGTCTCTCTACTTCTTTGAACTCTACACTATATCACTATTAAAATGAATTCTTCCTATTAATTTTATATTTTTCTTTCTACAATAGACAATTTCACATTTTCCCACAGAATATTTTTTCAAAGAATTCCAATAAATTGGTCAAACAAGATTTCAAATAACAATGTTGACTTTGTCTGATTACTTTTTTTCTCAGAATCTTCTTATAATATCTTTAATAATAGTTTGAAAGAAGTTAAACTAATTGGCAGTTGGTTTCATGCTTTCTATCTGGTCCTATTTTTCAATTAATTTGTTATATTCACTATTTTCCAATTTCAGGGAACATCTAGAACATTTCGCAAAATTAAATCAAGGCGTGATTTCCCTTTTTCTACAAAAAAAAAATTGTGGTTTGGTATAAAAGAATTCAGTACCTACCTGTGGCAAGACTTTGATTTCTTTGCTAGTGGAGCAGGTCAAATTACTGTATGTTCTGCTAAATCTCCAACTTGTTCTAAATTAAAATTGCAACTGTGATTGAATATGTATCAGAGGATCTACATTAAATGACCAGCTATCTGAACGAAGCAGACACATTAGATATGGTGTTTAAATTGAAACTGGTCCCAGCACTAGTTTTAATATCAAAAACAAGAGAAAATATACAGATGCTGGAAATCCCCCAGCAGGATCTCGGCCCAAAATGTCAACCGTACTTTTTTCCATAGAGGCTGCCTGGTCTGCTGAGTTCCTCCAGCATTTTGTGTGTGTTACTCATTTTAATATAATATAATTTTGAGGCTAAGCAAATTCCTGATTCGTCCACATATGAAGAACCATAAGCGGTTCTTGCCACCACACCATAGGATGTCATGATAATAAATACAGAATATATTTAACAAAATTAGTAGCTAAATTAAGAGGAATTATTCACAATTATTGTGGACTTTAGAACATTAAGAACTGACATCATGATGGAGATCAGAGTAAGAAAGAAATTACTTCCATTCTGATTCTCAGAATGGACAGAATAATCTGAAAGTTGGAGCCAAGAGTAAACTTTGAAAACAAGTCTCTGTGTAAAGAATCAAAGAAATTTTAGCAATCGTTTTCAAAACGTCGATTGTTAACATTTAATATCAAAGTGGTATGTTTTTCTTAAATGAAAGTACAAGAGCCAAGATGCTCAAATGAAATTGAGGTGTATGGTGGATGTGATAGAAAGGAGACTATTTACACAAATGAATATTTTATTTAATGTTTACAGTTAGAACGGTGAGTGATAGAGGTAGAGGTCTACTTGGGTACAAAGATGAAACTCAACCTAGACACATCCTGATTGTGGCTAATCTGAACTTTATTGATCTGCATCCCGACCTGAACCTGCAATGTCACAAAAAAAACACAGTTGGTAGTTTGCCTCCCAGGTGCCAATGTTCATGATGTGTCCACAATATCCTGAAATGGGAGGGTGAGCAGCCAGAGGTTGTGGTACACATTGGTACCAATGACATTCATAGAAAAAGGGTGGATGTCCTGAAAGCAGGCTACAGGGAGTTAGGAAGGAAGCTAAGAAGCAGGACCTCAAGGGAAGCAATTTTGGAATTGCTGCCTCTGTGATACGACAGTGAGTGTAGGGATAGAATGAGGTGGAGGATAAATGCGTGACTGAATGATTGGAGCAGGAGGAAGGGATTCAGGTTTCTGGATCATTGGGACCTCTTCTGGGGCAGGTGTGATTTGTACAAAAATGATGGTTTGCACTTAAATCTGAGGGGGACCAATATCCTGGCGGAAAGGTTTGCTAGTGCTTTTGGGGAGGATTTAAACGAGATTTGCAGCGGGTGGGAACTGAAATGAAGAGGCAGAGGGTGGGGCAGTTGGTACAGAGGTAGAGACAGCTTCTAGGGAGTTCAGAACATAGAACACAGAACAGATCCTTGTGGGACACCACTAGTCACAATCCTCCAATCTGTATGTACTCCCTCCACCACGACCCTCTGCCTTCTGCAGGCAAGCCAATTCTGAATCCACCTGGCCAAACTTCCCTGGAACCCATGCCTTCTGAATTTCTGAATAAGCCTACCGTGTGGAACCTTGTCAAATGCCTTACTAAAATCCATATAGATCACATCCACTGCACTACCCTCATCTATATGCCTGGTCACCTCCTCAAAGAACTCTATCAAGCTTGCTAGACACGATCTGCCCTTCACAAAGCCATGCTGACTGTCCCTGATCAGACCATGATTCTCTAAATACCCAGAGATCCTATCTCTAAGAATCTTTTTCAAAAGCTTTCCCACCACAGACATAAGGCTCACTGGTCTATAATTACCCGGACTATCCCTACTACCTTTTTTGAACAAGGGGACAACATTCGCCTCCCTCCAATCCTCCGGTACCATTTCCGTGGACAACGAGGACATAAAGATCCTAGCCAAAGGCTCAGCAATCTCTTCCCTCACCTCGTGGAGCAGCCTGGGGAATATTCCGTCAGGCCCAAGGGACTTATCCGTCCTAATGTATTTTAACAACTCCAACACCTCCTCTCCCTTAATATCAATATGCTCCAGAACATCAACCTCACTCATATTGTCCTCACCTTCATCAAGTTCCCTCTCATTGGTGAATACCGAAGAGAAGTATTCATTGAGGACCTCGCTCACTTCCACAGCCTCCAGGCACATCTTCCCACCTTTATCTCTGATCGGTCCTACCTTCACTCCTGTCATCCTTTTTTTCTTCATATGATTGAAGAATGCCTTGGGGGTTTCCTTTACCCTACTCGCCAAGGCCTTCTCATGCCCCCTTCTTGCTCTTCTTCTCAGCCCCTTCTTAAGCTCCTTTCTTGCTTCCCTATATTCCTCAATAGACCCATCTGATCCCTGCTTCCTAAACCTAATGTCTGCTGCCTTCTTCCACCTGACTAGATTTTCCACCTCACTTGTCACCCATGGTTCCTTCACCCTACCATTCTTTATCTTCCTCACTGGGACAAATTTATCCTGAACATCCTGCAAGTGATCCCTAAACATCGACCACATGTCCATAGTACATTTCCCTGCAAAAACATCATCCCAATACGCACCCGCAAGTTCTAGCCTTATCGCCTCATAATCTGCCTTTCCCCAATTAAAAATTTTCCTGTCCTCTCTGATTCTATCCTTTTCCATGATAATGCTAAAGGCCAGGGAGTGGTGGTCACTGTCCCCCAGATGCTCACCCACTGAGAGATCTGTGACCTGACCCGGTTCATTACCTAGTACTAGATCTAGTATTCCCCCTAGTCAGCCTGTCCACATACTGTGACAGGAATCCATCCTGGACACACTTAACAAACTCTGCCCCATCTAAACCCTTGGAACTAATTAGGTGCCAATCAATATTAGGGATGTTAAAGTCACCCATGATAACAACCCGCATGAGGAAGGATAGGCAGATAATAGAGCAAAGATGCACTCAGCCCGATAGTTTGAGTTGTGTCTATTTTAATGCAAGGAGTATCATAAAAAAGGTGGATGAACTTAGAGCGTGGATCAATATGTGGAACTATGATGCTGTGACCATGACAGAGACTTGGATGTCTCAGGGGCAGGAATGGCTGCTGATTGTGCCGGGTTTTAGATGTTTCAAAAAGGACAGAGAGGGAGGCAAAAGAGGTAGCGACGTGGCATTGCTAATCAGGGATGGTGACACGACAGCAGAAAAGGAAGAAGTCATGGAGGGATTATCTACTGAGTCAGTGTGGGTGGAAGTCAGAAAGAGGAAGGGGGCAATACCTCTACTGGGTGTTTTTTATAGACCCCCCCCCCCCAACAGTAACAGCGATGTTGAAGATTAGATAGGGAGGCAGGTACGGGAACATTGCAATAATAATAGAGTTGTTGTGATGGGAGATTTTAGCTTTCCGAATATTGACTGGCATCTCCTTCGAGCAAGGGTTTAGGATGGGGTGGGGTTTGTTAGGTGCGTTCAGGAAGTTTTCCTGATGCAATATGTAGATAAGCCAACTAGAGTAGAGGCTGTACTTGATCTAGTATTGGGAAGTGAAGCTGGTCGGGTGTCAGGTCTCTTGGTGGGAGAGCATTTTGGAAGTAGTGATCACAACACTATCTCCTTTACAATAGTGCTGGATAAGGATAGGACAGACAATTTGGGAAAGCATTTAATTGGGGTAGGGGGGAAATATGGTGCTATTAAGCAGGAACTTAGAAGCAGATGTTCTTAGGGAAATACACAGCGGAAACGTGGCAAATGTTCAGGGAGCATTTGCATGGTGTTCTGCATAGGTATGTTCCATTGAGGCAGGGAAAAGGTGCTAGGGTAAACGAACCATGATATATAGAGGATGTGGAAAACCTAGTTAAGAAGAAAAGAAAAGCTTATGAAAAGTTCAAGAAACTAGGTACCATTAGAGCTCTAGAAAATTACAAGGTAGTTAGGAAGGAGCTGAAGAATGAAATTAGGAGAGCTAGAAGGGGGCATGAGAAGGCCTTGGCGAGCAGGATTAAGGAAAACCACTTGGCATTCTACAAGTATGTGAAGAGCAAGAAGATGAGCCGTGTGAGAGTAGGACCAATCAAGTGGTGACAGTGGAAACGTGTGCATGGATTCGCAGGAGGTAGCGGAGGTACCTAATGAATACCTTGCTTCAGTATTCACCAAGGAAAAGGACCTTGGCAATTATGAGGATAACTTACAGCGGACTGAAATGCTTCAGCATATAGGCGTTAAGAAAGACGATGTGCTGCAGCTTTTGAAAAGCGTTAAGTTGGGTAAGTCACCGGGGCCGGATGAGATATACCGTATGTTAGTATGGGATGGGAAGTGAGGGAGGAGATTGCTGGGCCTTTGGCGATGATCTTTGCATCATCAATAGGGATGGGAGAAGTACTGGAGGATAGGAGGATTACAAATGTTGTTCCCTTGTTCAAGAAAAGGAGTAGAGATAACCCAGGAAAATACAGACCAGTGAGTCTTACTTCAGTGGTGGGCAAGTTGTTGGAGAAGATCCTGAGGGGCAGGATTTATGAGCATTTGGAGAGACATAATCTGATTAGAGATAGTCAGCATGGCTTTGTCAAGGGTAGGTTGTGCCTTACGAGCCTGATTGAATTTTTTGAGGATGTAACAAAACACATTGATGAAGGTAGAGCAGTGGATGTAGTGTATCTGGATTTCAGTAAGGCACTTGATAAGGTTCCCCATGAAAGGCTCATTCAGAAAGTAAGGAGATATGCGATCCAAGGAGATTTGCTTTGTGGATCCAGAATTAGCTTGCCCACAGAAGGCAAAGGGTGGTTGTAGAGGGTTCGTATTCTGCATGGAGGTCAGTGACCAATGGTGTTCCACGGGGATCTGTTCTGGGACCCCTCCTATTTATGATTTTTATAAATGATCTGGAAGAGGAAGTAGAAGGGTGGAATAGTAAGTTTGCTGATGATACAGAAATTGGAGATGTTGTGAATAGTCCGGGGGCTGTCAGAACTTACAGCGGGACATTAATAGGATGAAGAACTGGGCTAAAAAGCAGCAGATGGTGTTCAACCCAGATTCATTTTTGTACGTCAAATTTAAAGACAGAATATAGTATCAATGGTAAGACTCCTGGCAGTGTGGAGGATCAGAGAAATCTTGGGGTCTGTGTTCATGGGACACTCAAACATGCAGCACAGGTTGACAGTGTTGTTAAGAAGGCACATGGTGTGTTGGCGTTCATCAACAATGGGATTGATTTCAAGAACCATGAGATAATGATACAGCTATGTAAGACCTTAGTTAGACCTCACTTGGAGTACTATGTTCAGTTCTGGTCACTTCATTACAGGAAGTATAGAAAGAGTGCAGAGAATATTTCAAAGGTTTCAAAGGTACATTTAATCTCAGAGAAATGTATGCAATATACATCCTGAAATTCTTTTTCTTCACAACCATCCACGAAAGCAGAGGAGTGCCCCCAAAAATTGAATGACAGTTAAAAAATGTTAGCACTCCAAAGGCCCTTGCCAGCTCCCCCCACCCATGCATAAGCAGCAGCAAAGCAATGATTGCCCCCCACCAGCAAAAAAAAACATCGCCCCCCCCCACCGAGCACTCAAGCATGCAGCAAACTATCAATAAAGACACAAACTTGCAGTACTCCGAAGACTACTTGTTCACCCAATAATTCAACATACCACATGCTCTCTCTCTCTCTCTCCCTTATAAGGAAAAAAGAGGTGTCTCTGTTTCACAGTGAGAGGGGAGACATAACAAACAACTTGTTGATTTACGATGTTAAAAGTCTGTTGTGTCGATTTTTCTGAGCTCTGTGTCCAAAGAAGTTGGGTCTCTGGGCACACAGCCAGCAGCCAGCTTGCTACTTTCGATCTTCCACCCAGGACGTGCTCCCTTCTCACTGCTGCCATCAGGAAGAAGATAAGGAGCCTCAGGACTCACACCACCAGGTTCAGAAACAGTTATTACTGCTTAACCATTAGGACCTTGAGCCAAAGGGGATAACTTCATTCAACTTCACTTGCCCCCATCATTGAACTGTTCCCACAATCTACGGTTTCATTTTCAAGGACTCTTCATTTCATGTTCTCAACATTTATCTGTCTGTCTATCTATCCATCTATCTATTTATTTATTTATTATTACTTTCGTTTTGTATTTGCACACAATTTGAATATCGAAGTTCATACAGTCTTTTATTGATTTTTTATAGTTATTATTCTATTATGGACTTATTGAGTATGCCTGCAAGGAGATGAATCTCAGAGTTGAAAATGGTAACATATATATACTTCGATAATAAACTTACTTTGAACTCAACAGATATAGACAGATCCTATTATTCTTGGGTTGGGTAGCCAGGTCGTAAATTACTTGCATTCATTAATTTATAAAGAGCTGACTTGGCCTGATTGTCCCGGAAGAAAGTTTAATTTTGAGGAAGGGCTGTTGACAGAGGATACCCAACCTGCTGAGTGTTTCCAGATACTCTTTTTCTATATTTCATCTAAAAGGATTTGGATTCTCCATTTCAAAGGGTATGGGAAGCAGACAGGCACAGCCTGCACAGTGACATCATCAGAGACCTGGATTCAGTTCTGGCCTTAGCTGTCTGTGTGGAGTTTTTACATGTGACCATGTCAGTTTCCTTTGGGAGCTCTGGTTCCTTCCCACATCTCAAAGACATTGGACAGGTAGGTTAACTGGCCACTGTAAATAGCCCCAAGTGTGTAGGTAAATGGTAGAATCTGGGAAAAGTTGAAGAGAATGCATCAAGAATTCAAAATAGGTTTAATGTAGGATTCATGTTAAATGTGCATGAGTTAGATCACAAATCTGGCTTGTTCCTATCCCTCTGGCTCTTGTGTTTTTCTAACCCCAGGCCTGTACTAACTTATTAGTATAAAACAAAGGCAGGAGAAACAACTAACTAACTACAAGAAATTGAGAAGCTGATTTTCAAAATGCTTTAGAAATGAAAATTAGGTGGCTGCTATGACAGACAGCTGATCACATCACCGTCTAGGCAATGATGTTGAAAATTACTGCTTGGAAAAGGGAAATTATAGTAATTATAAGAGTCAGTGACCAAGAAGTTAAACTTCCTACATTAGTATGCAGTTTGTGTTAGCGCAATCTTTTCAAAGTTACTTTAATTTAGTCTTGCATCGTATACGCTAGCTTTTGAGGAAATGAAAGTTAGGGGGAAAAAATAGGTCATATTGATACGCAAACACGAGGAAATCTGCAGGTGCTGGAATTTCAAGCAATACACATAAAAGTTGCTGCTGAACTGGTGTGTTCACCAGTACCTTTTATGTGTGTTGCAAGTCATATTGATAAATCACTCCATGAAATCACTCTTGAAAACATTGGCACGGTAAATTTTGTAGGGTATGATAAATTGGATAGCAAATGTCTGAGGGACTAGTTAAGAGGAGGAGTAGGCCACTCACTGCTTGAATCTGCTATGCCATTCAATGTGATCATGTATAGTTTTGAGAAACATTTCTGAGATACTATTAATTGATATCTTCTTCTGTAGGCCATGATAAACCAAAGGGTTCTTTCCCTTTCTCTTCTTCTGTCCTTTTGTACAGGGCACCTTGGCCCGGTTCACACTTCTCGGAGGCATATCCAGGCTAAAACTGCACGCTGAAGGTCTCCTCTTGGCATGATTGACAGGCAAGGAGGAATACTGCATGTAGGCTCAGAGTACGCATCTGAAAAAGGTTCAGCTAAACCGAAAATCAACAAAATAATCCTATCTGTAATGCACATATTTAATGATCCATCTATTCAAGGAGTAAGCAAGAACCAAACTTCACCTGCCACTTTAATTCTTCTTTTACTCCAATTCTGAAATCTTCAGCTTCCAATGAAAATCAACGTCATTTAAGGCAGCAATTGTACAAGAGTCTTAAATATACAATTAATATTCCCATAAAATATTACCACACATCCTTTTTGTAAAATTGTACTACAATTCTTAATTTTGATAGTTCAGATTATAAAATAGTGATTGTGGAAAGGACAAGTATTGCAGGTGATGGAAATTCGAAATAAAAACTGGAAAATTAATGGGAAGGTCAGGAAGCATCATTGGAGAGAAAAGGAGAAATGATTCTGATGAAAGGTCAAAAACATCAAAGCATGGTTTCCTTAAAGGAAAATCCTGCCTGACAAACTTATTGCAATTTTTTGAGGAAATTACAAGTAGGCTAGACAAGGGAGATGTAGTGGATGTTGTATATTTGGATTTTCAGAAGGCCACACATGAGGCTGCTTAACAAGATAAGAGCCCATGGAATTACGGGAAAGTTACATACGTGGATAGGGTGTTGGCTGATTGGCAGGAAACAGAGAGTGGGAATAAAGGGATCCTATTCTGGTTGGCTGCCGGTTACCAGTGGTGTTCCACAGGGGTCCATGTTGGGGCTGCTTCTTTTTACGTTGTACATCAACGATTTGGATTATGGAATAGATGGCTTTGCGGCTAAGTTTGCTGATTATACAAAGGTAGGTGGAGGGGCCGGTAGTGCTGAGGAAACAGAGAGTCTGCAGAGAGATTTGGATAGATTGGGAGAATGGGCAAAGAAGTGGCAAATGAAATACAATGTTGGAAAGTGTATGATTATGCACTTTGGCAGAAGAAACAAATGGGCTGACCATTATTTAAATGGGGAGAGAATTCAAAGTTCTGAGATGCAACTGGACTTGGGAGTCCTCGTGCAGGATACCCTTAAGTTTAACCTCCAGGTTGAGTCGGTGATGAAGAAGGCAAATGCAATGTTGGCATTCATTTCTAGAGGAATAGAGTATAGGAGCAGGGATGTGATGTTGAGGCTCTATAAGGCGCTGGTAAGACCACACTTGGAGTACTGTGGGCAGTTTTGGTCTCCTTATTTAAGAAAGGATCTGCTGACGTTGGAGAGGGTGCAGAGACGATTCACTAAAATGATTCCAGGAATGAGAGGGTTAACATATGAGGAACATTTGTCCGCTCTTGGCCTGTATTCTTTGGAGTTTACAGGAATGAAGGGGGACCTCATAGAAACATTTTGAATGTTGAAAGGCATGGACAGAGTGGATGCGGCAAAGTTGTTTCCCATGATGGGGGAGTCTAGTACGAGAGGGCATGACTTAAGGATTGAAGGGTGCCCATTCAGAACAGAGATGCGAAGACATTTTTTTAGCCAGAGGGTGGTGAATCTATGGAATTTGTTACCACGGGCGGCACTGGAGGCCAAGGTGTATTTAAGGCAGAGATTGATAGGTACCTGAGTAGCCAGGGCATCAAAGGTTATGGTGAGAAGGCGAGGGAGTGGGACTAAATAGGAGAATGGATCAGCTCATGATAAAATGGCGGAGCAGATTCGATGGGCTGAATGGCCGACTTCTGCTCCTTTGTCTTAAGGTCTTATGGACTTGAACCATTAAATCTGTTTCTTTTGCCACGGATCCTACCTGATCATAGAATATTTGCATTTTCAGTTTTTTTTTAAAATAAGGGAGTACATTAGTTACATAGATCAATGGAGAGTGTAATTATCTTTTCAGTACAGCTTGACATTAATGCTTTATAGAAATTAAGACAGAAATAGATAATTATGTGTTGTTATTATTAATTATTGAATGAAGCAGTTAAAGATAAATTAAAGGCAAATTGTTTAAAATAAGTAAGCGGGCACTCATACAGAAAAAGAACAAACTAACAATCTGAATGTATGCTCATTATAATGACCGCATCAGGTTACTGTGAACCTTCCATTTCAGTTTTCAGCTCTGCATTTGCTGATTTACTTACAAGACCATGCGTTTTGCAATCATCAATAAACAATTCTTCAGATCAGAGAGGAGGATGCATGAAGTTTTGCTCTACTTTGCTAAACTTGGAAGCACAGAAGAAGTTTTAGATAGGATTTCAGCTTTAATTGTTCACTTTTTTATTGAGATACAGCAGAGAATGGGCCATTCTGGCCCTTCAAGCTGCGTTGCCTAGGGACACTCTGATTTAATCCTAGCTTCATCATGTGACAATTTACAATGGCTAATTAACCTCCCAAATTTCAAAATGATACTTGCTGTAATGAGGTTTGATAAAGCTGTTTCTGTAATTTTAGAGAAATTACATAAATGGAATAAGTCTTGGTTCCTTTGACCTAGATATCACTAGTCAGAAAGGATTCCAAGTAAACGTTCATTAATTATAAAGGTTCAGTAACTTGCTTTAGTTCAATGGGGGAATTGATAATGATGTTAAAAGAAATAGTAGGTTAAGATTAATGAAAAATAGAATTCATGCAGTAAATAGATTTATTAAGGGACAGCCTTTTGTAATACAATGCAGTACTATTCAACATTCTATGATCATTGAAATACATTTGAAACTGCTCTCTATAAGATGCACGCTCAAGTAATACGACACTATTACAGCTTGGAGCATCCCAGAATTCAGAATTTAATTCCGGTGCCATTCTGGAAGGAGTTGTCCTCCCTGTGGAATGCATGGGATTTCCCCAAGACCTCCAGTTTCCTCCCGCAGTCCAAAGATGAACCGGGCAGATTAATTGGTTGTTGTAAATTGTCCCATGATTAGCTTAGGGTTAACTAGGTTTGTGGGGTGCTGGAGTAGTATGGCTCGAAGGGCCAGAAGGGCCCACTCTGCACTGTATCACTAAATAAATAAAATTCAGTGGCCACTTTATTAGGTATACCTGTACATCTGCTCATTAATGCAAATATCTAATCAGCTAATTATGTGGCCCCAACTCAATACATAAAATCATGCAGACAGGGTCAAAGAGGCTCAGTTGTTCAGAGCAAACATCAGAATGGGAATGAAATGTGATCTATGTGACTTTAACTTTGGAATGATTGCTGGTGCCAGATGGGCCGGTTTGAGTATCTCAGAAATTGCTGATCTCCTGGGATTTTAAAGCACAACTGTCTCTAAGAGTTTACAGAGAACTGTGCGAAAAACCAAACAGAAACATCCAGTGAGTGGCAGTTCTGTGGGAGAAAATGCCTTGTTAATGAGAGAGCTCAGAGGAGAATAGCCAGACTTGTTTACGCTGACAGGAAGGTGACAGGAACTCAAATAACCACGTGCTACTCTCTGAATGCACGGCGCATCAAACCTTGAAGTGGATGGGCTACAGCAGCAGAAGGCCATGTCCAGGCACTCAATGGCTACTTTATCAGGTGCAAGAGGTACCTAATGAAGTGGCCACTGAGTGTTTATGTAGTGATGCCTTGCTACCTATATGGATCCAAGTGAAATAACTGTTAGAGAAGCCATTAGGTATTAAAGGAAAGAGGAAAACTGACACATCCACAAATTAAACCTAGTTTACAACAACAATTCATTTTTTTTTAGCATTTTAGTAGTCATTTCAAAAATGTATTAAATTATATCACTTGTTGATAAAACAAGAATTCAGCAGATATATATCAGGATTTAAAGGAATATACTGAATTTTAAAAGCTTGATTTATGTTTGGATGTTTAAGAAATGTTCTAGTTAAATTTAATAAAAGTTTTAAATGGGTATATATGGAGAAAGTATTTCCTCTAAAGGGGAAATCCTAAATGGCTTGCAACAACTTTGAATTTAGACTACACATTTTTTGGTGAAAGAAAGATTTTTTTTATGTTAAGGGCAGTAGAATTCTGGAACTTTTTCTAACAAGATGGTCCATTTGTGGTACGAGGTTGACAAATTTCTTGAATTATGCCTGCGCTACTTTTCTTTTGACATGATGTGATTTCACAATAAATCAGGTTATTATTCTATAAACTATCATTATGCTGTAACATCTGCTCCATCAGTATGTCATCATGGAAAGCAATGGCCCTTGCAGTCAGCCATCATTAGCAAAATCTGCAAAATATTTCTGAAATACAAGCTATCCCCTCCACCTTAAAGGCCAGTGATACAGAACAGTCCAACTTTGGAAGAGTTCATAGCCAGAGGAGGGTAAAATACATTGTTTCCCACATGAATCCAAGGGATTCCACTTGAGAGGTGAAACTTGGATGAGGGGAGTGTCAGTGTAGCTTTCCTGAGCTGGGACTTGGAATAGCAAATAGATGACAGATACTCCAGATTTTTAAGCTGAACTGGTGTTAGAAGTCATACGTGAGTGCGATGCTTTCCTGTCATCTCTGCAAATTCATCAGAATTAGAACTAAATATCACTGGCACATTGGTTTTCCAGTGTAATCACTGGGGATGCATCTACAAATTCTTCAGCTCTATGAGTAAAAACAACGAAATTCATTATTTTTTAATAAAAAGCCGATTATTACACCCATAAACAGCATTGGTCTATCGTGTTCAGTCTGATTTCATTCTGAAAGACATTACATACCTCAAGCTATAATCTATAAGTAACTGAGATAAACATTAATTCAACCACCTGCAAACTTTTGTGCTTTTTAATGTTACCCTCATGAATATGTTAATTACAGACAGGAATAGACACTCAGGCCTTCAAGATTGCTCTGCAATTTGTAAAGTTCAAGACAGACCTAAATGTGTTCTCAACTCAACATTCCCCCATCTTTCACCCCTTGTTTCATCAAGAATTGTCTAATTCTGCCTTAAAGAAATCTTTGAAGATTATGTTGCCATTAACCTTCGAGAATGAGACTTCAAAAGATTCACAACATCTGAGAGCAAGAAAATGTTGCTTCATCTTTGTCTTACATGGGCAACTTCTTTGGGGCACCATGGTAGCGTAGCATAGCAGTTAGTGCGACACTATCACGGGGTCATCGGAGTTCAATTCCAGCAGCATCTGTGAGTGGATTGTATATTCTCCCAATGACCATGTGAGTTTCCTCTGGGGGCTCTGGTTTCCTCCCACAGTCCAAAAATACACTGGTTAGTAGGTTAATTGGTCATTATAAATTGTCCTGTGTGGACGCGTGGCCAAGTGGTTAAGGCATTGGACTATCTACCTGAAGGTTGTGAGTTCGAGTCCCAGCCAAGGCAACGTGTTGTGTCCTTGAGCAAGGCACTTAATCACACATTGCTCTGCAACGACACTGGTGCCAAGCTGTATGGGTCCTAGTGCCCCTCCCTTGGACAACATTGGTGTCGTGGAGAGGGGAGACTTGCAGCATGGGCAACTGCTGGTCTTCCATACAACCTTGCCCAGGCCTGCGCCCTGGAGAGTGAAGACTTTCCAGGCGCAGATCCATGATCTCGCAAGACTAATGGATGCCTTAATAAATTGACCTGTGATTAAGCTAGAGTTAAATAGGCGGGTTGCTGTATGGCGTGTCACATTTGGCCTGAAGGGTCTGTCCACACACGCTCTCTAAATAAATAATAAAAATTATCCTGCCAGAAGCAAGGAACCCTTGTGCTCTTGTTAATACAGTGAAGGTATTGGCACAATATTTTGTGGCCAGAGCACAAATCACAATCAACAGTACATCCTAAGTCTGTTGATATCATGTTAATGTAGCAAGGACTGGACTTAAGATGGTTGTGGTGAAAGTAAGGCATATTAACAGTTAGTGGAGATAAAATTGATCTTAAAATTCATAAAAAAGTGAGTGTCCAATTTGTTCAACCCCACTATCTTCAGCACAAATATAGAAAACAATACATATTTAAAATTTTGTATGAATATTTCTTTTCACTCATAGGCCAGATTAATGGAAGAATGTTTTCAAAACAGAATTAACTGTGCTTCCAGAGGCTTTTCACTTCACTACATGTCTGCATGGAACAGCATTCAAGTGGGAGAAAATTTCCTTGTTTCCATGGCACCAGTGTCTTGCAACTTTTTTTCCCCTTCACACCGGCTCAGTTTGCAAGTTACAAAATACCCATGGGAAGAGAAGGATAATTCTGATACATGCATCAATGGTTTATGGGATCATCCTATCTCCAGCAGTTTAGCAAGTGAAGGTGGGTGGCATTTGTGATTCTGCCTATTTTCATTCTGGTGAGAATAAATAGATCTGACAGATTGCCTGACAGTCCAATGTGTAACAGTTACTCACAGGAGGTGAAGTAGTTATATGCCCATTTCTGCTTTTAATTATAGGGTTTCTTCTTCACTATTGAGATGCTGATATGGATCACCAATCCCTATCCTGATTGTGAAGTCGTAGTCAAAATTAATCCAACTATTCATCCGTACATGCAGTTGAAATCAAGTGCACCAATGCACAATCAACTTCCATCTAACAATAAAGTACGAGAGGCTATCAACTCCAAAGAAACATTACCAAAAACATGATAAATGATGATTATGTTCACAGTGAAGTTTTTTTTGCTATGGCATACCACATATTCTTTTTCCATAGGCTATGCTCTATTCAAAGAGACAAAAAAAATAGAAATTCCTTACAATTATTCACGATATCAATAGAACAAAACTGAACATAGCTGACCAATTAACAAGAAATCTCATCAAAGATATCCCCATAAGTCAACACCTGAAAGATGTTTTCTTTAGGGATTTTAGTGCAGTTAATGTGATTTGGTAAAAGACATAATTTACATCCAATCTTTAAAACTAGTTCGGAAGAATGTAGGTCTCAGAAGATCTCATGGAACTGTTGTTGTGAATAAATGAATATTATAATTGTACTTAAAGCAGCTTGAAAAAGGCAACCCAGACAGGTCGAGATTTTGGATTTATGACACTATTCCAAAGATTCATGCTATATTATGTTCTGAAGCTTAAGCCATGCAAATTGTATTTAAATAAAATTTCCATACAATATCTTTCATTAGAAAGAATGGAAAAGAAACCAAATTTTGAATGGGTGCAAGAATAGCTTCACATTTCCTACTTCAAAATTAGGGGCCATCCTGAATTTCTGATCAACTCTGGAAATTCAGAACCAGCCACAACAGTCGCTTATTTGGACAAAACAACATGCAGATGTATGCATGGATTTAAAGGAGTATTTATATGTTTATTAAAGATCGAAAAATCATATACAATATTTCATGTCAGGACCTAAATGGGATTGTAAGTAATGATACAATGTTGCATGTAATAAATATAATTTATTAGTGGAAGTGCAGTAATTTGTTAATAGTGTGGAAAATGGAATTCATAATGCAGTAATTATTCAGTATGATAACTTTCTTATTGCATTGCTAGAAACGTCATTTTCCAAAATTTTGATGGATGATGGAAGAGAAAAGGCAACCGATATATGAAGGGTGATTGATAAGTTCGTGGCCTAAGGTAGAAGGAGATGAGTTATACAGTTCTCATTACATGCACATGCAGGTCAACTCTTTGAGTGATTATGCAGAAAGTTTGAAGTTAATAACATCAGTTAATAACTCATCAGGGGTGATTGATAAGTTCGTGGCTTAAGGTAGAAGGAGATGAGTTACTAACTTCAAACTTTCTGCACAATCACTCAACGAGTTGACCTGCATGTGCATGTAATGAGAGCTGTATAACTCATCTCCTTCTACCTTAGGCCACAAACTTATCTATCACCCATCTGTGGACACTTTCTGGAGGTCCAGGACCCGTTTGCTCCACGACTGCTGGACTAAGTGTGTACATGTTGGAAGGGGCTATGTTGAAAAATAAATGTGCTAAGTTTTCTAAAATTGACTCCTTCTAGCTTAGGCCACAAACATATCAATCACCCCTGGTAAAGGAGGAGGAAGTGAATTGAGAGATGGTAAATAATTGAGGGGGTAGGGGAGGGGCTTTTGGATGATGAGTGGATAATGTTAGATGTAAACTCTAAGGATAAAGATTGAGACAGAGGCTGGAGGGTGAGAAGTAGGGGCAAAACAGCTACGTGCTGAAATCTGATAAATAAGGAAGATGATAATCAAAACCATTGATGGATAGATAGAACCAGACAAAGCAGGTGAAGTGTTTGTAGGAGGAATGGAACCAGGATAGGGAGGGGTCAAAATGAGAGACATGGTGATGGAAAAGTAGATAGGGAAAAGGGGAAAAAATGGTAGGACCAGAAGTGGATTGGAAGGAAACTGGGGACAAAGCATTGAGGATGTCAAGTCTGCCCATGAAGGCTCCTCCCAGTCTCCGCCCAGCGAACAGGAGTCACCTGCCACTCATTTTAACTCATCACCTGCAGCCTATTTGAACCCAGCTCTCATCCACAATCCCTGTTCGCTCATGCAAACTAGCCAACCTCGACCAGTTGCTCCTAGACTTCAATTACCTGCTGTTTTGTCATGGTAAATATCTATTGCCTCTCGTTTTGTGGCCCCTAATGGCTTGTTACTTTGTACCCATATTAATAATGTTATTTCTCACCACGAAATCATCTCCGCTGCTCTGCCTCGTCTATATTATCTAACAGCATTAAGAGTTACCTAAAACTGTAAAAATAAATGTTCATACAATTGGGCTGTAGACTTCCCAGGCAGAATATAAGAGACTGTTTTTCTAATTTTTATCTGACTTTATCCTGTGTGTGAAGAAGTCCAAGGTCAGTCAGTTTGTTGGTAAAATTAGAAGGGAAGTTGAAATGACCATGTAATTGGGAGCTTAGGTTGACCACTGTGGACGCAACACAGTTGCTCTGCAAACTATTGGTCTCATCTGTGTTTGGTCTAGTTGGTAGAGACCTTGGCATCAGGAGCAGTGAATGCAGTAGATAACGCTGAAGGAGAGATGCACGAACTTCTGCCTCATCTAGAAGGGCTGTTTAGATTACTGGGTGGTGAAAAGGGTGCTATACCTTGTCACATCTTCCTCTCCCCACCACTTTCCACTCTCTGTAGGGACAATTCTTCCCTGAACTGAGACATTTTCCCTTGAAACTGTAGGAGATGCATCACTTGTTTCCCAGCAGGCCAGGCAGCATCTCTAGGAAGAGGTACAGTTGGCGTTTCGGGCCGAGACACTTCGTCAGGACTAACTGAAGGAAGAGCTAGTAAGAAATTTGTAAGTGGGAGGGGGAGGGGGAGATCCAAAATGATAGGAGAAGTCAGGAGGGGGAGGGATGGAACCAAGAGCTGGATAAGTGATTGCCAAAAGGGATATGAGAGGATCATGGGACAGGAGGCCCAGGGAGAAGGAAAAGGGGGAGGGGGGGAAGAACCCAGAGGATGGGCAAGGGGTACAGTCGGAGGGACAGATGGAGAAAAAGGAGAGAGAGAGAGAGAAAGAATGTGTGTATGTAAATAAATAACGGATGGGGTACGAGGGGGAGTTGGGGCATTAGCGGAAGTTAGAGAAGTCACTGCTCATGCCATCAGATTGGAGGCTACCCAGACGGAATATAAGGTGTTGTTCCTCCAACCTGAGCGTGGCTTCAACTTTACAGTAGGGGAGGCCGTGTGTTGCTTGAATTCCCAGCATCTGCGGAGTTCCCCGTGTTCACTTGTTTCCGTCTAGTTATTCTATATACGTGCATAAGCAGATGGGAGTTACCAAGTGAGCATTTTCCTTTTACATGAACACAAGAGATTCTGCAGATGCTGGAAATCCAGAGTAACACAGACAAAATGCTGATGGAATTCAGCAATAAGGCAGCATCTACAGAGATGAGAGTCAACGCTTCAGGCCGAGACTCTTCATCAGGACTGGAAAGGGCCGGGGGTGGGGCGCGGAAGCCAGAATAAGAAGGTGAGGATCTCCCCACTGATGCTGCCTGATCTGCTGAGTTCCTCCAGTATCTTGTGCGTGTTACCCCCATCTTAGAATTACAGTATGTCAAATTGTGAAAGCTGACATATGATTAAACTGCAACAAAAACAGAAAGTAAGCATACCTCAAAATGCAAGTCATGGTACATGCAAGTGAACAGTCTTTAATCAGGACAAGGTTTTTATGCAGCCCGTGAAGCGATAGTACTTGCAGCGGCTGTTGAAAGAAGATGCCCACAAAGATCAAGTAATCTCTGCTTAACCTGTGGATCCTGTCTCTTGATCTGAACTGGTTTCAGATATGGGGTTTTCTAAACTGGGCAAAATACAAAATCATTTTCATAAAGAAGTTTGTTAATATTTGTAAGCCCATTTACACGCCGTATTGATAAGTGATCAAAATAAGTTGTCCCGATTGCTTTACAGCTCAAATCTGCACTTACTGAAAATTTGAAAATTAGACCAAAGGTGCGCACTTGATTCATCACACAGTAGCAAGCATTAGTGAATTACTTTTGGTTCCTTCACACACTGTAAATCAAAATTACGAGCTAGCAGGTCTTAATTGCAAAAAGCAACCTGATCTTCACAATAGGAAGTTCACGAGACTTTGAATTTATTTATTTATGGATCTTCTCTCTTTTGTTCAGCTTTTGCATGTCTCTTGGAAATCTCTCTTTGCAGAAGTCTAGATACATTTTAACAGAAGTGCAAACGTCATTAGTGGCAGCCAAGCCTCTGGTCATGTCAAACTGTTGTAATCTTTGAAAGCTGCCTCAGAGTACAAAAAGCTTGTCCTGTTAGTCTCTCTGAAATTATCTAGTTTGCACCCAACAATCAACTGGAAAAAGAAAGGTGATGATATGGGTAAATTGTCATCTCGAAGTAACTGTTTGCCAAAGTTCTCACAATACTGCTCCAATAACTGAAAAGCAAGAGGCTTTGGATGCTTCAGAAGGTCTTAGGAAAGTAAGAAATGTTTTGCTGTTTGCTAAGACAAGGTAGGGAGTGACTGACAGATAAAATGCTTGTTTTGCTGATGAATAAAGTGAATGGCATCAATTTGACAACCCTGGGCCTCGCAGCTTAGTTTAGCACCTGAAAGCTAACATAGATAAGGCACTTGTTTAAAAAATGCTATAAAATGTAACCAAGGAAACAAATGGCAGATTACCAGATTTGTTGGACTGCCTGATAATAATGGAGAAAAGATGAAGAGGCATTGCTGATATCAATGCAGGTTGAAAAAGATTAGGAATAAATATTGTAGGAAACAATTTAGCAGCTATTGTTCTTCCAAGAGGAAGTCTGGAATAAGGTTTTAATAGAATTTATAGAGAAGTTAAATATTATGTTGGAATTTCAATATTAGGCTTTTCACTGCCCGCATGTAAAATGAAGGACCCAATGGCTTGTTGACAGTGTGTGCGATAAAAGATAATATCAATCTGAGTGTGGAAAGGGATGCCCATTCTCTTTTGTCTGTTTTTCACTTAAATGAATTTATACTTGCCATTTTGATCGAGTTGCCTGTGGCTGCTGTTTACTTCCATTGTGCTCTTTGCTTCATTTTCCTCTTGCCCTAAAGCTAAAGCATCTCAGAGACTCCACAAAGGAATTATCATTATGGGCAGCCAATGAGCAAACGTCTATTTATGAGCCCTTAAGGGAAAAGAAGTGATTATGGGTGTAAATTTTGGATAATTCCCTTCTAGAAATGTAATTTTCTTCCATCCATTTTTCTAAATTCACAGTAATCAGGAGCAGCGATAGACAAATCTACCCCAATTAATTTCCAGGGTTCTTTGGAAAAGTAAATTGCAATTCAAGGCCTTAGATTCTGATGTTATATTTCAACAGGTAAGGCTAAACATGAGGTAAACTGCAGCGGTCAGTACAACTCAATACAGTCACCTCGTTTGCCATCCATGGACAGTAGGATTATTCCTCCAGCCCCTATTCTAAATCTATAGAGAAATTTGTAGCGACATAACACCATATATTGTCTATGATGTATCTCAAGTTTCATTCCCAAGTAGCAATGCTAGGTGGTACTCACCTTCTTGTACAGTATATCCTATCCTTTTATTTTCCTTTAATCGATTTGAAAAGCAGACACAGGCCTATTGATCTTCTAACCAACCTTTCATACCTATACCAAATAGGATTCAGAAGCCTTAGTATTCTGATCCACTATCACCCATTTTCCTGACTCATTTTTTCCTTACAGGAAGTATACTACGAAGCTTAAGATGACTATCTTCAATTTTGTGCATGTTGCAGAAAACCATGAAAGGCTACTTCTATTGATTAAAAATCTCCCTACTTTTCTGTCTGTCATATGTCAGGAGTGTGAAAATATGACAAGGATCTCCACTTTGATAACAGGCAGTGTGTAGATCAGCTGGATATATCATGTACGATTGTGAGATTTCTTTCAGCATTGCTTTATTATGCAGGAGTTCTCACTCCTGAAGGAAACCCTGTGGTCACCTCATGCCAGGCTCGACATATTATAGGCCTCGTGAATTTCCTGGCTCTCAGACCTTTCTCCTGGCAAGTAAATTATTTTTCTCTTTTTTTCTTTCTTTCTCTCTCTGCTTCTCTCTTTCTTTCTTGTTCTCCATCTCTCCCTTTCTCTTTCTCGTTCTGTTCTTTCAGACTTGACCTTGATCATTTTAGAAACATAGCAACATAGAAAACCTACAGCACAATACAGGCCATTTGGCCCACAATGCTGTGCTTAACATGTACTTACTTTAGAAAATACCTAGGGTTACCCAAAGCCCTCTACTTTTCTAAGCTCCATGTACCTATCCAGGAGTCTATTAAAAGGCCCTATCATATCTGCCTCCACCACCATTGCCGGCAGCTGATTCCACACACTCACCACTCTCTGTGTAAAAAACGTACCCCTGACATCTCCTCTGTACCTACTTCCAAGCAACTTAAAACTGTGCCCTCTTTTGTTAGCCATTTCAGCCCTGGGAAAAAGCCTCTGACTATCCACATGATCAATGCCTCTCATCATCTTGTACACCTCTATCAGGTCACCTTTCATCCTCTGCCGATCCAAGGAGAAAAGGCCAAGTTCACTCAACCTATTCTCATAACGCATGCTCCCCACTCCAGGCAACATCCTTGTAAATCTCCTCTTCACCCTTTCTATAGTTTCCACATCCTTCCTGTAGTGAGGAGACCAGAACTGAACACAGTACTCCAAGTGGGGTCTGACCAGGGTCCTATATGGCTGTAACATCACCTCTCGGCTCTTAAACTCAATCCCACAGCTGATGAGGCCAATGCACCATATGCCTTCTTAACCACAGAGTCAACCTGCGCAGCAGCTTTGAGTGACCTCTGGACTCGGACCCCAAGATCCCTCTGATCCTCCACACTGTCAAAAGTCTTGCCATTAATACTATATTCTGCCATCATATTTGACCTACCAAAATGAACCACCAAACACTTATCTGGGTTGAACTCCATCTGCTACCTCTCAGCCCAGTTTTGCATCCTATCGATGTTGCACTGTAACCTCTGACAGCCCTCCACACTATCCATAACACCCCCAACCTTTGTGTTATCAGCAAATTTACTAACCCACCCCACTAATTTAATGTTTTTTTTACAATAGAGATCTGATTGGGAACTTAGGCTAAACATAGTATTGCTTTATTATGTCAAATTCAGTTTCTTGGCCTGCATACTGAAACACATGTCTGGCCAACATTTGACATAAGTGAACAATATCTCCTGTGTTCAGAAATTATGTAGACCTGAAAAATATTCTTGATTGCAACAAAATGCTTTTTACAATATGGAGAGTTTAAACTTCATTTTACTTGTTACATGGAGAAATTATCTTGCAGTAAAGTAGGATCATCAAGAATAAAACATTTAATTAAATTTACTTATGTACTAAACTGTGAATGTGGGGAAATTCGAACAGACACTGTGGATAACTGCAGCAGTAATTAGAACAGAATATTATGCCCCTTGAACAGCTTAAAATGATGGGGAACTATAGATTGGCAGCGCAGGCTATCCAGTTGGACATAATCTTAAAGAATTTAAGTCTTAATATTTGCTATGATGTATTTTTCTCTGGAATTCTTTACACCATACGGTTGTAGACCATTGGAGATATTTAAAGTGGAGATAGATATATCTCTGTAAGATCAGGGAATTGAAGCTTCTGGGAAATTAGTGCAGAAAAGGAAATGAGATCTGAGGCAGGTCACCCATGATAATATTGAATGGTAGGGCAGATCAGAAGCGAAGTGGCCTACTCCTGTACCCATCTTATCGTATTCTTGTGTCCTCCAGATGTCCCTTATAATGATTTGGAAGCATCCAGTCCATTGAAACTTAATGCTTTGGTTACATTCTGAATAGTATTTAAAGTTGCCTTGTGTGACATATTGTCGGCAATCTATATAAATGTTATGTACATTTGTATATGTTAAAAGTCATGTGTAAACAATTATTTCCTGGTATTAGTCTCAATCACAGAATTTCTCAAACATTTGACATCAGTGATGAACATTGACAAATGTGATCCTCTCAAATAATCATGGACTTAAAATGATATGAGACATACTTCTCCTGTTTGAAGTTGAAACCCACGTGTATGAACATTTGTGATGAAAATTCTGAAAACATACTGTAATCGTATACTTTCAAACTATTAAAGAACTATTGGAGCACACACACAATGCAGGGGGATTTAGCAGGTCAAGCAGCATCTATAGAAATGAATAAACAGCCAACGTTTTCTTGGCCTGAAATATCAACTGTTTATTCATTTCCATAGTTGCTGAGTTCCTCCAGCATTGTGTGTGTGTTGCTTTGGATTTGCAGCAACTGTAGAATTTCTCATGGAAACTGTAAGTCAGCAAAGGAAAAACATGTGCACTATGTAGAAATGACATCTGAATGAATAGATTTGGATAGTGCTTCACTAGCATTGGCACAGGTATTATGTGCTGCATGGCCTTTGCCTGTGGCTTAAGATTTCATGATTACCTTGGGCAATTTTGTGAAAGTTCGTCATATCCTGTAAAGCTGTTGAGAAGGAAACCAAACATACTGTACTCAGATTTATTACTAGAGATGATAAAGGAAACTTTTAAAAACATCTACAGATTTAAGTCCTGCCATCTCACCCTGACACAGTAGAATTTAAGGTTCAATAGTTGTTTTACTGTGAACTTCTGCAGTAAGGACATGACATTTCAGTGAGGATACAGACTTTGATTAGGTACGTTGAGTGCTTTTTTTTTACAGGCAGTCCCTCACTGTCAAGGATGACTTGCTTACAGAAGGACTGCACATTATACAATAAATGGTGCTTAGGGTCATTTATTGTGTCTGCATAAGCTGTTGCTGGCCAGTTCGTTATATCTGTAAAGTTTCAGATTTTTGAGTAGCTGTTTTCCATCTCTCTTAGGGAAATTGGATCTATGTAGGCTAATACAAATTGAGTACATTTTCATAAAGCAAGTGAACTTAAATTCCAGATGAGTGACTAGAACTTGGAACTGACTTGGGCATGGTTAATGCAGTTATGTTGATATCCCAGTTAACTAATTAGCTCCAAGGAAGCTTGCTTTCTTTTTTTATAGGCAACCCTTAGTGACAAGGATGACTTGTTTACACAACAATTCTGAAGGTCCTAACATGACTGAGGCAACCAGTGTGGAATCTGCAGTTTGCCACAGTTGGGACAGAAGATGTTTGACCGGACGGTCAGGTTGGTAGTTAGTGCCTTTTTCTGCTGCTTACGTTGGGTTTCTTTGTGTTGTCACCAAAGGAACTCAAAATTCTAAGTACCTTCCTAATGTCACATATACATTGAAACATAGAGTGAGGTGTGTCATTTGTGTCAACAACCAACACAGGATGAGAATATGCCAGGGATAGCCCTCATGTGTTGCTAAGCAGTGCCGATATAGCATTCCCACAACTTACTAACCTGTACACCTTTGGAATATGGGAGGAAACAGGAGCACCCAGAGGAAGACCACCCTGTCATGAGGAGAACTTACATACTTCTTACAGACAGTGATGGGAATTGGACCCCAATCGCTGGCATTGTAAAGTGCTACGCTAGCCAATACCAGGATGCCTAAAAGTTGTTTGGAATACTACTCATTTTGAAGGAGATTATAAGAACATCCTTGAATTGCTTCTTGTTAATTACTTATCATGATGTAGTTCAGAGTAAAGTTCCTGCTTCAGATGTCTGTTGTTGGATATATAAGTGGCATGGTCCATCTAAGGGAACTGATTGGATGTAAGTGGATTCTTGATACTGGGAATCTTGTCCTGGGAGACGATGTTCACGTTGGTTTGCTTATCCTGCCAGTGGATTTGGAGGCATTTGCCACAGCATCTTTGGTGGTATCTCTCCAGTGCTTGGAGTTTTCTCCTAGAAGTAATCCATACCTTTGAAGATCAGAGAAGGGTGGGAATCACTACTGCCTCTTAAATTGTGAAACTTATACCCTGTTTTAGGTCTTGATCTTCAAACACTCTCTTTTCCTCACATGGTCAGTTGGGCAACATATATAGGACTTTGGATTTACAGTTATTAAATGTAAATCTATTATCGAGTTTGCTTCTGTGATTATGTCTTGGAACTTGATCTTTGCATGTGCATATACTTCAGTATCATCTATGTACCACAATTTGATGACTAATCACAGTGCTTCGTTCAGGATTAATGGAGGTACAGTATGTATTGCGTAGTTTTGTGTTTGTTCTATACATTACTCCATTTAAGTAGAGACCTTATAGCAGGCAGTGTATGGTATTATGGTGAGAAAGACTGAGGAAAGTTTTGGAGCAATGATGCATTACTTGCCACCAGATTATATTAAAACTGGTTCTGTTGTGAACACTTGTTTAAGGTCATCACTTACGTACACTGTTTGTGGCTGTAAGCTGGACATGAATTTCTAAGGGCAGTTTAGTTTAAGGATACCCTGTAGTCTCTCTTGTCTGATGGAGTCAAAGAAAATGCTGATAATGATAACAGGCAGCATCTGTGGGAACAGAATCAGCATTAACTTTTCATGATGAAGACCCTTTGTCAGGAAAAGTGTAGTAGTTTGTAATTCTCCCAACATTTCTCCTGGAGTTATTGAGCAGTGGTGATTATGTCTGTTGTACCTTTAATGGCACTGGGAGAAGGCAGCTGAGAAAGACCCTGACGATGACTTTATCAGTAGAAGTATTCTCTGTGGTTACTGCAGTCAAATTTGTTTCCTTTCTTGAAGATGATCTCAATTACAACATCTCTGAGGTCTCCTAGCACATATTTCTCTTCCTGATTGAGCTTGTTAATTTGAGGCTGAAGTTCCTCGCTGCCAAGGTTTAGAATTTCAACCAAGATATTATCTGTTTCTAAGGCCTTGTTATTTATCTGACATGTCATTCTGCTGGGGCAGGGTCAACAGTATTCTGTCAAAGAGCATTCAGGACAAAAGTAAAGTGTTGCACTTAAACTCTACCTGATGGCTGCATTTAGCTTAATCAAAGTCCATAGCCTTCTTTGAAAAATAAACAGGAGAATCCACAGTATTTTTAGAAAGATTAACTTGAATGTCAAAGAGTTTTGTGCAATGTACATATAAGATTAGACTGTATAATTGTTATTTTCTTTGCAAGCTTAACTTTTTTATGACTGCTAATACTTTATATAACTATATAACATATATAGTTTATACATACATGTAACTATTTGGTATGTTTCCTGGTGGTCACAGTATGTATCTGTAACTGTTTATGGTGGCACTTCATGATTACTTTTGTATGATTCTAGTGTTGCGTTATTTGAATAGGGCTATCTGATTGGTTAACTCTGATCTACATATTTCTTATCTATGGGGTAGAAGAAGGATCGATTATATTGGCCCATCTTCTTTTCTTTAGTCTTTTCCTTAGCTACAAGACCTCTGGAACTCTGCATTTCTGATCCTCTTTGTTCTATTCGTATTTAATGAAACAATTTTGAAGCAGCATATTTTGAGCCAACTTCTTGACTTCCAAAAGAACTTTGGTTCAAAACATCTGAATCCAACATGCATAAGGAGTAAGACCAAACTGCAACCATAAGTGCCATAACCCGAACTCTGGAAAAGTTATTAGTAGCAGCCCCATAACCACTAATATGCACATGTGACTGTCAAAAGAAATGTTTCATCACTATTGGTATTTATATTGGTTTAGTATTATCATATGTACCAAGATTCAGTAATCTTATTTTTCTTGCAAACTGTTTTTACAGATCAAATCATTACGCAGTGTATTGAGCTGGAACAAGGTAAAACAATGACAATGCAGAATAAAGTATAAAAGCTACCAAAAAAGTGTGGTGCCCGTGAACAATGAAGTACAAGATCATAATGAGGTAGACTGTGAGGCCAAGAATCCATCTTGTCATACAAAAGATTCATTCCAGAGTTTGAAAGCAGTATGGCAGTAGCTGTCCTTGAGCCTGATGGTATTTGCTCTTAAGCTTTTGTGTCATCTACTCGATGTGTAAGAGAAGAACAGAGAGAATGTCTGGGGTGGGTGGGGTCTCTGATTATGCTGGCTGCTTTATTGAGGCAGTGAAAAGTATTGTCTATTAATGTATTATATCATATATGTTAATTTAAAATTATATCTATTTAATTATCTGACAGCTTTGCAGTTTGGTAACGAAGGCAGTGAAAAGGTTTTAACATGACTTTACCAGAGATGAGCTCTCAGAGGCTCTCAGGAACTTTAAGGACAAGTTAACTCATAGAATGGAGCCCATTCTGCCTCACTGAGAGCCTGGTGGGAAAAAGAAGCAAATTCAGGAGCAGGTGAGGTAATTTGTTACCACCATTCAGTCAGATCACAGCTGACACTTTACCTCAGTGCCAATTTCCTGTGCCAACCCCAAATCTACTAATTCCCTCACTATCGAAAATTCTATGAACCTTTCTATTTAATGTAGATAACAAGTGGTTCTTCGCAGATCTCTTCTATAGAGAATTCCAAGATTCCCCAACCTCTGGTTAAGGAAATGCTTTCTCATTTCCTGTAAAGCTGTCACTTTATTTTATTATTGCAACCCTGTGTTCAACACATTCATATAACCATATATCCATATACCAATTATAGCACAGAAACAGGCCATCTTGGCCCTTTTAATCCGTGCCGAATGCTTACTCTTACCTGGTCCCACCAACCTGCACTCAGCCCATAACCCTCCATTCCTTTCCTGTCCATATAGCTATCCAATTTAACTTTAAATGGCAACATTGAAACTGCCTCAACCACTTCAGCTGGAAGCTCATTCCACACAGCTACCACTCTCTGAGTAAAGAAGTTCCCCCTCATGTTACCCCTAAACTTTTGCCCTTTAACTCTCAACTCATGTCCCCTTGTTTGAATTTCCCCCACTCTCAATGGAAAAAGCCTATCCACATCAACTCTATAGCGTACAATCTAACTAAGGAACGATTTAGCCCAATAGAGCGGAAAAGCCAGCTGGAGTTACCGCGGCAACCAAATAGGAGGGAAACGGAGATTCGTCGTTTGAGAGGCGAGTTAAAGGCACTCAACAAGAGGTTTAAAACCAGCTCACCGGCTGAAAAATAAGGTATCAAGGACTTAACCAGTATGCTGCAGGAAAAGCTGTGCAAACTCCGGAGGGCGGAACATCTGCGACAGCAAAGAAGGAAGAAAGAGAAAAGGCGAGCGCAGTTTGTGAGAGATCCATTCAGCTTCACCAGGACTCTTCTTGGCCAACAGAAATCTGGTATACAATCTAGCTCGTAGCCAGAGGTAGAGGAGTTCCTGCGGAAGGCACACAGCGACCCATGGAGGGGTCAGGGACTAGGAACCAATCGGGCTGTGCGTAGATTGGAAAATCCATCAATTGAGCTGAATGTGAAGGAGCCTTCATGGCAGGAGATCCAGGACATCATCCGGAAAGCTAAAGCATCAGCTGCCCCAGGCCCAAGCGGCATACCTTATAAGGTGTATAAGAAATGCCCAAAGCTTCTTCAGAGGCTGTATGAAAAAGTTCTGGGCCAAAGGTACTATTCCAACAAGTTGGAAATTGGCAGAGGGATGCTGTATTCCAAAGGAAGAGGTTTCTTCCACAATTGCCCAGTTTAGGACAATTTCTCTCCTGGATGTGGAATGTAAGATTTTCTTTTCTGTGCTCGCAAGAAGGCTGACTTCTTACATGACGCAGAACCGCTATATCAACACATCCATCCAGAAAGGCGGTATTCCAGGCTTTTCGGGGTGTCTGGAGCACACCTCAATGATTAGCCATTTGATCCATGAGGCCAAGCAGAAAAAAGGTGACCTAACAGTTGTCTGGCTAGACCTCACGGACGCCTATGAGTCTATTCCACATGACCTCATCCTAGAAGGAGTCGACCACTACTACATCCCAGTGGCTATTCGAGACATGATCACCAGCTACCTAGGAGAATTCAAACTCAGATTTACAACAGCCCATTTCACAACTAGTTGGCAAGACCTCCAGAAGGGGATTCCAACAGGGTGCACCATCTTCCCCACCCTATTTATTATGGGAATGAACCTCCTATTATCAGCAGCAGATGTAACCCACGGCTCGATGCTGGAGTCAGGCATTGTTCAGCCGGCTCTACGAGAATTCATGGATGACATCACTATAACAACTGTGTCACATGTCCCAGCAAGATGGGTATTGGAAACCCTGGGTAACGTAGCCACTTGGGTGAGGATGTCCTTCAAGGCCAAGAAGTCCAGGTGCATGGTGATCAGAAAAAAAAGTTTCTAGCAAGTTTAGCCTCCAGGTTCAGGGTGAGGTCATCCCTTCCATCGAAGATAACCCGATAAAATGCTTGGGGAAGTGGTTTAATGTGTCACTGACAGATTGGGCCAATGTCACCAATGCTGTGAAGCAGACAGAAGAATGGCTGAAGAAGATCAACAAATCCGGACTTCCGGGTAAATTCAAGACCTAGCTGTACCAATACGGCATTCTGCCCAGGCTTCTCCGGCTCTTCACACTTTATGAGTTCCCCATGACTGCCGTAGAGGGCATCGCAAGGAAAACCAACAAGCACCTGTGGAGATGGTTGGGAGTTCCCCCAAGCTTCTCTTCAGTGGGCCTCTACATTCGTTCTGGGCAACTGCAGCTTCCCCTGTCATCTGTTGTGGAGGAATTCAAGGTGGCAAAATGCAGAGCCTTATTAAGCTTGAAAGATTCTAATTACGTCTTGGTAAAGCAAGCAGGCATTACAACCAGATCTGGGCGCAAGTGGGCAGCCAGCGCAGCAGTGGAGGAGGCAGTGTGCTCTCTGAAGCTGCGAGATATCATCAGCAACCCCTGCATCGAGCGGCAAGGCCTCGGCTCAGTTCACTTCCAACAGTGGGAAATGCCAGCATAAGGAACAGGCGAGACATGATACAGGCAGAAGTACGGATCCGTGAGGAAGAGAAGTGGATTTCAAAGGCAGTGGAACAAGGGTCCCAGGGTGCCTGGACAAAATGGGATCTGCCTAAATGAAAGATCTCATGGGCAGAGTTATGGAGACTGGAGCCCTTCCGTATTTCCTTCCTCTAGCGATCCGTGTATGACACCCTTCCTTCACCATTACATCTGTACACATGGAGGATGAGAGAGGACCCGAACTGTAAGCTCTGTGGTCAAAAGGGGACACTGGTTCATATACTGTCTGGGTGTAAAACAGCTCTAACTCAAGGACCGTATAGGATGGTAAGGTGCTTCTGACTCTTGCTGACACATTAGAGCGGGACAGATGCAAGAAGAGGATGGCTAGCACAGATTTGAGGAAGGCCATCCCCTTCATCAAAGAGGGAGCTAGGCCTTTCATAACCAAACAACCAAAGCCCAATCTGCTGCTAACGGCCAGGTTCTGGGAGATGAGGGTCGATGTGGGAAGGAGGTTGCAGTTCCTGGATGTGGTGCACACAACCCTACGCCCGGACATTGTACTGTGGTCAATGGAAGACAAGAAAATAATTCTGGTTGAGTTGACTGTGCTGTGGGAGGAGGGATGGGAAGAGGCCCACGAGAGAAAGGCCTTGAAGTACCAGCCCTTAGTGCAGGAGTGTAAAGACAAGGGATGGCAGGCATAGTTGTTCCCTGTGGAGATCGGCTGCAGAGGTTTCCCAGCCAAATCAGCATGGCAGTTGTTGTCAGATCTGGGCCTGGACGAAAGGAGCAAAAAACAAGCAGCTCGTAGAATGGGAGAAGAGGCAGAACGAGCTTCTTGTTGGATTTGGAGTAGGCGAGAGGAGGGGAGCTGGAAGCCAGGAGCAGACGGGCAGTGAATTGGCCACCACTGCCGGCCTGCCAACTGGAGAGTGTAATGGTTAAGGGTCGAAACACTCGGTGAAGGTTGGGAACCATCTGATGACATCTGCTCCTGGCTGAAGTCTACGGTTACCTTATAAGGTAACTGGAGAATGCACCCTAACAGGTGTATGTAACAAGTAACAAGTAAATACCTCTATCAAGTCCCCCCTCAACCTTCTACGCTCCAAAGAATAAGACCGAACTTGTTCAACCTTTCTCTGTAACTTAGGTGATGAAACCCAGGTAACATTCTAGTAAATCTTCTCTGTACTGTCTCTATTTTATTGACATCTTTCCTATAATTCAGTGACCAAAACTGTACACAATACTCCAAATCTGGCCTCACCAATGCCTTATACAATTTCAACATTACATCTCAACCAGGAAAAATGTCATCTCTTCAACCTCCCTCTCAATCCCCTCAAGAATTCTCTATGTTGTAATGAGAATGAGATCATCTCATTTTTCTAAATTCAAGAGAGTATAGGCCCAGTCATCTTCATCTCTCCTGATTAATTGACTTGCAAATGTAGGCAGTCAGGCAATGGGTTAGTAAGTTGAAGTAGTGGCCCATCTCCAGGATAATCTGGCCTATGACTCCTTTAAGGCCTAAATGCTACAGGATAAAAGCCACAACAGATAAGAGGCAGATTATTCCTCAAGCTGATAAATGCAAAGAATTTTCTCTGGGTGTGGAATGCTTCAAGATTACAGATGAGCCAAAAATGTTGTATAACTGCAAGTACTAAGGAAAAATTTCTCCTTTGTCAAAGGTCATTCCATCGAATACCTGTTCAATCCAATTGTTAAATGGTACTTGTTACGTTTTATAACTTCAAATCATTAAAGTAAATCGAAGGAAGACACAGGAGTCTAAAATGTAACTCTAGCTTCATGTTTACTTCAAGTGAGGCATAAGTATATCACGTGGTAGTGTGATGACATATGCAGTTCATGTACTTATACATATAACCTGTAATGAATTATTTAAACCATCAAGAAAGCTTAATCAACAAATATGTATACAAGATTACTCAAATATTGTACTTAAATATTAAATACACAACAGTGTTTCAAAATGAAGTTTTCACAAAGGAATAAGCCAGCTTGACAAAATGGTCTTTGTCTATGCCATTATCAGCATTATCCTGCCATTATCCTGAAAAATTCTGAGGTATTATTTGTAGGGAGAGAAGAAACTGAGATATGTTTATTGTTCTGCTTAATTTTAGAATACACACCACAAAGATAATAGTAACAACTTGCTTGCTGGACTTTAGGAAAAACTGTACCTCTCTGAGTAAGGGTGAGTGACAAGAGTAGAATTTCAGGAATATTAGGCAATTAAGTTGTTTAATGTCTGCAGTCGATAAAAAGTGCTAGAAGTTTCATGAGTTCAACTAGTGAGAGCAATGTATCAGTTTCAAATATAATTCACAGAAAAAAAGATCTAGTGCTTTATTCATAATTCAGTCTTTTTATTCTGACTACATATTACATATATGATAAATGAAAACATCAGTTTAAAAAAGAAAGTTAATTGAATTTATTTCTGGAGGTGACGTACTCCAAGTTTGTAAGATGTCATTGAGCTGCAATTGGTACTTTTTCCTAACCCACCTGACTATTACATGCCAAATGGGTACATTGTGATATTAGCCATGCATGTCCAGGCTGGCTTGATGCAGAATATGTAGGCCTTTTGGGAGATGTCATACCTCAAAATTAATTAACACCAACTACCTTAGCAAAGCTACAGAAATGGGAAAAGTAAGTCTGAAAAGTCAGTTCTTGTTGACAAAGAAGTAAGTGAAATATTCCTCAGTGCTCATGCTTCAACCTTGATAATGCAACATCAGTGTTTTTAAAAATGAGCATTTGCAAAATTAGAATCACAATTCATGTCCCAGACAGCTGAAGTGAGCAAATATTCTCTTTTTCTTTCTCTCCAATGTCCTGCTAGAAAATGGAGCCCTTGATAAATACTTCTCAAATATAATTCTCAGATCTAAATCCTACACAGTTAAACGCAGGGGACACTGAATAAGCAGTCCAGGGAATCATTTTGAATGCAGCACCTGCACTTGCCTACATTGTACTGATTATCACAATCTCAGTCCCCAGGGTTCATGTAACTAAATTCTCACTGCTATTAAGGAGATACAGATCAGCCATAATCTCACTGAATGGCTGAACATTCTTGAGCAGATAAAGGACCACACCCTCCTATTTTTGTACATTTTAAACTGAAGAATGTCAGTCCATGAAATATAAAGACGTCATGTTAGAATATAGAGGACTAATTTTTTCATGACAACAATCAAGGTGAGGATACAATCCCCATCCTTCCTGACCTTCATTAAAAATATTAATAACTGAGAAGTCTATGACATTTACATTTTTGCAGTTAGTATTCTCTGCATATCTTATCTCAACTGAAAGTTTTAAAAGCTAAATTTGAAGTACTAAAATTTGTTTCCATGAGACTGTAAGACATGGGATGAGAATTATACCACTCAGTCCATCGAGTCTGCTCTGCCATTCTATCATGGCTGATTTATTAACCCTCTCAACCCCATTCTCCTGCCTTCTCCCGTAACCTTTGACACCCTTACTAATCAACATCCACTTTAAATATCCCCAATGACTTGTCTTCTTCAGCCATCTGTGATAATCAATAGCACTGATTCACCACCCTCTGGCTAAAGAAATTCCTCCTCATCTCTCCTCTAAAAGGACATCCTCCTGTTCTTAAGCTGTGCCCTCTGGTCTGAGTCTCCCCCATTATAGGAAACATCCTCTCTACATCCACTCTAGCTTTCAATACTTGATGAGTTTCAATGAGGTCCTCTTTCATTTTTCTAAACTCCAGTGAGTATTGGCCCAGAGCCATCAAATGCTCCTCAAATGTTAACCCTTTCATTCCCAAAATCATTCTTTCAAACTTGCTCCAATGTCAGCACATCAAGTCTTAGATAAAGACACAAAACTGCTCCATTTCACAGACTCCACTGGACTTTTTCTGTCCTTGAAAGCAAGTGTATGTTGCTCTGCAGCAATAAAAGCTACTTAAAAATATTGTTTTTGATAGATTAACAAGAAAAAATCTTGACAAGGTGCTATTTGCTCAAAGGAAGGACAAAAGCAGCCGAAGAAAAAAGTATCAGGGTGTGGGGGGTTCAAGAAGGAGCAGTTTTCACTTTCACAATATACTCATCACATGTGAATCCTTTCCTGTGAAATTTATTGCAAAAGGTGCCAAAAAAAGCTGAGAACAGCAACACATTCCACCGAATATAATGCTTCCATAAAAATGGTCAAGTTAAAATTCACATTTAATTTTGTGTTTCATTGCAAGAGTATATAGGAAATGTTTTAGTTATAATAAATAGATGTTATAATGGCAAATGCTTTGAAACTGCACTCTGTGATTTTATCATGTAAATGCATTCCTTTTCAGGTTCTTTGTTGAATATGTTTAACAAAATGGGCTCTCACCTCTCATTAAAATTATAAGCAAAGGAAATTCAGACAAATGTGTTTAGCATTTGTATAGTGATATCAGGTATAATACAATATGTTTTCAAGGTGGAAGGTTTCATTAGTAAAAGAAATGAAAAATATCATTCAGTCTTTAACATTCACACTAGAAAGCATAATTTTAGTTATTCAAAATGAAAGGATACAAAAATACTCACACTTTTAAAATCCCATCTAGCTTACAGTTCAATGTTTAGAATTACCATGTCTTTCAATATTATCTCACAGCAACATTATTACATGGTTCATGAGCAGTTTCACTGACGACGTTAAATAGAAGTTTCCTGTGCCATTTAGGTCCCTGCAACATTTGGAAACTGCATTGGACACAGGAATAAAAGCTGAAAGGGTCACCCTATGAAGAGCACTGGAGTTGCTTGTTTCACACCGATTGTTGAAGATCTAGACAAGCTGCTTTGACAGTATTACAATGTGTCACTATTTTCAGACTATAAAATGAGGAGAGAAAAGAGTCATTTGTTCAGTTAGTCGGCTTTGCTAAGACTAACAGCTTTGAAAACAACAACTTTTGAGTGTGACTTTTGAAAGTTTCCATATACTACATCCAACAAATTAACTGTATTTGGGTGTACTATAGGATCAGATGACCACCAAAATATAGAATCATATTTTACTGCTAAGCAAGATAAATGCTTTTCAGATGCTTTCTAATTAATTTCATTTAACACAGTAATGAATCATTTTATTGGGTCAATTTTTCTTGTACAGTAATGAATCTTGAGAGAAAGGCTGACTACAAAGCTTTCCTGTGAGGATATACCATCTAATTTGACTGAATTGCTTTGCAATATAATTCTAAACATTGAGATTGATAGGCGGAAAAACAAGTAAACCTTATTGGTCTTGAAAGAAACAATATTGCAGTCATGCCTTTGTTTTGAACATAGTCTAATTATTTCTTTTTTGAAAATCTTGTTCATTGACAGAATTTCAATTTTGGTTATGCAAAGCCTTTTTTTAAACTCTACAGAATCATAATTGGTTTCTATGCAGTAGTGTCATTGCATGTTAATGATATTAATGGGGTCCTCATAATGTGCATGCTCAGTATTATGGTAACTGGACAAAGTACCAATGGATAAAGACTCAGGAATACAAAGTTTAGAATCATAGAGCATTTCAGCACGGAAACAGGCCTTTTGGCCCATGTAACTCCTTGACTCAGAAGTCTGTGGGCCTCAGAGCTCCCTGAGTAGGAATAGGAGGTGTAAGCAGCAGCTCACAGTCAGTAGGGGCCAAAAAGAATCGTGCATTTCTATCCTGAGTACTGGCAGTAGTGAGTCAGTGAATCCTAGCTGCATCATTTGTACGAAGCTCAGATTCTGTGTGATAGCTGATCTGCAGGAGGAGAATTAATGGCTCCCAAAAGATCCTGCAAACCTTGAGGGATGTTGCTGAGAGGCAAGACAAGAGAGGTTACAGAATAAACACTGCAGCACAGCATTGAACTCTGGAACGAATCTTGCCTGACGTTGTTATCTGTGAAGTTAGCATGCTGATTGAAAACCCTAATATCTGCCACAAATTGGAGAGAACACAGTAATGCTGATTCGTTTCTGCCACTGATCTTCTAAGCCTCATATAATTTTGTTTATCCAAGTCAATGTGATTCCTATGGAAACAGATAATCGTCAGTTCCCACGCCTGAGAATCCCCATCTCCTTGGTCTAAATACTTTGAGTGGAAGTAATCCTGTGGTAGGCGTAGAGGAAGGGGAGCTTCTCAATTACCTCACAGAATAGACATCAGCATTTCACTGATTGTAATCATCGTCTTTAACAGGTGAATTCTGCATTTTGTTTAAGTAATCCCATTAATTTTCTTTTTTGCTTCTGCTCCAGTGTGTAGCACCTGCTTTTTTTTTAAAAAAAGCTTCTTTAGTTTCTGAGCTTGCATGGTTCCCAGAATGACATATAAAGCATCAGCAGCCTGGAGTTCCATAGCAACTGGGCCCTTTAAAGTATAGATTGTGAGGACTGCTGAGAGGATCATCAGGGTCTTCCACTTATCAGAGATTTTCATCAGGAGCCCCGCATTCGCAGAGCTCTTAGCATTGTCAAGTAGCCCTCCTATCCATCCCTCAATCTCTTTGACCTCCTACCATCAGGCACGAGACACGTAGCATTAGCATGAGGACCGTTAGGATGGGAAATAGCTTCTTCCCCTGGGCTGTGAGACTACTGAACTTCCTGTCACCACTCAGATCTCATCACTTATGAAGTGCCATAGTGTTATGCTGTTTATTTTTTGACTTGTGTCATAAATACTCTAAACGTCAATCATCTGTAATATATTTTGTTATTTGTTCATATATTAGTGGGAACATTACTTAATGTGTTGTTTGTGAGTTACATGTAATGTGCATATTGGACCAGAAGCAGTGTACGTGTATATGGTTGAATGACAATAAATTTGAATTTGAACTTGTTATTATGCAAGCTGCTTATCCTGTTATGCCTGTTCTTGCTCTTTGATCTTCAATTGGAACGATCTGGTCTAATTTTTATGGTTCATTTCTTATTTCTTTTTATATTCCTCCATTGGAAAATCAGTTTCTGTGCAAATAGAATTTCTTTCCTCAATGTCACTTGTAGTCTTTCTTTGAGGTCCTGCAGATTGAAAACAAATTCCCTGGACTTCTTATTACATTTTTCTTAACTAACAAAGCAAGCTCTTCATTTTCAAACAACACACATAAAAGTTGCTGGTGAACGCAGCAGGCCAGGCAGCATCTCTAGGAAGAGGTGCAGTCGACGTTTCAGGCCGAGACCCTTCGTCAGGACTAACTGAAGGAAGAGTGAGTAAGGGATTTGAAAGTGGGAGGCAGAGGGGGAGATCCAAAATGATAGGAGAAGACAGGAGGGGGAGGGATGGAGCCAAGAGCTGGACAGGTGATTGGCAAAAGGGGATACGAGAGGATCATGGGACAGGAGGTCCAGGAAGAAAGACAAGGAGGTCGGGGGGGGGGACCCAGAGGATGGGCAAGGGTTTATTGACTCTTCATTTTCAAACCATACTTTATATAAACCATAACAAACAGTGTATTTTATTTCCCAATATTTTAGGGCCTAGAGAAAAGGATTTCAAACCCTATCTATTTATTACTATCAGCCACATTGTTAGCTCAGTCTGCAGTTTATTGGACTTGTATACAATATATGTAGAATAATATGTAGAGATCCTAGGGAGTTCTAGAAGACAAACCTAATTAGTCTGTGTTTTCTAGTCTAGGTTTAGGTACTAGTCTAATTTTTAGTAAATGGATTGGTGTTCAACTTAATGGGTGTGCATTCCTTTTGCCCCTTAATACAACATACAAATCTTTATGCACATCTGCAATTTGCTTGAGAAGTTTACTCTGATGTGGTTATGAAGTACTACATTAAATACGTTTTTCTAAAGCTAACCTTTCTGAGTAGTATTCATCTATTCATTTATTCAGCTGTTATAATTGACGGTTTCACTTTTTACCCTACTGTGAAGCCACATACTTCATCCAATTGAGGTTTTCAGAGTTTTGCTAGAATACGTTTTAAGTTTTGGCGAACCTTTGTAAACGGCATTTTGCTGAACCTGTTAACATGCCTATATCTATTCATAGAAAACCATTCAGCAACTGTTCACATTCATATTCAAATCAACATACTAATCATTAATTATTACATTAGCTTTAAAAGTGTACATTATTGTAAAATGTGGCATACATGCTGTTCAAGATTTGCTCTTCACACTACTCACCAGCTTCAATAATGAAGAGGTCTTTTTTGTTGCTTTCTGTTAGCAGCATTGTCATTAAATAAAGAAATTACTTAGTGACATTATTCTAGCTTGCAATCTTGGGTGTAGCCTCCATGGAGTTATGTGCTCTATCATTCTGCTTTTAAAGCAACATTCTGCTCAAAACTAATGAAGATGATGGATGATCTCCCTCACAAAAAAGAGAAAATCTGCAAATGCTGGAAATCCAAGCAACAAACACAAAATACTGGAGGAACTCAGCAGGCCAGGCTGCATTTGTGGAAAAGAGTAAAGTCAACATTTCAGGCCGAAACCCTTCATCAGGACCCATCAAGACCCAAAACATTGACTGTACTCTGCAATCACTATCGCCTCCTTTTTCTATCAGTCATGTCTTTTGCAGCTAACGTGTTCATGTGACTGTGTCTTGGTACTGGAGAATGAACCTTTGACAGCTCAGTTTGCCATAAATTGCATTAACTCTGACATATGTATCAGCTGAATTCTTTAGTAGCTAAGGTAACAGTTTCATTGGAGTGTAGATTTTAAGCACATGCCCATGCGGTCCTGGTGCCATAGCGAGTAGGGGCTATCACCACTTTCTTATGCTTTAGTTTTAAGCAGGAATGCTTGCTCCCTCCCCCTTAATTTCAACAATATTGTTTCCTCTATCCATCCTACATAGGAACAAAGGTTTCATTGATTTATGCAGATAGAGTCATAGAGCACTACAGCACAGAAAAGGCCCTTCAGCCTATCTAATCCATGCTGAATTGTTATTCTGCCTCGTCCCATCAACCCACACCTAGTGCATAGTCCTCCATACTCCTTCCATTATGTAATTATCCAAATTTGTCTTAAATGTTGCAATCAAATCTACTTCCACCACTTCCACTGACAGCTCCTTCCACACTTGCACCATCATTTGAGCAAAGAATATCACCACTCACCCCAGCTTCCCTTAAATATTTCTCCTTTCACCTTAACCTATAACTGGTCGTTCTGGTTTCACCCAATCTCAGTGGAAAAAGCTGCTGACATTCACCCTATCGATCCCCGTTGTTATTTTGTGTAGCTCTATCAATTCTACCCTCATTCCTCTACGCTCCAAGGAATGAAATCCTGACTTATTAAACTTTTCCCTGTAACTCAGGTCTTCAAATTTCGGCAATGTAAAAGTTAAGTTTAGTTACCTGTAGACAGATAGGATGTGTGTTTTCATCTTGAAAATGTCCTGATTTAATGGAGGAAATCTATAATCTGTATGAACTTTCCTTTATTCTTCCCATTCTCAACTCTGCATTTGATCCTGTGGCTCCAGGTCTGCATGTTCAAGTTATAGGCAGTTTCAGACTCATTCTACTGTCATCAGTATACAATTCTTTCAACTCAGAAGGGAAGGAGGGAAAAGAGGAGAGCAGTAGTGATAGGGGTTCGATAGTTAGGGGACAGATAAGAGGTTCTGTGGAAGAGATCGAGAATCCCGAATGGTCTGTTGCCTCCCTGGTGCCAAGGTCCATGATATCTTGGATCGAGTTCTTGGAATTCTCAAGAGGGAGGGTGAGCAACTGGATGTCGTGGTCCATATAGGGACCAATGATATAGGTAGGAAGAGTGAGGAGGTCCTGAAAGGTGAGTTTAGGGAGTTAGGTACCAAGTTAAAGGACAGGACCTCCAGGATAGCAATCTCAGGATTGCTACCAGTGCCACGTGCAGATGGGTTTAGAAATAGTAAGATAGCGCAGATCAACATGTGGCTGAAGACATGGTGCAGGAGGGAGGGCTTCAGATCTATAGATAATGGGCAGTTTTCCAGGGAAGGTGGGACCTGTTCCAGCGGGACAGTCTGCATCTGAACTGGAGGGGGACAAATATTCTTGTAGGTAGGTTCGCTAGAGAGGCTCCAGTGGATTTAAATTAGATATGAGGGGGTAGGGAACCAGAGTGTAGGAACAGATGTAGGGAAGAAGGAAGAAAAAGAAAATAGTAAAGTTGTTTGCACCGTTAGTGATAAACAGAGAGTAAGATGTGGAAAATTTCTTAAATGCATTTATTTTAATGTTAGGAGCATTGTAAGAAAGGTGGATGAGCTTAAAACATGGATTGATACCTGGAAGTATGATGTGGTAGATATTAGTGAGACATGGTTACAGGAAGGGTGTGATTGGCAACTAAATATTCCTGGATTTAATTGCTTCAGGTGTGATAGCATCAGAGGGATAAGAGGGGGAGGTGTTGCATTGCTTGTCAGAGAAAATATTACAGCGGTGCTCTGGCAGGATAGATTAGAGGGCTTGTCTAGGGAGGCTATTTGGGTGGAATTGAGGAATGGGAAAGGTGTAGTAACTCTTATGGGGGTGTATTATAGACCACCAAATGGGGAGCGAGAATTGGAGGAGCAAATTTGTAAGGAGATAGCAGATATTTGTAGTAAGCACAAAGTTGTGATTGTGGGAGATTTTAATTTTCCACACATAGACTGGGAAGCCCATGCTGTAAAAGGGCTGGAGTTTGTAAAATGTGTGCAGGATAGTTTTTTGCAGCAATACATAGAGGTACCAACGAGAGAAGGGGCAGTGTTGGATCTCCAGAAAAGGAATAAGATAGGTCAGGTTACGAAGGTTTCTGTTGGGGAGCACTTCGGGTCCAGTGATCACAATGCTATTAGTTTCAATATAATTATGGGGCTGGACCCAGGGTTGAGATTTTTGATTGGAGAAAGGCTAACTTTGAGGAGATGCGAAAGGATTTAGGAGGAGTGGATTGGGACAATTTGTTTTATGGGAAGGATGTAATAGAGAAATGGAGGTCATTTAAAGGTGAAATTTTGAGAGTACAGAATCTTTATGTTCCCGTTAGGTTGAAAGGAAAGGTTAAAAATTTGAGAGAGCCATGGTTTGCAAGGGATATTGGAAAGTTGGTTCGGAAAAAGAGAGATATCTACAGTAAATATAAGCAGCATAAATGAGGTGCTTGAGGAATATAAAGAATGTAAAGAGAATCTTAAGAAAGAAATTAGAAAAGCTAAAAGATGATATGAGGTTGCTTTGGCAAGTAAGGTGAAAATAAATCCCAAGGGTTTCTACTGTTATTAATAGCAAAAAGATAGTGAGGGATAAAATTGGTCCCTTAGAGAATCAGAGTGGACAGCTATGTGGGGAGCCAAAAGAGATGGGGGAAATTCTGAACAATTTCTTTTCTTTGTTATTCACTAAGGAGGAGGATATTGAATTGTGTAAGATAAGGGAAACAGGTAAGGAAGTTATGGAAACTGTGATGATTAAAGAAGAGGAAGTACTGGAGCTTTTAAGGAATATGAAAGTGGATAAGTGTCCGGGTCCTGACAGGATATTCCCTAGGACCTTGAGGGAAGTTAGTGTGGAAATAGCAGGGGCTCGGACAGAAATATTTCAAATGTCATTAGAAACGGGGATGGTGCCGGAGGATTGGTGTATTGCTGATTTTGTTCCATTGTTTAAAAAGGGTTCTAAGAGTAAACCTAGCAATTATTGGCCTGTGAGTTTGACATCAGTGGTGGGTAAATTAATGGAAAGTATTCTTAGAGATGGTATATATAATTATCTGGATAGACAGGGACTGATTAGGAACAGTCAACATGGATTTGTGCGTGGAAGGTCATGTTTAACAAATCTTATTGAATTTTTTGAAGAGGTCACTAGGAAAGTTGATGAGGGTAAAGCGGTGGATGTTGTCTATATGGACTTCAGTAAGGCCTTTGACAAGGTCCCACATAGAAGGTTGTTTCGGAAGTTTCAATCGTTAGGTATTAATATTGAAGTAGTAAAATGGATTCAGCAGTGGCTGGATGGGAGACGCTAGAGAGTGGTGGTGGATAACTGTTTGTCAGATTGGAGGCCGGTGACTAGTGGTGTGCCTCAGGGATCTGTACTGGGTCCGATATTGTTTGTCATATATATTAATGATCTGGATGATGGGGTGGTAAATTGGATTAGTAAGTATGCAGATGATACTAAGACAGGTGGAGTTGAGGATAATGAAGTAGGTTTTCAAAGCTTGCAGAGAGATGTGGGCCAGTTAGAAGAGTGGGCTGAAAGATGGCAGATGGAGTTTAATGCTGATAAATGTGGGGTGCTACATTTTGGTAGGACTAATTAAAATAGGACATACATGGTAAATGATAGGGCATTGAAGAATGCAGCAGAACAGAGGGATCTAGGAATAATGGTGCATAGTTCCCTGAAGGTGGAATCTTATGTGGATAGGGTGGTGAAGAAAACTTTTGGTATGCTGGCCTTTATAAATCAGAGCATTGAGTAGAGGAGTTGGGATGTAATGTTGAAATTGTACAAGGCAATGCTAAGGCCAAATTTGGAGTATTGTGTACAGTTTTGGTCACCAAATTATTGGAAAGATGTCAACAAAATAGAGGAAGTACAGAGAAGATTTACTAGAATGTTACCTGGGTTTCATCACCTGAGTTACAGAGAAAGGTTGAACAAGTTGGATCTTTAGTCTCTGGAACGTAGAAGGTTGAGGGGAGCTTGATAGAGATATTTAAAATTATGAGGGGGATAGATAGAGTTGACATGGATAGGCTTTTTCCATTGAGAGTGGGGGAGATTCAAACAAGAGGTCATGAGTTGAGAGTTAAGGGGCAAAAGTTTAGGGGTAACATGAGGGAAACTTCTTTACCCAGAGAGTGGTAGCTGTGTGGAATGAGCTTCCAGCAGAAGTGGTTGAGGGAGGTTCGATTGTTGTCGTTTAAATTTAAATTGGACAGCTATATGGACAGGAAAGGAATAGAGGGTTATTGGCTGAGTGCAGGTTGGTGGGACAAGGTGAGAGTAAGAGTTCGGCATGGACTAGAAGGGCTGAGATGGCCTGTTTCCATGCTGTAATGTTTATATGGTTATAATTGGACAGTGCAGTCAACTGCATCAGACAGGTACCCTTTTTGTTGTTTATAATCAGATTTAATATCACTGGCATATGTTGTGAAATTTGTTGTTAAGCAGCAACATTACAATGCTATACATATCAAAAACTGTAAATTATAGTAAGTATATGTATTACAAAGTTAAACTAAATAGTGCAAAAAGAGAGAAAAAAATTAGTGAAGTAGTGTTCATGGGTTCAATGTCCATTCAGAAATCTGAAGTCCTATAATGCTGTTTACAGTATAAGTACATGATGGTATTTATGTGTTTATGCACATTTTATTCCATATCCACATTTTAACTTCTAAATTCATTTTTATTTAATTCTTTGTACTTACAGTTGCACCACAGCAATTTCATAGTTTGTATATGGTGAATAAAATCGATTCTGGGTCCTTGATCCCAATGATCAAAGATGAGGTTAGACTGACTTTCTTGAACACCAACGTGTTTTTTCCTTATTATCAATGACATCTAGAAGCACTGATAAAAAAAAATCAATGGGTATTAAGGGAAAAATCCATAGAATGGAATCATTCCTCACACAGGAAGATGCTGATGATCTTTTCATTTAAATTATCCCAGCCTCAGAAAGCCAATGAGGGGATGGGTATCCTGCAGTAAGTGAACTCACCTCCTGGCACACCAGTGTCTTTCCACTACCACAAAGCATTTCAGGCAGCTGTTGAAATGCTCTCCTCTTGCATGGATGAGTGCAGTGCCAACAACTGTCAAGAATATTGACATCGTTCAGGACAAAGTAGCTCTGATGATTGGTAACCCATTGGCCACCTTAATCATTGAATCACTCCATCATCTGTGCACGGCACCTAGAGTTTGTCACATGGGCTATTTTGACTAATATTCACAACACCATCACCAAAAAAAGGTAGCATTAATTTTCCTTTCAATTTTCTAAACCATTCTTTCTGACAATATGTTTCTATTCCTTCATCATTGGATCTGAACCTTGAAACTCCATCCCAGCTGCACTGAGAGAGAGCTGTCACCTGAATGGCCACAAGAGAACAGTTGACCACACCACCTCAAAGAAAATTGGGGATAGGCAATAAATCCTAGTTAGCTTTAGTATTAGCTTTCTAATATAGTTTTAATAGTCTTAGTATTTGCTTATAATAGGTCAATATTAGAAATAGCTTTCTAATATTGACTTATTATAAATTAAAATGTTCCACATACTTTATCGGGTCCCATTTAAGTCAAGTTACTATTGATTTGAATTTGCATTGGAAAGCAAAATAGTCATTTCAAACCCTGCAGGCTAAAGGAGTGTTGTGGGTTTGTAAACCATTTTGCTTTTTATGTGTTTAGCTAAGGTCACACTTTTTTTCTTGGTTCCCTTGGTAGTTGCCTGAAGTAAGTCAACTGAATCATCATTGATATGGACAGACTATTCTCCCATACAGTCTTTATGCAATGAGTTTTATATCCAATGGTCTAAAACTTATTTAAATCAACTCTAAAATGCATTGTTGGATTCTATTATAATACAGCTATTCATTTTCTCTTGTGCTTCCTTTCAAATATTTGTTACCATAGAAGTAATTTGCTTCTGATGAAGTGGTTTCCTGGCAGTGTGATGATGTCAATGAGGAAACAGGCAGGTGAAATGTTTCCAAGACCTAGCCAAGGAACACTGCAGAAAGTGAATGAGATTATTACAAATTAGTATCAGTATATATATAAATATATTATTCTCTTATCAGTCTCTTTTAAACTATTCCTGTATCCTTTATGGCTGTTCAGGCAGAATTTTATATAGGAAAGGTAGCAACACATGTAAATTTATAATTGAGTGCATTATTGTTAGGAATTTTACTCTCTAGTGTGTCAGGCCAAATATCAAATCTGAATTTCTAATGAAAGGGCTTTGTTTGGAAATGTTAATTTTATTGCTCTCCCCTCAGACACTGCATGACCTGTATTTTCTCTTTTCTTTGTTCCAGCATTGGTAATATTTTGCCTTTGCAATCTTTGCTTGCATCTTATATTGAATGAGAACAATGCTTTCAATTTATAACCTATTAATATGTCCCACCATTTCAGGCTATGTTACAGACTTCTTATTCCTTTTCCACTTCATTTTATTCTTTTTAGCTGCTTTATTTAACTTCATCTTCCACAATCTGTATCAACACGTTGACGTCGTGAGGAGGCTTGCGTGCTTCAAGGACACCATCAGGCATTGCCAAGTCAGGTTGGAACATCTGTGGACAAGATATCAGATGAAGATTGATCCAACACCCAGCTAATGAATGGACAGACTTGTGTCTGCTCCTCCCGGGCCGCAATTCAAGCCAACATTTCAATTTATGCTTGGCCCAGCTTGCCTCTGTGGTGCTCCAACCCATGACATCCTCCACTTGGTCCAAACATGCCCTCTTACCAAGATCCAAGATGGCTTTGCCATGAGCTGGAGGAGGGGCTTGACAAAAACCATTAGAAGTGTGAAAATGAAAACACCTGCCATATGAAACAACAAAAATTAGCTTAATAACTGCTGATACAGACAAGCCATTGTTCCAGGGATTCAGTCCTCATCCATGATCTGTATGTTGAGGGCAGGGATTCCTAATGGCTGTCAGAAATATATCCCTGTTTGGTTCCCATTTAACATTTTAATCAGCCATCTGCTTCCCCACCCATTCCTCTGCCCAACCATGTCCATTAAGTTAACTTCCACAACCTCGGGCTGTTATACCATATTGTGGTCCTCCAAAACACAGATTCTGTAGATGCAGGAAATCTTAAGCAACACATACAAAATGTTGGAGGAACTCAGCAGGTCAGGCCTGTCCTGCTGATTTCCTCCAGCAATTTGTGTGTGTGGTCCCTCCAAGATCTGGACTGTCATTTGATCAGACCTCTAAAACATTGGAAATTGAAGTTTGCTAAACAGCATGCTTTATTTCCCACTGTTTCAGAGGCCAAGAGAGAAGGATTGCATATAAAAGACTGAAGACAAAGCAAGATAAACTTTCTTTTGCAGTCTGTGAAACTACCCTGCACTTTCACACTTAATGATTGAGATTATCACCATGACAACTTTTAGCAGTTGTTTGATTACCCATCAAAGCATAAGGAAAACACTGGGACATGGAACAGATGGATATCTTGGATTGGCATTATAGTTTGAATTAAGGATATACAACATGGAGCAATTAGACTGAAAATCAATCATGTATTAATTTAACTGTCTTAAAATAACATAGATTTCTTCAGGCTATGCAATCTACATCATCTCTTCCCCAAACCATCTAAATCATTAGTCCTTACACACCTGGAGAAGAGGGATGCTTATGTGAGAATGCTGATCTTGGACTACAGTTCAGCAATCAACACCATAATTCCCTCCAGGCTCGACAAGTAACTCAGAGACCTCAGTCCTCACCTTGCCTTGTACAGCTGGATCCTGGACTTCCTGTCAGATCGCTAGCAGGTAGTAAGAGTGGGCTTCCTTACCTCCACCCCTCAGGCCCTCAACACAGGAGCCCCCCAGGGTTGTGTCTTAAGCCCCCTCCTTTACTCTCTGTATACCCATGACTGTGTTGCCACCCACAGCTCCAAACTGCTAATTAAATTTGCTGACGATATCACATTGATTGGCCTGATCTCAAATAACAATGAGGCAGCCTACAGAGAAGAAGTCATCATCCTGACACAGTGGTGTCAAGAAAACAACCTTCTTCAATGAAGCAAAAACAAAGGAGCTGCTTGTGGACTACAGGAGGAATGGAGACAGGGTAACCCCTATTGACATCAATGGATCTGGGGTTGAGAGGGTGAACAGCTTTAAGTTCCTTGGCATACAGATCAACGAGGATCTCACGTGGTCTGTACATTCCGGCTGTGTGGTGAAAAAAAGCACAAGAGAGCCTCTGGCACTTCAGACAGACAGTTGAAGTCTGGTATGGGCCCCCACATATTAAGAACTTTCTACAGGGGCACAGTTGAGAGTATTCTGACTGGCTGCACCACTGCCTGGTATGGTAACTGTACTTCCCTCAACCCCAGGACTCTTCAGAGAGTGGTGTGGACAGCCTAGCACATCTGTAGATGTGAACTTCCCACTATTCAGGATATTTACAAAGACAGAAGTGTAAAAAGGGCCTGAAGGTCATTGGGGACCTGAGTCACCCCAACCACAATCTGTTCCAGCTTCTACCATCCGGGAAATGGTACCACAGCATAAAAGTCAGGACCAACAGGCTCCAGCACAGCTGCTTCCAGCAGGCCATCAGACTGATTAATTCGTGCTGATACAATTGTATTTCTATGTTATATTGACTGTTCTATTTATTACAAATTACTATAAATTGCACATTGCACGTTTAGATGGAGACGTAACATAAATATTTTTGCTCCATGTATGTGAAGGATGTAAGTAATAAAGTCAATTCAATTCAACTCAATTCAATAGGTTAATTGGTCACTGTAAATTGTCTCATGATGAGGCTAGGATTAAACTAGGTGATTGCTGGGTGGCGGGAGGGCCTACTCTGTGCTGTATGTCAACAAAATAAATACCTACCTTATCCCCACTCTCTACTGTATCATCATATCATTATATTGAGGAAATGCCAAGGAAAAGCAAGAACTGAATTAGAATAGAATGTTAAAATTACAGAGAAAGTGCAGTGCAGGCAGACAAGGTGCAAGGCCCTGACAAGGCAAATTGCATAGTGTACACAGTTCAAGGGTTGATACAAGAGGTCAGTGTGATAGCCTTCTAACGGAAGCATAGAAGCTATCCTTGAGCCTGGTGGTATGAGCTGTCAGGCTTTTGTATCTTTTGCCCGATGGTAGTGGAGTGGATGCGGGAGGAAGAAGATCCACCTGGGTTGGAGGGATCTTTGATTATGTTGGTTGCTTTACTGAGGCAGTGAGACCAATTTATGTATTTGTTTAGAGATACAGCGTGGAATCGGCCGTTCGAAATGCACCACCCATCAACCCGTGACAACCCCGATTAAACCCTAACCTAACCACTGGAGAGTAGAAGGAAACAGAAGGACCCGGAGACAACCACGCATTCCATAGGGAAGGTATACAGAGGACACTTAGATTGAAGTCCAAGCTCCAATGCCACAAGCTGTAATTGTGCTGCGCTAACTGCTACGCTGCATGGCGCCCGGACGCAATCCATGGAGGCGAAGCTGGTTTTCATGATGTGCTAAACTGTGGCCACAACTTCCTGCAGTTCTTTGCTTTAGATCTAGCTATTATTTTGAGTATTACTGTGTGAGATCGGCACTGCAGTTGGACCTCGTCATTCAAGGGCCTGACGGTGGGGAATGTCACCACAATGATGAAACTAACATTAAAAGGAATTCACCAGTGCAAAGGAATTGGCGCTTCCAAACGATACCTACAGTGACTGATATACATATCCTCCATGGGAATTAGCCATGACCTAATCCCAGTACCTGGCACAGATGATGCTTTAGTTTTATAATTAAACCACAGGAAGATCCTAAAGTTATGGAAAATTAAAATGCCACAGCAACAAATCACACCCCTGTGGCTAACAAATAATGTCGTAAAGACATTCAAAGCATGGATCAGAACCATGATGTTTTTTGGTAAAATATAGTGATGTAGCGGTGCGCTACACACAGCTCTAGAATAACGACACGTAGTCGGTGAGTTAGAGTTGCGATAAAAGAGATTTATTCAAACTTCGCGGCCTCCTTTAAAGCCTTCCTGTTCCCCCCCTCCCTGGGCAGGACTGCTGTGGGGAATGTATATTCGCAGACCCTTCCCGCCCGCAGGATTTTCTCCCTGCTGGTGAAGATAGCCTGGCGCCCTTTTTGGGGCCGGCCTCTCTGCCGGCACGCGCCGGTTTGTGTGTGCTAGAAAGGTGTGCAGATCCTCCTTGGGTGCCGTGTGGATTCCGAGCAGGACCCAGGGAAGCTCGTCCACCCAGTTAGGCACTTCCAGGCGGGCCATGAGAGCCGACTTCAGGTGACGGTGGAAACGCTCCACTAGTCCGTTCGACTGTGGGTAGTAGGCAGTTGTGTGGTGTAGCTGTGATCCTAAAAGGCCGGCCATAGCCGACCACAGGCTGGAGGTGAACGGGCGCCTCTGTCGGAGGTAATGTGGGCTGGTACCCTGAAACGTGCTACCCAGGTTGCGATCAGTGCTCGGGCGCAGGATTCGGAGGTGGTGTCGGTGAGCGGGACTGCCTCTGGCCATCTGGTGAACCGGTCTATCATAGTTAGGAGGTACCGCGCTCCTCGCGACACTGGCAGGGGCCCCACGATATCCACATGAATGTGGTCGAACCTCCAGCGGGTGGGTTCAAACTGCTGTGTTGGAGCCTTGGTGTGCCGCTGCACCTTGGCCGTTTGGCACTGCATGCACGTTTTGGCCCATTCACTGACCTGTTTACGAAGTCCTGCCACACGAACCTGTTGGAGACCAGCCAGACGGTTGTCCTGATGGAGGGGTGCTCTAAGTTGTGAATGGACTTGAAAACTCGCCGCCGCCAGGCTGCTGGGACGACGGGGTAGGGTTGGCCGGTAGCTACGTCACATAGTAGGGTCCTCTCACCTGGGCCTACGGGGAGGTCTTGGAGCTGCAAACTGGAGACCGCAGTTCTGTAACTAGGGATCTCATCGTCTGCCTGCTGTGCCTCTGCCAGCGCTGCATAGTCCACCCCCTGGGACAGGGCCTGTATGGTAGGTCTGGATAGTGCATCCGCCACGATGTCGTCCTTTCCCGAGACATGCCGGATGTCCGTCGTATATTCGCAGATGTAAAACAGATGTTACTGCTGGCGGGACGACCAGGGGTCGGACACCTTAGTGAACACAAAAGTAAGTGGTTTGTGGTCCGTGAATGCGGTGAAGGGCCTACTTTCTAAGAACTATCTGAAATGCCGGATTGCCAGGTATAGTGCCAATAGCTCCCGGTCGAAAGCACTGTATTTGAGTTCAGGTGGTCGTAGGTGTTTGCTGAAGAACGCCAGGGGTTGCCAGCCACCCTCGATGAGTTGCTCCAGCACTCCACCGACCGCTGTGTTGGCTGCGTCCACCGTGAGGGCAGTAGGAACGTCCATTCTGGGGTGCACTAGCATCGCAGCGTTTGCCAAGGCTTCTTTGGTTTTAACGAAAGCCACCGTGGCTTCTTCGTCCCAGGTAATGTCCTTGCCCTTACCCAACATCAGGGTGAACAAGGGGCACATGATTCGGGCTGCTGAAGGGAGGAAACGGTAGTAGAAATTCACCATACATATGAATTCCTGCAGGCCTTTGATTGTGTTGGGTCGGGGGAAGTGGCGGACTGCGTCTACCTTGGTGGGCAGAGGGGTTGCCCCGTCTTTAGTAACCCTGTGGCCCAGGAAGTCGATGGTGTCGAGTCCGAAATGGCATTTGGCCGGGTTGATTGTAAGGCCGAATTCGCTCAGTCGGGTGTAGAGTTGACGGAGGTGGGACAGATGCTCCTGAAGACTACTGCTGGCTATGAGGATGTCGTCCAAATAGATGAATGCAAAGTCCAGGTCACGCCCCACTGCGTCCATTAGCCGCTGGAAAGTCTGTGCGGCATTCTTTAGGCCAAACGGCATTCAAAGGAATTCGAAAAGGCCGAACGGGGTGATGAGAGCTGTTTTGGGGATGTCGTCCGGATGTACCGGGATTTGATGGTATACCCGGACGAGATCTACCTTGGAAAAGATCCTTGCGCCCTGTAGGTTTTCTGCAAAGTCTTTAATGTGCGGTACAGGGTAGCGGTCTGGCGTTGTAGCCTCGTTCAGCCTGCGGTAGTCGCCGCATAGTCTCCAGCCCCCCGCTGCCTTGGGCACCATGTGCAGGGGGGAGGCCCATGGGCTGTCGGACCGTCGTATGATCCCCAATTCCGCCATCTTCTTGAACTCCTCCTTCGCCAGTTGGAGCTTGTCCAGGGGGAGCCTTCGAGCACGGGCGTGGAGGGGTGGTCCCTGGGTTGAGATGTGGTGCTGTACTCCGTGTCTGGGCATGGCTGCCGTGAACTGCGGTGTCAGAACTGATGGGAAATCGGCCAGGACCCTGGTGAATTCGTCATCGGACAGCGTGGTGGAGTCCAGGTGTGGGGCTGGCAACTTGGCTTCACCCAGGGAGAACGTTTGAAGAGTCTTGGCGTGGACTAGTTGCTTCCCTTGCAGGTCGACCAGCAGGCTGTGGGCTCGTAGAAAATCTGCCCCCAGCAGTGGTTGGGCCACGGCGGCCAGTGTGAAGTCCCACGTGAACCGGCTGGAGCTGAACTGTAGCCGCACCGTGCGGGCGCCGTAGGTTCGTATTGTGCTGCCATTAGCAGCCCTCAGGGTGGGTCCCGGTTTTCTGTTGCAGGTGTTGTAACTTGTTGGAGGTAAGACGCTGATCTCCGCTCCGGAATCGACCAATAAGCGGCGTCCCGACTGCTTGTCCCAGACGTACAGGAGGCTGTCCTGATAGCCATAGCCATCAGCGGCGGCTGGCCCTGGCGTTTCCCAGGAATTTGCAGGGTGGTCTGCAGCGGCGGGCCTCTGTGTCCCACCGCTGGTGGTAGAGGCACCATTGTTCGTTGGGCTCCTCACTCCCGTCGCCGGGTTTTGTAGGCTCTACTGCCGGGCCTGGTCTGGTCTGCCGTTGGGCACACAGCTTGGTGATCTGTGCGATGGATGCCCCCCCCTCTTTCCTGGCATTCCACAGCACATCTGCTCGGGCCGCCACCTCCCGGGGGTCGCTGAAATCTGCGTCGGACAGCAGCAGGCATATGTCCTCGGGCAGTTGCTCTAGAAACGCCTGCTCAAACATGAGGCAGGGTTTGTGTCCTTCAGCCAGCGCCAGCATTTCGTTCATTAATGCCGACGGCGGCCTGTCTCCCAAACCATCCAGGTGCAGTAAGCGGGCAGCTCGTTCACACCGTGAGAGTCCGAAAGTCCTTATGAGCAGGGCTTTGAATGCTGTGTATTTGCCATCCTCCGGGGGCAACTGTATAAACTCCTCAACTTGTGCAGCAGTCTCCTGGTCGAGGGAGCTCAGCACGTAGTAGTAGCGAGTGGACTCCGAGGTTATCTGCCGAATGTGCTTCTGCTTGTTCGAACTGTAAGCGGGGTCGCAGCATCCAGAAGCTTGGCAGTTTTAACGAAACTGCGTGAACAGATGCAGCGTCGGTCATCTCTGGTCCAAATATCGTTTGGGCCGTCGGGGTCACCAATTGTAGCGATGTGCTGACACTTATCCCTGCAAATGACCCAAGTGCTACATCTGCCCATTCACCTCCTCCCTCCCCTTCAGTCAGGGCCCCAAACAGTTCATTTAGGTGAGGAAACACTTCACATGCAAATTTGTCTATTGTGTCTGTGTTCCTAATGTGGCCTCCTCTATATTGGTGAGGCCTGTCGTAAATTGAGGGACCGCTTTGTTGAGCATCTCCACTACATCCGCCAAAAGCAGAGCTTCCCAGAGGCCAAACATTTTAATTCCAATCCCCATACCAATTCCAACATGTCGGTCCATGGCCTCCTCCTCTGCCAAGATGAGACTACCCTCAGTGTGGAGGAGCCAAACCTGGGTATACCTCCAACCTGATGGCATGAATATCCATTTCTCCTTCCAGTAAAAAAAATTCCCTCTCCCTCCCCTCTTATTCTGTTCCCCACTCTGATTTCTTACCTTTTTTGCCTCCCCCCGATCCCCTCCTCCTTCCCTTTTTCCTATGGTCCACTCTCCACTCTCCTTTGCTCTCCAGCCCCTTATCTTCCCACCCATCTGGCTTCACCTACCACCTTCTAGGTAATCTCCTCCCCCGCCCAACCTTTTTATTCTGGTGACCTCCCTCTTCCATTCCGAAGCTGAAGAAAGGCCATGGACCGAAACATCAGCTATATATTCGTCTCCATAGATATTACCTGACTTGCTGAGTTCCTCCAGCATTTTGTCACTGATTCTTGAGACTTCAGCGAAAACATGTCCCACTAAGAAAAGTGCTAATTCCATTGAAAATGAATAACATTTTCTTATTTAAAATAATCAGGGTTGATCATCTGATGGTCTTTTCCATAAATGCAACATTTTTTCATACGTTTGTTTTTAATTTTATAAATTATATGATTACATGGTAGCCCAGTACCCACAAAATCAGTTGTCCTCAGACAAGAGATTATCATTTCAATTTGATAAAAAAGTGTGAAAAAAATCATTTAAAATGTATAATATATAGGCCAGATGAAAGACTGGAGTGAAAAACCTCTTTAAAACTAAAAGCAGTGAATTTTCAACAATATTTACTCTTATTTTGTGGGTACTCAAAATGTGTCCCAAGTTTTTGTCAACACCATAAAAAAAAGTAATAAAATCAGGCAACCACAGGGTCAACTATATTCCTGAGGACCCACTTTCCACCCTCCACAGCTGCTAAATGCAACAAGGTCAAACAAGCTCCTGTAAGTTTGCTATTATATCAATAATTTTTACATATTTATTGATGTTGCTACTGTCACAACCATAATGTGTCAACACTGTCTCTTTTGTATAGAAAGAATTATTTTAAATTATGACATAAATTTATGCATTTTAAGAAGAGGCCAGAGGCAGCTAGCAACAGAGGGAAAACAAGATGGCTTCTGTATACAACTCATGCATGTCATGTAAAAAAGTGTATTTTGTCACCACTGTCTGATGGTGTTGATAAAAACATCCAAATCATCCTCAATGGAGGCTTGAATATAATTTATGATCACAATAAATAGTAATATGGCTTGTAATATTTCATTAACCTCTTTATTTGTAATATACATAATTTCCCCTCTATTTCTTCCACACACAGGCCTACAATATTTCCTTACTATATGTATTCCCAATGACTAAAACCACAAATGAATTTAGTTGCACCATTTCATAATCATTTCATAAAATTTCACCAAATTAAATAGAATTAAATTCATAGTAATTTTGTACAATTTCATAGTAATTCCACTAAATTCTGATCTTCCTTTTATGTGATGGCTAGGCAGCAGCTATCAGTGGAGGAGCGAAGGAGAAGAAACAGGGAATACCAAAGAAAAGCGGAGAGAGAAAATATATAGTGAGCCAGAGTTAAAGGAGGAATACATGAGAAAGGAAAAGCAAAGATGGAAGAAGAGAGTAGAGGATGGGAAGACCTTGGGTAAGAGTGACCATAATATGTTGGAATTCTTCATTAAGATGGAGAGTGATATAGTTAATTCAGTAACAAAGGTTCTGAACTTAAAGAAGGGTAACTTTGAAGGTATGAGACGTGAATTAGCTAAGATAGACTGGCAAATGATACTTAAAGGGTTGACGGTGGATATGCAATGGCAAGCATTTAAAGATCGCATGGATGAACTACAACAATTGTTCATCCCAGTTTGGCAAAAGAATAAACCAGGGAAGGTAGTGCACCCGTGGCTGACAAGGAAAATTTGGGATAGTATCAATTCCAAAGAAGAAACATACAAATTAGCCAGAAAGAGCAGCACACCTGAGGACTGAGAGAAATTCAGAGTCCAGCAGAGGAGGACAAAGGGCTTAATTAAGAAAGGGAAAAAAGATTATGAGAGAAAGCTGGCAGGGAACATAAAAACTGACTGTAAAAGCTTTTATAGATATGTGAAAAGAAAAAGATTGGTTAAGACAAATGTAGGTCCCTTACAGTCAGAAACAGATGAATTGATCATGGGGAACAAGGACATGGCAGACCAATTGAATAACTACTTTGGTTCTGTCTTCACTAAGGAGGACATAAATAACCTTCCGGAAATAGTAGGGGACCGAGGGTCTAGTGAGATGGAGAAACTGAGGGAAATACATGTTAGTAGGGAAGTAGTGTTAGGTAAATTGAAGGGATTAAACGCAGATAAATCCCCAGGGCCAGATGGTCTGCATCCCAGAGTGCTTAAGGAAGTAGCCCAAGAAATAGTGGATGCATTAGTGATAATTTTCCAAAATTCTTTAGATTCTGGATTAGTTCCTGAGGGTGGTTAATGTAACCCTGCTTTTTAAAAAAGGAGGGAGAGAGAAACTTGGGAATTATAGACCGGTAAGCCTAACATGGGTGGTGGGGAAAATGGTAGAGTCAGTTATCAAAGATGTGATAACAGCACATTTGGAAAGCAGTGAAATCATCGGACAAAGTCAGCATGGATTTGTGAAAGGAAAATCATGTCTGACGAATCTGATAGAATTTTTGAGGATGTAACTAGTAGAGTGGATAGGGGAGAACCAGTGGATGTGGTATACAGGTTTCCCCTGCCATCCGAAGGTAGAGCGTTCCTATGAAACAGTTCGTAAGCCGAAATGTCGTAAAGCGAAGAAGCAATTACCATTTATTTATATGGGAAAGTTTTGTGAGCATTCGCAGATCCAAAAATAACCTACCAAATCATGCCAAATAACACATAAAACCTCAAATAACAGTAACATATAGTAAAAGCAGGAATGATATGATAAATATACAGCCTATATAAAGTAGAAATACTTTTCCACAATCATTACTGCACTGTCCTCCGTAGCGAAAATCTCATGCAAGCACTGTCAGCAGAAAATCTCATGCAAGCACTGTTGGCAAAAACTCGGCGCAAGCGCTCTCCAGTAACCTTTAAGCTATGAAGCTGCCAAATCATACCAAATAATATGTAAAAATACACAGCCGATATAAAGTAGAAATAATGTATGTACAGTGTAGTATCACTTACCGGAATCGGGACAGCGCCAAGCACACTGATGATGGTGTGTTAGGCTGAGTCGGAGTTTGGGTAGTGCAGTGGCCCCCACCCTCCAGTCCGCCGAGCGATACATTGCCACGAAGCATGCAGGGGTCCAGCAGTAGCCGGGAGGCACACAGCACATCTTGAAAAAAGCCGAAACAAACATGCTAATTAATTAGGTGCCCCCAGCACGTAATTGTCGGCCCAGATCAGTGCCGATTTCTGATTGCGTCGTCTCTGATCTGGGCCAACAATTACATGTTGGCGGCACCTAATTAATTAGCATGTTTATTTCGGCTTTTTTCTTAAAGATGTGCTGTGTGCCTCCCAGCTACCGTTGCATTCTCCGGGAATCGGTATCTGTCTGTGGCCTGGGGGTTGGGGTGGTGGGACACTGGGGTGTCATCTCGTCATTGTCTGTTTCCATTAGAGCAAGCAGCTCATCTCTGCCCGCCTCGATGTTGGAGGTCAAGATTCATTGTCTGCTGTGGCTGATGTGGAAAGCTTGCTTGACTGCTGAGCCTCGCGCATTTTTCTATCACACAGTTCTCTGTAAGGACTCAAACCAGCCTGCAAATATCCCCTAAACCGACATACCCTTTCAAAATTAAAGTCGTACTTTATCATTACTCATTTGGTTTCGATTGTTATCCTTTTTTCTTCCAATTGCATCAGCTCTTCATCTGTCAGTTCTTGGTCATGGGATGCCAAAACCTCTTCAACATCATGTTCGTCAGCTTCCACAAGCCAAACTGACGTTGTCCTTACTTCGTTCACCACGATCAAAACGCTTAATTATGTCTAGTTTTACGCTAAGTGTGACACCCTTACGAGCTCTTTTAGGCTTTTCCGATACCTTAGAACTCCTCTTGCTAACGGCTGCTCAATGCAACGTGTTAAAGCAATGCCGTTCCGAATCTGGGGGAGAGCGGCTGCGCGGGGTCTTTTATCGCGCACTGATTTTTTTTTTTGTGCGCTGCTTTTTTCCCGTAACAGTGAAAACACCTTCTGAAAGCGAAAACAGGGTACTAATGTAGGTCTTTCGTAACAGTGAGGTTTCGTAAAGCGAACGTTCGAAAAGCGGGGGACGCCTGAATTTGGATTTTCAAAAGGCTTTTGACAAGGTCCCACACAGGACATTAGTGTGCAAACTTAAAGCACACGGTATTGGGGGTATGGTATTGATGTGGATAACGGATTGGTTGGCAGGAAGTAAAGAGTGGGAATAAATGGGACCTTTCAGAACGGCAGGCAGTGACTAATGGGGTACTGCAAGGCTTAGTGCTGGGTCCCCAGTTGTTTACAATATATATTGACTTAGACGAGGGAATTAAATGCAGCATCTCCAAGTTTGTGGATGACACGAAGCTGGGCGGCAGTGTTAGATGTGAGGAGGATGCTAAGAGGATGCAGGGTGACTTGGATAGGTTAGATGAGTGGGCAAATTCATGGCAGATGCAATTTAATGTGGATAAATGTGAGGTTATCCGCTTTGGTGGCAAGAACAGGAAAACAGATTATTATCTGAATGGTGGCCGATTAGGAAAAGGGGAGGTGCAACGTACACCAGTCATTGAAAGTGGGCGTACAGGTGAAAAAGGCGAATGGTATGCTGGCATTCATAGCAAGAGGATTCAAGTACAGGAGCAGGAAGGTACTACTGCAGATGTACAAGGCCTTGGTGAGACCACACATGGAGTATTGTGTGCAGTTTTGGTCCCTTAATCTGATGAAAGACATTCTTGCCATAGAGGGAGTACAAAGAAGGTTCACCAGACTGATTCCTGGGATGGCAGGACTTTCATATGATGAAAGACTGGATCGACTAGACTTATACTCTCTGGAATTTAGAAGATTGAGGGGGGATCTGATTGAAACGTATAAAATTCTAAAGGGATTGGACAGACTAGATGCAGGAAGATTGTTTCCGATGTTGGGGAAGTCCAGATCGAGGGGTCACAGTTTGAGGATAAAGGGGAAGCGTTTTAGGACCGATATGAGGAAAAACTTCTTCACACAGAGAGTGGTGAATCTGTGGAATTCTCTGCCACAGGAAACAGTTGAGGCCAGTTCATTGGCTATATTTAAGAAGGAGTTAGATATGGCCCTTGTGGCTAAAGGGATCGGGGGTATGGAGAGAAGGTAGGTACAGGGTTCTGAGTTGGATGATCAGCCATGATCATACTGAATAATGGTGCAGGCTCAATGGGCCGAATGGCCTACTCCTGCACCTATTTTCTATGTTTCTATGTTTCTGTAAAAACTGTCAGTGATTTGAATGAAAGGGAAAGGAGGAGAGGAGGAGTAAGAGAAAGGCATGGAAACGTAGACAGCAAGAGTCAAGAGAGTGTAAGAGAAAACTGATGGAGGAAATGGAGCAGGAACCCCAGAGTGGTCCTGACAGGACCACGACAGATATATCTGCTGGTGTCATTAATTGTGGAGATTGTCTTGCAGTCATTTATGACCAAAATTGGTGGTTAGCAAAGGCTGTCACTGTGGATGCTCATCATCAAGATGTTCAAGTGGAGTTTTTCCACCCTCCTGGGCCCAACACATGCTTCCATCCAAAACCAGGTGGAAAGGATATCTGCTTCGTACTAGTTGAAGATATTCTGGTCAAACTGATGGAGCCATCATCACCGGGTTGTGCAAGCAGGATGAGGGAGATCTACCACCTGTCTGCTGAAGTCATGGACTTCATAGAGGAGGAGCATATTAATAATCTACTTCCTGATAGAGCTGACTGAACATTTTCGAAGATTTTCAAGCCAAGAAATGGATGGAAATTTTTTTAGTTCCTGGTGTGTTTTCTGATGTTTATGCTTAAACATTGCAGTTGTACTGTAGTTTTTATTTTGCTGTTTACTGTTGTTAATATTTTACAGAAGGATAAAATGTACATAACAAATTGTTATTTGTTGTACCAAATTGTTAAATAAAGTTGTTAAGCAAGGAAGCATTGACTTGAGTAGTGAAAAGGTTGGAATTGTTTGTTTTAATTAGGCCACTGCCACTACCGTCAGGTCTCAGTCACCACCGTCAGGTCTCATTCACCACCGTCAGATGGAACTTTCTTTGGTTTAAATTAGTATGCTTACAATCTGTTCCTCTAAAACAGTTGATTTATTAAAGTAATTGTCTCTTTAAAATTAAAAATGTTTTTATGTCCAAAATTGTTATTTTGCATATTTAATACTAATGATAAAATTTGCATGATATAAGAGTTTTTAAAGGAGTACACATGAAATAGTCTAAAAAATGAACAAAAGTGAATATTCAACATTTAACAGCATATATGTGTACCTATGGTGTAGACACAATGATTTAAAAGCTCTAAATCTATATGACTAAATAAATAGGAATAATTAGCTTTGTTGACAAAATCTAAGTAATGACAGGAAAACACATATTTTATGAAAAAATTACAAAATCAGGAGGTTGCACCAAAATATTGCTTGATTGCTGAGACCTTGTTCTATAAACATATAAGTTTAGATTTCTTAACATTTAAATTTTTTTCTTTTCAAAATTAAAACCTGTTTATCCAAATTCTCAAGAATCAGTGTTGTGTGTGTATATGCTAAAAGTCGCCTCTCAATGACTTATCAAAGTGGAAGAATGAACTTTCATGTCTCACATTCTCAGAAGCCCAAAATGTGCTTTTAACCAAAGGATTGATTATGAATTCCAGCTGTGCTGATGAACATGATCACAAATTAGTTCATAAAGAAATAGCTCACAAATAGTATGAGAATAAACTGTTTATTTTTAAAAGCAGATAAAAAGCCAGCAAATATTGGAAATATGCAATAATCATAGAAAATGCTGCAAAATACCCAGCATGTCTAACGTCTGTGGGTGAGAGAGAAGCTGAGTCAAAATTTTACATAATGGCTTTTCATCAGATATAATTCAGAGAGTTCACCTTCTCTCAAGATTTGTTAAGGAGGCTTGCTAACAAGAACGTCAAGAAACAAGAAAACTTACTGTTCCAGTTAATGCCATGGGATGTTTTACAGCCATCTGAATTGATTGGTAGGTAATTAATTTAACACATTAACCCAAAGGAATGCATCCAACACTGAAACATTCTCACTTTTGCTTAATTATTCTTAAATAATTAACGGAGATTAAAATCACAGCTTTCTAGCTCAACAGTAAGAATGAACCAAGCACTGGAAAAGGTGGCATTTTATTCCCCTTTATTCTGGGGTCCAATTCAGATGCAGTGAGTTTGACAGAAATGAATGTTCCACTCAGGAGCATTAAGTCTCAATCCTGAAAGCTACTGAACAATGGGATCAGCAAAATGAATAAGCCATTTGGCCAACTGAGTTCAGTCCTACTCCTCTTCCTTGTCCTTGTTTTTTTTCCCTCCAAGCTCTTTTAAAAAACTATTATTGAATCACCAGCAATGGGATATGACTAGGCAAAATAATCATTCAGCACAGAATAGATAGGATGAAGGGCCTGTTTCTGCGCTGTAGTGCTGTATTAATATATTCCAAATTTTAACCAGTTGATCCCTAAAAAAATTACTCATCATGTCAACTCTGCTCCATTAGCCAAGCTTCTTAAATTTTGGCCTTTTAACTGTTAATCTTTCAAATATTGGAAACTATTGTATTTCTCTTTGTTTATTTTATCTTGGCTTTCATGATTTTAAACAACTCTTGACTGATTGTTTGCTATCCCTATTCGTCAAAACTTCTCCAGCCCAATCCTGGAAATTTTATTGTAAATCTCTTCCATCTTTTCCTTTTCATTCTCTTGCCCAGAAATGAGTAGAGTACTGGAACTAAACATATGGTTTATCGATATATTGCGACTTCCTGCTGTTTGTTCTCTGGCACTTTGCTTATATAGGGAAGGAAATTCATGTTCCTCACCCATTCTGGGCCAAATGTGATTCTGAACCTATTGCAATGTAGCCGGTTCTTAAGTGCTTTCTGAAACACTTCACCACGTCATTCCATACATAGTTACATAAACAAAATGCTGGAGGAACTCAGTAGGTTAGACAGCATCCAAAGTTCAAAGTAAACTTATTACCAAAGTACATGTATGTCACTACATACAATCCTGAGATTCATTTTCTTGTAGGCATACTCAGTAAATCCAAGAAAGATAATGGAATTGTTGAAAGATCACACCAACAGGATGTGCAAATAACCAATGTGCAAAAGACAGCAAACTGTGCAAATATTGTACAAAAGAAAAAAAAGAAACAATAATAAATAAATAAATAATAAATATTGAGAACATGAGTTGAAGAGTCATTGAAAGTGAGTTCATATGTTGAGGATACAGTTCAGTGATGGGGTGAGTGAAATTGAGTGAAGTTATCCCCACTGATTCAAGAGGCTGATGGTGGAGGAGAAATAACTATTTCTGAATCAGGTTGTGTGAGTCCTGAGGCTCCTGTACTTTGTTCCTGATGACAGCAGCGAGAAGAGAGCATGGCCTGGGTGTAAGTTGTTCCAGACATTGGTGAAATAACTATATTGAGCTGCACTCCAAATGTTACAACTGTACACCAACAAAATGGTAAAACATTTCTGCTGCACTTTGTTCTCAAGGAGCACTTAAACTTAACACTTAAGCTAACATTGCTCTTCTTTGATCAGCTTACAAGAGAGGTGCTGTGCAAGTGCTGTTCCATGTTTTGATGAATATTCATCACTCCACTCAGAAGTTTAGTTGAATCTTGGTAGAAAATCTGCATACATCATTTTATAACATCTCATTTTTCTTCTAGTTAATACCAGAATTATTATTTTCTAAAATACTTGTATTTTTTTTGTGAAGTGTTTAGCAGAATCTGTTCTCCAGCAGCAGTGGTAATGCAATTAATCTCAGTTATCCAAGGCTAAAAGGAAAATAATAATGCTAATGTAATTCAGGAATTCAAGCAAATATTGGTGACCATAAGCTCTTGATTTCTCGAGTGACTATGAGATAGCTTTTTAGTGCAGCTTGTGGTTGAGTAGAGGGAATTACAGAGGCATGAGAGAGGAATTGCCCAGAAATTGTTGGAGAAGAACACTAGATGGCAGAGAGCAATGGCTGGAATTTCTGGAAGTAATTTGGAAGGCACAGGATATATACATCCCAAAGAGGAAGAGGTATTTTAAAGGAAAGGTGACCATAACCGTGGCTAATAAGCGAAGTCAAAGCTAACATAAAAAGCCAAAGAGAGGGCATATAATACTGCAAAAGATAGTGGGAAGTTAGAGGATTGGGAAGGTTTTAAAAAGCAACAGAAGGCAAGTAAAAAGTAATTTAATTACAAAGGTAAAGATGGAATATGAAAGTAAGCTAGCCAATAATATTGAAGTGGATACAAAAATTTTCTTCAGATACCTAAAGTGTAAAAGAGAGTCAAGGGTCAATATCGGACCACAGGAAAACAATGCTGGAGAGGTAGTAATGACGGACAAAATGAATGAGTATTTTGCATCTGGCTTCACTGTGGAAGATACTAACAGTATGGAGGAGGTTCCAGGGGTCATGAAGTGTGTGAAGTTACACTACTAGAGAAAAGGTTTTTGGGAAATTGAAAGGTCTGAAGGTGGATAAGCTACCTGGACCAGATGGTGCTTTAACCCAGCGTTTTGAAAGAGGTGACTGAAGAGATTGTGGCGGCATTAGTAATGATCTTTCAAGAGTCACTAGATTCTGGAATGGTTTTGGAAGACCAGAAAGTTGCAAATGTCACTCCACTCTTCAAGAAGGCAAAAGGAAGGAAATCATAGTCCAGTTAGTCTGACCTCTCTGGTTGGGAAGGTCTTGGAGTCGATTATTAAGGATAAGGTCTTCAGGGTACTTGGAGGAACATAATAAAATAGGCCATAATCAGCTTGGTTTCGTCAAGATAAAATCTTGCCTGACAAATCTGTTGGAATTCTTTGAAGAAATAACAAGCAGGATAGACAAAGGAGAATTGGTTGATGTTGAGTATTTGGATCTTCAGAAGGCCTTTGACAAGGTGCCATACATGAGGCTGCTTAATAAGCTACAAGCCCATGGTATTCCAGGAAAGATTCTCGCATGGATAAGGCAGTGGCTGATTAGCAGGAGGCAAGGAGTGTGAATAAATGGAGCCTTTACCGGCTGTCTGCCAGTGACTACTGGTACTCCACAAGGGTCTGTGTTGGAATTCTTTTTATATGTCAATGATTTGGATGATGAAATTGATGGCTTTGTTGTAAAGTTTGCAGATGATATGAAGACAGGTGGAGAGGCAGATAGTTTTGAGGAAGTAGATAAGGTACATAAGGACTTAGGCAGATTAGGAGAATGGGCAAGGAAATGGCAGATGGAATACAGTGTTGAGAAATGTATGGTCATGCACCTTGGTGGAAGAAATGAAAAGGTTGACTGTTTTCTAAATGGAAAGAACATGCAAAAAACTGAGGCACAAAAGTTCTTGGGAATCCTTGTGCAGGATTCCCTAAAGTTTAGTTTGCAGGTTGAGTCTGTGATGAGGACGGCAAGTGCAACATTAGCATTCATTTCAAGAGACCTAGAATATGAAAGCAAGGATATAACGTTGAGACTTTATAAAACACTGGAGTTTTGTGAGCAGTTTTGGGCCCTCTATCTTAAAAGGAATATGCTGAAACTGGAGAGGTTCAAAGGAGGTTCACAAATATAAATCCATGATTAAATGGCTTGTAATATGAAAAGAGTTTGTTGGTTCTGGACCTATAGTCACTAGAATTCAGAAGATTGAGGGATGATCTCATTGAAACCTCTTGAATGGTGAAAGGCCTTGATAGAATGGATGTGGAGAGAGGATGTTTCCTATGGTGGGAGAGTCTAAGTCCAGATGTCAGAGCCTCAGAATGGAGGGGTGTCCTTTAAGAATGGAGATCAGGAGGAAGTTCTTTAGTCAAAGAGTGGTGAATCTGTGGAATTCTTTACCACAGTCAACTGTGGAGGCCAAGTTATGTATATTTAATGTAGAGGTTGCTAGAATCTTGATTGCTCAGGGCATGAAAGGATATGGGGAGAAGACAGGAGATTGGAGCTGAGAGGACAATTGGATTAGCCATGATGAAATAGTGAAGCAGATTTGATGGGACAAATAGCCTAATTCTACTCCTACTGTATATCTTATGGTTAAATGTGTAATCCATTACATCTTGCCTGGTTAGAGTTTTAAAAATCCAATCAAACTAAAGGGAATAAAGTTGGATTTGGATGTTCAAAATGAACCTCTTATCCAATAATAAAAAAATCAACTGTTTCTGATAATCCACTATGCATTTCTCTGTGAAATAGCTGGAACACAGACAAATGGGCTAGATAGATTGTTGTCTTTAATTTCCTTGTTTGATTTATTCCCCCTCTTTTAGTTCTATGTTTTCCAATTGTGTTTTTTTTTCATTTGAAATCCCATATCAGATTTGCAAAGACTACTTTGACAGTATGTTGATGACAGGGAACTAATAAAATGCCCACAGTCTTAATGTTTAAAGAGGTTTCAGCAAATTTGCTAATGCCTCATGCTCTTTTAAAGGAATGCTACCCTGCAAATAAATCACATCTGTTAATTTCTTCTTCCTGAAAAACAAAAACAAAAATATCCAGAAATAATGAACAAACAGTTGACGTTTTGGGCGAAGTCCCTTCTTCAGGACAGGAAAGATAGGGGAAAGATGCCAAAATAAAATGGTGGGAGTAGGGGAAGGAGGATATCTAAAAAGTTAGAGGTGAACTCAGTTGGGTAGGAAAGGTATGAATTCCATTGATATTAAGTTAAAGATGGGCAATGATTTCAGTCTAATAATAGCCAAATTAAATGAATGAGAAAAAAAAAAGAAGCACACACCAATATCCTTAGAAAATTAGGGTTGCACACACTGGGAAAAATTTGTCTGAGGGCTGACATTTAAAATACATCATAAAGACACATCAATTAAGTTGCATGTAAAACCACCTACATATTAATGACTCCAAAAGATTCAGGAATGGGGTTCCATTGGTGTGCCCCAATTCATTTACAAAGCTGAGCGGAATAATTGTACTGCAGGAGTGAGTACTACAGGACCAGCGAGGAAGGCACAAGTACTTGTCATTTGTGTACTCAGTTAAGTGTGCTATCCTTGTTGATAACTGTTAGCTTCCACCTGTTAGAAAATGAGCTGAATCATGATGTCCGATAATTACCATTATGCAATTAAACACATTATATTCAATAAAAGTTAATTTCTTGTTTCTCTGAATTCCTACATGATACAAGTAGTCTAAAATTATATTTGTGTTCAGCTTCAATTGGTCTATCATAAACAAAAAAAAATTCTGAAGAGCAATACTTTCGAAAATATAATTGTTGTCTTGTCTAATTAAATGTTATGCATAGAGAATCATTAATAGTCACTCTTGCTTTGGTATCTTTCAGGTTTCTGTGCAGAAGAAACAAACACAGAAATAGGAGACATGTCAGGGTCAGAAGGTGGTGTACCTGACTTGTCTGTACCACCTCTGGAGTGGTTATCAATCCAAGTGGCGGAGGCCAGACTCACTCCAAATGAACTTCCCATTTGCCTCTCAGTTTTACACCAGAGGACACTGACGTAGGAATGGTGATGGCATACATTTGTACAGAATTTCTGCACTCTGGAAAAAGGTAGATGCATTTTCTTCCTTTGCTTTATTTCATGCTGCTTTTAATTTTCCCATATTGGTCGTTTGGACCGTCTTGGGATACTTGTTTGATAGAGGTGACTGTTATTGCTATGAGACCAAGCTTGCCACTCCACCCCACTCCCTGCATATGGTGAAAGTGCCAACAGGAAGGAACATAAATTTCCCTTTTGCTACCGTTTGCACTCACAAATTGCAGGCTTTCCCAATTGATGTGGCCTTTCATGCTATTCTTCCCCAGTCGTTTCATGAAATTGTAAGCATACTTTCTAAAATTACTAATCTTCTAATATGTTTTCAGTCGGTTAATTGCATATTGAGCAGTGGGATAACAAAAGCATAAAATCTGCCTGTTGTGGTGGAATCTTAATGAGGTCACTAAACATTCTAATAAGGACATTTTTACAGTGCTTGGTGTGAAATTGACCCTGATAGCTGCTCTCTTTTATTCATTATTCTGATGTAGATTTTCAACATTTTGCATGATTATTAATTAAACACTACACTAGATTCTTGTCAACTATCAATCTCAACTTCCTGTAACAGATCCAGTCATCAAATGTGTTTTTTGTTTTGACAATTTGGTGACTCACATCAGAAAGTTTGGTTTTGTTTTGATATTTCTTTTAACCCCCAAAACATTGTGTTTTAACTTAGATCTTCAAATCACATTTTACTGCACTAATATTGAGATAAGCTGAAGTTTAATTAAAGTATTTATTTAATGGTAATATCCACAATGGCATTTTCTGTATATTTACAGTACTGTGCAAAAGTCTAAGGCACATGTATTTGTCTGTCTATTTATTTATTTATTGAGGTACAGTACAGACTGGGCTCTTCCAGCCCTTAAGCCACGCTGCCCTGCAATCTCTGATTCAACCCTAGCCTAATTATGGGACAACTTGTAATTAAACTACCAACCAGTATGTCTTTGGACTATGGGAGGAAACCAGAGCACCCAGAGGAAACCCACTCAGTTGCAAGGAGAATGTACAAGTTCATTACAGGCAGTGGTGCGAATTGAACTTGGGTCACTGGTACTGTAAATCGTTGTGCTAATCACTATGCTACTGTGCCGCCACCATATAAATACAGGTAGGGTGCCAAAGACTATTGCACAGTACTGTAGTAATTTTATGTATTGCACTGTACTGCTGCAACAAAACAAAAACAAATTTCATGACAAATGTGAGTGATGATAAACCTAATTCTGATTTGGGTCTCTGTTGTGTATTGAGAGAGAGAAAGGGTTGGGGAGAGGGGAATGACAGTTTGGGGAAAAGGGAAAGGAGTGGGAAGCACCAGAGTAACATTCTATAATGATCAATAACATCAGGAACCTGGTCTGCATCCATGCCACCTCCACCCTGCCCTACCACTCCTTTTCTGCCATCTGCCCCACACTCATTCAGTGGCACTCTATCCTTGCCATTCCCACCATCCTTTGCTCCTGCTGTCTACTCTATGATGACAAATACAGTACTAAGCAAAGGTCATAGGCACCCTAGCTATATATATATGCGCAGTTCTTTAAGTCTAGTTTCTTTCCATTTAAATTCCAATCATTTAAAATGGATTTTACAGTAACTGGATGTAGCTGTGAGGCCAATATTATGACATGGTGTGAAAGAAACAATTATACTGGTGATACAAAGGGGCAGACTGTTAATGTGACTTGTAGACAGCATTCCAATGTGTGACTGATTAATTGTCAATGAGAAACTATTAAGAGATAATTTGTGAAGGAGTTTATAAAGTGTAATAAACTATGGGTAGTTAGCTCCTAGATGTATATTTAATAGTTTATGGTTCAATGTTTTCACCGAAGGCTTTGCAAGATTAGATCGTAAAAAGATCAGAATTTTCTGAGAAAATTATTGTTTTAACAGAGGAGCAGCTAACAAATTAACTACAAGTTAGTTCTCAATATTTGCATAACTCAATGACAAAATTGAATTATTTCTACACTATAACTTATACTTTATTTAATAATGTATGATAGAAGAACACTAGTGGGGTGTAGACACAACAGATTTGTTTCCCTCCCAGCAGCACAATGACATCTGTCACAGGGACCCATTTAGACCTGAAATTCACAGCCCGCATCCCAGGTCAGTTAACATGCACTGTCATTTACCGTGCTTCCAAAATGCAATAAGATATGCCTATATATTAATACAAAATGCAGGAGGAACTCAGCAGGCCAGGCAGCATTTATGGAAGAGTAAACAGTCAACATTTCAAGCTGAGCCTCTTCATCAGGACTCCTAGTGAAGGACCTCAGCCCAAAACATCAACTGCTTAATCTTTTTTATAGGTCCTGCCTGGCCTGCTGAGTTTCTCTGGCATTTTGTGTGTATTACTTTGATATTCAGCATCTGCAGAGTTTCTCTTGTTTAAGATATGCCTATATACTGTGAGTACTGATCCCCAGCAAGAGATAGTTTTATTTTAGATATTAGCCTTTTATCATTCTCTTAATCAAAATGTAATAATTTTAAAAAAGTCTATTGAACAACCCTTTGGCTTTTCCTGTCCATTGACTTTCACATATATAATCAATTGCCTCTCTAATAAAAAGACTTGCATTTATATAACACCTTCCATGTCTCCTATAAGTTGTACTTCCCTTACAAGAAGTATTTTGGAATATTGTTAACTGCTGTATATCAAGTAGTACTGAATCTATTATCAAACAACAGGAATTCTGCAGATGCTGGAAATTCAAGCAACACACATCAAAGTTGCCGGTGAACGCAGCAGGCCAGGCAGCATCTGTAGGAAGAGGTGCAGTCGACGTTTCAGGCCGAGACCCTTCGTCAGGACTCGACGAAGGGTCTCGGCCTGAAACGTCGACTGCACCTCTTCCTACAGATGCTGCCTGGCCTGCTGCGTTCACCAGCAACTTTGATGTGTGTTGCCTGAATCTATTATTGATGTTTGGAATAGATCTCTTCTTATCAAGTTAAGTCCCAATTAATATGAAGCCAATAAATTCCTTGTATGGTAGGGCACTGAGGAGTGTGGAGGAACAAAGAGATCTGAGAGTTCAGTAATTCCCTGAAAGTGGCATCGCAGGTAGACAGGGTTGTAAAGAAGGCTTTTGGCATCCTGGCATTCATAAATCAAAGTATCGAGCATAGGAGTTGGGATGTTATGGGAAGGTTGGATAAGACCTTGGTGAGGCCAAATTTGGAGTATTGTGTACAGTTCTGGTCACCTAACTATAGGAAGGATATCAGTAAGATTGAAAGAATGCAGAGAAGATTTACTAGGATGTTGCCAGGTCTTCAAGAGTTGAGTTACAGGGAAACATTGAACAGGTTAAGACTTTATTCCTTGAAGCGTAGAGGAATGAGGGGAGATTTGATAGAGGTTTACAAAATTATGAGGGGTATAGACAGAGTAAATGTAAATAGGCTCTTTTCACTTAGATTGGGAGAGATAATTATAAGAGGACTTAGGGTGAAAGTGGAGAGGTTTGGGGGAACTTCTTCACTCAGAGAGTGGTGGGAGCGTGGAACGAGCTGCCATCTGATGTGGTAAGTGTGGGATCACTCTTAAGTTTTAAGAATAAATTGGATAGGTACATGGATGGGAGAGGTCTGGAGGGTTATGGACTGGATGCAGGTCAATGGGACTAGCGGAATAATGTTTCAGCACAGACTAGAAGGGCCGAATGGCCTGTTTTCTGTTCTATAGTGTTCTATGGTCCTGTGATTCTTCTATGGTAAAAGTGAAATCCTATTCTAGAAATCTAAAATAAAAACAGAAAATGTGGAAATACTCGGCAATCGAGACAGTTTCTATGGAGAGGAAACAGGGTTAACGGAGCAGAGAATGTTCGACCTGTTCCGCTGCCTGGGCATAGTAACCACAGTGCCTGCCTGCATTTCATCAAGATTTGGAAAATGTATAGCCTAACTCTAAGACAACATTTCCTGAGGCCCACCACAGAAATCCTTCTGATAGCTCACTGCGAACAAAGGCCTATGGACAGCTTTTAAATTAATTTCATAGATATTTAAGAACTAATCCATTCCTTTGCCCTGCTCTTTCTCCATACCCCTGCAAATTATTCTCTCAAGCATCTGTCCAATTCCTTTTTAAAGATACTGACTGATCCTATTTCCACCACTGGCAGTGAGATTCCAACCTTAACTACTTTCTTTGCTCTTCCATTGAACACTTAACCTCATACTTCAGATCTGTTTGTGATTGTCCTTGAACAGTCTCCCCATGATGTGTCTAAAGCAACCATGATCTTCTGGGACATTTATAAATCCTCTCCCAGCTAACACATTGTCTTGTAGCCAAGTACCAAATTTTGCTAAGTTTTATGTGAATTAGCTCAAATCATATGAACATATTAAGGAAGCAACATAAATGCAGGTCATTATCGTGCTTTATTCATTATTTATTCAGTCACAACTTACAATGAATCTCACCTCCCATTATAACATAGTCTGTGCAACTAATGTCTCTCCAGTATTGACAGAATAGTTAAAGTATTGGCTAGGAGAATTATACTTCAAGCATGTGCTAGCACTCCAGTAACCTCTTTAAATCACTGAAAATAGTTCTGATAGTGTATATCACTGTTCTAGCACTTCACTGTAAAAGGCTAACATTTGTTGAACAGAAATTAGGTGTCTTATTGGGGAGTGCTTTGATAGTAAAAGGCTTCAACATGGCAGGCCATCAAATAAATTAACTTTGGTTGATAGCAAGTATATATTGAAGTAATAGCATTCTGAGTATGTCATTTTCAACTTTACATATATAGATTCAGGACATTTATACAGTCAGGTCTTATAAATGTAAAATTCATTTAGAAACATCTGTACTCAAAACTACTTTCTTAACTTTGATTGTCAAAAGAATATATGTGGGTTTTTGCAGATTAATTTGGGGATTTGTGAAGTAATTTCCTATCCCACAAAAGAACAAAATGCTTTACAACCTGAGCACAGAGAGGGAACTGTGTTGGGAAGAAGGAATGGGATATGATAGGGGCTTGGTGGCACCAACAGTTTAAAATTCCCTCAGATGGACCCCCACCACCCAGGACAATGCCCTCTTCTCACTGCTGCCACCAGAAAGAAGGTACATGAGCCTAAGGACTCACAACATCAATTTCAGGAACAGTTATTATCCCTCAACCATCAGGCTCTTGAACCAAAGTGGATAACTTCACTCAACTTCATTTGCCCTGTCTTTGAAATGTTCCTACAACCTATGGACTCACTTTAAAGGATTCTTCATCTCATTTGCTTGATATTTATTGCTTATTTATTTATATTATTATTATTTTCTTTTCATATTTGCACAATTTGTTGTCTTTTGCAGACTAGTTGAACACCCAAGTTGGAGCAATCTTTCATTGATTCTATTATGGTCATTATTCTATTTTGGATTTATTGAGCATGCTTACAAGAAAATTAATCTCAGAGCTGTATATGGTGACATATATGTACTTTGATAATAAATTTATTTTGAAATTTAGATAAGAACATTACACTTAATGGGTATATGAACTGTATCATCCTTAAGAGATATTGGGTTTGATTTGCATTAGGAAAATAATGTCGTTAATGAATGGGTAAATATAATTATGTCTGAAGTTGGCTTTGTGTGTTTTCCTCTCTTATATTACTGTTCCTATACTAGATTAATATTTCTTTAACGTTAGCTGTAGATGAATAACTTCATATCTATCCTTTGTGCAATAACTTGTGCTTTGGAGGAAGAGAACACAGAGTCAAAAACTCTCAAAATAACTATCCTTGGGAAGGACAATCAACCCAGATATCTATACCAAGAATTTGGTTTTCACATGTTTTGAAGTACTAAAGCAGTTCTGCATATAACACATGCTCAAAAGCATGAAATTATGAAAAGATTATTTTAATAGTTTGTAGTGTTGTTTGTAATGCTGATTACTATATTAGTTTACAACCTTAATTGTTTCCAACGGCAACTGCCTGTAGTGGCTGGACCTATTACAGCTTTGTCACATATGAGTGACTCCTCAGCCCTGCGAGCCACAGGCTTGTGCACATGCTGCCACAGGGCTTACGAAAGCTTGAACTAAGTTCTGTGGATTACAGCTGTGACACAAGTACATATATCCTTGAAAATCTAGGCATGTTCAAGCAGATAGCAATGCATTTGGGACCCTGAGCAGCTTTCTGTGTGGTTTGTTCATTGTTCAACCATGAGTTCTAAATTAACATTTTAAGTTATATCTTACTATTCCATATTCTACCGGCAAGATGAGGTGCGTGTCAGTAATACTGAGGGCATCATCAACATTATGAATTAGACCTTAGCCCAGTTCAATTTCTCGATGGTTAGGATTTCCACCGAAAATGATCATTAGTATGCACATAACAGTGTGTAATGTGATAGTGCATAAGGAAATAAGCACATGGGTGTCCAAATTTTTGGTTTGAGAGTCCAATGATCTGGACACATCTGGGTTGTAGAAATCATTCCCATTCACATGGTAAAGATTATGGATAAATGGGATCAAAGATGGCACTGATAAGTAGTGACTCTTCCCAGCTCCAACGGGAATCATCATATTCCTGTTTAGGATGACTACAGCTGAAATCTACATCACAGCCATGGGAACTTCAGTAAGCAACATCATTTTAAGATGTTTAAAAAACAAAATCTTTCAATCCTCAAAACTGACAGGCCCTAAATGGCAGACTTAGTTTGCAGGTGCAGTTCCAATTTAAGAAAAGAGAATTGGGGAAGGTGCACTCTACAGGTACAATTGAAACACAGAGGCCTTAGACCCCTAGCCCTGCCCATCCTGCTTCTGAATGTACAGTCTCTGAAAAATAATATTGAATACCTCAGAGAAAGATTGCGGTACCATTGGGGCATTAGGGATGCTGTGTACTTTGCATCATGGAAATATGCCATTTCGGATGCAGCACTGAAGCTCATTAGCTACACAATTCCTCACAAAGACAGGTCATTTGAGTCTTTTAACGGTAGAGGACGGAGAGAATACTTCATGATTAACTCATTGTGGTGCACAAACATGACGGTTCTGTCTCACATGCTCATCTGACCTGGAACATCTCCTAGTTAAGTGCCATCCTTTTTTTTCGAGGATAGATCAACTGGTTGAATGCTGTCACAACAACCTTGCACGCAACCAAGGAATCGATTGTGGAATTCAAGAAGGAGAAGTCAAAGGAGCACAGCAGTCCTCATCAAGGGATCAGCAATGGAAAGGGTGAGCAGCATCAAGCTGGGCGTCAATATCTCTGAAAATCTATACTAGGCCCAACATATTGATGCAATTATAAAGAATGCACAGCAATGGCTATATTTCATTAGGAATTTGAGGAGAGTTGATAGGTCACCAAAGACTCTTGCAAATTTCTATAGGTGTACCATGAGGGGCATTCTTACTGGTTGCATCATCATCTGGTATGGAGGGGCCATTGCATAGGACTGGAAAATGCTGTGTCTCAAATAGCTTACCACAACGAAGTCCAGTTCCTGGCTTTCACACGTGGCTTTGCTACTAAGCCTGGTGGAGCTGTTTCTATGAACAAGAAAAAGAGCAAAAGTGGGTGACTCGCTCCTTAGAACCAGTCACTTCAGGCAGATGGGGCTCGTCAGCCATGGTTGGCAGCTTATCTTGGAGAAGGAAAACTCTGATCTGAAACCTCCACTGGCTTACAGCTACACATGGGGAAAGTTTCAGGAGTTTTATATATATATATATATATATATATATATAAATACACACACACACACACACAGAACCAAGGACAATAACTTAGGATGGAGATTCTAACCACATCCCTTGACTACGTTTAATAATGGTGGAGCAAGGTACAAATGTATTTCACAGAAAACCGGCAGTATTTAGGATCACAGTACATATTGTCTGAATTTGAGGTTTTAGTCCTAAAGAACATACTTTCTTCGTTATTCTTAAGGAAGGTAAAAAAAGGTGGGGGAGTGGCAATGCTAATTAGGGGTGGTATCACAACGAGGAGAAGAGATGTGGGGAGAAGTTAAACAGAATATGGAATGGAAAGTGAGAGAAGGGGGTTGGGGGGGTGGGGGAGCAAGAGGATAGTTTTCCAGACTGGTTTGTGCAAAAATGGATTCTACATTTCTTTATATAAATGCATGTGTGTGTACATATGGAATATTATGTACAGTTAATTGTCATAAACATTTATTAAAAATTATTCTTTCTGTTTAAAGGTATCATTAGCAGAACAATATGCCATTCACTCATTACCCTTGATAAGATGATAATAACCTCCCTATTTAAAATTTTTGCTATCTTGTATGGAAAGTATTCCTGCAGCAGTGTGTGTTGAGAACTCCAAAACTTAGAGTGACAAAGAAGTATGGATGTATTTTCAAATCTGTATATTTTGCAGGTTTGAGAGAGATTTGGATGATGGTTTTCTAATGCGACTACTGCTCTTGCCTTTCTAAGTGGAAGAATTTGCAGTCTGCGATACCTATCTGCTTCAAATGTGCAGCAATCATACCAGTGCTCAAGAAGAGCAGGGTGATTTGTCTCAATGACCATCAACAGGTAGCACTCACAACCACGGTAATGAAGTGCTTCAAGAGGTTCATTATTGCCAAAATTAACTCCTGCCTGAACAAGTTCGTGAACCTGGTGCAATTTACCTACTGTTGAAGCAGGTCAACAGGGATGCAATCTCACTGGCTCTCCACTCTGCTTTGGAGCACTTAGATAACAGCAAATGTGGGCCAGGCTGCTGTTTATTAGAAATCAATACAAGTATCCCTTCAGTGATAATCAGCAAGCTTCTAAAGCTAGGTCTTTGTATCTTCCCTTGGAACTGGATCCTCAACTTCCTCATCAGGAGACCACACTCAGTATAGGTCAGCGATAACATCTCCTCACTGACAATCAACATGAATGCAGCTCAAAAATACCTGCTTAGCCCATTGCTCTACACTCGATACACTCAGAAACTACATGGCTAAGCACAGCTCAAATACTTTTTATGGTTTTGTTGCCGGCAAGATCTCAGATGGCAACCAGGAGGAGTAAGCTAGATCATCTGGTTAAAGGATGTCACAACAACCTTGCATTCAACACCAGCAAGGCCACAGAACTGATTGTGGACTTCAAGAAGGGGAAATCGGGAGAACATGCGGCAGTCGTTATTGACAGGTCAGTGGCGGAAAGAGTGAGCACCTTTAAGTTCCTGGGTGTTAACATCTCTAAGGATCTGTCCTTGGCCAAACGTGTTGATGCAATCATGAAGAAGGCTCTAGTTTATTAGGCGTTTGAGAAGATTCAGTATATCACCAAAGACTCTTGCAGATTGCTATAACTATATGCTGGAAAACATTCAGACTGGTTGCATCACTGGCTGGTTTGGAGATTCACAAGAGGCTGCAGAGTGCTGTAGGCTCAGCTAACTCCATCACTGGCACAATACTCCCCACCATCAAGGATATCTTCAAGAAATGGCACTTCAAGAATACAGCATCCATCATTAAGGACCTTCACCATCTATGCTTTCTTCTCATTACTATGACCAAGGAGGAGGTACAGGATCCCAAAGACCCACAGTCAATGATTCAGAAACAACATCTTCCCCTCCATTATCAAATTTCTGAACGGTCCATGAACAATACCTCATTGTTCCTTTTTTTCCCACCATTTATTAACTATATAATTTGATGTCTTTGCACGCTATGGGTGCTGCAAAACAACAAATTTCATGTCATACAAGACAGGGATAATAAAGCTGATTCTAACTCTGATTCTGAAAGCAAACCCACTAACCAGCACAAAACGAGGAGCTAAGCTGGTAAATGACTAGATGTTCATGTACTATGTGGCTAATCATTTCTTAAGTTTCTCTCTCACACTTGGTGTCTGAATACATGTCTAACATGGTGAAAAAGGTTAATGATGAAATCTTGTAAATAAGTTTTACATGTTTTAAATTTTCTACCTTTCTCTATTCTGCAGCAGGAACAGTTACGTAGTAAAAATATACATAATTTTGTATACCTTAGTAAGCTGAATATTGACCAAGATGATTCATACACTTTTAACAACAGGAATTTTGGTTGTATTTATGATGCCCCATAGATGGATAACTTTGATAGGTAATACTGTGTAACTAAATTCTACAGTTAACTAATTGCATAGATTAACGATGTCATGAAGATCTAATTTTAAGAATCTTCACCTGAAAACATTAATTTATTTGTTCTCCTCATGGACAGTTAGGACTTGCTGAAAATTCCCAGCGGTTTCTTTTTTTTTAAACTCAGAATCCAGTCATCCATCTCAGCACCAACTCCAGCAAAATATCGGAAAGGTCATGAAGACATATATCAACTCAGTTGGTGTATGAGTATAAGCCTGCTTCTAAATAACACTGTCTCAAATATGGTATTTCTTAGTAAATCACCTTCAACCTTATAATGATGGTAAAATAAGATTGGAAGTATTTTCTCAACAGGTCATTTCTTCTGAAATAAAATGTGTGTCTATTTGTCCAAGGACATAATGGTGCAAATCCATTCCCACCCAGATACAGACTTGGGCAATTTTAAGTCCAGGTGCTTTTGTAAAATGGGTAACATCCATTCAACTACCTATTATACATCTCTCCTGGTCTTGTTTCCTATTAAAGTCATTGTATTACAAAGGCTGAATTGATAGCACGGTCTTAACCAGCATCCAATATCAATGTTAACCCCCACTGTGCCATTTTGCTCCTGAAAAAGAAATACAATTTCACTGGCTAATGCAGTGTTTCCTCCCTTGCAGGACTCCATATTAAGACTAAAGTTGAAGCCCAGTCATCTTGGGACTCAAACTCAAGAAATCACCCCTTGGATCCTATTCTAGATCCAAACTGGCATAAGATGTCGAGACCTCATTAATTTCAAAGGGGTTTGCAAGGCTGTGAATTAGAGGTCAACAGAGAAGGCAAGTTAATTCTTGCTGTTCAATGTTATGATGTGGATGTTGATGCCAAGGTCAGCATTTATCTCCCGATCCTTAACACCTTTGAAAATGTGATGGTGAGCCACCTGCTTGAATTGCTGCAGTCCTTCCTGTGAAATTGCTCCAACAATGTGGTTGGGAATTCTGTGACTTATATCCATGATGATAGTATTAGGATGGCAGAGTGATGCATTAGCTATTGATGCTGCTACACAACTCCAGTGACATAGGAGCAATCCTGAGCAACGGTGGTGTCCATGTGGAGTTCTTCTTGTGCCCTGATGGTACCTCCAGATGGTCATCCCAAGGATGTGCTAAAGAAATAGTAACTCTAAATTGCACCTAATGTTGGAAACTGGTAGGAGGAACGGGGGAGTTGATGGTCATGTGAGAGAGAACAGATTACAGTGAAATATGTGGGGAAATTTGAGTGAGCCTTTGCAGATTCACAGAGCTACTAGTATGTCATATGAAAATGAGAAATGGACTTTAGTTCAGAACAGTATGTGACTTGGGGGTAGAATGCAGGTGGTGCTATTTGTCATGCTCATATGATTGGTGTCCTTCCTGTGCTGGAATCATAAATAAGGAAGCTGTTGTCAGAGTCATTATTTTGCTGTAGCATAAAGATATTTTATCATATTAAGTATTTCTACATATCATTAGGAAACTTGACTTTTTTCATTTGTATTTTTTAAATTATCTGCTAAATTGTTTACTTAATTTTGAGAGTATTAATTTGTTTCTAAATGTCAAAGATATTTAAAGCATTTTAATATTCTTCACAGAGTTTACACCTGGTAGGCCTGGTGTGAGGCATTGCCAGCTGTCAAAGCTACCAAGGTTGTTTTATAGTTAGGAAACCTCATTGTGATGATGAAGCTTTGCCGTCATTCAGACCTCTGAGCAGGGGCCTAGAATGCTTCTGACCAATGAGATTCAAGCTTGTTTATTGCCATTCTTCAGTACGCAAGTGCAAAGGAGAATGACATGATTATTACTCCAGATCTGATACATCATAAAAAAAAACACAATAAGCATAATTCACCTCTGCAACAGGTCAGCTAACTGTACTAGTTGGGGAACTACAGTGGTGCTAGAAAGTTTCTACTTCTATTTCTGCATAAGTATGAATTGAAATGTGTATTTGTTGGTAAAAGTATATGAACCTTTGCTTTCAGTAACTAGTGTAACCCCCTTATACAGAATCAGAATCAGGTTTATTATCGCCAGCATGTGTCATGAAATTTGTTAACTTAGCAGCAGTAGTTCAATCCAATATGTAATATAGAAGAAAATCAATCAATTACAGTATATGTATATTGAATAGATTAAAAATCATGCAAAAACAGAAATAATATATATTTAAAAAGTAAGGTAGAATTCATGGGTTCAATGCCCACTTAGGAATTGGATGGCAGAGGGGAAGAAACTGTTCCTGAATTGCCGAGTGTGTGCCTTCAGGCACCTACACCTCCCACCTTAATAATGTACAGCAATAACTTCAACCAGATATTTCTGGTAACTGTTGATCAGTCCTGCACATTGGCTTGGAGGAATTTTAGGCTCTTACTTCTTACAAAACTGCTTCATTTCTGGGATGTTGGTGGGCTTCCTTGCATGAACTGTCTGCTTCAGGTCCTTACAACATTTCTATCGGATTAAGGTCAGGATTTTGACTCGGCCGTGCCAAAATACTAATTTTCTTCTTTTTAAACCATTCTGTTATTGATTTACTCTTGGCTTTTGGATCACTGTCTTGTTGCATTCTCAAACTCCTACTAAGCTTCAGGTGACAGACTGTTACCCTGACATTCTGCAGTAAAATGTCTTGATACAATTTTGAATTCATTGTTCACTCAATGATTGAAAGCTCTCCAGGCCCTAAGGTAGCAAAACAGCCCCAAAGCACAGTGCTCCTTCCACAAGGCTTCACAGTTGGGATGAGGTTTTTGTGTTGGTGTGCAGTGCCTTTGATCCTCTGAATATAGCAATGTGTATTTGTACTAGTAAGTTCAACTTTTGTCTCATCTGTCCACAGAACATTGTCCCAGAAGCACTGTAGAACATCCAGATGGTGTTTCACAAACTTGAGACATGCAGCAATGTTTTTTTTGGAGAGCAGTGGTTTCCTTTGTGGTGCCTTCCACGAACACCATTTTATTCAGTGTTTTTCTTATAGTGAACACATGAACACAGACTTTAGCAAGTTCTAGAGATTTCTGCAGGTCTTTTGCTGTTACCCTTGGGTCCTTTTTCATCTCGTTTAGCATTGCATGTTGTGCTCTTGGTGCGATCTTTGCAGGATACCCACTCCTAGGGAGAGTAGCAACAGTACTCAGTTTCCTCCATTTGTATACAATTTCTCTTGCTATGGACTGAGGAACACTTTGGTCTTTAGAAATGCTTATGTAGCCTTTTCCAGCTTCATGCATCTCTACAATTCTTCTTTTAAGGTCCTTTGAAAGTTGTTTTGATCAAGGCATAGTGCACATAAACAGATCTTTCCTGAGAAGAGCAGGGTCTGTCAGTAACCTGACATAGTGTGTCTTTTTTTTATATGGGGCAGGGCACCTCTACAACCTACACTTCCAATCTCACCTCATTGATTGGAACACCTGAATCCAAATAGCTTTTGTAGAAGGCATTACCCCAGAGGTTCACATACTTTTTCCAACAAATACATGTAATATTAGATTAATTTTCTCAATAAATGAATGAACAAGTATAATGTTTTATGTGTTATTTATTTAATTGGGTTCTCTTTATCTATTTTTTTGGACGCATGAAGATCTGATCACATTTTTATTTACACAGAAATAGAGAAAATTGCAGGGTTCACAAACTTTCCAGCATCACTGTATGTATTAAGCGATAGGAGGACTGGGACAGTATGATCTGAAACAGTTCAACAATAGTATTTTACTTTCATTTTCAGCTGGTGTGATGTGATTACTGAGTTGCTACTGTGCTGTAATCAGCTTTTTCTTCTGAACAAGCCCATTTACTGCATTACTTTTTCAAGCTGCTCCTAGTAAGCTCATTTTTCTTTTGTATTTATTTACTGATTCCCACAACAAAAATATGTGAGCTTTCTTAGCAGTTTATATTGTTGTGCATCTATTTAGCATTTATTAAATCCTAGAGTGGTCAGAGATAGCTTAACCAACAAATCAAAATCTTGATTTAATAGCAATAGCAATAACAGCAGCAAACTGTTCAACCTTGTGGTTTCACAATGGGTAACTAAAAAGCAAAAAAAAAACCCTGCAGATGCTGGAAATCTGAAATGCTGAAATAAATCTGAACTGTTAAGAATATTCAGCAGAGAGATAAAATCAAAACGGACATTTCTTACTGATGACCTCCAATAAGAACGAGGAATAGTTAGAAATATAAGAATTTTTGAGTTGCAAAGAGAGAACAAAAAAGGTGCCTGTGAAAGAGTACAGGACCAGGAGATATTGAATGACACAAATGATGGTGTTGCTTACTGAGAGAGGGTGCTGATGACCTGTTAATTGCAGCTGATGATGCTAAGAGGGCATACAAGAGTGAGATATACCAGCTAGTTAAGTGGTGTCACAGCAACAACCTTGCAGTCAATATCAGTAAGACCAAAGAACTGATTGTGGACTTCAGTAAGGGTAAGACGGGGGAACACACTCCAGTCCTCATCGAGGGATCACAAGTGGAAAGAGTGCGTAGTTTCAAGTGCCTGAGTGCCAGTATCTCCGAGGATCTATCCTCTGCCCAACATATTAACCTACGTAGCTACAAAGAAGGCACAACAGCTGCTATATTTCATTAGGAGTTTGAGGTGATTTGCTATGTCACTAAAGATGCCTGCAGATTTCTACAGATGTATCATGGAGAGCATTCATGGCCACGTTGCTGCCTGGTATGGGTGGGAGGGGGGAGCTACTGCACAGGATCGAAGTAAGCTGCAGAGAGTAGTAAACTTAGTCAACTCCATCATGGGCACTAGCCTGTATAGTACCCAGAACATCTTCAAGGAACGAGGCCTCAAAAGGGTAGCATCCATCCTTAAGGTCTCCCATCACCCAGGACATGCCCTGTTCTCATCAGGAAGGAGGTACAGAAGCCTGAAGGCGCACACTCAGCAATTCAGGATCAGCTTCTTCCCCTCTGCCACCTGATTTCTGAATGGACATTGAACCCATGAATACTACCTCACTATTTTTTATTTTTATTTTTGCACTACATATTTAATTTAACTCTTTAATATATATGTTTTAATTCATATTTTCTTCTGTCATTATGTATTGCATGGTACTGTTGTCACAAAGAGAACAATTTTTTGTGACAATATGTCACAAAGAAACATATGCAGGTGATATTAAACCCGATTCTGATGCAGCTATTTTCCTCACTTATTTGTACTCAATAATTTCCCTTTGTTGTTACCTCTTCCAGACAAATCAACAATAATATCCGAGCCTTCCCCATATCCTCAACCGGCACACCACCTTTTGTGTCATTCAGTCTCCCTTGGTTGATATTCCTTTCATAAACATATTTTTTTCTCTCTCCACCCTTGGAATTGGATTATTACTGTCACATGTACGAAGATACAGTGAAAAGCTCGTCTTGCAATACTGTTCATACAGATCATTAGAAGTAGAAGTAGAAGTAGAACATTACATTGAAGTAGAGCAAGGTAAAGCAATAAAAATGTAGAATAAAACGTGACAGCTAGAGAGGAAGGGCAGTGCAGGTAAACAATAAGTTGCAAGATCATAACAAGATGGATTGTAAGATCAAGAGTCCAACTAATCATACATAGGATCGTGAAACTACTATTATACTATGTAATAATTTTACAGTCATAGAACAGTTGTTGGAAGGCATCCATAAGACTGATGATACATGCTTTCAGGCTTTTGTATTTTCTGCCCAAAGGAAGAAGGAGGAAGAGAGAATGGCTGGGGTTGTTGCATTAGTGAGGGAGCAAAAAACAAAATCCACAATGAGGAGGCTGCTTTCTCTGCAATTTTAAAACAAAATGTTTGATTTCTCTCTTTCCTTACTTCTGACAAAAGGTCATTGACTTGAATTATTGACTTGTTTCTCGCCACAGAGACCACCTGACCTGCTGAGTACATCCAGTGTTTTCTTTTCTCATTAGGCATGCATGCATTTCACAGCTGGTGTCCATAATGACATATCCTCTAATAACAGGACTCCCAAGGCACCAAGCACAATTACCATTTGGAATCTGCTAATACCAGAAAGTCAAAGCCTAAATTTAAATAAATTTCAAGAATTCTCATGTTTTGAATATGATTTAACAGCAGGTTATTGATCCTTCAACAAAACAAGCATTAAGCTAAATATACAATTATGGTGTTAAAGTGCTGCAACTTCATGGTCTAGCCTTTATTAGACAAATGACGATTGTTGAAATAATACAACATTCCACAAACCAGCAAAAAGAGGGCAGCATTCAACAGAAAAAAAGCTGGAATATGTGCCATTATGAATTGATGAGCATTCATTCAAAAAGGCTAGGCTATTCAGCAATACTGCTGTTTGTTTGATGTTCCTTAACTGATACAAATGAGGCAGCATTTGATGACACACTGCATTCAGTAGTGATCCAAATCAAACACAAAAGCTTGATGGGTTAAGATGCTACATTTTCATGGCAAACAAAATAATCTTGATTATGAATATGACGCTATATATCCATGAATAAACATGAAATTATGTCTCATTAAGGCTATAGACTATTAAGTTTGGGTATACATTTAGTGCTTCACCTGGAACGTCCATAGCAACAACTGTCAAGGCAACTTTGGAAGCAGGACCTCTTTGTTAATGGAGGCTTGATGTTGTTTAGACTAGGACACTTTTTGATGCAAGTGGTTTCGTCGTCGTGGCTATCCCTTGAGGTCGAGGATGATGGTCTTCGTTCTGAAGAAGTGCCCCACAGAGTGAAGACGACCGTGCGTGTATTTGTTTAACGTGTACTTGATGTTGCACTCCAAGAAGCACACGATACTTCACAAATCAACCAACTGATTCCAATGGCATGGAAACCACGATGACTGGAGCTGATGGATTTGTTGCAGCCTTCATCCGCCTTCACAGCCATTGCGTTCGAAGTAACTTCGTCCACCTGTCCACCGTTGAGGTCTTGGTTGGATTGTTCTTTGTCAGGGACCTCACCCTCGACCTTACCGCCATGGGTGACCCTACCAGGAGCCTAGCTCCAGACGGCATTGCTCTCGGTATCACAGGACCACACAAGCTCCTCCAGCAAGACAAGGTGACAATCCACGGAGAAGTGGTTTAAGAAGTATAGGACAGGAAAAAAACTTCATAAATAAATCCTAAATAATCTCAGCAAAAATATCTAATCAGATAGCACATTTCATTTAGCAAAATACCTCAATATGTTTAAAATAACTTTTACACACATTACTTAATTTTATTATCACATTTTCATAATGGCGATATATCCCAGAGGAAAGCCAAGAAGCTGCAGGTGCTGGAATCTGCAGCACCAATTTCCTGTTGCAGGGTTTTGACCTGCAACATACATAGTTCCTGTTATCACACAGATGCCGCTTAATCCATTGCAGTCCTCCAGCAGTTGGAGTATTGCATGGTGATATATCCCTTCTAACCACTTCTGCCAATGAGAATATGGATTATATTGCTTGGAACTCCAGCTTTACTTTCCATCTGATTTTGGTCCTTTGATCAGCTCAGTGGAGGTTAAAACTGAACACTTTGCAAGTCTGTCTTTCCCTTTGGCCAGTTTATCAACCTGCCAGGCATATTAGGTCAATGTGCTTCATTGCATTGAAATAAAAGCAAAACCATATGCAGATAAAGGAATTTATCGGAAGGAGGGATTAATTAGAATCCATGCAGATGGATGTTTAAACAAGTTTTCATCTCAGCAGCTAAATTGATGGGAAAGTCCAACACTGACAGTTAATCTTCCTATTAAAGACAACTTACTATCAGACGTTTCCCCATCATTGTCTATCCCCTTGTTCTTTATTTGATCTGCCTCTGTCATTCATTGTCAGTTTTAGGTGGTTGGATTAGTTCTCTTTCCCAAATGAGCTCACTCTTGGTGAAAGTAGATAGAAGAGAAGTGAATGGAACTTAATCCAGAAAAAAAATATGACTTGACGCATCAGGAATAGCCAATAAAGGAAGGAAATACTGATAAATGGTAAAATAGTAAATAGATAAGTAGAATGGTGAAATAGAGCAACATTTGGCAGCATGTCTATAAATCCTTGAAGGAAATAGGTAAGCAAATAAGGTGGTTTAAAAAAAGGCTTCGGGCATTGTTGCTCCATAATAAGAATTGAAGGTGAGTAAGGTAGTTTAAAAGACATTTTGAATAGTTGATTTTCTGAGCTGAAGCATAAAATACAAGAATAGGAAAGAAATGCAAAAGTGGTTTAAAAACATAAGAAATTCTTCAGATGCTGGAAATATATAACAATATAACCATATAACAATTACAGCACGGAAACAGGCCATCTCGGCCCTTCTAGTCCGTGCCGAACTTTTACTCTCACCTAGTCCCACCGACCTGTACTCAGCCCATAATCCTCCATTCCTTTCCTCTCCATATATCTATCCAATTTAACTTTAAACAACAACATTGAACCTGCCTCAACCACTTCTGCTGGAAGCTCGTTCTACACAGCTACCACTCTCTGAGTAAAGAAGTTCCCCCTCATGTTACCCCTAAACTTTTGCCCTTTAACTCTCAACTCACATCCTCTTGTTTGAATCTCCCCCATTCTCAATGGAAAAAGCCTATCCACGTCAACTCTATCAATCCCGCTCATAATTTTAAACATGTCTATCAAGTCCCCCCTCAACCTTCTACGCTCCAAAGAATGAAGACCTAACTTGTTTAACCTTTCTCTGTAACTTAGGAGATGAAACCCAGGCAACATTTTAGTAAATCTCCTCTGTACTCTCTCAATTTTATTGACATCTTTCCTATAATTTGGTGACCATAACTGTACACAATACTCCAAATTTGGCCTTACTAATGCCTTATACAATTTCAACATTACATCCCAACTCCTATACTCAATGCTCTGATTAATAAAGGCCAGCATACCAAAAGCTTTTTTCACCACCCTATCCACATGAGATTCCACCTTCAGGGAACTATGCACCATTATTCCTAGATTCCTCTGCTCTACTGCATTCTTCAATGCCCTACCATTTACCTGCCCTACCATTTACCATGTATGTCCTATTTTGATTAGTCCTAACAAAATGTAGCACCTCACATTTTTCAGCATTAAACTCCATCTGCCATCTTTCAGCCCACTCTTCTAATTGGCCTAAATCTCTCTGCAAGCTTTGAAAACCTACTTCATTATCCACAACGCCACCTACCTTAGTATCATCTTCATACTTACTAATCCAATTTACCACCCCATCATCCAGATCATTAATATATATGACAAACAACATTGGACCCAGTACAGATCCCTGAGGCACACCGCTACAGACTGTCCTCCAATCTGACACACAGTTATTCACCACTACTCTCTGGCATCTCCCATCCAGCCACTGCTGAATCCATTTTACTACTTCAATATTAATGCCCAACAATTGAACCTTCCTAACTAGCCTTCCGTGTGTCAAAGGCCTTACTGAAGTCCATATAGACAACATCCATCGCTTTACTCTCGTCAACTTTTCTAGTAACCTCTTCAAAAAGTTCAATAAGGTTTGTCAAAGATGACTTTCCACACACAAATCCATGTTGACTGTTCCTAATCAGACCCTGTCTATCCAGATAATTATATATACCATCTCTAAGAATACTTTCCATCAATTTACCCACCACTAACGTCAAACTCACAGGCTAATAATTGCTAGGTTTACTCTTAGAACCCTTTTTAAACAATGGAACAACATGAGCAATGTGCCAATCCTCTGGCACCATCCCCGTTTCTAATGACATTTGAAATATTTCTGTCAGAGCCCCTGCTATTTCCACACTAACTTCCCTCAAGGTCCCAGGGCATATCTCGTCCGGACCTGGAGACTTATCCACTTTTATATTCCTTAAAAGCTCCAGTACTTCCTCTTCTTTAATCATCATACTTTCCATAACAACCCTTCTTGTTTCCTTTACCTTACACAATTCAATATCCTTCTCCTTAGTGAATACAATCTTGGGCAACACATACAAAATGCTGGAGAAACCCTCCAGATCAGGCAGCATCTATGAAGGGGAATAAATAGCTGATATTTCAGACTTAGACTCTTCATTAGGTCTGGAAAGGAAGAGGGCAGAAACCAGAATAAGAAGGTGGGGGTAGGGGAAGGAGTACAAGCTGGTAAGTGATACATAAGACCAGGTGATGGGGAAGCTAGGTTGGTGGGGGAAGGAGGGTATGAGAGGATAGGGAGAAGAAGTAAAGGGCTGAAGAAGAAGGAATCTTGTATTATAAAGTACTAGTATAAAGTAAAGTGGTATAAAGTACTAGTTAGGCTAAGGATGGAATCTTGTGTATAGTTTTGGTAGTAATGAAGTATATCCCTTCCCAGATGATGGATAGAGTTTTAAGTTAATTGGTAAGAAAATTAGGGGTGAATTGAGGACAACTAATTAGTTGATCTATTAGTAGAAGTGTAGCATTGGCTTTCTGAAAGGGTGAGGCAAACAGAAACCACATTTAAAAAGAATGAACACTGAGGAACTAAAACGTGCAGGGCATTAAACAGGAGCTGGGAAGTGGGATAAACCAAAATCCCACTTTTAGTCAGTATAATCATGATGGGCTGAATGGCCTTCTGAGTCATGCATTTATGTGATTTTCATTAACTCAATGAGGCAAAATTTGCAAATTTATTTTGGCTATTCCAGTCAAAGTTTTCATTTTGTAAGTTTGTGTTTTTAAACATAGAGGCTAGAAATTCACTGGATAACAAGTTGATACAGCATAGAATACAATGCCAAAGTTGCCTTGCTGGGGTTCCCAAGCATTGGAAAAATCTACTCATTTTGGTGACATATGGGGCATGAAACTCCTGGGATGCCATTGAGAAAATTTAGGCTTGTTGATTGGAATCCTAGGGAAGACAAGGTATTTTTAACTACTTTGAATGCTTCTGATTAATTTAATTTCTATGTTCTTTCATGTGGTTTGAGTAAAACCAAAGGTAATGAACCATCAGAATATTTTTATATCTTTTTAATAGTTTTAAACCTTTTCTACAATTTTAATGGTTTATAAATGCCTCTTGATGCTGCAGATGTGAAAGATGTTAAAAATCCTGACAGTTTCACAAGAGAAACAAACACAAAATGCTGGAGGATCTCAGCAGATCAGGGAGCATCAATGGAAAGGAAAAAAGAGTTGACGTTCGGGCCAAGACCTTTACCAGGACCGGGCTCCTGTCCTGAAATGTCAACTCTTTATTCCATACCATAGTTGCTAACTGACCTACTGAATTCTTCCAGAGCTGTGTTTACTCAGCTCTGTCTTCTCCCACAGCTGGTCAGGGAATTCTGGGCTTGTTTGCTTTGTGCTGTCTGATGCTATGGGTCAGTTAGGAACTCGCTACCTATACTGAGAATGCATTTGGCTATCTTACTCAGTTAGGGGAGTGTGGGCTTGTGGGGAAAATAGAAAGTGATTTCAGGTAGTGCATTGAATTACTATGATTGGGCTCAGTAATTCGAGAGAAATGAGTTAGTCCAGATAGTTTTTAATATATTATAGCCTTCTATGGAGGTACTGTTGATATTTTCCTGCAAAAACCCAATTACATTCTTTGTGCTTAACCATAATCCCTGCGGTCCTCCATGATAGATACTTTGTTATGCTGAAGACAGACTGCTAGAGGACGTCAACAGGTCATACAGCATCTGAAGAGAGAAATAGGCAGTCAATGTTTTGAGTTGAGACTCTTCATCTGGACTAAACATATGGATTTTAATTTGAAATGTTGACTGTCCATTTGCCTCTAAAGATTCTGCCTGCCAAGCTGAGTTCCTCCAGCAACACACAAAGTGCTGGAAGAACTCCACTGGCCAGGTAGCATCTATGCAAAAGAGTAAACTGTCGACATTTTGGGCCGAAACCCTTCATCAGGACTGAGTTTTTTTCCTGGCTTTTGTATTTCTTTTTGTTATGCAGACTAAGCTCCAATCACAACTTTAAAACACCAAAAATTTTATTGTTTAATTAATTTTTGTGCAATAGTGTGTTCTTCTTTCCTTGCCTTAATTATCAACTAATACTATTTCCACCTCTCCAATTTTGCTTTGAATTCTCTATGTATTCTGATGCATACCAATCAACAAGAATTTCAACCTCTTGTTATTTTTTGTTGCTTTTCAATAGTTTTATATTTGAATGTGTCCATACTCTGATAATATCCAATTTAGCTTCTACTCTTGTGGTCCAAAATCATGCTGTACACTAATGAGATGCTTATATCGTGCATTATGAAAAAGAACTGTTGTGCTTTCAAAAAAAAACATGCAAATTCTTCAAGAAAAATCTCCCACCATACTTGCCATATAATAATTGTTTCGTTGTCTCTTTCTCTAAGCAGATGTTTGGAGCCCCCAAAACCCATATCTGAAAGTTGGTGTAATGCCCAAGGACAGAGAAACGGATGTCTGGTGAGAATCAGGGGTAGTCCCAGATGCTGCCTATGACCTGTTCATAAGATGGTTAAACCTTGTATTTACTCAATACCTGATTATGTATGCATGTGATCAATTGTTAATATTATTGATTTATAATAAACTAGTAAAGCTCTAACAAAAGACCTTTCTCTTTTTCTACCAATAAGGCACCTCCTTTAAATACTGTAGCTCAGCTTGGAACTGTAAAAGTTATCCCAGCCCTTTCTACCTCAGTATGTAAAGAATTAAGACAGGATCAGCCTTAAGGTAAGAGGAACAAGAGCATTCATCAAAAATTAATTCCATTTTGCCCAACATGTCATTCTTTAAAAATTACATCCAGAGAATTCACACTTATCTCCACAAACTACTTCTGTTCACCTTGCAGAATTAAGAGAGATCACCAGTGCTTTTTCCCCCCAAACTAAGCTTGTTTAAGAATTTTTTTTCTTTTTTTGACTCTCCCAGTTGATTTCAAAATTGCAATTCAGGAGAAACAGAGGAGCAAGTTGCTTTGTTACTATATTTTATAATAGGCATCACCCATCTGACAATTACTTTGTTATTTCCTTTGTCCAATCTGCATCCTGTTTGATTAGTTCATTATCGGATTAGTAGACTGCATTTAAAGTCTTAGCTTTGATGGGGCACCGTTTCATTTATTGCTTTAATTAAATTAGTGGAGACCAATGTTTTGAGAATTGATTACAGTCAATAAGGACATTAGTTTCAAGGGCTGCGAAAGGACCATTAAGCCAGAGGCAATCGAAGCTTGTAACAAGAATGAAGATAGAAATAACAGGGCCCCAAGTGTACATAAATATATTATCAATACACATAATTAAGTAGATTAGGGACAGTGTGGGAGAAAACATTTTGGGCCAGATTCTGCGATAGGTTTTTATTGTTGAGGTAACAACTAAGATGGCTGGAATAACTTTGAGTTTTGAGCTGAGAGTGCTACAGTATTTGAAGGAAGTGCCTTATTAGTACAACAAGAGAAAGGTCCATTATTTGATCTTTGCCTAGTTATTATAAATTATAATATTAATAATTGATCGCATGCATTATATGTATACCCAATCAGATGTTGAATAAATATAAGGGGGTGTTAAATAAATATAAAGTTTAACCATCTTATGAACAGGTCATAGGCAACTTCTGGGACTATCTTTGATGCTCAGCAGACACCCTGTTCTCGGTCTCTGGGCCAGAACAATGACTTTGGGATAGGATCTAAGCATCTGGAAATAAGATATACGAACGTAGCAGGTCAAGCCTTACCAACTTGATTAAGTTCTTTGACAAGTAATGAGAGAGATTGATGAGGGTAGGGCAGTTGAAGTTGTCTACGTGGATTTTAGCAAGTTGTTTGACAAAGTCTCTCATGAGAGAATATTAAGATGCATGGGGTCCACAGCAAATTGGCTGTTTGGATTCAGAACTGGCTTGCACAAAGAGGACGGGGGGTAGTGGTTGAAGGGACATTAGAGCTAGAGGTCTGTAATTAGTGGAGTTCTGCGGGGATCTGTGCTGGGACCTCTGTTGTATAATAAGGTGAGGCCTCACTAGTGCCTTATAAAGCCTCAGCATTACATCCTTTCTCTTATATTCTAGACCTCTTGAAATGAATACTGTTAAGGACCCGGCCTGAACACTGGGTCAAAGGGCCTCTGCTGGTAGCTCTGGATCAAAACAGTCTTTAATTTCTGTTTTCTTTCACCTGGCCATGTGGGTTCTGGCCCAGCCCCTTTCCTTTCTGGACTTCCTCCAATTGCCTGCTTGTCTCCTCATTTGCACCCACCTGTTTCTAATTTTCACTCATTACCCTGTCCATCTAAACCCTGCCTTGAGTAGCCTCCTCTGCCGGTTCATCCCAGTTCTGACCTGTGTCGTTCTAGCCTGTCATTGCGACTTCTGCCAACTGATTCTGCCTGATTCTGTGTTTTGGACTTTGCCTGCTCTTGGACCCAATTTTTGCCTGTGCGCTCTGGATTGTCTGCCCTCTCCTGACTGTCTTTTCTGGTAAGACCTCTGCCTGCCATTTCGGATTCGTGCCTGCCTTCTGTTTTTGAAAGACTGTTGCCTTTGTGCTCCCTAATAAATCCTGGTGAAAAAGTATTCGTTGGTCTGCACTTGAATCCCACCAAAACCCGACAGAACGAACTGGCTAAGATGGACTCAGCGGACCCCAACCAGGTGTGTGAGGCCCTCTCCTGACAGGGCGTGTTGTTAGAGAGAAATGAAACGCAGTTTGCCTCTATCAGCCAGTTGATGGGAGCCTTCTCCACCACTCTGACCAGCATAGCCTCCTAGCTACAGCAGATTCAGCTGGTGCTGAGCTCTAACCCACCTTCTCTTGCTGCGCCATCAGCCCCACAGACTCCAACCCAACCAGCCCGAGAGCCCCGTTTACCTCCACCTGGAATTTACAATGGTGAACCAGACACCTGCAGATCCTTCCTGTCTCAGTGCTCGCTGATTTTTGAGCTGCAGCCCACTACCTTTCCCACTGATCGATCCCGTATTGCTTATGTTATCACGCTGCTGTCAGGAAGAGCAAGAGAGTGGGGTATGGCCGTGTGGGACAGCAGAGCCCCTTTTGCCACACATTTAAGGACTTTTGTGAGGAGAAGACAAGAGTCTTTGACCGTTCCCAGCAGGGGTGAGAGGCAGCAAGGGAGATGTTGCGAGTTCGTCAGGGTAACCGTTCTGTTTCGGGCTACGCCATTCAGTTCTGCACACTAGCCGCCACTACCAACTGGAATTCGGCGGCCCAATCCGACGTGTTCCTCTGTGGGCTTAGCGAAGAGGTTAAGGATGAACTAGCCACCCGCGACCTGCCTGCTGGCTTCCAAGAGCTGGTCGATTTGGCCATTAAGATTGACAGCCGCATAAAACAGCGTCAGCAGGAGCGTGATGTCCGGGGGTCACGAAGAACCACCAGGGGGCATCTGACCTCTTCCCAGCCAGCACCCAGATCTCCTTCCCCGAGTCCTCAGTCACCCCCATCCAGCCCAACGGAGCTCATGCAGATTGATCGTACCCGTCTGTCTCCTTCGGAAGGAAGGAGGAGAGTCAGTACCAACTCCTGTCTGTATTGTGGTCAGGTTGGTCACTATGTATCTACCTGACCCGTAAAAGCAAAAGCTCCCTCGTAAAGAGGGGACTGCAAGCGAGCAGTACTTTCTTCCCCCGGTTCCTCGTCACTCGAACCCTGCTACCTGCTTTTATACTGGCTGAAGGGAGGAGGCACGTCGTTACAGTTTTTATCGACTCTGGGGCTAAGGGAAACTTTATCAGTTTCAGCTTTGCAGCCAATCTCGGGATGTCACATTCCCGTCTGAAACAACCCTTGGAGGCCAGCGGCTTAACCGGAGTGAAACTTGCCATGGTTACCCACTCTACAGCTCCGGTGAGTCTCCTCATTTCTGACAATCGCCAGGAGAGCATTGCTTTCCATGTAACAGATTCCCCCAAAGCTGAAGTTGTGTTAGGCCACCCATGGCTAGCTCAGCACGGTCCACACATTGATTGGTCTAATAACAGAGTGTTAAACTGGCGTCCTTTCTGCCTAAATCATTGTCTGCATGTTGCTCATGCTACTCAAAGTCCGGTTCCTCTGCCTACAGAAGAGTTTCCCGATCTGTCTTCTGTACCCCCTGAGTACCTGGACCTAAAGCTGGTACTCAGCAAGACTCGGGCCACCACCTTACCCCCACATCGCCCTTATGACTGCACTATAGATCTCCTTCCGGGAACCTCGCCACATAGAGGCCGTCTGTATTCCCTGTCTCCACCTGAAAGGGAAGCGATGGACGAGTATATCCAGGAGGCCTTGGCTGCAGGAATTATCCATCCCTCTTCCTCCCCAGCAGGCGCAGGGTTCTTCTTTGTAGCCAAGAAGGACGGGTCCCTGCGTCCTTGCGTGGACTATAGAGGTCTCAATGAGGTCACCATTAGGAACCGCTATCCTCTGCCTCTTATGTCATGTGCATTTGAATTGCTCCAGGGCGATTCTATCTTCTCCAAGCTCGACCTCTGCAACGCTTACCATCTGGTCCGCATAAGAGAGGGGGATGAGTGGAAGACCGCGTTCAATACGCCATCTGGGCACTACGAATATTTGGTAATGCCTTTCGCACTTTCTAATGGTCCTGCTGTGTTCCAGTCCCTGATGAATGACGTCCTCAGAGATACGCTGAATCAATTTGTATTTGTGTACTTAGATGACATTCTGATATTTTCTAGGTCCCTCTCTGAACACTTCCAGCACATCTGCCGGGTGCTCCAACGACTCCTGGAGAATCAGTTACAGTATTTGTGAAAGCGGTAAAGTGTGAATTTCACCGGAGTTCAGCTTCGTTTCTGGGATCGGCACTGGAGGAATCCAGATGGACCCTCAGAAGATCAAGGCGGTAGAGGAGTAGCCACAACCCGACTCTCGACGAGATGTCCAACACTTTCTTGGGTTTGCCAACTTCTATCACCGATTCATTCGGAATTTCAGCATCCTGGCCGCCCCACTGACTGCTCTAACCTCTTCCAAGTCGAAGTTCGCCTGGAATCCAGCGGCTGAGAAAGCCTTTTCTGATCTAAAGACTCGTTTCACCACGGCACCTATCCTCCTTCAGCCCGATCCTACATGGCAGTTTATTGTACAGACTGGCACCTCTGATGTAGGAGTAGGGGCTGTACTGTCACAGCGTTCAGTAGAGGACGACAAGGCAGTTTATTGTAGAGACTGGCGCCTCTGATACAGGAGTAGGGGCTGTACTGTCACAGCGTTCAGCAGAGGACAACAAGCTACACCCGAGCGCCTTTTATTCCCACAAATTTTCTCCCGCAGAACACAACTATGACATCAGCAATCGAGAGTTATTGGCTGTTAAATTTGCTCTTAAGGAATGGCAGCATTGGCTTGAGGGAACGACTACTCCTTTTCTAGTCTGGAGGGATCACAAGAACCTGGAATATATCCATTCAGCCAAACGCCTCAACTCCTGCCAGGCTCGGTGGTCCCTGTTTTTTGCCCGTTTTAGATTCACCCTGGCCTACCGTCCTGGCTCTAACAACGGCAAGCCTGACGCGCTCACCAGGCAGTTTCCAATAACCGACGAGGTGCCCGAGGTTACGACCACTCTCCCCAAACAATGTCTGGTCGCCGCAGCACAGTGGGAGATTGAATCTGTGGTCCAGTCTGCCCAGCAGGGTGAGTCTGTTCCTAGTGCCTGCCCTGCTAATTTATTGTATGTTCCCCAGTCTGTCTGCTCCCAGGTTCTCCAGTGGAGACACACCTCCAGACTGGCATGTCATCCTGGCATCAGACGCACGACGGCTTTCATCAGTGGAAGCTTTTGGTGGCCATCCCTGAGGAAGGATGTTGAGAGCTTCATTTCTGCTTGCCCAGCCTGTGCACAGAACAAGACCTCCAGCCAGCTACCAACTGGTCTCCTGCAACCCCTGCCTGTTCCTAGAAGGCCCTGGCCACACATTGCTCTGGACTTTGTCACCGGCCTCCCTCCGTCCGACGGTAACACTACCGCTCTTACCATAGTGGATCGTTTTTCCAAATCGGTCCACTTAGTTCCCCTTCCCAAGCTGCCCTCTGCCAAGGAGACTGCCAACCTGGCGATTCAGCATCTTTTCCGTATTCACGGTCTCCCCGTTGAAGTGGTATCTGATAGAGGTTCGCAATTTACCTCCCACTTTTGGAGGGCCTTTTGCAAGCTACTCGGGATCAGCGTTAACCTCTCATCTGGGTTTCATCCACAGAGTAATGGCCAGACCAAGTGGGCAAATCAGCAGATGGAAGTGATGCTCCGTTGTGTGACATCTCAGGAATCTTCCTCTTGGAGTCAGCAACTTCCCTGGGTCGAGTACACCATTAATTCTTTGCCATCTGCTTCATCTGCTTCTGTTTATCACCATTCCAGTGCTGTCTCGGCTATCAACCCCCCTTATTTGCGTCTCAGGAGGAGGAAGTGGGCGTTCCCTCAGCCGAAGCATTTGTCCAGTGGTGTTCACGGACCTGGAGACGAGCCCGCAAGGCGCTGCTTCAATCTACAGCCAGAGTGAAGCAGCAAACAGTCACCACAGCGAGGCCCCCTGTTACCGCCAGGGTCAGAAGGTGTGGTTATCTTCGCATGACATCCCCTTGAAGGTGGACTCCAGCAAGCTGGCGCCACGGTACATTGGACCATTCCCCATCACCAAGGTGATCAGCCCTTCGGCGGTACATCTAAGACTACCCCCTACCCTTCACAGAATCCATCCTACATTCCATGTTTCAAGGATTAAGCCCTGTGTCTGCAGCCCCCTCTGTCCCACCCCCAAGCCCCTCCCCCCCCCCGTCTCATCGTCGGCTCAGAGACCTTCACTGTGCGCCGATTACTGGACGTTCGACGCAAAGGTCGTGGACTGCAATACTTTGTTGATTGGGAGGGCTATGGCCCCGAAGAGAGGTGTTGGGTTCCCGTTCGAGATATCCTGGATCCCTCTCTCATTAAGGACTTTCATAGGAGCCATCCCGTACCAGCAAGAAGGACGTCTGGAGACGCCCATTGGGGGGGGGGGGGGGGAGGTACTGTTAAGGATCCGGCCTGAACACTGGGTCGAAAGGCTTCTGCTGGCAGCTCTGGATCATGACAGTCTTTAATTTTTGTTTTCTTTCACCTGGCCATGTGGGTTCGCCCAGCCCCTTTCCTTTTTGGACTTCCTCCAATTACCTGCTTGTCTCCTCATTTGCACCCACCTGCTTCTAATTTTTATTCATTACCCTGTCCATTTAAACCCTGCCTTGAATAGCATTCTCTGCCAGTTTGTCTCAGTTCTGACCTGTGTTGTTCTAGCCTGTCATTGTGACTTCTGCCAACTGATTCTGTGTTTTGGATTTTGCCCGTTCTTGGACCTGATTTTTGCCTGTGTGCTCTGGATTGTCTGCCCTTGCCTGTCTGTCTTTCCTGGTAAGACTTCTGCCTGTCATTTCGGATTTGTGCCTGCCTTCTGTTTTTGAAAGACTGTTGCCTTTGTGCTCCCTAATAAATCCTGGTGAAAAAGTATTCATTGGTCTGCACTTGAGTCCCACTGAAACCTGACAGAATGCTATCATGGTATTTGCCTTCCTCACCACTGACTCAGCTTGCAAGTTAACCTTCAGGGCGCTCTACACAAGGACTCCCAAGTCCCTCTGCATCTCAGGTTCCTGGGTTTTTTTTCCCATTTAGAAAATAGTCCACACATTTATTTCTACTACCAAAGTGCATGACCATGCATTTTCCAACATTGTACTGTATTTAACTTGCCACTTTCTTGCCCATTCTCCTAATCTGTCCAAATCCTGCATCCTCCCTGCTTCCTTAACACTACCTGCCTGTCCACCAATCTTCATATTAGCTGCAAACTTGACAACAAAGCCATCTATTCCATCATCTAAATCATTTATATACAGCATAAAAAGAAGCGATCCCAACACCGATCCCTGTGGAACACTACTAGTCACTGGCAGCCAAACAGAAAATGATCCTTCTATTCCTACTCACTGCCTCAGCCAATGCTCCAACCATGTTAATAACTTTCCTGTAATACCATGAGCTCTTAACTTAAACAGCTTCATGTGTGGCATCTTGTCAAAGGCCTTCTGAAAGTCCAAATATACAACATTCACTGCACCCTCGTTATCTATCCTACTTGTAATCTCCTCGAAGTATTCCAACAGGTTTGTCAGGCAGGATTTTCCCTGAAGGAAACCATGTTGATTTTGTACTATTTTGTCCTGTGTCACCAAGTACTCCATCACCTCATCCTTAACAATTGACTCTAACTTCTTCCTAACCACTGAGGTCAGGCTAACTGGTCTATAATTTACTTTCTGCTGCCTTCCTCCTTTCTTAAAGAGTGGAGTAATATTTGTAATTTTCCAGTCCTCTGGCACCATGCCAGAATCCAGTGATTTTCGAAAGATTATGAGTGAAAACTGGCAGGGAACATAAAAACTGACTGTAAAAGCTTTTATAGATATGTGAAAAGAAAAAGATTGGTTAAGACAAATGTAGGTCCCCTACAGACAGAAACAGGTGAATTGATTATGGGGAGCAAGGACATGGCAGACCAATTGAATAATTACTTTGGTTCTGTCTTCACTAAGGAGGACATAAATAATCTTCTGGAAATAGTAGGGGACAGAGGGTCCAGTGAGATGGAGGAACTGAGGGAAATACATGTTAGTAGGGAAGTGGTGTTAGGTAAATTGAAGGGATTAAAGGCAGATAAATTCCCAGGGCCAGATGGTCTGCATCCCAGAGTGCTTAAGGAAGTAGCCCAAGAAATAGTGGATGCATTAGTGATAATTTTTCAAAACTCTTTAGATTCTGGACTAGTTCCTGAGGATTGGAGGGTGGCTAATGTAACCCCACTTTTTAAAAAAGGAGGGAGAGAGAAATGAGGGAATTATAGACCGGTTAGCCTAACATCAGTGGTGGGGAAACTTCTAGAGTCAGTTATCAAAGATGTGATAACAGCACATTTAGAAAGCGGTGAAATCATCGGACAAAGTCAGCATGGATTTGTGAAAGGAAAATCATGTCTGATGAATCTCATTGAATTTTTTGAGGATGTAACTAGTAGAGTGGATAGGGGAGAACCAGTGGATGTGGTATATTTGGATTTTCAAAAGGCTCTTGACAAGGTCCCACACAGGAGATTAGTGTGCAAACTTAAAGCAACACGGTATTGGGGGTAAGGTATTGATGTGGATAGAGAATTGGTTGGCAGACAGGAAGCAAAGAGTGGGAATAAACAGGACCTTTTCAGAATGGCAGGCAGTGACTAGTGGGGTACCGCAAGGCTCAGTGCTGGGACCCCAGTTGTTTACAATATATATTAATGACTTGGATGAGGGAATTAAATGCAGCATCTCCAAGTTTGCGGATGACACGAAGCTGGGCAGCAGTGTTAGCTGTGAGGAGGATGCTAAGAGGATGCAGGGTGACTTGGATAGGTTAGATGAGTGGGCAAATTCATGGCAGATGCAATTTAACGTGGATAAATGTGAAGTTATCCACTTTGGTGGCAAAAACAGGAAAACAGATTATATCTGAATGGTGGCCGATTAGGAAAAGGGGAGGTGCAACGAGACCTGGGTGTCATTATACACCAGTCATTGAAAGTGGGCATGCAGGTACAGCAGGCGGTGAAAAAGGCGAATGGTATGCTGGCAATTATAGCAAGGGGATTCGAGTACAAGAGCAGGGAGGTACTACTGCAGTTGTACAAGTACTTGGTGAGACCACACATGGAGTATTGTGTGCAGTTTTGGTCCCCTAATCTGAGGAAAGACATCCTTGCCATAGTGGGAGTACAAAGAAGGTTCACCAGATTGATTCCTGGGATGGCAGGACTTTCATATGATGAAAGACTGGATGAACTAGGCTTATACTCGTTGGAATTTAGAAGATTGAGGGGGGATCTGATTGAAATGTATAAAATCCTAAAGGGATTGGACAAGCTAGATGCTTGAAGATTGTTCCCGACGTTGGGGAAGTCCAGAACGAGGGGTCACAGTTTGAGGATAAAGGGGAAGCCTTTTAGGACTGAGATTAGGAAAAACTTCTTCTCACAGAGAGTGGTGAATCTGTAGAATTCTCTGCCACAGGAAACAGTTGAGGCCAGTTCATTGGCTATATTTAAGAGGGAGTTAGATATGGCCCTTGTGGCTAAAGGGATCGGGGGTATGGAGGGAAGGCTGGTACAGGGTTCTGAGTTGGATGATCAGCCATGATCATACTGAATGGTGGTGCAGGCTCGAAGGGCCGAATGGCCTACTCCTGCACCTATTTTCTATGTTTCTATGAAAGATTATTTCTAATGCCACCACAATCTCTAACAGTACCTCTTTCAGAACCCTAGGATGCAGTTTCTCTGGTTTGGGTGACTTATGTATCTTTAGTTCCTTCAGCTTTTTGAGCACCTTCTCTCTTGTAACAGTAACTGCACCCACTTCTCTTCCTTCACGCAGTTCAACACCAGGCATACTGCTCGTGTCTTCCACAGTGAAGACGGACACAAAATACTCATTTAGTTCATCAGCCATCTCCTTCACCCCCATTATTATTTCTCCTGCCTCATTTTCTAGAGGTCCTCTATCCACTCTCATTTCTCTTTTTTTTAACATACTTGAAAAAACTTTTACACTCCACTTTGATATTATTTGCTAGCTTACTTTCATAATTCATCTTTTCCCTTCTGATGGTATTTTTTAGTTGCTCTCTGTAGATTTTTAAAAACTTCCCTATCTTTCCACTAATTTTTGCTTTGTTGTATGCCCTTTCTTTTGCTTTTACAATAGCTTTGACTTCCCTTGTTAGCCACAGTTGTAGTATTTTACCATTTGAATATTTCTTCATTTTTGGAATACACATGTCCCGCACCTTCCTCAGTTTTCCCAGAAGCACACGTCATTGCTGCTCCGCTGACGTCCCTGCCAGCAGCTCCTTCCACTTTACTTTGGCCAACTCCTCTCTCATACACTGTAATTTCCCTTACTCCACTGAAATACTGCTACATCAGACTTTACTTTCTCCCTATCTAATTTCAAGCTGAACACAATCATTTTGTGATCACTGGATCCTATGGTTTCTTTTACCTTAAGCTCCCTAATCGCCTCCAGTTCATTACATTACACCCAATCCAGTGTAGTTGATCCCCTAGTTGGCTCAACAATAAACTGCTCTAAGAAGCTATCTCTTAAGCATTCAACAAATTCACTCTCGAGATCCATTATCAACCTGATTTTCCCAATCGACCTGCATGTTAAAATCTCCCACAACTACCATAACATTGCCCTTTTGACTCGCCTTTTCTATTTCCTGTTGTAACCTGTGGTCTACTTCCCAGCCATTGTTGGGAGGCCTATATGTAATTGCCATCAACGTCCTTTTACCCTTGGAGTTTCTTAATTCAACCCACAAAGATTCAAAATCTTCCGATCATATGTCACACCTTTCTACTGATCTGACGCCATTGTTTACCAGTAGAGCCACACCACCCCCTCTGCCTATCTTCCTATCCCTCCGATAAAACATGTAAGCTTGGACATTCAGTTCCCAACTATAGCCATCCTTCAGCCACGATTTAGTGATGGCCACAACATTATACCTGGCAATCTGTAATATTGCAACAAGATCATCCACCTTATTCCTTATACCGCACATATTTAGATATAACACCTTGAGTACCGTATTTGCTGTCCTTCTGATTCTGCATCCCTAATGATTTGATACTCAGCCATTTGGCTGCAAGTGCCATCACCTGCCTGCCCTTCCTGACAATATGACTGCACGCTATCTTTACTTTTTTACCATCCGTCCTTTCCTGATTTCCTTCACTCCAGTTCCCACCCCCTGCCAAATTAGCTTAAACCCTCGCCAACAGCTCTAACAAACCTGCCCATGAGAATATTGGTCCCCCTCGGGTTCAGGTGCAACCCGTCACTTTTGAACAGGTCATACCTCCCCAAGAAGAGATCTCAATTATCCAAGAACCTGAAGTTCTGCTGTCTGCACCAGCTTCTCAGCCACACATTTATCTGCCAAGTCATCCTGTTTCTACCCTCACTGGTGCATGGCACAGGCAGCAATCCAGAAATTACTACCTAGGAGGTCCTGCTCCTCAGCTTTCTACCTACCTCTCTAAATTCTCTTTTCAGGACCTCATTGCTTTTCTTTCCTATGTCATTGATACCAATATGTACCAAGACATCTGGCTGCTCCCCCTCCCTCTCCAAAATGTTGTGGACACAATCTGAGACATTCCTGACCCTGGCACCTGGGAGGCAACAGATCATCTAGGTGTCCCATTCACGTCCACAAAACCTCCTGTCTGTTCAACTCACTATTGAATCCCCTATCACTACTGTTCCCTTCTTCTCTCTCTTTTCCTTCTGCACAACGGACCCATGCTCGGTGCGTGTCACCCGGATGCCATGGCATTCTCCCGGGTTGTCATCCCCCACAAAGGTATCCAAAGTGGTATACTTGTTTTCGAGGGGAATGGCCACAGGGGTGCTCTGCTCTAACTGCCTATTTCCATTTCTCCTGATGGTTACCCGGCTACTCACCTCCTGCAACTTCAGGGTGACTACTGTACTTCCCTGGAACTTTGATCAATTATATCCTCGATCTCCCATACAAGCTGAAGGTCATCCAGTTGCTGCTCCAGATCCCTAATATAGTCTTCAAGGAGCTGTGCTGGATGCACTTCATGCAGATATAGTCCCCTGGGTGATTCCCAGTTCTCCAACATCCGGCACGAAGAGCACACTGCAGCCATTTAAATGGTACAGTAAGAGAGAATCAGAATCAGGTTTATTATCACTGGCATGTGACGTGAAATTTCTTAACTTAGCAGCAGCAACTCAATGCAATACATAATCTAGCAGAGAGAGAAAAAATAATAATAAAAAAACATAATAAGTAAGTAAATCAATTACATATATTGAATAGATTTAAAAGACAATGTGCAAAAACAGAAATACTGTATATTAAAAAAAGTGAGGTAGTGTCCAAAGCTTCAATGTCCATTTAGGAATTGGATGACAGAGGGGAAGAAGCTGTTCCTGAATCACTGAGTGTGTGCCTTCAGGCTTCTGAATCTCCTACCTGATGGTAACAGTGAGAAAAGGGCATGCCCTGGGTGCTGGAGGTCCTTAATAATGGACGTTACCTTTCAGAGACACCGCTCCTTAAAGATGTCCTGGGTACTTTGTGAGCTAGAGCCCAAGATAGAGCTGACTAGATTTACAACCTTCTGCAGCTTCTTTTGGTCCTGTGCAGTAGCCCCCCCATACCAGACAGTGATGCAGCCGGTCAGAATGCTCTCCATGGTACAACTATAGATGTTTTTGAGTGTATTTGTTGACATGCCAAATCTCTTCAAACTCCTAATAAAGAATAGCTGCTGTCTTGCCTTCTTTATGACTACATCAATATGTTGGGACCAGGTTAAGTCCTCAGAGATCTTGATGCCCAGAAACTTGAAGCTGCTCACTCTCTCCATTTCTGATCATTCTGAGGATTGGTATGTGTTTCTTCGTCTTACTCTTCCTGACCTCCATAGTCAGGAAGGGCCGAAATGGCCTGTTTCCGTGCTGTAATTTTTATATGGTTATATGATCAGTTCTTTCGTCTTACTGATGTTGAGTGCCAGGTTGTTGCTGCTGCACCATTCCAATAGTTGGCATATCTCACTCCTGTACACCCTCTCATCACCACCTGAGATTCTATCAACAATGGTTGCATCGTCAGAAGATTTGTAGATGGTATTTGAGTTATGCCTCGCCACACAGTCATATGTATACAGAGAGTAGAGCAGTGGGCTAAGCACAGAAACCTGAGGTGCGCCGTGTTGATCGTCAGCGAGGAGGAGATGTTATCACCAGTCCGCACAGACTATGGTCTTCCGGTTAGGAAGTCAAGGATCCAATTGCAGAGAGAGGTACAGAGGACAAGGTTCTGCAACTTCTCAATCAGGATTGTGGGAATGATGGTATTAATTGCTGAGCTATAGACGATGAACAGCATCCTGCCGTAGGTGTTTGTGTTGTCTAGATGGTCTAAAGCCGTGTGGAGAGCCATTGAGATTGCATCTGTCATTGACCTATGGTGGCGATTGGCAAAATGCAATGGGTCCAGGTCCCTGTTGAGGCAGGAGTTCAATCTAGTCATGACCAACCTCTCAAAGCATTTCATCACTGTTGATGTGAGTGCTACAGGGCGATAGCCATTAAGGCAGCCCACATTATTCTTCTTTGGCTCGTATAATTGTTGCCTTTTTGAAGCAAGTGGGAACTTCTGCCCGTAGCAGTGAGAGGTTGAAAATGTCCTTGAATGCTCCCACTTGCTGGTTGGCACAGGTTTTCAGAGCCTTACCAGGTACTCCATCGGGGCCTTCTGCCTTACGAGGGTTCACTCTCTTCAAAGACATCCTAACATCAGCCTCTGAGACAAAGATCGCAGGGTCATCAGGTGCAGCAGGGATCTTCACAGCTGTAGTTGCGTTCTCCCTTTCAAAGCGTGCATAGACGGTGTTGAGTTCATCTGGTAGTGAAGCATTGCTGCCATTCATACTATTGGGTTTCACTTTGTAGGAAGTAATATCTTGCAGTCCCTGCCAGAGTTGCTGTGCATCTGATATCGCCTCCAACCTCGTTTGCAATTGTCTCTTTGACCTTGAAATAGCCCTCCACAAATCATACCTGGTTTTCTGGTACAAGCCTGGGTTGTCAGACTGAATGCCACAGATCTAGCCTTCAGCAGACAATGTACCTCCTGGTTCATCCATGGCTTTTGGTTTGAGAATGTACAGTAAGTTTTTGTAGGCACACACTCATCCACACAGGTTTTAATGAAGTCGGTAACAACTGCAGCATACTCATCCAGATTCGAGACGAATCCCTGAATATAGTCCTGTCCACCAATTCAAAGCAGTCCTTTAGGTGCTCCTGTGCTTCCCTTGTCCAAACCTTCTTGGTCCTCACTACTGGTGCTGCAGTCTTCAGTGTCTGCCTATACTCAGGGAGTAGAAGTACAGCTAGATGATCAGACTTCCCAAAGTATGGGCATGGATCAGTACAGTAGGCATTCTTGGTGGTGTAACAATGGTCCAGTGTGTTGCTTCCTCTGGTATTGCAAGTGATCTGTTGATGGTAATTGCTTAGTGATTTTTTTCAGACTGGCCTTGTTAAAATCTCCCAAAATGATGGTGAAGGCACTAGGGTGCACTGTTTCATGCTTGTTGGTCCCATTGCTCAGATCATCTGAGGCCTGCTTGACATTGGCCTGAGGTTTAATGTAAACTGCTACCAGAATGACCCCAGAAGACTCCCATGGTAGGTAAAAAGGACAGCACTTTACTGGTAGATATTCCAGGTCTGGTGAGCAGAACTGGGACAGTACTGATATATTTGTGCACCAAGAAGAGTTGATCATGAGGCATACTCCTCCACCTCTGCTTTTGAGAGACTCTATAGATCTATCCTGACGGTGTATAGTTAACCCGTCGCTCTGAATCGCTGCATCCGGTATGGAAGGGGCTAACCAGGATTCCGTGAAACAAATGACACACACAGTCCTAATGTCCCTCTGATTCAGCACCCTAGCTCTGAGATCATCGATTTTATTCACCAGAGACTGCACATTCGCCAGCAAGATCGTCGGTATAGGGAGTTTAAAACCCCGTTTCCTTAAACGCACTTGTAATCCTGATCTTCGCCCACGCTTCCTCCGAGGTTTTCTCCTTGGGCACTTCTGACCACAGACTGTGTTGTTTCTGTCAGTTTTAAGCAGCAATAGTTTGTTTAAACACATTAAGACATCTTTGTTGACTGTATTGATCTTGGAAGCAGTTGTGCTTTTTAGCTGTAACAATCTGGAACAGGAGTATTTAATCGTATCCATTGAGAGTTCTGCTGCTACTCAAGTCGCCCCTTGGCGCCCCGGAAGTCTGATTCTGATTCTGAGCAAAGGACTGCAAGGGACAACATTGTTCATCTGAAAGGTAAGAATGCATGAAGAGTAGGGAAAGATTTTAAAGCAGCATCAACTTTGTGGACCCTATACAAATTACAGGGGAGGAGATGTTTGCTGTCCTGAAGCAAGTTAGCATGGATAAACCCCCAGAGCCAGGCAAGGTGTTCTCTCGGAGCCTGTGGGAGGCAAGTGCAGAAACTGCTGGAACCCGAGCAGAGATATTTAAATCATTCTTAGTGACAGGCGAGATACCAGAGGTTTGGAGAATAGCCAATGTTGTTCAGCTGTTCAAGAAAGGCTCTAAAAATTATCTGGTAAATTATAGGTTGGTGAGGCTAACTTCAACAGTGGGAAATTTATTGGAAGGTATTCTGGTACCTTATTGGATAATAATTCTTATTGGGTATATCAGTACTTGGATAGACATGGACTGATTAAGGATAGTGAGCATGGCTTAGTGCATAGTAGGTCATGTCTAACCAATCTTATAGAGTTTTTCAAGGAAGTTACCAGGAAAGTGGATGAAGGCAAGGCAGTGGATGTTGTCTACATGGATTTTAGCAAGGCATTTGACAATGTCCTGCATAGGAGGTTGGTCAAGAAAAAACAAAAAGGAAACCTTAACAGATGCTTTACACAGATCCGACGCCTCTTCCGAGCCAAAGCCTGTCACTTCTACTCTCACTACTGGCCTACTCCTGTACAATGGCCACTCCACTTATCCCTTCTGTACTTTTATTTAGTTGGTAGAGCTCTGTCAACGCCATTGATAGGCCACCTACAGTGGCAAATACTCTCAAATCTCCCTTTTTAAATAACTGCCACCAACCTGCAAGAAATCCCTCTTGGTAGAGCTCCGTCAATGCCGTTGATAGGCCACCTACAGTGGACAAATGCTCTCGAAGCTCCCTTTTTAAATAACTGCCACCGACCTGTGAAAAAATCCCTCTTGGTAGAGCTCTGTTGAAGCCGCTGATAGGCCACGCACAATGGTTTAGTGGTTTAAATCAGTGGTTTAACCCAGATAAATGTGAGGTTTTGCATCACAGTAGGGCAAATGAAAGGAGACAGCACACTGTTAAGGACCTTGCCCTTGCTGAGCAGAGAAACTTTGGGATCCAAGTACATAGCTCCTTGAAAATGGCTACACAGGTCGATAAGATGGTTAAAAAGATTATGGAACGCTAGCTTTTATTAGTTGATGCATTGAGTTCAAAAGTCAGGAGATTATATTGCAACTTTATAAAACTCTGATTAGGCCACATCAAGAGTATTGCATACAGTTCTTTTCTCCCCACTATAGGAAGGGTGTTGAGACTTTGGAGAGGATGCTACCTGGTTTGGAGAGTATGTTCTATCATGAGAGGCTGGATAAACTTGGGTTGTTTTCTCTGGAGCATCGGAGGCTGAGGGGAGATCTGATAGAGGTTTACAAGGTTATGAGAAGCATAAATAGAATGGACAGAGTGTCTGTTTCCTAGGGTTGAAATGTCTAATACCAGAGGGCATACATTGAAGGTGAGAGGTGGTAGGTTCAAGGGGGATGTGAGGGTTAAGTTTTGTACTCTGGGAGTTGTGGATGCCTGGAATGTGCTGCCTGGTATGGTGGTAGAGGTATAACACCTCTTGGTATTAGAGGCTTTTAAGAGACATTTGGATAGGCGTATGGATGTAAGGAAGATGGAGGGAGATGAACATGGTGTAGGAGATCGGGTGCTTTTGATTTGCTTTTTAGCTGGTTCAGCACAACTTTATAAAGATATTATCAGACTAAGATGAAAACTAAACTTCTACACGTTCGTCTATGAGGGACATAACCAGGTGGCTTAGAAACAGTCACATCAGCTGTGATCTAATGGAAAGCCCCAAACTTTTTAAACCCTTTACATGTAAAAATATTTCCTGACTTCATCCCTGAAACGTTTGGCTCTAATGTCTAGTTTACATACTGTCATTCTGAACAGTTTCTCCATTGTGGCCCAACGAGTCTGTGGTGGCTAGTGCTGTTGTGTTTGCTGTTGTGTGCTGGGGCAGCAGACTGAGGGTAGCAGACACCAACAGAATCAACAAACTCATTCGTAAGGCCAGTGATGTTGTGGGGATGGAACTGGACTCTCTCATGGTGGTGTCTGAAAAGAGGATGCTGTCTACGTTGTCTCCCATCCACTACATAATGGACTGGTTGGGCACAGGAGTACATTCAGCCAGAGACTCATTCCACCGAGATGCAACACAGAGCGTCATAGGAAATCATTCCTGCCTGTGGCCATCAAACTTTACAACTCCTCCTTGGAGGGTCAGACACCCTGAGCCAATAGGCTGGTCCTGGACTTATTTCATAATTTACATATTACTATTTAAATATTTATGGTTCTATTACTATTTATTATTTATGGTGCAACTGTAACGAAAACCAATTTCCCCCGGGATCAATAAAGTATGACTATGACTAACCATCTTGAAATCTTTCGCTATTAATTTAAATCTAAAGATTTATTATTCTAATTTCAGGGAAATAAAGGGCTGGGGTGGCAACATTGAGAAGGACAGTAAGGTTGTTGAAGGCAAATGCACTACAAGAGCACATAATCAATGGAATTAAGACACTGAGATGGATTTACTGTGACTTGCATTGTCTGTCATAGGCTGATTAAGAGTGGAGTTGGAGGAGCAGATTAATAAACCGTTCGGTGTGACCTGACAGAATAAAAAGTTTTAATGACTTTAACAATCCTAACGACAACTGAAATAATATAAAGATATGTAGCTAAGGTGGGAGTAGATCCAGAGTATCTCCCTAGCCAGAATGCTTTTATATATGGCAAAAGTGTCTGCAGTGATAGGAAATGGGAAATAACTAGCACGGTGCGGTAGGTTCATTGTGAAAATAGTAAACATAGTGGAGTAACAAAAACTGCATAAACATAAACAAAAAATAGGGCTAAAAATAGAGTTTTCCTGCACTACATTGATGACTGCATTGGAGTTGCATCCTGCACCCTTGCAGAGCTTGTCGACTTCATAAACTTCGCCTCCAACTTCCACCCTGACCACAAATTTACCTGGTCCATTTCTGACACCTCCGTTGCCTTTTTCAATCTCTATGTCGCTGTCTCTGGAGACAGGATATCTACTGATGTCTATTATAAACCAAGGACTCTCACAGCTACCTTAAATATGCCACTTCCCACCCTGTTAATTGTAAAAATACCATCTCCTTCTTTCAATTCCTCCATCTCCTCCACATCAGGATGAGGCTTTTCATTCCAGCACATAATTCTCTGGAACTTCTGCCATCTTCAATGGGATCCCACCACCAAGCACATCTTTCCATGCCCCCCACTTTCTGCTTTCTACAGGGATCACTCCCCATGTGATTCCCTTGTCCATTCGTCCCTCCCCACTGATCTCCCTCCTGGTACTTATTCTTGCAAGCGGAGCAATTGCTACACCTGCCCCTACACCTCCTCCCTCACCACCATTCAGGACCCCAAATAGTCCTTCCAGGTGAGGCAACACTTCACCCGTGAGAGTGTTAGGGTCATATACAGTGTCCTGTGCGCCCGGCATAGCCTCCTGTAAATCAGCAAGACCCAACGTAGATCGGGAGACTGCTTCACAGAGCACCTACACTCCATCTCCCAGTGGCCATCCATTTTAATTTCACTTCCCATTCCCATTCTGATATGTCCATCCATGGCCTTCTCTACTGTCGTGATGAGGCCACACTCAGGTTGGAGAAATAGCACGTTGTATTCCGTCTGGGTAGCTTCCAAACTGATGGCATAAACATTGATTTCTCCAACTTCTGGTAATGACCCCCCCCCACCCTTCATATTCTCCATCTCCTCCGCCCCACTTTTCTTTCTTCCATGGCCTTCTGTTCTCTCCTATTATATTCTCCCTTCTCCATCCCTCTATCTCTTTCACCAATCAACTTCTCAGCTCTTTACTTCACCCCTCCCCCTCCCAGTTTCATGTATCACCTTGAGTTTCTCCCTCCCCTCCTTCCACCTTTTAAATCTACTCTTCATCATTTTTTTTATTCCAGTCCTGCTGACAGGTCTCAGCCCAAAATGCCGACTGTACTCTTTTCCATAGATGCTGCCTGGCCTGTCAAGTTCCCCAGCATTTTGTGTGTGTTGCTAGAAATAGAGTTAAAAATTCATAGTACAGAAACAGGCCCTTTGATACAACTCATCCATGCCGATCAAAATGCATATCTATGTTAATTTGATTTGCCTGTGTTTGTACAGTATTTCCTGTCTATCTACCTATCCAAATGCCTTTTAAACATTGTAATTGCACCTGCATCTATCACCTCCTGTCAGTTCGCACCATATACTCACTGTCCTCTGTGTGACTAACTTGTCCCTCAGGTTCAATGTGAGAAGGGAAAAAAACTTAAAAGGGAACTATGTCTTCTAGGTTTATACCCCCCTTATTGGGGAAGAAAACGGTTTATCTATCCTACCTATGCCCCTCATAATTTTAAAAACCTCACTCCAGGAGAAAACAGCCCCAACCTTTCCAACTTCTTTATAACTAAAACCCTCTAGTTTAGGCAACATTTCTGTGAATCTTTTATTTATTGAGATACAGTGCAGAATAGGCCCTTTGAGCCGTGACACCCTACGACCTCCGGTTTAACCCTAACTTAATCACGGGACAATTTACAATGACAAATTCATCTACCAACCAGTACATCTTTGGATTGTGGGAGGAAACCAGAGCACCCGAAGGAAACCCACGTGGTCACGGGGAGAATGTTTAAACTCCTTACAGATAATGGTGGCAATTGAACCTGGCTCTCTAGTATTGTAAAGCATTGCGCTAACTGCTATGCTATTGTGCCGTCCCTGACTAGTTCTCAGCCCTCACTCTAGTTCCTTCCTATAACACGTTGACCAGTATTGCACACAATGTACTTATGATGAATGAAGGAGCTGGGCGACAGTACATAAGACCATGAAACATAGAAGCAGAATTAGGCCATTCAGCCCATTGAGTCTGCTCAGCCATTCCATCACAGCTGATCCTGGATCTCATTCAACCCCATATACCTACCTTCTAGCCATATCCTTTGATGCCATGACTGATCAGGAAACGATCAATTTCCATCTTACATATACTCAGGGACTTGGCCTCCACTGCAGTCTGTGGCAGAGCATTCCAGATTAACCACTCTCTGGCTGAAAAAAAATTCCTTCTTACCTCTTTTATAAAGGATCGCCCCTCAGTTTTGAGGCTGTGTCCTCTAGTTCTGGATACCCCCCACCATAGGAAACATCCTCTCCACATCCACCCTGTCTAGTCCTTTCAACTTTCAGTAGGTTTCCATGAGATCCTCATACATTCTTCTAAATTCCAATGAGTACAAGTGCAAAGCTGCCAAAAGCTCCTCATATGTTAACCCCTTCACTCCTAGAATCATCCTTGTGAACTTTCCCTGGACTTTCTCCAATGACAACACATCCATATGGAGCCCAAAATTGTTGACAATACTCCAGGTGCGACCTGACTAGTCTCTTATAAAGCTCAGCATTATCTCCTTGCTTTTATATTCTATTCCCCATTAAATAAATGCCAATATTAAATTTGCCTTCTTACCACAGACTCAACCTATAAATTAACCTTCTGGGAGTCATGCATGAGGACTCCCAAGTCCCTCTGCACCTCTGATGTTTGAACCTTCTCCCATTTAGATAACAGTCCGCACTATTGTTCCTTTTTCCAAAATATGTTATCATATATTTCTCCACACTGTATTCCATCTGCCACTTTTTTTACACATTCTTCCAATTTCTCAAAGTCCTACTGCAATCACATTGCTTCCTCAGCCCTACCTACCCCTCCACCTATCTTTGCATCATCCACAAACTTTGAATCAAAGCCATCAATTTCATTTATCTAGATCATTGACAATGTAAAAAGCAGCAGTTCCAATTCTGACCCCTGAGGGACACCACTAGTCACCAACAGGCAACCAGGAAAGGCCCCTTTTAGTCGCACCTGCTGCCTCCTGCCTGTCAGCCATTCCACTACCTTTCCTGTAAAGCCATAGGGTTTTTATCTTGTTAAGCAGCCTCATGTGTGGGTACCTTATCAAACAGCTTCTGAAGATCCAAATAAATGACATTCACTGCCTCTCCTTTGTTTATCCTGCTTGTTACTTCCTTGAAGAACTCTAACAGATTTTCAGCCAAGATTTCCCTTCACAGAAACCATGCTGACTTTTGACTTATTTTATCATTAGTCTCCAAGTACCTCAAAAACGCATCCTTAATAGTAGATTCCAATACCTTCCCAATTGCTGAGGTTAGACTAACTGGTCTATAATTTCCTTTCTTTTGCCTTCCTCTCTGCTTAAAGAGTGGAGTGACATTTGCAGTCTTCTGGAACCATGCCAGAATCAGGTGATTCTTATAAGATCATGACCAATGCATGCATTATCACTTCAGCAACTTTTCTCAGGACTCTGGGATGTAGTCAATCTGGTCCTAGTGACTTATCAACTTTAAGACCTTTGAGTTTACCTAGTCTGTCTTCCTTTGTAATAGCAATGGCACTCACTCCTCCTCCCTGAACTCGCGGACCTCTGGCACACTATCAGTGTCTTCCACAGTGAAGACAGATGCAAAGTACCCATTAAGTTCATCTACCATTTCTCTGTCCCCCATTACTAGCTCACCAGCATCATTTTCCAGTGGTCCAATATCAACTCTCACCTCCGTTTTAATCTTTTTATAACTGAAAAAAAAAACTTTTGGTATCCTCCTTTATATTATTGGCTAGTCTGCCTTCATATTTCATCTTTTCCCTTCTTATAACTTTTTAGTAGCCTTTTGTTGGATTTTAAAAGCTTCCCAATCATTCACCTTCCCACTCACTTTTGCCACCTTACATGTCCTTGGCTTTTATGCAAGTCCTTAACTTCATTTGCAGCCATATTTGCCAATCCCATGTAGAACACAGTTATTAAAAGTGCAAGAAGTGTCATTAATATCTTCACCTTAAATACATCTCAAGAAACTATTTCAGAATTACTACCCCGTCTATGCAGAAACATAAATGATAGCCAAATTTGACCAGTAAACCGTTGCATCAACGAATTCAGATTGAATTTGCAACCACACTAATGACGTCCAATGAGAATACACAAATTGTTCATTGAAAGAATTAACAGATTCTTTTCACAAAATTATCAAAGACACCAGTAAATTTGGTCTGAAATTATTAATGTTTACTCCCCTCAAATAATAAATTGCAACAATTAAATCTTAAGAAGTGGAATTCATTTAAAAACCTACATATGGTGAATAAGTCACCTATTTACCTTTTTTAAGTTTCCATTTATTACCAAAGTATAATGGCTGATGCAGGTTAACCTATATTAGGTATGCCAAATATGTCTTGATCATACAAATATTTTGCTAACCCCTGTGCCATACTAGATAGTGATTTATCACTTCACATGCATGGTCTTGTCAAATCAAGCCCATTCCAATGCTGAATTTCTGGCTGAATTTGTTCTCTTGGCATCTTTGAACAATAAAACCTGTCTAGTTAGCATGACACATAGTCATCATCTGTGAGCTGAACAAATGGATGTACTTTAGCAGTAGGTAAAACAGGTTATTAAATTAATGTTTTGTCAACTTTCTTGAAGGTTCTTTTTATCCATTCATTCCAGAATAATTTCAAAGGGAGAGAGAGCAGCCCTCACTATTTCACTGATAGACAATCTTCATTTATCCCTGAAAAGTCTATGGCACATTCAAAATTATGAACATCTCAATCATGCATAATCCACTCACACCTGTATTCCCACATTTTTACTAGTTAATAGAAGTAGCCCAGTTGCACAGATTTAGATCAATTTTCATTTATTGAGAGAAACCAGGAACTTTCTGGTTATGATACATTCTACAATACAATTTCCATTGATACATTCTATTGTATATTTTCCATTGATGGATTGCAAGAATAGATCTTAATTTATTTTATAAGTTCATTTTTCTTAACTTCATATTAATGTAATTTCAGAATAGATGGTTTGTGAATTACAAAAAGACAAAATTACATTTTGTATTTTTAATACTGTAATTTATTTAAATTACATCTAAAGTGTTCAGGAGGTGACACATTGATGTGCATAGCATTTTTTTAAAATATCAAACTGCATTTTATTGCATCCATAAATGTTACATTATCTGCAGATTATGTTTAATTATTTTCCTCATTTAGTGGATTTTGACCTTGTTGAACTAGACAGAATTCTAGTAAACCTAATGGCACTTAGCTGTATGTGTTCAGATATACCATTTTTAAAAGAATCTCCAGATAAAAATCTAATTAAAAGTAAATGAAGGCAATAAAACTAAATAGAGAATGTTAATTGCAGTTCAACAGCTTCCTTTAAACTAGTTATTGAATAGTTTCACTGTTACTAATTCTGCTAGGGGTCATGTATGTTCAATGCAATTTCTCTAAATGAATTTCTCTGAGGTGCATATTGTCTCTTCCTTAGTTAGATGATTTTTTATTGCTCAGCTAGCAGTTCTTTAAACATTTTAACTTTAGTCAGCTAAAATCAATTTTCAAATTGATATTAATGCCAAGACAAATATAAAAAACTGCCACACATTTGCTCTGTTAGCCATAATATATTAGAATATTACATTTTCTATTCTCTGCTGAAATCCTTTGATTTTGTTTGTGATGGGGTAAGTGCCAAGAATTTTCACCTTCCCAGATAGAACTCTTGCTGGGTGTCAGTTATAACAAGTCAGTTTTCATCTTTATTAACAACAGGGATCAATGCATTTTTACTTGTTTTTGTTTTCTGGGTATTATAAAGGTTCGTAAATTAAAATGATAGACACACTGAATAAAAGGCGATTTTACATGGGTGCTCTCATTACCTTGGAGTACTTCACTGTTCAAAAGGACCTCATTGATTTTAGTCAATGGTTTTATGTAGAAGTGAATGAAATCAACTATTCCAATCAATTATCCTTAATTGGAAGCATCTGAAAACCAGATTTTTTTTTTGTATTTAAATTCACACTTATTTCATTTTCTTTTAGATTGTACAAATAATCATCCAGTTGCTGGGTGATTGATGTCTCTACCCAAAAGCCATAAGGTGCTATGTTTGCCTCATTTCAGATGTAGGTTTGTTGGAGTTTGCTTCCATGGTGATTGCTATGCTGCAAGATTTTTGTAGTTTGTTGGCAGAATCATGGGGGATCAATGAAAGAGCTTGCAGCCTGCCTTCAACTTTCTAACAAGAATTTGCAGTCACACATCTGTATGTCAGAGAATGAAGAAAGGTACAAGGACTAATTCTAAAATTAGGCTATCGATAGTACTCCAATTTCATTATTTTTGATGATTGTCACTGCTTCAATTTTTTTCAAATTTTTGAACAACATTCTTAGTGTACACTGTTGTTTTTCCTTAAAAGCTCAACTGAGTTCCAATAAACATTAGGTGACTCTTAGCTTAGATTATACCAGTTATAAAATGCACAAAGCTTCTGTCTGCCATTTTTGGAATTAGTAGGGCAAAGTGTCTACTGTTAGCACAATAGGGAGGGGATTAGGTCCAAATTTCTGCAATCTTCAAATAATATTTAACTAGAAACTCACACACAGTCTACTGGAAGGGCCAATAGCATTCTAGACATTATTTCATCGGAACAGCTGAGTTTTATTCTGTAAGTCAAGATATTAAACTGCTAATTTTCAACACTTGTTTTTTTGCTTTAGTACAAATTAGCCTGATATATATGCTGACTTTCATGAAGAATAGGACAATGTGTTGGTACCTATGGTCTCCAACACATAATTCAATGATAAAAAGGGTAATTATGAAATATTATCCTAGTCACAACATTCAAAAAGATCTAAATTTAATGTTATAGAGGAGTTGATCCATTTATGGAAACTGCCAATAAGTGCAAGTTTGGAACATGGACTGCTAACCTAACCAGTAACACAAATAACTAAAGTGGACAGGATGATCCTAATGAACTTACAAGCAATTCACTATTTGAAGCAATTATTTATAATGGTAGACTGCTGCCAAGGTGGACTTTTCAGTAGTAGGATACAAAAGTACTTGAGTGCCATTACCATCACAAATACCATTACAAATAAATTAGCTAAAAGTTTGCAAAATGCTGAACATCATCTAGTCAGCATCGAAAGCTTTTTAGCTGTGAATAAGAACACTGAAGCCCTAAAGAAAATAGTGATACTTTCCTCTCGGATTATTGGGCTTTACAAAGTTGAAAAGTTATACAGATGCCTACAAAACAAGTAAGGATATTCTAACCCAACTGTGTCAAAAGTACACATTGGTTGTCGTTGTCTTAAGTGTTGAAGAAAAATCTAATTTTTTCAAATGACTAACTTAAAATTCAGTTAGAGAAATAACCAGCCAATAATACTTACCATTCTCAATAAATCATTATGTACTTTAAATGACATACTATCAACAAAGCAAATAAATATAATTGCCTTCACCACCATGAATTTTCCATAATTACAATTTGCTTTATTTAAACACTTATAGGCAATATTGTACTGATTTCTCCTTTCTTGAGGAAAAAGTGCATTGCCCAGTAAAGCTCTAAAGCTTACTGATTTTCTGAAATTGAGCTACAAGACTCAAGACCTGTTCAGATGCTTCAATATGTCTTGTCCTCAAGTACTGGACACTGTTATAATTGGTATCTTCCAGGAAATAACGATAATTAGCCATAATTCCAGAGGATGATGAAATGCCACGAGGGCTTGTGTCAGCCAACCAGTTTAACCGCCACATCACAGCACCATTTTGAAGATGAAAGTTAGCTACTTGATTAAGAGCAGCCCCACGATGTTTTTCTCCATACAAGTACCAGGCACAAAGTCTCATAAGTGGTAGCTCCAGAACTTGAACAAGTTTTTTGGACTTCACCCACTCATTGGTGATAAGCAAACTCTTAAGTTTTTCTAATACAGAGTCTCCAATAATTTCCTGGATTTCTTTACACTCAGCTTGTGTAAGGATTCTGTTTGTAGTTCCTTCCTTCATTTGGTCACTGATGATTGCAACTAACCATTTTGTGAAGCCAGGAACAGGAGACAGACTGGAAAACTGCTTCATGTGAGGAAACTCGTCCTGAAAATTAGATTAAAAAAAATGAATGCCAAAGCCACTACATATTTCAAATATAATCAGTAGTGATATTACTTCAGCCCTGCTACATCAAGCTTTGTCTGCTCCTCTTTCTTATCCCATTGTTCCCTAAAAGTTTAATTTGCATAATATTCAATGTGATAAAACTGCCTGCATTATGAAAGTAGCAATTCCAAATAAAGGTTGCATACTACAATGCACATTGTCCAAAAACCAGATAAAAAGGTGCTGCAGTTAGACTAATTATAAAGAATTGTGCTTTTCAGAACATGACATGAACCATAAGCAAAAATGTAGTTCCTCAAGTCTGCTGCAGCATTCAGTAAGGTCACAGTTAAATCCACTTACAATAGTTTTGTTGCTGCCCAAAACTATATAATCTTCACCTGAATATTTTTACCTATCGAGCAGCTGCAGCTCTGGAGGTTGAGAATTATAAAGATTTATAAATGAGTAAAGGCATTTCTTTTCTATGTCTGAGACAATTTCACCTCGTTCTAGACCCTGTACAAGAAATTGGATTTAACCTATTTTTGCAGTGCTGCATTTTATCCTCACAGCAATTCAACCAAAAAAATTGTGAAATCTGGATAATTTTTCTTTAGAAATCATTATTGTGATTTATTTTTTTTTTAAGTAATAATAAAACTGGCCTGCACAACCAAGGAGGCTCCTGCTAGGTCATTCACATGCTGTTTCATGGTGAACCTCAGACTGGCAAGGGGATTAAAGAAATAAGAATGGGAGTCAGATCTTGGCAAACTCATAGATGACAAACTGATTGTGGAGGTGGGGGTGTGTGTGCAAAAGAAATAACAGTATAACATGTGGAGCGGACGGGTCTGTAGATAGTGGCAGGCTTGTAGATCCACATTTCCTTCGCCAATATAAGGAACCATGAATATCTCTCAGTCATGGTGGAAAGTGGCAACATTGTAGCTACAGATCAAGGCATCACTGAACCAAAGATTCACAAGTGCTTGATCTCATTCAGGTTGCTGACAAAGTTTTAATATATTAGAATGGCAGGGGTCGGGGCCCTACAAAATATATTAAAAATTCCATAGTTTGGATTATATATGATTCTTTACATTCATCAAGAAGTGTGTGTGTATTACATAGAATTAAAAAATGAAGATCTTTTGATCCAAACTCCATTTGTATGTTGTTAATGAGCACTGCATGCATTGACGATGTTATGGTAGGCACAGACTCGATAAATGTCACTGAAGTTGAGTAAATTACAATAAGTCTAATTTACTAAAGAGCATGAGCATAATACTTCAACACATGCAAAACACATTTTTGAATGACTTTCACATAAAGAAGGGTGCAAATGCATTTTTAAAAAATCCAATTATCAAGCAGTACCGGTCTCTCCACAATATACCATGTCAGTCTCTCAGAATCTTGTAAATTTTGATGAGTTCATCTCTTATTTATTTAAACTTCCATGGCTCAGAAATTCAACTGCATACCACTTTCTTCAGGATTAGACATACACACATTTTAGTTTACCTACAGTGACCACAATGATCCTGCGTGTCATTTACTTATTTACTTAGCAATACAGCATGGAGTAGGCCCTTCGAACAGCACGGCCTCGACAATCCTGATTTAACCCTAACCTAATCAAGGGACAATTTACAATGACCAATTAATCTACCCAGTACGTCACTGGACTGTGGGAGGAAACGGCAGAACCCAGGAAAAACCAACATATTCCACAGGGAGGGTATACACACTCCTTACAGAGGAAGCCGGAACTGTACTCTGAACTCTGACACTCCAAGCTGTAATAGCATTGCATTAACTGCTAAACTTCTGCAGCACCTTTCAAACCACTCTGGCTACTTTGTTGGAGTGAATCAAGTTTGCATACCCTAATCAAGCAGAGGGTGACAGTTTTTTGTCCAAAACTTGCATTAGAGAATTGCAAGGGAAATTAGAAAAGCCATTGTCTTCCAAGGTAGGTGAAAACTGGGGAATGTTCCTTGTTCTGTCCAATGTTTTTGATCCAGGTTTTAGTCTATTTGTCATTACTGATGAAATAGACAACATAAGGCTTGTAGTTTCAAAGGATCCTTTCTAGTCCCCTATATTGAGACTTTAAAGGGACCTCAAAGGATAAACAGGTGCTGCAATTTGTGTGACCTATTTCTCATAAAATTTTGACAGACGTGACATGGGGCAGTAGTCAACAGCAAAATAAGTTACTGAGTGATGTTGACTTCAAAATTCTAGTTGCCACCCAAGATAATCAAGTTGAATTGCACATCCATGAAGCTTGTTTGGTAGCTTGGCAATCAAACTGGGGGTAATGCACTGAGTAAGAGAACCACTGCAAAGGCACCCAGGCAGAGCCTGCAAGTTCGCAAAAGCATACCGATCCATGCTTTAGTCTTGTTAGCTCCTTTCACTGATAGTTGTACAATATGAGCTGTTGGTGTCAGGTCACAGGAAATCTTCTCTCCGGAGAAGGCAATGCCAAATGTTTTAGTTGCCAGGCTCTTTACAGGTTGTAATCTGGTTAGACCATAAGACATAGGAGCAGAATTAAGCCATTCAGCCCATCGAGTCTGCTCTGGCATTTCATCACAGCTGATTTGTTTTCCCTCTCAACCCCATTCTCCTGACTTCACCATGTAACCTTCAGTACCTTGATTAATCAAGACCTATCAACCTCCACCTTAATGACTTGGCCTGCATAGGAGTCTGTGGCAATAAATTCCACAGATTCACCACCCTCTGGTGGCGATGAATAAATTTTTCCTCATGTCATTCTAAATGGATGTCTCACTTAGGCTCTGATCTCAGACTCATCCACGTGAAACATTCTCTCCACATCCACTCTATTTAGGCCTTTCAATATTTGATAGGTTTCAATGAGATTCTCCACCACTGCCCCCCCCCCCATTCTTTTACACTCCAGTGAGTACAGGCCCAAAGCCATCAAACCCTCCTTATATGTTATCCCTTTCATTCCTGGGATCATTCTCATAAACCTGCTCTTGACCCTATATAAGCTAGCACATCTTTTCTTACATAAGGGGTGCAAAGCTGTTAACAACACTCCAAATGCTGACCTATGCCTTATAAAGCCCCAGCATTACATACTTGCTTTTGAATTCTAGTCCTCTCAAAATGAATGCTTGCCTTCCTTACCACTGATCCAACCTGCAAGTTAATCTTTAGAGAAACCTGCAGAAGGACACACAAGTTGCTCTCATCTCGAGTTTTGTATTTTCTTCTCATTTAGACAACAGTCCATGCCTTTATTCCTTCTGCCAAAGTGCATGATCATACACTCCTTTACACTATATTCCATCTGCCATTTCTTTGCCCATTTCCCCAATCTAAGCCTTTCTGCAGACACCCTGCTTCCTCTAGGTGCCCTCCAACTATCTTCGTATTGTTCACAAACTTGGCCACAAATCCATCAATTCCTCCATCCAAATCACTGACAGAAAATGAGAAAAGAAATGTTCCCAACACTGACTTCTGTGGCACACCAGCAGCCAATAGAATAGGCCCCCTTTATTCCCAATAAGTTCTAAGAAATACTGCAAGGTCACAACTCTCTCACAAATTACCCTGTTAAATATAATACTACTTTAATGGCATAGTATAATTAGCGTCATCAAATTGGAGAACAAACATCAAGAAATACTACCCCAGTGTAAAGCCCCAGAGCCCTCAGCCAACCTGAAAATGACTGATTTACTTCTCAGCCAAGAAAGGACACTGGTGCAGGTGGTGCCTGATCTACTGATAGCCACATTTTGTTTTATTTCAGATTTGCTGCTCATTCTATTTATTTCTATTCCCTATTTTCTGTCCTTAAACAAAACTAAATTGCAATCCTGTTTTACCAATTATGCTGATCTTTCTTTTTGCAATCTAGCAGTCTTCTATCAAGGGACTGAGCAAATAACTTTCCAGATGGCATCTGCTATTGGCAAACAGATGAACTGCTTGGAATAATTTTTTGCTTTCTTTACAGGGCACTTTTTCCCTCAACTTTCGTGGCTCTCTTCATTTAAAGTAACTGAAATGAGGGTTGTGACTCAATCACTATTTGGTGATGCTTTATCTGTATATTTACTAAAGTGTGATGTATTTTTTTTTATGCTTACTTTTCAGGCCTAACAAAAAGGTAGATTTATAAACTAAGCAAAATAGATTTCACAGTTTTTCAGTTTTTTTTAAATTTGGGGTTTATCATACTTCATGCATACAGTTACAACTGAGTAGAGGTGATACATGTGGTGAATTAAAATAGGGGAGAGAATCTAGCTGCAAGATCAATGTCTGATGTACAGCACAGCCCAAAAAAGTCAGAAACTGCTTATTGAAAGATGGCAAACTAATGGGAGAGGACAGTGGAATCAGCATTTAGATTAATTATATCTTTGCTCACAAATATTCAATGTTGAATTACAAGAAAAAAGCCTATTGGTATGTAGTTTAAACTACATTGTGTAAGTATTAGCAAAGCATACAAAGTTAAGATTTATATAAAGCATGGCCATTTTCATTACTATAGGATAACATATTATAAATAATGTATTATAAAGTTCTAGTTGAATCTATTTTCATTGCATTTAAAATGCAATGACAAAAGATCTCTACGTCATTAATTTAATGGATTAGCCATCAAAAAGATATGTGCATTATATACAGGCAAGAAATACGCTTTATATTGGTACAACTTTACCTACTAAATAATGTATTAATACAATCATTCTGATATAATCTAACAGTGCAAGTGAAATTAATAGCAAACAGTGTCAAAGTCTTTAAAAGTGGAAGATATAGGACTTTAGGTGTTCATTTAAGTAGCACAGAATGGTGTTGAAAAGTAATTCCCAGAATGGGGAGATAGTGAAGGAAAGACAGCTTCCTAAGGTAAAGAAAAATAAGTGGGATTTCAGAACAAGAACAATATATACGTTTGTATGTGGGCTTTGTTGCTACCTTTGGCTATTAACCAACTACAAAGCAGACATTGTAAAAGTACCACACATAAAAGTTGCTGGTGAACGCAGCAGGCCAGGCAGCATCTCTAGGAAGAGGTATAGTCGACGTTTCAGGCTGAGACCCTTCGTCAGGACTACTCCCTTACTCACTCTTCCTTCAGTTAGTCCTGACGAAGGGTCTCGGCCTGAAACATCGACTGTACCTCTTCCTAGAGATGCTGCCTGGCCTGCTGCGTTCACCAGCAACTTTTATGTGTGTTGCTTGAAATTCCAGCATCTGCAGAATTCCTGTTGTATTGTAAAAGTACAGTCATCACTGAATGGAGGTGAGCTTCTACAATTGCTTCTATTCTAAAATGAAAAGAAAACATCGGAATTCAAGCAGAATGTCACTAATGTAGTGCATTGTTGGCATTAGGGGCTTCAGAACAAGATGAATTGAGGCCCAGTCTTCCTTCTTACCTACTACCCATTATGCCATTGATGCTTAGGACACCAATGAAGGTCCTTCATTTGTCTGTATAGAAGGATTCTTCATTGCTGTTTCCGTAACAATTGTTTTTGATCAGTCAGGGTTGTTAGCCCTGAGCTGAACCCCCGAACCTGGAAGACTAATGGACCACTCTTAGTCTGGCCTCTACCCTTTGACTTGTTTGGCATGGGTGATCCTACCAAGAGTCAAAGCACAGGGCCCTGACTCCAAGCAACATACAGTTGCAAGAAAAATTTTGTGAACCCTTTGCAATTACCCGTTTTTCTGCATTAATTACTCATAAAATGTGATCTGATCTTCCTCTAAGTCACAATAATAGACAATAGAAATAATAAGCAATAGTCGCTATGCCCAGTGAATGTTACCAGGCTTTCCGCGTTTTGGATATGGACTTGGACTGCAGACTTTTTTCAGTCTTATAGCTTTTTATATTCTGTGTTTTTCACCCAATTTGTCTTGTTTTTTTTGTGCAGGGAGGGGAGTTTTGGGTGTTGATGATCATGCTGCCTTTCTTTTCTTTCTTGGTGTCATGGCTACCCAGAGAAGAAGAAATTCAGAGTTGTATACTTTGATAATAAATGAACCTTTGAAACACAATATGCCTAAACTAATAACACACAAACAATTGTACTTTTCCTGTCTTCATTGAACACATTGCTTAATCATTCACAGTCCAGGATAGAAGAAGTCTGTGAACCTTTATATTTAATAACTGGTAGGACCTCCTTTAGCAGCAATAACCTCCACCAAACATTTCCTGTAGTTGCTGATCAGACTTGCACAATGACTAGGAGGAATTTTATACCATTCCTCTATACAAAACTGTTTCAGTTCAGCAATATTTCTGGGATACCTTGCATAAACAGACCTCTTCAGGTTATGCCACAGAATCGCAATTGGGTAAAGATCTGGACTCTGACTTGGCCACTCCAAAACACAAATTTTCTTCTTAAACCATTCTGTTGTTGATTTACTCTTGTGTTTCGTATCATTATCTTATTGCATCACCCAACTTCTATTAAGCTTCAGGTGACGGACTGCTACTCTGATATCCTCGTGTAAAATGTCTTGATACAATTTTGAATTCATTGTTCCCTCAACAGTTGCAAGCTGTCCATGCCCTGAGGCAGCAAAGCAGCTCCAAACTATGATGCTCCTTCCACGATGCTTCACAGTTGGGATGAGGTTTTGGTGTTGGTGTGAAGTGCCCTTTTTCCTCCAAACGTAGTGGTGTGCATTTCTGCCAAGAAGTTCAGCTTTTGTCTTATCTGTCCACAGAACATTGTCCCAGAAGCTTTATGGACATCCAGGTGGTCTTCGGCAAACTTGAGATGTGCGGCAATGCTTTTTTTTTGGGGGGGGCGGAAGCAGTGGTTTCCTCATTGGTGTCCTTCCATGAACACTATTTTTTTCAGTGTTTTTCTTATAGTGGACACATGAACAGAAATTTCAGCAAGTTCTAGAGATTTTTGCAGGTCTTTTGCTGTTACCCTTGAGTTATTTTTCACCTCATTCAGCATTGCACGTTGTGCTTTTGGTGTGACCTTTGCAGGCCACTCCTAGGGAGAGTTGCGACAGAACTGAGTTTCCTCCATTTGTAGACAATTTCTCTTACTGTGGACTGATGAACACTCAGGTCTTTCAGAATGCTTTTGTAGCCTTTTCCAGCTTCATGCATCTCTACAATTCTTCTTCTAAGATCCTCTGAAAGTTGTTTTGATCAAGGCACAGTGCATATAAACAGATCTTTCTTGAGAAGAGCAGGCTCTATCAGTAACCTGACTGTGTATCAGTTTTTATAGGACAAGGCACCTCTACGACCCACACCTCCAATCTCATCTCATTGATTGCAACACCTGAATCCAAAGAGCTTTTGTGGAAGGCATTACCCCTGAAGTTCAAATACATTTTTGAATCTAGAGTGTGGTTGGTTAAATGGTGTACTCAGTATTGACGAGAAGTAGTACAATTGTTTGTGTGTTATTAATTTAGGCATATTGTTTGTCTATTATTGTGACTTGGATGACGATCAGACAGCATTTTATGAGTAAATAATGCAGAAAACCAGGTAATTGCAAACTTTTTCTTGCTACGGTTGCTCTCTGGGTCATTGAGACACACAGGCCTCCAAATCTTATTGCAAGGTTGTGTGCTTTTGGAGGAATTTTCCTTTTCAGCTGTATGAAAAGTCAAAAGCATCATTCTAAAAGTACTGGACAGAGGATATCCCATGTGTTGCAGTCAGTACGTGTTGCTCAACCACCATCAAAAGACACCATCCTGTCTGTGGGAATTTGTTGGGGTGAAAATTATCTGCTACACTTACTCTATCACAATATCTACAATTAAAAAATAGCTCAGTAATTGTAAAGATTCAAGAGGTATTGAGTCCATGGAAGGTTTGATATCAATATAAATCCTGCTTCCTTTTATTTTTACTTTGGTTTAGTTTGCAGCAAAGGATTTGTGGGGGACTGATTTCCAGTTTTAGCATTCACCTAATAGACAACAGGCAGACTGATCATGTCCATTGTCTAAAGATTATTTACAGTGGACCTCATATACAATAATGAGGATAAACCTCAGAAAGAAGCTCTCACTCACCACTTTGGTGTGTATTGGTTGCCGACTTCATTGACTTGTATCTAAAGCTAAACATCCTGAAAAGCAAGTCTAGGTTTAACATGCTAAGGCGATAATGTGACAGGATATGAACAATAAAACAGATGATGGAATTGGTACCTGGGCAGACCTGTACTCAGCTTTACTGCTTCTCAATTCTGTCAAAGTTTAAAGTGTTTTTGAGTAAACTATTAAAATCAACTAAACAATTGCACAATTTTATTTAAATCTTCAAAAATAATTAATTAAAAATAAAAGCAATCTGATCTTAGTACTTTTCATTGGAATTAATCGAGTGCATTCAACTGAATGAGTCAGTGGATCCCATGATAAATCTGACACCCTACAGCTTTAGTGGGTGGATTAATTATATAGCCACTGGTGGATTCAGTAAGAACTTGCTTCAGCTCCGAACTCCATACAAAGTTCAGTAGCAAAGTTCAATCAGGACAATGCTGACAAAGATAGGTCAGCATATTTGGGAATACAGTATCCACACGGGTATCCTGAACTTGCTGGCATTTACTATAATAAGTGCCCATAACTTCCCACACAATTTCCTTGCATTTCCCAGCATGGTCTAATATCTGTGAAGTACTACTGAATTAGCTTTAAACAGAAACTAACTGTTATCCAGCATTCACTTTGCTGATGACATATTTATCAGCTTGGTGGTAATTTTTACTAAAAAAAATGCATGCCAAATAGACTTGATTTTCAAATTGCAAAGTAAATTTATTATTAAAGTACATACATGTCACAATATACAACCCTGAGATTCATTTCCTTGTGGACATTCACAATAAATGTAAGAAACACAATTAAATCAAAGGAAGATCACATCCAACAGGAGGGAGAACAACCAGTGTGCAAAAAAAAAACAAATTGTGCAAATACAAAAAGAAATACTAATAATAAATAAGCAATAAATATTGAGAGCATGAGATCAAGAGTCTTTGAAAGTGAGGCCATAGTTGTAGGAACAGTCAGTGATGGGTTGAATGAAGCTGAGTGAAGTTATCCCCTCTGGTTCAAGAGTCTGATGGTTGAGGGGCAATAACCGTTCCTGAACCTTGTGGTGTGGGTCCTGAGGCTCATGTAATTCTTCCTGATGGCAGCAGCAATGAGGGTCTTTGATGATGGATACCGCTCTCTGCGACAAAGCTCCACGTAGATCTGTTCAATGGTGGTGAGGGCTTTACCCGTGATGGACTGGCCCATATCTGCTACTTCTTGTAGGCTTTTCCATACTAGGGCATTGGCGTTTACATACCAGACCGTGATGCAACCAGTTAATATACACTTCACCACACATCAATAGAAGCTTGTCAAAGTTTTAGATTCACCTCTGCAAATTTCTAAGTAGAGGTGCTGCCATATTTTCTTCATAATGGTACTTACGTATTGGATCCAGGGTAGATCCCCCGAAATGATTACAGCTAGGAATTTAAAATTGCTGACTCTTTCCACTCTGATCCCCCAATAAGGACTGGCCCATGAACCTCCAGTTTCCCCCTACAGAAGTCAATATTCATCTCCTTGGTCTTGCTGACAATGAGAAAGAGGTTGTTGTTGTGGCACCAATCAGCCAGATTTTCAAACTCCCTCCTATATGCTGATTCGGCACTACCTTTGATTCAGCCAATGGCAGTGGGAAACAGTATGTGAAAGCAGAAGATGACATTGCAGTTATTGGCTAGACAACACAAGAAACTGAATCAATCCCTCACATATGAATAATTTAACATAATCATTTTCACAATTTTCCATCAAGGCTTCCATCAATGCACTTGGTAACTGTATGAGCAACGTCAACAAAGTTTGAGGTTCAGATAATTGTAGTCAGCAAGTGTGCAGTTTGCACAAAAGTTACTTTCACTCTTGTGGTTGCTTAGAAGTAGATTTTGAAGTTCAAGGTGCTTTACTGTAATAGAAGGAAAATAGGGATCAGGCTAGATAGAGAATGCTAAGGAAAGGCACTAAGTGAATCATTAAAGAAGTGGATATTGACTATCTAAAAAAAATGAGAAATTGTAAGATATGAGAAGCAAATTCCAAAAGGTCAGCTAAAATGACTGACAATGCAGAAAAGGAAAATGCATATTGAAAGGGTAAATTCCAACAATATGTTGAAAAGAACCACAGCAAATAGAATTTAAAAATTGCTGAGAGCTCAGTAAAAAAGTTGATTATAATATATACAAGTGATTTTTAATTAATGTTTTTCCCCTCACACACAGATATAAGTTTATTCATTCATTATATGCCATGTCATAGGATGTGGGTGATCATGGTCTTTCCATGATCATGATTGTTCTTGGCAAATTCTTCTACAGAAGATTCCATTGCCTTCTTCTGGGCAGTGTCTTCACAAGACATGTGATCCCTTATCCCACCCATTATCAATAGTCTTCAGAGATTGCCTGGCGTCAGTGGTCACATAACCAGGACTTGTGATCTACACCAACTGCTCATGCGACCATCGATCACCTGCTCCCATGGCTTCTCGTGACCCCGATCAAGGGAGCTAGGCAGGTGCTACGCCTTGCCCAAGAGTGATCTACTGGCTAGAGGAGGGAAGGAGAGCCCTACATCGCCTTTGATAAGACATAGCTCCACTCTGCCACCCAACAAATACAAGTTAAATCTAGAGGCTACATTAGCAGTGCAGTGATACAAGCTAAACACTTGGTAACGTGAAGATGTCAATCATCCTGTTAACAGGTAGTAGAATAATAATATTGAGACTGCTGGTGAATGCAAGTCAATTGACAACTTGGTTTGAGTATCAAAATTGAAACTCAATGCTGATTACTTTGCAAAGCACATGTACACAAACTGAGCCACTGTACAAACCATCACTTGAATAAACAAGGGCATCGTGCTACTGGGACAGATTATTTTATGTTATCTAAACAGCTTTGGAAAACTATACAAAAATTAATCTCAACATACAGTAGGCTTATTCAGAAATTCAGAAGGCATGGGATCCAGGGATTCAGAATTGGCTTGCCTGCAGAAGGCAGAGGGTCATGGTGGAGGGAGTACATTCAGATTGGAGGATTGTGACTAGTGGTGTCCCACAAGGATCTGTTCTGGGACCTCTACTTTTCGTGATTTTTATTAACGACCTGGATGTGGGGGTAGAAGGGTGGGTTGGCAAGTTTGCAGACGACACAAAGGTTGGTGGTGTTGTAGATAGTGTAGAGGATTGTCAAAGATTTCAGAGAGACATTGATAGGATGCAGAAGTGGGCTGAGAAGTGGCAGATGGAGTTCAACCTGGAGAAGTATGAGGTGGTACACTTTGGAAGGACAAACTCCAAGGCAGATTACAAAGTAAATGGCAGGATACTTGGCAGCGTGGAGGAGCAGAGGGATCTGGGGGTACATGTCCACAGATCCCTGAAAGATGCCTCACAGGTGGATAGGGTAGTTAAGAAAGCTTATGGGGTGTTAGCTTTCATAAGTCGAGGGATAGAGTTTAAGAGTCGCGATGTAATGATGCAGCTCTATAAAACACAGGTTAGGCCACACTTGGAGTACTGTGTCCAGTTCTGGTTGCCTCACTATAGGAAGGATGTGGAAGCATTGGAAAGGGTACAGAGATTTACCAGGATGCTGCCTGGTCTAGAGAGTATGCATTATGATCAGAGATTAAGGGAGCTAGGGTTTTACTCTTTGGAGAGAAGGAGGATGAGAGGAGACATGATAGAGGTGTACAAGATAATAAGAGGAATAGATAGAGTGGATAGCCAGCGCCTCTTCTCCAGGGCACCACTGCTCAAACCAAGAGGACATGGCTTTAAGGTAAGGGGTGGGAAGTTCAAGGGGGATATTAGAGGAAGGTTTTTTACTCAGAGAGTGGTTGGTGCGTGGAATGCACTGCCTGAGTCAGTGGTGGAGGCAGATACACTAGTGAAGTTTAAGAGACTACTGGACAGGTATATGGAGGAATTTAAGGTGGGGGCTTATATGGGAGGCAGGGTTTGAGGGTCGGCACAATTGTGGGCCGAAGGGCCTGTACTGTGCTGTACTATTCTATGAAATATGTATTATATGTTATGTGTACTACTATGTTTTACACTCTGGTTTGAAGATGATTAATATAATCATACACATTATAAGGCTATATACATTATATACATGTATATAGTTAAATGACAATAAACTTGACTATTAAAGATGTATCTAATTTCCTGTATTAATTTATTTTGATCCTTTCATTAAAAGTGAATTTCTAAGTAGATGTCTCCCACCAGAGAGAAGAATTACTGTGTTTCATATGATTGGAAAAACAGCATATGATTGAGCATCAATCCACACGACTGAAGGGGGTCATTAATTTAGTCAGAACTGATAGTCTCAGAGAGCTGAGAGGTGCAGCTGAAGTGAGAAATGGAAACAGCACAGAGGAAAACAAGGTTATTTTCTTCTAAACCTTTGCTCTCCCAGAACTAGCAGTACTGACTGACTGATAAGACTTACAAAAAAAAATTGAAAATAAAATGTTTTTTCAGCACTGACAACTCCAGTCTTGATGCAAACTAAAAGCAGACTACTTCAGTGAAATTAAGTTAGCACAAAACAAAATCAGTTTAGGGAAGAAGCAACGATAAACCAGTGGAAACATGGGACTGAAAGCTATACTGTTTGAGTGAAAATTAATTGAGAAAGATTAATTTATCTTTTACTTTCCATAGTTTAAATTCTGAACTCCATCTATAATCCAATATATTACAAATGATAAACAGATAAATTTTATAACATACTTTTAGGGTAAAATATAAAAGAATGGTCATCAGTGATAGTTAGGAACATCAAAACAATATATAATCTGTCCTGCAGTTATCAGTCATGTTTTGTGGCAAGCTAAGCTCACTTATTGACATTGAACACTAATATCAGTTATTGTTGGACAGTGATCCTTGCAGACTACATACGTACTGTGACTAAGACCTACCTGTAACTCTTTCACTACTCGCTTGATGAGATAATTTCCAAGCTCTACCTCTTGCAGTCCTGGTTGTGTAGAACTGATGGAGTAGAAAATAGCTGTAGAGATCTTGTTAACGTCTTCAGTCATCTCAGGAGCGGGATCCCGTCCAACAATAGCCTACCACAAAACATTAATATACAATTAAAACCCTTATCCTTTTCCACGATCTATTTTCCTTTCAAATATTGGATGCACATTAGATATACAATTGCACAGCTTTTGTATGAAAACACTAACTTTAATCTTCATCTAAACATAAAGTTCCAAAATTATGGCTACAAATATTTTATGACTAGGATTCAATGTTGAAGCTAGGTGATTTTGTTTCCTAAATATGTCAATGTTTCACTATTGATTTCACATTTCCTCCATTTCATTGGCGCTTTCAGTCAGCCTCCAGACCAGACCCAAGACTGACATAAAATAACAAACCTAATCAAACTCCTCCAATTCATGGTGCATTGAACTGGCTTCCCCTTGGTGGTCACTGACTTCGGTTTAACCCTTGGTCCTTAATTCCAGACTTGACCAAGTGCAATGACCCTCACTTCACTTCTGGAGATCAGCTCTTTGTTCCATGTTTGAGCTGAGTGATTCTGATGAAACCTAAACAAGGTATTAATGAGCAGGGTTATTAATGTCCCTTTGACAGCCTAGCCAATGACACTATTCATCACTCTGCTAAGAATTCCAATGCCAATCAATTCATTCTCCTTTATACTCATGTACTGAAGGATGACAATAAACAATCTCGAATCCTGGATGCAAGTTACTTGAAGATACAGATAGCCTGATTCAATTTGATTGAACAGGACATGCCTGGAGAATTCTGCACATTGCCAGATGCCAGTGTTGTAATTGCACTGGAACAGCTTGGCTCAAGGATCAGCCATTTCTGGAGTTCATGTCCTTAGTATTAGCAAGAGGATGTTGTCAGGCCTTATTAACTTTGTTGTATCCAATCTCTCAACAACGGAGTGACTAGAAAAGGTTTGCTATATTTCAAACAAATACAATCCTCCCCAAGTCTGACAGCTTTGGTGGCATCTCATAAATCTCCTCCATATCTGTTATAGATCATTACAACCTTCTGTAACTAGATGGAATTAAGCATTCAAAATACACTCAATTAACATTTTGTTGTTTGGGCGTAACCTCCCTTGTGCTATATTCTATGTTTTGCCTAATAAAAGGAAGTTTCTTAATGACCACTCTGCTACCTTCAGAGACATTTATACATGCACTTGTCATTCCAACATCCAGTGCATTCTTTCTCATGCCTTGTTTGCCCTATGCAAATACATCACCTCACACTTCCCGAATTGAATTCCATTAGCAATTAAGTTCTTCATCCAGACTAATAATACATTTCAACAAATTTCTTTTTAAAACCAACCTTTTATGCCAAGGTAAAATTAATTTTGACCGGATCAGTCATGACACGATGGGCTAATTCTTTACATGACAAGCTAATCAGTAACTACAAATAGAAGCTGCTGTATAGATCTACTGACAAAGGGTCTCGGCCTGAAACGTCGACTGTACCTCTTCCTAGAGATGCTGCCTGGCCTGCTGCGTTCACCAGCAACTTTGATGTGTGTTGGTTGTATAGATCTACTAGTGGCTTCTTTGATTAGATCCAGCTTTGTCCCTTGGCTGCCATTAAATTTATACAGTACTGTGCAAAAGTCTTAGGTACATAATCATATTATATGTAGCTAGGGTATCTAAGACGTTTGCACAGTACTGTTGTAATTTTATGCATTGCACTGTACTGCTGGCACATAAAAAAAATTCATGACACATATGAGTGACGATAAACCTAATTCTGATATGGGCCTCTACTGTGGACTGAGAATGGGGGAGTGGAAAGAGGACAGGGAGAGGGGAGTCATGGTTGGGAAAAGCGGAAAGGAGAGGAGAGGGAGTGGGAAGCACCAGAGGGATATTCTGTAATAATCAATCAACAAATTGCTATGAATCAAATGACCCTGCCTTATGTCTCGTGTGTCTGCACACAAGTCACTGGTACTCTTTCTCTGCCACCTGTCCCACACCCATTGTGGCGCTCCATCCTTGCCATTCCCAACATTCTTTGCTCCCGCCAACTCACTCTCCACACCATATTGACAAATACAGTACTCTACAAAAGTCTTAGACACTCTAGCTATATACGTGTGCCAAAGACTTTTCCACTCTATTGTATCTGCTTTAATCAAGTTTAAATCATTTATTTGTATCACAACATAATCAAAATGAATAGTATAATATAAATTTTGGCTATTCCTCTATTACTTTGTCTTTCAGAGCCCAGTTATCCACCTGAGCCAGATGCGACTAAACCATATGTGTAAATATCGGGCTGTATTATGTTGGATTGAATTAAATACTTACAATTTGGGCTTGTCTTGGGTTGGACCATGCTGTGCCAGCTCAGCACTTTATGCAGAATAACTTCAGGTTCATTTATTTGTTTCTATCTTCAAGCAGGCCAAGAGCATGTTTGAGATTATTATACCTACAAAATTAGTATGGTTGGGAATGGAAAGAAGTGAAAGCACTTGAGCTCCTATTGGGATAGCTTTAGGTCAAGTTTAAATTACTTATTTTTAGTAGCAATCTAGTTAGGATCTATTTCACTTGGACCTGACAATTTATCTGAATTCTTAAATGCCAATGCACATATTTTTCCTCGCTCTCATAGTCCTAGAATTATATGTGTGCCAATAAAATTTCTACTAAAACCAAAGCAATGTATGATTACAAATTTACCAATAATGACTGTGATTTTCTTTCTCAGCCTTTCATATGAATGATACACTATTGCACATATGTCCCAGATACTCGCTGCCAACAATGTACATCTGAACATCTCTTTTGTAAAAAAGGGAACCAATGCTTTCCTGGCATATATGATGAATAAACTCTTCTCGGGTTACCTGTACCTGCTGGTAGCCCGAGAAGAGTTTATTCATCTCTTTTGTATATATTAATAATGTAAGCTGGACTATACAAAGGCATGTGAAGCCATCTTCAACACAGCTTAAGACTACTGCCCCAGTACTGGTAAGCTGACCTTAAAGCATCTAGCAGGTGTTCTCTTTCAGATCTCGTAACCTTGCTAACTACACGTTGATAAAGATCTGGACATACCCTCACCCCCACAGTACCCCCAGAGGCTGACTACAACCACTAAATCTCCCCACAATATTTTGACACTCATGATGCTGATCACAGCAACCATCAATCCATTTTGCCAGACCACTTTTCCTGTATGTCCTAGGCCTGTCCTATTTGAACACAAAACCTTGGGCTTCTGTGTAAGAGCTTTGCAGCAGTGGACTATTAAATATATTCACTGGCCTTTCACACACAGTACTTTGAATATGTACCATTCAGCCACTAATATATTTCTGATGTTAGCAAGTTTTTTAAACCCTCATATCTACTTCATCAGGAGCTCTTCATTTGCAGAATCTCTTATGTTTGCTATTCCAATTAGTAATGAAGTTAGTGAAATCCTTTGCAACTCTTGTAATGTTTTAAGACCTAGCCAGGTTTTCCAAACACGTTTGCTCTTTCTTCTGCTAAATGTATCGGGTACTGGTACAGCAGGGGATGGGGATCACTGGCACAAGACAAGACAGTTATTCTGTTTTCTACTTCAATCCATATAGTTGATCTTTCATTATGTGCCATGTTGTATGACGTGGGCGATCATGGTCTTTCCATGATGCTTGTTCTTAACAAATTTTTCTATGGAAGTGGTCTGCCATTGTCTTCTTCTGGACAGCGTCTTTACAAGATGGGTGACTCCAGCCATTATCAATACTCTTCAGAGATTGTCTGCCTGGCATCAGTGATCGCATAACCAGGACTTGTGATATGCACTGGTTGCTCATATGACCAACTATCAGCTGCTCCCACGGCTTCGGGTGAGAATAATCAGGGGCTAAGCAGGTGCTTCACCTTGCCCAAGGGTGACTTGCAGGCCTTGCACCTCCTTTACAAGAGACATATCTCCACCCCACTCTCTGAAGTTCAATGAAATGAAAAAAAGGGCACAAGAAGCAGTATTTTACTCATCATTACTCAGACCTCCAGTGAATTTTTTGAATATTCTCCTGATGGCTGTATTTTAATAGTTCATTCAATCGATGAGATGTTTAACAACGTAACCCTCCCACCCCTTTAATTTCTTGGGTTTAGATTTTATGCTCGCATCTCTAGTTAACCTACAACCTCATGATTGATTCACTGGTAAAACTGCTACCACTGAGCCATGGCTAATTAATTGAAAGTTAACAATCTTTATGAGTATTTTTGAATATTCCATTGATACATTTTATTTAATTTGTAAATACTGGGTTCTGACTAACAAACACTATAAACTAGTAGTAGTAATAATAAGCTCACCTGTATATTTTTAGATATATCATCTGTTAGTGCTACATGTAGGACTATCAGAGGTTCACCCGGCATAGTACCGTGTGTGAAAACATAGCACCTTCTATAAGGTCCAACTCGGCGTTTAATATCAGTCCAGCTTCTGACTGGATGCACTGCCTCATATCTGAAAGAAATGAATGATACATTCAAGCTGCATTCAAGGTTAAGTGAAAGAATGTTGTCCTGTTACACAAGTTTAGGGAGCAAGTAGCCATTTAAAAGCTGGTCCTCAAAGATTTTCATGTTTAGCTACAATCTGGATTGCTTCTGGTGCCACAAGCTACTGAGTATAAGAATAGATAGATCAAATAAATGCATGGCTGAAGGAAGTTAGTACAGCAGGATAGGCTTTAGGCTCCTGGATCACTGGGAGCATTTCTGGAGAAGCAAGATGTATCACATGTTAACCAGATACGGATCTGCGCTGGGAGCAACAAATCAACTGCTGTAGGAACTCAGCAGGTTCAACAGCATCTCCCCCAGAGGAGGAGGCAAACTGTCAACATTTTGTGTCAAAGCTGAGCAGGCAGACTGAGAATGGAGAGGGAGGATAGCCAGTATAAAGAGAAGACAAGCAATGCAGAATGCAATAAAGCCATGATTGGTGTAGTAAGCAGTTTCAGCTTATTAACAAATATTAAATGGGCTTGCAACACTGAGAAGGGATGAATGCTTCAAGGTGTGCCTTGGAGAGCTTTTTGACACATTAGGTACATAGGTCAACCTGGACCTCATCTTGAAGAATGTAGCTGGTTAGATGGAAAATGAGAAGGGTAACATGTTGGAGATAGTGACAAGAACTCCATACATTTTAAACTGATTGTTGAAAAGATGGACCATTAATAAAGGTCTTAAATTGGGGAAGGAAAATTGGAAGCATCTACTTGCAAGTTAGTCTATCCACAGTCCTTGCAGTGCGTGTGTACAAAGCTAGGCAAGGAGTTAAACGCCTTCACACAAATCACCCAAGCTGGAAGCTTTCTTCAAGGTTTTTAATGAGAGCTAACTTGTGAAACAATATTGCTCTTTTAAGAGCACATAAAGAGTGGACTGAGATGGATGTCTTTCTTCCATGTGCTTCAAGTCAAAATCTAATGAATCCACATAGAAAATGATATAAAAAACAGCTTATGTACAGGAAGTGATGTTCATACAAAGTAAACTGCATACAAAACAGACAGCGCCTCCAGAGGCCAGAACACTCCCCGCCTAGTATCCATAGGATGACTGAAACTAAAAGTCAAATGATCATTTCATTAAGTCTTTGGCAAAAGAAGGAGAGTCTCAGAGAATAATCTTGAAAACAGTCTTACCACAGACTCACTTCTCACTTCAAAAATGTTGGCCTTGATTACCACTTGCTTTTGGTAATTTCTAATGAGCAGAGAGGCTACATAATGCTTACCCAGAATGATATTTGTTACCTCTGAAGTGAGTTGTACCCTCTTAATACTTCCTCCATCTCACAAAGGCCCCTCAGAATCAAGGAAGGGACAGAGTTTACTGAGGTAACTTGAGATCAGGAGAAGTTCCTCTGCAAACACCATTCTTTGAAGAAGAAGGATTCTAACCATTGCCCGATTCAGTTGCTATGTGCTAAGAGGTTGCTTACAAATATGCCAGCTACAATAAAGGTTGCCTTTGGCTACTCCTATAAAGGACTGAGAAATATGTGAGATTGCTCTGGTAAGCAACTTCCAGCTTGAAAAGCACTTCAAGCATGCACTGCCAAGTTGGAGCAGTGATAAATGAATGATGTTAGTTGAGGCTTGAGTACTTATTTCTACATCTACCTCAGGGTTGAAGAAGTCAATAGTCTCCTGCTGACTATGGTCTTCTTGGGGATCTGCTGGAGACACTAACTCAGCATGATTGTTCCTTAAGAGTCTCTCCATGAACTCCACATAATGATCCTTCATTTCTGTTATTCTCCTCAATGTGTGACTGAGGGACACGAGTCGACTAAGGGCCTGCTCTCTGTTGTTTGGTAGAAGTGTGATGGAGAGCAGAAAGGTAGGGGAGCTACCAAACTGCTTGAATTCTCACTTTGTTCATGATTCAAAAGAATATATCTTCAATGGAAAGTGCCAGCTTGTAATCATCTTCCAAGTGACAGGAGATCAGCTTGCCTAAATCTGATTGAGCAGAGGTAAGTATGGTTTGCTTATCTACAATACTCTCTTTCGTACAGATTCTACTCTCAGGGTCTGAAATAGCTTGAAGGCACCCTCTCCAGGGGATTAATTTTAAATGTACTGGCAGTGGACCATCCAGGTAGCCTTCACCCACTATGACCCAACGCAAGTTCAGTCGTTGGGCATAAGGTGCATTGTGCCAACGACCACACTGTTCATGTACCTTATGTGCACAGATGGTGTCTCTGCCTAGCACAGAAGAATCTCAGCAGAAGAGTCAAGTGGGGCAATCTTGTCAGCTATGGCCTTAAGATGTGAATGACCGCAGCTTCAGGAGTTGGTTTTGTCTTTCAGCAACTTCTGATGTTCCAGAACATGTGTTTAGACTGTAGAAGAAAGTAGTTACATCTGATGGATGTTCAGCTGACTTGTGCTGTGCTTTGCGGTGGGTGTGCTGGAACCAGCCCAAGGTACTGGCCTTGCATGAAGTGCTGATATGTGATGTACACTGTTTCACTCAGTGCAGTGTATGATAGCTATAGTAAGATGCACTGGCTGTTATGACGGCAAAGCATGACTGATTCTGGCTATAGACTCACCGCTATTTAGGCCAGATGCTGCTTCATACACCTTTGCCTCTGTTAAGGCAGCCTCAACTCCCCACTCCTCCTTGAGTGCACTCAATCTAGCCCCGATACATGCTCTCTCCATGTCTTTACAAGCTTTCTCCATTTGCCTTTCAACTTCACACTTAGCATTTATGCTGCTCTCATTTTTGTTGCTTCAGCTCTGGCATGGGCCTGTTATGCTTATTGTGGTTTGCTTGAGCATTGGTGAAGATGTGATCAATGTGCCACATTCTAACCTGACTTCTGGGGTACTGCGATCAATGTTGTCTGGGCCAGAAGCTGACATTGTTGCTTATGATGTTCAGACATGTCTCCGGTCCATGTGCAATGCATTTGAAGACAAGTTATTTTTTTCACTCTACTGCCTTTGCAGTGCGTGTGTACAAAGCTAGGCAGGGAGTTAAACACCTTCCCAAAAATTGTCCAAGCCAGAAGCTTTCTTCAGGGTTTTGTAAAAGAGAACTTACTTGTGAAAAGACAATTGCTTTTTCAAGGGCAAATAAGGAGTGGATGGACATGGATGTCTTTCTACTGTGTGCAGGAAGTCAAAACCCCAATTAACCCATGAAGGAAATAATATAAAAGACAGCTTACAGTAAAGTCTAAAACGTTAAGAACAGGAAGTGATATTCATACAAAACGAACTGTGCCTCTAGAGGTCAGAACAATCAACATCTGCAGAGCAAGAAGAACTCAAAGGAGTAAAAGGCAGTTCAAGGCCAATAAGTTCCTATAAGGGTAAAAGCTGGGGTAATAAGTATAAGGAAACCCGGATGTCAAGGGATCTGGAGGGTTAGACAAAGAGAAAATAGGAAACACGTGATAGGTATAGGAAATGAATGATGGAGAAGCATGTTGAGAGTATAATAATTACAAGGAGGTTCTTAAATAACAAATTAGGAAGGCTAAGAGAGATCACAAAAAAAAATCACTAGCAAACAGGATTAAGATTAATTTGAAGGTAGTCTATCAGTATACTAAAGGCAAAAGAATAACCAGGGATAAAGAAGGGTCCATTACGGACAACATGAGCAATCTGTGCGTGGAACGCAAAGATATCGGTGAGGTCCTAAATGAATACTTTTCATCAATATTCACAAAAGAAACAGACTGTGGTTGGAGAATTCAATAGCATGTCTCCATAAATAAAAGTTATCAATGCTTTAGCAGACTTAAAAGATAAATAAATCCTCAGGATCAGATGGGATTTATGCCAGGCTGCTGTGAAATATAACGGAAAATATTGCTGGGGGCTCTGGCTAAGATTTTTAAATCTCCTCTGTACACAACTATGATACTAGATGATTGGGGGACAGCAAATGTGGTTGGAGTTTTCCAAGAAAGCAGGGAAAAACAAAGAACTTAACATCAGTGGGTAGTTGAGAGATTAATGGAAAAAAAACGATGAGGGAGAAAATCTGTTATCACTCAGGAGTATAAGGACTAATCAGAGACAGCCAGCATGGCTGTCTTCAAGAAGGCAGAAAGGCAGAAGAAAGGAATCTATAGAGCAGTTAGTCTGACCTCAGTGAAGATGTTGAGTCCATTATTAAGGATGAGGTGACAGGGTACTTGAAGGGACTTGATAAAATAAGCCATAGTTCTCAAGGGAAAATCTTGCCTGACAAATCTGATAGAATTCATTGAAGAAGTAACAAGTAGGATAGACAAAGAAGAATCAGTTGACATTGTGTAATTGGATTTTCGGAAGGCCTTTGACAAGGTGCCACACATGAGGCTGCTTAACAAGCTATGAGCCTATGGTGTTACAGGAAAGATTCTAGCATGGATAAAGCAGTGGCTGATTGGCAGGAGGCAATAAGTGGGAATAAAAGGAACCTTTTCTGGTTGGCTGCCAGTGGCTAGTGGTATTCCACAGGGATTTGTGTTGGGACCGATTCTTTTTCCATTATACATCAATGATTTGGATGATGGAATTGATGGCTTTGATGCAAAGTTTTCAGATGATATGAAGATAGGTGGAGGGGCAAGTAGTTCTGAGAAAGTAGAGAGGCTACAGAAGGACTTAGACATTAGGAGAATGGGCAAAGAAATGGCAGATGGAATATAGTGTTGGGAAGTATATGGTCATGCACTTCAGTAGAAGAAATGAAAGTGTTGACTACTTTCTAAATGGAGAGAAAACACAAAAAATTGGGGCTCAAAGGAGTATGGGAGTCCTTGTGCAGAATTCCCTACAGGTTAATTTGCAGATTGAGTCTGTGGGGAGGAAAGAAAATGCAATGTTAGAATTCATTTCAGGAGGACTAAACTATAAAAGCAAGGATGTAATGTTGAAACTTTATAAAGCACTGGTGAAACCTCACTTGGAGCACTGTGAGCAATTTTGTGCCCTTTATTTTAGAAAGAATGCGCTGAAACTGTAGAGGGTTCAAAGGAGGTTCATAAAAATTTTTCCAGGATTGAATGGCTTGTCATATGAAGACCGTTTGTTGGCTCTGAGTCTGCATTCACTAGAATTCAGAAGAATAAGGGATGACGCCATTGAAACCTATTGAAAGTGAAAGACCTTGAGAAAGTGAATGTGGAGAGGATGTTTCCTATGGTAGGTTAGTCTAAGTCCAGAGAACACAACCTCAGAAAACAGGGACATCCTTTAAGAATGAAGATGAGGAAGAATTTCTTAAGTCAGAGACTCTGTGAAATCCTTTGCCACAGAGAGCTGCAGGGGCCAAGTCTTCATGTATAATTAAGGCGAGATTGATAGATTCTTGATTGGTCAATACATGAAGGGATACGGGGAAAAGGCACAAGATTGGGGATGAGAGGAAAATTGGATCAGCCATGATGAAATGGTGCAGCAGACTCGATGGGCCAAATAGCCTAATTCTGCTCCTATACCTTATGAACTTACGGCTTTGACAAGGGTGGATCCTGTCTAACCATGAATACAACAGATTCTGCAGATACTGGGAATCTTGTGCAACACACAAAATGCTAGAGGAACTCAGCAAGTCAGGCAGCACCCATGGATTCAGACTGGGACTGGTTGTGTCCTGCCTGACAAATATCATTTCATAGTTTGAGGAGGTAAGAAAGTACATCAATGAGGGCAGGAAAGTAGATAAAATATACTTCAGTAAGCCCTTCAACGTGCTTCCACATAGGAGACTGATTCAAAAGATTATGGCCATCGAATCAGAACAAGTTGGCAAATTGGATTGACAATAGGAGACTGAAGGTGATACTAGATTCTTTTTGTGATTGGAAGCTTGTGAAGAGTGGTGTGCTACAAGGATCAGTACTGGGATCCTTGCTGTTTATAATATGTGAATGATGTGGAATTGGAAAGTATAATCAATAAATATGAAAACTAGCAGTGTCATTGACTGTGTGAAAAATAGTTTTAAGCTGCAGACAGATGTCGATATATTTATGGAATGGGCTTAAACTGGCAGATGGACTTCAATCCTGACAAATGTGAGGTGATGCATTTTGGAAGTACTAATGAGGCCAGGGCACATACCTTGGAAGGAAGAGCCTGAGGGAGTATTGAGGAACAACTGGATATTGGAGTACAGGTGGTAACACAGCTAGATAACATGGTTAGGGATGCACATGGGATATTGGCCTTCATGAGTCAGGTTATCAAACACAGAAGTAGAGAAGTTATGCTCCAACTTTATAAAATCTTTTTTCAGATCTCTGTGCAGATCCGGTCACCATGTTATAGGCAGGATGTGACAGCAGAGATTCACCAGAAATTGCTTGGGATGGAGCGATTCAGTTATGTAGAGAGACCAGTCCCTAGAGTAGAGGAGGTGAAGAGAGGATATGACTGAGGTATATTATAAGGAATATAGATGAAACTGACAGTAGGAAAAGCTTTCCCCACATCAGAGATACATAATCTATAGAACATAGATTTAGGATAAGGAGGAAGAGATTTAGAGGGGACATGCGAGGCACTTTCTTTACCCAGAGAGTGACATCCCTAGAATTCACTGCCTGAGAATGGTAGAAGCAAGCTCACCCACAGTACTTAAGAAGTGTCTCAATAGCAATTGGTATAGCAGGCTAACTAAGTGCTGAGAGATGGGGTTAATGCAGACATCCCACCCTGCAAAAACTCATTTCAGGGAGGTAGCACCATCAATTTGCAGGAGAATCCCGGAACTTCCAGGAGAGGTGGGATGTCTGCAATAGGGTAGCTCCTTAGCAGCTAGCCAGCTAGTTTAAATAACATTAGCTATGCTGATGAACGAATAACATCTGTTAAACTTGCCTCAACATGTCTTTTACAGTATTAACCCACCATGGGCAATAGAAAAGTCACTGTTGCAAACAGTGCAGCGAGCAACACTGTCATTATTTTTGACCCCTATTAGGCAGGGGTACACTTTAGTGTAGTCTGGGGTGACGTACGTTTTATATTTTCTTTTTTTTTTGCAATACTCTGCCATGGCATGCTCCCTCTCTCTCTCTCGCTCGTGCTCTCTCTCTCGCTCACTTTCTCGCTCGCTCTCTTGCTTGCTTTCTCGCTCGCTCTCTTGCTTGCTTTCTGACTCGCGCACTCTCTCACGCTCTCTCTTGCTTTCCCTCGCTCGCTTGCTCTCAAAAAAATTGATTTCCGTGATATTGTATATAATTTGCGGGCATCAGGGAGCCACTATTCATATGCGGGAGACTCCCGGAACTTCCGGGAGAGGTGGGATGTCTGGGTTAATGCAGAAGGATGCCAGCTGGTTGAATGGATGAGTTGGATCAAATGGAATGATTCCATGCTGTATGAGACTATATGATTCAAGGTAAAAGTGGTACCAAAGTCAGCATCATAGAAGATGTTTACAAAACTGAAATGCAACAATTAAATGGTCTCAGACTAAAACTGTGATTATAGATATGGATAATTTATTCAAAGCAAATTAAAAATAATTTCCCCAATCTTACTTTGGGCTGGTGGGCAATAGAGTGACTTCAAATATACTTCCTATAAAAGAAGTCAATTTTAACTCAAGGCTTATTTTCACGCTTTATCATTAACGATCCATCAGGCTTCAAATGCCAGCCAACTTTGAGTGCAAAAAATGATCAATACTAGAATTTGACCTTATTGAAGCACTACTAAATTTTCTTGTAGTTCTGTCGACAAATTAGGGATTGTTTCTACCAGAGTGATTAACAGATACCTACTGACTAATTTTCTGCAGCAGCTCACAAGAGGATTGCCAGGTGACACGTTCTAATTTCAAGAATCCTGTAGAAAACCAATTTGAGAGCAGTGTCTTCAATATCCCATTCATTTCCTGAAACACAAAGTTTGTCAGAAAATATAATCAACTTCTGAGGCCCAGTAGAATACTCTTCTCTGTTCAGATAATTCAATAATACCATGTAGATTGTTTTCAAGGTAGCCCTATCAACTCCATTAGATTTAGAATAAAGAAAATACCAAATTCTGGTAAGTTACTATACAATTTAACTAATGGGCTTCAATCATGTACAATTTAAATGATATCCATCAAATAAAATATACAAAGAACTGCATTTTTAATTTCAGTGAACAGATCAGTACTGTTTCCTTTTAAAACAATCTTTTTGTTATAGTTGGATGGTTGCATTGGATAAAAGCTCATGGGAAACAAAATTTGGATTTAAGACGAATTATAACGCTTGGAGTACACTGTAATAGCCAGTGATTTTGGCCTAAAACATAATCATTGTGGACATTTGGTTTAACAATGGAACATGGAAAAGCTGGACAAGTAAGCTGTAAATACAGTACACATCAACATCACAATGATCACAAAAAACCCTGCTGCAATACTTTCAGCTGGTTTGTTAATGTATATATTTTCGTCATTTGTACATATGTTTACATTTTCAAAGCAAAATTGATATGTCCATGAAAAAATTGCAATTATATATCAGTGGCTCATATAGAAAGGGGCTCATGATTGAAATGCTGAGGCCTTAAACTCACACTGCCTGGTGATGTAAAGTTTCTGGAAAACGAAATTGAAGATCTCAGAGCAAAATTGCAATACCAGAGGGATATCAGGGACTGCTGTGTACTTTGCTTCATAGAAACATGACTAACCCCCACCTGGTAGCCATGTACATTCCACCTCAGGCTGTCAAGCAGGCACTGGAGCTGAGCACCATGATCAGCAGTCATGAAACAGTGCACCCTGATGCCTTCCCTAACGCCAAGCCAGCTTGAAGAAGTATTTCACCATCTACCACCAACATATCGCCTGTGAAACCAGAAGAGCCAGCACACTTGACCACTGCTACACCACTGTCAAGAACTCTTACTGTGCCATCCCACCCCCTCACTTTTGAAAGCCCAATCACCTCACTGTACTTCTATTCCCAGCATACAGGCAGAGACTAAAGACCATAGCACCAGTGGTGAGGACCAAGAAGGTATGGTCAAGGGAGGTGGAAAGGTGCTTATAAGACTGCTTTATGTCAGTGAACTGGACAATATTCAAGGATTCATTTTCAAATCTGAATGAAAACACCACAGTTGTCACAGATTTCATCAAGACCTGTGTAGATAAGTGAGTGCTTTTGAGAACATTCTGGACATACCAAAACCAAAAGCTGTGGGTGAACCAGGAGATTTGTAGTCTACTGAGATCGAGATTGTTGATCCAGAACTATACAAAAAGTCGAGTTACAACCTATGGAAGGCTAGTTTAAGAGCAAAAAAACAATTCCTATTAAGTTAGAGACAGAATTGGATACACTTCAGCTCGGGCAGAATTTGCAGGCCATTACTTCCTACAAAGTGAAACCTAACATTATGAATGGTTGTGATGCTTCATGGTTAGATGAGCTAAACGACTTTTATACACACTTTGACAGAGGGGTAAAACTACTCCTGTGCGAATGAATACCAATGGCATCTGGTGACTTTGTAAACAACAGGAGTTCTGCAGATGCTGGAAATTCAAGCAACACACATCAAAGTTGCTGATGAATGCAGCAGGCCAGGCAGCATCTCTAGGAATGCCATCCCCTTCTCGTAATTCCTCCGTCTTCGCCACATCTGCTCTCAGGATGAGGCTTTTCATTCCAGGACGAGGGAGATGTCTTCCTTTTTTAAAGAAAGGGGCTTCCCATCCTCCACCATCAACTCTGCTCTCAAACGCATCTCCCCCATTTCACGCACATCTGCTCTCACTCCATCTTCCCGCCACCCCACTAGGAATAGGGTTCCCCTGGTCCTCACCTACCACCCCACCAGCCTCCGGGTCCAACATATTATTCTCCGTAACTTCCGCCACCTCCAACGGGATCCCACCACTAAGCACATATTTCATTCCCCCCCTCTCTGCTTTCCGCAGGGATCGCTCCCTACATGACTCCCTTGTCCATTCGTCCCCCCCATCCCTCCCCACTGATCTCCCTCCTGGCACTTATCCTTGTAAGTGGAACAAGTGCTACACATGCCCTTACACTTCCTCCCTTACCACCATTCAGGGCCCCAGACAGTCCTTCCAGGTGAGGCGACACTTCACCTGTGAGTCGGCTGGGGTGATATACTGCGTCCGGTGCTCCCGATGTGGCCTTCTATATGTTGGCGAGACCCAACGCAGACTGGGAGACTGCTTTGCTGAACACCTATGCTCTGTCCGCCAGAGAAAGCAGGATCTCCCAGTGGCCACACATTTTAATTCCACATCCCATTCCCATTCTGACATGTCTATCCACGGGCTCCTCTACTGTAAAGATGAAGCCACACTCAGGTTGGAGGAACAACACCTTATATTCCGTCTGGGTAGCCTCAAACCTGATGGCATGAACATTGACTTCTCTAACTTCCGCTAATGCCCCACCTCCCCCTCATACCCCATCCGTTATTTATTTATATACACACATTCTTTCTCTCTCTCTCTCTCTCTCTCTTTTTTCTCCCTCTGTCCCTCTGACTATACCCCTTGCCCATCCTCTGGGTTCCCCCCTCCCTTGTCTTTCTCCCCGGACCTCCTGTCCCGTGATTCTCTCATATCCCATTTGCCAATCACCTGTCCAGCTCTTGGCTCCATCCCTCCCCCTCCTGTCTTCTCCTATCATTTTGGATCTCCCCCTCCCCCTTTCAAATCTCTTACTAGCTCTTCCTTCAGTTAGTCCTGACGAAGGGTCTCGACCTGAAACGTCGACTGCACCTCTTCCTAGAGATGCTGCCTGGCCTGCTGCGTTCACCAGCAACTTTGATGTGTGTTGTTTGGTGACTTTGTAATCTCTGTCTCAGAGGCCAACACCAGAACACCTTTTATGACGGTGAGCCTTTGCATCTGTGCCAACCAACTGATGGGAGTGTTCAAGGACATCTTCAATCTTTCAATGCTGCAGTCAGGGATTCTAACCTACATCAAAAGGGCAATAATCATACCAGTGCTCAAGAGAGCAGGTCGATATTCCTCAACGACTATTGCCCAGTTGCACTCACATCTACTGTGATGAAGCACTTTGACAGGTTGGTCATGGTCAGAATCAAATCCTACCTAAGCGAGCTGTAATTTGCCTATTGCCACAATAGGTCTACAGCGGATGCAATCTCACTGGTTCTCCACTTGGCCTTGTATCAGCTGGACAATAGCAATACCTAAGTCAGGCTGCTGTTTATTGATTATAGCTCAGCATCTTTGAACCACCCTACCCTCTGTACTAATCATCAAGCTCCGAAATCTGGGCCTCTGTACCTCCTTCTGCAATGGATCCTTGACTCCTTCACCGTGAGACCTCTCCTCCTCACTGACAATCAACAATGGCACACCTCAAGGATGCGTGCTTAGCCCACGGCTCTATTCTCTCTACACCCATGACAGTATGGCTCAAATGCCATCTATAAATTTGCTGATGAAACAACTATTATTAGCAGAATTTCAGAAAGTGATAAGGAGACAGAGGAGTGAGATATATCAGCTGGCTGAGTGCTGTCATGGCAACAACCTTGCACTCAATGTAAGTAAGACCAAGGAATTGACTGTGGACTTCAAGAAGAGGAAGTCGAGGGAACACACACACCAGTCCTCAGCAAAGGATCAACAGCGCAAAGGGTGAGCACTTTCAAGTTCCTGGTTATCAACATCTCTGAAGATCTATCTTGGGCCCAACATATTGATGCAATTACAAAGAAAGCACAACAGCAGCTATATTTCATTAGTAGTTGAGGAGATTTGGAATGTTTGCAAAGACTCTTGCAAATTTCTACAGATGTTCAAAGGACAGCGTTCTAACTGATTGCATCACCATCTGGTATGGAGGGGCCCCTGCACAGAACTGGGAAAAGCTGCAGAAAGTCGTAAACTTAGCCAACTCCATCATGGGCACCAGCCTCCCCAGTATTGAGAACATCTTCAAAAGGCAATGCCTCAAATAGGCAACATCCACCAAAGCTACCGTCACCCAGGACATGCCCTCTTCTCATCACTACCATCAATGAGGTACTACAGAAGCCTGAAGACATATACTCAATGTTTTAGGTACAGCTTCTTTCCCAATACCATCAGATTTCTGAACGGACAATATAACCCATATTCTTTTCCTTTTTGTTCTTTTTGCACTTATTAATTTAATTATAATATATTTCATATTCTAATTTATAGTTTTTAATGATGCATTGCAATGTACTGCTGCTGCAAAACAACATCTTTCATGCCAGTGATATTAAACTTGATTCATTAATAATGAATATTTAAAAGATTATAGGTCTCCTTGAAAATGGAAACTACAGCATATTTTGAATTTTCTATGGTTAATTCTGTGAACATGGTATTAACAATGAACTCTTCCAAGCTATGAATAATCACATAGAGTTCTAATACATCACAAATTCCAACTCCACTTAACAAGTATTCCTAACAAGTTTTAACCAAATATTATGAGTTTCCATAGACTGTCAAGTTATGAATTTCTGCGCATTTTATGAACCCAGTTCAGAAGCCTCTATGGGCCTACAATTCCCTTCATAATGATGCAAAGGATACTCCTGAGCATGCTCTTGATGTAAGTTCTGATATGGATAAGAATTAATAATATAGAATAAAATGCCATGGCGTATTGTGTGCTTTCAAGAGCAGTGTGCAGTCATTAATTACAGAGTGGAAGTGGAAATAAGGCAGTCTTCTTATCACTCTGCTGAGCTTTTATCATTTCTGATACTTTTACTGAAGTGAACGAGAGGACAGGCCTAACATTAGAGATACTGAAGATGAAGCTCCTTCCTTCAACTACCCAATACTGTTTTCAGACAACTAAGATCCACAACTTCACCCTGGAAAACGTAAAGAGCCATCTCTCAGTGAAGGCAAATGCTGATGATGAAACATACTCGCACCTCTGGTATACCAGAGGCACAGCCTCTACCAACAGAGGAGAAGAGGTTGGAGTCTATGACCTTCAGGTTGGTTCTGAACTCATGTCTGCAGGGATTCCCACCAATGTATGCTGCGTGCATGAAGCCCACCTGCAGTAACACCTCAAAACACTAATTCCACACAACTGTTGCCCTCATAAAATCCTCCAAATCCAATGACAGAACAGGCAAACATCAACAACTTCTTGCAACATTCCCCAACGTGAGGGCTATGTCAACATTAAACTACATTATCCACATACAAGAGAAAATCTGCTGATGCTGGAAACCAAAGTAATATACACAAAATGCTGGAGGAACTCAGCATGCCAGGCAGCATCTTTGGAAAAAGAAAACAGTCGACGTTTCAGGCCGAAACCCTTTATCAGGACTGGCTGATTATTCACATTACATTATTCACATGCCTGACATCAGATTTCTGAACAAAATGCACTTTAATCCAAGCATCTGTATAGTAAGAGATTTCTAGATGGACATAGAAAAGTGTTAAAGGCATTTTTAAAATCTCCTCGGAAAAAAAAACAGTATTTTCACTGACCCATGGGAATCCCCGGCCTATGACTACTCAAAATGGAGAAGCATCACAGAAAGCAATGAGCATCCTGTGTCTCTGCAACTCAAAATCCATGAGTAATGAGGGGAATGAGGAAACACCATGCTAAACAGCACACCCACCAACTCTGTCAAGCTTCACTTCCTCTAGTCAGCAGATCCCACATAGGACATTAGCTATCTCACAGCCAGAATGAAAGTAAGCCATCCTCAATCCTGAGGCATTGCCTAATAGGAGTCATTGAAACCAAGCTGTACAATTCCGGTGTAGATTTTGAAAACGCTATCAATCCTATGGGAACTCAAAACTTCATGTGGAGCACTTTTATGGTAAAATTCCTGCCTTGCTCATAACATACAACACTCTTCTTAAAAGAAATATCTTAATTTCAAGCTCCTGCATATGGCTTTCCAGTGATTCATGGAGTATGAATTATTTAGGATCACAGTTAAGAACACTTTGATGATTCACACTGTTAATATTAATACTATTGCTTGGTGCCTAGGAGATTGGACTCAATCTACAGCAAAACAAGCTTCTGTTAAGCATTCATCCTAGTTGGCAAAAATACTCTTGACTCTAACTTCTGTAAAACTGCAGTCACAATAAGAGTTTGCCTTAAAGGAATTGCTAACATGCTGTATCATCAGCAGCTCAATTTTTTCTTTGATACTTCGAACACAGACTAATGGAATAATAAATCAGTTTGGAAAAAAGTACAGAAAAATGACCATTAAAATAGATTAGCCAATTTTCTTTAAGTGTAGCAAATAACATTTTAACAATTTATATTTACACCAACTTGTAGCCATAAAGGTTTAAAATAAATCAAGATTAAAATACTTCTCTCTACAAACTTTATGTTTAGAAACAGAGGCCTTTCAAATGTGTGCTATTCATACAGTCTGTTGTTTGTCTGCATTGGGGTGGGAACTATGCTAAAGAAGTGCTGGCATATCTATATTTTTAAATCTATTAGTCTCATCAAAATGAAAAATCTAAACAATGTTCTTAAAAGCCCCAATAAGTCTGTAATGTTTTCATAACATACTTCACTGAATCATGCATCCATCATTTAACTTTGAAAGGAGCACAAAAATAAAGACCATTTCTTCTAACATTTTTAAACTAATGTTTCTTCCTCATTTTGCAGTGATTCCATTGGGACAGTCATCATTGTATGACTGCTGACCAAATTCAATTTCTGTCATTTGTAAGGGGTAAACACCAGAGACTGTAAAATCATACCATTCTACAAAAAATATCGATGTTAGTAAAGAACATCACCATGGAATTGCAAAACTTAAAAGGAGAAAAAAATACATATTTTTGAATGACTATAGCTGGCTATGGCAAAGCGTGATTGTGGTCATTCACATATTTTCATTTAGAAACTGAGAGAAAACTATTTAAAGAAAATATTTAATAGCTTTATAGTATCAAGAAGATTCTGCAGCAATCTACAGATGTATTAACAGTTTTTTTTTGGTTTCTTTGACTCATAAGTAAAGTCATATTGGGAGAGAATCTAAGACTCAGTTTGTGTGCCCCCACATCACTAACAGTGCCAAACAATGAAAATTGTAAAGAAGTAGAACACATAGAACATGGAACAGTACAGGCCCTTCAAACCATGATGTTGTGCCAACCTTTTAACTTCTCTAAGGCATGTTACAGCTGTGAGAGAACTTTAGAAGTTTACACCAAAACACCACAGCTTTCTCCACATATCGATCACACAAATCTCAGAAAATAACTTCCATAAATTCCAAAGTTAGGGTGAAAGTTAGTGTATAAGAGATTCCTTATGCCTAGTCATTCATAAATCATTGAAATCCACCAGAGGGCAACTTCAGCTGAAGCCACATGCCATTTTCACCTGGCCTCAGCATAATGTGTGCCAATGGCAACTTTCAAATCTACTCAGAAAACCTTTCCACAGGCTTACAGAACATCAACCATCCTTGAAAACTACAAACGTTAAGAATTCAAATTATATAAACAATTTTAGAAGTATACGGTTATATGAAACCAACATTGTAAAATGATTTTGTATTCAATACTGTTGAATAACACTGTGTCTTATTGAAAGTTACATTCTGTGTGGCAGCTGACTATAGGGCATATTGAAGGCTGAACACAAAGCCATTAAAACCATTATTTCAAACTGGATGACACATTGATTGAGGATGCAGATTATTTGGGCAATGTAGCATTCCACACCTCAACATCTGCAGCAACAGCAGTGTTTGAACAAATTTATCAAAATGCCAAAAAAAATTTGAATTCTTCAACATAAAAAGCATGACACAAAAATACACAAAGGTTCATGATGTAAAATTAGATGATGATAAATTATATCAGTAGTAGAATACATTTATCTCAGTAGGGTAAAAAGCATCATGGCAATAACTACATATAATGCAGTGAAACTGATGAGAAAAAATCCATCAAATTTTCAGGGTATCTAAATTAAAACCAGAAATATTTCCAAATCACCTTGGATATCCTGCTTATGAAGCAGATGTCATTCTAAATTTTCTTCATTGACAAGATACAACAATGAATTATTTAAGGTGCATTCTGGATCAAGTGCCTTAGGAAAATCCATAATATCAGATAAATAGGGAATAACAAGAATACAAAAGTTCAAAGAAAACTGTCAGCTAGCACAATCAGGTACTGGCAACTTTCAGTATTCCAGACTGAATGCAAAATAAAGCACTGCACATAAAGCTGGGGTAATTCAAAATTTAGATGGATAGATTTAATGAAAAAGATGTTGAATCAATAAGAGATTTTGTTTTTTTAAAAACATCACTTACTCATTAGCAAAATTCAAGGATAAATCTCTACAGCCTTGGAGCAAGAGAGTGAATAATTAAAAGGTAGTAACTTCAAATTAATTTTGGAGAATCCAAATAGAGATTTCCACTTGAAATTTGTACAAACAGCAAGCAGCCAGCTCAATTATCAACACAAGAAATTCTGCAGATACTGGAAATCCAAAGTAACACACACAAAATGCTTAAGGAACTCAGCAGAACAGGCAGCACCTATGAAAATGAATAAACAATCGATGTTTTGGGCTGAGGCCCTTCTTCAGGACTGCCTAGAAGGGGGAAAAAGACAGAATAAAAGGCGGGGTTGTAATTTGAACAAAGTCACTGGAGAAAGACTGAAGCTAGTGGATACAGAAGAGTCCTGTTCAACCCAATATTACATGACAGTTTATATGCTAAAGATCAAAGGACAATTCTATATTTACAATGTATCTACAATGTTTGCTTTGAATTACAGATATCGTTCACACCTTCTTCGCATCCACACCCGAGACACCCAAAATGAAATGTTAATCAGCATTATCTGGTTTTCCAATTAACTGTTCACAGTTTTAGGAACCTATTGCCCAGGGCTGCATTTTAAATTTAATCTACAATCCATGTTCAGGTCCAAAGATTAAGCCAAGCGGATAGGAAAGGTAAAGGGCTGTATTATACTTCTCCAAACCCATTTTAACAGATCTAAATTTCAATTTTACAGGAAATAAGTTAATTGATTTAACTATATAAGGTTACCCTATAGTAAGACATCTTCCTACATGCTTCAAATGCTTAGAGTTAGTTCAATCTTCAAGAAAATGATCCAGGATATAAAACAATAAAATAAATCTGAAACCTTTGCATTAAGTTTGGCACATGGTATTTGGACTATCAAGAATTTTTCTTTCAAAGAATTACCACTAGGATTTAGATACTAGACAGTAGTGCAAATTTTGAGCTCTGAAACTATTACTAGTCACAGCATGTGTCAAGTCAAGTGAAGTTTATTGTCATTTAACTACATATAATATATAAAATATATATACAGAAACGAGACATTTCTTCAAACCAGGGTGTAAAGCACATAACACATGGTAACTTATGAAGGCATGGATAAAATCTACAGATTAATCATACATAAATAACAAACTGAAGTGCATTAATATTACATACTGTAAGGTATGAAACAGATTAACCAGTGACACGTTGAATACGATGCGAGCGGCAGTTCAGAAGCCAAAAGGCCTGGGGGAAGAAACTGTTTCTTATCCTAACCATTCTTGTTTTTTTCACATCATGGTCTCTTGCCTAATGGTAGAAAGTCAAAGATGATACTAGATGGATGGATGGGATCCTTAATAATACCAAGGCCCCTGCATATGTAGTGCTCCTGATACATGTCCCTAATGGATGGTAGACCCCTATGATCCTCTCAGTTCTTATAGCCCTTTGTAGGGACTTCAGGTCCAATACTCGACTGCTCCCATACCAGATCAGATGCAAATTGTGAGGATGCTTTCAATGGTGCTCCTGTAAAACACAGTTAAGATGGGGATGGGGGGGGCGGTCTTGCTTGCCTCAATCTTCTTAGGAAATGGAGGCACTACTGTGCCTTCTTGTTCAGGGGGGTGATATTAAGGGACCATGTGGGACCATTATTTGTAATGTGAACTCCTCGGAACTTAGCACACTTAACTCTATCTACAGAGGAGCCATATATTCACTGAGGGGGATGATTTGTCTGCACCTTCCTGAAATCCAATGATTTCCTTTGTCTTTTCCACGTTCAGGCTTAGGTCATTCTTCTTATACCAATCCACCAGCCGCTCCACTTCTCAATACTCCATCTCATTATCGTTCTTGATAAGGCCCACTGCTTTTGTATCATCCGCAAGCTTGATGACACAGTTTGAGCTGAATCCTGCAACACAGTAACACGTCAGCAGTGTGAACAGCAGCAGGCTGAACACACAGCCTTGGGGAATGCCAATGCTCAGTATAATGGTATGAGAGATGTTGCTGCCCACAAGGACTGACTGTGGCCTTACTGTTAAGAAGTCCAGTATCCAATTGCAGAGGGAGGTGTTGAGACCCAGGGAGGACAGTTTCTGGGGTATGATGGTGTAAGTGGCATTCTGGCACATGGGACCTCATTTTCCAGGTGGGACGGGGGGGAGTGGAGGACACATCATCAGTGGATCACTAAAACAATATTCAGTGACAAACATATTTAGAAATCCCAATTATTGTTCCATACCATAATGATAGTTGGTATTCCAAAAACTCAATATTAATCACTCAAGATATCAATAAGATCATCAGACTGCTCTGAAACTTGGTGAAAGATTAATATCAAGGGCCTTGTGTGATTACTGAAGAAAATACTGCCTCTACAATAAAAATACAAGTATAAACTGCAATGTCACAGATGGACTCCAACTGATTAGCTAGCCAGTAATGGAACATGTAAGTCTTCTCATTTATAGTTTGTAGATTTCACTGGAAATGTAGCCTTTACTGGCCACTCTAATTATAATTTTCTACAGTCCTGGTGGTGTTCCAGGAAAAAAAAACTGGAAAATGAAGGCTGTCCATCTCACCAGCACATTTCAATTTCATCTCAAAAACCAGTGACCTTCAACCTATCTAATATTATGCCTTGCCTGAGAAAACTTACTTTACAATTTAGCCTTCATCATAGCAACACTTCAGGAGATCAAGTCTGGGTTTGTCTAAGAACTGAAAAGTAGTTCCATTCATGAACTGGAAAACTACTACATCTATATGGAAGTAAAATTCTGCAAAAATATTGTACTATATTTTTTGAAAGTCACATCTCAAAGTTTCTGGCCCTTATCCCCTTCTGACAAAGAATGTACTTTAAAATTATAGACCCTGAATTTTTCAATTTTATATTGTGGAATGAAGTTACTTTATATCACCAGCAGTGCAGAGAGTCATTCATCCATACTATTCAGGATTTAATAAATTTAAATCCAATGTTAACTTTGGATACTGGAACAAAGAAAAATCCCCTAATTTGCAATTTTACCACATTCTAAAATTATTTCTATTAAAGGCACAGGATGTGATCATCGAAAAATAGTATCTTAAAAACTCAAAATGCCAGGAAGTGGGAGCCTGACGGAAATAAAAAGAGAAGGGGAGGAGAGCAAGAGAGTGACAGAAAGAAAAAGAACCTTATATAGATTCTAATTCAGAATCAATTCTCAGGGTAATTAGCTGCTGAAACTATCCAGTGATTTACAGCGATGTCCCAACTTATAACATATTGCAATTAGCTTCACATATAACAAATTTCACGTGTCTTTCATTCCACTTATTCAGTCTGCTTACATGTCTTTGTCTACATTTACAATGATCTAATTAAAAAACAGTACTTATGCAAAATAATTTCTTCTTTGCTTTAACAGCCAACCATGGATTTTCAGAGGTCACCATGTAACTCCAGCTTCATGATAGGGCAATTTTTTTGTAAAGGAAAAGATTAGGTCCCAATGTATTGTGCCATTGGGACAACCTATTCTCAACATCAAAATGCTAATTTATTAGTCTGGCAATAATAGGCAATAGAATCTGATGATCCACATTCCAGAGTTTTGAAAGACACTACTGAGATAGCAGATCTCTAGTTATCTTCTTCCAAAATTCCATAGATTCTGCAATAGTTCCTATAGATTAGTGGGTAACAAATGTAGCTATTATTTAACAAGGAAAGCATGCGGGGAAACAGGCAAGTAACAGTTAGCTTAATGTTATAGTCAGGAAAATACTAGAAATTCTAATAAATAATGTGATCCAAAGAGACAGAAAAGAATTACATCATTAAGTAACTAACCATAATAAGGAATTATGAAACAGAAATCATGTTCAACTGATCCATCAGAGTTCTTAGAGGAAGCAGCTAGCAGACAGAGAAGTACAAACAAAAGGCTAAGATGAACAGAGGATTCTAGTTAATTGGGGCACATCAGGACTAGTACATTTTGGATTAATTGAACAGCAGTCCCAATTTACCAAAGTTTCATGGAAACTGTTAAAATGTATTTAAAAAAACATTTAACTGAGTAACAATTTATGTATTTAAATAAAACATTAGAACACTGCCAAAAGCTCTACAGTACAATAAAACTATGTATTAGTTCTTATTAGTTATTGATGGAGGAATTCATCTATTTTTTTTTGATTGACTGTAAACAAACAAAATCAGCACAGGCACCTAGTGGAAATAATGGACTGCCTTCGTACAATGCTTTAGATGACTGCATCCTCCAAACCTTCAATTTCATTGTACCTTTCAAGATGATTGTCAATACCTTTGTAGTACCTAACTTGAAGTATTGATATCATTTGATTTTCACTCCCGTTTCTAGCATCTCCAGGCCTGAATGCTTGAAACCACAGTCAGCAAAACAGTTCCAAGTTGTTTTACTGCTTATTTCGCATCAACTCTCACTAACAAAATAACTATTTAAAAACTGACCACTCTAGGCAAGTTATAGTGTCCAATGGCCAAGCAAATGCATGTGACCAACACCAGTCAGAAATTGTTTGGCAAGTCTCCTGCTCCAATTAAGTGGCATATTATCCCAAATAAACAAAGGGATTGTTGGCTATTTTTTCGACTTAATGTTTGTTCTTCAAGAGTTGTCATAAATAAACAACTGCTCTGATTAATCGGAATCCATTGTATTTGGATTTTCACAAGGGCTTCTCGCACACAAGACCATAAGACCATCATCTATAGGAGCAGAACTAGGCTATTCGGCCCATCGAGTCTGCTCCACCATTCAATCATGAGCTGATCCAGTTCTTCCAGTCATCACCACTCTCTTGCCTTCTCCCCATACCTTTTGATGCCCTGGCTAATCAAGAACCTATCTATCTCTGCCTTAACTGCACCCAATGACTTGGCCTCCACTGCTGCTCGTGACAACGGATTTCAGATTCACCACCCTCTGACTAAAGTGATTTCTCCGCATCTCAGTTTTAAATGGACATCCCTCAATCCTGAAGTCATGCCCTTTTGTCCTAGAATCCCCTACCATGGGAAATAACTTTGCCATATCTAATCCGTCCAGATCTTTTAACATTCGGAATGTTTCGATGAGATCCCCCCTCATTCTCCCGAACTCCAGGGAAAATAGCCCAAGAGCTGCCAGACACCCTTCATACAGTAACCCTTTCATTCCTGGAATCATTCTTGTGAATCTTCTCTGAATACTCTCCAATGTTAGTTCATCCTTTCTAAAATAAGGAGCCCCAAACTGCACACAATACTCCAAATGTGGCCTCACAAGTGCATTATAGAGCCTCAACAACACATTCCTGCTCTTAGATTCTACACCTCTAGAAATGAATGACAAGTTTGCATTCGACTTCTGCACCATTGACTCAACCTGAAGGTTAACCTTTAGGGTATCCTGCACAAGGACTCCCAAGTCCCTTTGTATCTCTGCATTTTGAATTGTCTCCACATCTCAATAATAGTCTGCCCATTTATTTCTTCCACCAAAGTGCATGACCATGCACTTTCCAACATTGTATTTCATTTGCCACTTCATTGCCCATTCCCCCAAACTATCTAATCTCTCTGCAGGCTCTCTGTTTCCTCAACATTACTCGCTCCTCCACCTATCCTGGTATCATTGGCAAAATTAGCCACAAATCCATTAATCTCATAGTCCAAATCATTGACATACATCATAAAAAGCAGCGGTCCCAACACTGACCCCTGTAGAACTCCACTGGTAACCAGCAGCCAGTCAGAATAGGATCTCTTTATTCCCACTCTCTGTTTCCTGCCGATCAGCCAATGGTCCACCCATGCTAGTAACTTCCCTGTAATTCCATGGGCTCTTATCTTGATAAGCAGCTTCATGTGTGGCACTTTGTCAAAGGCCTTCTGAAAATCAGGTACACCACATCTACTGCTTGTAATTTCCTCAAAAAATTGCAGTAGGTTCATCAGGCAGGATTTTCCTTTCAGGAAACCATGCTGGCTTACCTACAGGTACTGAGGCTACGTCCACACTAGACCATATAATTTTGAAAACGCCGGTTTCGCAAAAAAATGGTAAGTGTCCACACCAGGCATTTTTGAAAATACTTCCATCCACATTAAAATGGGTATTTGGGCGAATCTCCTCCTACTGGGCATGCACAGGACACATCTACAGAAAACAAGCGAAGAGAAAATGGTATACTTGGTTCGCGTTTGTCCAGTTACAGACTAGAAAAACTTAAAAGGAAATTGCCAAACGACGGACAGCTGTTGGCTCTCGCGCAGGAGGACTTAAAACTGGAAAAACAAATACTGGAGCGTAGGGAGGCAACCGACAGGGAGTTCACGGACAGTATGACCCGGCTGACGACAAACATTGAAAAACTGACTAACTCTGTTGCAGAGGGATTTGCACTGATGAGGAATATGATGGCTTCCCCCCCCCCCCAGTACTTTTCACTGCCACAATACCACCCTCACAGCTACTACAATAGCTACACATACGGACACACAGACCCCCGGGTGGCCCCACCAACATCTTCCCCACTCCCACAAAGGGGTCACCCTGGAAACATTTTCTACAGCCATAGTCTCTTCACCGATGAAAGTGACGACAGCTACAACTAACTGCAATAAGGCTTGTTACTGAGCAAAAGTAAAACTTGCTGTTACCTCATTTATTTGCCTTTACTTTTGCCATGTCTTTCTGTATTATTTTGCTATACTTAACATGCGCAATAAAACGAGTTACTGGGCAAAAGTGATTTTATTTTTACCTGAATAAAAGTGAAACTTACAATTCTCCTTTTTTGGCCTTAACATTTTCATGTCTATGCCAAACATAAGCTACTACTTAAAAATGACATTTTGAAAGTAGTGACGATTGCATCTATTGAATGTTTGCACAAGCAATACATTAATAAAGCACCTTGTTAAATGTATAAAACATGTCTGCATCAGTGTTACCTTGTATTTCCATACAATGTTACATTAGGCTGTTACACATCTATTGTCAGATATTGTTGTTGTGGTGTTGGAGGTTGCGTTCAAGAAAACAATGAGATGCCGTGCTGCCGTCAATATCTGTTCCGGCACATCATGACAGCATTTTTAAAGAGCTCCAGTTACCCCGTACACACTACACCACCCAAATGGCGTTTTCAAGTTTAAACACTCTGGACAATTTACCAGAGGGCATTGTTCGTTGATTAACAGAAAACAAAGTAATGAGTAGAAATAAATAAGTGCTTCTTAGGCTGAAAGGAATGATTAGGGAGTGTTGAGATTTGAGGCTGAGGCTACGTCCACACTATGCCGGATGATTTTGAAAACGAAGCTTTTTCTCTTTGTTCTGACCCTCCATCCACATTGAAACGGCATTTTCATCCCCCAAAGACTCGGAGCTTTTCTAAAACACTCTCCAGAGTGTGTAAATTTGAAAACAATTGTTGCACATTGTAGTGTAGATGGGATAAACGGAGATATTTAAAAACGCTGTCATGACAACACCACAACAACAATGCTTTTTCTGCTTCTGCTTGGTACTGCGCAAGCACTGCCGGACGGCTGTTATAACGCGCAGTCGGTGTGAACGGCGTGAGAGTTAAATTGTAAAGTGAGCTTTTTTGACTAGTTAAAAATGCTGTCATGATGTGCCGGAACAGATAGCAGCAGCGTGGCATTTCATTGTCTTCTTGAACACAACCCCCACACAGCCTAACAATTTCAGAACAGACAGCAGAACAGACTGAAGCCAGAAGAATTAGAAATGTACTCACCAAATACTTTGCCCTGTTTTCTGTCCTTGCTTGCATGAAGGTGGTTTACCTATTTATGCAAGTACTCTCTGACAATAGATGTGTAACAGCCTAATGTAATGTTGTATGGAAATACAAGATAACACTGATGCAGACATGTTTTATACATTTAACAAGGTGCTTTATTAATGCAACAGTTAGTTTTGTGGTGCCAAGTGTGTGTTGGATCCCATGCGTCCTTACTTTCTCAATAAGCCTTGCATGGGATATCTTGTCAAATGCCTTGCTGAAATCTATATATACATCTACTGCTCTATCTTCATCAATGTGTTTAGTCACATGCTCAAAAAACTCAATTAGGCTCGTAAGGCACGACCTGCCTTTCATAAAGCCATGCTGACTATTCCTAATCATATTATGTCTCTCCAAATGTTCATAAATCCTGCCTCTCAGGATCTTGTCCATCAACTTACCAACCACTGATGTAAGACTCACTGGTCTATAATTTCCTGCACAATCTCTACTCCCTTTCTTGAATAAGGGAACAAAATCCGCAACGCTCCAATCCTCCAGGACCTCTCCCGCCCCCATTGATGATGCAAAGATCATCGCCAGAGACTCAGCGATCTCCTCCCTCACTTCCCACAGTAGCCTGAGGTACATCTCGTCTGGTCCCAGTGACTTATCCAGCTTGATGCTTTCCAAAAGCTCAGCACATCCTATTTCTTAATATCTGCAAGCTTAAGCTTTTCAGTCCACTGTAAGTCATCCCTACAATTGCCAAGATCCTTTTCCGTAGTGAATACTGGAGCAAAGTATTCATTAAGTACCTCTGCTATCTCTTACTGTTCCGTACACACTTTTCCACTGTCACACTTGATTGGTCCTATTCTCTCACGTCTTATCCTCTTGCGCTTCACATACTTGTAGAATGCCTTGGGGTTTTCCTTTATCCCGTCTGCCAAGGCCTTCTCATGGCCCCGCCTGGCTCTCCTAACTTCATTCTTAAGCTCCTTCCTGCTAGCCTTATAATCTCTATCATTACCTTATTTTTTGAACCTTATGTAAGCTTTCCTTTTCTTCTTGACTAGATTTACAACAGCCTTTGTACACCACGCTTCCTGCACCCTACCATCCTTTCCGTCTCATTCGAACGTACCCATGCAGAACTCCACGCAAATATCCCCTAAACATTTGTCACATTTCTTCCGTACATTTCCTATAGAACATCTGTTCTCAATTTATGCTTCCAAGTTCCTGCTTGATAGCCTCATATATCCCCTTACTTCAATTAAATGCTTTCCTAACTTGTCAGTTTCTGTTCCTGTCCAATGCTATGGTAAAGGCGATAGAATTGTGATCACTATCTCCAAAATGCTCTCCCACTCAGGGATCTGACACCTGACCAGGTTCATTTCCCAATACTAGATCAAGTACAGCCTCTCCTCTTGTAGGCTTATCTACGTATTGTGTCAAGAAACCTTCCTGAACACTCCTAACAATCTCCACCCCATCTAAACCCCTCGCTCTAGGGAGATGCCAATCGATATTTAGGAAATTAAAACCTCCCACCACGACAACCCTGTTATTATTACACCTTTCCAGAATAGATGTTGCCTGGCCTGCCGAGTTCATCCAGCATTTTGTGTGCATTGTTTGTATTTCCAGCATCTGCAGATTTTCTCTTGGTTGTAGGTGTTATGCTTTTAACTCCAAAACATAAAGCAAATGAAAACAAAAACAAGGGAGCCCAAGAGATGTGTGTAAACTTTGTTCTTTTAGTGAGGCACGCCCATCTAACATGTTGTGCAATGACATATGACATTCACCTATCTTTACATATAACCTGTCTTGAATTATTTAAACAAGAATGCTTAATCAAACAATTTACAGTATTACTGAAATATTAAATATATAACACTCTTCCCTGCTCAGCTATAAACTCCAACTTAACGTAAGATTCATTTCAACTATATACATAGTATATGATATAAAACAACTATAACATAGATATCCACAGCATAGTAAATTTACATTGCCCCATTCCGGTCCCAAGATTTAATCACTGTGGAGGATTTCTTACTTGTGGGATAACATCTTTGCTGACCAGGGAGGTCACTCGGCTTGGCTTGAAACAATCTCAGGTTCAGAGGCCTCCTCCGGGTTGTTACAGGAATTGACTCTGGAACTGCAGGAAGTGATTCTGACAGCTCTGGATACTTTTCTTCTGCAGGTGTTGGCATCCTGAATAGTGCGTAGTAAACTGCTCCATCTGCTTAACTATCCCAGCCCACCTGACAAAGCTTTGAGCCAATGCATTCATTTTGACCACACTAAGATGACCAGCATGTAGCTCCTCCAACACATTAGCTCTCAGCTTGGATTGTACATCAACTTACAATCCCCACATAAGGCAACCTCCTACAAGGGTAAGTTCATTATAGCCCTGGTCAAAATGGGGTAACTGGGATTTCAGCTGTACATTCCCGCCATTTCGGGGGGCATGTAGGCCTGAGAGAGTGTGGCATCTTCTCTGGTTTCCCTTTGGATTATCTCTAGCATAATCGGAAGACTTTCAACTTGCATTAGCGAGAATATGTCAAGAGAAGTGTCCTCTTGTAAATTTTTCAGGGGTTTCCTTTTTCGAGGATAATCCATCAGCATTTCTATGATTAGTACAAGAATTCAGTCTTGTAATTGTGTCCTAGAAGAAACAGAGCCCATCTCTGCATTCACGCTGCTGGAATACCCTTCTGTAGAATGAAAAAGGACACTAGTGGTCGATGATCAGTAATGAGGGTCAACCCTCTCCCATACAAGTACTGGTTGAAACACTTTACACACCAAACCAGACGCAAGGCCTCTCTGCCAATTTGTGCATAATTTTGCTCTGTAGCAATAAGGGAGAGTGATGCAAAGGCTATGGGGCGTTCACTGCCGTCACTCATAACATCTAACATGACTGCACCTATACCAAAAGGCGAGGTGTCACAGGCAAGCTTTACTGGACGATGTGGATCATAATGTGCAAGTACAGTGTCTGATGTCACTGTTTCCTTTACCCTTTTGAAAGCTACCATACACTGCTTTGTCCATTGCCACTTCTTCCCAATCTGTAGTAATGAGTTCAAGGGGTGTAACACAGTAGGTAGGTTTGGCAGCAACCTGTCATAGTAATTGACAAATCCTAAAAAGGACTGCAACTGTGACATTATCTTTGGCCTTAGGGCATCCTACACTGCTTGAATTTTCTCAACACACTTGTTTACCACTTGTGCAAAAAATGGTGTAACCACAGTAATTGGTGCTTGGTTTAAAGAAGTCACACTAGTTGCATCATGCTCTGAGCCCCTAATCTTCTAATATAACCATATCACCATATAACAATTACAGCATGGAAACAGGTCATCTCGGCCCTTCTAGTCCGTGCCGAACTCTTACTCTCACCTAGTCCCACCGACCTGCACTCAGCCCATAACCCTCCATTCCTTTCCTGTCCATATGGTTGTCCAATTTAACTTTAAACGACAACATCAAACCTGCCTCAACCACTCCTGCTGGAAGTTCGTTCCAGACAGCTACCACTCTCTGAGTAAAGAAGTTCCCCCTCATGTTACCCCTAAACTTTTGCCCTTTAACTCTCAACTCATGTCCTCTTATTTGAATCTCCTCCACTCTCAATGGAAAAAGCCTATCCACGTCAACTCTATCTATCCCCCTCATAATTTTAAATACCTCTATCAAGTCCCTCCTCAACCTTATACGTTCCAAATAAAGACCCAACTTGTTCAACCTTTCTCTGTAACTCAGGTGATGAAACCCAGGTAACATTCTAGTAAATCTTCTCTGTACTCTATTTTGTTGACATCTTTCCTATAATTCGGTGACCAAAACTGTACATGATACTCCAAATTTGGCCTCACTAATGCCTTGTACAATTTCAACATTACACCCCAACTCCTATACTCAATGCTCTGATTTATAAAGGCCAGCATACCAAAAGCTTTCTTCACCACCCTATCCACATGAGATTCCACCTTCAGGGAACTATGCACCAATACTCCTAGGTTCCTCTGCTCTACTGCATTTTTCAATGCCCTACCATTTACCATGTATGTCCTATTTTGATTAGTCCTACCAAAATGTAACACCTCACATTTATCAGCATTAAACTCTATCTGCCATCTTTCAGCCCACTCTTCTAACCGGCCTAATTCTCTCTGCAAGTATTAATCTTTTTAATAATGTCTTGAGATTTTGGAAACATTCCTTGTCATTTTTACCAGTAAAAAAGTACATTATCCAGTTAACACTGAATGTCTGGACAGCCTTGCAGCACCTGCTCCATCGCTTTCTGCCAGTGTAGGCACAGATGCGATTCCAAAAATAAGCCTATTAGTGATAAAGCCCTTTGTGAGTGTTTACGGTGCCTCGCTGTCCACTTTGCTGAAGTGTTTTCCTCCAGTAAAGTTTGCAAAGATATCCTCATACAAATGTCATTTCCACGGGAGATATCTTTTCTCCAGTACAAGTTCTTAGGTGGATATCTGCAGGCTTCAGTTCAGTATCTTTGAAATGCTGTTTAATTTCAATTTGTGGAATGAATGACTGAAACAGCCCAGCCAGTGCCCAATTACATTTTAATTAATTTGCTGTTCACTTCTAGTACAAGTCATATTGCTTATCTATTGATATTTTCACATTATAAATTCCAAGCTATCCAGTTCTGTGTCACTCTCATCAGACTTTTCATCAACAACTTGCAGATTACTGCTCTTTATGAAACTGCAACTTCCATCTTTTTCACCTCCCTGTAGTCTTTTTACTTTTGTCTGCCCAGCATGCTCTTTGTATGTAGCATTAGTGGCTGACCAATCAATTCACAGGGGGAGGGGGGGAGAGATGGGGGGGGGGGGGAGAGAATTTTAAAAAGGAGTGCTTCCTGGGGCTCGGTGCATTAGCTGCGGACCAATCGATTTGCGATTCATTTGCAGGAGCAAATAAAAGTAAAGCAAGGCCAAAGCAGAGCAGCCATTGTGTGAGTGGACAAGTGTAGAAGTGAGAACATGAGGCTTTGGCAAGGAGGCACAGGTAAGGCTTTTGTAGTGGTTGAATAAAAAGTCACTAAATTACAGCTAATTAAATAAAGGGATAATGCAGGATCAGGTGATATGCTGTAGCTGCATGACACGGGAGCTGGTGGACCCCACTGTGGTTCCTGGTGACTGCATCTGCAGCAAGTATTGGCTGCTTGAAGAACTCAGGCTCAAAGTTGATGACCTGGAATATGAGCTTCAAACACTGCAGAACATCAAGGAGGGGGAAAGTTACCTGGATTCTCTGTTTCAGGGGGAAGTCACACCCATTAGATTAGCTGCCTCAAATTTAGTTTGTGGTCAGGGGAAAGAGGGTCTGCACGCAAGTGAGGCGGGTAGTGGGATCCAACAGACAGTGCTGGACGAGCCTCAGCCCTTGAGCTTGACCAACAGGTCTGAGATTCTTGCTCCGTCTGAATGAGAATGGGGATTGTCGGAAGGATTAGTAAGCCTAACTGGCACCATCAGGGAGTCATTTAAGAGGGGGGAGAGAAGAGAAATGTAATGGTAATTGGGGATAGTAGAGTCAGGGGAATAGACAAAAGTTCTCTGTCGCAAGGATAGAGCGTCCCGAAGGCTGTCTTGCCTGCCTGGTGCCTGGGTTCGAGGCATCTTATCTGGCCTGCGGCACTTGCAGTAGGAGGGGAAAAATCCAGTTGTTGAGGTCCATGTGGGTAACAATGACATAGGTGGAGCGAGGAGAGAGGTTCTGCTAAGGGAATTTGAGCAGCTAGGGACTAAATTAAAAAGCAGAACCAAAAAGCTGGTAATCTCTAGGTTACTACCTGAACCACTTGCAAATTGACATAGGGTCAAGATTAGAATTAAATGCACGGTTCAAGGATTGGTGTGGGAGAAGTGGGCTTGAATCAATGGGAAACTGGCACCAGTATTCGGGAAGAAGGGAGCTGTACCAATGGGACGGGCTCCACCAGGGCCGTGATGGGACCAGGATCCTAGAGAATCGCATAACTAGGACTGTGGATAGAGCTTGAAACGAAATAGTGGGGAGGGGGGGTGTTGGTTCAACAGACTGGAGAAATAAAGTAAAACAAAAGTGTCAATACAGATTTAAAAAAAAGTAAAAGATAAAAAAAAAGTAAGAGTGGAGTGAAGTCAAGTGCGAAAGAGTAAAAGATTACAAGATTTTAAAAGCACAATGAGTGTAAGGGAACTTTATTTGAAAGCCTGCTGTATTCGAAACAAGGTCAGTGAACTTGTGGCACAAATCAGTAAGTACAATGAGGTATGATTTAGCAGCCATTACAGAGATGTGGTTGCAGGGTGGACAGGATTGGGAATTAAATATCCAAGGATATCAAGAAATACAGAAGGATAGGCAGGAAGGTAAGGGAGGTGGGGTAGCGCTCTTAATTGAAGTTGAGATTAGGACAATAGTGAGAGATGATACAAGATCTAAGGAGCAGAATGTTGAATCCATCTGGGTAGAGATTAGGAATAGAAAAGGGGAAAAAAAAATCACTGGTGAGAGTTAGTCAATCGGCCATCGAATAATAACACTAGTGGCACAGGCAATAAACCGAGAAATATCTGAGGAATGGAACAGTAATTATCATGGGGGACTGTAATTTGCACATAGATTGGGTGAATAATGCTGATCGAGGCAGTCTTGAGGAGGACTTCATAGAATACGTTCACGATGCTTTCTTGAACAGCATGTTACCGAACCTACAAGGGAACATGCTATCTCAGATCTAGTCCTATGCAATGAGACAGATAAAATTAATGATCTAGTAGTTACGGAATCTCTTGGAAAGAGTGATCACGGTATGATTGAGTTTCTCATACAAATGGAGGGTGCAATAGTTCAATCTAAAACCAGCGTATTATGCCTAAACAATGAAGACTGCACTGGGATGAGGAAGGATTTGGCTAGTGTAGACTGGGAACACAGGCTATATGGTGGGACAGTTGGGGAACAGTGGAAGACTTTCAAAGAGGTTTTTTCATGGCGCTCAACAAAAGTATATTCCAGTTTAAAGCAAGAACAGCAAGGGTGGGGAGAGCCAGCCTTGGATAACTAAGGAAATAAAAGAAGGCATCAATCTAAAAGCTTGTTCATACAAAGTCGTCAAGAGTAGCTGGAAACAGGAAGATTGGAGAAACTTTAAAAAGCAACAAAGAACCACTAAGCCAGCAATAAAGAAAGAGATGCTAGATTATGAAAATGAGCAGCACAAAATATAAAAAACGAATAGTAGAAGTTTTTATAATTATATAAAACGGAAAAGCGTGGCTAACGTGTTCCCTTGGGGAACAAGGAGGGGGAATTGATATTGAGTAATAAGGAAATGGCAGAGGCTTTGAATGACTATTTTGTGTCGGTCTTCACGGTGGAGGACACATCTAACATGCCAAAGAGAGATGCTATGGATGCAATGGGAGGTGAGGACCTCGATACTACAGCTATCACTAAAGAGATAGTGCTGAGCAAACTTGTGGGCCTGAAGATGGATAAGTCCCCTGGTCCTGATGGAATGCATCCTAAGGTCCTGAAAGAAATGGCAGAAGTTATAGTACAGGCTTTGCTGATAATTTACCACAATTTTCTGGACTTTGGGCAGGTCCCAGCAGATTGAAAGATGGTGAACGTCAAGCCACTGTTCAAAAAAGGATGTAAGCAAAAGGCAGGTAACTATAGGCCAGTTGGTTTAACACCTAGTTGGTAAAATTCTTGAAGCTATCACTAAAGAAGAAATAGTGAAGCATCTGGAAAGAAATGGATCCATCAGGCAGACACAGCATGGATTTAGCAAAAGCAAGTACAGTTTGACAAACTTACTGGAGTTTTTGAGGATATAACAAACACAGTGGATAAAGGGGAGCATATGGACGTTATTTACTTGGATTTCCAGAAGACGTTCAATATGGTGCCGCATTAAAGACTTGTGCATAAGATAAGAATGCATAGAGTTGAGAGTGATGTATTAGCATGGACAGAGGATTGGTTAACTAATAGACAGCAGAAAGTTGGGATACATGGATGTTACTCTGGTTGGCAATCAGTGGTGAGCAACGTACTTCAGGAGTCGGTGCTGGGCCCCTAACTGTTTACAATATACATTAATCATCTGGAAGAGGGGACTGACTGTAGTTTATCTATGTTAGCTGATGATACTAAATTAAGTGGAAAAGCAAATTGTGCACAAGATATGGAGAGTCTGCAGAGAGATATAGATAGGTTAAGTGAGTGGTCAAGAGTCTGGCAGATGGAGTATAATGTTGGTAAATGTGAGGTCATCCACTTTGTAGAGAAAAATGAAAGAGCAGATCATTATTTAAATGGTAAAAATATTGCAGCATGCTGCTGTGCAGAGGGTCTTGGAAGTGCTTGTGCATGAATCACAAAAGGTTGGTTTGCAGGTGCAGCAGGCTATCAAGAAGGCAAATGGAATGTTGGCCTTCACTGCTGGAGGGATTGAATTTAAGAGCAGGGAGGTTACACTGCAACTGTACAGGGTACTTGTGAGGCTGCCCCTTGGGTACTGCGTTCTGTTCTGGTTTCCCTACTTGAGGAAGGATACACTGACTTTGGAAGTGGTGTAAGGGGAGTTCACCAGGTTGATTCCAGAGATGAGGAGCTTAGACTATGAGGAGAGATTGAGTCGCCAGGGACTGTACTCGCTGGAATTCTGAAGGATGAGAGAAGATCTTATAGAAAAATATAAAATTATGAAAGGGATAGAGGCAGGAAAGTTGTTTCCACTGGTAGGTGGGACGAGAACTAGGAGACATCGCCTCAAGATTCAGCAGAGTAGACTTAGGATGAAGATGAGGAGGAATTACTTTTCCCAGAGTGGTGAATTTATGGAATTCTCTGCCCAATGAAGCAGTGGAGGCTACCTCAGTAAACATATATTTATAACAAGGTTGGGTAGATTTTTGCCTGGTAGGGGAATTAGAGGTTATGGTGAAAAGGCAGGTAGGTGGAGATAATTTCATGGCCAGATCCCCCATTAACTTATTGAGTGGCAGAGCAGGCTGAAAGGGTCAGATGGCCTACTCCTGCTCCTATTCCCTATTTATTTCTTATGTATGTGTCCTTCATTGGTGTATTTTCTGCAAGTTTCATCTTTAAACCTGCATTGGTCTGATGTACACGATCGGCAAAACTGGCAGTTGCTTTTCATTGGCTAATTCATTTGCTTCAAAATACTGCTCACTTGCTTCATACATATTCTAGATATCTCTTGCGCAATCTAACGCACTATCTTTCCCATGTAGTCAGCCACTTCTGCTTTGTTTTAAAAATTTATGATTGTTATCACGTGATATTCACTGTTTATGAACCCATTAATTTGTCCGTTTTCTGCCTTTTTTTTATTTAAACGTCTCTTCCCTTCCAAAGAACACATGACGTGATTTTTTTTTAACTCTAATGACTCACTACACTTTTTTTTAAACTGGAACAGCTCGCTGCGCTTCAACAGGCAAGTTGTCATCTCGGATATATTTAAAACTTACTTGTCGCCACCGTTATGTTTTGTAACCTCAAAATATAAAATTAAAAAGAAAAGCAATGGAGCACGAGAGATGCATGTAAATTTGGTTCTTTACTATGAGTGAGATGCACATGTATGCCATTGACATAATTTTACATTATCCAAACAACAAAAATTCTTAATCTTAAATATATTTGCAATGTTACTAAAATATTCTGTACACAACAGTAGGAATAAGGGTGTTGGTTGGGGTGGATGAATACTGAGTGTTGTGGAAGAACGCAGTCCCGAGGTGTAGAGGCTAGTTGCGTCCCCACCTACCCCTACTCTCACCTTGATATGCGGACTGTCGGCAGGCCTCATTTTCAGGTACCGCAGGACGTCAGCCCGTAGGTCGACAATGAACTTCACTCCGTCCTCCAGGCGACCGATGCGGCTGATGAGGACGCTGTAGCGGGGTGTCAGTGCGTTCCGCAGCCGCTCCTCTGCCTGCAGCAGGGCGCCCAGGTCCCGGCACTGGGCCTCGGCCAGCCGGCCGCACAGTTCGCCCACCCTGCCGTGCTGCACGCCGTACTCGGCTGTCAGCTTGGCCAGAAAGTCCGGCCTCTGCTCTGCGCTTAGGCCGCGATAAAAGCGCACAAACTCTCGCGTCTGCTCCTCGAACAGAGCCGCCGGCGCCGTCTTCTCCCGGGGCTGGGGCTCGCAGGCCGCGACCGTCCGCCGGAGCACCTCGTCCATCTCGGGGCCTCGGGCTGCGCTGCAGAAGCGCGGCCCTCCCGGGTAACACAGCAAAGTGGCCGCCTGCCGCCCGGACGCCCACAACAGCGGCCAACGCATTCTGCCTTGGTTCAAATCGGCCTGCGCTGCGCCCGTTCTGAGCAGTCACCCTGGCAACTGCACCGGCACTTCCCACCCGGGCCCGGAACTTGACATTTCTAGATAGCACTTGCAGAAATACGGTTCTGTCTGTATCTTGTTTTACGGCGGTTGGCATCCAGTTTAACGGTGCATTACCGCCACCCTCTGCTCCAGAATGTGCACTAGACATACATTCTAAATCCCTTCACTCAATCAATCAATCAATCTCTCTCACTCACTCACACTCACACACACACACCTACCTACACTTCACCATCCTAGTATCCTATTCCTGTTTATTCGTCATATTCTATAAAAAAAAACCCTGTACCCCTTAAAAATGCTAAAAATACCTGGACTTCTGCTCTTTCACCCATGCCCAGCAACCCTTTTAATGTGAATTCCTGCATCCCCAACTCCTTTAATTTATTTCTCATCATCTCTCTCTGTATCCCATACTTCCTGCAACTCAGAACTACATGTTCTACTAACTCCTCTTCCTGACATTCCTCACACAATCCTGTCTGGTGTTTCCCTATCATTTTCAATGTTTTGTTTAGTGCACAATGCCCCAGCCTTAACCTAGTCCACACAATTTCCTCTCTTCTGTTTCCATTACCTACCCTAGTAACTGCAACACTCTTTTGTATTTAATATAAATGCCTCCCTTTCCCCTCCCTGTCCCATCTTTCTTGCCACATTCGGTTGACTTTTTCCCAGATTACACACTTAACCTCTGCTTTACTGATACTAATGTGCATCTCCACATTTTCTTTCTTTAACGCCCTCTTTGCCAACTCATCCACCCTCTCATTCCCCTTCACCCCTACATGTGCTGGAACCCATAGAAATTTTACCTGACCTCCCTGATTTGCAATCCTTGTAACTAACTGAAGGACTTCATAAAGTACATCTTGCCGACTGTTTGTGTGAAAAGACCGTAAACTTGCTAGAACGGAGGATGAATCTGAACATATCAATGCTTTGACTTGTCTGGCTTTCTGCACCCATTGCAACGCAACCAACACCGCCAGCATCTCCACTGTAAACACTCCTAACTTATTAGATGTTCTTCTGCTGATTCCAATTTCTTTTGCTGGTATGACCACCCCAAACCCTGTCACTCCTGTTGCAGGTTCCTTCGCACCATCTGTATAAATGTGAGTATAATCACTATACTTTTCCATCACATGACAGTTAAATGCATTTACCAAATCTGTTTTATGTCTTTCTTTCCTTTTTGCCTCTAACAAATGCCAGTCTATGTCAGGCCATACAAGCTTCCATGGAGCTACAACCGGATAAACTACTGAAGGACTTATCCTCAGATCAAATACTCCACATTCTTTCGCGATATCATTCCCTACCCGACTAAAGGTATCCCTCTGAAACCTCCCATTTTCCCAGCACTCCTGCAACACTCCTTTAGTAGGGTGAGAATCATTGTGCCCCTGCAAGTTAGCCCAGTAGTTTGCCATCAGTTGCATCCTTCTTAGTTCCAAAGGCATTATTCCCATTTCTACCTGTAGGGCTGACACTGGTGACGTTTTAAAAGCCCCACTGCACACTCTCAAGGCCTGAGCCTGAATCACATCCAGTTTCCTTATAAGAGACCTAGCTGCTGATCCATATACTATATTTCCATAATCCAATACAGATCTTACTAAAGCCACATACATTGTCTTCAAAGCTGAACAACTTGCTCCCCATTCCCTACCAGTCAAACATCTCATCACATTTATTACTTTTTTACATTTCTCCTCAACTTTCCTGATATGGTCTGCCCATGTTAATTGTGAATCAAATATAACTCCCAGAAATTTAAATGATGCAACCCTTTCTAATTCAACCCCATACATCCTTAACTTCTTCCCTACCTCAACCCTTTTCCTGGTAAAAAATACAGATTGAGTTTTGTCTACTGAAAATCTACATCCCCAATCATAACCCCACTCCACCACTTCATCAATTGCTTCTTGTAGTTTCCTGATTATATGGTCCATGTTCCTGCCTCTTTTCCACAAGGCCCCATCATCCACAAACAGTGACCTACCTATATCCACTGGTACCTTTGTGAAGACATCATTGATCATAGTCATGAAAAGTAATGGGCTAATCACACTACCTTGAGGTGTGCCATTTTCCACTATGTACTGCTTTGATAATTCTGATCCAATCCGAACTTGAATTTTTCTACCAAACAAAAAATCTTTAATCCAATTAAAAACTCTCCCACCAACCCCCATCTTGTGCAGTTTAATTAATAATCCTTCCTTCCACATCATATCATAGGCTTTTTCAATGTCAAAGAACACTGCCACTACTGACTCTCTATTTGCCTGGGCCTTCTTTATTTCAGTCTCTAACATAATCACTGAGTCCATGGAATTCCTTCCCTTTCTAAAACCACTCTGATAACTTGCCAGCATTCCCCTTTTCTCAAGCTCATATGATAACCTTTCTGTTATCATCCTTTCCATTATCTTACATATACTTGATGTTAATGCAATTGGTCTGTAGCTAGTGGGTTTTGACAGATCCTTGCCAGGCTTCCTTATTGGAATTACTACTGCTTCTTTCCATGCACTTGGTAATCTTCCCTCCTCCCACACTCTGTTATAAAAATGCAGCAACTTCAAGAGCGCTCCTTCTCCTAGATTTTTTAGCATCACAGAGCATATCAGATCTTTCCCTGGGGAGGTTGGTCTCGATCTCTTTATTGCTCTCACCATTTCTGCTAAATGTAAATGGATCATCAATTATATCATCTGTTCCTTCCCTCCTGCTTAACACACCTGGGTGTTGGCTCATTATTCTTTCCCTTCTTCTTCTCCCTTCTTCAGACAAATTTTCTGAACTGTGTATCAGTACAAATGACTTGGCCATGACCTCAGCCTTATCCCTACTGGAGACTGCAGTTTCCTCCTCAGATATCATTACTGGATATTCCCATTCCCTTCTATCTCCTCCCATCCTCTTAATCATTCCTCATATCTCTCCCACAGGTGTTGTTCTTCCTATCTTGTCGCAAAAACTCCTCCAACTTGCCCTTTTAGCTTGACGTATAGTTCTCCTCACCACTGCCTGTGCTTTCTTATATTGAACCAAATGCTGCATATTATGGGTTCTTTTAACTAGCCTGAATGCTCTATTTCTGTTTTTTTACAGCCTGACAACATTCCTCTGTCCACCATGGTACCAGTTTTCTATTCATCCTATTTTTACTCCTAGGTATAGATCCTTCTGCTGCCATGATAATTGCTGAAGTCACCTGACTGTTTAATTCATCTACATTTCCAGAAATATCAATCTTTGTCAACCCTTCTTCACTCAACTTCTGGAACTTACCCCAATCAGCTTTTTCAAACACCCACTTTGGGGTTCCGCCACCTGGTCTTACTTCAACTCTTTCACCCACTGAACACAAAACTGGGTAGTGATCACTGCCTACTGTTGAAGCAGTCCAAACTCCCCAGTTACTAATGCCAGCCAAAGTATTAGACACTAACGTAATATCTAACACTGACTCAGTTCCTGTTGTTATACCTATCCTTGTGCCGCTACCATCATTCATACACACCAAATCCCTTTCTTCCACCAAATCTTCAATTACCTTTCCATTTGGATCTGTAATCTGATCCCCCCCATATTGTGCTATGAGCATTGAAATCTGCACACCACACTACTTTATGTCTGTTTTGTCCTTGTATCTTTAATAGGCTGTCCAAATCCAACCTTTTACATGGATTGTAGTAGTTAATTATAACCACTCCCTCCCCTCTCTCCCACACTTCCACCACTATGTATTCCTGATCATCTCCTTTTTCCAGTACCCTATATGGTATACCTTGCTTGATTAACATAGCACAACCCCCTCCTCCCCCTAGATTTCTATCTTTCCTTATCATTGTATACCCATATACCACAAAGTCTAAAGTTGGTTTCAACCAAGTTTCCTGAATACACACTACATCCGGTTTTACAACCATTTCTTTAATAAAGTGCTTGAATTCCTGGCTATTGGCCAGTAAGCTCCTTGCATTCCATTGTAAAAGAATCACCATAATTAGTATTAACCAACACATGACACTTCCTGGCTTGACTGATTACTGAGGTTCTCCCTCACTTCCTCCCATGTCAGTCCTACTAACCCTAAATGGTTTACTGCTGCTTTTACCACCAGCTGAATTTTGTCACTTTTTGACTTTACCTCAGCAGTACTATTAATCATTCCTGCCATGAATGTTACTAGAGCCTTTTTGTCTACATAAATCCTGTCATTTGTTCTTTGTTGCATCTCTCGTATCCCTATTGCTCCCTGTTCATTAGGAACATTATTCTGTTCTCTTGACATTCTTACAGCTTCTGCATAAGTGATCTTTCTTTTCACTCTTATTTCTTGAATTTTAGTCTCCCGTCTCACAACCTCACACCCACTATATGCAACATTATGAGCTCCTCCACAATTGCAGCATTTTGGTTGAACTCCTGTTCTGCACTTTCCATATTCATGATCACCCCCACATCTAGCACATCTCCTCTGCCTTTTACAATTTTTAGCCACGTGTCCAAACCTTTGACAATTATAGCACCTCAGTGGCTTTGGCACATACACCCTTACTGGGTAACTCATGAAACCCAGGAACAACTTCCTTGGCACTCTTTCTTCTTCAAATTCAATCAATACTGATTCACTTTCCTTTTTCACTCCCTCCTTTGTTGTTTTCAGTCTTTGAACATTCATTACTTTCCCTCCTTTGATATTTCTCTTTATCTCCTCCATATTTATACTCATTGGTATCCCCATGATCACTCCTTTACAACCACTGTTTTGTGCTCCCACCCTCCCAGTGTATTCCACCTTGCATTTTCCTATCTCTTTTAACTTGAGTGCTTTCTCAAGTTGTTCCTCATTCACACATCTTACCAATAAATTGCCATCATTAAGGACTTTTGCAAATACTATTTCCCCTACCTTATTTGTCAGAGTTGTTGTTAGCACAAACGGGTTAATTTTCTTCATATGTCCCTGAGCCTTCTCATTAAACCTAATTATGACAACACCTCCTCTCTGAGCTTGTTCATCTTCCTCACTTTCAGAGCTTTCTCCACTATCATTTCTTATTCTTTTATTCCCTTTGTCTTGGTTTTTATTCATCCGACCCCTCACTACCTCCTCATTCCCTTTATTTCTCCCTTCACAATAATCCACCTCTCCCCAGCTGCCTACCTCTGGTCCCAAGTCTCTATCCCTCTCCTTCTCCACTTTCTTTCCCTCAACCCCGCCTCTTATCTTGTCCACCATTACCGGACCCACACGACCCCCTCCCAGCAATTTCTGTTCCTTCCTCACTCTCTTTCCCTCAACAGGTTCCAAAACACACTCACGCATCAAGCAAAACACAGCCAGCTTCCAGGCCAACCACTCCTAGCCAACTGAGCTTCACCAGCCGAGCCGCCCTGGCCCAGAAATATGGTTAATGCACCTAGTCTTTTTTTATCTGGGAAAGGGAGGGACCAAACAAAACTAGCGGTCATAGGTTTAAGGTAATTTAAAACGGACCTGTGTGGCAACTTAATACAGAGAGCGGTATGTTGAACGAGCTGCTAGTGATGGGTGCAAAACCACTTATTTGGATGAGTACATAGATAGGGCAGAGGTTCCCAACCTGGGGTCCATAGATACTCGGTTAATGATAGGGGTCCATGGCATAAAATAGTTTGGGAACCCCTGGTGAGGAGGGATATGGGCCAAATGCGGGCAAATGGGACGAGCTTAGGCGGTCAGCATGGACCAGTTGGTTTGAAGGACTGCTGCATACATATGATTCTCTTTAGCATAGGCTTCAGCTTGCTGGCTGAACATTGCAAAACAATAGTTTAATTCACCTACCTACGCATACTCTGACCTTATTTGCTACAGATTCTAACACCTGCACTCTCTTACACCTTTCAGGAGACCCAACTTGAAGAATAGCACCTCATCCTCTGCCTGAGATATGGTAGCCTTCCTGACTCAGGTGTGGGTCTCTTGAAGATTACTAAGAAAGATAAGTTCTGATGGGATCTATCCCTTACATCAGTAGGAGTGAGATTACTGGAGAAGAAAAGGGCCAGTATCTTTTCAATTCTTTATTATTATTATCATCCAAAATTTATAAGAGTACATCGAAGTAAACAGCAATGTCTCAAGAAAAAAAAACATTATTATAAAAATTGAAAAAAATTTTGGTGATGAAAAAAAGGAGAAAAAAAACCTACTGAGCAAGAAAAAGTGAGAAAAAAAAAATAGGCGTTCAACCCCGGAGCCATGCGTCATACAAAAGCTTCTAAAGGTAAACATCAAACTGCCGGCAAAAAAAAGAAATGTACCAAAAATTTACAATTAGATCATGGAGGAAATCTATCAATTAACTCAAATGATGATAACAAACAAATGAACCCCATCTTTTCTCAAAATCAACCTAGGTTCAAAGGTTCGACTTTTAATTTTCTCCAAACTAAGACATAGCATCACTTGAGAGAACTATTGTGACAAAGTGGGAGCCGATGTATCCTTCCACTTCAACAAAATGGCCCCCCAAAAGGGGCAGTATCTACTCATATCTTAAAAAACAGAGACTTTATTAGGGATAGTCAGTGTGGCTATCTGCAGAGGAGGTCATGCTAATAAATGTTAAGTTTTTTGAGGTCATAGAGATGATTCGTGAGGGTAGGGTAGTGAATGTTGCTTACACAGACTTCAGTTAAGCTTTCAACGAGGCCCCTCATATCCACAAGATTAAGCCACGTGGGTACCTTGGAACTCAGTAGATTAGATTCAAAATTGGAAGGCAAAGAGGAGTGAAGGAGCAGTGTTATTCTGATTGGAGGTCTATAACCAATACATCAGGGTTAGGACCTCTTTTGTTTGTGATAATGTAAATGATTTGAACAAAAGTGTAAGTGGACTTATGAGTGAATTTGCAGATGGCAGTAAAATCCGCAAAGTTGTGAATAGTGAGGAACATTGTCAAAAGAAACAACTGTATATATACCAGTTGGAAATATGGCAGAAAAATGACAGATGGAGCTTATTCTAGATAACATCGGCAAACCCCTTAGGACAATTACTTACAGAAGGAGCTTGGGCTGCAAGTTCAAGGAGATGATTGTGGACTTCAGGAAGAGTAAGACGAAGAAACATGAACCAATCCTCTTAGAGGGATCAGAAGTGGAGAGTGTGAGCAATTTCAAGTTCCTGGGTGTCAAGATCTCTGAAGACCTAACCTGGTCCCAATATATCAATGCAGCTATAAAGAAAGCAAGACTGGCAATATTTCATGAGGAGGAGATTTGGTTTATCAACCGAAAACACTGAAAAATTTCTAGACATAGACAGTAGAGAGCATTCTAACAGGCTGCATCACTGTCTGGTATGGAGGGGGGCACAGGATCGAAAGAAGCTACAGTAAATTGTAAAATTAGTTCCATCTTGGGTATTATTCTCCATAGTATTCAAGATATCTTCAAGGAGCAGTGCCTCAGAAAAGCAGCGTCCATTATTAAGGACCCACATCACCCAGGATATGTCCTCTTCTCATTGTTACCATTTGGAAAGAGGTACAGAAGCTTGAACGTACACACTCAGCAATTCAAGAACACCTTCCCCTCTGCCATCTGATTCCTAAATGGACATTGAATCTATGAATACTACCTCACATTTTTTTTTTGTTTTTATATGTCTGTTTTTGCACTATTTTAATTTAACCATTTAATATACATATATACTTACTGTAATTGATTTACTTTTCTTCTCTATATTATCATGTAGTCCTTGTACTGCTGCTGCTAAGTTAACAAACTGGCCGACATATGCAAGTGATATTTAAGCTGATTCTGATTCTGATTCTATTGGATCTCAGAAAATGGCACACAAATATTAAAGTTGTAAAGAAGGCAAATGGCATACTTGCCTTCATCAGTCAGGGCACTGAATGTAAAAATTAGGAAGTCATTTTGCAGTTGTATGAAACTTGGTTAGACTACATTTGAAGTATTGTATATAGTTCTGGTTGCTACATTACAGAAAGGTTGTCGAGTTTGTGATGGATAGAGCTAGATGATGTTTAAGCTTTTTGCCAAGCTCAGCTTTCTAACATAGCAGCTGACCCTCCTAGAGATCAAAGAGTCAGAGTCTCCTCGTGGCAGCTCGTGGAATAAGACATTTTTGTCGTAGCTCCATCTTTCACAACTTACTTTCCACTGTTAGATTTGTTTAAAGTTTGAAGATTTGTTCTTCTTGCTGAAGGATCTACGATTTAATTACGATGGCTGATTCTCAATCCGGAATCAAATTCAGAGGTGGCAAAGCTTTTCCTGAAGTTGAACAAACAAAGAAATCAGAGGAAGTCTCTACTTCAGAAAGAATGCTGTCTTTAATAGAAGCTATTAATGCGAAGATCGGTACAGTGGACACCAAGGTCGATAAACTGATGAACGCTCATGAAAAGCTGGGAAAAAAACATTTTTGCTGTTCAGGAATCTTTGAAGAATCTGGAAGTTTAATATCAGACACTTAAACAGAACACTCACAGAATTGAAAGAGAACAGGAGTTAATGAGTCAAACTATTAAAGAACAAGAATTGAAGATGTCTTTTATGGAAAAGAAAATTAATGAAGTTGCTTCGGAGTTATCAAGAATTAAGAAGAAGTTGATCGATCTGGAAAGCAGAAGTCGCAGGATGAATTTATGCATACTGGGTTTGCCTGAAAATATGGAAACCGGTGAGCCATTGAAGTTTTTTTCGAACATGTTATATTCACTTTTTAGTGACATTCTCAAGGACTGTTCGATTCTGGACAGAGCCCACCGAATTCGATGTCCTAAGCCTTCAGCCGAAATGAAACCACGTCCTGTGATTCTGTGATTGCATTATTTTACAACCAAAGAAGCTATTCTTTGGGATACAAGGAAAAGGGATAAGCTAATTTATAATGAGGTAAAGATCCGTACAGTTGAAGATTTTACCCCAGAGATATATGCTGAAAGAATTAAATATCGGGAAGTTATGGCTGAATTTTATAAGATTAACTGTCGTCCTGCTTTGCATTACGTAGCTCATCTGATAATTACTCCACCTAATACTCGTCCATAATGCATTGACTCCCCAGAAGATGGTTGGAAATCTATAAAGGAGTTTAAGTCCACCTTGCAAGCAATTTGAAAAGCTAATCCTTTGCTGGGAGCTGTTTGTTACGGTTTCGATGGAAGTCCCCTCCACATTTTATGAGTCCCCAAGCATGGATTTGGTTGACTTACTTAGATCTATCTGTTGCTGTTTGCTTTAATAGTTAATATAGTTTTGGATATATATATACACATATTTTTTCTTTGATTTGTGAGTCTTTAACAGTTGTAGTATATTAGTTGGTTGGATTTATCTTTTTTTGAATACATGGTTAAATGGATTTAAGATGCCCGTCGTTAGTTCGGTGTTAACTATTGTTAGACATAATATGAAAATATTTGGAATCTGTTTATTTCTTTATGTACTCTTTGTTATGTCTTTTTGGTGGTGGTAACATATTACTTTGTAAGCAGGGGCTGCTATCTGGAGACAGGGGTCAAGGGTCATTAGAGTAGCATGCTGTCCACCTATTGGACAGTTTCCGGGTTTTCGGAGGAGGGTGAGTCTATTAGATTAGTTTTTTTTCGACTGGGCAGTCCTGAGAGGTTTTTTTTTGTCAATTATCTTGCTTTTCTTTCTGATCGAATCATGCTTTGTCCTTTCTTCAGATTTAGTTTGCGCCTGCACATTAGCTTACCTTATAAAATTTTTAAATTAAACTTTAAATATGGATCTTAATAAAATTAATATAATATCTTAGAATTTGAATGGTATGAACCAACCTATTAAGCGCAGAAAGATTTTTAAGAAATTAAAAACACTTCATGCAGATATTGTTTTTGCGCAGGAGACTCATATCCATAGGCAGGATGAAAATTATTTTTTTTAATTTTGGAAGGGACCCTTATTTCATTCTTTATCAGTAAATAAAATAAGAGGGGTATCTATTTTTATTAATTCTAAAATCCCTTTTGTTCATTTTAATACTGTTACTGATTTAATTGGAAGATATTTAATTGTTACTGGTCTGTTATGTGGTCAAAAGGTGGCTTTGGTGTGTGTCTATGCACCTAATATAGATAGTACTGAATTTTTTAAGAAGCTATTTTCTGTGCTGATGAATTTAAATGAATATAAGTTGATTATGGGCAGTGACTTTAACTGCTGTCTCTATCCGTCGATGACAGATTGTCCACCAATCCGTCGCTTCCTAATAAAGCTGTGACTTGTATTAATTCTTTTTAATTAGAATACGGTTTGATGGATATTTGAAGATTTAGACATCCTAAAGAAAAATATTCTTCTTTTTTTTCACATGTATACCATAAATATTCAAGAATTGATAATTTTTTGCTGGACACGCGATTGGTGCCCTCTGTTGCTGATTGTGCATATGATGTGATTGCGTTGTCAGATCATGCACCTATGAAACTAACTTTGAAGTTTTCTGATAATATTCTGAAGTTACCTCAGTGGAGACTTAATGTTTTATTGCTACAAGATTCAACCTTTGTATATTTTATTAAAGAGCGAATTTCTCTATTTTTTGAATTAAATACAACTGAGGGAATGTCAAATTTAGTTATTTGGGATACGATGAAATCTTTTCTTAGGGTATGGGTAATTTCATACTCAGTAGGTTTAAGAAGGAAAACCAAGGCAAAACTTTTAGTGATTACTAATAGGATTAAAGAAATAGATAAAGTTTATTCAGTAATGCCTAGCGAAGATCTCTTTAAGGAAAGGGTGGAACTCCAAACACAGCATGATTTGCTTTTGACTTTTCCCATTGAGCAACAACTTCTTAAATCTAAAGGTCAATTTTATATACATGGAGACAGGTCAGACAAGTTATTGGCTGGTCAATTAAAAGCAAATATGGCTAGAAGACAGATCCTGAAAATACGAAGACCTGATAGAACTGAAACGGTATATCCTTATGAAATTAATAAGGTATTTATGGATTTCTACTCTAATCTTTATAAATCTAAATTTTCAGACAATATTACTTTTATGAATAGATTTTTGCAAAAATTGAATATACCTAAAATTTCTATTCAAGATATGAATACATTAGATGCACCTATTAAACAAGAGGAAATAGCAAGGGCTATATCCTCTTCCCAAGCAGGTAAGGCCCCGGGACTGGATGGATATACAGTGGAATTTTATAAGACTTTCACTGAAATACTCACACCTCATTTATGTCACATTTTCACTGACTCTATATCCTCTGGGATTCTCCCGAAAACTTTTTATGAAGTATCAATCTCATTAATTCCTAAAAAAGAAAAAGATTTATCTGAATGTGCTTCCTATAGGCCAATCTCGCTACTGAATGTGTATTTTAAAATTCTTTCTAAGATCTTGGCTAATAGATTTGAGAGTATTTTACCTAGTGTTATTTCCAATGATCAAACTGGGTTTATTAAAAATAGATATTCACATTTTAACATTTGAAGATTATTAAACATTATTCACTCTTCTCCATCTAAAGAATCTGAATATGTTGTTTCTCCTGATGCAGAGAAAACCTTTGATAGGGTGAAGTGGTCTTTCTTATTTGAGGTTTTGGAAAGATTTAATTTTGTCTCGGGATTTATTTCCTGGATCAAATTGATCTATCATGCCCCTATGGCTGCGGTTATAACTAATAATCAAAAATCTCCTTACTTTAGATTATACAGGGGTACTAGGCAGGGATGTGCTGTTAGCCCTTTATTATTTAACTTGGCTTTAGAACCCCTTGCTATTGCTCTTAGAGGTTCTAATACTGTTCAGGGTACTAAGAGAGGGGACAAAGTATACAAGGTTTCGTTGTATGCAGATGGCCTGTTAGTTTATATTTCAGATCCTAGGAAATCTATTCCTTCTATGTTATCTATACTTTCTGAATTCAGTAGTTTTACTGGATAGAAATTAAAATAAGTGAGTTATTTCCCATTAATAATTACTCAGATGAAAATCATCAAGTACCTTTTAGTATTGCTAAAAATTACTTATCTTGGTATTAAAATTACTAAAAATTTTAAGGACCTCTATAAATATAATTTTCTCCCATTAATTGATTACACCCAACAAATGCTTTCTATATGGTCACCTATGACATTGTCATTAATTGGTCGAATTAATGCTATTAAAATGATAGTTCTACCAAAATTCTTATATATATTTCAGGCAGTTTCTTCCTTTGTTCCTAAAATGTTTTTTGACAGAATAGACTCTATAATCTTATCTTATATTTAGAATAATAAAAATCATAGATTGAGTAAACTCTTACTGCAGAAATTAAAAAAGGATGGTGGTATGGCTTTGCCAAATTTTAGAATGCATTATTGGGCAATTAATATTCGATACATTACTTTTTGGATTCATTATTCGGATGATACGTGAATGTCCTTCATGGTTGGAATTGGAGGAAGATTTGGTGAAGGGGTTCTCTTTGGCCTCTTTACTGGGAGCTCCTCTTCCCTTTTTGTTTTCTAAGATTAGTAGACAAGATTTTAATCCCATTATTAAACGTACTTTTAAGAATTTGGTTTCAGTTTTGTAAATTTTTTAAGTTAAACAATTTTGTTCTTTCTAGTAATATGTCATGTGACCGACAACAATGAATATAGAAATGAGTCAGGTTTTATAAACAAATAAACATTTATTAAACTCTGCTCAAAATTAGTAAAAATAAACAAACGAAAAATCTCAACTGGAAGTAAACATCTATGCGGCCATTTAACAAACCTTCACTCAGTACTAGTTCTTAAAGCGGTAAATGCGAACAGTCTTAAAGTGGTAAATTAGAACACAGTTCTTAGAATGGTAAATTTGAAAGACCAAGTGATTTATACAGTCAATTAGGAGAGATTTTCCTGAAGTAAAGAATTTCTCGAAGACTCGACGTTACTGCCGATCCCAACCGGAACCTGCCTTGTCCACAGGACTCACAACGATGGAAATAAAATGGTTTAAAAGCACTAACCTTTTTCCTCCGTAGACTAGATACTGCACAACCTTTTCTGCTGCTTTTAGCAGAAGTTATCTCATGCAGATCACTCTTACTTGAAGGAATTCAATAATTGTCGATCCTCTCCAAAACCGCCGAACGACTCCTTCAGGTTCCCATCTTCACTCTCCAATACAACTGAAAAAGTGCATCAACAGACCTGACAGTGATTGGTGAAACTACCACCCCAACACTTCTGTACCTTACAATAGAAAGTAAAACTCAGTTTTAAAACGAAACTGCATCATAAAAAAAATACACAGCAATATGGAGTAACTGACGAACTAAACTTAAAACTCAACTGGAAAAAACTAACTGCATCACCAGGGGTCTACCCTTTTATATATCTGTTGAGAACAGGTCATCAGGTGACTTCACATCGGCGGGAAAATTTACATCATGTGACCTCTGCAAGACCATTACATTATCCTCATAATACAGTCACAAGATATCCATGAGGTATGTAACATATCCATCTCAATTATTTTTTTAAACCATCAATTTTGGATAAGGCCTTTTAAATTTGGAAACCAAGGGAATAACAACTTTTTCAGATTTGTTTTCAGGGGATTATTTAATATCTTTTTCTCAGTTAGTGGATAAATATGATTTATCTAATGTACACTTTTTTAGATATTTACAAATTAGGAATTTCTTACGTGGTTTGCTGCCAAATTACCCTTCTGCTCATCCGCCTGATATGACAGATGCTCTTTTTCAGTTTAAACCACTTCAAAAAGGGTTGATCGCTATAATTTATAAACGATTATTGAATTTACGAATGATATCTAATGATAAAATTACAGGTGCTTGGGAATTGGAATTTCAAGAGTCATTTTCAGATAATCAATGAAGTAAAATTTTTCATTTGGTTAATACCTCATCTATTTGTGCCTGTCATTCCTTGATACAGTTCAAGGTAGTGCACCGGGCCCATATGTCAAAGGATAACCTAGCACGTATTTTGTCCAACAATAATCCTATTTGTGACAGATGTAATATTGAGGTGGCCACTTTAACTCATATGTTTTGGTCTTGTATAAAGCTAGATAATTTTTGGAGAGATGTTTTTAAACGCTATCAAAAGTCTTGGATCTGGACCTGCAACTAAGCAGGAAATATTCCTGTTTCCACTCAATGTATGATAGCCTTTTCAACTTTATTGACTAGGAGAGCCATTTTATTGAAGTGGAAGGATTCTAATGCACCTACTGTCTTTTTTTGGCTTTCCTCCATTATGTCTTGTTTAAGTTTAGAGAAAATAAGAAGTCGGACATATGATACATCCTTTAAATTTGAGCAAATCTGGTGACCTTTTATTCAACATTTTCATTTGATTTGATTTATTACTCTTCCAATTATTTCTTTTCGAAGTTTTAGGTTTGATCAGAAAGCCATATCCTCACAATGGACTGCCCAGTCCCGTTTTTTCCCCTTTTTTTTCTTGTAGTGTTTATTTTTTTTTCTCATTTTAAAATTTTAAAGTTTTTTTCCTCTTTCTGCGAATTGATAAGAGGAGAATTAGTTGTGTTTTTATTATATATTACATTTAATTAATACTATGTATGATTTTGATAATATCTTTATTTCACTGTCTGTATTGTTACTGATATTTATATTTGAGATAATTTTCCTCTGTTTTGTATATATGTTCTTCTTAAATCAATAAAAAGATTAATAAAGAAAAGAAAGAAAGAGTTGTCTTTGAATAACAACCAACATATTTGGAGGAGAAGACGGCGGCGCGATGGCAGCGCACGCGACCACTTCGGTGGTGATGTCTGTTACCTGTCAAGTAGAGGACCATGAATAATTCTGACTTGATGGAGAAGGACGTAAGAATAAGGAGGAACATCTGGAAAATTTTTGAAATGCCCGCTTCACTGCCGCTGCTACTGTATGGTAACGGAATCTCTGGAGCAGAAGGCCCCGAAATCCTCGGCTTTACTTGTTTCAGCGGCCGGGGCGAGGTTGAAGGCGCTCGGCAGTGGATGGCCCTCGGGAGGCTGTATCGGAGAGGCTGGTCGGAAGATCGAAGTTTTCAGACGGATGGACTCAGTGTCGGCTGTGGTCAGCTGCTTCCAAAGCATCGGCAAGTTGGTGGTGCCTGGAGGTTTGTGGCAGGGAGTTTCTCCCTTTTGCTGCCTGCTATTGGGGACTCGAGAGTCGATCGATTCGGGGACTTTTGAGACTTTATTTACCGTACCCATGGTTTGTTCTTCATCAAATTATGGTATTACGGGCAGACTATTTAAATAGGGAAAGAATTCAAAGTTCTGAGATGCAACGGGACTTGGGAGTCCTCGTACAGGATTCCCTTAAAGTTAACCTCCAGGTTGAGTCGGTAGTGAAGAAGGCGAATGCAATGTTGGCATTCATTTTTAGAGGAATAGAGTATAGGAGCAGGGATGTGATGTTGAGGCTCTATAAGGCACTGGTGAGACCTCACTTGGAGTACTGTGGGCAGTTTTGGTCTCCTTATTTAAGAAAGGATGTGCTGACGTTGGAGAGGGTATAGAGAAGATTCACTAGAATGATTCTGGGAATGAGAGGGTTAACATATGAGGAACGTTTGTCCGCTCTTGGACTGTATTCCTTGGAGTTTAGAAGAATGAGGGGAGACCTCATAGAAACATTTCGAATGTTAAAAGGCATGGACAGATTGGATGTGGCAAAGTTGTTTCCCATGATGGGAGAGTCTAGTACGAGAGGGCATGACTTCAGGATTGAAGGGCGCCCTTTCAGAACAGAAATGCGAAAAAATTTTTTTAGTCAGAGGGTGGTGAATCTATGGAATTTGTTGCCACGGGCAGCAGTGGAGGCCAAGTCATTGGGTGTATTTAAGGCAGAGATTGATAGGTATCTGAGTAGCCAGGGCATCAAAGGTTATGGTGAGAAGGCAGGGTAGTGGGACTAAATAGGATAAAATGGATCAGCTCATGATAAAATGGCGGAGCAGACTCGATGGGCCGAATGGCCTACTTCTGCTCCTTTGTCTTATGGTCTTATGGTCTTTGCACTGCTGTAACTATATGTTATAATTATGTGGTTCTGTCAGTGTTAGTCTTTGGTTTGTCCTGTTTTCTGTGATATCAATCCAGAGAAACATTGTATCATTTCTTAATGAATGTATGCATTTCTAAATGACAGTAGAAGAGGACTGAGTGTTCTCATAATCTAATATTTTGTTCAGCTTCTTGCCATAAACAAGAGTCAGTCTTCAGTTCTTAATGTAAATGGCAACCAAAAATCAGTCTGAAGTTAAAAGGGCAGATACGCAAACAAACAGTACCATTGGAAATTACTTGGAAAATATGTAGGTCAGGACATTGGTTGGGTTGATTTGTTCTCCAGTCTTGGCAATCCATTTGCAAACACTTTGTCACCATACAAGGAGACGGCATCAGTGCATTGTTCATTTGTGGTGTGCCCTTCGAATGCTTGGCTTTTATATACTTATCAATTGATTGATCGGTTGCATTATGGAAACTCAATTATGACAAAGGGAGGGGGTCTTGTCGCTAATTGGTTGCATGGTAAACTTTGTAAGTTGTCTGGAATTTTGTCCACATTGGCTTATAAATACGATCAAGGTCTATGTCTACAGAATCGTTTGCTTCTTGGAATTCTCTTGCATGCCGCGTATTTGCTTTTATCATGACTTTCACTGATGCCCAGTTGAAATTGTGCCCCTCTCGATCTTCATGAGCAAAGACTAGCGACAATTGATTATACCACTTAACAGACAGTTGAAGATCGTGGATCGTTGTAGATAGTTTTCTATCCACTCAACAACTCAACCCAAACAGTACTGTCTATAAAGCACAGGCCGCTGGCCCACAGCACGGGCTGGTTGCTTGAAATATGTAGTGTAAGACAATAGGGTTGGTTTAATTGGCCTGTATCAAACTAGACAACACTGGCTAAGTTATCTAGTTCAAGGAAGTTTGCAGACCAGACTGGTACTGTCACTTACCACATCAAGTATCTGATCTATCAATAGTTGTAAGGATTGTAAACCTAGCTTCCCAGTACAGTATTAATTGTAGGTGTTTGGGAACTCTGTCTCCAGAGGTTCTTTAGACCATATGTGTGAAAAGGCATCTTAAAGAAAGAATATGTGTCTGAAGTCACTGAAGTGGCAAAACAAGTATAAATGTAATAAAAGAGTCAGGCTTGATAAGAATGGTCAAAGAACATCAAGAAGAATGCTCTATAGAAAGTGCTGTTTGTTTGCAAAGTGGTCCTGTGAGCCATTCCTCTGCCTCCAATTTCTGTGAGGAATGACTTATTCTGCTGCGACTCATTGGTATGTCTTTAGCTTATAGGGATTGGACCTGTGTTTTGGAAATCCTTTATGTTTTAGAAATTGTTTAGAATTTGGAATTCTTTTATGAGGTACAAATCTTCTGTTTTTAAACAAGCAACACACGCAAAATGCTGGAGAGGCTCAGCGGACCAGGCTGTTTTTAAACGTATTTTAAGAACTTTATCTAAATTTAAATGTATATCACTAAAATTAAATGAGCTGTGTTGAAACTACTTTGTTAGCTGGAAGCATCTCTTGGTAAGGAGGTGAGACGGGTATCAATAAATGAACTGTGTTTAAACTCTTGTTGGCTGTAAGTATCTCTTTGGTAAGGAGGGGGACTCGACTCACTGCTCAAATCGTGAGTATTGTCAGCTAAACTCACTGTGGAGGATAAGCGGGAGTGACCTCGTCTTTGAAGAGAAGGTGGCTACAGAATAACCTCCCTTTAGTGAGTTACTCAATGCTAATGGGCTTAAGATCTTTCTTTGAGTTTATAGCTTCATGGTCAGCAAATGCAATACATCAACAAGCTTTGGGGAGGATGCAGAAGAGGTTCACCAGGATTCTCCCTGGATTAGAGAGTATTTGCTATAAAGAGAGGTTAAACAGGGCAAGAATAGGTTGACAATACAGACACAGGAAACTGGGTGACACTCAGGGAGGGGAGAGGGTCTAAACAGACAGTATAGCCTACCCTTGTGGCCAACCCCCACAACAACAGGTATACCAGTTTGGATACTGTTGGAAGGGATGACCCAGCAGAGGTCTTTGGCACTGCGTTTGACTCTGTGACTCAGAAGTCGGGGGGGGGGGGCGAGGGAGAAGAGGTGAGCTGTGGTAATAAGAGGACTCGTTAGTTAGGGGAACAGAAAGGAAGCTCTGTGGACAAGAATGAGATTCCCGGATGGTGGGGTCTGGGACATCTCAGATCGAGTCCTCAGCATTCTTAAATGGGAGGGTGAACAGTTTAAGGTCGTGGTCCATGTAGGTAACAATGACATAGTTAGGAAGATTGATGAGGTTTTGCAAAGGAAGTTCAGGGAGTTAGGTGCTAAGTTAAAGGGCAGGACCTCCAGGGTTGTGATGTCAGGATTGCTACCCATGCCACTGAGGCCAGGAGGAGGAAAGTTAAACAGTTTAACACATGGCTAAGGAGTTGGTGTAGGAGGGAGGACATCAGATATTTGGATCATTGGGCTTTCTTCCAGGGAAGGTGGGACCTACACAGAAGAAAAGGTTTGCACCTGAATTGGACGGTGACTAATAATCTAGCAGGAAGGTTTGCTTGTCCTGCACAGGAGGGTGTTAAACTAGAGTTGTAGGGGAATGCGAACCAGAGTGCCAGAACAGAGAGGTTGTGGAGATGTTGTTAAGATGTCAGTCAGGAATTATAATGTTGACCATGGTGTGACTAGTGTCCTGAGCTGTATATATTTCAATGCAAGAAATCAACACCTGGAATTAGCCATTAGTGAGACTTGGTTGCAGGAGGAGAAGGACTGGCAGCTCAATATTCTGGGGTTCCGTTGTTTTAGATGTGACAGAGCAGGAGTGATTAAAGTAGGAGGGGTGGTGTTACTAGTCAGGGGAAATGTTATGGCAGTGCGCTGCTAGGACGGGTTGGAGAACTTGTCTAGTGAGGCATTTTGGTTGGAATTGAGTAATAAGAAAGATTAATGGGGCTGTATTACAGACTACCCAACAGTCCGAGGGATTTAGAGGAACAAATTTGTAGGGAGATCACAGACTGTTTCAAGAAATGTCAGGTTGTAAAAGGACTAGATGGGATAGAAAATGTCACATGTGTTCAGGAAATCTTCCTTAATCAGTAGGTAGAAGTCCCAATGAGAGGGTGTGATACTGTATCTGCTATTAGGGAATGAGACAGGGTAAGTGACAGAGGTTTGTGCAGGAGAACGCTTTGCATCTAGTAAGCACAATGTCATTAGTTTCAAAGTCAATACTGTATGCAAAAAAAATAGGTCTGGTCCATGGATTGATATTCTAAATTGAAGAAAGGCCAATTTTCGTCGTATCAGAGAGGTCCTGGCAAGTGTGGATTGGGACAGTCTATTTTCTAGCAAAGTTGTACTTGGTAAGTGGGAGGCCTTCAAAAGTGAAATTTTGAGAGTACAAATCTTGTATGTTCCTGTCGGAATAAAATATAAATATAAGACGTGTAGGGAACTTTGGTTTTCAAGAAATATTGAGGCCCTGGTTAATGATTAAAGGAGGTGCATAGCAGATATAGGCAAGTAGGAACAAATGAGTCACTTATGGAGTGTAAGAAATGCAGGAAAACACTAAAGAAATCAGGATGGCGAAAAGAAGTCATGAGGTTGTCCTTTCACACAAATTGAAGGTGAATCCCAAGGGATTCTACAGGTATGTTAAGAGCAAAAGAGTTGCAAGGGACAAAATTAGTCCTCCGGAAGGTCAGAATTTTAATCCATGTGTGGAGCCAAAAGAGGCGGGGGAGATCTTAAATAAGAGAAAATCTGCAGATGCTGGAAATCCAAACAACATACACAAAATACTGGCGGAACTCAGTAGGCCAGGCAACATCCACGGAAAAGAGTGTGGTCAAGGCTTCGGGCTGAGACCTCTCAACAGGACTGGAGAAAAAAAGAATCTATTTACTCCTCATCTTTTTTTCTCCACTCCTGCTGAGGGGTCTTGGTTTGAAGCATTGGATATACTCATTTCCATGGATGCTTCCTGGCCTGCTGAGTTCCTCCACTATTTTGTGTGTGTTGCATTGAGATTTTAAATAATTTTTTTGCATCTATATTTACACAGGAGGTAGACACAGAGTTTATAGATGTGAGACAAAGTGGCATCAACTTCATGGACCATGTACAGATTAGAGGAGGAGGTGTTGGGCAGTCTTGAAGCAAATTAGGGTGGATAAATCCTCAGAGCCTGATAAGGTGTTCCCTCAGACAATGCAGGAAGCAGGTGTAGATATTGCAGGGGCCCTAGCAGAGATGTTTAAATCATCCATAGTGACAGGAGACGTATCAGAGGATTGGAGACGGCCAATGTTGTTCTGCTGTTTAAGGAAGCTCTAAAAATTAACTAGGAAATTATAGGCCAGTGAGCCAGGCAACAGTAGTAGGAAAGTGACTGTAAGGTGTTCTTAAGGACTGAATATATGAGTACTTGGATAGACATGGACTCATTAGGGATAGTCAGCAAGGCTTCGTGTATGGTAGGTCATGTCTAACCAATATTGAGGAAGTTACCAAGCAAGTTGATATAGGCAAGACCGTGGATGTTGTCTACATGGACTTTAGCAAGACATTTGATAAGGTCCCACATGGGAACTTGGTCAAGGTTCAGTCTCCGTGCATTCAAGATGAGGTAGTAACACTCACAAAATGCTTGAGAAACTCAGCAGGCCAGGCAGGGCAGCATCTCCAGAAAAGAGTAAACAATTGATATTTCAGGCCAAGGTCCTCCATCAGAACTGGAGAACATGGGGTGAGAAGAGGAAGAAATACAGGTAGTAGGTGAAAAGTGAAATGTGGGGGGTGGGGGGAGGATTGTGAACTAAAGAGCTGGGAGGTTGATTGATGAAAGGGACTGGAGAAGGGGGAAACTGATCTGATAAGAGAGGACAGAAGACCTTGTAAGAAAGGGAAAGTGGAGGAGCAGCAGAGGGAGGTGTTGGGTAGGAAAAGAGATAAGGTGAGAGAGAAAATAGGAATGGGAAGTGGGATTAAGATGAGTGGTCACTGGGAGATCCCACTTTTTCTGGTGGATGGAGCTCAGTGAAGCAGTCTCCCAATCTACATTGCGTCTTGCTGGTATAGAAGAGGCCACACCGTGAGCACCGGATATAGTAGATGACCCCAACAGACTCACAGGTGATGTGTTGCCTCATCTGGAAGGAATATTTGGAGCCTTGAACGGTAGTGAAGGAGAAAGTGCAGGGGCAGATGTAGCACTTGTCCCGCTTGCAAGTTTAAGTGCCAAGAGGGAGATCAATGGGGAGAGATAAATGGACAATAGGGTCACATAGGGAGTGATCCCTGCTGAAAGCTGAAGGTGAGGGGGGTGGGGTGGAAAGAAGTGCTTGGTAGTGGGATCCTGTTGGAGGTGGCGGAAGTTATGGAGAATTATGTGCTGGATGTGGAGGCTGATGGGGTGGTAGGTGAGGACAAGATGAACCCTATCCCTGGTGGTGTGTCCTTCACCATTCCCATTCCCATTTTGCTCTCACCTTATCTTCTTACTTGTCCATCATCTCCCTCTGGTGCTCCTCCCCCTTCCCTTTCTTCTGTCCTCTCCTATCAGATTCCCCCCTTCTCCAGCCCCTTATCTCCTTGATCAATTGAATTCTCAGCTCTTTACTTCACCGCCCTCCCTCCCGGTTTCACCTATTGCCTACTACCTTGTATTTCCTCTTCCCTTCCTCCCATCTTCTTACTCTGACTTCTCATCTTTTTTCTCCAGTTCTGATGAGGGGTCTTGGCCTGAAGCATCGACTCTTTCTTCTTTTCCATAGATACTGCCTGGCCTGCTGAGTTCCTGCAGCAAATAGTGTATACTGCTTGGATTTTGTTGAAGTTGTATAATAGTGTGGAATGAACTGCCAGCAGAAGTGGTACATTTGCGCTTGATTTCAATTTGAAGGTAAGTTTGGATAGGTACATGGATGGTAGGTGCATGGAGGACTATGGTCTAGGTGCAGATCGATGGGAGTAAGCAGTTTAAATGGTTTGCCATGGACTGGATGGGCCAAAAGGCCTGTTTCTGTGCTTTATTTTTCTGTGACTTTACAAGTGAATGAGTGGCCAAGGAAATTATGCAGGAGACAGGGTTTCATATTTCTGGATCATTGGTATCTCTTCTGGGGAAGGTATGACCTGTACAAAAAGGGTTGGTTACACCTGAACCCGAGGGGGACCATTATCTTTGCGTGCAGATTTGCTAAAGACTTTAGGAGGGTTTAAACTAAGTTGGCAGGGGGATAGGAACTGGAGTGATAGGGCTGAGGATGGAGCAGTTGGTATGCAAGTTGCTGTAGTGTGTAGTGAGACTGTGAGGAAGGACAGGCAGATGATAGGGCAAAATTGCAGTCAGTGTAACATGGGGGCAAAATAGAAGAGAGTGAATATAAGATCAAAGGTGATTATATTTGAATGCCACAGTATGCAAAATAAGGTAGGTGACCTTGTAGCACTGTTTAGAGATTGGCAGGCATGACATTGTGGGCATCACTGAGACAAGCAACGTTCCCACTAATTTTGTTTTACAACTGCAGGGACCATCCATTACTCTGAGCAGGAAAATTTTGCATGACCTGAAAATTCTGCAGCACCTTACAGTGCCTTGAGAAAGTATTCAGCCCCCACCATTACTTTCACATTTTACTGTCTCCTTTTCTAAACGTAAAATATATTGGAGTAGGATTTTAAGCTAATCTACAAAATGTTGTGCATCTTGTCAAATCAAAAGAACATTTACAAAACCTGTCAGCAACTTACCAAAAATTAAAAACCAAAACTGTGAGACTTCTGAAAAAGTATTCATCCCTTTCGTAGTTACTGCATTAACTTTCCTCAGGCACAATACTGTATATTACCTTATTGACAACCCAACTTGTTGATGTAGAAATTTGGAGGATCAGCTGCTTTCAATGAATTCATAAGAATAAATACCCCCTCCCTCTGTAAAGTCCAACATCATGATAGATTTTCAACAGATCAAAACAAAATGAAGAAAAAAGAGCATTCAAAACATCAGGGAAATGATAATAGAGAAGCACAAATAGGGGAAGAGTACAAGATCATCTCAAAGGCACTGAACACATCTCAGAGCTCAGTGTAGTCCATCGTGAAAAGGTGGAAAAAATATGAAGCTACAGCCACTCTGCCTTGGTCAAGCTGGCTCTCTAAACCTGGTCACTGGGGAACAATGGCTCGCACTTGTAAGAGAAGCAACTGTGATGGCAACAGTCACTCTGAGTGCACAGAAAATTTAGTCAAGATTGATGGGAAGATGAATGCTTCTAAATATAGAGAGATTCTGGATAAAAATGAGCTGGATAATGACCCAAAGCACACTGCCAGAGCAAACATGGAGTGGCTTCGAATGAAGAAAATTTATGTCCTTGAATGACCCAGTCAGAGTCCTGACTTTAATTTGATCAAACATCTATTGCATGACCTGAACAAACTCCTCAACTAACCTGGCACAGCTTCAGCTATTTTGCAAAGAGGAATGGGCAACTCTTGCTCCAACACATTGTGCAAAGCTAATAGAGACTTATCCAAAAAGATTACTGGCTGTAATAGATGTGAGAGATAGTTCAACTAAGGACAGAGTAAAGGGGCATTAATGCTTTTGAAGTTCTGTCATTTCAGCTTTTGAATTACTAGTTTTTAATACTTTACAATTTTCCTTTTTTGGCCCTACTGTGCAAAAAGGAGCAGGTGATTCATAAATAAAAATTCTAAGTTAAATTCCTGGTTGCAATACTCATTTGTGTGAACAAAGGGATTTGGACTGAATACTTTTACAAGGCATTCTATATTAACATTATATAAGAGATAATGCCAGCCGAGTGGCAATAAATGCTGTGTGTGTGGGAGCATTTCAGTTACTGTGTGGTGGCATACCTGTGCACTGTAGAGGGAACAGTAAAGACATGGCTGAAAGAAGATCATAGTTGCGAGCTTTACATCCAACGATACATCTTGTATCAAAAGGACACACAGGTAGGGAGACAGGTGGTAGGTAAGCAGGGTGGCTCTGTTGGTAAAAAAAAATAAAATCAAGTCCTTAGAAAGGGGTAGCATAGGATCAGAAGATGTTTAATCCTTGTGAGTAGAGTTAAGGAACTACAAGACTAAAAATCCCCAAAAAGTAGCCAGGATGTGGGATATAAATTTCAATGGGAAGTTGAAAAACTATGTAGTAAAGGAATGTTACAATAGTCAAGCATTTCAATATGCAGGTAGATTGGGAAAATCAGGTTTGTGTTAGATCCCGAGAGAGGGAGTTTGTAGAATGCCTCCAAGAAGGCTTTTTGGAGCAGCTTGTGGTCAAACCCAATAGGGGAAAGGCAATTCTGGATTGGCTGTTGTGTAATAAATCAGATTTGATTAGGAAACTTAAGATAAAGAAACCTTTGAGAAGCAATGATCATAATATAATAGAATTTACTTTGCAGTTTGAGAGGGAGAAGATAAAGTCAGATGTATCAATATTACAGTGGAGTAAAGGGAATTAAAGAAGCATGAGAGAGGAGCTGGCTAATGTTGTGGATGGGAGCACTAGCAGGGATGATGGCAGAAAAGCAATGGCTAGAGTTTTTGGGGGAAATTTAGAAGATGCAAGATAGATGCTTTGCAAAGATGTAAGGGAGGATGAGACAACCATGGCTGACAAGGGAAGTCAAAGACAACATATTATATTGCAAAAGTAGTGGGAAGGTAGAAGATTGGGAAGCTATTAAAAACCAACAAAAAACAACAAAAAAAACAGGAGAAAAAATGAAATATGAAGGTACATAAGTTAGCCAATGGTATCAAAGAGAGACCAAACTTGTTTTTTTTTCAGATATACACAAGGAGTAGAAGAGAGGCAAGAATGGATAATTGAACCACTGGAAAATGACACTGGAGAGGCAGCAATAGGGGCAAAGAATTGGCAGACAAATTTAAGTAAATATTTTCTGGTAGAAGACACTAGCAGTTTGGTTGGAATTTGAGTGTCAGGGAGCAGAAGTGAGTGTTGTTGCCATTACTAAGGAGAACGTGCTGGAGAAGCTGAAAGGTATAAAGGCAGATGAGTCACTTGAACCAGATGGACTACACTCCAGAGTTCTGAAGGAAGTAGCAAAGAGATTGTGGAGCATTAGTACTGATCTTTCAAGAATCATTAGATTCTGAAATGGTTCCAGAGAACTGGAAATTTGTAAACGTCACTCCACTCTTTAAGACAGGAGGAGGCAGAAAAAATGAAATTATAGGCAGGTTAGCTTGATCAGTGGTTCGGAAGATGTTGGAATCCAATATTAAGGATGAGGTTTCAGGGTACTTAGAGGCGCATGATAAAGCAGACCAAAGTCAGCATGGTTTCCTTAAGGAAAACTCTTGCCTGGAATTCTGTTGGAACTCTTTGAGGAACTAACGGACAGGATAGACGAAGGAGACTCAGTGGATTTTGCTTACACAGATTTTCAGAAAGCCTTTGACAAGGGGCTGCACACAAGGCTGCTTTACAAGAAAAGAGCCCATGGAATTTCAAGAAAGATACTTACTTTTATAGAAGATTGGCTGATAAGCAGGAGGTAGAGTCAGAATAAAGGGGGCCTATTCCTGTTGGTTGGCAGGGGCAAGTAGTATGCCTCAGGGGTCAGTATTGGGACTGATTATTTCCAGGTTATATGTCAATGATTTAGATGACAGAATTGATAGCTTTGTGGCCAGGTTTGTAGGCAATACAAAGAGAAGAGGGGCAGGCAGTGTTGAGGAAGCAGAGATGTGCACAGATTGGGAAAAAGGGCAGAGGACCGGCAGATGGAATATAGTATAAGGAATTGTATGGTCATGCACTTTGGTAGAAGGAATAAAGGCATAGACTATTTTCTAACTGGGGAGAAAATTCAGAAATCAGAGCTGAAAAGGGATTTCAGCAGTCTTGTGCAGGATTCCCTAAAGGTTTTACTTGCAGATTGAATCGGTGGTAAGGAAGGCAAATGCAATGTTAGCATTCATTTTAAGTGACTAGAGTATAAGAGCAAGGATGTGATGCTGACGCTTTATAAGGCATTGGTAAGGATTCGCTCGGCGTATCTGAGTAGTTTTGGGCCCCTTATCTAAGAAAAGATGTGTTGGCATTGGAGGCGGTCCAGAGGAGGTTCACAAGAATGTTTCCATGAATGAAAGGGTTAATGTATGAGGAGTATTTGATGGCTCTGGGTCTGTACTCACTAGAGTTTAGAAAAATGAAGTGGAATCCCATGAGACCTATTGAATATTGAAAGGCCTAGACAGTGTTGATGTGGAGAGGATGTTTCCTATAGTGGGTGAGTCTAGGACCAGAGGGCAAAACCTCAATAGAGGGACGTCGATTTGGAACAATAAGGAGAAGAAATTTCTTCAGCCAGAGGGTGGTAAAGCTGTAGAATTTGTTGCCACAGACAGCTGTGGAAGCCAAGTCACTGAGTATATTTAAAGCAGAAGTTGATAGGTTCTTAGTTAGTCATACTGTGGAAGTTTACAGGGAAAAGGCAGGAGAATGGGGTGAGAAGGATAATAAATCTTTGTCTCAGGGTGCAACTGTCATATCATAGAGTGAAGGGGGAAGGAGATCTGTGAGGCAAATGATTTTTACATGGTAAAAAGTAAGAGCAGATACAATAGTTAAGTGTTCAGACAGAAAGACTGCTTCCAGGCTGGAAACAGTGGATATGGATGTTCTGCTGGTTGCTGAGACTTATTTTATGTCCTGGAATGCACTGTCAGAGGAATTGTTGGAAGCAGATGTGACAGCCATGTTTAAAAGGCATTTAGATTGGCACATGAACAAGCAGGTAATAGAGCAATGCAGAGCACGTGCTGTCAGTTGAAATTAATTTCAAGTGGCATCATGGTTACACTACATTGGTAGAAGGTCCTGTTCTTGTGCCAGTCTGTCATGTTCTACTATCAAATTCTCCATCTTTAAGTATCCATAAGCACGCAAGATATAGGAGCAGAATTGGGATATTTAGCCCATTGAGTCCACTCTGCTATTTCATCATGGCTGATCCCCGATCCCATTCGACCTCGTACACCTGCCCTCTCACCATATATCTTGATGCCCCGACCAATCAGGAATCTATCAACCACTTTGAATATACCCACGGACATGGCAGAACATTCCACAGATTCAGCACTCTTCAGCTGAAAAAAATTCTTCCTTACTTCTGTTCTAAAAGATCGCCCCTCAATTTTGAGGCTGTGCCCTCTAGTTCTGGAAACCCTCACCAGAAGGAACACCCTCTCCACATTCACCTTATCTAGTCCTTTAAACATCTGGTAGATTTCAATGAGATCCCCACACATTCTACTAAGTTCCAATGAGTACAGGCCCAAAGATGCCAAACGCTCCTCATCATTCTCATGAACCTCTTCTGGATTCTCTCCAATGACAATATATTATTTCTGAGATACAGGGCCCAAAACTGTTGACAATACTTTAAGTGCGGTTTGTCTAGTATCTTATAAGCTTCAGCATTATCTCCTTTGAATTAAAGGCCAATATTGCATTTGCCTTCTTTACCACAGACTTAATCTGTGAATTAGCTCTCTGGGAGTCTTGCAGGATGACTCCTAACTCCCTTTGCACCTCTGATGTTTGAATTTTCTCCCCATTTAGTGAATAGTCTGAACTATTGTTCGTTTTTACCAAAAATGCATTATCATTTCTCAGCACTGTATTCTATCTGCCACTTTTTTGCCCATTCTTACAATTTGTTTAAGTCCTGCTGCAATTGCATTGCTTCCTCAGTACTACCTAACCCTCCACCTATCTTCATATCATCCAAAAACTAAATCCACTATCTAAATCATTGACAAACAATGTCAAAAGTAGCGGTCCCTATACCGACCCCTGAGGAACACCACTAGTCACTGGCAGCCAACCAGTAATTCCCACTCGATGCCTCCTGTCTGTCAGCCATTCACCTATCGATGCTAGTATATTTCCTGTAACATCAGAGGACTTTATTTTGTTAAGCAGCCTCATGTGAGGCACCTTATCAAATGCCTTCCGAAGATCCAAGCAAATAACACTGACTGCCTCTCCTTTGTCCAGTCTGCTTGTTACTTCCTTGAAGAATTTTAACAGATTTGGCAGGCAAGATTTCCCTTCATGGAAACCATACTGACTTTGACTTATTTTATCATTAGTCTCCAAGAACCCGAAACCCCATCCTTAAAAATGGAATCCAACACTTTCCAAGTCACTGAGGTTGGGCTAACTGACCAATAATTGTCTCTTTTGTCTTCCTCCCTTCTTAAAGAGCGGCATGACATTTGCAATTTTCCAGTCGTCTGGGACCATGCCGGAATCAAGTGATTCTTGAAAGATCATGACCAATGCCCCACTATCTCTTCAGCATCCTCCTTCAGAACTCCGAGTTGTAGTCCATTTAGTCCAGGTGACTTATCTACCTCAAGACCTTTCAGTTTGCCTAGCAGTATTTCCTTTGTAATAGCAATGGCACTCACTCCCACTCCCTGACACTCACAGACTTATACCATACAGCTAGTGTCATCCGTAGTAAAGACTGAAGGAATGTACTTATTAAGTTCATCTGCCATTTCTTTCCCCCATTATTACCTCACCAGCATCATTTTCCAGTGATCTAATATGAACTCTCACCTCCCTCTTATTCTTCATATAACTGAAAAAAACTTTTAGTATCCTGCTTAATATTATCAGTTAATTTGCCTTCATATTTCATCCTTTCCCTTCTTATAGCTTTTTTAGTTGCCTTCTATTGGATCTTAAAAGCTTCCCAATTATCCAACTTCCAACTCACTTTTGCCACCTTATATGGTGTTTCCTTGGCTTTTATTCAGTCTTCAACTTACCTTGTCAGCCACAGTTGCTTAGACCTGCCATCTGAGAACTTCTTCTGTGGACATATCTATCCTGCACCTTGTGAACTTTTCCGAGAAGGTTCAGCCACCTCTGTTCTGCTGTCATCCCCTCCAGTATCCCTTTCCAATCCAGCTGGGCAAGCTCCTCTCTCTCATGCCTCTGTAATTCCCTTTATTCCATTGCGATACTGATACATCTGACTTATGCTTCTCCCTCTCAAACTGCAGTATGAATTCAATCCTGTTATGATCATTGCCTCCTAAGGGTTCCTTTACGCGCTAAGCTGACAAATAAAATCTGGGTAATTACACAACACCCAATCTAAGATGGCCTTTCTGTTAGTAGGTCTCAACACAAGCTGCTCTAAAAAGTCATCTTGTAGGCATTCAACAAATTCCCCCTCTTGCAATCTGACACCAACCTGATTTCCCAATCCCTGTGTATATTGAAGTACCCCATAACAATTGTGATGTTACCGTTATTACATGCACTTTCCAGCCTCCTTTGCAATCTCAACCCCACATCCTGGCTACTGTTTAGAGGCCTATATATGATTCCCATAATTTTTTTTTTTACCCTTGCAGTTTTTTCGCTCTACCCACAAAGATTCGACATTCTCCAACCCCATGTCATAATTCCACCTCTTACCAATAGAGTCACACCACTGCCTATGCCTTCCTGCCTGTCCTTTTGATACAAAGTACTGTATATCCCTTGATGTTAAACTCCCAACTATGACCTTCATTCAGCCATGAATCAGTGATGCCCACAATGTCATACCGACCAACCTCTAATTGCGCCATTAGTTCATCCACCTTCTTCTGAAAGCTACATGCATTTAAAGTCAGTACCTTCAATACTGCTGAAGTTACCTTCAGTAAATTGCTCTTTCTTACTGTATCAGAACTGGCCATTTATCCAGTTATCCATAAGTGATTTTGAGTCTCTATCGCTATCCCTTATATATACTATATTGTGGACATATCCCACAACCCTGCTATAGACTAGACATGACAGACAATCTATTACATTTAGTCAATTTACAAACGTTTCACCCCATCAGAGATGCTCTGCCCCCACACCCACTTGTTTCTCCTATCACCCCCACCCCACCTTCTTGACAATGTAAAACTAACCTCCTTTCTCTCTTTTGTCATTCTTAAGGAAGGTTTTTGGTCTGATATATTAACTTCATTTCACAGATACTGCCTGACCTACAGAATGGTTCTGACGTTTTTGCTATTTCAGATTTCTAGTATCTGCACTTTTGGATTCTGTTTTTAACAATCAAGTTTCCTATCCAACCTCAGATTATTGTGATGGCAAGAGGAATAATTTATCTTTGTTTTATATTTAATAATTATTAATTGTGTCCACTCTTATTTGAGAGCCTGGATGGTCCAGCAATCCCTGTGATTGGTCCTAAATACATGCATAAACTAATTTACTGTTCAGAAAAAAAACTTAGAAATGTAACAGGATAGGAAGAGGACTACATGGTTTCTGTAAAGTAAACAGTAAAATAAACTAAATTCTGGCTGGTGGCCCAAGAAAATATATAGTTTGACAAAGAAGATAAATGGGATCAAGGATTTTATTAGAAGTTATTTCTACCAATGAAGGGATTTATCAGTGCTCTTAGAGGACGAACTTGGAGTACTAGTTTTATTTCAAGGCTGAAGGAGCAGAGATGAGCATGAACCTGGATTAGGTGGACTAGTAGATGAAAGATAATCATTATGATTATACAGTGATTCCAGAACAGTTGTGCTTATGCAATAGTTGGGCAATTGGGAGAGTAAACTGCAACATGAGGCCTTTGATGCTTATGTGAAGCAGTTAAGGATTTCTTTGCTGCTGTATGCCAATGATTCTGGCCAAACCCTAACATTGTTCTAGAAAAGGTCAATATTTTTGACTGAAATAGGCCTAAAAGAAGCAGACCCTTAAAACCTTTCTTTCCCATTTTGGAGATTTCCAAGGGAAAGCACTGTCCTTTTTTCTGAGAGCAGGAAAATTAATGTGTTTGCTGAAATTATTGACAGCTCTAAATCTGATATTTGATTTTGTTTCAAGGAGGTTTATAAGCAAATGTATCTTTTTTTACACACGGAGGATGGTAGGTGCCGGGAAGTGCTGCCATGGGAGGTGGTGAAAGTAGATGTGATAGATTAGATTAGATTATGAGGACACACAGTCCTCTTTTATTGTCATTTAGTAATGCATGCATTAAGAAATGGTACAATGTTCCTCCAGAATAATATCACAGAAACACAAGACAAACCAGGACTAAAAAACTGACAAAAACCACATAATTATAACATATAGTTACAACAGTGCAAAGCAATACTGTAATTTGATGAAGAACAGACCATGGACACAGTAAAAAAAAGTCTCAAAGTCTCTCGAAAGTCCCATCATTTCACGCAGATGGTAGAAGGAAGAAAAACTCTCTCCCTGCCATGAGCTTCCAGCACCGCAAACTTGTCGATGCAGCACCCTGGAAGCACCCAACCACAGCCGACTCTTGAGTCCGTCCGAAAACTTCGAGCCTCCGACCAGCCCTCTGACACCGAGCAGCGAGAACCATCGCTGCTGAGTGCTTCGGCCACAGCCCCGGCAACAGGCAGTAGGCAAAGCCGAGGATTTGGGGCCTTCCCTTCCGGAGATTCTCGATTGGACAGTCGCAGTGGCAGTGAGGCAGGCATTTCAGAAGTTTCTCCAGATGTTCCTCCACGCTTCTCGATGTTTAAGAAGCATTTAGACAGGCACGTGAACAGGCGGGGGATGAGGTGATATGGAACGAAATAAACAAGCTGCCCTGCAAAAAAACATCTACTCAGTAAGGCTGCTTTTAGCCTCAGTGAAATAAAGGTGGCCATGAAGGATAAAGTGGTAGCATTGGCAGTAGTGGAGGCAACTCCATTTTCTACACTGTTGCCATGATGCTCCATGTAAGCCTAGGATTTAACTCTTGTTTCAGCAGCGTTACAGCCTTACTGTCCGAATATCAAAATCTTTAACTTTAAACAGACTGGGTTATACTCTGTAGTTTGAGAAGAATGGAAGCTTATCTCATTGAAGCATATCAAATTCCTACAGGGCTTGATGCAGGTGCCCTTCTTAGGATGTCTAGTCCCCAATTAACAGGTTAACTGTTCAGTATGGAACTGAGAGAAATGCCTTCACCCTGAGACTAGCAGATATTTGACATTTTCGACCCAAGAGTGTGTAGGAGGGACAGAAACTGAGTTTATTCAATACAGAAATAAATTGAATTTTGAATATTGATGGAATCGAGGGATGTGAAGTTAGCACTGGAAAGTGGAAATAAGATGGCAGATCAAGCACATATTTCAATGGTGAAGCAGTCAGACGGTGCCAAGAATTCTTATGGGTATGTTACTTTTCTCATTGTCACATTCATTAAAAATAGTGAATCTACTGAGGTAGCCTTGCTGACTGCTTGCTCAGAGGCCGAAGTGTAAACTATCATTGAAAGTTCAACTCAGTGTTCCCATAATAAAGACTCTCTGCCAATCTGCCTTTGCTGAACCATGCTGCCCTCCAGCGACAGATGGAGACCCTAGAAAAAAATGGACCACTTCCAATATCAAGGGAGCCTACATCTCATCAATAAGAAATTCAGCACTGTCTTCAATGCATTAGCACAGCTTACGGGGAATTGAAGAAAAGGATACTTGAAGAGCAGGACCTCAGACCCAGCACAAAGCTCATGGTGTACTGGACAATAGTGATCTCTGCCCTTTAAAATGCATCTGATCCTGGACTGACAACAGCAGCCTCTCAAGGCACTGGAAAATATGTTGTCACTGCAAAATGCTTCAAATTCACTGAAATTACATGCAATCTATTGTGTACTTAATATTTCAGTAATATTTGAGTAATGTAAAAATATTGTTTGATTAATCTATTGTCATTTAACTATTTATGTATATAACATGTATAACCATATAATTTATATAGAAGTGAGACAGCATTTCTCTGAACCAGGGTGTAAACCACAGTAGTACACACATAACACACAACAACTTAGGAAGGTAAGGATACAATCTACAGATGAATCACACATAAATAACAAACAAACATGCACTAAAATTAAATATTGTACTGGAACAGATTAACCAATGACACTTCAATTACGATGTGGCCAAGAGTTCAGAGGCCTAATAGCCTGCGAGACGAAACTGCTTCTTATCCTGACCATTCTTGTTTTTATGCGTCGTTGTCTCCTGCCTGATGGTAGAAAGATTCCTGGGTGGATGGGTGTGATCCTTAATAATACTTAGGGCCCTGCACATGCAGCGCTCCTGATAAATATCCCCAGTAGATGGTAGGGAGCTCCCAGCTGTTCTCAGAGTCCTGTACAGGGACTTCCAGTCTGATGTCTGACTACTCCGAGATAGCGAGGCAACTCATCAGGACCTTCTCAGTGGTGCTCCATTGAGCATGTGAGCATACTTTGTTTAAATAATTAACTACGGGTTTTATGTAAGAGTACATTGAATGCATACATCATCACTGCACCACATCATACATATGTGCCTTGCTTAAAATCAAAACCAGACATCACACCAATGGTCACACCAATGATGCACAAGCATTACGCAAGTGTGCTGAGAAAATTCAAGCAGTGGTGGATTCTCCACAGCCAAAGGATACGTCACAGGTGCAATCCTTTTTAGGATTTTTCAATTACAATAATAAGTTCCGACTAAAGCTAGCTACTGTGCTCCACCCCTTGAACTCATTACTACACATCAGAAAGAAATAGCAATGCAAACCAGCGTGAGGTGGCTTTCCAAAAGCTAAAGGAAATGGTGTTGTCAGACATCATGATCCACATTGTCCAATGAAGCCTGCCATGCATTGATTGGGATGCCAACACATGCAGAAGAAAGGTGTCCAGAACTGTCAGAACCACTTCCTGCAGCCCCACAGCCAACTCCTACGACCACCATGGAGGAGGACCCAAAACCTGAGATCACTTCACAGACACGTCTCTCCTGCCAAGCAGAGTGACACCTCCCCCCCGCCCACCGCCCTGCCCTCCGGTCTGGAAAGATGTTGTCCCACAAGAGTAAGGAATCCTTCACAGCGACTAAATCTTTTGATCTGAATGGAATGGAACAATTAAAATTTTACTATACTGTGGATGTTCAGAGGTTCACTTATTATCAAACTACAGTGCCTATAAAAAGTATCACCCCCCCCCCCAGAAGTTTTCATGTTTCATTGTTATACAACATTGAATCACTGTGGTTTTAATTTGGCTTTTTTGACACAGATCAATAGAAAAAGACTCTTTCATGTCAAAGTGAAAACAGATCTCTACAAAGTGATCTAAATTAATTACAAATATACTTTAAAACACAAAATATTTGATTACATAAGTATTCACCCTCCTTTACTATTACATACCAAATCATCACTGGTGCAGCTAATTGGTTATAGAAGTCACATAATTAGGTAAATTGAGATTTGTTTTTGGAGACCTGTGTGCAGTCAAGGTGCTTCAATTGATTGTATTAAAAATACACCTGTATCTGGAAGGTCCAACTGCTGTTGAGTCAGTATCATGGCAAAAACTACACCATGAAGACAAAAGAACACTCCGACTCTGTGAAAAAGTTATAAAAAGCACAAATCAGGATGGATACAAGAAAATTTCCAAGTTACTGAATACCCCTTGCAGTACAGTTAAGTCAATCATCAAGAAATGGAAAGAATATGAGTCAGCTGTAAATCAGCTGTCCTCGAAAACTGAATTACTATATAAGAAGGGGACTAGTGAGGGAGAGCACCAAGAGACCTGTGACAACTCTAGATGTGTTATAAGCTTCAGTGGCTGAGATGGGAGAGACTGTGCATGCAACAACAATTGCCTGGGTGCTTCACCAGTTGCAGCTTTATAGGAGAGCAGCAAAGACAAAGCCACTGTTTAAAAAAAAGCTCACATGAAATCTCAGCTAGAGTTTGCCGGAAAGCATGTCAGAGACTCTGAAGTCAGCTGGAACTAAGTTCTATGGTCTGATAACACCAAAATTGAGCTTTTTGACTATCAGATTAAACACTATGTTTGGCATAAGCCTAACACTGCACCTCATTAAAAACACACCAGCCCTACTGCGCAGCACGGTGGTGGCTGCATCATGCTGTGGGGATGCTTCACTGCAGCAGGCTCTGGAGGACTTGTGAATGTAGAGGGTAAAATTAATGCAGTAAAATACGGGGAAATCTTGGAGGAAAATCTGATGCAGTCTGCAAGAGAACTATGAATTTAGAGAAGATTTGTTTTCCAGCAAGACAATCATCCCAAGTTAAAAGCCAAAGCTAAAGAGGAATGGCTTAAAAACCAATAAAGTTAATAGAACATGGAACATAGAACATAGAACATAGAATAGTACAGCACATTACAGGCCCTTCAGCCCACAATGTTGTGCCGACCCTCAAACCATATAACCCCCCACCTTAAATTCCTCCATATACCTGTCTAGTGGTCTCTTAAACTTCACAAGTGTATCTGCCTCCACCACTGACTCAGGCAGTGCATTCCACGCACCAACCACTCTCTGAGTAAAAATCCTTCCTCTAATATCCCCCTTGAACTTCCCACCCCTTAAATTAAAGCCATGTCCTCTTGTGACCTGGGGAAGAGGCGCTGGCTATCCACTCTATCTATTCCTCTTATTATCTTGTACATCTCTATCATGTCTCCTCTCATCCTCCTTCTCTCCAAAGAGTAAAGCCCTAGCTCCCTTAATCTCTGATCCTTTAATATCCGGGAGTGGCCAAGTTAGAGTCCGGACCTCAATCCAATTGAGAATTTGTGGCGACACTTGAAAAGAACTGTTCACTCATGATTCCCATATAATCTGCCAGAGCTTGAGCAGTTTTTTAAAGAACAGGGAAATTTGCAGTGTCCAGATGTGCAAAGCTGATAGAGACTTATTTACACAGCCTTGAGTCTGTAATTGCTGCCAAAGGTACATCTACTTGAAGGGGGTTAATACTTATATAATCAATTATTTTGTGTTTTATATTTGTAATTAATTTAGATCACTTTGTAGAGATCTGTTTTGACCTTGACACTTGAGAATCCTTTTCTGTTGATCAGTGTCAAAAAAGCCAAATTAAATCCACTGATTCAATGTTGTAAAACAATAAAACATGAAAACTTCTGGGGAAGGGGTGAATACTTTTTTATAGGCACTGTATATCACTCTGAGATTCTTCTTCTCCAGATAACCACAAAACCAAGAAAGAAAAGGATGGCAGAACAATCATCAACTGCAAAATTCCCCTTCCCTGCCCAAAAATTAAACAAAAATATAACAGGCAAATCGACGCCCAAATCCCCCTTCCCCGCACATAAAACACGAAAAAGGTCGGGTGAAAAACAGAATATTAAAACTATAAAACATAGAAAACTTGCTTAACATTCTCCAGGCACAGCAGCAGCTTCCCTCCTCGGCAGAACGATCCCACCAGTGATCAAACGGCACGCTCCCCTATGCAGCAGAAGAACAATCCCACTAGCGATCAAAAGGCAATTTTCCATCTCCAGCAGCAGGCCGATCCCACCAGTTGTCTAAAGGCTGGCAGCTAGTGTTCACCTTCTGCATTCGTCTCAGTTTCAATCTCCCTCTTTGCTTTAATCGGGGAAACGTAGTTGAACATCAACTCGTGCCCTGTCCTGCAGCCTTCTCACCGTGAGGTTCCCCAGAATCCTCTCGGAGACTGCAGAGCACTGAAACACTCAGACAATCACCAAACTGCAACTCATAGGCTCCAATAGTTCCAGGATCACATTCAAGATGAAAAGCAAATGTCAAAGACATAAAAGAAGTGAAATATACAGTTTCATAGTCTATCCAGAAGATGTTGACCGTGGGAGTATTGTACACAGTTGCCTTCTTGACTGGGAGGATGTCTATATAGTAGTTGTATTGTACAGTATGCTGTGTATTACAAACTATCCAGTACATTGTAGAAGGTGCAAGATGCAGGCATGGGCAGCATACACTGAAAGGCACAACCAAGTTCCAGGAATTGTGTAGAGTATCAGCTGTGGTGAGTATGGATTGGACACTCCCAAGTCCAAATGGGAAACTCCCGAGAAGGTAGTGGAGAATGACAGAGCTAAGATCCTGTGGGACTTCCAAATACTGACTGATTAGCAGGTACTGGCCAACCAACCAGACATAGTAATACTGCACAAGGAACAGAAGAAAGCAATAGTAATAGATGTGGCAATCCTTAACGACAGGAACATCAGGAAGAAAGAATATGAGAAGCTGGAGAAATACCAGGGCTTGAAAGAGCAGGTAGAATGGATGTGGAAGGTTAAAGCCAGAGTAATCCCAGTGGTGATAGGAACACTTGGAGCTGCGACACCTGGACTGAATGAGTGGCTCCAACAAGTCCCGGGAAAAACATCTGAGATTTCAGACCAGAAGAGTGCACGACTAGGAACAACAAGGATACAGTGCCAAACCCTCAAGCTTCCATGCCTCTGGTGGTTGCATTCTATATTGAGTTGATATATAAATATACTGTTTGATTAAACATACTTCATTTAAATAATAATGGGTTATACTATATGTACAGTAAAAGTATGTGAATGGCATATGTCATTACGCCACCACATCATACATATGCTTAAAGTAAAAATGGAACTAAGACATACATTTCCAGCTCCGTGTTTCCTTTCAATTACTTTTTATATTTTGGAGTTATAAAACATAACACAAACCAATATAAATATTCTCATGCTAAGCCAACATCCCTGGCATTGAAGCCAATTTATACTCATACCACTAGGCAGACCATTTTGTTCATATGGCTAAAATTAGTTTCGTACTGGATCTTGGAGGATTGCCTAGAAGTTTGTCGGAGTTGCTTACAGGCTTATTATTATTTTTTCTTTGTGTAAGAGAGTACAAAATGCAAGGAGAAGCATTAAATCTGCAGGTAAACCTTGACATCAGTTCTGTTCACAGAAGTAGAGGGTTAATAGCTTGGAATGAGACAATATTTATTACCCTTTAGGCTGGAGAGAAAAACCTTGCAGAAAACTTCTGGCAGAATGACAAGTACCTTGACTCGGGTATGCTACTTTCACTTGATCCGTGATGTAATGATTTGAAAATCAAATTTAGGAGTTGAGTTTAGTGTTTGAGTAACATTGTGATGAGTACCCTAAAACCTGCTGTATAAGGCACTTCTATTTTGTAGTCTTTAGTTTTTGGATAGACCTTTCAAATTAAAATAATCTTCCACATTTCTCCTTTAAGCTTTATAGCAATATGAATAAAGTTCTAACTTTGAAATTCAGTTTAATTCTTTAATCTTGTACTGTGTCATGTTTTACATTTTAATTGTTTCATTTAATAAAACATGAGCAAACATGAAAGTAGTTTTCTGAAAAACAAAATTCAACAGCTACAAAGATCAATTTTATTAGACAAACATATAATTTCTAAGACACACCCACCCAACTCCCACTTATTGGCACCTAGAACTCGAGTTTATGGACGAACTTCTGTCGTAATTAATTACCTTAATTTTGTTTCTTTGGTCTTTATGCATAGCAAGCTTCACAGGACAGCCATCAGGACAGTTTGCCAGTGACTTCATTTTTTCCATCACAGAGCTTAGAGCCTTGAGGTGCAACAGTCAGATGCCATGGGGTCTAGTTAGACAATTAGTTAAGTTCTCACTTGGTAATTCATGAGTCAAAATAAATAAGAACAGATACTCACACCTGAGAAAATACTTAGCTAGTCACCAAACTTGAACCATGGAGGCTTTTGTTGACAATATTAGAGCAATATTATAAACTTAGGTATTGACCATTGTGCCACAACATGTTCCATGATAGCAAGCTATAGAAACAGATTTAGAACATTTAGTTCCTTAAGCATGATTAACTTTACAGGGAAATCATAGTTGGTCTGTAACCTAACCCAGACATTGTTTCAAGAGAGGGAGGATAGGAAAAGTTATGTTTGGGAGAATATTAATTCATTTGGCTGTGTATATGTACAGTCAGATGACAATAAACTTAATCTAGAGAAAATGCCACTCAGTTTTCTTGCTTCTCACCTGCTTAGATCTAAACCAATACTGAAAACATGACCTTGTATTCCATTATCAATTCTGCTTTTGCATACTGCTGCACTTCACAAGTTGGGCAAGGTCTTGAAAAGGCAGGAAGTTGAGTCAGAGGCATTTCTGTAGCCAGTACAATGATCCCAGAGAGAGCATCTGTCCCTTTCCAAATGACACAAGATGAGTCACATGGCAAAAAAGGTGAGAGAAATGAAGGTTTAATCAAAAATGCAAAATTGAAATAAAAGGAAGAGGAAATACTAATTCTGCCATAGGTGGTCCCAAGCCAGGCTGAGAAAGGAGGTGGGATGGGCATGGGGCTAGCAAATCCATCCCATATAACCCCAGACCACATCCCTGAGAGAGAAGGATCTTTGCTTAGATGTATGAAGTCATGTGGTGAAAATGGAATCCACAGGGCCAATCAACCTTCGACCCAGAACAGAGGACTGTGGCGAGCTGCTGTCGGCAGCCTATGCCCCAGTAGGGCTGATGGGCTTAAGAAGAAGGGGAAATGCTCCATAGATCAGGCAGCAGCAATAAAGAAGAGAGTAGAGAAAATGTTTCGGACTGATGGCCGAGTTCTAATGCAAAGGCATCTGTCTAAAGCACTCTCTTTTCTCTCTCTATGGAAGCTGTCTGATATTTTGAAGTACTTTTATTGTCATTTAGTAATGCATGCTTTAAGAAATGATTCAATTTGTTCCTCCAGAATGATATCACAGAAACACAAGATAAACCAAGGCTAAAGAAACGACAAAAGTCACATAATTGTAACATATAGTTACAACAGTGCAAGCAATACCGTAATTTGATAGAAGAACAGACCATGGGCACGGTAAAGAAAGTCTCAAAGTCTCTCAAAAGTCCCATCATCTCACGCAGATGGTTGAAGGAAGAAAACTCTTCCTGCCATGAGCTTCCGGCGCCGCAAACTTGCCAATGCAGCATCCTGGAAGCACCCGACCACAGTCCGACTCCGAGTCCGTCCAAAAACTTTGAGTCTGCGACCAGCTCTCCGACACCAGGCACCGAGCACCATCTCTGCCGAGCGCTTCGACCCCGGCCCCGACAACAGGCAGTAGGCAAAGCCAAGGATTTGGGGTCTTCCCCTCTGGAGATTCTTGATCGCACAGTAGCAGCAGGCATTTCAGAAGTTTCTCCAGATGTTCCTCTGTACTTCCCACGGCTGTCTCCATCAAATCAGGATTGTGCATGGCATCCTACTTCACAAATACGATATCAATTTGGAGTGGCCGCACGCACTGCATCGCGCCGCCATTTTCTCCTCCCCTCCCATTGGCATTTTTTTCCAGTTTTACTTAGAATTTCCAACATCTGCAGTTTTCTTTTTGTTTTTATGCACTGACAAAAAGCTATGTTGTTTGAATTATGATTAGATAATACAGTAATGCTGAAATGGACTATGTTTTAGTATCACCCTCATATCTTGCCCATTATTCTTTCTGAGTGCCAATTCAATATCAACCTCTCTTGCATTGTGTCTTGCCTGTGCATAGGTCACCACACAAGTTGTTGGTGCTAGAGATGCTGAGTGCCTTCCTCATACGTAATGCCAAGTAGTCTTTCATCTGAATCTTGTCAGCTCAGAATCCTCAGAGGCTGAACAAAGCTCCATCTTCAAAAGCACTCACTTTCAATTGTTTGCTAGAGGGCATTGAGACACCAGGTGCAATCAAGTTTTTAGTCAGGTGGGACTATAATAATTTGTAAAACCCACTAGAAATGATATTTCACCATTTCCCTGGTCAGTTTCCCAGGAACTCAAGTTAAATTTAAACTCATTAAAAAACAATTTTAAAAGCTGTTTTAAAAATGCTCATTAATAAGCTTCAGTCATGACATTAACCAACAAAGTACCTACTTGCATCCATTTATTATGTCCTGCAGAAAAATTAAGTTGCAGTAGAAGTTGAAAACATGAAATTAAAATTAAAATGCTGGGAATCCTCAAGAGTTTAATCTGCATTTGTAGAGAAAGAAACAGCTAACGTTTCAGGTTAATTACTCAAAATCTTTATCCGATGAAACAAGTTCTGTCAAAGAACCATCAACCTGAAATGTTAACTCTGTTTTTCTGTCACGAGACACCCTGCTCTGCTGGCTATTTCTGTAGTGTCTAATTTTATTGTAAATCCAGGACTCTGGTTCTAAACACATCGATGTTCAATTCAGGTGTTGGTGCATTGGAGTTATGATGCACCATAATAAGGCAGTGTATCATAATTAGTTGTTATATCTTCAAATAAATTAGTATATTGGTGGCATTTTGGATCTCAATGGTCTTTGGAAACATAAACTCCAGGCTTCCTGTAAATTATAACTGATCTTTTAAACAGCAATGCTGTTAAATGAGACAAAAATACATGACATTGTATTATATAAGGATATTTTAACACAACATAGGGTGAGACATTAATTGTACAGATTTCTTAATGTTATCTTTCATTGGTAGCTATGTGGGATAATCACTGCCTGGGGAATGGGTACAATCACTGTTCCTCACAACCTAACCAAGACATCTTTTACATCAGAGAATAAAGTGTCTTGGTTTTAATTCTCATCTGAATGATCCTCTGACAATGCATAGATTGTCGTTTGTAAAATAAGTGCTGGTTAGATGTTGTTCACTTGAGTAAAGAAAAGTGTACAGATGAAAAAACATTTCTGGAATGAACAGCATTAAACATCTGAGACCATACAATTGCCTGGTATAGCAAAGGAAGTATCGGTGTAGCAAATATGTCAGTTTATTTGCTATTCAATCTTAATTCAAAAATGATTACACCTGAAACATATGAAGAACTAAATATAATCTTTCCCTGACCTACTATAGTTTATTGTCCCCAAAATGTCTTTAATGTGGTGATTAGTATTAAAAATTGAAGTATTAAAAATCTGTACTTTTCTAACATTTAGCTTATAATTTAACTGTCTCCATGTATTTTAGGAATATATGTAGCTAGAACAGATGTCCATCTTTCCGTTGTGTTTGTGTAGTATTTACATATGTTCCTGCACCAATAAATATTGCTTCCTTTCTAATATATTTTTTTTTCAATCACCACAATAAAAATTCAGCAGAAATGATTATTTTATTATATTGTTTATTCTATTTACTTGGAAAGTCATCCCATTTTATATGAATTATTTTTCATACATTAACTTAAAAACCCTATTAATATTACATTATAAAGTAATTTTATTACCTGGCATACTGGAAAATATGCCCTAACCAACCAAGAATATGTCATGAATAATGTTTATCCTGTGAGAAAAGACTGACCAGTTCAATAGACCAATGCAATAGTTCTCAGCAATTTTTTTTACAAAGCCCAATTTCTTAACACTAATAACCTATACCAATGCGGAAAACAAATAGGATCAGTCTACCTCAAAATTGGTAAACAGCTCAACAAGGCAACAATAAGTAACAAAAATAAAAGACTACCAGCAATAGAAACATCCATTAGCCCTAAGCAACATTTATCATTGTGCAGTTTGAAAAGAACACCAGAAACACAACACTAAAAGATTAAATGCTGCTAAAAAATATAAACTATATATTCATATCTGGTACAAATTCTGTTGTATAATAAATTTGATATTACATATTATGAGATACCTCATCTTGAATTTCTTTGACTCGTTTCTTGTAGCTTGGTTTGTCATCAACATAAACTGAAGGTCACACGCATTCAGTTTGCCCTGATTTTATTTTTTATTTGAGTCAAGGTAGTGAATCCTATTTTCAACAAGAATGTTGCATTGAAAAATAACGTGATTATTATGAAATGAGAAACAGAAGTAGTATATTCTCCAGAGGAAAGGCAAAAGTAGGATATCAGAAGGATATCAGAAGCAGCTCCATGCCAAAGGCTGAAAGGACCATCTTAGAATGTTTCTTCAGTAAGTCAGAAATACAAGATAAAATGGTCAGTTGAAACTCTTTCCACCTCATGCGTTCATAATTTCCAGTGCAGCTTCAAGAGAATGCCATAATCCATTCTTTCCCATTGAGTTTTCTATCTTTGAAGTAATCACAGAATCTTGTGTCTGATTTTGTCAATTACTGGTATATTTTGCACTGCTTTTCAGCAGACAGAATCCATTATGAAACATGACTATTTCAAACATGTTTGATCCACAGAGAAAATTGTTTTATTTTAATGCAGCAATTTTGCAGTTGCTGAAAGCAATTATGCCTTCTGCTCTGTAAAGGTGGATTCAAATCTGATCAAATATATCTGCCATATATGCAACATGAGCAGCCATGTATCATTATTTTTTCCAAGAGAAGATGCCAAATCATTTTAATATTTACATAAATGAGACAGCCTTTGATCCTCACAATGGTATAAAGCAAATTGCATGCAGGAGCTAGAGTACAATTTGTCAGAGTTGTGAGGATTCCAGGAGACTGAGAAATACTCATTGTAGGAAAGCAAAACCTTCAGAAGATTCTATAAGTCTTATATTTTTCATACTTACATTAGAAATGCACACACACACACACACACACACACACACAGTTGTGACTTCTGCCTCTCGCCTTCATTCCAGTTAGCACCACCTCACTGTGCAGGGGCAGGGGTTTTATCTGCCAGTATTATACCTCTGCATACAAACGAAGGGTATTTACAAACACTCTGAATAAATGCAAACACTTAAATTAAAATTGCTTAATAATCTGGTGCAAATAATTGCCTGAGGGAAATGTATCATTGAGTTGCACTTTCCCAAGCAAACATCCTAAAATAATTACAGGTTTGTGTATTACAGCACTGTGGTAATTCCACATATCAGCTTTTCATACGCAATCCAGCATTTAGCAAACAGTTAAATCTCCATTCCAATGTATTACATTAATATATATTTCTACAAATATATTAATATGTGAAGATATATATTAATGTAATACATAAAGGTACCTTGTGCTGAAATCCGACTGCACATATACTCATGGCATTCTCCCATTCTCATGGGATATGAAAGATACTGGAGACACACCATATAGGACATAGGTCGTGTACAGCTTTTGCATTGTGAGAATTCTTACTATGGCCGCTTTGTCACGACCTGCTCAAATTGGATACATACCTGTTAACTTCGATAATCACAGATGATAGTAATCTGCATTGAAAAAACTTGTTTCCTGTAAATAAGTCCCTTACTGACAGCCAACAGTGCCACTTCTTTCAGCATAATGAATGGTCCTTTCCGATATATCCAGAAGTCTACACTTCCAGAAAGCTGCAGGCTGTAGTACACTACAAGCAATCTCACTGTCAACAGGGACATGCTTGAGGCTGAAGTTTAATATTTGCGGGTGAACTTTTCTAAAGGACAACCAAACATGTATTGCTTTGCACTTAAGCTTTCCAAAGTCAATATGGACATCTGAAAAGGAAATTGTGTCTGTGCACAACTAGATATTAATTAAGTAAAAGCACGCACGTGAAAGCTGGCTTTAACTGGTGTATTCACATTGCAGTGAGAGAGAGGGAGATAACTCCACATGCATAGACAACAGATCAATACATAGTGATAAGGGGCGGGTCATTGATCTAAAGGAAATAGATTCATACATTGCATTTCCCCTTGGATTAATGCAACATAAAACTGAATATGTACACAACATTCATAAACCCATATTCCAAATAAACATGATTTCACAATAATGGTCCGAAGCTAACTTCACGGTTCTAAAGATTCAGTCTTTTGGGTGGCGCTCTTTTTTATTTCAGGATAGTCCCTCCGGACCTGTGGAGTGTGATTGGGTTTGGTAGGTGTCCTGTCTAAGACAACATTCTCAGTTTCCCATGTCATGTTGCTGTCAATGGCATGATCATCACTGAGAGGCAAGTCTTGTGATTGTAATGTGTCCATCTTGTTGCATGTAATCGACTCAGCTCTGTTCTTCGGTTGAGCATCGAGTATCTGGTCTACATGACGTGTCTATGTTTGATCTCCAACATCCATTGTGTACATCAGTGGTTCAGTTCTTGTAGCTATCCTACCGGGTGCCCTCTTGTCTTCACAGTAATCACACACTAGGACCTCCTGTCCAATTTTATTGTTCCTGCTGCCTTACTTGTCTATTGGCTGAACTGTTTATTCTGTATTACCCTTCAGAGACCTGGTTTCAGGAGGTCTATGCAAGATCTCAGATTCCTGTTCATGAACAGCGTTGCAAGTTTTTGGTCTGTCGTCACATAAACAGAGTTCCGATACACATAAAAGGAAGTCATCAACGTTGTGCTGTACAGAAATATCCTCCTTGTCCATCTCTTTAATGGACTTCTTGAAGGTTTGGATAAACATTTTATCTAATACGTTTGTTACTGGCTGATGAGCTGACTTGAAATGTTGATGGCAATTTTCTTCATGAACAGTCAGAATTCTTCTGATGTATATTGTGGTCCGTTGTCACTCACAAGTTGTTCTGGTAAGCCATTTCTGGTGACGGTGGAGACATTCTTATTGAGGTGGTTGACTTCATTGGTATAACCACTGGCCACTTCAAATGAGCATCCATTAGCAACTAGGAACATGGAGTCCATGAATGGCCCAGCAAAGTCAATATGTTCTCTTTACCATGGTGAAGACAGCCACTCCGATGGGTGTAATGGATGCCCATGGGGATGCATTTTGAACTTTTTGGCATCCCGAACACCTTTTGGCGAAGTTTTCAATCTGTTTATCTATTCTCTTCTCAAACACCTTGTCAGCATTAAGCAGGTGTGACAGTCTCCGGTTAGTGCTACCATTTGCCTATTGATGCCACATTGAGATCATCGATGACTGGCAGTCTAGTTGGACTTTTCTCAACCATACACATCTGAAATGTAGTGGCCCTCCACTTTTCAATATGTAAAGCTTTAACTACTGTATTTAGCCTTCATACATCACATACAGCTTCAGTTTGTTATTGAGAAACACTTTTTTGCCTGTGTAAGTCTTTACCATCACTGAGTTCTTCTCTAATAGTATCTTAGGAAACAGTCTTTTGTAGTCAGCCTCTGGCATTATAGACAAAGCTGGCCCTGTATTCAGGTTCATTTACATTTTTGCACCAGACACATCTGTTGTGATCCATATTATATAGTGATCTGCTTCAGTAATACATACTATGAAGTTTTAGACATGACAGTTCACCTTTGTCAGACTTTATGTTGTCTGATTCAATTTTACATTTGGTTATTTTATGCATTTGCTTCGTTTTGTGTTTGAGACTTTTCACTAGGTTATGCTTTTAGTCTGCTTTGCACATTCTCTCGATGTGAACTTGTCAGTGACACTTTCTGCAGACTTTTTCTTTGAACCAACAGTCATTTGCATCATAAACAAGAGATGCTGGAAACTCAAGCAACACACACACACAATGCTGGAGGATCACAGCAGGCTAGGCTGCATCTATGGACAAAAGTACAGTTGATGTTTCGGGCCAAGACCCTTCGACAGGACTGGAGGAAAAAACACTGCTGTCAACCACATCTCTTCCATTTCATGCATGTCTGCTCTTATCCCATCCTTCTGCCACCCTAACAGGGATAGGATTCTACTTGCCCCACCTATCACCCCACCAGCCTCTGCTTCCAGCACGTAATTCTCTGGAACCTCCGGATTTTCAAAGGGACCCCACCACCAAGCACATCTATCCCTCCCTCCACCCCCCCCCAACAACTTCCTGCTTTCTGCAGGGATCACTCCCTACGTGACTCTCTTGCCCATTCATCCCCTCCTGGCACTTACCCTTACAAGGGGAACAAGTGCTACACCTTTCCCTACACCTCCTCCCTTAATACCATTCAAGGCCCCAAACAGTCCTTCCAGGTGAGGTGACACTTCACCTGTGAGTCTTTTGAGGTCATATACTGGATCTGGTGCTGCTAGTGTGACCTCCTGTACATTGGCGAGTCCTGACATAGATTGGGAGACCACGTCGCTGAGCACCTGTGCTCTGTCCACCAGAAAAAGTGGGATCTCCCAGTGGCCACCCATTTTAATTCCATTTCCCATGCCCATTCCAATATGTCAATCCATGGCCTCTTCTACTGTCATGATAATGCCATATGAGGTTGGAGGAAAAACACCCTATATTCCCTCTGGGTAGCCTCCAACCTGATGGCGTGAATATCGATTTCTCAAACTTCTGGTATTGCCGCCCCTCCCCCTTCACTATTACCCATTCACTTTACCTTCTCTCACTTTATCCCCTTGCCTGCCCATTGCCTCCCTCTGGTGTTCCTCCTCGCTTTTCTTTCTTCCATGGCCTATGGTCTCCTATTAGATTCCCCTTTCTCCAGCCCTGTATATCTTTCAACAACCTACTTCCCAGCTCTTTACTTCGTCCCTCCCTCTCCCATTTCCACCTATCACCTTGTATTTCTTTCTACCCTACTCCACCTTTTAAATCTACTCCTCATCTTTTTTTCTTAGTCCTGCTGAAGGGTCTCGCCCCGAAATGATGACTGTATTTTTTCCATAGATGCTGCCTGGCCTCCTGAGTTCCTCCAGCATTTTGTGTGTGTCATTTGCATCATGGGAGGATTTGCCAGATCAATAACATTTTTGGCTTGTTTGCTCAATTCAGGGTCATTTTGTGCATTTCACACTCTAATCTCCTGTTCTGCTGCATCCTTCGCTGCAGCTTCTAAATATATTGCAATAGTCAATACCTTTTCTAAGGTTAGGTCTCTTTCGGACGGTAGCCTCATTTGAGCGCGTTGACTGTGCATGCCATATATAAGCCTGTCCCTTAATGCATCAGAAAGTCCATCTCCAACGTCACAGTACTGAGAAAGTTTTTGGCTTTCTACGATGTATTCAGAAAGGCTTTCATCTTCTGATTGGTTCATTTTGTGAAATCTAAATCTCTCAGCTAATGTCAACGGTTTAGCGCTCAAATGATTTTCTAAAATCGTACCAATTTTGTCGAGCATTTTGCTTCCTGGCTTTGCAGGGGTTACTAAGTTGCATAGGACTGTATGTTCTTGGGCCTATTAAGCTAAGAACTGTAGGGGCTTTCTTTTGCTCCTCCACATTGTTCACATTACAATACAGTTCAATCTTCTCAATATACATCTCCAAGCCTTCATTAGTGGCTATCGAGTTCATCAACTTTCCCAACTGAAGCCATCGGCATGTTATTTTCACTTTAAATTCAGCACGTCTTTCACATGGTTTTCTCGTGCTGTTTAACTACCGCTCTTTCGTCCCATAACTGTTGGTGCAGTTCATGAGATATTCTGACATTCAGGTTTGTGTTCCTCCTCCATTTGTTGTGTCTGTGCGCGTAACTACTTACATTTAAATAAAAGCACGCACGATGCAAAAGTTGGCTTTAAATGATGCATTCATGTTGACAGCAGTGCATACACAGAAAACAGATTAATCTGTGGTGGGGGGGCAGGGGTCATTGCTCTAAAAGAAGTAGATCCATATATTACAAAAATTATGTTTAACAAGCAACTGGAATTTTTTTTCTTGTAAAATAACTGATAGAATAAATAAAAGAGAACCAGCAGCTTGAGTGTACTTGCATTTTTTTTTAAAGTTGCACATGGAAGTTTACCGTGCAAATTTAAAGTGGATGGTATTATGAGTTATGCATTTCCATAAATTGAAAATTGTTTGGTAGACACAAAACAGGAAACAGGAATAAATGTGTTTTTTTCAGGATAAGTAATGAAGTATCACAGGAATTATTGCTTGGACTTGATCTATTCATAATACTATCAATCATTTGGAGGAATGCAAAATGTAATTTTTTAAAGTTTGTTGATGGCATTGGAATATGAATCGTGATGACTTAAACAAATGGAGGGAGTAGGCAAAACTTGACACTTGAAGTCTATTAGGTTTGAATTAAGTCTGTTAAGAATTCATAGATGTGGGAGAGAATATAACTGAGCATATAGCACAATGACACAGCCCATCAGCAACCTGGAATCAATTCTGACCTCAGTGCTAAGAGGCATTCAGACAGACACATGAATAGACAAGAAATGGAAGGATGTAGACCACTTGAGGGCAAATAGTTTGTACAGACATTGTGAGCCAAGGGACCTGTTCTTCTGCTGTACTGTTCTATTGTCTATCTGTGCAGAGTTCTCTATGTGATCTCACGGGTTTCCTTTGGGAACTTAGATTTCCTCATACATTGTAAAGACGTGCTGGTGTTATAATTGGCTACACTAACTTACACTTTCATGTAGTTTCGAGGCAAAAAGAATCAAAGCGGAATGATGGGTATTGATCTGTTGTCTAAGCATGCACATTGTTCCTCTGTCGTTGCAATGTGAATACACCAGTTAAAGCCATCTCCCACATGTGTGCATTTATTGATATGTAGTTGTGCACAGACACAACAAATTGGTGATGACTACGACTGTGAATGTCAGAAAATATCATAAACTGCAACAGCAGTTACAGTGAGAGTTAAACAGTAGGAGAAAGCTGAAAGTCCCGTGAGTAATAATGAAAGTTGCATTGAATTTAAAGTGAAAATAACGTGGCAATGGCTTCAGTCGAGAAAGTTGACAAATTCAATAGCACTAATAAAGACTGGGAGTCATACATCAAGAAGCTTGAACAGTATTGTAATGTGAACAACGTGGAGGAGCAAAAGAAAGCCCCTGCGCTTTTTAGCTTAATGGGTCCAAGAACATGCACATATAGTCTCTCATGCAATTTAGTAACCCTTGCAAAGTCAGCTAGAAAGACATTTGATGAAATTGTTACAATTTTACAAATTCACTTGAGCCCTAAACTGCTGGCAATAGCTGAGAGATTTTAATTTTACAAAAGGAACCAGTCAAAAGATGAAAGCATTTCTCAATACATTGTGGAACTGAGCAAATTTTCCCAGTACATTGACTTTAGAGATGGACTTTAGGGCATGGCCTCAACAAAGTCTATCTCTGCTCCGAGAACAATCTTCGCCAGAAACAGCTTACCAGAGCAAATTGTGCGTGACACCAGATCACAATACACGTAAAAAGTATTTTGAATGTTCATGAAGAAAATTGGTATCAGACATTTCAAGTCAACTCTTCATCACCCAGCAACAAATGGGTTAGCTGAAAAGTTTATCCAAACCTTCAAGCAGTCCACTAAAGTGATGGACAAGGAGGACATTTCTCTACAGCACAAGGTGGACAGCTTCCTTTTTGTGTATCGGAACTCTGTTCATGTGAAGACAAATCAAACACCTGTAATGCTGCTCATGAACAGGAATCTGAGATCTCGCATAGACCTCCTGAAACCAGATCTATGGAGGGAAGTGCAGAATAAACAACTCAGCCAGTTGCCAAGTAAAGCAGCAAGGAGCTTTGAGATTGGACAGGAAGTCCTAGTGTGTGATTACTGAGCAGACAAGTGGACACCTGGTAGGATAGCTAGGACAACTGGACCATTGGTGTACACAGTGGATGTTAGAGATCAGACATGGAGATGTCATGTGGACCAGATACTGGATGCTCAACCAAAGAACACACCTGAGTTGATGGCATCCAACAAGACAGACAAATTACAATCACCAGACTTACCACTCAGTGAGAAGGCGGGGGAGTGGGACTAAATGGGAGAATGGATCAGCTCATGATAAAATGGCGGAGCAGACTCAATGGGCCGAATGGCCGACTTCTGCTCCTTTGTCTTATGGTCTTACAGTCTTATGATGTCACTGACAGCAAAGTGACATGGGAAACTGAAAATATTGTCTTAGAAAAGACACCTACCAAACCTGATACCTCTCCATAGGTCCAGAGGCGCAACAAGAGCATTATCATTGACAAGACACTTGCCAAACCTATTGCCACTCCTCGGGTCCAGAGGTGCTATCCTGAAAGAATCAGAGTGCCACCCAAAAGACTGAATCTTTAGAACAGTGAAGTTAGTTGTGGACTGTTATTGTGAAAGGATATTTATTTGAATATGGGTTTATGTAAGGGAAATTGAATGTTCTGAACATATAAGGTTTTATGTCGTACTAATCAAAAGAGGAAGGAAGTGTAATGTATGGATCTATTTCTTTTAGAGCAATGATCACCCCTCCCCTTAGCACTACGTATTGCTCTGTTGTCTACACATACGTATTGTTCTCTCTGTCAGTGCAATGTACTGTAAATGAACCAGATAAAGCCATCTCCCACGTGCGTGCTTTTATTTAATTGATATGTAGTTGTGCACAGACACAACAATGGGCATGTGTGAGGAAAAGTGAATTACAAGGGTGCAGGGAAATGGGATGGGAGGAGCATGGCGAATATGATGCTCACCAGAGAACTGATAGATCAGGTAACTTCCTCCTGTGTCATTATCAGAAGCTCACAAAATTTTGACCAGGTTAAAAAGATTTGATCTGGGGAGCAGACTATACCAGAAAGATAGATGCAGCCTGTAGCTCAAGAAATTACTGGTTCATGTATACTGAGCTAATTGAGCAGTATTTTAAAGTAAATAGAATTTTGCTCCATGTATTGGATTTAAAAGCATATAATGTGCTTAGAAGTTTAACTGCTCCAACCAAACCAGTCAAAATTAACTTTGCAGATGTTATGAAAGTAATGCAGGAACATTTAGAACTGAAACTACTGTTGATTGCAGAATGCTTTAGGTTTCATAAACAGAGTCAAGAGGAAAATCAGTCCATTTCAACTTATGTAACTGAATTGAAGAGATTGTCTGAGCATTGTCAGTTCCGTAATTGGCTTAGTCGTACACTCAAGGATCATTTAGTTTGTGAAATCTTACAAGAAAGCATTCAAAAATGGCTCCTAACTGAAGCACAAGTTATATTTAAAAGAGCAGTTGAAATAGCTGTATCAATGTAAACAGCAGACTGACACAATTGGGTTACAGTCAGGAATGAAAGTGAGCATGAACAAAATTGCAATGTCTAAACAGAAACCAGCCTGGCTGAACAAATCATGTTACCATTGTGGCAGGGCTGATGTACATCAGAGCAATGCAGCAAAGTAGAACACATACAAAGAGCATGTCAAGCAGACAAAAATCAATGGACTGCACAGAGAAGAGAAAAAGTTAAACAGTCAAGTTGCAGTTTCAAAACGAGCACTAATCTGATATGCTGTTAATGAAAAATCTGAAAATGGTAAGTCTGATATGGACTTGAGATTTACAATGTGAAAGCTAACAAGAGACAAGCAATTTGGCTTACACCAAAGTAAATGGCAAGTAAATAGAAGTAAAATAAATTGGGCACTGGCTCAACTGTTTCAGTCATTTCACAAAATGAGTTTGAGTGGCATTATAAACATATTGAACTGAAGCCTGCAGATATCTAAATAAAAACTTATACAGGAGAAAAGATAACTCCAGTGGAAATGACATTCATAAGGCTGTCCGTGCACTGTGTTTCCTGAATGACATCATTCCTACCAGTAAGGATGACAAGGAACATCTCCAAAATCTCAGGACAGTGTTAAAAAAAGGTTAGAAGATTATGGGCTCAGAGCACAACATAAGTCTGAAATATTTAAACCAAGCATCATTTTCTGTGTGCATACCATCAACATACAAGGATTACATAAATGTGCTGAGAAAATTCAAGCAGTGGTGGATGCCCCAAGGCCGAAGGGCATGTCACAGTTGCAGTCCATTTTAGAATTTGTCAATTACTATAACAGATTCCTGCCAAACCTGGCTACTGTGCTCCACCCCTTGAAATCATTACTTCACATAGGGAAGAAACGGCAATGGACAAACAGTGTGAGGTGGCTTTCCCAAAGATAAAGGAAATGCTGACATCACATACCATACTCACACATTGTGACCCACATCGTCCAGTGAAGCTGGCCATGTACTGTTCGGGATGCCAACACGTCCAGGAGAAAGCTGTCCAGAGCTGTCAGAACCTACAACCATCATGGAGGAGGTCCCAGAACCTGACATTGTTTCACAGCCATCCCCCCACCCCCCAATCCCCACCCTGCCAGTCAGGAAAGATGTTATCCCACAAGAGTAAGAAATCCTGCACAGCGATTAAATCTTTAGGCCTAAATGAGACAATTTATTATTTACCATGATGTGGATGTCTGTATATAGTAGTTGTATTATATAGTATACTGTGTATATAGTTGAGATGCACTCTCTATTGAGTTGAAGTTTATGGCTAAGCAGAGAGTAGTGTTGTGTATTTAATATTTCAGTAATATTTGAGTAATATTGTAAATATGTTGTTAATTAAACTTCCTTTATTTCTTTAAATAATTTATAATGGGTTATACATAAAAATACATGAATTGCATATGACATGACGCTACCACCTGAAGCGTATGTGCCTTGCTTAACATGAAAACAAAACTAAGACATTATTCCTGACTCTGTTTTTCCTTTCATTTATTTTTTATGGTTTGGAGTTATAAAACATAACACTGGGAACTTATCTATTCCAATGTTTTTCAAAAGTTCCAGCACATCGTCTTCCTTACCCATGACATAATCCAGCATATTAGCCTGTTCTATGCTGACCTCACCTTCATCAAGGTCCCTCTCGTTGGTTGATACCCAGCAAAGTATTAATTAAGGACTTCCTCGAACACCTCCAGGCACAATCTCTCTTTTATCTCTGATCAATCCTATCCTCACTCTCATCATCCTCCTGTTCTTCACATACATGTAAAAGGTCTTGGGAGTTTTCCTTTATCCTACTCACCAAAGCCTTCTCCTGTCCCCTTCTAGCTCTCCTAAGATCCTTCTTAAGCTCCTTCCTGGCTCCCTTATAATTCTCAAGAGCCCTGTCTGATCTTAGCTTCCTAAACCTTGAATATGCTCTCTTCTTCCTTTTGACTATATGTTCCACCTCTCCTGTCAACCATGATTCCTGCACCCTGCCATCCTTTCCCTACCTCAATGGGACAAACATTTTCAGAAGTCTACACAAGTGTTCCCTACACAACCTTAACATTTCCATTGGACGTTTCTCTAAAAGCATCTGTTTCCAATTTACAATTCCAAGTCCTTCCCTCAATTAAATGCTTTCCCATACTGTCTGCCCCTATCCCTGTCCTAGGCTATGGTAAAGGTCAGGGAGATGTGGTCACTGTCTCCAAAATACTAACCCACTAAGAGATAGGTTCATTGCTTGGTACTTGATCCAGTATGGCCTCTCCTCTTCCTGGACCCACCTAACAAATTCTGCCCCACTGTTTGCACAAATCAATATTAGATAAGTTCTCTTGTTTTTCTTGGGTATTGGATGATAGTGATCTTCTTAAAGCAGGAGGGGACCACAGTCTGAAGCAGGGAGAGGTTAAAAATGTTTGCAAATGCCCCTGCCAGATGAGCTGCATGGGATCTACTAAACAGCAAAGAAAACCATCCTAACCTGATCTTTTCCACAGGTTCGTCCTCCAGAAGAATGATCTTAAATTTGTGATGATGACTGCTACACTGGTGACTGTCAAAGAGGGTGGTGATATACTACACCTCTTCCCTTCTGTTCAAAACATACATAGGATGCATTAAGCTCATTTTGAAGGCATGCGCTGCTGTCATCAACAATGCCTGACTTCATTTTGTAATGCATTATAGTCTGTAAGTCCTGCCATGGCTGACAGCTGGACTAGGACTCAATTTTGGACTGGTACTGTCTCTTAGCAATCTCTGATAGATTTACAGAGGTCAAATTTTGATACCTTGTATAGATAGGTGTCAATTTATTTAAATGTTGCAGACCTAGACTTCAGAAGAGACTGGATTCATGGTTACTGCTTTGGAAACACTCGGATTATCCTCTTTGGTGCACAGCCCTCAACACAGTTGAAGAGGTATGTGATCATAGTGACATGCTCGCCAAGGCTGGCAGCTGAATCTTTGAACATAGACCAACCTAGTGACTCAAAGCAGTTGTGCAGAAGTTTTTGTTTCCTGAGACCAGCACTGTATGACTTTCTGTACTTGATTCTCCCATTTTAATTTCTGTTTGTGTGCAGGGAGTAGGTGCCATGATGGAATGGCAGAGCTGCCTTGGTGAGTCAAATGACCTAATTCGACTCCTATGTCTTATGGTCTTATGAAAATGTACTATATATTAAAAAAAGAGAAAATCTGCAGATGCTGAAATCCAAACAACATGCAAAATGCTGGAGGAACTCAGCAGGCCAGGCAGCATCTATGGAAAAAAGTTTTCTGCCTGAAACGTCAACTGTACTGTTTTCCATAGACGCTGCCTGGCCTGCTGAACTTCCCCAGCATTTTGTGTGCATTGCTAAATATTGAAAAGCTCGGATAGAGTGTACATGGAGAGGACATTTCCATTAATGGAAGATTCTAGAACCAGGGGTCACAGCCTCAGACTGGGACGGCCCTTTAGAATAGAGATGAGGACGACTTTCTTTTGGCAGAGGATGGTGAGCCTATGGAATTCATTGCCACAGATGGCTGTGTAGTTCAAGTTGTTGGGTACACTTGAAGTGGAGTTTGATAGATTCTTGTTTTATTTATTTATTTAGATATACAGAGGCCATTCTGCCCCAAAAAGCCTCACTGCTCAGCAACCTACCTATTTAACCCTGGCTTCATCATAGAACAATTTACAGTGACCAATTAACCATCTAACTAGTATGACTTCGGACTGTGGGAGGAAACCAAAGCACCCAGATGAAATTCATGTGAGCATGGCATGAATGTACAAACTTGCTTACAGAGGCACTGGAATTGAACTCCAAACTCTGACACCTCCGAATTGTAATGGTGTACTATTAACTGCTCATAATCCATCAAAAACTGCTCCTCATCTCTACTCTCAATCCATCTTAATCCTTTGTCATCAGCAAATATAAGAGTATGCAAACATTTATTGTGCATTGTTGCCCGTTACTCAGATAGCCTCTCCATTATTCTAAGAGAGCAATATTGAACTCAGCTGCATTCGAAGACTCAAGGCTGCTCTGTGGAATCTGGTACCACAGATCAATGAACGCTGTCAAACTCCCTTACAGTATAACAATTTAATTTTAATAATGGCTGTGCACTCAAACATTTATAAAGAGTGAATTACAATTGAAGCAATATTCCCCCCTGAAATCCTGCAGTTCATCAGAGTAATATCGTAAGTGTGCTCCCACAGTAAAAGTCAGTATTGACTGATATACTACACTAGTGGAAATGTGAGGATCATCACACTGTGATGACACTGCAAGTTGCCAAGCATTAGTAGGGCAGTTCATGCTTCATTCCTTGCTGTTTAAGAAATGTCAGGCATACTTATTGTTTGAAGAACTGGAGAAAGATAGAGTTAGAAGTTCATTGTTGCACAACTCCTGTTCTTTCACAGAGACCTCACACGGTCCTGGAGACATGAACATTGCTGTTGAAGTATTATAATGCTGCATGTCTGCAATTGCACACATCTAAACGTCAAATAGGCTGCAGAGTTAGAGGTGTCAATGCAGTTTCAAATTATATCAACAAGGTATGAATGTGCTTCTTGATCAACAGAAACAATAACCAGTTTCAGGTGCGGGGTAAAAATTTAATTGGATTAAGATATTATTAAATAAAAATAGAAAATGCTCAGCCTGTCAGGCAGAAAATGTAGAGAGTAAAATTGAGTTATGTTAAAGGTTAATGATCATTCATCAGCTTTGATAACAGTTGACTGTTCTGCAGCATTTCTTCTGCTTCTTGCTCCATAAATGTTGCCTGCTGTGTGAGTGTTTCCAGAGTCCCTCTTCTTATTTCTGATTTCCAGCATTTGCAGTAATTAGCTGTAACTAAGTGACCTTCTGATTTCACTGAATATCACTGCTATTTTGAATATTCAAATCTGTAATTCCCCTCAGACTATTTAATGGCACTTTTCTCTTGGTGAGTTCATTTGATGAAGATCTGTAAACTTGAAAATGGCTGCCCACCATGTAGGTCTTCAGATTAATTCAGGATGCAATTCAGGTGTTAGGAAAAGTTCAAAGTTTAAAGTAAATCTATTATCAAAGTACATATATGTCACCACGTATTGCACTGAAATTCATTTTCTTCTGTGCATTCACAGTAAGTACAAAGAAACACGATAGAATCAATGAAAAACTGCACACAACAAAGATGGATGAACAACCACAAGACAATAAGATATAGGAACAGAATTAGGCCAGTTAGCCCATCAATTCTACTCCACCACTTCATCCTGGCTGATCCAGTATCTCTCTCAGCCCCAATCTCCTGCCTTCTGCCTGTAACCTTTCATAACCTGACAAATCAAGAATCTATCAACCTCAGCCTTAAGTATACCCAATGATTTGGCCTCCACTGGCTAAAGAAATTCCTCCTCAGCTCCATTCTAAACAGATGCCCCTCTATTCTGAAGCTACATCCCCTGGTCTTAGGCTTTCCCACCATAGGAAATATCCTTTCCAAATCTACTCTATCAAGGTTTTTCAATATGCTTCAATGAGGCCACTCTTCATTCATCAGAATTCCAATGAGTGGAGGCCCAGAGCCATCAACCACTCCTCATACATTAAGCCTTTCAATCCTGGAATCATTTTTGTGAACTTCCTTTGAAGACTCTTCAATGTCAGCACATCCTTTCTTAAATAAGGAAACCCAGACTGCTCATAATACTCCAAGTGAGGCTCACTAGTGCTTTTTAAAGTCTCAACATTACATCCTTGCTTTTATATTCTGGTCCTCTTGAAATGAATGTTAACATTGCATTTCACTTCCTTACTACTAACTTAATCTGCAATTTAAATTTTAGGGAATCCTGCACGAGCACTCCCAAGTCCCGTTGCACCTCAGGTTTTTGAATTTTATGTACATTTAGAAAATCATCTACCCTTTTATTTCTTCTACCAAAGTTCATGACTATGAACTTCCTGACACTGTATTCTATCTGCCATTTCTTTGATCATTCTCCTAATCAGTCTAAGTTCTTCTGTAGGCTCTCTACTTCAACAAAATTATCTGCCCCTCCATCTATCTTTGTATCATCCAAAATTTTGGCCATAAGTCCATCAATTCTTCATCCGAGCCATTGAAGTAACATAAAAATAAGCAGTCCCAATACAGACCACAGTGGAATACCATTAGTTACTGGCAGCTAACCAGAAAAGACTCCATTTATTCCCACTCATTTCCCCTTGCCGATCAGCCAATGCTCTACCCATGCAAGTATCTTTCCTGCAATAATATGGGCTCTTAACTTGTTAAGCAGCCTCATGTGTGGCAGATTGTCAAAGGTCTTCTGAAAGTCCAAGTACACAGCATCCACTAATTCTATTTTGTCGTTATTTCTTCAAATAATTCCAACAGATTTATCAGGCAAGATTTTCCCTTGAGGAAATGATGCCGACTATGGCCGATTTTATCATGTGTCTCCAAGTACCCCAAAACCACATCCTTAACAATCAACTCCGACTTTTTCCCAACCACTGTGGTCAGACTATCTAGCTTATAGTTTCCTTTCTTCAGCTTCTCTCCCTTCTTGAAGAGTGGAATGATATTTGCAATTTTCCAGTTTTCTAGAACCATGCCAGAGTCAATTAATTCTTGAAAGACCACTAATAATGCCTTCACAATCTCTTCAGCCAGTTGTCTCAGAACTCTAGGGTGTATACTATCTGACATATGACATATCTATTTTCAGTTTTCCAAGAGCCTTCTCCCTCATAATAGCAACTTCACACACTTCCTTCCCCCGACAAACTAGAATATCTGGCATACTGCACGTGTCTTCCACAGTGAAGACAGATGCAAAACACTTTTTCAGTTCATCCAACATTTACATGTCCCTCATTAATCCTCTCCATTATTTTCCAGCAGTCCCATATCTGCTCTCACCTCTCATTTACACTTTATACTGCATATCTGAAAAAACTTTTGGTATCCTCTTTAATATTATTAGCTGGTTTACCTTCATATTCCAGCTTTTCCTTCCTTATGACCTTTTTAGTTGCCTTCTGTTGGTTTTTAAAAGCTTCTCAATCCCCTAACTTCCCACTAAATTTTGCTCTATTATATGTCCTCTCTTTGGCTTTTACGCTGGTTTTGACTTCTCTTGTCAGCCACAATTGTGTCACCCTGCCTTTAGAAGACTTTTTCCTCTTTGGAGTGTATATATCCTGTGCCTTCCGAATTGCTCCTGGAAATTTCGGCCATTGATGCTTTGCTGTCATCCCTACCAGTGCACTTTTCCAATCAATTTTGTCCATCTCCTCTCTCATGCCTCTTTAATTCCCTTTACACACTGTAATAATGATACATATGAATTTAGCTTCTCCTTCTCAAATTGCAGGGCAAAGTCTATCATATTATGATCACTTTCCCCTAAGGTTCCTTTACCTTAACTTCTCTAATCAATTCTGGTTTATTACACAACACCCAGTCTGAAATAGCTGATCCTCTTAGTGTGCTCAGCACAAGCTACTCTAAAAGCCATCTCATAGGCATTCTAGAAATTCCCCCTCCTGGGATCCAGCACCAACTTGATTTTCCCAATCTACCTGCATATTGAAATCCCCCATGACGATCATAACATTGCACATTTGACATGCATTTTCTATCTCCCTTTGTATTTTGTAGCCACATCTTTAGTAGTGTTTGGAGATCTGTATATAACTCCCTTCAGGATCTTTTTACTCTTGCATTTCTTTAGTTTTACCCACATTTATTCAACACCTTCCTATCTTATGTCATCTCTTTTTAATGACTTGATTTCACTTTTCACCAACAGAGCCACACCAACACCTCTGCCTACCTGCATGTTCTTTTGATGCAATGTGTATCCTTGGACACGTGTCTTCGATACAATCTGTATCCTCAACCGATGTGCAAAAAACACAACAAACTGCAAATGCAAAAAGAAAAAAAAACAAAATAATAATACGTAAAAACACAATAAATTTCAAGAACATGAGTTGTAGAGTTATTGAAAGTGAGTCCATAGGTTGTGGAATCAGTTCAGTGTTGGGTAAGTGAAGTTTAGTGAAGTCATCCCTTCTCATTCAAGAGGAATAGCATTTATATTTTCCACGAGCTAAGCAGACATTCAATGAGATCGGTACTTTTCAGTAAGTTAGGCATTGAGTGGTAATTCCCTCATGTGTCAAATCAAACAAAAAATTCCAAAACCTGTCAAAAAAATTTTGAGGCTAAACAAGTATTCATCCCTTTTCTACTGTAATTACAATGCTAACTTTCCTCAGGTGTAATACTATATACAGTGCTGCTAGAAACTTTGTGAACCCTGTAGAATTTTCTCTATTTCTGCATCAATATGACCTAAAATGTGATCAGATCTTCATGTAAGACCTAAAACTATGGAGGCATTAGCGCTTCCGAATTTTAGGTTCTACTATTGGCCAATTAACATTCAATACTTAAAATTTTGGTTACGGGACTTGGATGTAATTTCAAGTCCACATTGGGTAAATCTTGAATGTAATTCTTTACAAGGGTTTTCATTGGGTTCTGTTTTAGGGACTTCGCTTCCTTTTATTCTTTCTAAATTGTATAAACAAATGAATAACCCAATAGTTAAACATACTTTATGTATATGGTTTCAATTTTGAAAATTTTTTGGGTTGAACCAATTTATTTTAGCAAGTCCTACTATATCTAATTTCTTTTTTCAACCCTCCACTATGGATCAAGCTTATTAAGATTGGAAAATCAAAGGTATAGTATGATTTCATGATTTATTTTTGGATAATTGTTTTATGTCCTTTGAACAGCTATCTAATAAATATAATTTATCTAGATCTCACTTTTTTAGATATTTACAGGTTAGAAACTTTTTAATTCCTGTTTCTCCTAATTTTCCACATTTATATCCAATGGATATTTTGGAAAAAATTTTAGATTTAAATCTTCTTCAGGAAGGTGTTGTAGCAATTATTTATAATATAATTATGAATTTATGTCCTGATGTATCTAATAAAATTAAAACTGATTGGGAAAGAGAACTCAAGATTACTGTACTGATTGAAAAATGGGAAAAAATTCTTCATTTAGTTAACTCATCCTCTGTATGTGCTAAACATGCATTGATACAGTTTAAAGTAGTGCACAGGGCTCATATGTCCAAAGATAAATTATTTTGTTATTACTCTTATATAAATCCTATATGTGATAGATGTCACTCTGAAATAGCTTTTTTAACTCACATGTTTTGGTCATGTCCTTTGTTGAAAAAATTTTGGAAAGATATTTTTGATATTATTTCAATAGTTTTGAATATAGACTTACAACCTCACCCAATTACTGCTATTTTTGGGTTACCAATGATAGAATCAAATCACTTAACCTCTTCAGCTCATTGGATGATTGCACTTCTTACTTTAATGGCTAGAAGATCCATTTTGCTGAATTGGAAAGAGATTAATCCTCCTACCACATTTCATTGGCTTTCTCAAACTATGCTGTGTTTAAATTTGGAAAAAATTAGAAGTGCTATTTATGACCCCTCTATCAAATTTGAAAAGACTTGGAGGCCACTTATTCAACATTTTCATATGATGTAATTTGACCATTTCCAAACTTATTTTACTTCTTTGTAATGTTGGTTGAGAGGAATGGAGTTGTCGACACTAAGGTTTTCTTTTTTCTCTCTTTTTTAACGATGTTACAAAACAGCCCATGTCTTTTTTTTTTAGTTTAGTTGTTTAATTCTGTTTAGATTAGTTTTTTTTTGGGGGGGGGTATTTTTTTTCCTTTTTCATGATTTTTTTTAAGTTATATTTCTTTGTTTTATATTATTCATTTGTATCCTATATGATTGGGAGTTTTGTCATTTAAATGTTATCTGGCTTTATAATCACTTATGTTAATTATGACAATGTATTCCCAATAACTTTGTACTACTACCATGTTATGTTTGTTTTTATGAAATTAATAAAAAGATTGAAAAAAAAGTAAGTCCTAAAACTAGATAAAGAAACCCACTTAGAAACATAGAAACATAGAAAACCTACAGCATAATACAGGCCCCTTGGCTCACAATGCTGTGCCGAACATGTCCTTACCTTAGAACTACCTAGGCTTACCCATAGCCCTCTATTTTTCTAAGCTCCATGTACCTATCCAGGAGTCTCTTAAAAGACCCTATCGTATCCACCTCCACCACCGCCACCGGCAGCCCATTCCAAGCACTCACCACTTCCTGTGTAAAAAACCTACCCCTGATATCTCCACTGTACCTGCTTCCAAGCAGCTTAAAACTATGCCCTCCCATGCTAGCTATTTCAGCCCTGTGAGAAAGCCTCTGACTATCCACACGATCAATGCCTCTCAGGTCCAGCTCTATCAGGTCACCTTTCATCCTCCATCTCTCCAAGGAGAAAAGGCTGAGTTCACTCAACCTATTCTCATAAGGCACACTCCCCAATCCAGGCAACATCCTTGTAAATCTCCTCTGCATCCTTTCTATGGTTTCCATGTCCTTCCTATAGTGAGGTGACAAGAATTGAGCACAGTACTCCAAGTGGGCTCTTACCAGGGACCTATATTGCTGCAACATTACCTCTCGGCTCTTAAACTCAGTCCCATGGTGGATGAAGGCCAATGCACCGTATGCCTTCTTAACCACAGAGTCAACCTCCGTAGCAGGTTTGAGTGTCCTATGGACTCGGACCCCAAGATCCCTCTGATCCTCCACACTGCCAAGAGTCTTACCATTAATACTATATTCTGCCATCATATTTGACCTATCAAAATGAACCACCCTCACACTTATCTGTGTTGAACTCCATCTGCCACTTCTCAGCCCAGTATTGCATCCTATTAATGTCCCGCTGTAATCTCTGACAGCCCTTCACACTATCCACAACACCCCCAACCTTTGTGTCATCAGCAAATTTACTAACCCATCCCTCCACTTCCTCATCCAGGTAGTTTATAAAAATCACGAAGAGTAGGGGTCGCAGAACAGATCCCTGAGGCACACCACTGGTGACCGACCTCCATACAGAATATGACCCATCCACAACCACTCTTTGCCTTTTGTGGGCAAGCCAATTCCAGATCCACAAAGCAATGTCCCCTTGGATCCCATCCTTCCTTACTTTCTCAATAAGCCTTGCATGGGGTACCTTATCAAATGCCTCACTTAAGAAAATAACAAAAAAAATTATACTTGTTCATTTATTTATGAAGAAAAATGATCCAATATTACATGTATTTGTTGGAAAAGGTATGTGAACCTTTGCTTTCAGTAACCATTGTGTCCCCCTTGTACAACAATAACTTCAATCAAACATTGCAGATAATTATTGATCAGTTCTGCACATTGGCTTGGAGGAATTTTCGGCCCTTGCTCCTTACAAAACTGCTTCAATTCTGGGATGTTGGTGGGCTTCCTTGCATGAACTGCTTGCTTCAGGTCCTTCCACAACATCTCTATAGGATTAAAGTCAGGATTTTGACGCAGCCATACCAAAATACAAGTTTTCTTCTTTTTAAATCATTCTGTTGCTAATTTACTCTTCTCTTTCAGATCAGTGTCTTGTTGCATTATTCAACTTCTATTAAGCTTCAGATGACGGACAGCTACCCTGACCTTCTCCTGTAAAGTGTCTTGATACAATTTTGAATTCATTGTTCTCTCGACAATTGCAAGCTGTCCAGGCCCTGTGGCAGCAAAGCAGCCCCAAACCATGATGCTCCTTCCACCGTACTTCACAGTTGGGATGAGGTTTTGATGTTGGTGTGCAGTGTCCTTTTCCCTCCAAACATAGCAATGTGCATTTCTGCCAAATATTCAACTTTCGTCTCATCTATCCACAGAACATTGTCCCAAAAGTGTTATAGAACATTCAGGTGGTCTTTTGCAAACTTAAGATGTGCAGCAATGTTTTTTTGGAGAGCAGTGGTTTCCTCCATGGTGTCCTTCCATGAACACCATTCTTGTTCAGTTTTTCTTATAGTGGACACATAAACAGAGACTTTAGCAAGTTCTAGAGATTTCTGCAGGTCCTTTGCTGTTACCCTTGCTTTCCTTTTCACCTCATTCAGCATAGCACATTGTGATCCTGGTGTGATCTTTGCAGGATGCCCACTCCTAGGGAGAGTAGCAACCTACTGAGTTTCCCCATTGGTAGACAATTTCTCTTACTGTGGACTGATGAACACTCAGGTCTTTAGAAATGCTTTTGTAGCCTTTTCCAGCTTCATATATCTCTACAATTCTTCTTGTTTTGATCGAAGTATGGTGCCCTTTCTTGAGAAGAACAGGCTCTGTCAGTAACCTGACTCTGTGTGTGTGTGTGTGTGTGTGTGTGTGTGTGTGTGTGTGTGTGTTTATAGGGCAGGGCACCTCTGCAACTCACGCCTCCAATCTCACCTCATTGGTTGGAACACCTGAATCCAAATCGCTTCTGTAGAAGGCATTACCCCAAAGGTACACATACTTTTTCCAACAAATACATGTAATATTGGATTATTTTTCTCAATAAACAAATGAACAAGTATGATGTTTTTTGTGTTATTTATTTAACTATGTGCTCTTTATCTAGTTTTAGGACTTACTTAGAGATCTGATCACATTTTAGGTCATAGTTATGCAGAAGTAGAGAAAATTCTGCAGATTTTCTACAGAATTCACAAACTTTCGCACCCTTGTATTACCTTACCAACTCACCAATTTTTGGAGGATGTAGAAAATTGAAGGGTCACCTGTTTTCAATAAATTCATAAAAAATAAATATATCCTCTCTTTTTAAGGTATGGTAGATTTTCAACAGACCAAACCAAAATGAAGACAAAGGGGCATTCAAGACAAGCCAGGGAAATGAATACAGAGAAACACAAACCTGGGGAAGGGTACAAGACCATCTCAAAGACATTGACCATACCTCAAAGCTCACTGTAGTCCATCATGAATAAGTGGAAAAATATGAAACCACAGCACACTGCTTAGGTCAGGTGTCCTGTAAACGTTACCACCCAATTAAACATCTCCGGCAAGACCTCAAGATTGCTGTCCACTGTCACTTCCTAACCAACCTGGCAAAGATTGAGCAAATTTGTTGTGAAGAATTGGCAAATCTTGCTCTGTCACATTGTGCAAAACTGGTAGAGACTTGTCCAAAAAGGTCTGTAATAGATGTAAGAGGTGGTTCAACTATGTACTGAGCAAAGGGAGATGAATACTTTCGATTAAGTGAGGTTTCAGTTTTTGTATTTTATTAGTTTTTCAGATTTACACTTTTTCGTGTTTTGGGGACCTGTGAAAAAAAAAGGATTATGTGATTCTCAAATAAAAATTCTCAGTTAAATTGATCAAAATCCCTGGTTGTTATATTCATGGATGTGAATATAGGGATGTGGGGTGAATACATTTACAAAGCACTGTATACGTACTTGATAATAAATTTACTTCGATATTTGACTTGAGCCTAGTAGAAGGTGCAAAGAACCGTAGAAACTAGAACCATAGAAAGTACAGCACAGAAACAGGCCTTTTGGCCCTTCTTGGCTGTGCCGAACCATTTTCTGCCTAGTCCCACCGACCTGCACACGGACCATATCCCTCCATACACTTCCCATCCATGTATCTGACCAATTTATTCTTAAATGTTAAAAAAGAATCCGCATTTACCACCTCGTCTGGCAGCTCATTCCATACTCCCACCACTCTCTGTGTGAAGAAGCCCCCCCTAATGTTCCCTTTAAACTTTTCCCCCCTCACCTTTAACCCATGTCCTCTGGTTTTTTTCTCCCCTTGCCTCAGTGGAAAAAGCCTGCTTGCATTCACTCTATCTATACCCATTATAATTTTATATACCTCTATCAAATCTCCCCTCATTCTTCTACGCTCCAGGGAATAAAGTCCTAACCTATTCAACCTTTCTCTGTAACTGAGTTTCTCAAGTCCCGGCAACATCCTTGTAAACCTTCTCTGCACTCTTTCAACCTTATTTATATCCTTCCTGTAATTTGGTGACCAAAACTGAACACAATACTCCAGATTCGGCCTCACCAATGCCTTATACAACCTCATCATAACATTCCAGCTCTTATACTCAATACTTCGATTAATAAAGTCCAATGTACCAAAAGCTCTCTTTACGACCCTATCTACCTGTGATGCCACTTTTAGGGAATTTTTGTATCTGTATTCCCAGATCCCTCTGTTCCACTGCACTCCTCAGTGCCTTACCATTAACCCTATATGTTCTACTTTGGTTTGTCCTTCCAACGTGCAATACCTCACACTTGTCTGCATTAAACTCCATCTGCCATTTTTCAGCCCATTTTTCCAGCTGGTCCAAGTCCCTCTGCAGGCTCTGAAAACCTTTCTCGCTGTCTACTACACCTCCAATCTTTGTATCATCAGCAAATTTGATAATATTCAGCTCTGATAAAGAAATATTTGCACCAAGTAATTGTCAGGAAGTTTTCAACAAAATAAAGTGCAGGCACTATTCTGGCATTCAATGGTTTTACTGTCACTGAGTCTGCACCGACATCAACTTTTTTGTGATCAAAAGCAACAGGGCTTACAAAAATAAGATATTGTGTCTGCCTGATCACGGCAGATGCTAAGGATCTTTCAGCAGGTGACTTATGATTTTAGCTCCAAAGTTGAAAGAAACAGTGCAATGCATCATTTGTGTGAAATCAAGTCAGCAGGGATTGTGCTGGACAGCCCGCAAGTGTCGCCATGTTCTGGTGACAAACATAGCATGCCCACAACCCACTAAGCCTAACCAGAACGTCTTTGGAATGCGGGAAGTATCCAGAGCATCCAGAGGAAACCCAAGCAGCCATGGGGAGAACGTACAAACACCTTAAAGGTAGCATTAGGAATTGAGCCCTGATCAGTGAAAGCATGAAGCACCAAGCTCAAGGACAGTTGCAGTCTCACTGTTATCAGATTCTTTAATGGACCTGTTGGACAAGAAGATAGATTCTTGACCTCATAATCTACCACATTATGATCTTACACTTTATCATTTTTGGCAGTTTTTAAATTTTATTCTGCATAGTTATTGTTTTAACTTATTCTAGCTCAATGCACCATGCTATAATTTTATATGTGTAAATGATATGCAAGAAAAGCATTTCATTGTGCATTGGTACATGTGACAATAATAAACCAACATCAATACTTGAGGACAGTCTCAAGGAGCTGACTGGCCTTCTTGTTGTCTTGTTTCTTTAGTTCTCACATTTGAAGTCAGAAATTTACATACACCTTAGTCGAATACATTTAAACTCATCTTTTCACAATTCCTGACATTAAATCCTAGAAAACTTTCCCTGTCTTAGGTCAGTTAGGATGACTACTTCATTTTAAGAATGGGAAATGTCAGAATAATAGTAGAGAGAATGACTTATTTCAGATTTATTTCTTTCATCATTTTCCCAGAGGGTCAGAAGTTTACATACGCTTTGTTAATATTTGTTAGCATTGCCTTTATATTGTTTAACTTGGATCAAGTGTTTTGGGTAGCCTTCCACAAGCTTCTCACAGTACGTTGCTGGAATTTTGTTCCATTCCTCCAGACAGAACTGATGTAGCTGAGTCAGGTTTGTAGGCCTCCCTGCTCGCACACACTTTTTCAGTTCTGCCTACAAATTTTCTATCGGATTGAGGTCAGAAAATGATGTCAAGTCTGGTTCGTCCTTGGGAGCAATTTCCAAACGCCTGAAGGTACCATGTTCATCGGTACAAACAATAGTACGCAAGTATAAACACCATGGGAACATGCAGCCGTCATACCGCTCAGGAAGGAGACGCATTCTCTCTCCTAGAGATGAACGTACTTTGGTGCGAAAAGTGCAAATCAATCCCAGAACAACAGCAAAGGACCTTGTGAAGATGCTGGAGGAAACAGGTAGACAAGTATCTATATCCACAGTAAAATGAGTCCTATATCAACATAACCTGAAAGGCTGCTCAGCAAGGAAGAAGCCACTGCTCCAAAACCACCATTAAAAAGCCAGACTACAGTTTGCAAGTGCACGTGGGGACAAAGATCTTACTTTTTGGAGAAATGTCCTCTGGTCTGATGAAACAAAAATTGAACTGTTTGGCCATAATGACCATCGTTATGTTTGGAGGAAAAAGGGTGAGGCTTGCAAACTGAAGAACACCATCCCAACCGTGAAGCATGGGGGTGGCAGCATCATGTTGTGGGGGTGCTTTGCTGCAGGAGGGACTGGTGCACTTCACAAACGTAGAACATAGAATAGTACAGCACAGTACAGGCCCTTCGGATCATAACGTTGTGCCGACCCTCAAACCCTGCCTCCCATATAAGCCCCCAACTTAAATTGTTCCATATACCTGTCCAGTAGTCTCTTAAACTTCACTAGTTTATCTGCCTCCACCACTGACTCAGGCAGTGCATTCCACGCACTAACCACTCTCTGAGTAAAAAACCTTCCTCTAATATCCCCCTTGAACTGCCCACCCCTTACCTTAAAGCCATGTCCTTTTCTATTGAGCAGTGGTGCCCTGGGGAAAAGGCGCTGGCTATCCACTCTATCTATTCCTCGTATTATCTTGTACACCTCTATCGTGTCTTCTCTCATCCTCCTTCTCTCTAAAGAGTAAAGCCCTAGCTCCCTTAATCTCTGACCATAATGCATACTCTCTAAACCAGGCAGCATCCTGGTAAATCTCCTCTGTACCCTTTCCAATGCTTCCACATCCTTCGTATAGTGAAACGACCAGAACTGGGCACAGTACTCCAAGTGTGGCCTAACCAAAGTTTTATAGAGCTGCATCATTACATCATGACTCTAAAACTCTATCCCTCGACTTATGAAAGCTAACACCCCATAAGCTTTCTTAACTACCGTATCCACCTGTGAGGCAACTTTCAGGGATCTGTGGACATGTACCCCAAGATCCCTCTGCTTCTCCACACTACCAAGTATCCTGCCATTTACTTTGTACTCTGCTTTGGAGTTTGTCCTTCCAAAGTGTACCACCTCACACTTCTCCGGGTTGAACTCCATCTGCCACTTCTCAGCCCACTCCTGCATCCTATCAATGTCTCTCTGGAATCTTTGACAATCCTCTACACTATCTACAACACCACCAACCTTTGTGTCGTCTGCAAACTTGCCAACCACCCTTCTACTCCCACATCCAGGTCGTTAATAAAAATCACGAAAAGTAGAGGCCCAAGAACAGATCCTTGTGGGACACCACTAGTCACAATCCTCCAATCTGAATGTACTCCCTGCACCACCACCCTCTGCCTTCTGCAGGCAAACCAATTCTGAATCCACCTTGGCAAACTTGCCTGGATCCCATGCCTTCTGACTTTCTGAATAAACCTACCGTGTGGAACCTTGTCAAATGCCTTACTAAAATCCATATAGATCTCATCCACTGCACTACCTTAATCTATATGCCTGGTCACCTCCTCAAAGAACTCTATCAGGCTTGTTAGACATGATCTGCCCTTCACAAAGCCATGCTGACTGTCCCTGATCAGACCATGATTCTCTAAATGCCCATAGATCCTATCTCTAAGAATCTTTTCCAACAGCTTTCCCACCACAGACGTAAGGCTCACTGGTCTATAATTACCTGGACTATCCCTACTACCTTTTTTGAACAAGCGGACAACATTTGCCTCCCTCCAATCCTCCGGTACCATTCCCGTGGACAACGAGGATGTAAAGATCCTAGCCAGAGGCTCAGCATCTCTTCTCTCGCCTCGTGGAGCAGCCTGGGGAATATTCCATCAGGCCCTGGGGACTTATCCGTCCTAATGTATTTTAACAACTCCGACACCTCCTCTCCCTTAATATCAACATGCTCCAGAACATCAATCTCACTCATATTGTCCTCACCATCATCGAGTTCCCTCTCATTGGTGAATACTGAAGAGAAGTATTCATTGAGGACCTCGTTCACTCTCACAGCCTCCAGGCACATCTTCCCACCTTTGTCTCTAAGTTGTCCTACCTTCACTCCTGTCATCCTTTTTTTCTTCACATAATTGAAGAATGCCTTGGGGTTTTCCTTTACCCTACTCGCCAAGGCCTTCTCATGCCCCCTTCTTGCTCTTCTCAGCCCCTTCTCAAGCTCCTTTCTTGCTTCCCTATATTCCTCAATAGACCCATCTGATCCTTGCTTCCTAAACTTCATGTATGCTGCCTTCTTCCACCTGACTAGATTTTCCACCTCACTAGATGGCATCATGAGGAAGGAAAATTATGTGGATATATTGAAGCAACATCTCAAGACATCAGCCATGAAGTTAAAGCTCGGTCGCAAATGGGTCTTCCAAATGGACAATGACCCCAAGCATACCTCCAAAGTTGTGGCAAAATTGCTTAAGGACAACAAAATCAAGGTATTGGAGTGGCCATCACACAGTTCTGACCTCAATCCTATAGGAAATTTGTGGGCAGAACTGAAAAAGCGTGTGCGAGCAAAGAGGCCTACAAACCTGACTCAGTTACATTAGCTCTGCCTGGAGGAATGGAACAAAATTCCAGCAATTTACTGTGAGAAGCTTGTGGAAGGCTACCCAAAACATTTGATCCAAGTTAAACAATATAAAGGCAATGCTACCAAATACTAACAAAGTGTATGTAAACTTCTGACCCACTGGGAAAGTGATGAAAGAAATCATTCTCTCTTCTATTATTCTGACATTTCACATTCTTAAAATAAAGTAGTGATCCTAACTGACCTAAGACAGGGAATGTTTTCTAGGATTAAATGTCAGGAAATGTGAAAAACTGGGTTTACATGTATTTGGCTAAGGTGTATGTAAACTTCTGACTTCAATTGTATGTTCTTTTGTTTCTTGCTCAGCTCTGAACACATGCCTTTACTATCTGAAGATGATTTTCACTACAGATCAGTGCACATCAATTGCAGAAGGTAAAATTAACTTCTCTGACACATTGCTGATTTACAGTTCTCAATACAGTGTTCAACAAGGAAAATACTTACATTGCTGACTCTTAGGCAGTACTTTCACGTTCAAGTCTATTTTGTGATGTTCTTAAATCTCTGTTTTATTGTTAAAAATGTCAAGAGACTTGTCTTTATAGCTAGATTGCTTAAGGTTTCATTTGTCAACAGTTTACTGCAGATCACACATTGTGACCTATGCTCACGGTTTTGACATTCAATAAATGAAAACCCAGACTCTAAATAAGCAGAGGCAAACCTACAATTGCTTTTCTTCTGAGGTTATGATGAATTCCTAATATCTCTAGTACATGCAGATACAGCAGGGCCATTACAAAATATTGTCAATTTCAGAGTAAAGATTTGATGTTTCCCTGGACGGTCTGTAAAATACAGTCTATCCCATGATCTTGATGCAGTGGGTGCCAGATTTTTTTACGCCATGGACCCCTATCATTAACCGAGGGGTCCGTGGAGTCCAGGTTGGGAACCCCTGTCAAAATGCTTGTCATTGGTGTTGTTAGCAAGCCCAACATTTATTTTCCATCTCTAATTAATCAGCTTGTTCTTTGATGACAGGACTCCAGAAGTGCTGCTGGGAGTTCTAGTATATAAAAAGGATCAGCAATACAACTGAAGAGACAATTGGATATGACTTGAAGAGGACTTGCAATGATAGTTTTTCTTTGCACTATCATCCTTGACTCCCTTGTCTTCAGAAGTCAACATTTAAGGAGGTGGTGTCAGAAAAGCAAAGGCAAGTACTGTATTGGGCACGACAGTGGTGTAGCAGTTTCTACAGCTCAGGCCACTGCAGTTCAGTGTTCAATCCCAGTGAGAGGCAAAATCTCCTACCAGTGGGAAACAAAGGGATGTAACATTTTGTGCTTCGTGGAGAGCTGGCTGACGGAGGAGATACCAGACCACGCTATCGAACCCTCTGGGTTCTCCTTGTTCTGAGCAGATAGGTCAAAAATTCTCTCTGGGAAGAGTAAAGGAGGACGGGTATGCTTCATGGTCAACAGTGCTTGGTGCGACCACTGAAATGTGCATGCCCTCAAATCCGTTTAATACCTGGTACTGCTGTACAGATCCTTCTGGCTGCCTAGAGAGTTTGCTGCTGTCATCATCACAGCGGTATACATTCCGCTGCTGGCTGATACTGACCTCGCTCTCAAGGGACGGTACGAGACCATCAACATGCTGGAGACTGCACACCCAGAGGCTGCCTTCATCGTTGCCTGTGACTTTAATTGAACATCACTGATGAAGTGAAACCCAATAGTATGAATGACAGCAATGCTTCACTACCAGATGAACTCAACACCTTCTATGCCCGCTTTGAAAGGGAGAACACAACTACAGCAGTGAAGATCCCTGCTGCACCTGATGACCCCGTAATCTCTGTCCCAGAGGCTGATGTTAGGCTGTCTTTAAAGACAGTGAACCCTCGCAGGGCAGAAGGTCTCGATGGAGTACCTGGTAAGGCTCAGAAAACCTGAGCCAACCAACTAGTGGGAGTATTCAAGGACATTTTCAACCTCTCACTGGTATGGACAGACATTCCCACTTGCTTCTAAAAGGCAACAATTATACCAGTGCCTAAGAAGAACAATGTGGGCTGCATAATGACTATCGCCCAGTAGCATTCACATCGACGGTGATGAAATGCTTTGAGGGGTTGGTCATGACTAGACTGAACTCCTGTCTCAGCAAGGACCTGGACCCATTGCAATTTGTCTATCGCCACAATAGGTCAACAGCAGATGCAGTTCTCAATGGCTGTCCACATGGCTTTAGACCACCTGGACAACACAAACACCTACAGTATGTCAGGATGCCGTTCATCAACTATAGCTCAGCATTTATACCATCATTCCCACAATCCTGATCAAGAAGTTACAGCCTCTGTAACTCCCTCTGCAACTGGATCCTTGACTTCCTAACCAGAAGACCACAGTCTGTGCGGATTGGTGATAACATATCCTCCTCGCTGATGATCAACACTGGCGCACCTCAGGGGTGTGTGCTTAGCCCACTGCTCTACTCTCTATATACCCATGACTGTGTGGCCAGGCATAGCTCAAATACCATCTATAAATTTGCTGATGATACAACCATTGTTGGTAGAATCTCAGGTGGTGACATGAGGGCATACAGGAGTGAGATATGCCAACTAGTGGAATGGTGCCGCAGCAACAACCTGGCACTCAACGTCAGTAAGACGAAAGAGCTGATTGTGGACTTCAGGAAGGGTAAGACGAAGGAACACATACCAATCCTCATAGAGGGATCAGAAGTGGAAAGAGTGAGCAGTTTTAAGTTCCTCGGTGTCAAGATCTCTGAGGATCTAACCTGGTCACAACATATCGATGTAGCTATAAATAAGGCAAGACAGTGGCTATACTTTATTAGGAGTTTGAAGAGATTTGGCATGTCAACAAATACACTCAAAAACATCTATAGTTGTACCATGGAGAGCATTCTGACAGGCTGCATCACTGTCTGGTATGGAGGGGCTACTGCACAGGATTGAAATAAGCTGCAGAAGGTTTTAAATCCAGTCAGCTCTATCTTGGGCACTAGCCTACAAAGTACCCAGGACATTAATATATATTGTAAACAACTGGGGTCCCAGCACTGAGCCTTGCGGTACCCCACTAGTCACCGCCTGCCATTCTGAAAAGGTCCCGTTTATTCCCACTCTTTGCTTCCTGTCTGCCAACCAATTCTCTATCCACATCAATACCATACCCCCAATACCGTGTGCTTTAAGTTTGCACACTAATCTCTCGTGTGGGACCTTGTCAAAAGCCTTTTGAAAATCCAAATATACCACATCCACTGGTTCTCCCCTATCCACTCTATTAGTTACATACTCAAAAAATTCTATAAGATTCGTCAGATATGATTTTCCTTTCAAAAATCCATGCTGACTTTGTCCGATGATTTCACTGCTTTCCAAATGTACTGTTATCACATTTTTGATAACTGACTCTAGAAGTTTCCCCACCACCGATGTTAGGCTAATCGGTCTATAATTCCCCGGTTTCTCTCTCCCTCCTTTTTTAAAAAACGGGGTTACATTAGCCACCCTCCGATCCTCAGGAACTAATCCAGAATCTAAAAAGTTTTGAAAAATTATCACTAATGCATCCACTATTTCTTGGGCTACTTCCTTAAGTACTTTAGGATGCAGACCATCTGGCCCTGGGGATTTATCTGCCTTTAATCCCTTCAATTTACCTAACACCACTTCCCTACTAACATGTATTTCCCTCAGTTCCTCCATCTCACTAGACCCTCGGTCCCCTACTATTTCCAAAAGATTATTTATGGCCTCCTTAGTGAAGACAGAACCAAAGTGGTTATTCAGTTGGTCTGCCATGTCCTTGTTCCCCATGATCAATTCACCTGTTTCTGACTATAAGGGACCTACATTTGTCTTAACCAATCTTTTTCTTTTCACATATCTATAAAAGCTTTTACAGTCAGTTTTTATGTTCCCTGCCAGCTTTCTCTCATAATCTTTTTTCCCTTTCCTAATTAAGCCCTTTGTCTTCCTCTGTTGGACTCTGAATTTCTCCCAGTCCTCAGGTGTGCCGCTTTTTCTGGCTAATTTGTATGTTTCTTCTTTGGAATTGATACTATCCCTAATTTCCATTGTCAGCCACGGGTGCACTACCTTCCCTGGTTTATTCTTTTGCCAAACTGGGATGAACAATTGTTGTAGTTCATCCATGCGATCTTTAAATGATTGCCATTGCATATCCACTGTCAACCCTTTAAGTATCATTTGTCAGTCTATCTTAGCTAATTCACATTCTCATACCTTCAAAGTTACCCTTCTTTAAGTTCAGAATCTTTGTTTCTGAATTAACTATGTCACTTTCCATCTTAATGAAGAATTCCACCATATTATGGTCACTCCTACCCAAGGGGCCTCACATAACAAGATTGCTAACTAACCCTTCCTCATTGCTCAATACCCAATCTAGAATGGCCTGCTCTCTAGTTGGTTCCTCGACATGTTGGTTCAGAAAACCATCCCGCATACATTCCAAGAAATCCTCTTCCTCAGCACCCTTACCAATTTGGTTCACCCAATCTATATGTAGATTGAAGTCACCCATTATAACTGCTGTTCCTTTATTGCACGCATTTCTAATTTCCTGTTTAATACCGTCCCCAACCTCACTACTACTGTTAAGTGGCCTGTGCACAACTCCCACCTGTGTTTTCTGACCCTTGGTGTTATGCAGCTCTACCCATATCGATTCCACATCCTCCTAGCTAATGTCATTCCTTTCTATTGCGTTAATCTCCTCTCTAACCAGCAATGCCACCCCACCTCTTTTTCTTTCATGTCCCTCCTGAATATTGAATATCCCTGAATGTTGAGCTCCCATCCTTGGTCACCCTGGAGCCATGTCTCTGTGATCCCAAATATATCATATATATTAATAATTATCTGCACATTCAATTCATCCACCTTGTTGCATTGACACACAAAATCTTCAGGCACACACTCAATGATTCAGGAACAGCTTCTTCACCTCTGCCACCTGATACTTAAGTGAACATTGAAGCTTTACCTCAGTTTTGTTTTAATATACTGTACAGTATTTCTGTTTTTGCACATTTTAAAAAAATCTATTCAATAAACATAATTGATTTACTTGTTTATTTATTATTATTATGTTTTATTTTATTTATTATTTTTTTCTCGCTCTCTGCTAGATTATGTATTGCATTGAACTGCTGCTGCTAAGTCAACAAATTTCATGTCCTACGCCGGTGATAATAAACCTGATTTGGATTCTGATTCTGAGAGTCTCTCCGATGTTTTGTCAGCAAATCCAGGTGAGCACTTGGGTAGACAACACATTCGACACACTGCTACTCTCCCTTCTGCAATGCTTACAATGTGCTCCTCCATCCAGCTTTTCGAAAATCAGATCACTCTTCAATCCTGCTTCTCCTGACGTACAGGCAGAAGCTGAAACAAGAGGCAGCCATAGTTAAAATCATCCACTGTTGGTTCAAACAATTAGGCTCCGTGCTGCAGGTCAGCTTAGATGACGTCGACTGGAATGTCTTCCATGATGAGGATGTCTCCAAGTTCACAGATGGAGTCACGTGCTTCATCCAGAAATGCATGGACGATGTTGTTCCCCCCACCAGAAGTTGGTCAGGGTCTTCCTTAACCAGAAACCGTGGATCAATAATTCCATGGGAGCAACACCGAGCTTACATTGCCAGTAATCAGCAGGAGCTCCAGAAAGCAGCTACGATCTTAACTCTATCCCTCCCCCTCCTGTCTTCTCCTATCATTTTGGATTTCCCCCTCCCACTTTCAAATCTCTTACTATCTCTTCTATCAGTTAGTCCTGACGAAGGGTCTCAGCCTGAAACGTCGACTGTGCTTCTTCCTATGGATGCTGTCTGGCCTGCTGCGTTCCACCAGTATTTTGTGCGTGTTGTTATGTCGTTACCGTCTATTTATTGTGCTATTATATTCTTTATCTTTTGTGTTTTTAGTGGTGCATCAGATCAAGAGTAACAATTGTTTCATTCTCCTTCACACTTGTATAAAGGAAATAATTTTAAATAATCTTGAATTTTGAGGTTAAGTCATCGGCAAATGGAAAAATAATGGATTTTATGCATAGGAGATCACTCCTGTATATGTTGCAGAAAGCTAGTATAAAAGTAAATTTTCCTGAAACCCATCATTAATTGCAAGATGATAAGTCACCTTAAGTCCCACATAAAAACCATGAACTGGCTTTGCTCGCTGCTCAAGACCTTTTATGCCTCTAAATGCCCCTAGCATTCAGAATCATTAAAAAAATCAAAACATAAAATTACTTAAAACCCATTCAAGAAAAAAAACCTCAAAAAATAACCAAATAAATTAAAATTAAATGCTGGGGATTCCAACGAGCACCTGCTGTACATTTGGGACTCAGTGCAGAAACCAGCCCAACCTGTAAGTCACTGGCGGAATTCAGTGAATAACGCTTGGGCCTACAGTTTTATACAGAGATCTGAACTCTTTGGTAATTACATCTATAAATGCTAGCAATTATGTACAGGATTGCAAGTAAAACCTAGCAAAATCCAGACCAAAAGGATTTATTTTTAATAGTTCTGTACCAAAACACAGACAGAGTTCAGGCAACTTTCAAGTGTAACTCACACAATATTGGAAAATGTGTCACAGTGTGGACATGTCATTCATGAAGCCATATGGTAATACAAGATTGCCTTCATGAGTACTCATCAATCATTTTGCAGCCAGTAGTCTACAGACTGCAAACCAACAGGGATATCCTGCAGTGCACACTGAAGGCTGCTGGATGCGTCATGAATGACTGAATGTGTAAGAAACAACATTCAATACTTTGAAGACAGCGGAAGCTGAACTGAAGTAACAAGCAACAAAACAAATTTTACATTCTGCCAACATGTGACAGCAGCATATTGATATTGTCACTTTTTCTTCTCAGGGTGTTTATTAAAAGAAAAATAAAACAGCTCCGCTTACCATATAAGATTTGAATTATTCAATTTACCAACATCTTTGTGTAACCAACAGACGGTAGTCAATTAGAAAGTGTTGTTAAAATCAGACTAAACTTCAAGGGTGAATTAAAAAGAATGTTGTCATTCATATGTTTTCCATCTATCATCCTTAGAGTTAATGGTATTTGGAATTATTTAAAATGTATCGCAAGGCCTGAGCTTTCAACCAACCTCATCTTTAGCTCCATTCTCAAAATGCCATTAACATCACAACTCATCGCCTCTGCAACGCCGACTTGCACATGAACATAATTTTTTAAAGAATTGTACGTAATTGCTGATTTCATCATATTAAATGTTAATGTGTGTTTACACACTCAGTGGCCACTTTATTAGGTACACCTGTACACCTGCTCGTTAATGCAAATGTCGAATCAGCCTATCTTGTGGCAGCAACTCAATGCACAAAAGCGTGGAAGCACGGTCAAGAGGTTTGATTGTTTAGACAAAGCATCAGAATGGGGAAGAACTGTGATTTAAGTGACTTTGACCATGAATGATTGTTGGTGCCGTACAGGGTAGTTTGAGAACCTCCGGTGATTTTCACGCACACCTGTCTCTAGAGTTTACAGAGAGTGGTGAGAAAAACAAAATAGCAAAAAAGCATCCAGTGCAAGTTGGTTCTGTGGGTGAAAATGTCTTGTTAATGAGAGAGGCCAGAGCAGAATGCCCAGACTGTTACAAGATGACAGGAAGGCAACAGTAGCTGAAATCACCGTATGTTACAACTATGGTGTGCAGAATAGCATCTCTGAACAAACAACACGTCAACCCTTGAAGATGATGGGTTACAGCAGCAGAAGAACACCAGGCCATCAGACTGATTAATTCATGCTGATACAACTGTATTTCTGTTATATTGACTGTCCTGTTGTACATACTATTTATTATAAATTACTATAAATTGCACATTGCACATTTAGACGGAGACCTAACGCAAAGATTTTTACTCCTCATGTATATGAAGGATGCAAGTAATAGAGTCAATTCAAATTCAAATGGTAAACATACACTTAGTGTCACTTTATTAGGTATAGGAGGTAGGGGAGAAAGCAAGGAAGAATGAATATGCCAATGGGAACCAATTCAACAGCGGATTTGAACCCAGGTTAACTGGTGTTATAATAGTGTTATAATAACCCCTACACAATCATGCTGCCTGAGACCTGTCAGAATTCTGCCAACCTGTCTAAAAGCAGGCAGCTCTGACTTGGCATGAGGCCAGCATCAGAAACAACTGTGATCCAATCTGAATTTCTGTCATGAAAGTAATGTGTTTTGCTGCTCATTTCAATTTTAGGTCCATGTTGTTTCTGGGATTGAGCTTATTCAAATGGTGCCTGTTTTCTATTGTCTTAACAATACTGATGCACAGACAAAAGGGCAATCTTCTAATTCATCAGTTATAATATCTTGGTGTTATTGCTGTATAATTAATGCATTATTCAAAACATTGATATGCTTTCAAGTTAGCTAAACTGAATCCTGATTGGAAAGGCAGAAAAAAGTGCTTTCATTAATGTAATGCAATTATTACCATGTACGTAGTTGCCTTCCACCAAACAGGTGTTATTGATAGGTTGTGTGGAACGCTTTACAATTTCTGATATAAGCAAACAAAAGCAAAAAAAAATCTTCACAGAAAAATCCATATCAGTGCATAAGAAGAAGGAAGTCGATCGAAAGCATGGAGCCCAATGGATGGCCCGAGACCTGAGCCTGAGAGCCTACCAGGGAAGTTAAAGGCCCAGTGTCTGTGAATCGGCAATTCTACAGGAGGCTGGAGACAGGAGACAGCCTGTCCTGTGTTTGGAGGACTGTGCGTGTGTATGGGTGGGTGGGAGGGAGGGAGGAACGAAGCTTGTTTTGCTGTTGTTTTATTGCCTGTAGTATTCTGCTTTGTTGTATTCTGTCGAGCATTGTGAGCATGCTATGGTTGGCGGTGACACTCGTGGCCTGTTCCTAACACATCCTTAGGTTGTGCTAGACGTTAACACAAGTGACACATTGCATTATACTTTTCAATGTACATGCTATAAATAAATGAATCTGAATATAATCATGTAGCACAATTATTTGATAGAATTTTATTGGGTCAAATCATGCTAGATGAGTTCCCCTACCCAGTTTTGCTGATTGCCATTTATCTGGACTGGCTCTGAAGGGAGTACTTTGCAGACTCTCTCCAAGTTCCAAATCAAATAATAAGCAATGATCAGGTCTCAGGGAATATGATATAAAGGGCACATCGTTGTTGTGTTCTTTATACGTACCGTGGGTTACTAAGAACAAACCATATTCTGGAAGAATTAAAACTAGAACTTTTATTTACAACAGCAACAGCAACCACGGTTTTAACATACAAGTTTCTAGATCATTCTCTCATTTCTGCGTATGCTCCGAACTCTGTCCAATCACGTTCTTACACATGACACGTGATATCACCACATCTTCCTTTCCTTAAAAAGAAAAACAATTAGCAACATTAATCAAAACAAATGCATAATTCAACATGTCTCTATCAGCCTTTCTGGGGGATTACAAACATGAATAGACCTTCTAAGTCTCAGTTCTTGTGTCTCATTGTTATCTCCTTGTTTTGTCTGGTCTGCATCAATTAACTGAAACTCTGAAGTTGGCTCTTTCTTGAGGTCTTTGCGACTCTTCTTAACACTGTTCCTTCTTCTGTTTGGACCATGTGTGATCTGGGTTGTACTTCTTCAAGTGCTGTAGCTTTCTTAATTCCTTCCACTTCCATTTGTAATGAAGTACGAATCTTCTTTTCTTCATCGAATTCATTCATTAAGAATGTAATCTCTTTTTTATGCTGAGACTTTATCATTTTATTAAAACTTCTCAATTCCCTCACGTGCTTTCACTTCTTTAATTGGATCCTGATTCTTGTCACTCTTTGGCAGTATTGTACTGTACAGGCACGTTTGGCCTCTGTCCTGTTCTCTCTTACTCACTCAATAAGTCACTGTGTTCTGACTCTGTTTCACAATCCAGGACATAGCTCTTTTCACCAAATTTGGTCTCTCACAGGCAGGTAAACCCAGTATTGCCTGTACGTCTTTTGGCATGACCACAAATGAAAGTGTGTGCACTATATTTTTGTGTGATACTTTTGCCACACATGTTCTTTTAACTGGAATGTCTGCACCTGAATACCCAGTCACATTTATATTTGTCTGATGTAACTTTGGTCTTGGCTTTAATGCATTAAACTCAGATTCTGCAAGAACATTTACTTATGCTCCAGTATCCAGTTTAAACAGAATATTGTTTTAATTCACTTGCAATGGAATAGTCCAGTCATTCTTACTTTGTTCGTTTTCACAAAGCGCATCTATATAAATCTCATCGTATTCATTTTCAAGCACTGCATTTACATGTTTTATTTCCTTTCTACTTCTGCAACAGCGCAGAAAATGATTACTCTTACTGCAGGTGATGCACATTTTCCAATATGCTGGACACTTCTTTAGGTGATGTTGCCGCCCACAGCAATCGCAAGGTTTTTTTTCTTTCAGATGACGTATTGCTCTCTGTTGGTTTCGTTGTGGCTTCATTATTTTTTCTAATATGGTTGCGTTTTACAGCGTCTATGCAGCTCTCAATAAAAAGCTCTTTTGCCTGTGACATCACAGTTTCCAAAGCTTTGCACAGCCTCAAAGCTTTTTCCAAGTCGATGTCTTGCTCTCGAAAGTCTTTCTCTCTGACCATTACCCAAAATGCCACAAACAGTTCCGTCTTTAATGAGAGAGTCTGTGAGCTCTGCAAACGTGCAAGATTTACTGTGGTGTCTCAAATCTGTAACAAATCGATCAATCATTTGACCAGGTCTCTGCTGACATTTGAAAAATTTGTACCATTCATACATTACATTGCGCTTTGGTATACAAAATGCGTTAAATTTGTCCATCATCGCTTTGAAATTTAAATTCTCTCCATTCTCAAAAGTAAAATGGTTATATACCTCAAATGCGTCATCACCTATTACGTGGAGTAGAATTGCAGCTTTTGTTTCTTCCGATTTTTCATGTGCTCCTATCGCCGATAAATAAATTTCAAAATGCTGTTTAAATCTTTTCCAGTTTTCAGCTACTTTTCCGGTCAACTGAAATGTCAATGGGGGTTGCAAAACTTCCATTTTTAAAGCTGTTAGCAAACAACAAAAAAGTTTGCACTCTTTTTTCAATTATCTTCGCTTCTCCCATGTTAGCGAAACGTATTATCCTTTCAGACCGACTTCTGACACCATGTTGTGTTCTTTATACGTACCGTGTGTTACTAAGAACAAACCATATTCTGGAAGAGTTATAACTAGAACTTTTATTTACAACAGCAACAGAACCACGTTTTTAACATACAAGTTTCTAGATCATTCTCTCATTTCTGTCCATGCTCTGAACTCTGTCCAATCACGTTCTTATACGTGACACGTGATATCACCACAATACCTACAATGCCAGAATCTAAGAAGCTATTTTCATTGGGTAGTGCTGGAAAATCTCAGAGAGACTGAACTCAAATGTTGGGCTTCATTAGAAATTCAACGTCAGGGAACAGCAACAGATTTAACCCCTTAAGGCTTTCAATTCTTTGTCTATGGTGCATTAATTTTGTATTATTCTAAAGTGAATAAAAGTAACAGAATTACCAACAAGCCAAGGCAAAAACGTATTGAAGTCATGCCATATGAAATGTGAGATAGTCACTGTCCAAGTGGTACAATCTATGAGTTGTGTGCTCACAATAAGCACACCTAAGTCTCAGATTTATTTGGGTTTGACTAGCTGAACACTGTTGGTTTCATTCAGGACTGGCAGGTACATCCAGCAAGTTTTGTCCACTTGAAATCTCAATTATTGATTTGCATTCTTGTTGTGGGCCTCCTTCTGTATGAGTGCAGAACCCTAGAGATCACAGGGGTTGTGCAGAGTGTCAAATGGAATTTTGAGTTTACTTGTGCAATATTGTTCAAACAGTGCCATGAATGCAAGAGGTCTTTCGCACCGAGCAGGACTTAACCCGAGAGCTGGGGCTGCTTCACCTTTAGTGAAAAGTTACTTGGTCTTTAGCAAAGCTGCTGCAGGGGAGCCCGAGGCAGCCACCTTCTTTCAAGTAGCTTCTTATTTAATATTTTGTTTCTTCGAGGTTGCTTCCACTAAACCCAACACAGCGCAGCCAGTTTCCTTGGGTCTGACACTTGACACTTTGGTTCTTGCTCAAACTCCTCCCATTATCACGTCTCTTAACTTCTCCTCTACCCTTCTGCCTCATCATTACCTCTTCAAAACTATTCCCAATTGAACCCAATCCGGTACTCAGAAATGCAGGCTGAACTCATGCCGAGTGGTTTCTCTTATTCACTATTGATGGTTTCCCAATTGTAACCTCATAGATCCTCCTTGATGATCATCAAGCCTTCCTTTCATCTTTCTAATCTCCTGCGTTTGAATTGGATTCACCTTTTGGCTTTTAACTCAACTCCAAGTTCAAGTTCAGTTCATTGTCATTCAACAGTACACATGTATACCGCCAAACATAACAATGTTCCTCTGGACCAAGGCATACAACACAGTGTATATAACTCACACACCCAACACATAAAGTAATATTATCTGAAATAAATTAACAAATAATTTGGTGCATTTATGACACACTTAGCAAGTAAACAGTATAATGCTACTGGTGCTTTATATATAATGAGACCTGGGTGGTGGCAGGGAGTTCACTCTTCTTACGGCCCGGAGAAAGAACTGTTTCCCATCCTAACAGCCCTTGTCCTAATGCTACAGCACCTCCTGCCTGATGGAGATTGTTGGATAGATGGGAGGGAACATCAGCAATGCTAAGGACCTTGCATAAACAGCACTCCTGATAAATATCTCTGATGTGCAGAAGAAGGACCCTGACAATCCTCTCAGCAGTCTGCACAATCATTTGCAGGGAATTGCTGTCTGATGCCTTGCAATTCCCATAGCAGTCAGTGATGCAGCTGGACTGGACACTGTCAATGGTGTTACTGTAAAAATTGGTTAGAATTGGGGGGCGGGGGGGGAAAGGAGGGCCTTGCTCACCTCAATCTCTTCAGGAAGTGCAGACACTGCTGTGCTTTCTTGACAAGAGAGGTGGTGTTGAAGGAGATCGTCCATTATGTGCACTGCCAGAAGCTTGGTGTTTCTAACTCTCTCCACGGAGGAGCTGTTTATGTGTACTGAGAAATGGTCAGCCTGCACTTTCCTAAAGTCCACAATCACTTCTTTGGTCATCTCCGTAGAGATTCAAGTTCTTGAGCTTGCACCATTATACCTACCACTCTACCTCCACTCTCTAAGCCTTCTTGTCATTGTTGTTGATGAGGCCAAACACTGTTATATTGTTAATGATTTGGTTTGAACATGATCTAGCAGTGTAAACAGCAGCAGGCTGAGCATATAGCCCTAGGGTGCCACTGGTGCTCAGAATGATGGAGCTAAAGATGTTTCAGCCAATAGACTGACAGACTGATAGTGGCCTTTCTGTCAAGAAGTACAAGATCCAGTTGCAGAGAGATGTGGTGAGACCTAGTGAGGACAATATACTCAACCGCTTCGAAGGGATGATCATATTAAATGACGAACTGAAGACAATAAACAAAACTCCTGGTGGAACAGGAGGGAATGGAGTGCAAAACCCATGGCATTATCAGTGGACAAACTTGAGCAATACGTGAACTGGAAACTTTAATTTTCTAGTTTTGCAAAAGGGTTAATGAATGGTAAACAAATTTCTGTCAGAGGCAAGTGCACAGAAGATTTGGTGACTAGTTAGACATCGTTGCCTTGTAATTTACTGTTATCCTTTCCAAGGATCATAACCTTGTCATGGTGGAGAGGCTTGTGAATTCCTGAGATCCCAAGAGCGATGCTGTCTAGAGCTTAGCTCCTGATCGGGCCACCCATGGTGGTAAGGTCAAAGAAGAAGTTCCAGAAGAAGATCAATCCAATCAAATTCTCAACAGTGGAGCTGGCGGAAGATAATGCACATCACAACTGCAGTGAAGGCAGAGGAAAGCTGCAACAGTGAATGGTCCCCAGTCGTCTTACTCTCCATGCCACTGGACACTGACCAGTAACAAGTACCATGACTGCCCATCCATTGGCTCCCCACGTTAAACAAAGTCGCACGTAGGCATTCTCCATTAAGGGTAAGCCCTTAGGAGAACATCATACTCGACTCCTGTGATCACACTACTGTTAGCAGAGGCTGATTATGTCACAATGGCAGGGCTTTGGGAGCAAGAGTGGACCCAAGTGCAAGACACATCTTGTGAGGTTACTTAGATTTAGTTTATTGTTCGATACCAGGAGAGCAAGGCAGGAGCAGGAATTAGCGAACTGGACAAGGACTTAGAACTACGACTAGGCTGGGACCAAGGATCTGGGCTTGGATTCAGAATCGGCTCCCAGAACTAGAGGAGACATGAAGAGGCTAGGTTATGGACTCCGAGCCTGAGACTGGGCAAGAACCCAGTACCTGGGTCTTGCCTTAGGCTCGGACCCCAGAACCAGGCATGGACATGACATGGGCTAGAGAAAGGAGGAACATGGGAACACAGAGCCTCGGTCTCAGGAGAGCAGGTACATGGAACCATGGACAAATACACAGAACACAGAGTCGGGACGCCTCCTTGGGTACAGGACATAGGGCCGGGACTCACACATAGAACAGAGAGCCGGGACCCCACCTTGGGTACAGAACATAGGGCTGGGACTCATGACCCTCCGCGGGGCAATGGCAAGACGGCCTGACTTACCCCACGGAGGCGAGGACAAGACACGACAAGACATGACCCCCTGCGGGGCAACGGCAAGATGGCCTGATTTACCCCACGGAGGTGAGGACAAGACAAGACAAGACCAACACGAATGAACACCAGACAGTACCTATCTAGCTCCGATGATAGAACTAGACCAAAGTGCAGGCGGGGGCTGCAGATGAGGGCTAGAAGCGAGAGGGGCAGAGAAGGGATTCAGACAAGGGGGTAGGACAGGAATCACAGACCGCCAGGGCCAGGACTAGACTCAGAACTGGAAGCCTCCAGGGACAGGACTTGACATGGTACTTGAATGCCACCAGGGCCAGGACTTGACATGGTACTTGAACGCCACCGGAGCCAGGATGTGGACGTGGTACTTCAATGCCGCCGGAGCCAGGACGTGGTACTTGGAACCTCCGGGTAGTGCTGAGCTCTCGACTCGGCCCAGGAACAGTAGACAGCGGCTCTTGATTCTCTCCGGCGGGTTCACTGACGGACCCACCTTGATGAGGAAACTTTGCAGGCTCGCTTTAATGAGGTAACTGGACAGGGTTGCTCCGGTGAGGAAAGGCAAATTACAGGCACTCGCTTCGGGCGGAGACAAGGCTTGCTCCGGCCAGATGACATTGGCACGCCGTGACTTTGCAGACGCTCCCGCACCGAACTGCTGAAAGCCGGAGACTATAAACTACCAGTTCTGCCAAGTGTTAATTGCCTCTAATCACCAAAGTCAAGGGACACGGGAAAACAGAGAATCAACAGCCCGGATCGTAATATAAACAAGCTAAATTTAAAGGGACCCCAATCCGGACCATGACAGGAAATGCTCAGAAGGTCAGGCAGCATCTGTGGGAAGAGAAACTGAGATCACATTTTGGTTTGAGGATCTTTAGCAGTATTCAGAATGAGATTAAAACTGCAGGGAGGGTGGTGGTGGGAGAAGAATAGCAGATATCTTCAGTAGGATTTTCATATGCAATACACGTGTTACTTTCTTTATTCTCCATTATTATGTTTTGTAGCTCCATAAACTAACTGAAAGAAAAACACAGGATTACGGAATAAATGCGTTAATTTTTACTTTAGTGAGGTGCACCCATATGACATGGTGGAGAAATGACATATGCCATACATGTACATTTTACATTTAATCTGGAATGAACAATGTTAACTTGCTTAATCAAATAATATATTTACATTATTTCTGAAATATTAAAGACACTACACTCCTCCCTGCTTACCTATAACCTCTAACTCAATATAGAATGCATCTCAACTATATGCACAGTGTAATATATCATATATCACATATTAGATAATATAACTGGCACATAGACATACACAGCGTAGTAAATTTTAAGATGTCCCAGTCAGGCCTAAAGTTTTAATTGCTAGGGAGGGTTTCTTCCTCTTGTGGGATAATGACATTCCTGACAAAGGGGAGCACTCTGCTTTGCAGGTGATACTTGTGGCTGTGAAACAATTTCGGGTTCTGGGGCCTCCTACTTGGTGGTTGTAGGAGTTGATTTTGGGACTGTAGGAAGTTGTTCTGACAGCTCTGGACACCTTTCCTCTGGATGTGTTGACATCTGGAACAGTGCAAGGCAAGCTGCTTATCTGCTGATCTTTCCCAGGTCACCAGGCAAAGCTTTGATCCAATGCTTTCCTTTGACCATGCCCAGATGACCGGCATGTAGTTCATCCAACACTTTAGCTCTCAACTTGGGTGGTAAAGCTCCGAACCTCCATATAAAACATCCTGCATTATGTGCAAGTTCAACCAGTCGTTCCTAAACTGGAGGAACTGGAATTTCTGCTTCTAATTCCAACTATTTTGGGTTGCCAAGTAGCCCTGAGAGAGTATAATTCTTTCCCAGTTTCCCTTTGAATAATCTCTGCTGTTATAGGGAGACTTTTAATTTGCATCATGGAAAATATGTCAAAAGGAGTATCTCTTCTGTAATTTTTTTCAGGTATTTCCTTTTCCAAAGGTAAACAGAACATTTCCATGATTAGTTGTCCTCTTGAGTTTGATCTTGTAATTGTGTCCTCCAAGAAACAGAGCAGATCTCTGCATTTGTATTGCTGCTGTTAGTGCAACACCCTTCAAGGTTTGAAAATAGACACTAATGCTTGAGGACCAGTAATGAGGGTAAATTCTCTCCCATACAAGTACTGGTTGAAATAGTTTACCTCCCAAACCAGACTCAAGGGCTGTCTGCCAATCTGTGCATTAGTTTTCACTGTAGCAGTGAAGAAATGTGATATAAGGGAAATGGGGCATTCACTTTCATCACTCATAACATATGACATGACTGCACCTATATCATAAGGTGAGGCGTCACAAGCAAGCTTCACTGGACAACGTAGTTTATAATGTGTGAGTATAGTGTCAGATGTCACCACTTCCTTGGCCTTTTGGAAAACCACCTCACACTGTTTTTGTCCATGTCCATTTCTTCCCAATCTGCAACAATGAGTTCAAGGAGTGATGCATAGTAGCCGGGTTTGGCAGGAACCTGTCATAGTAATTGACAAATCCTGAAAAGGACCACAACTGTGACATGTCCTTTGGCCTTGGGGAATCCACCACTGCTTGAATTTTCTCAGCACACTTGTGTAATTCTTGTGCATCTAAGTGATGCTGACACTTTAAATAAATCACACTCATTGCATTGTGCTCTGAGCCCATAATCCTTTTAACTCTTTAACACTGATTTGAGATTTTGGAGATGTTCCTTGTCATTCTCCCCGTAAATAATGAAGTCATCAAGGTAACTCTGAGTGCCTGGGCAGTCTTGCAGCACCTTGTCCATAACTTTCTGCTCGAGTGCAGGTGCAGATGATACTCCAAATATAAGCCTATTATAGAGATAAAGACTTTTGTGAGTGTTTATAGTGAATAACACTTTGGTCTCTTCTTCCATCTCCATCTGTAGGTAGGCCTCAGCTAAGCCCACTTTGCTGAAGTGCTTTTTTCCAGAAAGGTTTGCAAAGATATCCTTTATCCTAGGCAGAGGGTATTAGTCTACTTTCAACACTTGTTTGATGGTAACCTTAAAATCAGCACAGGTTCTGACAGACCCATTCTTCTTGGCTACTGGGACCACTGGTGTTGTTTATGGGCTCCACTCAACCTTGGAAAGGTTTCCTTCTGCCTTCATGCAATCTAGATCACTGGCTATTTTATTATGAATGATAGAAGAACCAGACGGCCTTTGCAAAACATGGGTGTGGAATTTTCATCTAAGAGCATTTTACCCTTGATTTGTTTGAGTTTCCCCATTGCTGTCCTTGAACACTGCAACATCCTGTATCTTTTTAAATTTGCTTTCAGTTAACTCTATTGCAGGGGCAGAGGCATGCAATTGATGGATGGGTCTTCAATTAAGTTGAAGTTGTCTCAGCCAATCATGGCCCTGCATTGCTGGTCCTCTTATTTTTACCACATAGAAATCCAATGTGGCTTGTTGGTTGTTGTATTTCTCTGTTACAAATGTCATTCCCACAGGAGTTATCCTTTCTCCAATATAAGTTGTTAGTTGAATATCTGCAGCCTTCAGTTCATTATATTTGAAATGCAGTTCACATTCATTTTGTGGAATGACTGAAACAGCTGTGCTCTCTTATCCTGAACTCCCCCACTATGGGAAACATCCTTTCCACATCTACTCTGTCTAGGCCTTTCAACATTCAAAAGGTTTCAATGAGATACCCCCGTCCTTCTAAATTCATGTGAGTACAGGCCCAGAGCCATCAAATATTCCTTGTATGGTAACCCTTTCATTCTCAGAATCATCCTTGTGAACCTCATCTGAACCCCAACTAGTGGAGGGGATTCTCCTCATTCCCATTGACTATAGTTTAGCCAGGGCTCCTTAATGCCACAGAGACTGTAGATGCTGGAATCTGGAACAAAAGATGAGTTTCTGGAGGTATTCAGCAGGTCAAATGTCTTCTGTGGAGAATAATAGGCAGGTGATGATTCAAATAAACTCTACTCAGGCTTCAATCCAGGAGCAGGTATTGATTATAACCAATGTTTCGACTAGAAACTCTGCCACCTTCTTGAAAAAGATCATAGATTTTGTCATCAAAACATCGATTATAATCATCTGTACCCATCTTGAAGTCTGAAAGAGTTTATCCATCATATACACCGAAAAAGTCCTAGATCCTTTTTTAGCTGATGTTTCAGTTCATTTGGCCCAGATAATGGCTCTCAACTCAAAATGTCGACTCTCTATTTTCCTTCCAACTGCTCATTAGCTGCTCCTTGATGCCATTCATGATCAAATTTTGCTGTGCTGTCAAGGACAATTACTCTCATTTCACAGAAGGGCCCAATAACATCATGAAGGATCCCACCCATCCTGCTCATGGACTGTTTGTCCCATTCCCATCAGGGAGGAAGCTACATAGCAACTGCAGCAGGACCACCAGACTCAAAAACAGTTACTTTCCCCAAGCAGTAAGGCCGATCAACACCCTCACCTCTAGCCCAAGCCTCAACACCTACAAGCACCACTACTTTATAATGTTCTGTCAGAGTCACCTTATGTACAGACACTTCTGTGCCTAGAATCACTTCATGGACACACAATCAATCTATAAGCTATCTTATGTACGTATTTATATTTATTGTGTTTTTTTATTATTGTGTTCTTTATCTAATTCAGCTTTATTTGTGCTGCATTGGATCAGGAGTAACAATTATTTCATTGTCCTCTACACTTGTGTACTGCAAATGACATCAAACACTCTTGAATCTCTTCTGTTCATATTTGACTTTGGCTGCAGTGGGATGAGGAACCGAATGACTTTGGTCCAGAGCTGTACATTTGATATCCCCTTTTATAATCACACTACAGCTCTAGCAGCTTTGCTACAATTTTCCTACAGGTTGCTCCTCTCCATCCTTTCCTCTGGTTGGTGGAATTATATAATACAGCCTGTAGCTGTTTCTTTACTCGAACCATATATATCCGACCTTGAACTCTCAAGGACATCTCCTCTCTCTTATACTGCAATATTTTCCTTCAGCACCCCCTCTCATTCCTCATCTATCTTTCCCGAACACCTTGTAGAAAGAAATATTTAGTACCCAATCCCATCCTTTTTTTTAAGTCAGGTCTCTGTTATCACCACAACATCAGGTTACTACGTGATTATTTGTGCCTGCAGCTTCTCCAGCCTTACTTATCATTTGTTGTTATCCACAACAGAAATGTAACACTTTACGGAAGCATTTCTTACTCTTATTATTAGTTCGACTCATAAAATCAGTATGCAGAATATGAATGCTGTACTTCCCTTAAAAAGCCAGTCCTCATGGATTTGTTTAGTATTAAACTAACTCCTGCTTCAAAATTTACTCCAAATGCTCATGGATATTAGTTCATAAATAAGATTATTTTATGCGTTCTTCCATGTCACTTGCAGTGTACAATTTCCTTACTGAGGTGGAGTTCAGGGGACTCAATTGCAATTGGTAAAATTCTCTGTAACTAGTTCTTGCAGGTGTATACATTGATCTTTATTGTTGCCTGTTTCTGTTTTCATCATTTCTTTCTTTTTCAATCTTTTTATTAATTTCGAAGTATAGAAACAAAACATAGCAATAATACAAATAGTAGGAGAAATATTGTTACACTTAGGAAAAGTAATTGTAAAATCAAATAGTGTAAGTTAACAAAGCTCCCAATCATGTAGAACTGACAACGGATAATACAAATCAAAAAAAAACTGAAAAAAAAATCACGAAAAAGAAAAAAAAAACAAAACCAAAAAAAAAACCCCATCCCCAAAGAAAAACAGAATTAATCAACTAAACTAAAAGACTTGGGAAAAACTAACAACTTAAAAATGGAAAAGAAGAAAACCTCAGCGTCGACGACTCCATTCCCCTCCAACAACAGTACAGAGAGATAAAACAAGTTTGGAAATGATCAAATTACATCAAGTGAAAATGCTGAATGAATGGCCTCCAAGTTTTTTCAAACTTAATGGAGGGGTCATAAACTGCACTTCTAATTTTCTCCAAATTCAAACACAACATAGTTTGTGAAAACCAATGAAATACCTTAGGAGGGTTAATCTCTTTCCAATTCAACAAAGTGGACCTTCTAGCCATTAAAGTAAGAAATGCAATCATCCTTTGTGATGAAGAGGTTAAATTATTTAAGTCTATCATTGGTAGTCCAAAGATAGCAGTAATTGGATGAGGTTGTAAGTCTATGTTTAGGACCGTTGAAATAATATCAAAAATATCTTTCCAATATTTCTCCAACAAGGGACATGACCAAAACATGTGGGTTAAAGAAGCTATCTCGAAATGACATCAGTCACATATTGGATTAATATAAGAGTAATAACGAGATAGTTTATCTTTGGACATATGAGCCCTGGGCACTACCTTAAACTGTATCAACCTATGCTTAGCACATACAGAGGATGAATTCACCAACTGAAGAATTTTTTCCCATTTTTCAGTCGGTATATTAATCTCAAGTTCTCTTTCCCAGTCAGCTTTAATTTTATTAGAAGCATCAGGACATAAATTCATAATTATATTATATATAATCATCATTTAACAAAAGGTTCTACTATGTATGATCTCATGGTAAGCAGCTATTAACACATTCTCCAATTGTGCTTTGGTATAACAAACTGCAACAACTCTGAACTTAATTAGATCATCTACAAGTCTGTTCAAAGCCAAAATTTATTCAATGACCTTGAAAGAGGAACTATTTTCATAGATATGGTGACAAATTACATATGCTGGCTTTAATATCTCTTGTCTTGCATGAATTTAAAAAAAAAAATAAATTGCCATGCTGATACAGGTTGAGTACCCCTTATCCAAAATCTGAAAACCTCCAAAATCCAAAAACCTCCAAAATCCTGATTTTTTTTTTCAGCGCTGACATGTCACCATAAATAGAAAATTCCATAAGACCCTGGAAACGTTCCCAGCTGATACACAGGTCTCTGTGCACCACAGGCAGTTCTGAGAAGTGACCTTACATATGTAATAAAGAGAAGTTAATGAAAAAATAGAAAAGCACTGAATAAAGCAAAAAATGAAGATCTCAATGGTGCTTTGAAAGAGTGGATTCATCAATGTCAGAGTGAACATATACTGCTTAACAGTATGTTGATCATGAAACAAGCAAAGATCTATCATGGCCAAATGAAAACTGAAAGCAATTGTGAATATTCAAAGGGCTGGTTGCAGAAATTTTTAAAACAATTAAAGTTTTTTACACAGAGAGAGGTGGATGTGTGGAATGCACTGCCAATGACAGTGGTAAAGGCAGATACAGTAGAGTATTTTAAGTCTCTTTGATAGGTACATGGAGCTTAGAATAATAGAGGGCTATGCGGTAGGGAAATTCAAAATATGAAGCACTTCTAGCCCGAAACATTTTGGATAAGCGGTACACAACTTGTACCAGAAAATAAAGTGGTCCAAAATTTGCAATAGAAACTTATGCCTGTTCCATAATCAAGTTGATGGAAGTATACAGTCTGATAGTGAATGGTTGTCATGGTCACCGTTCTTGTGATTACAAGAGCCTTTTGGACCTTGTTAATGAGGTATGCCGCAAATTCGATTCACTGATTTATTGGCGGCGGAGAGGTGGATGGCAGGGGAGCTGCATGGTCTCGATCACAGCAAGGACGAGGCCTCAAGCAATCAATTGTTTAAAGCTGCCAGCGAGAGGCAGCTGAGCCAGTGCGCCCCACCGCGGGTCGTGGAGCGCAGCGCCCAGGCTGGAGTCGTTGCTGCCTCTCCCCAGTGCTCACTGGGCAGAAGAGAAGCTCTCTTGTGGTCGACTGCAGCTTTTGGCAGCACTCAAATGGGTTCAGGGCCTCAAGCCACAGTGTTGCCTGCTTGCAGCTGCCTAGAGGGGGATTTCAGAGCCGGGGCACTGTGCCTGGAGCGGTGTGGCACAGCATCAAGGTTCAAATCAGTGCTGCTCCCCCCATAGTGTCCATTCGGCAGAAAATAAGCTCTACTGAGGTCGACTGTAGATTGATGGCTTGACTGAATTCCTTTCAATGAGATTTTAAAAGCAGAGATTCGCAGTTGTTTTTCTGATTTGAGGAACGACCAACCAGCATGACAGTTTCATTAGAAAAGGCCAAAAAGAATAATTCAGGTGCAAGTGATGCAGCCATTCTTTGGGCAGCCATTCAATTTGGAGAATGCCAGTGTTTAGAGTGGCTTTGGCTCATCAGGTTTAGATGACGACAGGTATTGTCTTGTAAGTTTCTCTCTCTGTGTCCTTACTGGTTCATTCCTCATCTGTTAGGACATAGTAGATTAGTGAGAATGACTCCAGGGTATGGGTTTTGTACTCTGTGTGGAATGTGGGAAGTCTGAGATACCTCCAGCCTCCCAAATAAATACATCTGCACCACAGTGCAATAGAGACATCGAATGGTATGTTGGCTCCTTGGTGCCAGGATCAGGGATGCCTTGGATCATGTCCATGGCATTCTCAAGGGTGAGCAGGAGCAGCCAGAGGTCTTGGTGCATATTGGAACCAATGACATAGGTAGACAAGGTGAGGTCCTGAAGTGAGATTTTAGGGAGCTAGATAGGAAGATTGAGAAACAGGACCTTCAGGGTAATAACTTCTGAATTGTTGCCAGTGAGGGTAAAAATAGATTGAGTTGGCAGGTGAATGTGTGGATGAGGAACTGATGCAAGGGGCAGGGGTACAGATTTATGGATCATGAGGAAATCTTCTGGGATAGATATGACCTGTACAAATTGGATGGGTTACACATGTACCTGAAGGGGTCCTATATACTTAGGGGCAGGTTGGTTAGAGTTATTCGTGTTGCTTTAAACTAATTTGGCAGGGAATGGGAACCAGAGTAATAGTGCTGAAGTGATAATGATAGGCATTTCAATATGCCAGATGGTGCCAGATTCCAGAATGCCCACAAGCTGGCTTTTTAGAGCAGCTTGTGATTGAGCCCACTCGTGGATCAGCTCTTCTGGATTGGGTGTTGTGCAATGATCAATTCCAATTGATTAGAGAGCTTAAGGTAAGATAACCCTTAGGAGAAAGAGATCATAATATAATCAAATTCAACCTTGAAATTTGAGAAGGAGAAGCTAAAGTCAGAGGTATCAGTATTACAGTGGGGTGAAGAGGGTTGGCCAGAATTGGTTGGAAAAGAACAGTGACAGGGGTGACAGCAGAGAAGCAATGGCTGGAATTTCTAGAAGCAATTCAGGAGGCACAGGATATATACATCCCAAAGAGGAAGATGTATTCTAAAGGCAAGATGACGGAACCATGGCTAACAAGAGAAGACAAAGCCAATGCAAATGCCAAAGAGAGGGCATATAATAGAGCAAATATTAGTGGGAAGTTAGAGGATTGGGAAGCTTTCAAATACCAACAGAAGGCAACTAAAAAGTTATTAAGAAGGTAAAGATGGAATACAAAAGTAAGCAAGTGAATAATATTAAAGAAGATACCATAAGTTTTTTCAGATACATGAAGTGTAAAAGAGAGGTGAGAGTAGACATTGGACTGCTGGAAAACGATGCTGGAGAGGTAGCAATAGGGTACATTATATATCAATGATTTTTATGATGTAATTGATGTCTTTGTTGCAAAGTTTGCAGATGATATGAAGATAGGTGGAGGGGTAGGTAGTTTTGAAGAAGTAGGGAGGCTACAGAAGGACTTAGACAGATTTGGAGAATGGACAAAGAAATGGCAGATGGAATACAGTGTGGGGAAGTGTGTGGTCATATACTTCGGTAGAACAAATGAAAGGGCTGACTGTTTTTAAATGGAGAGAGAATACAAAACAATGATGGGCAAAGGAACTTGGGAGTCCTACTGCAGGATTCTCTAAAGGTTAATTTGCAGGTTGAGTCTGTGATGAGGAAGGCAAATGAAATGTTAGCATTCATTTCAAGAGGACGAGAATGTAAAAACAAAGATATAATGTTGAGACTTTATAAGGCACTGGTGAGGTCTCATTTGAAGTATTGTGAGAAGTTTTGGGCCCCTTATCTGAGAAAGGATGAAACTGGAGTGAGTTCAAAGGAGGTTCACGTAAAATATTCCAGGTTTGAACGGTTTGTCATATGGAGAGCATTTGATGGCTGAGGTTATATTCACTGGAATTCAGAAGAATGAATGGTGACCTCATTGAAACCTATTGACTGGTGAAAGACCTTGATAGAGTGGATGTGGAGAGGGTGTTTCCTATGATGGGAGAGTCTAAGACCAGAAGACACAGCCTCAGAATAGAGGGGTGTCCTTTTTGAATGGAGATAAGGAGGATTTTTTTTAAGCCAAAGAATGATGAAACTGTGGAATTCTTTGCCACAGGCAGCTGTGGAGGTCAAGTCTGCATGTATATTTAAGGCAGAGTTTAATTGGTCAAGGCATGAAGGGATAGAGACAGAAGGCAAGGGATTGGGGCTGAGAGGAAAAATGGATCAGCCATGATGAAATGGCGGAGCAGACTTGATGGGCCAAATGGCCTAATTCTGCTCTTATATCTTATGGTCTTATGATCTTAAGATCTTATGGTCTTTTATTGTGTGGCTGTGACACCAGTATGTTCTTGCTATCTTGTATCTGCTGTGTGTGCTTTGTACTGTGTTTGACTGTTAGTATTACGTTTTGCACCTTGGCCCTGTAGTCACAATGTCGCAGCATTCATGAGTATTCATGTATGGCTGAATGACAGTTAAAATTGAATTGAATTGAAGTGAACAGCTCATATAAAGAATGGCACCAGCTGCCCTCAGTAAAATCAAACCACAGACCTGCCTTGTAGTTCTAGGGCACCTCTAAATATTTGATTATTATGCAAATACATGGAGCCAGCAGGTGCGCCCTCTACGTAAGAAGCATAGAATTTCCAGACCAACTAACTATAGTTGCCTCTCTCTCTCTCTCCTGGAATCAAATGTTCTTTACTAACTGTCCTTCAATGGCTCAACAACTTCTCATCTCTCTCTCTAGTCTGGACTACAACCTGCCCTCCAGCCCTCCAACTTCACCAACTCTTAGCTCTTTACTCTGGATTCTAATGATCTCCCACCACTCCACTCTTCAATGTCTCTTTAACTACACACATGGTCTTTAATGTCTTCTACGTTCCCATAACTTCAACCCACATCACGTTCCTGAAAGCTGCTACCGGCATCATATCATGACAATTTACATTTCTTCCTCACCAGCTGTTGTTTGTCCTCTACCTGTCCTATTGCAATATTTCAAGAAGCTCAATATATGAGGGACTTCTCATCACACCATTCAGATGCAGGAATGTATCACATGCTCAATCCATTCACTGTATGAATTTTCATACCGTTATTCTTTTAAGAACGGTGAAGTGGACTGCTATTACTTTTGGTGTGTGCAATAATGTGTTCCTGTGCAAGTTTGTCATGGCAGGCAGATATATTCCCTTCACAAATAACCCATTACAAAACCTAGATTAAAATTCTGTGAAGCAGCTATGCAGAGCAAATTAACGACAGTAAATTCAACAAAATGGTCATGTGTAATAAATGAATTGCATGCAATTTAGTACTCTTTTGCAAACCTACTGTCCAGAAAATTCATGTTGTGCTTTAAGTTAAATTTGCCAGGCTCATTTCACTCAGAATAAATTGACCCTGTCACTATCTGTTGTGATTACTTTAGGGAACCATAAATTAAAGCAGGGTGTAGATCTAACCAGAGATAATTCTGGGAGTGAAAGTGAATTTGCCTATATTCTCCATGTTTCAGGGCTGTACTTAAGCAACAATTTTCCGGTTGTAGTAACAATGCTAAAACGTATTACAATTTATCATTGATACCATATCATCAATTGAGCCATTTAGATCACTTTGTTCAGCTTTATTAACTTGTAACAAAGTGTGATTGTAGCAATTAAATCACTGAGCCATGAATCAATCAATATTTAATTTGCACAGAACTACAATTACTATGGAAGAATAGTCTTACGTATTCTTGTTGGATGCCTGCTGACAGTCAGATAGCTACATTTGCAATTCATCAATGTGATATTTGTCAGTTTTCAAGTGTTTTAAATAGACCGATTTGTTTCTTCTTAACTGTGGATCTTTTGCATGATAGTGATAGGGGCTGCGTAACAAAGGAGATAAATGGCAGTACAGACTCAATGGGCTGAATAGCCTAACTCTGCTCCTATGCCTTATTATAACCATATAACCATATAACAATTACAGCATGGAAACAGGCCATCTCGGCCCTTCTAGTCCGTGCCGAATCTTATTGTTCAGTTACATAGAAAATTATCGATACCCCATCGAGAATAATGCATTGTTTTCACCACTGCCTCATGTGCCAGAATCATCGGGAATGTTATCAAGTCTGGGCAGGTTAAACTTGAGAAGGCAAGTTTGCATAGTGACTCTTATTCCCCAGGATATGAAAGATTTGAGGAGTGATTAGAGGCAAGTTTGACAGTAAAGTACAATGAAATTATTTTTTCTAACTCAGGAATCAGAATCAATAGGTTCTGGATAAATGGATCTTGGTCATTTAAGAGATAAATCAATGTAAAATAAATTTCACAAGGTAATATAAAGTGGGAATATTCTGCTGTGAAAAGCTATCTCTACTCAACAACTTAAAAGAAATAAGCAAATGTATGTAACTGAGGTTCCGAGCCTTGATCTAATTGAATGGTGAAGCAAATTTGAATGGCTTCTTCCTCTTTCTCTTCCTCTTCCTCTTTCTACAGTAGGTATATAATTCTCAGTTTTCAAATCAGATAAGCAGTCAACATAGGTCATTACTCACTACAGGTGTATTTATATATTTAAAGCCAATTAAAGTTCTCTTCTTAGACAAGAACATGCCCAACTTCCAATTTTCCTTAACTTTAGTGAAGATTCCATGTCAAAGTCAAAGTCAAAATCCAGGTTGTTGTTTTCACAAGTGCATATATGCATAGATTTATTGATTATTGAAACACAGCATGGACCAGGCCCTTCTATCCTTGCAAGCCACGTTGCCCAGCAATCCCCCAATTTAATCCTAGTCTAATCATCGGATAATTTTACAATGACCAATTAACCTACCCATCACTATGTTTTTGGACTGTGAGAAGAAACCAGAGCACCCAGAGCACCCAGAGGAAACCCACACGGTCATGGGGAGAACATATAAACTCCTTACAGGCATTGGTGGGAATTGGACCCGGGTCACTGGTACCGTTAAGCATTGTGCTAACCACTACGCTACTGTGCCATGCCAATGAAAGATTTACTTGCAGCAGCACTCACAAGAAAAACAAACAATAAGTTATACAATATTTACATGAAATCATTACAAATATTATGTACATGAAAATAACAATATATATACTTGAACATATGCAGTATATTTATGACAATTATCGTGGGAATTTCTAACATAGAAGCATTTTCATAACGGTGTAGCTGCAGGCATTCTGCTATTTGGCAGCTCTTTAATCCCACTATCTTTTACCAAGAGCCCTCTACTCACTCCTTTACTGTTTAATTGGCCCTATTACACATATATCTCAGCAGCACTGTCATCTTTACTATTACGTATGTACCCTCCTTCACCAAATTGCACATCAAACTCTTATCCCCAAGTGGGAGTGGGTTTTGAAGTGAGGGATGAATTTCTTAAAGGACTCTCCTAAGACAAAAAATTTTTAAACCAGGTCAGACAACCTTCATTCTCAACAAGAGCTTCCCCAAACAGTTGAGCCCATTGAGAAATGTCTTTCTTGTACTTCAAAAGCTAATTCTGGTTATAACCAGGAACCATGTTTGAAATAGAAAAGGATTTATCTACAACTTACAGTTTACATTCCTTTAATGAATTTAAGTATTTTAAATTACAGTTTCTTTCCCATCTCTGAGACTGCTGGTGAACTGACTATATCTGCTTCCTTTATTCTACCTGAGTGAACACACATTCTGTTCACTGTGCTTTACTATCCTTCCCATAATAATTAACCATGGACCACTTCTGCTTGCCTATTATCTCACACCTCAAAAGCCAGTACCTTCCTCCTCCTCTTCACAAGCCCACCATCACTTTCCATTTACTGAAATGTTCAATAACTTTCTTTTCTGTGCATTTCCCTTCAAATTGTTCCTCAGCTATTATACAATTATCACACCACTTTTATCCCCTTCTACTGGCATTCAGTTACCAACTAAGTCCATCATGTCTTTAACATCCATGCCGTGATGTCACGCACACCAACACACACCTTTCCCATAGATGGACCTGAATTATTGACATTTTAAAGTCAACGGTATTAAATTTTGGCAAAGAGTGCTTAACTCCCAATCCTTTTATCAGCCAAATATATGAGAAATCATTTTAAACTTCCATAGTCACACCAACTACTTGCTTTGCCACATAAATTTCAGAAGATGATATCAAGTGTGACTTGTGCCACTAATCATGTCACGTTAAATTTTTTTTAAGGGCCCTTTCAATAGAACCATCAAAACCCTGATTCAAAACAAATGCAGCCACAAATTTGCTCCTGTTACCTATCTTTAATTGGCAAAGACAGGAACTCTGCAGTTGAAAACATAACTGAGTCACTGTCAGTGTTGTCCTTTTATAGCCCTGATTAGTTTGCCTTCAAGCAGCTCAGATAATTTCAAAGGTTATTTCTGGAGATCACATTTAAAGGTTGGAAGTATACTTGTGAACAGAACTTGCTTTGAAATAGGGTTTATAGTATGTCTTGACGCATAATTAACAAAATGTAATAGAAGGTAGATTGCCTTAGTATAGAAGAAAGTGATTAACAAAAATATCTGTTGGAAGAGTGATCACTTTCCTTTATGTACTCAGAAGGCTCTTTCATCTATTCATTGGAGTCATTAAATAAATTTCAGAAAGATTTCAAGATTGTTTAATGTCATTTCCAGTACATAAGTATAAAGGAGACCAAAATAATTATTGCTCTGGATCTGATGCAGTACATAAAAACACACAAAGATAAAGAAAAAAAATAATAATTTATACAATAAATATTGCAATGTATGGATCTATTTCTTTAGGAGCGATGAATCCCACCCCACTAAGCACAACGTATTGATCTGTTGTCTACGCATCCACATTGCTCTCTCTCTCTCTCGCTGCAATGTGAATACACCAGTTAACTCACATGTCTGTGCTTTTTATTTAATTGATATGTAGTTGTGCACAGACGCAACAAATTGGCGACGAGTACAATCCTGAATGTCGGAAAATATCCCAAACTGCATCAACAGTTGTGAGACAAAACGTTGAGAGTTAAACAGCACAAGAAGCCCATCACGGACGCTAACAGATGCGTGAGTACAGTGTAGTCAAACTTAAAGTGAAAATAACGTGACACTGGTACCAGCAGGGAAAGCTGACAAATTTGATAGCACTACTGAAGGCTGGGAGTCGTATGCTGAGTGGGTTGAACTGTATTGTATTGTAGCGCAAACAATGTGGAGGAGCAAAAGAAAGCTCCTACACTTCTTAGCTTAATGAGCCCAAGAATGTACAGTCTCATATGCAACCTAATAACCCCTGAAAAGCCATCAAGTAAGATGCTCGATGAAATTGTTACAATTTTACAAGATCACTTGAGCTGGTATTTATCACTGGTAATGGCTGAGAGATTTAGAATTTACAAAAGGAACCAGTCAAAAGATGAAAGCATTTCTGAATACATTGCAGAACTGTGCAAACTCTCCCAGTACTGTGACTTTCTGATACATTAAGAGACAGGCTTGCAATATCATTAGAGACTGCAGCAAAGGATGCAGCAGAGCTACAAAAAAGGACATTAGAATATGAAAATTATTCTAACATCATAAACCAGTGAGTTGTTTGTTATGTCTCCCCTCTCACTGTGAAACAGAGACACCTCTTTCTCCCTTATTAGGGAGAGAGAGAGAGAGCCTGTGGTTTGTCGAATACCAGGTGAATAAGTAGTTTTGTCAGCTGTCTCATTGTTGTTGGTTATGAGCCCCACAATTGTTGTGTCACCAGTGAACTTGACAATGTGGTTACTCAGATGCTTGGATATGGAGCCGTATGTGAGAAGAACATACAGCCCTGGAGGGCACCCGTGTAAGGATGATGGCAAGGGTGGAGTGGTTTTGCATCTTGACTGTCTGAGGCCTATTGGTTAGGAAGCTTGTCACAAGGTACACAGTGGTGTATTTAGACTGTGTAGTAGGAGTTTGTTCACCAAGGTCTGTGGGACTGTGGTGTTGAATATTGAAATGAATTCCAGAAGCTGCCTTCTGACAAAAGTGTTAAAGATGTCCATGAGCTGGTGTGCACATTCACAGAGTACTCAGCCTGGGATTTCATCTGACCCAACAGCATTATAGGGGTTAACCTTCTGCAGAGTCTTTCTCACATCTGACGCTCTTACAGACAGTGATTGCTCAACTGGAAGGGAGGTAGCTTTCGTGACTTGCACTCTGTTCCATGCCTCAAAGTGTGCATAAAATTTGTTTATGCAAAAACGTTATATTATACTTCATATGCAATGGTTCTCTTTTCTGTGAAAAATTCAACTTTCATAAATGAAGTGTGGTGTACTGATATTTTTAATATATATCTGTTGTGGATATGATATCCAAACATCTTTCCACTAAACCTCTCTCAAGAGGGAGGGTGAGCAGTCGGATGTTGTGGTCCATGTAGGGACCAATGACGTGGGTAGGAAGAGTGAAGAGGTCCTGAAAGGTGAGTTTAGGGAGCTAGGTGCCAAGTTAAAGGACAGGACCTCCAGGATAGCAATCTCAGGATTGCTACCAGTGCCACGTGCAGACAGGTTTAGAAATAGTAAGATAGTGCAGATCAACATGTGGCTGAAGACATGGTGCAGGAGGGAGGTCTTCAGATTTATAGATAATTAGGCAGTTTTCCAGGGAAGATGGGACCTGTTCCAGCAGGACGGTTTACAACTAAACTGGAGGGGGGCAAATATTCTTGCAGGAAGGTTTGCTAGAGAGGCACCAGTGGAATTACTTTATTTTACTTTACTTTATTATCACCAAATAATTGATACTAGTGCGTACAATCATCACAGCGATATTTGATTCTGCGCTTCGTGCTCCCTGGAGTACAAATCGATAGTAAATAGTAAAAATTTAAATTATAAATCATAAATAGAAAATAGAAAAAGGAAAGTAAGGTAGTGCAAAAAAAACTGAGAGGCAGGTCCGGATATTTGGAGGGTATGGCCCAGATCCATGTCAGGATCCGTTCAGCAGTCTTATCACAGTTGGAAAGAAGCTGTTCCCAAATCTGGCTGTATGAGTCTTCAAGCTCCTGAGCCTTCTCCCGGAGGGAAGAGGGACGAAAAGTGTGTTGGCTGGGTGGGTCGTGTCCTTGATTATCCTGGCAGCACTGCTCCGACAGCGTGCGGTGTGAAGTGAGTCCAAGGACGGAAGGTTGGTTTCTGTCATGTGCTGGGCTGTGTTCACGATCTTCTGCAGCTTCTTCCGGTCTTGGACAGGACAACTTCCATACCAGGTTGTGATGCACCCTAGAGCAGACATCCCACCTCTCCCGGAAGTTCCAGGAGTCTCCCGCATATTGATAGTGGCTCCCTGACACCCGGAAATTATATACAATATCCCAGAAATAGATTTTTTTGAGAAAGAGAGGGAGAGAGAGAGCGAGCATCCTGATTGGTCTCTCTTCGTGCTAAGGGTGGTCCCCATCCACCGGGCCACGAGGAAACAATATGATTTGGCGATATGAGTCAGCTGCACATTTCCTCATTCCCTGTCACCCACTGTTGAGCTTGAACGCACGCGAGGTCATTACGCACGTGTCATCCATGTCAGCGCGGGAAGAAGATCAACTCCTCGAGCTTGCAAATGACAGCGGGCTGAAAAGTATGTTTGACATAACATCTCTGCCGGCATTCTGGATCAAAGTCAAGGCTGAATATCCTGAGATAGCCACGAAAGCACTGAAAATGTTGCTTCCATTTCCAACATCGTATCGCTGCGAAGCGGAGTTTTCTGCAATGAATACAATGAAAACTAAATTGCAGAAAAGACTGGACATAAGGAACCCCCTTCGAGTATTGCTGTCTCCCATCACCCTTCAATGGGACCGTCTTGTTGCAGGAAAACAAGCCCAGGGCTCCCACTGATTCAGCGATATTGGTGTGTTGCAATGATTTTATATGTTCATACGGGGAAAATATGTGCTGTGTGTTTAATATCCAAACGTTACTTAAAATGTTATGATGCTATTGACTTATAATTGACTTATCACCTATATTCCGGTCATGATTAACACCCCCCCCCGACCCGGTTGGCCGGTCCGCAAGAATGCTGTCAATATTAAACTGGTCTGCAATGCAAAAAATTTTGGGGACCCCTGCTAAGTAGACCTATCAGTTTTCTGTGGGCGGGCTTTACAGTCGACCTCAAAAATAATGACAGTGCTGCTCGCTGCACTGTTTGCAACAGTGACTTTTCTATCGTCCATGGTGGGTTAAAATGTAAAAGACATGTTGAGGTGAGTTTAATAGGTGTCATTCGTTCATTAGCATAGCTAACGTTATTTAAACTAGTTGGCTAGCTGCTAAGGAGCTATGCTATTGATGTCCTATGTGATGAGGCCAAACTCCCAGTAGACTTGCTTAAAGTTGTAATAGAATAAATATGATAATATAATATAATATAAGTACATTTTTAATGTCACATATTCTGTATATACCCAACTTGGTTTACAGATTAGATAAAATCACTAAACAAAGTATTACGTACACCCTTGGAGGTCGACAGGGTGGGGGGAAGGATATGGGGTTGCAGGGGGCGGGGGTGCTACCTCCCTGAAATGGTGGTGATACCTCCCTGAAATGAGTTTTTGCAGGGTGGAATGTCTGCCCTAGAAGAATGCTTTCTACGGTGCATCTATAAAAATTAGTGAGGGTTTAAACTAGATACAAGAGGGGAGGAGAACTAGAGTGTAGGAACAGATGTAGGGGAGAAGGAAAAAAAAAGAAAATAGTAAAGTTGTTTGCACCATTAGTGACAACCAGAGAGTAAGAGGTGGAAAATTTCTTAAATGCATTTATTTTAATGTTAGGAGCATTATAAGAAAGGTGGATGAGCTTAAAGCGTGGATTGACACCTGGAAATATAATGTGGTAGTTATTAGTGAAACATGGTTACATGAGGGGTGTGATTGGCATCTAAATATTTCTGGATTTCATTGCTTCAGGTGTGATAGAATCAGAGGGACAAGAGGGGGAGGTATTGCATTGCTTGTCAGAGAAAATATCTCAGCGGTGCTCTGGCAGGATAGATTAGAGGGCTCATCTAGGGAGGCTATTTGGGTGAAATTGAGGAATAGGAAAGGTGTAGTAAAATTTATAGGGGTGTATTATAGACCACCAAATGGGGAGTGAGAATTGGAGGAGCAAATTTGTAAGGAGATAGCAGATATTTGTAGTAAACACAAAGTTATGATTGTGGGAGATTTTAATTTTCCACACATGGACTGGGAAGCCCATGCTGTAAAAGGGCTGGATGGTTTGGAGTTTGAAAAATGCGTACAGGATAGTTTTTTGCAGCAATACATAGAGGTACCAATGAGAGAAGGGGCAGTGTTGGATTTCCTGTTAGGGAATGAGATAGGTCAGGTGATGGAGGTTTATGTTGGGGAGCACTTCAGGTCCAGTGATCACAATGCTATTAGTTTCAATATAATTATGGAGAAGGATAGGTCTGGACCCAGGGTTCAGATTTTTGATTGGAGAGAGGCTAACTTTAAGGAGATGCGGAAGGATTTAGAAGGAGTGGATTGGGACAATTTGTTTTATGGAAAGGATATAATAGAGAAATGGAGGTCATTTAAAGGTGAAATTTTGAGGGTACAGAATCTTTATGTTCCTGTTAGGTTGAAAGGAAAGGTTAAAAGTTTGAGGGAGCCATGGTTTTCAAGGGATGTCATGTCCTCGCCTCAAGGAACCCAAGCCCCATCACGTTCTCGCCTCGATCCAGGGTCCGAGCCCGAGTCAAGACCCAGGTTTTGGGTCCTTGTCCAGTCTCAAGCTCGGAGTCCTAGCCCGGGCGCTGTATCCCTGTGTCGTCCAGGGCCCGTGTCATGTCCAGCGTCCTTTCTTCCCCACTTCTCTTGCTTAACTCTAGTTCTAGTCCTCTTCCTTGTTCTTCAGTGTCTCTGTCTTGCATTTAGGTCCACTCCCAGCCACCCCTTATGACACTAGGTGAGAGTAAGCGTTTGGCACAGACTAGAAGGACCGAGATGGCCTGTTTCCGTGCTGTAATTGTTATATGGTTATAAACATACCCTCCCATTAAAATTTGAATAATGAGGTTTCTGAGCGATATTGCTGCGATAGGTTAAACCTAGTGTGGCAATATTGCTCAGGACCTCTGCTCTTTGAGATTTTTATAACTGACTTGGAAGAGGAATTGGAAGGGTAGGTTAGTAAGTTTGCAGATGACACAGAGGTGGTGGAGTTGTGGATAGTGTGGGCTACAACAGGACATTAACAGAATGCACTGCTGGGCTGGGAAGTGGCAGATGGAGTTCAACCCAGAGGAGTGTAAAGCGATTCACTTCGGAAGGTTGATTTTGAAGGCAGAGTACAGCGTTAAAGACATGATTCTTAGCAGTGTGGAAGGAAAGAGAGATCTTGGGATCCATGTCCATAGATTACTCAAAATTGCCTTGCAAGTTGATAAGGTGGTTAAGAAGGCATGTGACCACGCGGAATATGGTGTTTGTGTTTTTGGGCACCTCATTACAAGAAGGATATGGAAGCGTTAGAGAGGGTTGATAGGAGGCTTAGCAGGGTGCTAACATGAGGAAATCTGCAGATGCTGGAATTTCAAGCAAACCTGACGAAGGGTCTCGGCCCGAAACATCGACTGTACCTCTTCCTAGAGATGCTGCCTGGCCTGCTGCGCTCACCAGCAACTTTGATGTGTGTTGCTTAGCGGGATGCTGCCTGGATTAGAGATCATGTCTTACGAAGATAGGCTGTGCGACCTGGGACTTTTCTCATTGCAATGAAGGAGGTCGAGAAGTGACTTGATAGAGGTGTACAAGATGATAAGGGGCATAGGTCGAGTGGATATCCAGAGACATTTTCCCAGGGGCCATAAATTCAAGGTGATGGGGGAAAGTATAAGGTGGATGTCAGAGGTAAGATTTTTACAGAGTGATGAGTGTATGGAATGTGCTGCTAGGGATTGCGGTAGAAGCAGATACATGAGGGACATTTAAAAATGCTTAGATAGGCGGAGCACATGGACAATAGAAAAATGGGGGGGCTATCCTGAGCGTTACATAGGGAAGGGTTAGGTTGATCTTGGAGTTGGCTTAACGGTCAGTGCAACATCATGGACTGAAGGACCTGTACTACGTTCTATGCTCTTAACCAAGCAAACTAGGCCCTATGTTTTATTAGCAGATGAAAAGAGTGCAAGGAGATATTATTTAGAACATAGTATTCATGTTTTAGGAACAGGTGAAAATATATTTCTTAAAATGTTGCCAGGAATACAGGAGTTCTGTAGCGTGGAGAATCTGGCTGGTTCTTGATGGAACTGAGTTTGATAGAAGAGTGATGAACGTATTCAGAATTCAATTTTGATGAGGTACATAGGGAGGATGTTTCCCCACACCAGTGACATTGGATTTGTACCAAAAAATGCGAATCTGGTTAGATAGTAATATAAAATGTGATACAACTTAATTCTTGGGAGTGAAATTAGACTTAGATGAAAGGTGAAAACTTGCTATTGCTCTGATATGTGGTTCCTTAAGGCAAGAGCTGCCAATGACAAGGCCAGCGTGCACTTATCTTACTTTAAACTGGTATGTGTCCACAGTCCCATTCCAAATGGTACACAGCTTCTGTGTGATGGGTGCATGACAATATGCACCAGTGTTTCAGAGGAGTTGCATTCTCAGCCAGTGTGACTTTTATTCTCCCCACTTGCTTTTGATCTGTCAACACAATCTGAAAACCCAGCTGTGATGTGTTCTGATGTGTGTGGAAAACAAACTAATAGAGAAATTGAATGAAGAGAATGCAAGATGAGAAAAACCTGCCAATGCTTTTTAAAAGAAGCAAGATCAAACTTCAAAAGGATGCTTCTGTCTCATATTATTCTACTATTCTAAGCATTGAGCAAAATGAAAATAATAATATGGTAATTATATAATTTTGGGCTGTGGCATATCACATCTTTTTGTTCAGTTTCATGATCAAATGCTGTATGTCATTTTATATTTGCAATTAAAAGACAGCAATCTTGCTCAGCAGATTATTATAATGGATTTCAGTATTCAAGTGCAGATAATTTTACTAATACTACACTTAAAGCTTGTAGTGACTTGAATTTCATATGCATTGTGCTTCAGCTATACATTGTTAATCAAATGATCAGAACTTTTCCTTAAGAAGGAACTGTGGGAACTAAAAGGCTGGTCATAAAGTGTTCCAATATAACAGGCCTGGAACTCATGTTATGGCACGGAAGATGATCCTGTGCATTTTGAATGCTGCTCATAAAGTTCTGGTAGCTTGACATTTCAACCCAGAGCTAAGGAGATGCAGGACAATTGGGGATGGGATCTGCTGCACAGGCTTAACTTTCAGTATATGTGTGCACATGTATGCATCTGCATATACACACAACCATGCACAGCCAGTATACCCACACATGCACAGCCAGTATACTCACACATGCTAATACACTCTGACCACCTGCACACTGTTTCCTTCCGACTAAATTGGATAGGGCATTGAAACTGTGCTAGGATTGTGATCTGTGATTGACCTTGCCTATCTGACTCAATTCAAGTAGGACAGTAACATCATACCTCCACCTCAGCGGCATCCAAGCAACTCTAAATGCTTGTGCATTGCTAAATCAAACAGGCATAGGGCCCAATCTCGCCAGTGACCAGCATCTGCTGAAGCTAACTGACACTGATTGGCCAGCTACTTGCTCTTTGACCTGCCTGGATAGATTCTGATGCCTACTATAGTCAAAGTCCAGTTTCACAGCATGCCACTTGAGCAAAGGCCACAGCATGCCTCAGTTGTTCCGAGAGCTGCCAACTTGCTGAGGGAGTGAGCTGATAGTGCCTTGTCACCAAGTGGTACCTTCATCCAATGAAAAGGAACAGTTTTGCCTGGGATATACCCAAAGCCGATCAAATCTTGGAGAAATTTCCTGCAGTTTTGCTCAAATATATGATGATGAAATATACTGGGCACCTGTCCAGTGGCCCAGTAAATCACAGGAAGAAAAACTGTGGCTGGAACATCAGGATATAGCCTCCTGCTGAATGTAATGGGAGCTCAGAGGGGCTGCCAGAGAGTGGGTACTCATTGGCAAGCTCATGAGCTCAATAGTCAGACAAATTCTACCTTGAGACTGGAGCCAGATATAAATAGTTGTACAGGATTGGCTATCCATGTAATTATATCATATATCATTACCATCCAGTATATACCACCTCCTCATTACTACCATCGGGGAAGATACAGGAGACTAAAGACCCACATTTAAGGAGCAGACTTCTGAACAGTGAATGACCCATGAACACTACCTCACTATTCCCCTTTTGCATTATTTATTTATTATATATATATTTGTAACATTTAGTAATATTTTATGTCTTGCACTGCATTGCTGCAACAAAACAACAAATTTTATGCCTTATCTCAGTGGTAATAAACCTGATTCTGATTTATAACTAATTATAGGAGTCTGGTTCTTTTTAGATTTTGATCTTGTACAACAGTGGGTGACGGTGAAATTTTAGCCCATTTTACAAACCTTCTGATCTTAATTGTGGGAATAAAAATCAGGAGGGACTAAAGTGAGCTGCCGATTTGATATGGTACCTTTATGCCATGAGGCAAATTCCATCCTAGATAGCCCCTCTCAGGCCAACAATGCTTTGCAGATGTGAAAGAGATTCTCTGGGATGGAGTTTGTCTAATGAGTATAGCCGAAGGGTCTCAACCTGAAACGTTGACTTTCCATTTCCCTCCACAGATGTTGCCTGACCTGTTTAATTTGTCGAGAAATTTGTTTTTTATTTGTTACAAAGCAACCATTTTATCTGAATTAAAATAAACCATAAGACCATAAGGTATAGGAGCTGAATTAGACCATTGGCCTTTGAGTCTGCTCCACCATTTCATCATGGCTAATTCAACTTTCTTCTCAACCCTAATCTCATGCCTTCTCCCTTGATCCCTTCATGCCCTGACCAATCAAGAATCTATCAACCTCTGCGTTAAATATACATAAATTCTTTGCCCCCACAGCTGCCTGTGGCAAATAATTCCACAGAAACACCACTCTCTGACTCAAGAAAATCCTTTTCCTCTGTTCTAAAAGGATGCCCCTCTATTCTGAGGCTATGTCCTTTGGTCTTAGACTCTCCCATCAGTGAACACATCCTGTCCACATTCACTCTATCAAGGCCTTTCACCATTCGATAAGTTTCAAGGAGGTCACCCCTCATTCTTCTGAATTCTAGTGAACACAGGCCCAGAACCGTCGAACACTCTTCATACAACAGAGGTTGATAGATTCTTGATTGGTCTGGGCATGAAGGGATCAGGGGAGAAGGCAGGAGGTTGGGGCTGAGAGGGAAATTGAATCAGGCATGATGAAATGGTGGAGCAGACTCAATGGGCCAAATGGTTTAATTCTGCTCCTATATCTTATTGGCTGATGGTTTTCTCTGACTGAAGCCTCTCTTCATTGAAGCCTCAGGTGGTTAATATTTGTTGCTTCTTGGAAAATGTGTACAGTTCTGACTACTGTTATTGACTTAGCCAGCTCTTTTTTTTGTGGATTCCGATCCACCCCCAAAGACTGTTAGAAATGAACAACTCCCGACGGTCCATTTGAAGACAAACATGCGGGGCACCACGATAGCCTAGCAGATAGCGTGACACTGTTACCACACGAGCCGTTGGAGTTTGGAGTTCTATCCCGCTATCGATTGGAAGGAGTCTGTGCATGTCCTCCTCATGGAATGCATGGGCTTTCTCTGGGTCGACGGTCTGCTTTCACAATCCAAAGGCATACCCAGTAGGTTAATTGATCATTGTAAGTTGTCCCTTAATTTGATTATGATTAAATCAGGGTCATCAGGAGTTGCTGGGTGGTGTGGCTGAATGGTCTGGAAGGACCTACTCCATAATGTATTATTTATGAACAATAAATAAATAACCAAACAAACAAGTACATAAATTTTCGAAGAACAGAATAGTCTACCATTTACTGTGTTGCATGTCCACTTCGCTGTCACTTAAAATCAATAGCAATCTTTAAACTTCAGTGTAGGAAGACTTCAAAGACTTGCTCTTTGAAGAGGAATTGTTTGAAGTTAAGCAGGCAGAAAATATAAATGTCTCTATTTTAAAGTATTTCAAATTGGCACTTTTTTAAAATTCAGAATGCCATATACTCGAATTTCTGACTGGGATTCTGTAACATTATCAGAAAAGTACTGACAAAGCTACATTTGTGTATCTAAAACTAACCTGCAAAGCAGCAGGAGTGAAGTTAACTTCAAGAGGCTAGTCTGTGCATTTTAGTGCTTTTAGTCCTCGATAAAAGTACCTCATTCTGCCACGGATACTTTCTTTGTTGTGCTCTTAGAATTCATAAGGTGAATTACTCTGGGAAGTACTGGCAGTTCCATAGTGAACCAATAAGATTTCTCGTACTGAGTACCAGTAAGTTTCAGTTCACTTTCACACCTACGCAGATGCCCCTGGCTTGCTGGCCGAACCCTGCAGGCATTTCTTGTCTGTGCTCCACCAACAGACTCCCCATGGAGTCCAGCAATGGAGCTGAGAATCTCCAACATTTAACCTGATGAATGAATCCCCAGTTACATTAGATCAGGCAAATATTCGCCAGCTGGTTTCAACAGTGGTTGTAGGAGTATAACATGGAACTGTACACAGAAATAGCTCTTCAGCCTTTCATACAGTACTATGCAATAGCCTTAGGTACATATATATAGCTAGAGTGCCTAAGACTTTTGCACAGTATTGTAGTAATTTTAAGTGTTGCACTGTGCTGTTGCCGTTAAAAAAAAAACAAATTTCATGACATGTGTGAGTGATGATAAACCTAATTCTGATATGGGTCTCTATTGTGGACAGGAGTGGGAAGGGAGCAGGGAGATGGGAAAAATGGCTGGGGGAGAAAGGAAAGGAGTGGCGAGGGAGCAGGATGCACTAGAGATCCCTTCTATAATGATCAATAATCCAATTGTTTGGAATCAGATGACTTTGCCTGGTGTTTCAGAGCTGGGTGTGTCTGTACTCACATCACACCCGCCCCTGGCACTCCTTCTCCGCCACCTGTCCCATTCCCCTCCCGTAGAGCTCCACCCTTGCAAATTTCCAACATCTTTTGCTCCTGCCAGATTTACAAACTTGCTCTCTGCCCCATGTTAACAAATACAGTACAGTGCAAAAGTCTTAGGCACCCTAGCGATATATACATGCCTAAGGTATATGCTCAAATGATAAACTTAATCTAACTAATCCCATCTTCTTACACATGGCACCCTATGATCTGCTTGTCTAAATGCCTCTTAAACTTTTACTGTTGTAGCTGTTTCCCCACTTCCCTTGGCAGTGCATTCCTGACACCAAGCACCCTGCAAAATAAAGCTTGCCTTGCACATCTTTAAACCTTCCTCCTTCAACTCTAGTGTTTGACAATTCCACCCTGGTAAAAAGATACCGATTATCTACCCTGGCTTGGTGGTGTGGTGTTCAGTATAACGTTTGACAGTGCCAACTGTAAGATCAGGGTTCAATTCTTGCTGCTGTCTGTGTGGACCTCCGATGTTCTCCCAGTGACCACATGGGTTTCTTCTGGGTGCTCCAGTTTCCTCCCACTTTCCAAAGACGTACAGTCAGTTTAGTGAGTCGTAGGCATGCTATGTTGGCGTCAGAAGCATGGGAAGCAGACAGCCCCTCCCACCCCCCCCCCCACCAGCACAATCCTCGGACAATGTTGGCCATTGACACAAAGCATTGCATTTCATTGCATGTTTCAATGTACGTGAGACAGATAATGTTAACCTTAATCTCAGGTTTCACCTCAGCCTCCAATGCTCCAGCGAAAACAGTGCAAGCCAGTCCAACTTCTCCTCACAGCTAATATTCTCCATCCTGTGAACCTCTTCTGCTCCTTCTCCAGTGGTGCAGGGAGGAAGGTAAACCGATATGTTGCTTTCTTTGAAATAAATGTTTGCTTTGCTGTTTAAAATTATTTAGAAGTTGCTAAAGTGTCTTTAATTAACAATTTTAATTTTAGCATACAATATGTTGCTGTTTCAATTATTTATTTCATTTTCAAGTATTTTCTATGTTTCTGTGTATCAGTGATATTTAGTAGTGCAGAGAAATACCAACTTCAACAGCAGGCTAGTATAAAAAATAGAAAAAGCTGGAAATACTCTTCAGGTAAGGCAGAAACCGTGCAAACAGAAACAGAATTATATTTTCAGATTGTAGACTTCCAGCTGCTGTGGTTTGTGACTTATTTTTAGAAACAACAGGCAAAAAACAATGCGCGATTGAACATCTTTCCAGAATTTTCAGAGGAGTTTTGTGGACAGGGCAAGTCCTACCCTGCACTTGACCCTGTTACGTTGTCTAAGACTTTGTTGTCACCTTGGATCTCCTGGTGGATGTTTTCTGCATCTGGAGTAGACAAGGTTATGGCAGCAATTACAGACATGGGACTCATAGTAAAGGAATCCATGCCTTGAGGTATTGAAAAATATTATTTCTGTGCTGCACGACACTATGACAACTCTAAATCATAATATATTGTATCATTAGACTTTCAGAAGTCCTTGGTACAGATTGGCCTGGGAGGGCCCTGGTAAGCTTCAAAGTCATAACGACTAGCGTGAAGTTTAGAACTGGCTGAAAAGGTAGCCACAACAGGTATCGATTGGAGAGTCATATAGCACAGAAACAGACCCTCATGTCCATCAAGTACATGCTGTGCATTGTATGGACTTCCTAAAACCATTTACCCCTATTAGACCTGTAGCCTTCAATGCCTTAAAGATTAAGTACCTGTCCAGATGCTTCTTCCATGTTATGAGAGTATCTGCCTCCACTACCCCTACATGCAGCATTTTCCAGATATTAACTATACTCTGTGTGAACAATTCTCCTCTAAGCCTTTTACCTCTCACCTCTCACCTTAAACATATGTCCTCTTGGCTTTGACACTTCCATGATGAGAAAATAGGGGGATGGAGGAACCCCTATCTACCAAAAGAGGTGTAAAGCACTCCTTCCATCTGCAAGCCTGCAGGTCGCCCTTGGGCAAGATGTAGCACCTGCTTAGCCCCCTGATCTGGGTCACGTGAAGCCATAGAAAGAGGTGATGGATGGTCCTATGAGCAGCTGGTGCAGATCACAAGTCCCGGTTATACAACCACTGATGTCACGCAGACAATTTCTGAAGAAATTGTAATTATGGTTTATGGCTTGTAAAGACACTGCCCAGAAGAATGCAATGCCAAACCACTTCTGTAGAAAAATTTTCCAAGAACAATCATGGTCAGGAAGGAAGATGATCGCCCACGTCATACGGCACGGCACATAATGAGTGAACAAATCCTCTCTATCCCCTCACCTCAATCAGGTCATCCCTCAACATCCTCTGCTCCATGGAAAGCAAACCTAGCCTATTTGTTCTGCCTCAGACATGCGGCATCCTGCGACTCTCCTCTGTACCCTCTCCAATGCATGAAGGAACAATGAAAGATGGGAAAATGTTGTGACCTGATCACTTGATCATTTGAGAACACTATTACTTTTAGTTCACTAAAATGATTTTTAATTTCAATTTGCGCTGAATTTCAGCTAACATTCCAGTTTCAAGGGAATGCTGGATTGTTGATAGTATTATCTTACAAATGCTATATTAAATTGAAATACCATCTTCCCTCAAGGGTAGATGTACAAATTCCATGGCAACATTTTGAAAATGAGCAATCAAGTTCTCCACAGAGACCTGGCTAATATTTATTCCTCAGTCAATAACTCTAAAACAGATTATCTGGTCATTACCACATTGATGTTTGAGCTGCTCACACTGGGCAATTTTCCTGTTCTATCTCGTAATTTACAACATTCTTTCTAAAGTACTTTGGGATATCTTGAGGTCTTGAAAAGCACAATATAGATTCAAGTCTTTCTTCTTTTTCCTTAATTTACATTGACAATTCAAATGTGTTAGATTTGTAATCAATACCATGGAGAAGGAAAAAGTAGAATTAAGACAGGCAGCTAGAATTATAATATGTTAAACAAAATATATAACTTGAAAATTGGCAAACAAAATTCAATGTAAATGTAAGTGGCAGCACATTTAAAAGGAAATGCTGCAAGCATAGATTATGAATGGGATGCAAAACAGCTGTGGTTGAAGTTGAAAGTGCCTAGAATAGTTCACTTTTTTGTTATACAGTGCTTGTTGCTTTTTGTTGTACTTCTGTTTAACAAAAAAGTGCAAAAGAAAGTTCACATGAAGATTTGTATTCACACTGTGGGAAGTTATTTAAAAAGTTATGTTATGGGCCTAGTTTGAGTTGTGTAATGTTGTAACAACCAGATTTCAGTTGCTACTTTTGATCAGTGTTGCCCTGAATTTCTGATAAACCACTGAAGGTCAGATGTCAAAGATCATTGCCAGCAACTCTGAATGAAACAGCCAGACTTCCGACTTTTAAACTGCAATAAGTCCTGGCCTGCTGAGTATATCAAATACAGGAGTCTCTCAGACATTTAGTGCCAAACATCGAAGATCAAAGTCTGGCACTAAATGTCTGAAGGACTTCTATATTCGATACAGAAGATGGAATTTAATGCAGGCAAGTTTGATGTGTTGCACTTTGGGAGGGCCAGGGTAGGACTTACACAGTTAGTGGCAGGGCACTGAGGAGGCAGTAGAACAGAGAGATCAGGGAATACAAATCCATAAATCCTTGAAAATGGTGTCACAAATAGGAAAGGTTGAGAAGAGAGCTTTTGGCACATTGGCCTTCATCGAGTACAGGAGTGGGATGTTGTTTTGAAGTTGCACAAGGCATTGGTGAGACCTAATTTGGAGTTCTGTGTGCAGTTCTGATCACTTACCCAGAGGAGAGATATCAATAAGATTGAAGGGGTACAGAGAACATTTATTGAATTGAATTGATTTTATTACTTACATCCTTCATATACATGAGGAGTAAAAATCTTTACATTATCTCTTTGTCTAAATGTGCAATGTGCAATTTATAGTAATTTATAATAAATAGTATGTACAACAGGGTAGTCAATATAACATAGAAATACAGTTGTTTCAGCATGAGTTAATCAGTCTGATGGCCTGGTGGAAGAAGCTGTCCTGAAGCCAGTTGGTCCAGGCTTTTATGCTGTGGTACCGTTTCCCAGATGGTAGCAACTGGAACAGTTTGTGGCTGGGGTGACTCGGGTCCCCAATGATCCTTTGGACCCTTTTTACATATCTGTCTTTGTAAATGTCTTGCATAGTGGGAAGTTCACATCTACAGTTGCGCTGGGCTGTCCACACCACTCTCTACAGAGTCCTGTGATTGAGGGAAGTATAGTTCCCATACCAGGGAGTAATGCAGCCAATCTGGATGCTCTCAATTGTGCCCCTATAGAAAGTTCTTAGGATCTGGGGGCCCATACCAAACTTCTTCAATCATCTGAGGTCGTTGATGAAAGAGGTGCTGTTTAGAAGAATGTTGCCAGGATTTCAGATCCTGAGTTATAGAGAGAGGTAAAACAAGTTAGGGTCTTATTCCCTAGACCACAGGAGAATGAGAGGAGATTTGATAAAGCTATACAAAATTATGAGGGGTACAGACAAGGAAAATGCAAGCAGTTTTTTTTTTTCCACTGAGGCTGAGTGAGAGATCATGGGTTAAGGGTGAAAAGTGAAGTGATTAATGGGAACATGATGGTAGTGAGAATGTGGAGCGAGCTGCCAGTGGAGTATATGGATGCTGATCCAATTTCAACATTTAAGAGAAATTTGGATAGGTTATTGATGGAACGGGGACTTTCGAAGAGATGCTCATGGAGCGAGGTACACTTTGGCTTCGCTCCATTCCCTTTACTTTTTTTTACCCGTAACCACCCTTATTCATTTTGATTAAACCCCCACTACAAGGTTTAATACAGTTATATTTTTTGAACTTTGATTTCAAGTTGTTGGAAATGGCAACTCTCAGACAAAGAAAGGTTAAAAACTGCAAAGATTCTGACGGCAAGGAAAGAAAAAATGGCGACCCTAAACCATCTATGGACATCCCATTAACTTTAGATACAGTTTCAAACCTTCTAGAATGAAAAATTCAACTGTCAAGATGCAAAATTTTCCCACAGATTTTCTGCGATTGAAGGAGTTTTAAAGATGGTTGAAGATAATCTTAGATCGTTTAGACGCAAATTTGAACAACAACAAGCAAGAATTTCAGAACCCGATGAAGCTGCTTGGCAAAGGGATCAAAAAATTGAAACCTTGGAGCAAAATTTATCTTCCATGTCTCAAACGTTGGAACGTTATAAATCCAAGATTATCGACCTTGAAAATCGCTCCTGGAGACAAAATTTGTGGATAATCGGACTCCCCGAAGACGTTGAGAAGGGTGATCCTGCTAAATTTTTTTCTCAATTTTTAATGGTCATGTTTGGATCAGAAGTTTTGGATACCCTCCATTAATAGATCGAGCCGACCATATTCCTTTCGCCAAACCAATCTCAGGTTCTAAACCAAGAGTTGTTATTCTGAACGCTCTGCTCTCCACTCCCTCAGCACTAATCCTAACCTTACTATAACACTCGCCAATAAAGGGGGTGCTGTTGTAGTCTGGAACTTTTCGATGATTTTAAGTTCCCAGGCCCCCACTGCTTTATTTTCACCATAGATGTTCAGTTCCTATGTTCCCCTCTACCACCACTCTGCTCTGTCCAGCGGAATTAGTCCTTACTCTTAATAATTTCTCCTTTGGCTCCTCCCACTTCCTCCAAACTAAAGGTGTAGCCATGGGCACCTGTATGGGTCCCAGCAATGCCTGCCCTTTTGTTGGCTTTGTGGAACAATCGATGTTTCAAATCTATTGTGGTATCTGCCCTCCACTTTTCCTTCGCTACATTGACAACTGCATTGGCGCTGCTTCCTGCACGCATGCTGAGCTCGTTGACTTCATTACCTTTGCCTCCAACTTTCACCCTGCCCTCAAGTTTACCTGGTCCATTTCCGACACCTCCCTCCCCTTCTAGATCTTTCTGTCTCTATCTCTGGAGACAGCTTATCTACTGATGTCTACTATAAGCCTACTGACTCTCACAGCTATCTGGACTATTCCTCTTCTCACCCTGTCTCTTGCAAAAATGCCATCCCCTTCTCGCAATTCCTCCATCTCCGCCGCATCTGCTCTCAGGATGAGGCTTTTCATTCCAGGATGAAGCAGATGTCCTCCTTTTTTAAAGAAAGGGGCTTCCCTTCCTCCACCACCAACTCTGCTCTCAAACGCATCTCCCCCATTTCACGTACATCTACTTTCACTCCATCCTCCCGCCACCCCACTAGGAATAGGGTTCCCCTTGTCCTCACCTACCACCCCACCAGCCTCCGGATCCAACATATAATTCTCCATAAATTCCGCCACCTCCAACGGGATCCCACCACTAAGCACATCTTTCCCTCCCACCCTCCCGCTTTCTGCAGGGATCACTCCCTACGCGACTCCCTTGTCCATTGATCCCCCCCATCCCTCCCCACCGATATCCCTCCTGGCGCTTATCCTTGTAAGCGGAACAAGTGCTACACATGCCCTTACACTTCCTCCCTTACCACCATTCAGGGCCCCAGACAGTCCTTCCAGGTGAGGCGACACTTCACCTGTGAGTCAGCTGGGGTGATATACTGCGTCCACCTCTGTCCGCCAGAGAAAGCAGGATCTTCCAGTGGCCACATATTTTAATTCCACATCCCATTCCCATTCTGATATGTCTATCCACGGGTTCCTCTACTGTAAAGATGAAGCCACACTCAGGTTGGAGGAACAACACCTTATATTCTGTCTGGATAGCCTCCAACCTGATGGCATGAACAATGACTTCTCAAACTTCCACTAATGCCCCACCTCATACACACATTCTTTTTCTCTCTCTCCTTTTTCTCCCTCTGTCGCTCTCACTATACCCCTTGCCCATCCTCTGGGCTTCCCCCCTCCCCCTTTTCTTTCTCCCTAGGCCTCCAGTCCCATGATCCTCTCATATCCCTTTTGCCAATCAACTGTCCAGCTCTTGGTTCCATCCCTCCCCCTCCTGTCTTTTCCTATCATTTCAGATCTCCCCCTCTCTCTCCCACTTTCAAATCTCTTACTAGCTCTTCTTTCAGTTAGTCCTGACGAAGGGTCTCGACCCAAATCGTCGACTGTACCTCTTCCTAAGAGATGCTGCCTGGCCTGCTGCACTCACCAGCAACTTTTATGTGTGTTGATTGAAATTCCAGCACCTGCAGATTTCCTCGTGTTTGCGTTGTTATTATTCGGTTCCATTATGTTCACATCAAGGATCGTCTGATACGAGCTGCCCAAAGAATAGGAATAGTCAAATTTCAAAGTTTCAAATTTCATTTGGTTGAAGACTTTAGTCCTAAAGTTTTAATGGAACAGATGGCTTTTAAACCATTGCCTTCTGAATTTTATCAAAAAGGTTTTAAACCAGCTCTCCTTTACCCAGCTCGTCTGAGAATTTTCCTTTCCGATAATTCTCACCATCTCTTTAAATCTTCGATTGAAGCTCAAAAATTTCTTGATGATCTGAATCTGTCTGCTAAGACCTAATTAATCTACTATTTCTTTTTTCATGTTTGTTCTTAGTGCTTTTTTGGCTCATAACAGATTTACAGATTTAAATCTTTGATAATTTGAGGGCTTAAGTTTTTGGTTTGTAGTGTAGGTAGTTTTCTTATACTTTTAGATTAAAGGTCTTTCCTTTCTTAGTGGTTCAGCCAGTTTTTAAAAATTTATTTTCGATCCTTATTTTTACTTTTTCTGTTTTTGAAAGTAATTAATTAGAAGATTTGTGGCTTAATTTTATTCTCCTTTTGAAATGTTCGGGGAAGTACTTGTTTTTTTTTGGTTCTTTACATCTCAAGATGGCGTTTCGACGTTTTTCCCCCCACGTTGTTTTTTTCTCTCTCATTGTGTCTTTTTTATTGTTTCTGTTTGAAAAGAATTAACAACATGAGATGGTGCTTGTTTTTTAAAAAGATGTTAATAAGATGATATTTTGTCCTATGCTTTCAGTAACTGCAGTTTTCATTTTTATTAGGGTAATTTCTTTTGGGTGTTTTTTTAATATAAAAATATATATCTTTTGGGCTGCCTTCTAGAAAGATGAGGTTAGATTTAGTGTTAGATTACCTTTTGGCCTTTCTTTGGCTTGCTTCCAGGTCTTTGTGGGTGGAGGGTGGGGGTCTTTCTATCTCTAGTTTAGTTTTTTCAATGGGGCTGACTCGTAACTACAAAAATGTCCGAAATGTCGTAACTTCCAGTTCCTCTTCAAACCTCTTTTTCCTGTTCTGGATCCATGAGTTTGTACTGGTTAATCCTTTACATACCAAATGGTTAACTCTAGTTACATGCATAATATTATTAATTTTGTTTCGTGGAACACAAACGGTTTAAACCATCCAATTAAATGGAAAATTTTTTAATGTATTCTGCAGAATGAGTGCTTGCATTATTTTTGCACAAGATACTCATGTGTGGAAAGAGGATAATCAGTGTTTTTTTAGGTTTTGGAAGGATCAACAATATCATTCGAATTTGAATGCCAAAGTGAAAGCTGTTTCCATTTTTATAGATTCTTCAGTTTCATTTATTTATTATGAAACTATTTCAGATCCGAATGGTGGATTTTTGTTAATTACTGGTTTACTTTTCAACAAAAAGGTTACTATGGTGAATGTTTATGCTCCAAATATTGATGATCCTGAATTCTTTAAGTATTTGTTTACATCTGTTCGTAATTTAAATGATTATATGTTGATAATGGGTGGAGATTTTAACTGTTGTTTAAATCCCTCCATGGATAGATCTGCCTCTAATCAGACACTTCCAAAAAATCTGCTCCTCTTATCAGTTCTTTTATGGTTGATACAGGAATTTTAGAAATTTGGAGATTTTTCGAACCCAAGGATAAAAAGTTTTCATTCTTTTCTCATGTATATCATAATTATTCTAGAATTGATTACTTCTTTATTGACTCTCGTTTAATTCCATGTGTTATTGACAGTAATTATGATTCCATCACAATCTCTGACCATGCGCCTTTGAAACTATCTATCAAATTAATGGATACATCTTCCAACATTGGATAATGGCGGTTTAATTCTATTCTTCTTCAAGACTCGAAATTTATTAATTTTATTAAAGATCAAATCGATTTCTTCTTTTCCAAAAATGTTACAGAAGAAATTTCTAGTGGGGTACTATGGGACTCTTTTAAAGCATGTATAAGTGGTCAAATTATTTCATACTCTGCTGGACTGAAAAAACAAATTAATAATGAAATATTTATGCTAGTTGATAAGATTAAAGAAATTGATAAGGAATACTCTATTGCTCCTAGTAAGGAGCTTTATAAAAGGAGAGTTGAGCTTCAAATGGAGCATAGTTTATTACTAACATCCTCAATCGAAAATCAATTAATTAAAACTAGGAGTCAGTTCTATATACATGGTGATAAATCTGGTAAGTTATTGGCCAATCAATTGAAAACTGCTTTGGTCAAATGTCAGGTTCTTAAGATCCTTAAAAGAGATGGTATCTTGACTGTTGACCACGATGAGATAAATAAATCCTTTCAAAAAATTTACACTTCACTATACTAATCAGAATTTCCTGATGATTCTACTATAATGCACGAATTTTTAAAGAAACTGAATTTCCCTAAATTACCATTCAATGAATGTTTAGTATTAGAAGCTTCCACTACTGAAGATGAAATTAAAAATGCTATTTCTTCAATGAATTCAGGTAAAGCAGCTGTCCGAATGGTTACACAGTAGAATGTTTTAAATCCTTTTCTAATATTTTCTCACCTTGGCTATATAGAATTTTTAAGGATGCATTATCTATAGGTATATTACCATAATTATCTTATGGCGCTACTATTTCTATAATTCTTAAAAAAGATAAAGATCCTACTGAATGTGCATCATATAGGCCTATATCCCTGTTGAATGTGGAATCCAAGATTTTTTCTAAAATATTAGCAACTAGATTGGAGAAGGTATTGCTTCAAATTATTTCTGTTGATCAGACTGAATTTATTAAAAATCGTTATTTGTTTTTTAATATTAGGAGATTAATGAATATTGCTTATACCCCTTCATCTAGAATTCCAGAATGTGTCATTTCCCGAGATGCTGAGAAAGCATTTGACAGAGTTGAATGGACATATTTATTTACTACGCTTGAGAAATTTAATTTTAGTCCGATATTTATATCTTGGATTAAATTAATATATCTTACCTCTTCGACGTCGGTACTTACCAATAATCAAAGATCTCCCTTTTTTCAGTTGTTTTGCGACACCGAGCAAGGTTGTCCTCTTAGTCCATTGTTATTTGATATTGCTTTGGAACCTTTGGCCATCGCTATTCGTGAATCAACTAATATATTTGGTATCACCAGGGGGAATGAAATACATATGTTATCACAATATGCTGATGATTTATTACTATATATCTCTAATCCCAAATTATCTATTCTGGCAATAATATCCTTGCATGATCAGTTTAGTAATTTTTCTGGCTACAAATTGAACCTTAATAAGAGCGAAATCTTCCCATTAAATATGCAGATTCCAATTTATAGATTTTCACCATTCAGAATGGTTACTGATTATTTTACTTATCTGGGTGTTAAAATTACTAAGAAACATAAGGATTTATTTAAGCATAATTTTTTACCTTTAATTGATCAGGTTAAACAATTGTTTATTAAATGGTCCCCATTGTTTCTATCAATGCTTGGTCGAGTTAATGCTGTTAAGATGATTGTCCTACCTAAATTTTTATACTTGTTTCAAGCATAACCAATTTTCATTCCTAAATCCTTTTTTGATACTTTAGATTCTAAAATTTCTTCATATATATGGCAAAATAAAAAATCCTAGATTAAGTAAAAAATATTTACAGAAGACTAAAAAGTATGGTGGTGTAGTAATGCCAAATTTTAGATTTTATTATTGGACAATTAATATCCGATATTTAATATTTTGGACACAAGGTTTGGATATAACTTTACGCCCACAATGGGTAAACCTGAAATGTAAATCTGCACAAGGATTTTCTCTGACTTCCATTTTAGGGACTTCTCTTCCATTTGTTCTTTCTAAATTAAATAAACAAATGGTTAATCCAATAATTATACATATACTACAAATATGGTTTCAATTTCATAAATTTTTTGGTTTGAACCAATTTATTTTATCAAGCCCTATTATATCTAACTTTTTCTTTCAACCATCTGTTATGGATCAAGCTTTTTTGGTATGGAAAATGAAGGGCATATTAAGCTTTCGTGCTTTATTTTTGGATAGCTGTTTTATGTCTTTTGAACAGTTATCTAATATATATAATTTGCCTCAATCTCATTTTTTCAGATATTTACAAATTAGAAACTTTATAAATACTAAGCTACCTACATTACCAACTTCATATCAATTTGATATCACAGAAAATATGTTAGATTTAAATCCTGATCAAAAGGGTTTAATAGCAATCATTTATGATTTGATTATGAAAATAAATTCAGGTATATCTGATAAAATTAAGACAGAATGGAAAAGAAAACTTCAACTTCATTTACCTACAGAAAAATGGGGAAAAAATTTCAATTTGTTAACCTGTCCTCTTTATGTGCTAAACATACATTGATCCAATTTAAGATGGTACATAGGGCTCATATGTCTAAAGACAAATTAGCTCGTTTTTATTCTCATATAAACCCTATTTGTGATAGATGTCATTCTGAAGTTGCTTCCTTGACTCATATGTTCCGGTCTTTCCCTTTTTTGGATAAATATTGGAAAGATAAATTTGATATTATTTCTACAGTTTTGTGTATTGATTTACAACCTCACCCTATTATCGCAATTTTTGGATTACCAATGATGGAAGATAGTTACTTATCACCTTCAGCCTGCTGGATGATTGCATTCCTTACATTAATGGCTAGAAGATCTAACATTGAATTGGAAAGAGGTCAAACTGCCTACTACATTTCAATGTTTTTCTCAAACTATATCTTGCTTAAATTTAGAGAAAATCAGAAGTGGTACTTCTGATCCTTCGGTTAAATTTGAAGAAACTTGGAGACCATTTATTCAACATTTTCATTAGATGTAATTTGTCCTTTCTCAAATCCTTTTTTTAACTAAAAATATACAGATAGAGGAGTGGAGTTAACAACATTAATGAATGTATCCGATGTAATATGTTAGCCTGACTTTGTTTTAGTTTTGTTTAGACCATAAGACCATAAGACAAAGGAGCAGAAGTCCACCATTCGACCCATCGAGTCTGCTCTGCCATTTTATCATGAGTTGATCCATTCTCCCATTTAGTCCCACACCCCCGCCTTCTCACCATAACCTTTGATGCCCTGACTACTCAGATACATATCAATCTCTGCCTTAAATACACCCAATGACTTGGCCTGAACTGCCGCCCGTGGCAACAAATTCCATAGATTTACCACCCTCTGGCTAAAAAAATTTCTTTGCATCTCTTTTCTGAATGGGCACCCTTCAATCCTTAAGTCATGCCCTCTCGTACTAGACTCCCACATCATGGGAAACAACTTTGCCACATCCACTCTGTCCATGCATTTCAACATTCGAAATGTTTCTATGAGGTCTCCCCTCATTCTTCTAAACTCCAAGGAATACAGTCTAAAAGTGGACAAACGTTCCTCATATGTTCACACTCTCATTCCCAGAATCATTCTAGTGAATCTTCTCTGTACCCTCTCCAATGTCAGCACATCCTTTCTTAAATAAGGAGACCAAATCTGCACACAATACTCCAAGTGAGGTCTCACCAGCGCCTTATAGAGCCTCAACATCACATCCCTGCTCCTATACTCTATTCCTCTAGAAATGAATGCCAACATTGCATTTGCCTTCTTCACCACCAACTCATCCTGGAGGTTAACCTTAAGGGTGTGCTGTACGAGGACTCTGAAGTCCTGTTGCATCTCAGAACTTTGAATTCTCTTCCCATTTAAGTAATAGTCTGCCTGTTTACTTCTTCTGCCAAAGTGCATAACCATACACTTTCCAACATTGTATTTCATTTGCCACTTCTTTGCCCATTCTTCCAATCTATCCAAGACTCTCTGTTTCCTCAGCACTACCAGCCCCTCCACCTATCTTCGTATCATCAGCAAACTTAACCACAAAGCCATCTATTCCATAATCCAAGTCGTTGATGTACAATGTAAAAAGAAGCGGCCCCAACACGGACCCCTGTGGAACACCACTGGTAACCGGCAGCCAACCAGAATAGGATCCTTTTATTCCCACTCTCTGTTTCCTGCCAATCAGCCAACACTCTATTCACGTATGTAACTTCCTCGTAATCCCACGGGCTCTTATCTTGTTAAGTAGCCTCATGTGTGGCACTTTGTCAAAGGCCTTCTGAAAATCCAAATATACAACATCCACTACATCTCCCTTGTCTAGCCTACTTGTAATTTCCTCAAAAAATTGTAATAGGTTTGTCAGACAGGATTTTCCTTTAAGGAATCCATGCTGAGTTCTGCCTATCTTGTCATATGCCTCCAGGTACTCTGTAACCTCATCCTTGACAATCGACTCCAACAACTTCCCAACCACCGATGTCAAGCTAACAGGTCTATAATTTCCTTTTTGCTTCCTTGCCCCTTCTTAAATAGCAGAGTGACATTTGCAATCTTTCAGTTCTCTGGAACCTCGCCAGAATCTATAGACTTTTGAAAGATCATTGCTAATGCCTCCACAATCTCCACAGCTACTTCCTTCAGAACACAAGGGTACATTCCATCTGGTCCAGAAGATTTATCTACCTTTAAACTATACAGCTTCCTGAGTATTTTCTCTGTTGTAATTGTGACTGTGCACACTTCTCTTCCCTGCCACCCTTGAGTGACCAGTATACTGCTATTGTCTTCCTCAGTGAAGAAATACTCATTCAGTTCCTCCGCCATCTCCTTATCTCCCATTACAATTTCTTCAGCATCATTTTCTATCGGTCCTATATCTACTCTCACCTGTCTTTTACTCTTTATATAGTTGAAAAAGCTTTTAATATCCTCTTTGTTATTATTTGCTAGCTTCCTTTCATAGTTACACTCACAACACGCTAGAGGAACTCAGCAGGTCGGGCAGCATCCTGAAGAAGGGTTCCAGCCCGAAACGTCGACCGATCTTTTCCACGGATGCTGCCCGACCTCCTGAGTTCCTCCAGCATGTTGTGAGTGTTGCTTTGACCGCAGCATCTGCGGATTATTTCATGTTTCCTTTCATAGTTAATCTTTTCCCCCTTAATGACCTTCTTAGTTTCCTTTTGTAAGCTTTTAAAAACTTCCCAATCCTCTGTCTTCCCACTAATTTTTGCTTCCTTGTATGCCCTCTCCTTTGCTTTAACTTTGGTTTTGAATTGTCTTGTCAGCCACGGTTTCATCCTTTCTCCATTCAAAAATTTCTTCTTTTTTGGAATATACCTGTCTTGCACCGTCCTCATTTCTCGCATAAACTCCAGCCACTGCTGCTCTGCCGTCCTTCCCACCAGTGTCCCTCTACAGTCAACTTTGGCCAGTTCTTCTCTCTTGCCACTATAATTTCCTTTACTCCACTGAAATACTGACACATCAGATTTCGGCTTCTCTTTTTCAAATTTCTCAGTGAACTCAATCATATTATGATCACTGTCTCTTAAGGGTTCCTTCACCTCAATCTCTCTAATCACCTCCGGTTCATCGCACAATACCCAATCCAGTACAGCCGATCCCCTAGTGGGCTCAACAACAAGCTGTTCTAAAAAGCCATCTCGTAGACATTCTACAAATTCTCTCTCTTGAGATCCAGTGCCGACCTGATTTTCCCAATCCACTCGCATGTTAAAATCCCCCACAATTATCATAACACTGCCTTTCTGACGAGCCTTTTCTATTTCCTGTTGTAATTTGTAATCCACATCACTGCAGCTGTTTGGAGGCCTGTATATAACTGCCATTGGGGTCCTATTACCCCTGCGATTTCTTAGCTCAACCCATAAAGATTCTGAACCTTCCGATCCTATGTCATCTCTTTCTAATGATTTAATATCATTTCTTACCAATAAAGCCACACCTCCCCCTCTGTCTACCTTCCTATCCTTCCGATACACCGTGTATCCTTGGACGTTCAGCTCCCAGAGATATGCATCCTTTAGCCACGTCTCAGTGATGGCCACAATATCATAGTGTAGTTAGCTTAGTCTAGCTTTGCTCAGCTTAATTTAATGTGTTTTTTTTTCCTAGTTTGGGTTTTTTTTTAGTTTTTTTCCGTTTATCCTTTACCATGTTCAATTATATTTAGAGTTGGGGAGATCTAACATACCTGTACTGTCAGCAATTTTATATTAGCAAATGTTAGCTATCAATAATGTAATCCCATTCTCTGTTCATTAATATTATTGTTATGTTTATAGTTTTGAAAATTAATAAAAAGACTGGAAAAGATTACTGATGGAACGGGTATGGAGGACTATTGTCTGGATGGAGGTCAATGTGACTAGGCACATTAATAGTTCAGTATGGACTAGATGGTTTGAATAACTTGTTTCTGTCTGTAGTGTTCTATGTCTCTACGACTCTATGGCCAAATCTGTCCATGCCTCACCATTGCACTCATCATGGAATTTTCTTGGATTATACTGGGAAATCGTTTGTGATATCCTATGCAACATCTGTCCTAGTCCAGATTCCAAAACACAGTTGACTTTGATGGTATTTGAGAAGCTGAGGTTTTCAAGCTGAGAAGGAATCTTTGATGTCTGCCAGTTCACTGATTGGCTCTATTTCACCATTTGGTTCTAGCCTGCGCTGTATTGTTGTGTGGACTGTTTTCTATAGATCTGTGGAGAAAGTTGAGAGGGTGTACTTGACTTACCAACTGTTAACTTGAATGAACTTGTTCCATGTTTGTTCAAGTGGAACTGCAGGGCACCCTGGTTGCTAATTTATGCATCCCCAATAATGTCTGTTTGGTTGGTAAAGACAGATGAGATTGCCGAGTTTCAGACATGTTGTGACAACAAGTGCTCACCGCCTGCAGAGCTATGGTCCTTCCTGTGTTCCAGTGCCACATCCTTTTTTTTTGAAAGTGCCTGCTCTACTAATGATTGGTCAAGTCTCGTGCCTCAAGTTAGGATGGCGCTTACCAACACCTCCCCCCAAGAAACCCCTGACAACTTCGATTTCCCCTAATGTCCTTTAGGACACATATCACCCCTGTTTGGAATTACCGGTCTATAGGGAAGACTACATGAGGCTGACCACAGAGCTTCAGGGGATAGCTGCCATGGGCTTAACTAGCACTGAATCAATGAGTCTATTGCTTCCTTCTATGTCATGAGAAACTATGATGGGCTGAATGGCCTCACACTTTCCAAAAATCATCCCATATTACGTTGAATATATCAAGGATAAGTCGTCATAAATGACACTTCTAGATTCTTATGAGGGATGGCCATAGTATATCATCTGTAGAAAATCTCTACTTCATTATCCCCACCCCCCACCACATTTTTAATGATTTGTAAATAGAGAGCCTAGAAGAAAAGACACAAAAGAGACTGCACATACTGGAATCTGAGGCAACAAACAAGAATCTAAAGGAATTCAGCAGGTCAAGCAGCATCTGTGGAGGGAAGTGGACAGCCGACAGTTTGAGGTGAGACCCTTCACCTAGGCTGAAAGGCAAAGGGGAGATTGTCGGTATAAAAGAGTGAAGGGAAAGTGTGGAGCAAGAGCTGGCAAGAGATAAGAGGATCCAGGTGAGGACAGATGATAGGCAGATAGGGAAGGGAAGAATGAAGATAATGACAAAAGCTGGGAGATGATAAGTGGAGGTTGGGGAGGAGTTTTTATGTTCTCCCCCTGACCACATAAGTTTCCTCCAGGTGCTTTGGTTTACTGTCACAGTGTAAAGGTGTATGAGTTACGGTTAGTAAAGGGGAACTCTCTGTTATTTCTGGAAGCATGGTGACATTTGTGGGCTGCCCCAAGTACATCTCAGACTATATGTTGGCTGTTGATGCAAACATTGCATTTCACTGTATGTTTTGATGTACATGTGACAAATAAAGCTATTTTTTTTACCTTTACAAAGGATTATAGATGATGAAATGTGAACCTGGGCCTAGGAGAAGAATTTGGTAATGAGAATTCCTGGGGGTCTGAAGATGTTGTCTGTTTCTAATCACCAGCAATAATTGGAAAACCAGGTGTGAAGACCACCAGAAAAGTGAATTTCTCAGATTGTGCAGTTTTACTTCCAAAAGAAAATATATTTTGTGATGAGTTTTGGAAAGACATTTTGTTGGATAGGGCCATATTAAATGATTTTTCAGAGAAAGCTGTGTCAGCTATTCTTTGGGGAAAATTAAAACAGGTAGGTAGCAATTTACTAACACATTTAGCTACAGTTAAGACAATGATGAAAGGCTGAACTCTTTGGCTCTGAGTCTGTTCAGCATGGATTTATGCAGTTTTTATATAGTAACATATCCTGTGTCGCCTTTGATGAATACCTGAATGGGAGCTGCATTGGAAAATAACCACCCATCCTGACAACTGCCTTCGAGATTTTACCTGGCACCACTGTACCAAACATAAATGGACTCACGAACAGCTCACCTCGATGAACAATCAATAATTAATTATTCAAGTGTATCGTTCAGCTGCACACATTTTCCATTCCTGTTGTAAGTACAAAGAAGGAAAAAGAAGAAAAGGAATATCTATTTATACTGCGCTTGTAACATGCCAAAATTTCAACATGTTTCACAGCTGCTTGCTTCATAGAGCCACTGAGTCAGAAAGCACTACAGGACAGAATCAGACCTGTTGGCCCATCTAGTCTATGATGAACTGAGTAGGCCCATCAACCTGTACCTGGACCATAACCCTCCATACCCATCCCATCCAGGTACCTATCCAAACTTCCTTTAAATGTTGCAATTGAACCTGCATCCACCATTTCCACTCATTCCACACTTGGACCACTTTCTAAGTGAAGAGCTTCCACCTCAGGATCCCCTTAAATATTTCACCTTTCACCCTTAACCTATGGCCCCTAGTTCTTATCTCACTTAACATGAGGTTAGGTGAGACCCGAACTAGATCTGCTTGCATTTACCCAGTCTAGATATTTCATAATTTAGTATATCTCTATCAACTCTCCCCTCATTCTCCTATGTGCCCGGGAATAACACCCTAACCTTTACCTATAAACTCATGTATTCAATACTCTAATTTATGAAGGCCAATGATGATAGACCATAGACCATAAGACCATTAGACAGAGAAGCAGAATTGGGCCATTTGGCCCATCGAGTCTGCTCCACCATTCAATCATGGCTGATCCTTTTTTCCCCTCCTCAGCCCCAATCCCCCACCTTGTCCTCGTAACCTTTGATGCTGTGGCCAATCAAGAACCTATCAATCTCTGCCTTAAATACACCCAATGACCTGGACTCCACAGCTGCTTGTGATAACAAATTCCACAAATTCACCACCCTCTGGCTGAAGAAATTTCTTCGCATCTCAGTTTTAAATGGATGGCCCACTATCCTGAAGCTGTGTCCTCTTGTCCTGAACTCCCCCACCATAGGAAACATTCCTTTCACATCAACTCTACCTAGGCCTTTCAACATTTGTAAGATTGAACACAAAGTTCAAAGTAAATTTATTATCAAAGTTTGCATATTTCACTAAATACTACCGTTCTATTCATTTTCTTGCAGTCATTCATAGTAGGACAAAGAAGTACAATCAATGAAAAATTACACACTAAGACTGACAAATTGTGTAAATGTAAAAAGAAACAAATAATTGATTCATTAATTAATTAAACTGAGAACATGAGTTGTAGAGTCCTTAAAATTGAGTACAAAAGCTCTTTTCACAGACCTATCTTCCTGTGATCCCACTTTCAAGGAATTATGGATATGTGCTTCCAGATCTCTTTGTTCTACCATATCCAGTGCCCTAGCATTCACTGTGTTAGTTCTCCCAAAGTGCAACACCTCACACTTGCCAGCGTTAAATTTCATCTACTATTTTTCAGCTCATTATTCCAGCTGCTCCAGATCCTGCTGCAAGAGCAGATTGGATGATTGCCTTCCTATTGCTATAATTCTCCACATAACTCTTGCTCTGATCTATGTGTCTATACCCTCTGTACTGTTATAATGAGAATTAATGAAAGCTTTCCTAGCAGAAACTCACATCCTATGTGAGCATATTCAGCCAGAATATTGAATTTCAGGTGACTCTTTTTCTCTACCTCTGTCAAAACTGGCCCTGACGGTTGTAAGTCAAACATTTGCGATATTATTCAGTTTTCATTTTTTCTATTAGCACAGCCTGGCAAGTTGATCATATTCTATAACCCTGCAATTCACACCCTGTTCACACTCTTTTGTTTGTAGTCTCACTTTCTAAATGCCCTTTGATTCAAACCTCTGGTAATTTTCTCTTGTTCTATAAATGCCCTGTTAACTCATCAACTGGTAATCCTTTTAATGTATTTATAGGACAATTCTGGCCTCATGATGTCACAGAGAGTCCTTTGGTCCTTTCCATCCCTGCATGGTACAACCAAAAGGTAAGTTTATTTTAAGACCATAAGACATAGGAGCAGAATTAAACCATTTGGCCCATCAAGTCTACTCTACTGTTTCATCATGGCTGATCCATTTTTCCGCTTAGCCCCATCTCCTGCCCTCTCCTTGCATTCCTTCATGCCCAGACCAATCAAGAATCTATCAACCTCTGCCTTAAATATACATACAGACTCAGCCTCCACAGCTGCCTGTGGCAACACTCCACAGGTTTGCCACTCATTAGCTAAAGAAGTTCCTCCTCATCTCTGTTCTAAAAGGACGCCCCTCTATTCTGAGGCTGTGTCTTCTGGTTTTAGACTCTCCCACTATAGGAAACATCCTCTCCACAACCACTCCATCCAGGCCTTTCACCATTTGATAGGTTTCAATGAGATTTCCACTCATCCTTTTGAATGTGAGTGAATACAGACCCAGAGCCATCAAACACTCTTCATATGACAAGTCATTTGAATCTGGAGTAATTTTTGTGAACTTCCTTTGAACCTTCTCCATTTTCAGCACATCCTTTCTAAGGTAAGGAGCCCAAAACTGCTCCCAATACTCCAAGTGAGGTCTCACCAGTCCTTTATAAAGTTTCAGCATTACATCCTTGCTTTTATATTTTACTCACTGACAGCTAAACAGAAAAAGCTCCCTTTTTTCCTACTCTTTGCCTTCTGCCAGCTCTAAAAAGCTATCCTCACAGACAATTTAGAAAACTCCCCCTCTTGGAATCCAGCACCTCCATTGTCCAGTCCTGACTACATGAGCTGCAGAATATTTCCAGCATTTTCTGCTTTTACTTCTCAGGTGGCAAGTTAGGGGAGCAGTCAGCATTCCGAGTTCAATTCCACCACTGCCTCTAAAGAGTTTGTATGCTGTCCCGGTGACCCCATGGTTTCCTCACACGTTCTAAAAATGTACAAGTTAGCAGGTTAATTGGTCAAATGGGTTTAATTGGGTGTGTAGACCTGTTGTGCCAGGAGGACTTCTTACCATGTTGTATTTCTAAATAAAAATATACTTCAGATTTTTGCCTTTGCATTTGCTATTGATTTTCACTTTGTTCTCAAGACACAGCGGCACAGTCCAGTAATCAATCTGCATTACTGGATTGAAGTCAAATGCACTTGGTGGTGAATGCAACTTTTAAGAGAAAGAAAAGGAAATGGAAGAACGTCAAATGTAAATTGCATTAGATGCTACACTGAGGAAAAGAATAAATGTTGCTCCATCTTCCAGCAAACTCTTCCTTGTTAAACAACTGATAATCTGAAACGACCAACACACATAAAATGCTGGAGGAACTTAGCAGGCCAGGCAGCATCTATGGAAAACAGTAAAGTCAACGTTTTGAGCCAAGACCCTTCATCAGCACTGAAGCTAAAAAAATGAGGAGTCAGATTTAGAATGTGAGGGGAGGGGAGGAAGAAATACAAGGTGATAGGTGAGGCCAGGGGGTGGGGAGGGTGCTAAGTAAAGAGCTGGGAAGTTGATTGGTAAAGGAGATACAGGGCTGGAGAAGGGGGAATCTGATAGAAGTAGACAGAAGGTCAAGGAAGAAAGAAAGGGGGAGGAACACCAGAGGGAGGTAATGGGCAGGTAAGGAGATTAGGTGAGAGAATGAAATGAGAATAAGGAAGGGTGGGGGGGGGCACATTATCAGAAGTTTGAGAAATCAATGTTCATGCCATCAGGTTGGAGGCAACCCAGACAGAATATAAGATGTTATTCCTCCAACCTAAGTATGGCCTCCTTGCAACAGTAGAGGAGACCATGGACTGACATGTCAGAATGGGAATGGGAAGTTGAACACCTTACATTCTGTTTTGGTAGCCTCCAACCTGATGGCATGAAAATCAATTTCTCGAAATTCCAGTACTTATTGATTTCCAGCATCTGCAGATCTTCTTTTGCTTGTCAAAACCTGAAATAACTCTAGTTCTTGAAGAACACCTTGGCACTAAAACTCTTTGAACCAAACTGAAGAGACAGAGGAAGAGGCAGTTGGCACACAAATAGAGAAAATATAGAGACAGTGCGAGAGGAAGGATAGGCAGGTGATAGAGAAGGGATGTGCTCAGACCGATGGTTTGAGATGTGTCTATTTTAATGCAAGGACTATTATGAACAAAGCAGATGAGCTTAGAGTGTGAATCAGTACTGGGAGCTATGATGTTGTGGCCATTACAGAGACTTGGATGGCTCGGGGGCAGGAATGGTTACTTCGAGTGCCAGGCTTTAGATGTTTCAGAAAGGACAGGGAGGGAGTCAAAAGAGGTGGGAGTGTGGCAATGTCGATCAAATATAGTGTCACGGCTGCAGAAAAGGAAGAAGACATGGAGGGATTTTCTACGGAGACTCTGTGGGTGGAAGTTAGGAATAGGAAGGGGTCAATAACTCTTCTGGGTGCTTTTTATAGACCACTAAATTGTAACAGGGACATCGAGGAGCAGATAGGGAGACAGATTCTAGAAAGGTGTAACAATAACAGGGCTGTTGTGGTGGGAGATTTTAATTTCCCAAATATCGACTGGCATGTCCCTTGAGTGAGGAGTTTAGATGGGGTGGAGTTTGTTAGGTATGTTCAAGAAGGTTTCTTGACACAATATGTAGATAAACCTAGAAGAGGAGAGGCTGTATTTGATCTGGTATTGGGAAATGAACTTGGTCAGGTGTCAGGTCTCTCAGTGGGAGAGCATTTTGGAGATAGTGATCACAATTCTATCTCCTTCATCATAGCATTAGAGAGGGATAGGAACAGATAAGTTAGAAAAGTGTTTAATTGGAGTAAGGGGAAATATGAAGCTATCAGGCAGGAACTTAGAAGCATAAATTGAGAACAGGTGTTTACAGGGAAATATACGGAAGAAGTGTGTCAAATGTTCAGGGGATATTTGCGTGGAGTTCTAAATAGGTACATTCCAATGAAACAGGGAAAGGATCGTAGAGTACAGGAACTGTGGTGTACAAAGGCTGTTGAAAATCTAGTCAAGAAGAAGAGAAGGGCTTATGAAAGAGTCAAAAAACTAGGTAATGATAGAGATCTAGAAGATTAGGCTAGCAGGAAGGAGCTTAAGAAAGAAGTTAAGAGAGCCAGAAGGGGCCATGAGAAGGTCTTGGTGAACAGGATTAAGGGAAACCCCAAGGCATTTTACAAGTATGTGAAGAGCAAATAGATAAGACGTGAGAGAATAGGAACAATCAAGTGTGACAATGGAAAAGTGTGTATGGAACCGGAGGAGCTAGCAGAGGTACTTAATGAGTACTTCGCTTCAGTATTCACTACAGAAGAGGATCTTGGTGATTGTAGGGATGACTTACAGTGGACTGAAAAGCTTGAGCACGTAGATATTAAGGAAGAGGATGTGCTGGAGCTTTTCGAAAGCATCAAGTTGGATAAGTTATCGGTTCCAGACGAGATGTACCCTAGGCTTCTGTGGGAGGCGAGGGAGGAGATTGCTGAGCCTCTGGCGATGATCTTTGCATCATCAATGAAGACGGGAGAGGTTCTGGAGGATTGGAGGGTTGCGAATATTGTTCCTTTAATCAAGAAAAGGAGTAGAGATAGCCCAGGAAATTATAGATCAATGAGTCTTACTTCAGTGTTTGGTAAGTTGATGGAGAAGATCCTGAGAGGCAGAATTTATGATCATTTGGAGAGGCATAATATGATTAGGAATAGACAGCATGGCTTTGTGAAAGGCAGGTTGTGCCTTACAGGCATGATTGAATTTTTTGAAGATGTGACTAAACACATTATTTAAACCTTCACTTAGTTATCCTACCTTTTCTGTTTGGAGGAATAAAAGAATTTTTTCCTTTATGGATTTGTTTCAAGAAGGCCAATTGATGTCCTTTGAGAAATTAATAAATAAATATTCTCTCTCATATTCACATTTTTGCAGTATCTTCAGGTCAGACATTTCTTACAAGAATATTTAAGTAGTTTTTCATATATACAAGATTCTGACTTGTTAGACATTATTTTAAAAATGAACCCTTTAGTGAAAGGATTCATTGGGAAAATTTATAATTTACTATTACAACAGGATAACTATCCTTTACTTAAGATTATGATTATTATGATTATGATTATGAGGTCACGCGGTCCCCTTTTATTGTCATTTAGTAATGCATGCATTAAGAAATGATAAAAATGTTTTTCCAGAGTGATATCTCAAAAACACATGTCAAACCGACTTAAAAACTAACAAAAACCACATAATTATAACATATAGTTACAACAGTGCAAAGCAATACTGTAATTTGATGAGAACAGACCATGGCACAGTAAAAGTCTCAGAGTCTCTCGAAAGTCCCATCACCTCACACAGACGGTAAACCTCCAGCGCCGCCAACTTGGCGATGCAGCATCCCGGAAGCATCCGACCACAGTCCAACTCCGAGTCCATCCGAAAAACTCCGAGCCTCCGACCATCTATTCGACACTGAGCACCGAGCGCCACCTCTGCCGAGCGTTTCGACCCTGGCCCCGGCAACAGGCGATACGCTAAGCTGAGAATTTGGGGCCTTTGTCTTTGGAGATTCTCGATCGCCCAGTAGCAGCGGCAGCGAAGCAGGCATTTCAGAAGTTTCTCCAGATGTTCCTCTGCGCTTCTCACGGCTGTCCCCATCAAATCCGGATTGTGCACGGCACCCCTAGTTACACATATCGATATTCATTCGGAACAGCCGCGCGCACTGCATCGCACTACCATCTTCTCCTCCCTCCAGATTAAGCAAGATTGGGAAAGAGAGCTTAACATGACCTTGATAACAGAGGATTGGTTGCGAATTTTGCAGTTGGTTAACTCTTCTTCGATTTGTGCCAGTCATTCTCTAATTCAATTTAAAATTGTACATCATTATTATTTGACAAGGGAGGGAATGTCTAAAATATTTCCTAATGTTAATAGTCAGTATGATAGATGTAAAACTGAGATACTACATTAACACATATGTTTCGGTCATGTTCTGTATTGAAACAGTTCTGGAAATCTATTTTTTCTACAATTTCTAAAGCTTTAAAAATCAATTTACAACCTAATAAATTGACAGTTTTGTTTGGTATAATTCCTCAATATATTCACCGTATATCTATATCAGACCAACATGTAATTGCATTCGTCACATTATTGGCTAGAAGGGCTATTTTATTAAAATGGAAAGATGCTTCTGTTCCCACTTTGATACAATGGTTCTCTCAGGTGATGTTATGTCTCAGTTTGGAAAAAATCAGAAGTCGAACTTTTGATCCTAGATTTGACTTCGAGAAAAGGTGGGGCTCTTTTGCCCGTTACTATCATTTGATTTGAGTTAATTAAGATGGTCCTCTTCTGATTCTTGGGTAAATGGATTTGATTGGTGGATTGATGATTTTTTTTTATGGAAGCTTATATGTCGTATAGCTCCAGGTTTGTGCTCCAAATGGGTTTTTTTCCCCGTTTTTTTGCTTGTTATTAGGGTTTTTTTTTGTTTTAGTTAGTAGGGGTTCTTTTTTCCTTCTTTCTTTTTTCCAGTAAAAAAGAAAAAAAAGACTAAAGACATTGATGAAGGTTGAGCAGGAGATATAGTGTATATGGATTTCAGCAAGGCATTTGACAAGGAACCCCATGCAAGGCTTATTGAGAAAGTAAGGAGGCATGGGATCCAAGGGGACGTTGCTTTGTGGATCCAGAACTGGCTTGCCCACAGAAGGTAAAGAGTGGTTGTAGGTGGGTCATATTCTGCATGGTGGTCGGTCACCAGTGGTGTGCCTCAGGGATCTGTTCTAGGACCCCTAATCTTCGTGATTTTTATAAATTACCTGGATGAGGAAGTGGAAGGATGGGTTAGTAAATCTGCTGATGACACAAAGGTTGGGGGTGTCGTGGATAGTGTGGAGGGCTGTCAGAAATTACAGCAGGACATTGATAGGATGCAAGACTGGGCTGAGAAGTGTCAGATGGAGTTCAATCCAGATAAGTGTGAGGTGGTTCATTTTGGTAGGTCAAATATGATGACAGAATATAGGTATTAATGGTAAGACTCTTGGCAGTGTGGAGGTTCAGAGGGATCTTGGGGTCCAAGTCCATAGGACACTCAAAGCTGCTGTGCAGGTTGACTCTGTGATTAAGAAGGCATACGGTGCATTGGCCTTCATCAATCAGTTATAAGAACATAAGAAATAGGAGCAGAAATAAGCCATCCAGCCCATCGAGGCTGCCCTGCCATTCAATAAGATCATGGCTGATCTGTCTGTAAATTCAGCTCCATCTACCTGCCTTTTCCCTATAACCCTTAATTCCCCTACCATGTAAAATCCTATCTAACTGTTTCTTAAATATATTTAGTGAAGAACCCTCAATTGCTTCCCTGGGCAGAGAATTCCACAGATTCACCACTCTCTGGGAAAAACAGTTTCTCCTCATCTCCGTACTAAATCTTCTCCCCTGAATCTTGAGGCAATATCCCCTAGTTCTAGTCTCACCTACCAAAGGAAATAAGTTTCCTACTTCTATCTTATCTATCTCTTTCTTGGAACTTTGTCTGAATGTATTACCTGCTTTGTGTTGTTTGGCGTTCAATTTGCTATTAATGTATAGTATGTACTAGATGATTTGTTATTCACTGTTCCTTGTGCAAAATGGCTTTTGCTTTAATTTATATGTATACACAATCGTTACAAACAGCCATTATAATTCTGCAGTGTTTAAGGAAGCAATTACTGAGCAACTCAGGAAGACCAGGTTTTGAATGATTCACCTTGGGGGCTTCATATGTTTAAAAAAAACACTGTTCTTGAGTAGATTCAGTTAATCTTTGCATTATTATGCCCCTCACAAAATATCTCTGAAATCTGATGTTACTGAAGAGTTGAGTTTCTCTTTTTGACAGTTCTGGCTTTGGTTCAGCTTCCAATCTTCTCACTATTGAACTAGATTCTGAACTTATGCTCCACATAATTGTTGTTTGATTCTATTAAGCTAGATAGTTGAAATTTTGAATAACTTGTTCTTGGTCTGATATCTGATTTAATTTAAGCTGTTACCAGGAAAAAACTGAACGAAGGGTGACAGTGGAATGCAGTTTTAGTTATTCATTTCCCTAAGTTTTTTCCCATTAGGTTTAATGGGCCGCTCTTCCAACATGACCCATTTTTACAACATATGCTTCTCTAAAGAGTTAATTGCTTAGTATATACTTCCCCTCCTGCCCAGCATATAAACTGTACAGACATACTAGGTTTGGATGCAAAGAAGCAAAATGTCTTTATCAAGAATTGATGTGCTTGAGGAAAACAATACTCTCTCTCTTTGTAGATAAATAATGACAGGATCTTTCTGATTGAGTAAATAGATAAGCCTATCACTGTGACAGACTAGTTAAACCATCTTAGATTATGGGAACAGCCTAAGAAGGGAATAAGAAGCATCTTACATAAAAATTTAAATGAGGTTGATAATGTAGCATAACATTTGTAGTGAATATGCCAAGACGAAGCCACCTTCAGGGTGGAGGAGCAATTATATTCTGTCTCGGTACCCTCCATTCTGGTGGCATAAATATCAATTTCTCCTTCCAGTAAACAAATTCCCCCTCCCTTCCTCTATTTCCCACTCTGAACATTTATTTCTTCTCACCTGCCTATTACTTCCCCTGGCTCCCCTCCTCTTTCCCTTTTTCCTATGGTCCACTCTCCTATCAGATTCCTTCTTCTGAAGCTATTGACCTTTCCCACCCACCTGTCTTCACCTATTAACTTACAGCTAGTGTCTTCCCCTCCTGCGCGCCCCCCCCCACTCTTTTCTTCTGGCATCTTCCCCCTTCCCTCTCAGTCCTGAAGAAAGGTCTCGGCCCGAAACATCGACTGTTTATTCATCTCCATAGATGCTGCCTGACCTGCTGAGTTCCTCCAGCATTTTGTATGTGTGTTACTTCGGATTTGCAGCATCTGCAGACTTTATTGTGAATGTAATTGTAACATTAGTATCTATAGTAGCACTTTACAAACCCAGAATTTGTTCAGCAACTTCCCCAGAATTACCAGAATCTGCAGATGCTGGAAGTCCAAGCAACACACACAAAATGCTGGAGGAACTCAGCAGGCTGGGCAGCGTCTGTGGAGAAGTGTAGTCAACATTTCAGGCTGAAGAGTCCTGCCGAAGCGTTTCGGCCCGCAACGTCTACTGCACTCTTTTGAACTCCTTTTGGCCTGTTAAGTTCCTCCAGCATTTTGTGTGGGTTGCAACACAACATAAGGTTGAACAAAAGCTTTTACTCTTCCACACAGGCATTTTGGAACTTAATATTTGAATTTAACAGTTTCAGTTAATTCACGTTCTCCATTGTTATCCATCTAAAATCTTTACTTAGCTTTTCTCTCATCACTGACACTGCCTTCCCTATTAGGAATTTCTTTCATTTGTAACTGACATTTCACAACTTTTACATGCCTCTTTATTGTATCATCAACAAGTTTTGATTATGGTGAACCTTTGTCCTATCTCTCCCTGCGCATAAAAATGTGCTTGTTTTCTCTCTTTCCAATTGCTAATGAAGGAGACTGATTTGAAATATTAACTAGGTGTTTTTACTTCTACAGATGCTGTCTGACCCACTGAAATTCCCTGTATTTTCCAATTCAATGCACTAGAAGTGTTGTATAATGAAAAGCCAACCTCTTCTCTTGAAGCAAACAGAACAAGAGCAATCCATTACTAGATGTGTGCCCTTGTTGAAGATTTTGTATTCTTTGCTCTAGTGTATACATAATTTATCACAGTAAAGGTCCAGCAGTCTTTTAAAGATAGCACTGTTATGATGGACACATAGAGTAGAGTTCCATACTGACTTACTGTCAGCGTTGATGCACAAAAAAAAATTAAGTCACTTGCTATATATAGTTATCTCCTTATTTTCTTCTTTTAATGATATACATGATTTCCTTAAGGAGAAATATTTCCTGGAATTCTTTGAGGATATACCAGACAGGATTATTAAAGGGGGTCTATTCTGATTGTCTGTTGGAGCCACAGTGGCTGGTATGGGAATGCTTTTATCACGTGATACAGTATGTCACTGGTTTGGATGACAGAATTGATGGCTTTGTGGCTGAGTTTGCAGACAACATGAAGATACATGGAAGGTCAAGTAATGTTGAAGAAGCAGAGAGTCTGCAAAAGTACATGGACAGATTTGGAGAATAGGAAAAGAAGTGGCAGATGGTATATTGTGTAGGGAAGTGTATGGGCATGCACTTTGGTTGAAGGAATAAGGGTGTAGACTATTTTCTAAAAGAGGAGAAAATTCAAAAATTGGATATGTAAAGGGATTTTAAGTTTCCTGCACAACTATTCCAAAGGCAACTTATTGTAAAGGCCAAGAAGCTATGCCAGCAGCTAAATTTCATTAGGAGTTTGAAGAGATTTGGTATGTTACCAAAGACAGCAGTAAATTTCTACAAATCTATGGTGAAGACCATTTTGACTGGTTGCATCACCACCTGCTGTGCAGACTCCAATTCACAGGATTAATAAAAGCTGCAGGGGAATTATAGACGCAGCCAGTTCCAGCATGGGCACCAGCCTCTCTGCAGAGGACAGCTTCAAAAGCCAGTGCCTCAAGAAGGTGGCATCCATCATTAAGGACCTTCACCATCTAGGGAATGCCCTCTTCTCAATACTACCATCAAAGGGGAGGCACAGCAGCTTGAAGTCCAAGCTGATTGTTTTGGAACCACTTAGACCATAAGATCATAAGACATAGGAGGCAATTAAGCTATTCAACCCATTGAGTCTGCTCTCCCATTCCATCATGGCTGATTCCAGACCCCACTCAACCCCATACACCTGCCTTCTCACCATATCCTTTGATGCCCTGACTGATAAGGAACTACCAATTTCTGCCTTAAATATTTCCACAGACATGGCCTCCACCACAGTCTGTGGCAGAGCGTTCCACAGATTTACTACTCCCTGGCTAAAAAAAATACTCTCTGTTTTAAACGGTTGCCCTTCAATTTTGAGGTTGTGCTCTCTAGTTCTGGATACCCCCACCAAAGGAAACATCCTCTCCACATCCACCCTATTAAGTCCTTTCAACGTTCCAAAAATTTCAATGAGATCCCCCCGTATTCTTCTAAATTCCAGAGAGTACAGGCTCAAAGCTGCCAAATGCTCCTCATATGTTAACCATTTCATTCCCGGAATCATGCTTGTGAACTCCTCTGGACCTTCTCCAATGACAATACATCCTTTCTGAGATATCGGGCTCAAAACGATTGACAATGCTCCATGCGGCCTGAATACTCCAAGCTTATTTCCCACGTGCCATCAGATTTCTGAGCAGCCCATGAACCCATGAACACTACCTCGCTATCTTGCTTTCTTTTTCTACTCTATTTATTTTAAATATTTCTTATTGGGACTTATAGTCGTTTTTACATTTTGCACAACACTGCTGCCACAAAACAACAAATTTCACGTCATATGTCAGTGACAATAAGCCTGATTCCGAATCTGATTCTAAATTGTGAAGAATTTAATCCCACTGACTATATGTATTTTGTGAGTTAAGCTGAAGAACAATCTCTATCAATATCTGGTCATGTCTCCAGACACGTGTCCTGGACCTGTTGCTGCTCCTACCATATGACCACCATGTTTAACCCCATTTCTAAATACCATATTGACCACAGGACACCTAAACACAATCTACAGAGAAGAGGAAACGAAACACACACTTTCAAAAGCACACAGAGAAGACTCTCACATGTTAAAAATACAAACATCAATCATATACAATAGTGCACAGTTCAAATAAGGACATGTTAGGAATATCTTTAAAAATCAGTCGAGGTTCAATTAAGTATTTCATACTGGTTAAAGGGTCAGTAAATGTCCCTGTAATATCTTCACAGCAAATAACTTCTGCATGTCAATGATTTATATTAATATAGAACTATGCAATACCCTAGTTTTAACTCAATTGAGCATAAGGCTTCTTGATGTGAAATTCTCCACACGTGAAATAACTGCTTAAACCCCATCACAGACCTTTGCTGTTTTGTGCGTGCATTACTGCACTTACTGAAGGAAAATGGTTCGATAAATCATATAACTTCTGTCCCCAGGTGGCTTCTGAATAGCAGTTGTAACAGAATTAGGGATATAATTGAGGGAATAACCTGGATATTTGGAAAAAAATGTAAGTTCGGTAACGCAGTTTCCCAACTGCGCAATGCATTTGCAAACAGTATGAATAATTTCATTACCTTGGTGTGACATGTCACACAATAGATGGTAGCAAAGCATATCCCAGAAGATGACTGTAAAATTTAGTTTAACTGATTTCTGCATTTTATTAGAAGATTAATGTATAGCTTTTAGTTTGCTTTCTTCCGCATTTTATAATCAAAACCAACAAAATAAAATTACATAGATTTAGTGCAGAGGAAGAGGTTATCTGGGAAGGAGGCTCCATGCCATATTTATACTCTATTGAAGCCATCCCTTCCCCCACACCATTCTTCGCTTATCGTGAACTCTTAACATCTTTCAGCCGATAGCATGGCTCAAGTCCTCTTTCTGCTATGGTTTCCACCTTCTCAGAAGTCTCTGTTCCTCCAGCATTTTGTATGTGTTGTCTTTGGAAAGAAATTCCTTCTGAATAATTGTTTTCTTATACTGAATGTTTCAAAATTTGCTTTTGCCATCAAGTGGAATTATTCATTCTGTGTATGCTATCAAAGCTTGTTAGGAACAATGGAATAATTGATTAAATTGCCAGGAATAACAAAATAAAGGCACAGAGTAAAAGACATTTTAGACAGGTTCATGAATAGAAACAAAGAAATACTGTATGAGCTAAAAGCAGGCAAATGGGACTAGCTCAGGCCGGTATCTGGATCGGCATGGATGAGCTTGGTTGAAAGACCCATTTCCATGTGGGAGTTATCAGTTTGTACATTATTACAGGGATGTTTACTAACCCTTCAACTATAAAGCTATAACTCCATGAGATCAAATCCCATCCTAGAAGTATGGCAGCATAAATTCATAACCCGGATATATTTTTTTAAACAAAGCTCATCTCAGCAATGAGGGCTACATAACTGACAAACTAAATTAAATATTTTGTGTGTCCACACCCTGTGAACTGCGTGGGTTTCCTCTGCGTGCTGTGGTTTCTTCTCACAGTCCAGATACGGTACCACTTAAGAGGGTTAATTGGTCATTTTAATTTGTTCTGTGATTAAGCTAAAGTTAAATAAGTGGGTTGCTGGGCAGGAAGGGCCTGTTCTGCTCTATGTCTCTAAATAATAAATAAAAAATAAATCTCTTTATTCCCTGATTAGCCTATCTAATAGTGTCTTAAATGTCGCTCTCTTATCTGCTTCCATTACTCCCCTTGAAAGCTGTTCCAGGCATTTACCACTCTCTGTATAAAACAAAGATTGCCCCACACATCTCCATTAAACATCCCCCTCTCAACTTAAATGCATGTCCTCTGGTACTTGAAATTTCTACCTTGGGAAAAAATTCTGACCATCTACCCAATCAACACTTCTCGTAATTTCATAAAACCATGACAGTTAGTGGTCAATTAAACACCTGTAGGGAAGAGGAGATTGCAAGAACTCATTTTCACTGACAACAAGATTCATCATAGGAATGCCAAACTCAAGGATAAATCATTTGGAACATCACTGGTCAGAACAGCTGAGTAAGTGACCTATTTTGGATTCCACTTGAGCTCTCTGTCATCATAGAAGCCAATATTGAAATAATTTGATTTATCACACAAGGTACCTTGAACACTTTATAAAATGCTTTTTTAAAAATTTATTCATTTACGGGATGTGGGCGTCACCAGCTAAGCCAGCATTTATTGCCCATTCCCCAGTTGCTCTTGGGAAGGTGGTGATGAGCTGCCTTCTTGAACCACTGCAGACCCTGAGGTGTAGGTAGACCCACAGTGCTGTTAGGAAGAGAATTCCATGATTTTGACCCTGCAACAAGAAAGGAAAAGCAATATATTTCCAAGTCAGAATGGTGAGTGACTTGGAGGGGGATTTCCAAGTGGTGGCATTCCCAGGTATCTGTTGTTCTCGTCCTTCTGGATGGTAGTGGTCGTAGGTCTGGAAGCTGCTGCTTGAGGAACTTTGGTGTGTTGTTGCAGTACATCTGGTAGATATTGCACACCGCTGCAACGTTCGTCAATGGTGGAGGGACTGGATGCCTGTGGAAGGGGTACCAATCAAATTATAAAATGCTGAAGACATGCATTCCAAAAGTAGCCAACTCTGTAGACTAGCTGTTCCAGTAGAGGGTGTACAGGAGCAGGATATATCAGCTAGTTGTGTGGTGTTGCAGCAGTCAGTAAAGCTATGGGCCAGGTACTGTACGGCCATCTAGGCACTCAGTGTTACCTGGATGACATCATTGTTACTGTTCCAAAATCTGAAGACAGTTTTGAAAAGTTTAGAAGATTATGGGCTCAGAATGCACTGCAACAAGTGTGAATTCTTTAAACTAAGCATCACTTACTGTGGTCACACCATTGATGAACCAACATTACATAAGTGTGCTGAGAAAATTTGAGCAGTGGCCTTAGGATGTGTCACAGTTGCAATCTTCTTTAGGATTTGTCAATTAGTACAACAGGTTCCTGTCAAACCTGTCCACTGTGTTCTTCCTCTTGAACTCATTGCTACAGATTGGGAAGAAATTGCAGTGGACTAAGTAGTGTGAGGTGTAGTCATGTAACATGTTATGAGTGATGGAAGTGAACGCCCAATAGCCTTTCATCATCTTCCCTTACTGCTGCAGAGAAAAATTATGCACAGATTGACAGGGAGGTCTTGAGTCCGTTTTGGGGTGTAAGCCTCTTCAACTAGTACTTGTATAGGAGAGAGTTTACCCTCATTACTGATTTTTAACCACTTTTGTCCGTTTTCAATCCACAGAAGGGTGTTCCATTAACAGCAACTCTTCTTCTTCTCTTTGGCTGTTCATCGATTTTCAATGATGACTGAGGCCTGGGCAAGGTTGTATGGAAGACTGGCAGTTGCCCATGCTGCAAGTCTCCCTTCTCCATGCCACCGATGTTCTCCAAGGGAAGGGCAATAGGACCCATACCGGTGTCGTCGCAGAGCAATGTGTGGTTAAGTGCCTTGCTCAAGGACACAACACGTTGCCTCAGCTAAGGCTCAAACTAACGACCTTCAGGTAACTAGACTAACGCCTTAACCACTTGGCCACAAGCCACACACTTAACAGCAACAGTACGAACGCAGAGGTGGGCTCTGTTTCTTGGAGACACAATTATAAGAAAAACTTCAAGATGAAAACTAATCATTTTCTTGGGAAAGGAAATACTTGAAAAATTTACAAAAGAGGACATTCCTCTTCTTCCTAATGCAAATTAAAAGTTCAAAGGTTCAAAGGTTAAATTATTATCTAGGTATACAACTCTGAAATTCTTCTTCTCCAGATAGCCATGAAACCAAGAAAGAAAAGATCATCAACGCCTAAATCCCTCCTCCCTGCACGAAAAAACAAACAAAAATGGAACAGGGACATCAACCCCAAAATCTCCTTCCCCTGCACACAAAAAATGAGAAAAATCAGGCAAGAAATGCAGAATATAAAAAAAACAATGAGACTGAAAAGTCCACAGTTCAAGTCAATATCCAAAAAGCAGAAAACCTAGGCAACATTCTCCCTCTCTGTAGCAGAGCGATCTCACCAGCGATAAAAAGGCAGGCAGCCAGCATTTCAATCTCCCTCATTGCTTTAATCAGAAAACAATGAAAGTTTTAATTGACAAAATGCAGCTGAACATCGGCTTGCAGCCTTCTTGCCACGAGCTTCCCGCACGCTGCCCCTGCCTCCTGGGATCCCCTCGGAACACCCGAACGATCTTCAAACTATAAATCACAGGCTCCAACAGTTCCAGAATCACATTCAAGATGAAAAATAAACATAAAAGACATAAAGGAAGTTTCATGACCTATCCAGAAAATGTTGACGGAAATTGCGTTGTACACAGGCATCATCTTGACTAAAAGTCTCCCTATAAGGCAGAGGTGATCCAAAGGGAAACCAGAAAATACCCCACACTGTCTCAGACATACATAGCCACTGAAAATGGCTGTAATATACAGCAGAAACTCCAGTTCTCCCATTTTTTTCCGGCACTGGGATGAATTTACCCATGATGTAGGTTGCCTTATGTGGGGATTGAAAGTTGCTGTACCATCCAAGCTGAGAGCTGAACTGTTGGAGGACCTACATGTCTGTCATCTAGGATGGTCAAAATGAAAGCGTTAGCTCGAAGCTTTGTCTGGTGGCCTGGGATAGATCAGCAGGTCGAGCAGCTTGACATACACTGTTCGGGATGCCAGCACATACAGAAAATGCCAAGTGAAGTGGCTCTACATCCCTGGGAATGAGCTGCCCTGCCCTGGCAGAGGATTCATGTGGATTTTACCAAACCATTCATGGGCATACATTTCTTGTAGTAGTAAATACAGCAGCAAAGTGGCCAGAAGTGTTCCCAATAGCCTCCACTACAACCTTGCACACTGCTGATGTGTTGAGAAGCCTTTTCTCAAGGACTGATGTTCCAGGACACTTAGTTTGTTACAATGGACCATATTTTGCTGCGGAAAAGTTTCAGTCTTTGCTGAAAATGAGTGGCATAAGACATATTACAACCAGCAACTCACCTGCTATTATGTTCCAGAGTAATCCCTTGCATTCACACCTGTATCTCCTCAAATCCAGTCCCAGGCAGAGTATACAGGACAAACAGCTGTGACAAATTGAGGGATCCTCAAACAAGGAGGTTTGATGCTTCACTTCTGGACAAGCAGTCATTAGCAAGGGACTGCAGAGGTGATTAAAAGGGGACACTAGGAAAGATTAAGGACAGAACTGGACCAGTCTCCTACACAGTGGAGATTGCGTCTGATATATGTGGAGACAATGCATCGATCAGTTGAGGAGAGCAGAGTCACATTTTAGAGAAGAAATGTGTCCAGAGCTGTCAGAACCACTTTATACATCTTTATACCTGAATTGGACAATTTAAAATTTACTACGCTATGGATGTTTATATCATAATTGTATAATACGTTATACTGTGCATATAAGATGACTAGAGTTGAGTTGTATTCTATATTGAATTAGATTTTATTGCTAAGCAGGAAAGAGCATTGTGTAATTAATATTTCAGAAATATTTTAGTAATATTATAAATATATTGTTAAGCAATCTCTGTTGTTTAAGTAATTCATTTTGAGTTATATGTAAAACTACAAGAATGGCATACGTCACTACTCCACAGCGTTATATGTGGCGAACCTCACTAAGAGTAAAAACAAAGTTTACACACATTTCTTGGCTTCCTTTTATTTCTCTCTCAATTAGATTTATGTTTTGGAGTTACATAACATAACAAGACTCATCGCCTTTGGACATCAAGGTATCATTTGAATATGTAGTACTAGACACCCCTGGTAAAACTGATCAGTTGTAACATTCTTTGCTGGCTGGTCCTTTTTTATCCCTTATAATCTTTGAGTTTAGAGAGTTGAAGGTGATCTAATCAAATCAGTGATAGTGACTGTTTGGGCTTGACATGGAAAAAGTTCAAAGTTTAAAGTAAATTCGTTATCTAAGTCCATATACCTGCATATGCTACCCTGAGATTCATTTTCTTGCGAGCATTCACAGTAAATAAATAGAGGTGCCACAGAATCAATGAAAAGGCATACACAAAAAAGATGAACAATCAAACAGAGTGCAAAAGCCAACAAATTGTGCAAATACAAAAAGGAAAAAATAATAATACAAAACTAAGCAATAAATATTGAGAACATGAGATGAAGAGACCTTGAGTCCATAGTTTGTGGGAACAGTTCAGTGTTGGGGTGAGTGAAGTTGAATGAAGTTTTCCCCTCTGGTTCAAGAGCTTGATGCTTCAATTGAATTGAATTGGTTTTATTACTTACATCCTTCATATATATGGAGTAAAAATCTTTATGTTACGTCTCTGTCTAAATGTGCAATGTGCAATTTATAGTAATTTATAATACATAGTACGTATGACAGGACAGTCAGTATAACATAGAAATACAATTGTATCAGCACGAATTAATCAGTCTTTTGGCTGGGTGGAAGAAGCTGTCCTAGACCCTGTTTGGTCCTGGCTTTTATGCTGCAGTACCGTTTCCCGGGTGGTAGCAGCTGGAACAGTTTGTGGTTGGGGTGACTTGAGTCCCCAATGATCCTTCAGGCCCTTTTTACACTCCTGTCTTTGAAAATGCCCTAAATGGTGGGAAGTTCACATCTACAATGTGCTGGGCTGTCTACACCACTCTCTGCAGAGCCTTGCGATTGAGGGAAATACATTTTCTATACCAGGCAGTGATGCAGCCAGTCAGAATGCTCTCAGTTGTGCCTCTGTAGAAAGTTCTCAGGATGTGGGGGCCTATACCAAACTTCTTCAACAGTCTGAGGTGAGAGAAGCGCTGTTGTGCCTTTTTCACCACACAGCCAGTATGTACAGACCACGTGAGATCCTCGATGATGTGTATGCCGAGGAAATTAAAGCTGTTCACCCTCTCAATCTGAGATCCATTGATGTCAATAGGGGTTAGCCTCTCTCCATTCCTCCTGTAGTCCACAACCAGCTCCTTTGTTTTTGCGACATTGAGGGAAAGGCTGTTCTCTTGACACCATTGTGTCAGGGTGATGATTTCTTCTCTGTAGGCTGCCTTATTGTTATTTGAGATTAGGCCAATCAGTGTAGTATCGTCAGTAAATTTGATTAGCAGATTGGAGCTGTGGGTGGTGACACAGTCATGGGTATACAGAGAGTAAAGGAGGAGGCTTAAAACACAGCTCTGAGGGGCACCTGTGTTGAGGGTCAGAGGTGCAGTGGGAGGGGAGTCCACTCTTACCACCTGCTAGCAATCTGACAGGAAGTCCAGGATCCAGCTGCACAAGGTAGGGTGAAGGCTGAGGTCTCTGAGCTTCTTGTCGAGCCTGGAGGGAATTATAGTGTTGAATGCTGAACTGCAGTCCAAGAACAGCATTCTCACATAAGCATCCTTCTCCTCCAGATGTGTCAGGACAGTGGCTATTGTGTCATCTGTCAATTGTTTCACTTGGTGGAGGAATATACAAGAAGGTATAATCCTAAATCTAAACTGGAAAGAAAGGCCTACATATCCTTAGTATAATATGATCAAAAAATCATGAGGAACTTCTTTTCCAGCATACTTTTTGTGATTTATAGGCTTGTTGAACTTTTTTATAAAATACTCACTTTGAATGCTAAGCAGTTTAAATATTCTTTTATTTAAATCTATGAAGTTTAATTTGCCCGCTGAAGAGGCTGTTAGCTTTAATGCTAAACTGCTGGACCATGACTTCACTACAAAGAGAACCTTTTAAGAAGACATCAGGGACTGAACATAGATATATCTCTGAATCCTAATCTCTTTTGCGCTACAAGTGTAGCTCAAATGAGCAGCATTAGCGTTCCTTTTTTGCAAAACAAAAATATGCATCGAGTCAAAAAAATAAGCTTTTCCATTGAACGTTGAAATAGCTTCAAATGTCATTATAAGTCAAAGCTTTAAAGAGATTTATGAAGGTGAAGAAGTTTAAATTAGAGCAGAAATTCTCTAGGTGAATAACTCGGATTGTGGAATCCGTATTCAGCTTGTTTACGTTGTTGGGTCAACTAATTCCAGGTCATTCAAGCTTGGTAAAGACATCAATATAGATACCAAGATTGACCTTATGCACATAATCTGAATATAATAGCAGTAGTGTGATCACTCGAGTTGAGTCTGATGTTCTCCTCAGGGATTGTCTATTGGTAGGTCCTCAGGTGGCTGTTGAGGCTGATCGGGGATCCACCTGTGCTGCTGGATTGTGGCCAGAGTAAGTAGTAGTTTTATTTATTTATTTATTTATTTATTGACATACAGTGCAGAATAGGCCCTTCCAGCCCTTTAAGCCATGTCACCCAGCAAACACCCAATCCAATCATGGGATATTTTACAATTTTGCAAACCAGAGCACCTGGAGGAAACCCATGTGGTGACGGGGAGAACATACAAACTCCTTCCAGGCGGCAGAGGGAATTGAACTTGGATCACTGGTACTGTAAACCACTGTGTTCACCACTAAGCTCCTGTGCCAGCCCATGTTCAAGTGGATGTTCAGTCCCTCCTTTCGAAGCTGTCACTTGTGGTCTACAGCACAACAGAGGTTGTTCTCATGTGGCACAGCTCCTTGTTGAACAGATTTCCTCTAGGTCTATCTGCTGAGTGCAATGTCTTCACAGTTTCAGATGTAGTGTTGAATTTCTTCAAGCTGATTTTGACGTCATCTATGAAGCATTTCCTTTGCCCACCAGGGTTTCACTGACTTTCCTTCGACGAGGAGTAAAGGATATCTAACTAATTATTTTTTACCATGTCTTTCAATGCAGTAGAAACTATCTAGAATTTTAGTGGGAGAAATTATTGCTCCTGGTTTCTGGTGATTTGATTATGGGGAGCAAGGACAGGTGAATTGATTATAGGGAGCAAGGACATGGCAGACCAATTGAATAATTACTTTGGTTCTGTCTTCACTAAGGAGGACATAAGTAATCTTCCAGAAATAGTAGGGGACAGAGGGTCCAGTGAGATGGAGGAACTGAGGGAAATACATGTTAGTAGGGAAGTGGTGTTAGGTAAATTGAAGGGATTGAAGGCAGATAAATCCCCAGGGCCAGATGGTCTGCATCCTAGAGTGCTTAAGGAAGTAGCCCAAGAAATAGTGGATGCATTAGTGATAATTTTTCAAAACTCATTAGATTCTGGACTAGTTCCTGAGGATTGGAGGGTGGCTAATGTAACCCCACTTTTTAAAAAAGGAGGGAGAGAGAAACCGAGGAATTATAGACTGGTTAGCCTAACGTCAGTGGTGGGAAAACTGCTGGAGTCAGTTATCAAAGATGTGATAACAGCACATTTGGAAAGCGGTCAAATGATCGGATAAAGTCAGCATGGATTTGTGAAAGGAAAATCATGTCTGATGAATCTCATAGAATTTTTTGAGGATGTAACTAGTAGAGTGGATAGGGGAGAACCAGTGGATGTGGTATATTTGAATTTTCAAAAGGCTTTTGACAAGGTCCCACATAGGAGATTAGTGTGCAAACTTAAAGCACACGGTATTGGGGGTAAGGTATTGATGTGGATAGAAAATTGGTTAGCAGACAGGAAGCAAAGAGTGGGAATAAACGGGACCTTTTCAGAATAGCAGGCAGTGACTAGTGGGGTACCGCAAGGCTCAGTGCTGGGACCCCAGTTGTTTACAATATATATTAATGACTTGGATGAGGGAATTAAATGCAGCATCTCCAAGTTTGCAGATGACACGAAGCTGGGTGGCAGTGTTAGCTGTGAGGAGGATGCTAAGAGGATGCAGGGTGACTTGGATAGGTTGGGTGAGTGGGCAAATTCATGGCAGATGCAATTTAATGTGGATAAATGTGAAGTTATCCACTTTGGTGGCAAAAATAGGAAAACAGATTATTATCTGAATGGTGGCCGATTAGGAAAAGGGGAGGGGCAACGAGACCTGGGTGTCATTATACACCAGTCATTGAAAGTGGGCATGCAGGTACAGCAGGCGGTGAAAAAGGCGAATGGTATGCTGGCATTTATAGCTAGATGATTCGAGTACAGGAGCAGGGAGGTACTACTGCAGTTGTACAAGGCCTTGGTGAGACCACACCTGGAGTATTGTTTGCAGTTTTGGTCCTCTAATCTGAGGAAAGACATCCTTGCCATAGAGGGAGTACAAAGAAGGTTCACCAGATTGATTCCTGGGATGGCAGGACTTTCATATGAAGAAAGACTGGATGAACTGGGCTCGTACTCGTTGGAATTTAGAAGATTGAGGGGGGATCTGATTGAAACATATAAAATCCTAAAGGGATTGGACAGGCTAGATGCAGGAAGATTGTTCCCGATGTTGGGGAAGTCCAGAACAAGGGGTCACAGTTTGAGGATAAAGGGGAAGCTTTTTAGGACCAAGATTAGGAAAAACTTCTTCACACAGAGAGTGGTGAATCTGTGGAATTCTCTGCCACAGGAAACAATTGAGGCCAGTTCATTGGCTATATTTAAGAGGGAGTTAGATATGGCCCTTGTGGCTACGGGGATCAGGGGGTATGGGGGGAAGGCTGGGGCGGGGTTCTGAGTTGGATGATCAGCCATGATCATAATAAATGGCGGTGCAGGCTCGAAGGGCCGAATGGCCTACTTCTGCACCTATTTTCTATGTTTCTATGTTTATGCTCTTTGAGTAAACAGGTGATTCAGTGAATTGACCTTGCTCTGCAACAGGCGATTTGCTTTGAGCAATATGCCCTACCACACCTCCAATTCATCAGGTGAAACAAGTTGGAAATAAATAGCCTGTCAGGCACATGAATGCAAGGAACTGGTTCACTTAAATGGAAATGTAACTCACTATGAGCTTTGTCTACCATTTCTCTCTAAATATTCTCATTCTTGATTGATCCTTGGCTGCTGGTTAGGAGGCAGCTTGGTAACTTTTGTAAAAGTCTAGCCTGCAGAGCCAGAACTAATAACTACACAGATTCTAAACAGATCAAATGTAATTGCTTGTGGTAGAGAAGCTACACAATATGCCTTATTGAGGCAATTTGGAATTGAAGCATTTGAGCATGAGACACAAGAGCCAGGCTACACTTGTACAAAAGAAACCTACCCCAGCAACAAGAAAATTGCCTGTTAGTTTAATCAGTTCAACTTCTTTTCCTGCAAGCAGTCTTTTCCCCCACTGGATGTTACATCTGCATGTAATTTTCCTTGACTGTGTGTTGCTTTTACATTCATGTGAGTTGCCCATTGCCGTGCAATTTTCAGATCTCAGATCTGATTTTTTTGCTCTCTGCTCCTCCTAAAGATTGACCCCTTTTATTCATTTTCATGCCTAATTTTTCCCTTCTGCTCAACACATGAGCTTCAAAAACCATTCCTTATTCTGTATTGTGGGAGAATCATTTCATAAGCTCATTGATTGATTTGTCAAGTTTATACCAGGATATAATCTGTCATAGAGTCTTACAGCATAGAAACGGGCACATCCATGCCACACCTGTGTCACCCAGTGAGATAATCTCACATGCCCACATTTGGCCCATAGCCCTCTCAACTTCTTCTATCTAAAAGTGTTTATAAGATAATTCAAACCACCTATAAATCACAATATTGTAATGGAAGTATTCAGTTACTTTTTAACCAATACAAGTTTATCAGACTCTGATTATCTTCATATCATTCTGTGCTGGGATGTTGCCAGAGAAGATGGCTACAAATTCGATCCATTTCACTCATTGAGTAAAGCAAGTGTTCAAATTGAACTAAACTTTAAAGAAATATTGGGGCAGATAATTAAAAACCTGTTCAGGGAAATAAGTTTTGGGTATCATCTTAAGGGGATAAAGTGATGATGGTGAGAAGATTTTGGGAGAGAATTCGAGAGCTTATACTAAGACATAAATGTAACAGTGGAAGGTAACAATATTAAAGACTGCTACTTTAAAGTTAATGGCCAATCTGAAATAAACATACAGTAGTACTAAACTTTATTTGTAGCAAAGGAGGGTTTAAGAACTAGGGAAGTTAAACTAACATTATATTAGGCTTTGGAACCATAAGTATAGTCTGGCTGTGTCCAGTTCTTGTTGCCATACTATAAAAACAGTATAAAAGCACTGAAGATGGTGTAGAGGTTTTTTACAAGGAGCAAGGTTATACTCATAAGGAGAAGATTAGCTCTCTCTCTGAGAAAAAGAGTGAAGGTTGGGGGATGGCTGGGTTAGAGAGTCAAAATGTAATTGGCAACTGGTTGTATTGAATGTAATTTGTTGGTGTTGCAATAAAAAATTAATAATAAAAAGAAAGAAAAAGAGAAAGTTGACCTTTGACATTCCAATTCTTTTACAGAAGGCAGATTTCAAGGGGCAGACATATAAATAAGTATTGGTAAATCAGTAATTTAACCAGCAATTACTCTTTAAACGATAGTAGTGAGCTGCCTCCTGGAACTGATGTATACTCCTCTCTAAATGCTACAAAACATAAAGGATACGGTCCAGTCCATCACTTAAAAGCCATCCCCACATTGAGCACATCTTTGTGGAGCATTGTCAGAGGAAAGCAGAATCCATCATCAGGGACCCCCACCACCCAGGTCATGTCCTCTCCTCGCTACCGCCAACAGGAAGAAGGTACAGGAGCCTCAGGGCTCACACCACCAGGTTCAAGAACAGTTATTACCCCTCAATTATCAGGCTCTTTAATCAGAGAGGATAAGTTCACTCAACTTCACTTGTCCCATCACTGAAATGTTCCCATAACCTATGGACTCACTTTCAAGGACTCCTCATCTCATGTTCTTGATATTTATTGCTTACTTATTTTTTTTTTTCCTTTTTGTATTTGAACAGTGATTTGTCTTTTGCACATTGGTTTGAATGCCCAAGTTGGTGCAGTCTTTCACTGATTCTGTTGTGGTTATTATTCTATTATGAATTTATTGAGTATGCTCACAAGAAAATTAATCTCAGGGTTTTATATGGTGATATATATGTACTTTGATAAAAAAATTTACTTTGAACTTTAAACCTTAGAAGAATAAAATCTCAACCTTTGTAGAAGGCAGTCTTTGGACAATTTGATTAATTTCACTTTATACCAAGAAATGGCAGAAAACATTAATATGATAAATGGAACCAAACAACATCATAACAATGCTCCCGAATTAGCTGCAACTCTAGTATAGCTTGAACAGCAGCATCAATTCACCAATAATCAAAATTGCCCTGTTCTCAAAGACCACAATAAATCTAAACAAACTAATTATCTGTCAGTCAGTCTACTCTCAATCAAATAAGTGATGGACGGTGTCAATGATGTAGCAAACCCCCATACCCATTCACCAACGCCAAGTTTAATTTTGATATCAAGGCAGTCACCTCATCAGAAGAGCTGAATTCTGAACTTGTTTTGAGGGTAACTACACATGATATTCAGGTGGCATTTCATTGAGTGTGTCAACATTAATGTCAATGAGTATTAAGGGGGAAACACTGCAATGGACAGAGTCACACCTTGCACCAAAGAAGATGGTTATGGTTTCTAGAGGTTGGTCTTTCCAGTTCTAGGATATAACTAGAAGACGTCTTTATTTCGGTATCCTGAGCCAAACATCTTCAACCGCTTCATCAAAGACCTTCTTTTCATCGTAAGAATTGAAGAAAAGATGTTTTACAATGATTATTGAACATTCTATTCCATTAAAGAAGCTGGAGGTTCATGAGCCAGTCCTCATTAGGGGAACATAAGACCACAAAAAATACCATCAAGTCTTCTCTGCCATTCCATTATGATAGATTTATTATCCCTCAACTTCCGCTTTAAATAGATTAGATTATGAGAACACTCAGTCCTCTTCTATTGTCATTTAGAAATGCATACATGCATTAAGAAGTGATACAATGTTTCTCCGGAGTGATATCACAGAAAACAGGACAAACCAAAGACTAACACTGACAGAACCATATAATTATAACATATAGTTACAGCAGTGCAAAGCAATACCATAATTTGATGAACCATGACAAATCATGGGCACGGTAAAAAAAGTCTCAAAAGTCCCCAAGTCGATCGACTCCTGAGTCCCCAATAGCAGGTGGCAGTTGGCAATGACTTGGCCTCTAAATCCATCTGTGGCAATGAGTTCCACAAATTCATCAACTTTTGCTAAAGAAATTCCTCCTCATCTCCGTTCTAAGGGTATGTCCTTCTATTCTGAAGCTGTGTCCTTCAGTCTTAGACTTCCCCTGCTATAGGAAACACCCTTTCAATATTCAATAGGTTTCAATGAAATCCCCCTTCATTCTTCACTCACAGGTGATGGAATCAATTTAATTGTTTGGATTTGATCAATTAATTTATTGTCGTATAAATACCTAATTTGATGTTTCCTCATTTTTATTTTCACTTTCCCAAAACTTATATGGTCTTCATCTCGAGTTGGGATTTCATAACATTGCAATAACATTGTTTGTTATATATATTTCTTTCTATTTAATCTGTCATTTACAATGGTATAAATACCAGGACACCATCTGGCTTGTTCAAAGAATATCGTTTTTTTAATCTTAATTTTTTAGAAGATTCACTTTGCTCGATTTACTAGAGATTTTCACTTTACATATTTTTATGTTTCATGTAACTATATACTAAGTAGTGAGGAATCATAGACAAACCATTGGGAAATTATAAACAATAATTTATAAATGATTTATGGACAAATATGATACAATCATAGAAGTGGGGAGTGATCGATAGGAAATTTAAATAACTTAGAATAAACAAAAATGAAGAATGAATGTGGGAGTAAACTCAAACAGATACATGAATAGCAAAAGTTTAGGATATGGACCAAATATGGGCAAAGGGGGCTAGCTTAGATGGATCTCTAGGTTAGCATGGACAAGTTGAGCCAAAGGACCTGGCTCTATACTCTATTATATATGACTCTAAGACCCTATACTGGATTTCCTTTATCTTTCCCACCAATGATAGAATACTGCTAATAGTGTGATCACACCTCCATCATTTCATAACCTTCGAACATTGAACACGAAACATAGAATAGTAGAGTATCGCACAGGCTCTTCATCCAATCATGTTGTCATGTCCTTTTAAGCTACTCCAAGATTCATCTAATACTTCTCTTCTACATAGTCCTTCATACGTTTTTCATCCGTGTGCCCATCAAAGAGTCTCTTAAGCCATGGTAAATAAATCCTGCCTTGAAACACTCCTGAAAAAGCCTAGAACTTGAAAATGAAATGTAGTCAATATGAACTACAGAATACAAAGGGCATCAACATTTCAGCTGCAGGGAGAAGATTTACCATGGCTTAGAAGGCTAGACCAGAGATCACAGTCTTAAAGAAAACTTTAGGCCATTTAGAAATAACTTGAGGAGAAATATTCTCCCTCATTGGGAGGCTTTAGCATTCTCTGACTTGGAAGCCAATGGGGTCTTAGTCACTGAGTTCATTCAAAACTAAGATCAAAGGAAGTGTCGGTAAAAGGGGATAGTCAAGAAAATGGTATTCAGGTAGAAAGTCAGCCATAATCTGGATAAATAACAGAGCAGACTCAAGAAATGCCATGGCATGTTTCTTCTCCTAATTCTTCTATTCTTATCTTATTCCAAATTGGAAGGTTATTCTTAGCCAAAATTATGAAAGTCAAAGATGGTAGAAAAAGGAAATGCAACAGATGTAACATATTTAGATTTGCAAAAGATTTTTGATAGGTTTTCACATAAATTTGTGAACGTGGTTCTAAGTAACAGAATAGATCATGATCTGGCAAGCAGAAAATAGAGAATCAACATTTCCTGATGAAAGATCATCAAGCTGAAATATTGATTCTGTTTTAATCTTCACAGTTAATGTTTGACTGTAGAGTATATGATTTTTTTCTGATTTCCTTGCACATACAATATTTTGTTTTTATACAAAGAAGAGTAGGGTTTCAAAGTTATTAGCCAAATTGGTAAATGATTGAGGGTGTTTTGCCATAAAGATTAGTTCTGAGACCACATAGAGTCTACCAATTTGATTTAGTTTCAGAAATCAAAAACACAATTTTAAGATCTATAGATGATGATAAATAATTAGGTATGACTCACGGAATTTTACCAAAATGAAGAAATATTTAATAAGCATGCAGATCTGGTGTGCTGAAAGACTTCAATATTGAAAAATATCAGGTGATATATTTTGATAGGAAAAGTAAGGAAGCCACATATACCTTGAATATACATACTTACATGGGTTAGAAAAACAGAGTGCATGCAAATAGAGACACACAAAAGTAGTGGCACAAGTAACTAAAGTCAAAACTAATACAATTCCCCATTTTGAATATCATTGAAAGCCAGATAGTTCATGTTAAAACTATTAGACCACCCTTGGATTCAAGCTTATTTGTCACGTGTACATTGAAGCACACAGTGAAATGCATCACTTATACATCATTTGGAATATTGTGGTTAGCTTTAGCTTCCAAATAATTTGAAGGATGTGTAGTAAAGCTACAAATGCAAGCAAGATTTATTGGAAGGGTACCAGAAGTGAAGGACCGTGCTAATCAGCATTGATTGAACAGATCAGAGTTTGGGTCTCCAGTCAAGTGTATATCTGGGTGGAGGGTTGTGGGACACAGGGTTAGTGAAGTGTTCTGGGGAAAAGAAATTACTTCATATGGGTCGTTAGTATTAGCAAGTAAGACACAAAAATCTGGGGCTAAACATAAATAAATAAAGGATGGTCATTCATATATCCATAGCGGAATTAAGAAGGAAGTACTTTTATGAGCGAGAGAGAGAGAAAATGCTGCAATGCACTTGAAGGTAAAAACAATGGAAGATTGTATTAATGGGTAGAGATAAAGGGAGCTTGGAAGAGTCATGTGTATTTCATAAACATGAACGTGCATCTTTGGGGAATGCACTTTCGAATTTCAAAGTAAATTTTATTGCCGGAGTGCATATATGTCACCACATGAAACCCTGAGATTCTTTTTCCTGCAGGCATACTCAGCAAATCTATAGAGTAGTAACTATAATAAGATTCAATGAATGATCAAGTGGAGTGCAGAAGACAACAAACTGTGTAAATGCAAATACAAATAAATAGCAATAAATAACGAGAGCAAGAAGTAACAAGATAAAGCGTCCTTAAAGTGAGTTCATTGGTTGTGGGAACATCTCAGTAGATGGGCAGATGAGTGTAGTTATCCCCTTTTGTTCAAGAGCCTGATGGTTGAGGGGTAGTAACTGTTCTTGAGCCTGATAGTGCAAGTCCTGAGGCTCTTGTACCTCCACCTGATGGCAGCAGTAAGAAAAGAGCATGGCCTTGGTAGCGAGGATCTTTTTTGATGGGTGCTGGTTTTCTACGATAGTGTTTCATGTAGATGAGCTCAATGGTTGGGAGGGCTTTACCCATAATGTACAGGCCCAAATCCACTACCTTTTGTAGGATTTTCCATTCAAAGGGATTGGTGTTCCCATACCAGCCCATGATATATCCTGTCAATAAATTCTCTACTAAACATCTATAGAAGTTTGTCAAAGGTTTTGATGACATTCTGAATCTCTGTAGATTCCTAAGAAATGTATTGTGCTTTCTTTGCAATTACAATTACATGGTGGGTCCAGGACAGATCCTCTAAAATAGTAACACCCAGGAACTTAAAGTTACTGAGCCTCTCCACCTCTGATCCTCTGATGAAGTCTACAATCAGTTCCTTAGTCTTGCTGACATGGAGTGAGGGGTTGTTGTCATGACACCACTCAGCCACATCTTCAGTCTCTCTCCTGCATGCTGATTCATCACCTGCTTTGAGATGGCCTACAACAGTGGCATCATCAGCAAAGCTGAATATAGTATTGGAGCTGTGCTTAGCCACACAATCATAGGTGTAAGGTGAGTAGAGCATGGAGCTAAGCACATAGCCTAGTGATGCACCTGTGTTGATGGAGATTACGGAGGAACTGTTTTTGCCAATCTCAACTGACAGGGATCCGCATGTGAGGAAATCCAGAATCCAAATGCACACATATTGAGGCCCTGTGTTGTAAGTATTTTATAATTATGATTGTTTGTTGTTTTGCTTCTTGTATTATTTCCTACAAACTTGTTGGAATTCCTATTAATGTTGCAAGCATTCCAAGATTGTCATTTTACCTAATTTTCCACTTTTGTCCAGTTTTGCTATTAACACATCAAAGGTGTATGAGAATCATAATCCCAAGAACTTTATCCTGTATTAGACCGTAAGATCATAAGATATGGGAGCAGAATAAGACCCATCATGTTTGCTGTGCCATTCCATCATGCCTGGTTTCTTTTCCTGCTCAAACCCTTCTCTTGCCTTCTTCACGTGACCTTTGACACCCTTATTAATCAAGAACCTATCAACCTCTGCTTTAATTTATTTGACCTCTACAGCCATCTGTGGCAAAGATATCCACAGATTTGCCACACTTTGTGTAAAGAAATTCCTTATCATCTCTGTTCTAAAGGGACATTTTTTTTGTGCTAATGATGAAGTAGAACCGTGTTTGTTCATTGTACTATACCTGACATCCATAGTACCGGATTTCAGAACTGACTGTATTATGCACTCAGAACACCGTTGACCCTCTGCCATTAATGCAAATTGTGAATTTTGTTAAATAATTAGAATATTATGTTTTCTGCAACAAGCATTTGTTGAATTGGTAGCCATTGATTCTGTGTAAAATACATTAAACAATTTATTGAAAATGAGGAATATTAAAGAGCACAGGAAACAAGTCTAAATGGTTCATGTGGATGTGTATTGCGACACGTTATGGTAAGTATTGTGCATGCAGTAATTGTTCTTTAAACTACATATGATGACATCCTTCAAAGATAATCTTCTTTGAATATTCAACTGGTGAAAAGAGTTCAACTGTGCGCTACATCTTCTTCACACAGTAGGATCATCCTTCAGAGAATTCAATCAAGTTTGTCACAATATATTTTGTTTTGAGGGTGTAATTACAATGACTTCAGGCATTGTAGAAACTTGTCATTTGTATGTTTATATTGACTTCTGCAAAGTAATTACAGCTCTTCTGGTTTCAGTTGATCTGTAAGGAGGTTTAGTTTAAATCAAATTTAAATATCAGTGTATAAATGTGATAAAAGTTCTTGAGTAGGGCCCAAGTATTCCACATATTCAATGAGCCCCTAACTATATTTTCAAAATTGCAAGTACTGATTCCAATTGACAGAAACATGAGTACCCTGAGAATGAAGTTACAGAGCTCAGCTCTAATGACTTGCTTGATACAGCTATCAAAACCGCGTCAATTTGCATCATGCCAGTTAATTTGCAAATTACAATTTTTCCAAATCAAATCACTTCAGAATTAAATTGAGTTTAACTGAGTATAGTGGTGAAAAATGTCCGTCATGCACTGGAGGCAATCTTTCCCTAAACTGCATTCCAATCCTTGCAGTGGGTGTTAGAAGTTGCTGCCTGCAGCTACAAATAAAGTAACAGAAATAGGTGCTTATTTTTATTTGTAATTGCCAGCACTGGTTAGGTACTAGACAAGCATTTGAGTTTTATGAAGGTTTCATTTCGACATCTCTGGAAATTGTGCATTTGCTTCTTTGATTAATATTACTGACTTGATTAGCTAAGTATGTACTACAAGGAGCCATTATCAATATTTCTTAATACTCATCCAATTTTTGACAATTAATATATTTTCCTTCTAGTATTCTGTGGAAAAAGAAAGATGATTAAAAACTTCCAAAAGTCTGCAAATGTTTCCTCACATTGTATATCTAGCACCGGACTCCTAAGCTATAGAATTTTATATATAATATAAAGAAATAGGAATGCAGGAAATGACTATTGAGAGGATTGATACATGGCTTGACAATGGAATGGATTGAATATATAGATGAGTAGATCTTCGGAATTCTAAGAAGGCCAATTGAATAGCAAAAATGGTGCGGTTTTATTTGTTACAAATGATACACCATTTTGAGATAGGAATAATATTAGTCACCTGGAGGGAACTGAGATAGTTTTTAGATGCATTATGATCCACATTTAATACATGAATATTCCCTGGGGTGACAGATGAAGACACAGAGCTTTGTAAGCAAATTGCAAGAATAATGGATCAGTTTAATGTCACCATCCTGAACAGTCTGACTATCCTTTAATTATTGTAAAATTTAATATGGATGGCAATGTATGAACACATCTAAAAGGACCACAAACATAGAAAGGGCTTGATATACACACTTGTCTGTTCAAATAATTAAGCAAAACTTGGTACCACTCGGGCTTTGTATTTTAAAAAAGCTTATTTTCAAGTTTGTTCATAACTGAGACAGTGAAAATGTAGAACAATTATTGTCCACTATTATTACAATATTGATTCAAAACCGTCAAATCTATGTGAAAATTTAAAATTTCAAACTTGAGTATTTTTCCTCCGTAATAACCTATATCTTTTTGGAAATCCTATATGTATTTTAAACCCAAGAAAGGTAGTTCCTAAAATTGATGTCAAGGAAGAATTGACTTATACAATTTACATATTGTAAATTCCATACAACCTTGCCCAGGCCTGCGCCCTGGAAACCTTCCAAGGCGCAAATCCATGGTCTCACAAGACTTACGGATGCCTATAATAAAAATAATTTATTGTAATTTAAAGTAAATGCTTTTATAAAAGGAACACATTTCAGGGGTAAGTAAGATTTAATTATTTTGATGCTACTATGCAACCACAACACCTGAATGGGGATGTTCCTAAGACCAGGAATTAAACAAGGAATTTCTTTGGAATTATTCCTATGCTGATGCCATAATTTGCTGTAAATTCTGTGGAAATTTGATTTCTAAGCAAAAGGAGGGGTTTCATATTTGTTTATGACATGAGAGGTGAGAGTAATCGGCCCATCAAATCTATGCCATCATTAAGGACATTTTATTAGTTGTATCTTCTTTTTATTTCCTTATTCCCTTTCATATCGTCTCAACTCTCACCAGTTCTACCACTCATCGCTCTACACTCTGCAACTGTTGCCAATGCATCTGTCATATTCTTGGCCTTGACACACCTAGAAAACAAGGACATTTATGTCAGACTGCTGTTTCTGGATTTCTGTTCGGCACTCAACACTGTTATCACATAGACCTTGGTGAATAAGCTCCTACAAAATGCAGGAAGAACTCAGCAGGCCAGACAGCATCTATGGAAAAGAGTAAACAGTCAACATTTCAGGCCAAGACCCTTCTCAGGACTGGAAAGGAAGAGGAGAAGTCAGAGTAGGAAGGTGGAGGGGTGGGAAGAAATATAACATGGCAGGTGATAGGTGATAGAGTACCTCCAGCATTTTGTGTGTGTTGCTTTGGATTTCCAGCATCTGCAGATTTCCTTGCGTTTGTAAATAAGCTCCTACTCCTTGGTCCAAATACACCACTGTGCAACTGGGTGTCAGGCTTCCTAACAAACAGACCTCAGATAGTCGGGATGCACAATTGCTCCTCGCTCCCCATCATCCTCAATTGGGGTGCACTGCAGAGCTGTGTGATGAGCCCATTGCTGTATACCCTGCTCACACATGACTACAAGGCCAAACACCCGAGTAATCACACTGTCAAGTTCACCAATGGCATGACAGTGGGGGAGCTCATTACCAACAATGATGTGATGGCCTACAGAGAGGAGGCGGAAGAGCTGGAAGCCCAAGGACTGGTGAATACCCTCTTCCTCAATGTCAACAAGACAAAGGGGATGGTTATCAACTTCAGGAGAACTCACATCACTCACATCCCCCTTTACATCGGCAGCACAGTAGTGGAAACTGCAAGCAGGTTCAAACTCCTGGGAGTGCACATCTTGCACAACCTCTCATAGACCCAGAACATATGTTTACAATCAGGAAAGCACACCAACACCTTGTATGGCCAGATTTGGGAACAGTTTCTTTCCAACTGTGATAAGACTGCTGAACAGAGCCTGACCCGGATCTGGGTCGTACCCTCCAAATATCCGGACCTGCCTCTCGGTTTTTTTGCACAACCTCACTTTCCATTTTTCTATTTTCTATTTATGATTTATAATTTAAATTTTTAATATTTACTAATTTTTACTATTTTTAATATTTAATATTTGTAATCCAGGGAGCGGGAAGCGCAGAATCAAATATCGCTGTGATGATTGTACATTCTAGTATCTAGATACTGCGCAGTAGAGAATATCCTAACATGCCGTATCATTGCATGGCACAGAAAATGCACTGTGGCAGAAAAAAAGGCTCTACAATGAGTGTTCAAAACTGCCCAAGACGTCACCAGCATGAGCTTACCTGCCATCAAGGACATTTATACAGAAAGGTGCCAGGAAAATGGCCAGGAAAATCATAAAGGATCCCACCCACCCTGCTTATGTATCGTTTCACTCACTCCCATCAGAGAGGAGGCAACATAGCATCCACGCAGAACCACCAGACTCGAAAACAGTTACTTTCCACAAGCATTAAGACTGACCAACTCCTCCACACACTAACCCACCCATCCATAACCCCACCACCACTGCTTTTTAACTTCCTGACAGAATCGCCTTATGTGCAGACATTCCAGTGCATAGTGTCACTTTATGGACAAGCAAGCAATCTATGTATACAAGCAACAGTATCGTATGTATTTATATTTATTGTGGGTTTCTTTTATTTTTGTGTTGTTTATCTTATTATGATTCTTTTTGTGCTATATTGGATCTGGAGTAACAATTAATTCCACTTCCGTTCCGCTATGTCTATCCATGGCCTCCTACACTGTCGTGATGAGGACACACTTAGGCTGGAGGAACAACACCTTATATTCCGTTTGGGTAGCATCCAACCTGATGGCAAGAACATCAATTTCTCAACTTCTGGTAATGTCCCCCACCAAACCGCCCCCCCCTTTCACTATTTCCCACCCTCTTTTCCCTCTCTCACCTTATCTCCTTGCCCATCCAATGCCTTCCTCTGGTGCTCCTTCCCCGGTTTTTTCTGCCATGGCCTTCTAGCCCTTTCACCAGTCAACTTCCCAGCTCTTTATTTCATCCCTTCCCCTTCAGCTTTCATTTATCACCTGGTGTTTCTCTCCCCACCCCCTTTTAAATCTACGCCTCAGCATCTTTTCTCCAGTCCTGCTGAAGGGTTTCAGCAGACTGTATTCTTTTCCATGAATGCTACCTAGCCGGCAGAGTTCCTCCAGCATTTTGTCTGTGTTGCTTGGATTTCCAGCATCTGCAGATTTTCTCTTGTTTGTGATTTTGTTCTCCTTTACACTTTTGTACCAGAAAAGACATGAAGCAAACTTGAATCAACTATATTGCTGTTATTTCAGTTGCCAATTAACTTTTCCATATTCTGGAAATGAGAGGACAGTGAAGAAACTGTGGGAGGCCCACCTGGTCGCAAGAAAGATACAGAAAATGAACTTACGTCAGTCGAGGTTTGAGGCAACTGCTGGGCACAACTCCATCGATGGAGTTGTAGAAAGTCTCAAGATATTTCCAGCTATTAGATTGGGAAATTAAAGCATAGAATACAGAATAGTACAACATAATACAAGCCCTCAAGCCATTAATGTTGTGACAACCTTTTAGTCTACTCAAAGATCAATCAAACTCTTCCTTTCCACATAGCCATTTATTTTTCTTTCATGAGTCTTAGATCTGCCTGATCAGAATCAGAATCAGGTTTAGTATCACCGGCAGATGTCATGAAATGTGTTAACTTTGTGGCAGCAGTACAATGCAATGCATGATAAATATAGGAAAAAAAATGAATTACATTAAGTATAGGTACTGTATGTATGTTAAATAGTTAAGTTAAAATATGTAGTACAAAAACAGAAATAAATTTTAAAAGTAGTGAGGAAGTGTTTATGGGTTCAATGTCCATTTAAAAAGAGTTTCTTAAATGCCCCTAAGGTATCTGCCTTTACCACCACACCAGGCAGTAAAGTCCATGCAACTACTACACTCTGTAAAAATAGCTACTTCTGACATCTCCCTTATACTTTCCTCTAAACCTGAAACATCCAACAGCCATTCCTGCCCTTGTGACACCCAGTTCTCTGGAATAGCCACAACATCATAGCTCCAAGTACTGATTCATGCTCAAAGTTCATCACCCTTGTTCCTATCACTAGATAGTTTAAAATAAACACTTTTAAACCCATCCAATGGGCTGCACTTATGGCCTATCCAATGCCTATCATTCCTCACAGTCTCTCCACATATTACATCTACTTTTTACCAACTGCTTCATCATCTGACATATCATTTACCCACTCCCCCCCTGCCATCTTAGTTCAAACACATCTCAACAGCTCTAGCAAACCTGTCTATAAGGACAGCATTTTGTGTGTGTTGCCCTGAGTTTTCACCATCTTCAGAATCTCTTGTGTTGACAATAGGTGTTTTCTAAATTATTATACACATCTAAAATCCACAGTAATGGATGAATCCTACCAATTTTTGCATTACAAACAAAATATCGTTGATGCACATTACAATTGTTGAATTTATTTCTTATAAATTTAAGCTTTTATCAAATCATATACTTTTGTATGATTTGATATAATTATCATAATTCCTTCACTTTCTGACTCTAATTACACTGATAAATCACATGCTAACTAATGTCAATCCACATCAATTGCACAAGTCCTAAAGGTATTGTTTCCATTTTACATCTGACAACAAATTGGAAAGCTATCCTAATCGAACCATGCACTTTCTTTTGTCAGTGACTCTCATCATTCAAAGACACTTGACCTTTTATACTGCTTGAAGTCTGCAAATTTGACTCATATTTTTAAGTGAAATTAAATATTGATCTGGACTTTGTTGATCTATTATTCTAGTAAATGAAAGATTCATAATGTCCTCAACCAGAATTTACTTGCTCTTTGACTTGTGGAATTATCGAAGGACTGATTAGTTATTTCCTCCATTAATAAATGACCTTCATGACACAAATCTTATTTATGTGTTTTGTGCAGACACAGACTATCAGTCTTCTGCTTTGATAACAAATTTGCTGAAGAAAGGACTGAATTTTAATTTCCAGTGTACTGACATGAGATGGGATTGCGGACAGGAAGGGAATAGGTTTGTGCACAAAACTAGAATTAAATGCAGAACATTTGCCAATGGATTTTTAAACAACCTCCATGTTATCTAAACAATTAGGGTGAATTTGCACAATGATGATGATCATCTTATATCAATTTAAACAGCAATATTTAACAAACAAGGTGCCTTGGGATCTACCGGGCCACATTTTAGAGAGATTTCTCTGGATACATGGGTGTAGGCTGGTGAGTGACCAATATATTGTATTTAAGACAGAAAACATGTGAGCTGAATTAGATTATTTGGCCCATTGAGTCTGCTCCGCCTTTCCATCATGGCAGATTTAGTATTCCTCTCAACCCCATACAATTCAATTCAAATTTAATTGTCATTCAACCATACATGAATACTCATAAATACAGCCAAATGAGACAGTGTTATGAAAAGATCAAGGTGCGAAAACACATTACCAGCAGTCACACACAAGAACATGTTCACGGAATAAAAGATTCCTGACACCCCCTGCGTCCACAAATATTTCCGCCCTCCCACCTCCACACCCTGCCCTCCCACAACACCTCAGCTTAATCCCCAGTCCTTTCACATATACAAGTCAACAAACCCACATAGGATAACAGTAAAATGCAACAATGCAGAATTTGCATGCATATAGTCCAGAAGCACCACACCCCACACCTCCGATATCATATGTCAACACACCTACTTCCAAGCACCTTAAAACTGTGCCCTCTCGTGTTAGCCATTTCAGCCCTGGGAAAAAAACCTCTGACTATCCACATGATCAATGCCTCTCATTATCTTATACACCTCTATCAAGTCACCTCTCATCCTCTGCTACTCCAAGGAAAAAAGGCTGAGTTCACTCAACCTATTCTCATACGGCATACTCCCCAATCCAGGCAACATCCTTGTAAATCTCCTCTGCACCATTTCTATGGTTTCTACATCCTTCCTGTAGTGAGGTGGCCAGAAATGAGCACAGTACTCCAAGTGAGGTCTGACCAGGGTCCTATATAGCTGTAACATTACCTCTAGGCTCTTAAACTCAATCCCATGATTGATGAAGCCCAATGTACTGCATGCCTTCTTAATCACAGAGTCAACCTGCACCGCAGCTTTGAGTGTCCTACGGACTTGTCCCCCAAGATCCCTCTGATCCTCCACACTACCAAGAGTCTTACCATTAATACTATATTCTGCCATCATATTTGACCTACCAAAATGAACCACCTCACACTTATCTGGGTTGAACTCCATCTGCCAATTCTCAGCCCAGTTTTGCCTGCTATTGATGTCCGGCTGCAAGCTCCGACAGCCATCCACACTATCCACAACACTCCCAACCTTTGTGTCATCAGCAAATTTACTAACCCATCCTTCCACTTCTTCATCCAGGTCATTTATAAAAATCACAAAGAGAAGGGGTCCTAGAACAGATCCCTGAGGAACACCACTGGTCACCGACCTCCATGCAGAATATGATCCATCTACAACCACTCTTTGTCTTCTGTGGGCAAGCCATTTCTGGATCCACAAAGTAAAGTCCCCATGGATCCCATGCCTTCTTACTTTCTCAAAAAGCCTTGCATGGGGTACCTTATCAAATGCCTTGCAAAAATCCATATACACTACATCTACTGCTCTACTTTCATCAATGTGTTCAGTCACATCTTCAAAAAATTCAATCAGGCTCGTAAGGCACAACCTGCCCTTGACAAAACCATGCTGACTATTCCTAATCATATTATGCCTCTCCAAATGTTCATAAATTCTGCCTCTCAAGATCTTTTCCATCAACTTACCAACCACTGAAGTAAGATTCACTGGTCTATAATTTCCTGGGCTATCTCTGCTCCCTTTCTTGAATAAGGGAACAACATGGGCAACCCTCCAATCTCTGGAACCTCTCCCATCCCCATTGATGATGCAAAGATCATTGCCAAAGTTTCAACAATCTCCTCCCTCACCTCCCACAGTAGCCTGGGGTATACCTCGTCCGGTCCCGGAGACTTATCCAACCTGATGCTTTCCAAAAGCTTCAGCACATCCTCTTTCTTAATGTCTATATGCTCAAGCTTTTCAATCCGCTGTAAGTCATCTCTATAATTGCCAAGATCCTTTTCCATAGTGAATACTAAAGTAAAGTATTCATTAAGTACCTCTGATACCTCCTTCGGTTCCATACACACTTTTCCACTGACACAAATGATAGGTTCTATCCTCTCCTGCTTGTCCAGGCCTTCTCATTGCCCCTTCTGGCTCTCCTAATTTCATTCTTAACCTCCTTCCTGCTAGCCTTATAATCTAGATCTCTACCATTACCTTGTTTTTTTTTTAACCTTTTGTAAGGTATGGAAGTTGTTCTGTCCAAGACCGAAAGAAGCTGCAGAAGATCGTGAACACAGTGCAGCACATCACACAAACCAATTTTCCGTCCTTGGACTCACTTTACACCGCACGCTGTCAGAGCAGTGCTGCAAGGATAATCAAGGAAACGACCCACCCAGCCAACACACTTTTCATCCCTCTTCCCTCCGGGAGAAGGCTCAGGAGCTTGAAGACTCGTATGACCAGATTTGGGAACAGTTTCTTTCCAACTGTGATAAGACTGCTGAACAGAGCCTGACCCGGATCTGGGTCGTACCCTCCAAATATCCGGACCTGCCTCTCGGTTTTTTTGCACAACCTCACTTTCCATTTTTCTATTTTCTATTTATGATTTATAATTTAAATTTTTAATATTTACTAATTTTTACTATTTTTAATATTTAATATTTGTAATCCAGGGAGCGGGAAGCGCAGAATCAAATATCGCTGTGATGATTGTACATTCTAGTATCGTGTTTAGCGACAATAAAGTATAAAGTAAAAGATTTCCTTTTCTTTTTGACTAGATTTTCAATAGCCTTTGTACATCACAGTTCCTGTACCCTACCATCCTTTCCCTGTCTCATTGGAACGTACCTACGCAGAATGCCACTCAAATATCCCCTGAACATTTGCCACATTTCTTCTGTACATTTACCTGAGAACATCTGTTCCCAATTTATGCTTCCAAGTTCTTGCCTGATAGCCTCATAATTCCCCTTACTCCAATTAAACACTTTTCTAACTTATCTGTTCCTATCCCTCTCAAATGCTATGGTAAAAGAGATAGAATTGTGATCACTATCTCCAAAATGCTCTCCCACTGACAGACCTGACACATGACCAGGTTCATTTCCCAATACCGGATCAAGTACAGCCTCTCTTCTTGTAGGCTTATCTAAATATGTCAGGAAACCTTCCTGAACATACCTAACAAACCCCACCGCATCTAAACTCCTTGCTCTAGGGAGATGCCAATGAATATTTGGGAAATTAAAATCTCCCATCATGACAACCCTATTATTATTACACCTTTTCAGAATCTGTCTCCCTATCTGCTCCTTTTACTATTAGGTGGTCGATTAAAAACACCCAGTGGAGTTATTGATCCCTTCCTGTTTCTAACTTCTACCAACAGAGACTCCGTAGACAATCCCTCCATGACTTCTTCCTTTTCTGCAGCCGTGACACTATCTCTGATCAGCAGTGCCACGCCCCCACCTCTTTTGCCTCCCTCCCTGTCCTTCTGAAACATCTAAAATCTGCCCCTGAACCATCCAAATCTCGGTAATGGACACAACATCATAGCTCCAAGTACTGATCCATGCTCTAAGCTCATCCGCTTTGTTCATAATGCTTCTTACACTAAAACAGACACATCTCAAACCATCAGTCTGTGCGTATCCCTTCTCTATCACCTGCCTATCCTCCCTCTCGCTCTGTCTCTCAGCTTTTGCTATTTGTGAGCTAACTACCTCTTCCTCCGTCTCTTCAGTTCGGTTCTCACCCCCCAGCAATTCTAGTTTAAACTCTCCCCTATAGCCTTAGTAAACCTCCCTGCCAGAATATTGGTTTCCCTGGGATTCAAGTGCAACCCATCCTTTTTGTACAGGTCACATCTGGCCCAAAAGAGGCCCCAATGATCCAGAAATCTGAATCCCTGCCCCCTGCTCCAATCCCTCAGCCACACATTTATCCTCCACCTCACTCTATTTCTATACTCACTGTCGCATGGCACAGGCAGTAATCTCGAGATTACTACTTTTGAGGTCCTGCTTCTCAACTTCCTTCCTAACTCCCTGGAGTCTGTTTTCAGGCCCTCCTACCTATGTTGTTGGTGCCAATATGCATCATGACCTCTGGCTATTCACCTTCCCACTTCAGGATATCATAGACATGATCAGAAACATCCTGGACCCTGCATCTGGGAGGCAAACTAACATCCGTGTTTCTTTCCTGCATCTACAGATTCACCTGTGCGACCCCCTAACTATAGAGTCCCCTATTACTGCTGCCTTCTTTCTTTCTCTACCCTTCTGAGCCACAGGGCCAGACTCTGCCAGAGGTGCGGTCACTGTTGCTTCCCCCCAGGTAGGCCATACCCCCACAACAGTACTCAAACAGGAGTACTTATTGTTAAGTGGGACAGCCACAGGGGTACTTTCTAGTTTCTGACTCTTGCCCTTCCCACTCCTGACTGTTAACAATGTATCTGTCTCTTGAGGCCCCGGTGTGACTACTTGCCTTTAGCTCCTCTCTACCACCTCCTCACTTTCCCTAACCAGAGGAGGGTCATCAAGCCAACTCCAGTTCCCTAACGCTGTCCCTAAGGAGCTGCAACTTGACGCACCTGGCGCAGATATGGCCATTTAGGAGGCTGGGAGTCTCCCGGACTTCCCACATCTAAGAACCAGCACAGAACACCGACCTCACAGTTTTTATTCCTCACAGGTAACTTACCTCGCCTCAACCCGTTATCGCCAAAGCCCGAATGAGCCAAAGCCCTACCGCTCTGCCTCAGGTGACTCCGTCAATGACTGCTCCGTTAAGCAGTGTCTCCCTTTTATGCCTGAACCCTCCCTGCTACCTAACTCACGTATGGTGCTCCGGTTATAGCTGCTGGTAGGCCATGTACAATGGACAAACGCTCTCAAAGCTCCCTTTTTAGATAACCGCCACCAACCTGCAAGAAATCCCTGTTGGGTAAAGCTCTGTTGACGCTGCTAATAGGCTGTGTACAATTAGTAAAAACACAACAAAACAAATATATATGCATAAGAATATTCTCCTGCCTTACCTTATTTTCTTTGTTGCCTTCACTAATCAAGGACTGATCAACCTTGCTTTAAGTAAACTATTGACTTGGCCTCCCCCGCCACCTATGCCAATACATTCCACAGATTCAGCTCCCTCTGGCTAAAGAAATTCTTCCTCATCTCTGTTCTAAAGGGACATCCTTCTATTCTGAGGCTGTGCCCTTTGGTCCTTGGCTCCCCCACTATAGGAAACATTCTCTCTACGTATGCTTATCTAGGCTTTTCAATATTCGATAGAATTCAATGAGATTTATACGATGTTCAGAATTGAGGCCTGAAGGCATTTATTGGATTGTCGTGTTTGTTCTCTGTGGAGCTGACAATGTAGAGAAAAGCTAAGAGGAAGAATAAAGATTAGAAACTACACAATAACAAGCTCTTGGAAATGTCACAGCAATTAAGTCAGCAAATTTCTATTTCATTTTTGAGCCAGATAAAAGTGGAGTCTTTCGATCTTTCATTTATTTAAGGTTGAAGGTTGTCAAGAGTCCTTTCTGCTTCCTGTGAATGTTAAGCACAAATTAACACTGAGCAATGCAGCCGTAATTGATGCCAGGTTGTTTTTGGGAGGAGGATCTTGACCTGAATTATTAGCAATTCCTCACCCCCTAAGATGCTACTCAACCCATTGACTTCCTCCAGCAGTATAAGGTACACAGAATTTATGCTCACGTGAGATTGCTGCTCGAATTGACCACCACAAAGTATTTGGATTGAGAAGCACATCATAATGGGCTACTTTCATTGTTTGATTTTATTTGAAGAGCTAAGATAAGCTAAGAAAATTCTGATATGAAATCATATTGGCTCAAATTTTTGTGGTGATCAGTGAATGAATGGTGTTCAAAGTCATTTGGTTCACAACTTCCCAGACTGCGCAACAATTCTTGATCATCTGCAGCATGATATAAATCTCTATACAGAGCGCTGGGATATAGATCTGCCAGGAAACTGTGCAGTTGTAGATAGCCTATAACCATTCCATTTTGGATTGTCTAACAGGCGATGGACATATGCAATGGTAGAGATCTGAGAAGCACTGATGCGCAGACAGACTTTAAGGTGCAAATTCACAGCTCCCTGAAAATAGCAATGCAGGTGGATAGGGTGATGAGGAAAATTTTTGGCTTCCTTGCCTTCATAGGGGTATCAAACACTCAGAATACACTTGGGCCATGCTTGGAATATTGTGTGCAGTTCTGGTCACATAACTGAAGGAAAAATCTGGAGACTTTGGAGAGGGTACAGAAGAAGTTCACACGATATTGCTTGGATTGGAGTGCATTAGCTTCAAGGAGAGGTTGGACAATCTTGTATTGTTTTTGTTGGAGAACTGGAGGTTGCGGGAATAACCTGACATAAGTATATACAATTATGAGAGGCTCAGACAGTGCAGACAGATAGTAGTAGTTGCTGTTGGGCAATAGTCACCACTGTCACCTGATAGAATCCAACAGTCAGGGTCTTCTTTCCTAGGTGGGAATTGCCAAATACGAGAGGGCAGAGATTTAAGGTGAGATGGGGAGGAGAGTTTAATAAAGAAGACCAAGGTAAGATTTTACACAGGGTGTTGGGGGCACTTGAAATATATTGCCAGGGAGGATGGTAGAAGCAGATGCAACAGCAGCATTTAGGAGGCATGTGGACAGACACATGAACAGATGGGGCATGCTGAGCTGAGGAGTATATTCCTGTATGGTACAATGTTCTACATAAAGCAGCCTCACTGAAGAATGGAACAGAGCCAATGTTCTGGTTACGATCATATGACAAAGGAACAGAATTAAACTCATTCGGCCCAATGAGTCTGCTCTGCCATTTAACCATGGCTGATTTATTTTCTTCTTAACCCCATTCTTCTGTCTTCTCCCTATGATGCTCTTACTAATCAAGAACGTAGCAACCTCAGCTTTAAATATACCCAATGCTTTAGCCTCCACAGCTGTCTGGCTAAAGAAATTCCACCTCATCTCTTTTATATCCTTCTATTCTGAGGCTGTGCCACCTGGTTTCCCCTCATTCTTTTTAAATCCAGTGAGTAAAGGCCCAGAGCCATCAAACACCCTCATAAGATAACCCTTCTATTCCCAGGATCATTCTTGTAAATCTCCTTTAGACCCACTCTGGTCCCTTATAAATGTTCAGTGTTATATCCTTGCTTTTAAATTCTAGTCCTCTGGAAATGAATGCTAACATTGCAATTGTCTTCCTTACTACCAACTCAATCTGTCAATTAGCCTTATAGGATTCCCAGATCCCTTTGTACCTCTGATTTCAGAATTTGCTCCCTTTTAGAAAAGAGTCTATGCCTTTTTTCCTTCTACCAAATGAATTGCCATACACTTTCCTGCACTTTATTCTACCACTTCTTTGTGCATTTTCCTAATCTGTCCAAGTTCTTCTGCAGACCTTGGGTCCTGAACACTACCTGCCCCTTCACCTATAATTCTGTCATTTGCAAACTTAGCTACAAAGCCATCAAGTCTGTCAAACAGATCATTGACATATAATGTGAAAAGCACTGGACCAAGGATCGAACACCACTAGCCAACCAGAAAAGGAACCCTTTATTACCTGAAAGTGTCTTTCCTGTAATACCATAAGCTCTTACCTTGTGCGGCAGCCTCATGAGCAGCACCTTGTCAAAGGTCTCATGAAAATCCAAGTAAGCAATATCCACAGACTCTCCTTTGTTGATCCTGTCTATTCCTGTTATTTCCTCAAAGAATTCCATCAGATTTGTCAGGAAAAATTTCCTTCCCCTTAACCCTTACATACCGTTCGGGTCAAATGTGACCCTTTTTGAAATTTGACCTCAGTGAAAACACCCTGAACACCTTTTTTTGGCAGAAATTTTATGACATTTCCTAAAGAGACCCAAAATGCACACAAATGAAAAAAAAATTGAAGTTTTATACTTTTGTACAGGTGCTACAGATTTAGTATCATTGAGACTGTTCTGGGTCAAATTTGACCCGTATCTATTGAAATGGATTTCAGATCCACCAGTGTGGGTCAAATCAAGGAAAATGGTGGTTGAAGGGAATCTTGAAACTGTGAAACTGTACATGCCATATACATGCCATAACAGCATAGGCATAATCATTTATGGTGCACATGAGGTCATAGGTCATAGGTCAGCAGAGTTCATAGGGTGCCTTGACACTGTCGTGAGATTTGTAGCTGCAAGCACAAGCACCTGGAATGTTACAAAATTTTACAAAATAACCAGGAATGTCACAAACTGTTACAAAATGTACCTGGAATGTTAAAAATGTTACAAAATAACCTGGAATGTTACAAAATGTTACAAAATAACTTGGAATCTTACAAAATGTTACAAAATAACTTGGAATCTTACAAAATGTACAAAATGTTACACAATTCCCATGCATCTGACATTTTATCAATTTTCCAGCTCTGAGCTGCCACCTGCTCTGATTGCAACAAGGGGGAGAGGTATCATATAATAAACCCCACAGTTCCAGAATGTTCTTGCCACTTTCAGTTTCAATGAAATATACATAAATCATTATGGCTGATATGTTTCCATGTCTTAGGTAAATAGGACATGATATTGTATGATAGTAGATGTTTTTTCTCCATAAACGAGTGGTGTAAAACCTAATAAATACACTCTCCCTCCTGTCTGAAACATTAATTGAAGATAAATCACCCATTTATTAATGTCAGATAGGCTATTTATATATTCCAAATAGATCAGTGGTTCAAAATTTGTCATAGACACTTGTTATGTGGGGATTCTTGGGCCAGCGACAAAATTGACCCTGACCATACTGTGCAGGCTATTTTATTGTGTACTTCTAAGTATCCTGAAACCTCATTCTTAATTATGGATTCTAACATCTTGCCAACCACTGAAGTCCTTTCTGAAAGTAGTAATAAAAAGTGACCAAGTCCTGGGTGATGGGTATCATTAATAATGGATGCCACCTTTTTGAGGTATTGCCTTGAAACTGGGGAGGCTAATCCCCTGATAGCATTATGATCTATGATGATGTAAAGAACCTCTTTTCGTTCCTATCTTTATGGTCTATTTCTGTACATCCATGTCTACCCCACATCTTGTACTCTACTCTAGCAGCTGAACAGCAATCCTTCACTTTCATGCCCTGGCCTCTACAAATATTTATGCTGGTACCTACCACTACCCCTGCCTACAATGTTCAGTTTTCAAAATTGTCTTTAAAAACCTCCTCCATTAAATCCTCATTTGATCACCTTCCTTTCAAATTTCCACTCAGTGCACATTGTCCTTTTCATGTAAGTGTCCGAAATGCTGACCTGACAAAATATGTACCCGAGAACGTGAATTACACACTGGGATAGAAATTGAAATTGGCTGATGTAGGTCCATTGTTTGGTAATGTAACAACCTGGATTTTACAGCTTGGGTGATCTTGAGGCTACTAACATTCATCATTAAACTAAGAACATCAGACAACAAGCTGTAATGAAAGGTCAGTAAAATTATGAGGGGTGATTGATAAGATCGTGGCCTAAGGTAGAAGGAGTCAATTTTAGAAAACCTACCATATTTATTTTTCAACATAGTCCCCTCCTACATTTACACACTTAGTCCAGCGGTCATGGAACATACGGATCTTCAACCTCTAGAAAGTGCCCACAGCAGGGGTGATTGATAAGTTTGTGGCCTACAGTAGAAGGGCATGAGTTATACAGCTCTTGTTATATGCACATGCAGTTCAACTATTTGAGTGGTTATAAGTTTGAAGTTAATAACTCATCTCCTTCTACCTTAGGCCACAAATTTATCAATCACCGCTGGTAGATTGGTACTGGATCCCAAGATAAGGATTTCTTTAGAATGCCTACAAAATGATATTTTAGAGCAGCTTGTGGTTGAGCCCACTTGGGAAAAGGCTATTCTGGATTGGATGTTGTGTAATGAACCAGATTTGATTGGGGAGTTTATGGTAAAGGAACTGTTAGGGGACTATGATAATATGATAGAATTCATTCTGCAGTTTGAGGGGGTGAAGCTGAAGTCAAATGTATCAGTATTACAGTGGAGTAAAAGGAATAACAGGGGCATGAGAGAGGAGCTGGCCAAATTTGATTGGAAGGAGATACTAGCAGGGATGACGGCACAGCACCAAAGATTAGAGTTTCTGGGAGCAACTCAGAAGACACATTATCAGTTCATCCCAAAGGCAAAGAAACATTTTAAAGAGAAAATGAGGCAACTGTGGCAGTTAAAGGAAGTCAAAGACAGCATAAAAGCAAAAGAGAGGGCATACAATATAGCAACAATTAGTGAGATACTAGAGGATTGGGAAGCTTTTAAAAACCAACGGAAGGCAACTAAAAAAGTAGTAAGTAGAGAAAAGATGAAATGTGAAGGGAGGATACTGCATTTTTTCAGATACAGTATATAAAGAGTAAAAGATCAGTTAAGGCATTGGACCACTGGAAGATGATGCTGGAGAGCTAGAAAATTGAACAAAAGAATGGTGGATGAACCAATTAAATATTTTGTGTCTGTCTTCACTGTGGACTGTAAGTCACCCTGATCAGTGAAATACACCACAGTGTTCTGAAAGACACAGCTAAAGAGATTGTGGAGGCATTTATAGTGATTTTTCATTGTGGAATGTTTCAAGAGGTCCAGAAAATCACAAAAATGTTACCCCAAATATTCTTCAAGAATATTTTAGTTTCAATATAAATATGGAGAAAGATAGGACTGGATCCAGGGTTGAGATTTTTGACTGGAGAAAGGCTAGCTTTGAGGAGATGCGAAAGGAATTAGAAGGAGTGGATTGGGACAATTTGTTTTATGAGAAGGATGTAATAGAGAAATGGAGGTCATTTAAAGGTGAAATCTTGAGGGTATGGAATCTTTATGTTCCTGTTAGGTTGAAAGGAATGGTTAAAAGTTTGAGAGAGCCATGGTTTTCAAGGGATATTGGAAACTTGATTTGGAAAAAGTGAGAGATCTACAATAAATGTAGACAGCTTGGAGTAAATGAGGTGCTCGAGGAATATAAAGAATGTAAAAAGAATCTTAAGAAAGAAATTAGAAAAGCTAGAAGAAGATATAAAGTTGCTTTGTCAAGTAAGGTGAAAATAAATCCAAAGGGATTCTACAGTTATATTAATAGCAAAAGGATAGTGAGGGATAAAATTGGTCCCTTAGAGAATCAGAGTGGACAGCTATGTGCAGAGCCAAAAGAGATGGGGGAGATTTTGAACAATTTCTTTTCTTCAGTATTCACTAAGGAGAAGGATATTGAATTGTGTAAGGTAAGGGAAACAAGTAGGGTAGATATGGAAACCATGATCATTAAAGATGAGGAAGTACTGGTGCTTTTAAAGGATATAAAAGTGGATAAGTCTCCAGGTCCTGACAGGATATTCCCTAGGATCTTGAGTGAAGTTAGTGTGGAAATAACAGGGGCTCTGACAGAAATATTTCAAATGTCATTGGAAAAGGGGATGGTGCTGGAGGATTGGCATATTGCTCATGTTGTTCCATTGTTTAAAAAGGGTTCTAAGAGTAAACCTAGCAATTATCGGCCTGTGAGTTTGACGTCAGCGGTAGATAAATTGATGGAAAGTATTCTTAGAGATGGTATATATATTTATCTGGATAGATAGGGTTGATTAGGAACAGTCAACATGGATTTCTGTGTGGAAGGTCATGTTTGACAAATCTTATTGAATTTTTTGAAGAGGTTACTAGGAAAATTGACGAGGGTAAAGTGGTGGATGTTGTCTATATGGACTTCAGTAAGGCTTTTGACAAGGTTCCACATGCAAGGTTAGTTAGGAAGGTTCAATCGTTAGGTATTAATATCGAAGTAGTAAAATGGATTCAGCAGTGGCTGGATGGGAGATGCCAGAGAGTAATGGTGGATAACTGTTTGTCAGATTGGAGGCCGGTGACTAGTGGTGTGCCTCAGGGATCAGTACTGGGTCCAATGTTGTTTGTCATATATATTAATGATCTGGATGATGGGGTGGTAAATTAGATTAGTAAGTATGCAGATGATACTAAGTTAGATGGAGTTGTGGATAATGAAGTAGGTTTTCAAAGCTTGCAGAGAGATTTAGGCCAGTGAGAAGAGTGGGCTGAAAGATGGCAGATAGAGTTTAATACTGAAAAATATGAGGTGCTACATTTTGGTAGGTCTAATCAAAATAGGACATACATGGTAAATGGTAGGGCATTGAAGAATGCCGTAGAACAGAGGGATCTAGGAATAATGGTGCATGCTGTAGTTCCCGGAAGGTGGAATCATGTGGATAGGGTGGTAAAGAAAGCTTTTGGTATGCTGGCCTTTATAAATCAGAGCATTGAGTAGAGGAGTTGGGATGTAATGTTGAAATTGTACAAGGCATTGCTAAGGTCAAATTTGGAGTATTGTGTACATTTCTGGTCACCGAATTATAGGAAAGATGTCAACAAATCTGAGAGAGTACAGAGAAGATTTACTAGAATGTTACCTGGTTTCATCTCCTAAGTTACAGAGAAAGGTTGAACAAGTTGGGTCTTTATTCTTTGGAGCGTAGAAGGTTGAGGGGGGACTTGATAGACATGTTTAAAATTATGAGGGGGATAGATAGAGTTGACGTGGATAGGCTTTTTCCATTGAGATTTGGGGAGATTCAAACAAGAGGACATGAGTTGAGACTTAAAGGACAAAAGTTTAGGGGTAACATGAGGGGGAACTTCTTTACTCAATGAGTGGTAGCTGTGTAGAACGAGCTTCCAGCAGACGTGGTTAAGGCAGTTTCGATGTTGTCATTTAAAGTTAAATTGGATAGCTATATGGACAGGAAAGGAATGGAGGGTTATGGGCTGAGTTCAGGTTGGTGGGACTAGGTGAGAATAAAAGTTCGGCACGGACTAGAAGGGCCGAGATGGCCTGTTTCCGTGTTGTAATTGCTATATGGTTATATATTAATAGAAGGAAATGAAACACAGTAAATTATAAGAGACAGGAAAACCAAGACCAACAACACTTTGAATGGTGATACTTTCATTTTTGGAGACGTGAAGAATTTATAGTAAATTAATATGCTATCTGAAAAAAAGTTTCATACAAAAGTGATCTTTTGACAGATATAAACAGCTTGTGTGGTCCTGCTTAAGTTAACCTGTATCCATCTATGTAATAATATGCATTCATATATACTGACATATTTAAATTATGCTGAGCAAAATAATCTTTCTTTTAAATAGATCATAGCAGGGATACTGACTTGAAAGACAGGGAGTTATATGCCCATAACAAGGAGACAGAATGGCAGAATATTATTGATTTCTTCTGCTCTGTGATTTTAATAATATCAGTGAAGATGGAAGGAAATAAGTTGTCTGACAAGGAAGATAGTTAAACCATTTTAAAGCTCATATTTTTAATTTATTAGCACAGTCTTTGCAATAGAAGATATTCTACCAATTTTCTTGTCAATAGATATTTATTCTTATTTTATTTAGTGAAAATACACCAAATAAGCTGCAAAAATGCAACACAGCATTTTACTCTATTTAGCCAACTTGTGTCAGTCAAGACTCCCAGAATAAGGAACTTAGCAAAGGTGTTGGGGACACCTTGATAATTAAAAAGTGAAACTACATAAGGTGAGGGACCTTGACCCAAAATATCGACAGCTCATTTCTCTCCATAGCTGCTGCCTGACCCGTTAAGTTCCTCCAGCATTTTATGTTTTTTGATAAGATAGTGAAAAAGGATGGTGTGGTGGGGTGGAGATACATCTCTTCTAAAGGAGGTCCAAGGTGCTTCTTCCTTTCGTTAGCCTGCAGGCCACCCTTGAGCAAGGTGTAGAACCTGCTTAGCCCCCCAGTCAGGGTCACATGAAATCATGGGAGTAGGTGATGGATGGTCGTATCAGCAGCTGGTCCTAGTTGTGTGACCACTGACGCCAGGCAGACAGTCTCTGAAAAGTATTGGTAATAGCTGGAGTCACCAGTTTGTAAAGATACTGCCCAGGAGAAGGCAATGGCAAACCACTTCTGAAGAAAAAATTGTCAAGAACAATCATGGTTATGGGAGTCATAAGACACAGCATACAATGATAATGATGAGTAAAATGAGAGGGATTTTTACAATATTGACCAAAAATATTACGGTTATAAAGTCAAAGAGTCATAGAGCACTATAGCAGAGAAAGAAGCCCTTCAGCCCATCAAGTCTATGTCAAAATATTATTCTTCCTAGTCCCATCGACCTGTACCTGGACCATAGCCCTCCATACAACTCCTATTCATATACTTACCTAAATTTATCTTAAATATTGAAATTGAACCCAAATGCATGGCTTCTGCTGAGCTCATTCCACACCCTCACCACCCACTTATTGAAGAAGTTCCTCTCATGTTCCTGTTAATTATTTCACTTTTCCCTCACCTTTCACCTTTCATCTTTCACCATGACCTTTAGTTCCGGTCTCACCCAACCTCAGTGGAAAAAACTCACTTGCATTTACAGTACCCTATCTATACCCCTCATAATTTTGTACATCTCTATCAAATATCCTCTTATTCTCAATGCTCCAGTGAATAAAGTCCTAACCTATTTAACCTTTCCACACAGTATATGATGTCCTAAAATTTTTATTCAGATATATAAAGTATTAAATCTCAGGCCAAAGAGCCTGTTCCTTTCCTGAAGTGCCCTAAAATAAACTGCTCACAAACTGCTGGTACTTACTTTGCATATTCAAGAAATAGAAAAGAGAAACCAGAGTATATAGTTTCTTATGAGAGTAAAGGCAGCTTTAAATTGGTAAATTGGTTTATCAATGTCACATGTACTGAAAAACAATGAAAAACCTTTCTTGCATGCAATCCATACAAATTATTTAATTACAATAGAACACTAGACAATTTTTACATTTAACGATTAAGTGCCAACCATTCTATTTACCAAGAGCGTTCTCCTTCATGATCCTTACTGCAGTTTATATGCCATCAAAAGCTGACAATAATCAGGCACTCAACATATTGAATGCTGCCGTCACAAAACAAGAAACAGCCCACCCTATGCTTTTCAAATCATAGTCAGGTACTTCATTCAGGCTTCACTGCTCAGTTACCATCAGCATTAACCTGCAGCACCAGGGGTTCCAGCACACTTAGCCACTGTTATACTACAATAAAGAATGCCTACAAGTAAGATACAAGAGGTCCAGGTACAATCTCCAGAAAGCCATCTCACAAGCAAAGTGGCAGTTCTGACCAAACTTGACAGCCAAGGCAGAGTTACCACTTACAAAGTGAAACCAAGCGACCTCGGTGACAACAAGGCTTCGCTCCCAGATGAGCTCAATGCCTTAATGCTGTCTTTCACCATCAAAATACAGAGGAACCTTCACAAACTCCCACAGCCCCCAAGACTCGGTGAGTTTAGTCTCCGAGGCAAACATGAGAGCATCCTTCAAAAGGGCGAACCCATGGAAAGCATCTGGCCCAAATGGGGCACCTGGCCAAGTACTAAAGGCCTGTGCTGATTAACTGGCTGGAGTGTTCACCGGTATCTTTAATCTTTCGCTTCAGCAGTCTGAGGTACCAGCCTCAAATAGACTTCATTTACACCAGTGCCGAAGAAGAACATGGTAATCTGCCTCAAGGACTGTCATCCAGTAGCACTTATATCCACTGTGATGACAGGCTTTGAGAGGTCGGTGATGAAAAATATCAACTCTTCATTAACTACTGCTCTGCATTCAGTACTATTATCCCCTCAAAACTAATCAAGAAGCTTTATGACCAGGTTCTCAATACCTTCTTGTGCAATACCCCGTTTGCAGGCCCCAATCAGTACAGATTGGCAACAACATCTCCTCCACAATCACCATCAGCACAGGTGCACCAATAAGGCTGTGTGTTTAGTTCCCAGATTTACTCTTATAGTCCTTGGGGTGAGGTTGTTCACACAGTTCAAGAATGTTACCCTGACTAAGCATATTTTAAAATTAGGATACAGTATGATTTGGAAAAGAAATTCCACATGGGCCTTTCGCTTATTCCTGCGTGCTTCGCCCTTCAAAATGGTGAAGGCTAAGGCTTTGGCTTTGAGAGGCCTGTAAGGAATAGATTACTATAACTAATGAAAAGATGCAATCCAAGTGGTTAGTTCTAGAAAAGATACACTAACTTGATGTTAAAGACAAGAGATTCTGCAGAGGCTGGAAATCCAGAGCAACACACACAAAATGCTCCAGGAACTCAGGGCAGGCAGCATCTATGGAAATGAATAAACAGTCAGTGTTTTGGGTCAAGACCCTTCTTCAGTACTAGAAAGGAAGGGGGAAGACACCAAAATAAAAAGGTTGGGGGATGGGAAGGAGGACCATCTAGAATGTGATAGGAGAAGCCGGGTGGGTGGGGGAAGGTAAAGGGCTGGAGAATACTGCAACAGATATGAGAAGAGAGTGGACCATGGGGGAAAGGAGAGAAGAAGGGGCAACACTGGGAGGTAATAGATAGGTGAGGAGAAGAGGTAAGAGAACAGCATGGGGAATTAAGGAGAACGGTGGTGCCTAACGGCGACTCCTTTGCTTACATCTTCAGAAATGGCTCTATTTCTAACTTTAATATCTCTATTTTCCCTTTCAGTGTTTTTTTGAAGACCATGACCTGGACTTACACACTTCAGTTCTTCAGTTCTTTGCGGGAATGGGACTCGCTCTCGGGGTCTCATGACTGGCCACTATTCGATATGCCAAGGACGTGGTCTAGAAGACTAGTGTGCCTTTGGGATTCTGGGATTTTGTGACTCTGGAGGAGGGTGGACTCGAGTTTGGTGCTGCCGCAGAAAACTGATGTGTCATGGGAAACAGAAGATCGAAAGCAACAAGCTGGCTGCTGGCTGTGTGCCCAGAGACACGAGTTCTTTGGGTACAGAGCACGGAAGAAGCAATGCAACAGACTTTTAACATCATAAATCAGTGAGTTGTTTATTATGTTTCCCCTCTTGCTGTGAAACAGGGACACCTCTTTTCCCCTTATTAGGGAGAGAGAGAGCGCGAGCATGTGGTATGTCGAATTATCTGGTGAACAAGTAGTCTTTGAGGTACCGCAAGTCTGTGTCTTTATTGATGCTTTTCTGCATGCTTGAGTTCTTGGTGGGGGGGGGGGTCATTGCCTTGCTGCTGCTTATGCATGGGTGGGGGGGGGTGTTGGGAGGGATACTTTGGGGTTCTAACGTTTAACTGTCATTCATTCTTTGGAGCACTTGTCTGTTTTCGTGGATATTTGCAAAGAAAAAGAAATTCAGGATGTATATTATATACATTTCTCTGACATTAAATGAACCTTTGAAACCTTTGAATAGAAGAAGAGGGAAAGGGGAAAGAGGAGATTAGTATTGCTCCTCCACACTGAGAATGGCCTCATCATGGCAGAAGAGTAGGCAACAGACCAACATGTTGGAACGCGAATGGGGATAGGAATTAAAATGGTTAGCCATCAGTAAATTCCACTCTTTGTGCTTTGAGTGGATGTGCTTGACAAAGCCGTCCCGCAATTTACGTCATGTCTCACGAATGTAAAGGCGCTGCATTGGGAGCACCAGATACAGTAAGTGATCCCAACAGGTTTTCAGGTGAAATGTTGCCTCAACTGGAAGGAATGTTTAGTGTCCTGAATGGAGGTGGGGGGAGGAGGTGAATGTGCAGGTGTAGTATCTCAGTTACTTGCAGGGATACATGCCAGGAGGGAGCTTAGTGGAGAGGGATGAAAGGACAATGGAATTATGGAAAGAATGATCACTGCAGAAAACAGACAGTTGGAGGGAAGGTAAAGATGTGTCTGGTGCTAGGATCCCATTGAAGATGGCAGTAGTTGTAGAGAATGATGTGTTGGATGTGCAGGCTCGCGGGGTCATAGGTGAGGGCCAAAGGAACCCTATGCCTGTTAAGGCAGCGGGAAGATAGGATAAGCACGGTATCAGAAATGGACCCATGTGAATTTAAGAGCAGAGACTAACGTAGTGCATCTTTGCTCAGAGAATCTTCAACCAGTGCTCAGTGGTACGCTTCCTTTGCAGAATAAGTGCAGGTTAAAATGCTTTGTTAAGCACTTCACGGCCTTAACCAAGGGTTATCATAAGCTACCATGATTGTAAGGTATACAACTCTGTGGGATTACAGTCTACAATGAATTAATATGCAGTTACCTAAGGTAATGTGGGCAGCACAGAGAGGTCTAAAAGACAAGCCAGCTTTACTTGAGATTTCTTTCGGCCTGATCCCATTTACACAATGGTGTACATGTAATCAAATATGTCAGACATTGATATCACATGTACATCGTTAAAGGACACCATTCAACACCCCTCTTTACATCGGTGGCACAGCTGTGGAAACTGTGAGCAGTTTCAAACTCCTGGGAGTGCTCATCTCGCACAATCTCTCCGTAACTCATTGAACGCAATCAGAAACTTCACCAATGCCTCTACTTTCTGAGGAGGCAGAAGAGAGCTGTACTATGTACATCTATACTCACCTCATTCTACAGATGCTCATTAGGGAGCCTCCTAACAAGCTGCATCACTGTATGGTATGGAAACTTCACTAAGGCAAAAAGGAAGGCTCTACAGTGGGCATTCAAAACTGCCCAATGCATCCCAGCATCAGCTTACCCATCTGCAAGGACACATATACAGAAAGGTGCCAGAAAAGGGCCTGTCACATCATGAAGAATCCCACGGATATTACCCACAGACTGTTTGTCCCATTCTCACCAAGGAGGAGGCTACAAAGCACACGCACCAGGACCACCAGGCTCAAAAACAGTTACTTCCCCCAAGCAGTAAGGAAATTCAACATCTCCACCTACTAACTCACCCCTCCACACCCCCAACCACGACTACTTTATTATTTCCTGTCAGTCACCTTATGTACAGAAACTCCAGTGCCTAGTTTAACTTTATGGACATAAAATCAATCTACATATACGTATAAACAATCTTAAGTATTTATATCTATTGTATCTTTATCTTACAGGGAGTAACAATTTTTGGTTCTCCTTTACACTTGTGTAATGGAAATCTTAAATCTTAAACAATCTTGAATGAAATTAACTATATTTGAAAAAAAATGTAAATTTATTTCTGAATGGTCAGTGGATCCATGAATACTACCTCGCTATTCCTCCTTTGCACTATTTATTTACTATATTTTTATTGCAACAGAGTAATTTTTAGGTGTTGCATTGTACTGCTGCCACAATAAAACAAAAGTCATGATATACTTCAGTGATAATAAACCTGATTCAGATTGTAATGCAGATTTACAAATCATTGAGCTTCAAGTCAATTAAGAGGGAGCTTGATGATGACTTGCCTTATATCAGGGAGCACAGCGGCTTCTATGGTAGTTACCCTAATCAGATAGGTTTTCTAAATGTAATTCCTTTGTTAGTCTGTGTGATGTGAAGGTAATGGTCTATTCCAGACAATTGTCCATTATCTGGTCTACGATTGTCCCAATTCCAAGATGACACTTAAAAGCCTTTTGCATGTAACTGGTGTTGTTATGCATTTGAAGAACCTTATTACTCAGACTTCTCTTGCAGATATTGTACACCATCTGCTGATCTTTTCCATAGCCCTGTAGTTTCTCCTTCATCAGCAGTTTAGTGCAGTGCTGTCAGCAATAATATGAGATTTAGCATTAGCCCAGTATAATATTTGCAGACCTTATCCTTTCTGCTTCCCATCCCTACTCCTTCTCTGCAGCTTAAAACATATTTTTCTTTCAACTTTTCCTGTGATCAGATGTTAAGTCTTTTTCTTTCTCCCTAACTACTATATGACCAGCTGAGAATCTTAAGCAATTACTGTTTTTGTAACCAGAGGGAATGCTTGTGGAACATATTATACATTCACCGCATCTCAGATCTCTGCTAACTTCCAACAGCATGAAAACAAAGTAAATCGGCATTTAAAAAGCACGTTATATTCAGTCATTTAAAATCCAGTTGCTCACAGCGTTGACATACATTCTGTGATAAACACATTTTTAGCTGAATTATTCATCTTGTTATTGATGTTGGAGGCACGTGCTCGAAGATGAAACTTAGGATTGAAATTTAAGGTGTATTTGAGAAGAGATATTAACAATTGATAAACAGTTTTAATATAATTGCTGATAACTTTTCTTTGAGAACAATAAACAGTGAGAAGTTATATATATATGTATACCTGTCTAATTTTAAAAATAATCAACTGATATTATTTGCCTATATCAGGGTGAATAAACATGAGCACATCTGCCTAGACTAAAATTAGACAAAGGAAGCAGAAATAATGACATTTCAAAAAATAATTGGTTAGTTTTCACTCACAAAACATATTCATAATGTACCAGTACATCTCTAAACTCATAACATTGTGAAACTTAATTTTCATCAGAGTATATAATTTAGTTGCAAGAATTTTGGTCCAATAAGAGGTACAAAAGTCGGAATGATTTTAGAATCTTGAATTAACATTTCTTTTTTTTTTCTGCATATTCTAAAAAATAAATGATGCTGCAGGGCTTTGGTTTCTGTGTTACTGAAACCACTACAGAGAAATGAAGGAAAATAGTATCTCCAGCACTCCTTTGCAGACAAAGTGATAATTCCAATATGGCATAGCAAAAAGGAAATTTAGCCTGAGGATATAATCATTAGCTGCAGCAAGCAAGAACTGCACTGTTTGGGAACTTACATTTCACTGAGTAAACTACTGAGCAAATTTAATATCCAGACTCATATTGATAACTAACATTATATTTTAATGGGAGTTAAAGGTAATGAAATGTCATTATAATATAATTAATATAATGTTCTAATTTTAAAAGTGCTTTGTGAATGTGGACTAATCAAAAATGTCATTGCCTGCTTTATGAGATTATTTTAATAAAAGCATGGGAAAATTGTTTATATATACATGCACTTGCGAAACATCAATGTGTTTTAAAACCATTTGTACAATAGCATAATAGCAATAGAACAAGTTAGCAGAGGCATCTGTATAATAGAATTCATGTGACCAGAAATAAGGAATAATTAGAATCACTCAAACTGTATCTTCTGCTTGCAGTGCTATAAAAGGAAGCTGTTCAGGCCATCATGTACATGCTATCTCCCTGGAAAGAAATCCAATTAGTTGTGGTACTCCTCTCCAAATTTCCCACATCTTCAGCAAACTACTCTCTCTCACACACTGCCATCATCTCTTCTTGACTGTTTTGCCTTTAACTTTCAATGAGGGATCATTGTTAGCTTTCCAGTGCATCTTTCTGATATAGGAAGAAACTGGAGCATCCCAAGGAAACCCGTTTGGCCTTGGAGAGTCCATGTATTAGCCAGGGTCAGAATCAAACTTGGGTACCTGGAGCTCAGGAGCAGCAGCACTAAGTTCAAATACTGTCGATTGTGCACAGAATTGGCCTACAGGACAATACGAGGGGCGATTGATAAGTTCGAGGCCTAAGGTAGAAGGAATCAATTTTAGAAAACCTAGCACATTTATTTTTCAACGTAGTCCCCTCCTACATTTACACACTTAGTTCAGCGGTCGTGGAGCATATGGATCTTGGACCTCCAGAAAGTGTCCACAGCAGGGGTGATTGAAATGTTTGTGGCCTAAGGTAGAAGGAGATGAGTTATACGGCTCTCACTGCATGCACATGCAGTTCAACTCTTTCAGTGATTATGCAGAAAGTTTGAAGTTAATAACTCATCAGGGGTGATTGATAAGTTCGTGGCCTAAGGTAGAAGGAGATGAGTTAAGGCTGATTTATACTTCTGTGTCAATTTGATGCCCTAGGTATGGTGGCGTCGCGAACCCTACGCAGAGCCTACGTGGATCCCTAAGCCGTAGCCTGATGCGCGCCTCTCCCAAAATGTAACTACGCGTTGCGGCAATGCAGAACGCAACAATTGTGATTGGTCCGCCTGGGAGCATCGTATTTCTTCCTACACTGCAATAGCTTCCCATTGGCCGACTGAAGGGCAGGGAAGGAACTCTGGCTGCAATGTTTTCCATAAAGCTTTACAGACCTCCGAAATTATAGAGGACACATTTCGCTTTTATGAAAAAAGATGCTTGCTTTAAATTTCTTTACCCTGAGAAAGACTACCATGACCATGAAGCCTTGCACGGGCAGGTGTGTGCGTATGTGCGACGTGCCCAAATTGCAGAGTGACACAGACACAAACGCACAAGTATAAATGCTTATGATGTGCATAGGTAACGGCGTCGAGTTGACGCACAAGTATAAATCAGCCTTTATATGGCTCTCGTTACATGCACATGCAGTTCAACTCTTTAAGTGATTATGCAGAAAGCTTGAAGTTAATAACTCATCAGGGGTGATTGATACGTTCATGGCCTAAGGTAGAAGGATATGAGTTATTAACTTCAAACTTTCTAAGTAATCACTCAAAGTGTTGAACTGCATGTGCATGTAATGAGAGCTGTATAACTCATCTCTTTTTACCTTAGGCCACGAACTTATCAATCACCTCTCGTATTTCCAGCTCAAAGATGTGGTCTTTGATAAAATATAATTAACATGGGTTATCTACTTTAACAACCCACTCAGCACATCATCTGCAGTTAATCAACAAGTCTTTGATGAACTAACCTCTGAGAAACCAAATCAGAAAAACGCCAAAAAAGGGCATCAAAGCCTTGAACCCTGGAAAGAAATTCAACAAGGATGAATGGTCTAAATCCCAGAACTCCATACTGCCTAGCCTGAAACAGCGACATGGAATACCTAGAACAGCTGCTCTGTAGCCATTCAAGAATGCATGTGTAATGGGCTGGGTTAATCAGGCGCAAACTATTTGAGGGTCCAGGAGCAGTGCTATTAAGTGTACAAGCTCAACAAAGTAATTTAAGCCTAAAATAGAAAGAACAAGTAAATCATACAAAATACTGCATAGCAAGTCATAAAGATTTCAGGGCTCATGATTCTTAGTCACCACTTGATTGTTGCTGTTGTCAGAAGAATTCCAAATTCCAACATGCTCATGAAACCACTCCTGGGTCCTAGACACCAATTGCGATTTCTGGTCCTTGGCTGAAGGTCAACAAAACCAAGAAAAGCAGTCTAATAAATACAGATTTCACATGTAAAAAATGATGCAAAAACAGAAAAACTCTCTGATCTTTTGTCTCAACACAGCCTGTCTTTTTTTTAAAACAGATCCCATGTCCACTAACACAGTGTTCAAGCATACCCTCATGAATAAATTAGACATTGTAATGGTCACTTCTCATCCATCAATGTTTTGGACACAACATTCCTTTGAACTTATAAAAGGGCATTAAACTATAGGCTGGAATGCAGAAACTAAGAAAGAATCCATCAACCAGCTCCCAAAGTGACTAACAGACATTAACAGGCATCCTTGTATTAATGATGCCTGAGATTAAGAAAGAAACTAGCTACTATGAACAAATATTCTACGAATATCAACAAACCTATAGAGTTTACTCTGTACAGACACTTTACAAACATTACAATGAACAGACCCGCATGAAAGAAGATCAGAAAGAGCTAAATTGTCATTTTACCCTCCAGACCTACATCCAATGTTGTAAAAAAATTAATACAACAGCATGTCATCACCTCTTACTCAAGGGTGGTGATTGTTAATATTGTCAGCCATTCCCTGACCCCAAATACTGAATAAATATATCAAAACAAATTCCATTGAATTGGTATAAAGGAGCAGTCCCCTATTAAAGCACTTCATGATATCCCAGTCTGGTCTTTGGAGAAAAAAAATGTCTCAATAACTCAAGGATACAATGACTTTACCATCATTAAAATCAAGAACCAAAACTACTAAATTGGTCTTGCTTTTTGATATAGCAGAGAATTCAGACAAATTACAGAGGATTGAACTTACTGGCAGCATCTGACAAGATCAGCTTGCAACAATTTTCAGTAGGATTAACAGAATTCTACAGCTACAGATCATGTTTACATATATCCCATGTCAATATTTTACTTTATTTATTTAGAGAAATGGCATGGAACAGGCCTGCTGGCCCAATGAGCCACTCCACCAGCAACCCAGCTATTTAGCCTAATCACGGGACAATTTACAATTAACTATTAACTTTCTAACCAGTTCGTCCTTAGAATGTAGGAGGAAACTGAAACACCCGGAGGAAACCCACGTGCTCAAAGGAGAGGCATACAAAAGTCTTGCTCCCAGGTTCTGTACATTAATGAAGCAATGCACAAAATGTTGGAATATCATTGGGTCAGTCTGTATCTATGGAGGGAAATAGATGAAGTTTTGATTCAAGACCCTTCTTCTGCACTGAAAGATGGAGGGAAAATAACCAGTAAAAGAGGTTGTAGGGAAGGGGTGCAACAAGACATAGCAAGCAATTGGTGGATCTAGGTGAGAGAAGAGGGTGTGATGGGCAGATGGGGGAGGAGAGAGTGGGAATGTCACCAGATGATGCAATGTAATAGGTGGAAGTGTCAAAGGGCAGAATGTGATGAAATCCGACAGGAGGAAGGTGAGCCATGGAATAAAGGAAGGAGGTGCAGAGATCAGAGGTGGTTAGTTGAGGAGAGAAATCAGTGGGAGGAGTATGTAGTTGATAGGAAGATGGAAAGAATGGAGGAATAGAAAACATTATTGTGATAGGGACCAGGGAGATCAGAAAGGAAGAGGAAAGGGACAGAGGGGGAACAGTTACCAGAAGTTGGAATATTCGAAGTCCATATTGCCAGGTTGTGCAAATTAGGGGAACAGGACCCACAGTTAGACTTGAACCTAGGTCTCTGGTGCTGCTAGGCAGAGACTCTACTAGTCATGCCACAGTGCTACCTCTAAAATGCCAGCCAAGAAGGTCCAAGAAAGATACATCCATCAAATCAAGTGATGAGACACCAGGGCTGAGTAAAGCCAAATGGGAAAAAAACGGAGGGCAGCAGAGGCTCTTACCTACAGGCAGAAAAGGACAGCAATACAAAGACAAATGTTAGACGATTTGAAGGGAAGTCAGTTAAAATGGTTAGAAAAGGGGGAAATTAGAAGCGGCAATATTTAAATATTTAATTTGGAATTTCATCAAGACGGATCAGATGAGATTAGGAATTTAAAAAAAAGAAAATAAATATAAAATATATCCAAGTTCAAAGAGATTAAAATGCAAGGTCTAGAATACACATAGCTCTAGAAGGAATCTATTGTAAAAGAAGCAGATTTTCAATTACGCATGTTTAATAATTCAAATGAAAAGTGATGTGCCAGAGGACCCTCAGATTAACTGTAGATCAGTCATTTTAGTATCAAAAGCAAGAAAAATAATGGAAGTCTGACTGAAAGAGAAAATTGAGAATGGCTGAGAAAGCAAAAATAATTACAATGAAAAACCAACATGGAACCAAAAGGTTTCACCACTCGAACTTAATGAAAATTTTGGAGAGTTAGCAGAGACAGTACCAAGGGAAATTGATTAAACATTACAGATTTCCTAGATGACTTGAGGCAATATCACAAAATGATAAGAGACAGGCAACGTGCAGGAGAATGGAGCACTGGCTACCGATATACAGGAAAGGGTAATGGATTAGTGAACTAGTCACAATTGCAGAATGTAGGAAGTGGCAACCTCACTATTGTTCATAATTTTATAAATGTTAACCTTCAAAATCAAAGTAACAATTTAAATAATGTTGGAAACTTAAAGACATGAAATTAGAATGCTGGAACCACTTAGCTAATATCTGTGAAAGGGGAAACAGAGTTTATGTTTCAGGTCAAAGGCCCCTTGTCAGAATTCAGTTCTCTGGTTACAGATAATACAATAGTAAGGAGGGAAACAAAACAATTACAAGACATTAATAAATGTAGAAAGGCCATGTATTTGGCAAAGGAAATTGAATAAAGTTCAGTGTGAGGTCATATGCTTAGGGAAAATATTGCTGTTGTATCACTTCTTAGAAAATATATAAACTAAATGGAGTTGTTGATCAAATGAACCTGTATACAAATACAGAAGCTGCTGCAGATTGTAGTATCATCAATATGGCAAAACCATACCAGTCTCTAGGGTTTACTTCTGGAGGAACAGATTGCAAATTAGAGATGCTGTGCTAAATGTATGTTGTACCTTGGTTAAAACTACATTTGGAATGCCCTGGGAAGCTGAAATTGCCACAATGTAAAAAGTTACTTTGAGGCAGTAGGAAGGTGAAAAAAAAAATTAGTTCCAATGATGAGATGCATAATTATGTGCATGGTTAAGTCAACGCATTAAAGGTTATGGGGAGAAGGCAGGAGAATGGGTTTGAGAGGAAATTGGATCAACTATGATTAAATGGCAAGCACACTCATTGGGCCAAATGACCTAATGCGGCTCCAATGTCTAATGGTCTTATGGACATATCGAACAGCGTAGGATGAAATGGCTGGTCCCTTTTGAAATAGTGCTGGGAGGTGATCTCATAGAAATCTTTTATAAATTGTGTGGATGCTAAGGGGAATGTTTAACTAACCAAAGTGCCAAGAGCAGACTGACCCCGACGCAGACTGGGAGACTGTTTCGCTGAGCCCGACGTAGACTGGGAGACTGTTTCGCTGAACACCTACGCTCTGTCCGCCAGAGAAAGCATCTCCCAATGACCACACATTTTAATTCCATGTCCCATTCCCATTCCGATATGTCTATCCATGGCCTCCTCTACTGTCAAGATGAAGCCACATTCAGGTTGGAGGAACAACACCTTATATTCCGTCTGGGTAGCCTCCAACCTGATGGCATGAATGTTGGTTTCTCTAACTTCTGTTAATGCCCCTCCTCCCGTTCTTACCCCATCCTTTATTTATTTATTTGTTTGTTTGTTTGCTTGCTTGTTTGTTTGTTTATTTATTTATTTATTATTCCTTTTTAGTTTTTCCTTTTTTCTCTCTCTCTCTTTCTTCTCTCTCTGTCCCTCTCACAATAACTCCTTGCCTGCTCTCCAACTTCCTCTGGTGCTCCCCTCCTCTCTTTTTTTTCCTTAGGCCTCCCATCCCATGATCCTCTCACTTCTCCAGCCTTGTATCCCTTTTGCCAATCAACTTTCCAGCTCTTGGCTCGATCCCTCCCCCTCCTGTCTTCTCCTATCATTTCGGATCTCCACCCCCCTCTCCCACTTTCAAATCTCTTACTATCTCTTCTTTCAGTTAGTCCTGACGAAGGGTCGCAGCCCGAAACGTCGACTGTGCTTCTTCCTATGGATGCTGTCTGGCCTGCTGCGTTCCACCAGCATTTTGTGTGTGTTGCTTGAATTTCCAGCATCTGCAGATTTCCTCATGTTTGCATCAATAAGATGGCTTTTGTTTGCAACTTTTTTATTGACATATCTGGAGCAAATTGCCCAACCAAGATTAGACAAGATGAGAAAAGATGTTGGCGATTGTATTTCAAGTGTCTTATATAGCATGTTGATGGTTTCTATATTTATCCACATTGTCATTCAATGAGCAGAAACAGTAGGTCCTCAAAGACTTCTCCTACAGATGACTTACTGAGTGCTATTCTAAGATCATTAAGGGTTCCTGGGGAGATTGCTGGAAGTAGAAATCTCCTGAATGAAGAACATTGAAATACAAGGTAACAGCAGGAGTTCAGTTCTCATTCCTGCAATCTGGGCCAGCGCATGGTTTAATAACCTCATCAGATCAGGAAGAAAGAAAGAGTAATTTATTCAACTGAATCCAGACTTGCACATTACTCCAAGTCTCTCACTTGCCATGGTGTCCCTGGCTGAGTTTTTAGATTCTGCGTGGATCAGCTGGCAGGGGTATTTGTACACACTATTAACTTCTTCCTGCTTCAGGCTGTGGTTTCCTCCTGCTTGAAGAAAACCACAACTACTCAAGAAAAACAAGATAACATGTCTTAGCAACAACTGCCCTGTGGCTCTAACATTTACTCTCGTGAAGTGCTTCGAGATGCCGGCCATGGCTGGCATTAACTCCAGATTTCCAGACATCCTCAATCCACTGCAATTTGCCTGCTGCTGAAACAAGTCTACAGCAGATGCCATCTCCTTACCCCTACACTCATCACTGAAGCGCCTGGGCAGTAAAGGCCATACTACTGTTTGTTCACCACATTTATGCCTTCAGTACTATTATTCTAAGCAAACTCAGCACCAAATTCTGGGCCCTGGAAGCCATCCTGTTTTTCGCAACCGGATCTCCTTGACCAACAGACCACAATCAGTAAGGAAGGGCAGGAAAATGGCTATCATGATTATTCTAAACTCTTGTGCTCCACAAGGTTGTGTCCTCAGCTCTTTACTTTACTCCCTGAACATTCATGACTGTATGGGCAGCTTCTGCTTTAAATTCACCTTCAGGTTTGCAGGTGAAATCACCAGAGTAGACTATATGTCAAATAATAACAAGTCAGCGTACAGGAAGGAAATAGAAAAAGCATTGTGTAATAGTGGTAAGACAACAACCTTTCCTTCAATGCCAACAAAACAGAAGAGCTGGTCATGGACTTCGGAAGCAGCAGGTAGTGCACATGCTTCTGTCTACAACAACAATGTCGAGGTTGCGAGCTTTAAGTTCCAAAGTGTGTACATCACCAATATGAGAAAATCTGCTGGAGATCTAAAGCAACACACACAAAATGGTGGAGCAACTCAGCAGCGTTGATGAAGGGCCTCGGCCTGAAACGTCAATTGTTTACTCTGTTCCATAGATGCTGCTTGGCCTGCTGAGTTCCTCCAGCATTTTGTGTGTGTTGCTCTGAGCATTGCCAGTCACCTGTCCTGGTACAACCACTTTGATGTCACAGCCAAGAAAGCTCACCAATATCTCTACTTCCTCAGGAGACTAAAGAAATTTGGTATGACCCTATCAGCCCTTACCAAATTTTATTGATGCACCATAGAAAGCATTCTGTCAGAATGCACAACCATTTGGCATGGCATTGGTCTGCACGTCACTAAAAGTAACTGCAGAGAGTTGTGGGCACAGCTCATCAAGGGAACCAGCCTCCCCTCTGTAGACTCTGTCTATACTTCTCATTGCCACACTAATGCAGCCAGAATAATCAAAGATCACGCCCACTTTAGACATTTGCTCTTCTCCCCTCTGCCGTGGCAGAAGATATAAAACCTGAACACACAAACCAAGGAAATCCCAAGGTAGGCTTTCATCCCACAGTTGAATGAACCTCTTGTATGATAAGATGGGCTCTTGACCTCAAAATGTACCTCATTATGACCTTGTACTTTATTGTTTACCTGCATTGCACTTTTTTTGCTAGTTTTTACACTTTATTCTGCATTGTTATTGTTTTACCTTATTCTATCTTAACGTACTATATAGTGATTTGATCTCTATAAATAGTATGCAAAACAAGTTTTTCACTGAAACTTGATACATGTGACAATAATAAACCAATGTCAACCAATCCCGATATAGATACCAAACTTAATCACCTTGCAGATAAGCCCAACCCGAGTGTTAGTACATATCCACTTATCCTTGGCTTCAACATGGCCTTTAGCAGTTCCTGTCTCTTCCCTCATGGATGAGTAGTGGGACCCTCCATTGCTTGGGGTTAACCATAGATGTTCGGTCCTAGCTGCCGTCATGATACACAAGCCACTATATAAATCAGGGCGGTACAATATGGAGAGCAAACTATTGCCTGTTGTTATATACTTCATGGATATCTTGTGATTGTCTTATGAGGATGATGTAATGGTCTTGCAGAGGTCACATGATGTAATTTTCCCGCCGAATATGATATCACATGATGACCTGTTCTCACTAGGTATATAAGTGTAGACCCCCGATGACGCAGTTAGTTTTCAGTTAGATCGTCAGTCAGATACTCCACTATGTCTCGTATTATTAGTCTTATGACGCAGTTTAATTTTAAAACGGAGTTTTACTGTCTATTGTAAGGTACAGAAGTGTTGGTCTTGCAGTTTCACCAATAGCTGCCCGATTTGTTGATGTACCTTTTCAGTAATATTAGAGAGTGAAGACGGGAACCTGAAGGAGTTGTTTGGCGGTTTTGGAGAGGATCAACCATTATTGAATTTATACAAGTAAGAGTGATTTGCATGAGATAACCTCTGCTAAAAGAAGCAGAAAACGTTGTGCAGTATCTAGTCTATTCTACAGCTAAAAAGGTCAGTGCCTTTAAACCATTTTATTTCCGTTGTCATGAATCCTGCGGACAAGGCAGGTTCCAGCTGGGATCGACAGTAACGTCGTGACTTTGAGGAATTCTTTCCTTCAGGAAAGTCTCTCCTAATTGACTGTATAAATCTCTTGGACTTTCAAATTTACAATTCGAAGAACTGTGTTTGAATTTACCACTTTAAGACTGTTTTCGCATTTACGGCTTTAAGAACTAGTACTGAGTTTAGCGGTTTGTTAAATGGCCACATAGCAGTTTACTTCTGGTTAAGATTTTCGTTTGTTTATCTTTTTATTAATTTTGAGCTGAGTTTAATAAATGTTTATTTGTTTGTAAAACCTGACTCAATTCTATATTTATTGTTGCCGGCCACGTGACACTGTGTAGCAGGCTTCCCCTTTCCATGCAGCTGATTAATTCAAAGGAACGGCCGAGGCTGTGAGGCTGCTGGTACATTTCAGCACCAGCAGCCTCACAGAAGTTGCCAATCAGTGTTGAACTCAACGTAGGACTGTTATGGTCTGGTCTGTGAAGTCTGTGTTCCGGTTCACGGTCCGGTCCATGGTTCCTTGTTCCGGGGTTTCTGGTTTTCCCCAGTTTCTGTTGTGGGCACATGATTCTCGTTTTGGGGCTGAGACATAAATACCTCTGCAAACCAGGAATTCCCTGCTGGACTGTTCTGTTCTCCTCCTTGTCTTTACCCCCTTGCCTGACTCTCTGCCTGGATACATCGCCTGACTCTCTGCCTGCTCACCTAGCCTGGATACCCTGCCTGTATGGCTGAAGTTTAACTGCTGGAGCAAGACCGGAGCCTTGCTAGATCAAGATAAGGAACTGTCTTTTGTTGTGTGGAATTGTCTCTCTGTGTCCATGCCTTCGCTAGGTAGGTCTGGCTGTTTGCTGCTACCTAGTGTTGGGAACTGTCTCTGTGTCTATGCCTTCACTATGTGGGTCCAGCCGTTTGCTGCCACCTTGTGTTGGGATCTGTCTCTTCATATTCAGCGTTCTGTGTATGAGTCCTGGACCTATGTCCTGTTCCAAAGGAGGGGTCCTGGCTCTGTGTTCCGTGTTCTTGTCTCTTCTAGTCTAAGGCTCCGTGCTCCTACCCCTTCCTGTCCCTTGCCTCCATCGGGTAAGCCAGGCTGATTGCTGTTACCCTGAGGTTGGGTCTGCCCCTCCCTGTCCTTGCCTCTGTGAGGAGAGTCCTGAATCCTGCCCAGGAGTGGCCTCCAGGAACCCAAGCCTGTCTCCCAGCCTCAAGCCTCAAGACCCCAAGCCTGTCTCCCAGCCTCAAGCCTCAAGACCCCAAGCCTGTCTCCCAGCCTCAAGCCTCAAGACCCCAAGCCTGTCTCCCAGCCTCAAGCCTCAAGACCCCAAGCCTGTCTCCCAGCCTCAAGCCTCAAGACCCCAAGCCTGTCTCCCAGCCTCAAGCCTCAAGACCCCAAGCCTGTCTCCCAGCCTCAAGCCTCAAGACCCCAAGCCTGTCTCCCAGCCTCAAGCCTCAAGACCCCAAGCCTGTCTCCCAGCCTCAAGCCTCAAGACCCCAAGCCTGTCTCCCAGCCTCAAGCCTCAAGACCCCAAGCCTGTCTCCCAGCCTCAAGCCTCAAGACCCCAAGCCTGTCTCCCAGCCTCAAGCCTCAAGACCCCAAGCCTATCTCCCAGCCTCAAGCCTCAAGACCCCAAGCCTGTCTCCCAGCCTCAAGCCTCAAGACCCCAGCCTCCAGTCCTGCAGTCATGTCATGCCCATGCCTGGTTCTGGGGCCCAAGCCCGAGGCAAGACCCAGGTTCTGGGTTCTTGTCCAGTCTCTGGCTTGGGGTCCAAGCCCAAGTCTGTGTTCTTGTCCCTGCTCCTTGTCTGTATCCTGTCACGTCTCTACTCTAGTCAAGTCCTGTTCTTTGTACTTCAGTGTCTGTGTCTTGCATTTGGGTCCGTTCCCAACACCTCCATTGTGACAAGGACAACCTCCATCTGCCCCAGGTGACTGGTTTTAAGATGCCAGTAACCCACCTTTGCCCTTCTCCTGTCATCGGAAAAGGTTCTGCTGGGTTTAATAGCTAAGCCACACATGAAGGCTAGGAGCTGGATTTGGTTGTCAGAGGTCATTTGAGAGACACATCTTTGGGAGCATTTAATAGGTAGGGGGAGCTTATCCCCACTATTGTATTTCCACTCCTGACTATGATAACCTTAAGGAACTTGATGAATAGTAAACATTTCTGATCGGTATCTACCTGTACAACATATGACTAACAGACCTGATCTTCACTGTGTGGCAAAGCATAGAAACATATGGCATCTCCAACCACTGTCCATGTCCTTTTTTTAATCTCACAAATACATTTGACTCCTCCAACAGAACTAAGAATTATAAAGGACCTTGTAAACATTCACTGTCTTCAAAAATTCAACATCATCCTTCCTATGTTCCAGGATAATGTTCAAACTATGATCTTCAACAACAGGTCCAATACCTATATAAGTTTGAGTTAAACAAGGCTGTGTCCTTCTGTCTTTTCATCAATGTTCTTCTCAGTCTTTTAATCCACTTCACCTCTAAATATCAATTAAATTAATCTACAGGATAAGTAGGTTCACATTCAAACATTCATCATCTTTATTCCAAAATGAGGATCACTACCTCAGATATCACAAGACAGCAATTTTTTTGGAAGTGTTACATCCTCAGATTTTTTTTTGCTTATGATAGAATGCTTGAAGCTGAATACAAATATAATTCAAGACTACTTGTATCACATAGGAACTTGAAGAAACAAGAAATTAACTTTTATTGAATATAATATGTTTAATTGCATAACAGTGCTGACATTTTGCAACAGCTTAACTAAGCTAAAAAAGCTTTTTTGATGAGTTTCATGTCTGAGGCTTCTGGTTTAAGTGTCCAACAATAATCAATCAGCGTTGATAGATTCCAATTGTCCTGATACGATTTCTCCATGACCACATGTCCTGCTGAAACTTTTCACCATGCTCGTCACTAACAGCACAAAGATTTGCAGGGAAGAAGTCCAAATGAGAATGCAGAAAATGATTTTTTAGTGACATGTTGCACTTCATTGTTTTGCACGCTTGAAGTGTCTTGTCAACTAGCTGCACTTAGTTTGGTGCTCTGTGGTTGCCAAGAAATGTTTCAACAACATCCTTGAATGCCTTCCAGTCCCACTAGAAGTTCTTCAAATTGCCTGTCACTGATGTCCCATTTGATTTGTTGACCAACAAAAATGCCGCCTTTAACTTTGGCATCAGTTATTCTGGGAAACATCTGTTCAAATATCAAAATCTTTCAGAGAAGCTTGTGTGCCTGGCAACAGCAGATTCTATCTAGAACCCAGGAATTCTGCTTTTGCCTTTGACATAATTTAACTCAGATTGAGCTTTCAGCTGAGGCACACTCAACATACCAGCATCTGTGTTGTTTTCCATTCCTGGCTCGTGCATCACGGCATCTTTGTCTGCCTCCTCTAGACTCATGTCTCTGGTGACTTCGGTACTGGAAGACTCTCATCATGCGGCACATTCTCATGGCTGAAGGGAGACTGGGTATTCAATGATTTCTTGTTTTTAGCAGAGAAACCAGACAGAAGTAGCAGTCTGTCACATAATCCATCTGCAATCGGACAGCAAATGGCATTGACTTATGAATACTTTTGAGCCAAGCCCTAAGCCTGCTGCACAACAAATATGAGGAGCCCATAGTTTGTCTTGGTCATCAATTTTACACCCAAAGTAGAGCTCAAAGACCTTCTTAGTAAGAGGAATTATGCTCCCTCTTTGAGATTTAAGCATATACACACCACAGAAAGTGTTGCGGCTGTTGCAATGTTGGTGAGACGTTTTGCTATCACGATACTCCAGAAAATATAATTACTTTATAATAATGAGTACACATAATATGCTACGTGTGCAGAAAATGTGCATCAACATGATAGCAAACCAATATACTGTACATGCAAACTTAATTCATAAAATGGTGTGTATGTGATGCATTTGTAGCCTTTCTAAAACCTGTCCTGCCGTGCGCCAGCCACCCTACCTAATCCTGCCCAGGCTTGCCTGGACAAGATAGAAAACTTTTCAGCTTACATTGTGGGCAACATTTTAATCGACTAGAATTACGAATTGAAATAACAAATATAGGTGATTTCAAAAAAGTGGTGTGTAATAGGGAAATTTTGTGGTGATTTTCATGATCAGCAGCCCAAAATCCATAAAATACAACCAAGGATATTCAGAAACCAAAATCTTTGTTTTCCAATGTATTTAGGTAACATACAGAAATGGCACCTGCTTTAGGCCCAATCATCACAGCATTGGCTCTTTCACTATAGGCAGTAAATGATGAGACTTGCACTAAACCTGCAGCTGCAGCACACCACTGCCTTCTGTCATTCAAGTTCCGAAACAAATCCTGATCTAAATAGATCATTTCCCATGTGCTGGGAATCACCTTTCTACAAAGGCAGATCACAAAATCCATGCGACCTCCAGTGTATCAGCCCAAGCTCTGGCCACCAGAGGGAAAAGGGTGTTTATAACTATGATCCTCAACCTGATATGCTCCCCAAGCTCTGCTGTATTTTGGAGTACCAAAGAAACCCAGGCTGCTTCTGGCAAGTTGACTGGCAAATCCACTGGGAGGCCACGTTACCAGCATTCCTGACACTAAACTCTGAGGGAAGGCACTCAGCTCAAGCTCAATGACAGCAAGTGATTTCCAACAGGACAGAGAAAATGTTTCATGATGACCTGAAAACATCTTAAAAATATATAACATTCTCATCAACTCATGGGGATCGCTGCCTAAAGGCCACTGAAGCAGGTGGGAAAACACTGAGGAGGATACAAGCACCTTATGTCTCTCTGATTGGGCACGGGTGCTGTCTGTGGAGAGCATATATAAATCTATTTTAACCCACCCACCTGCTGAATGGCTCCTTCTCTTCTTGTGGTACAATTTAGGATCCTGTATTAGACCAATCCAACTTCTCAAAACCCATAGTTGTCCTCAGTCCTGAGGATGTGCCAAAGGGACAATACGTGATGCACTGTATTCCTCCTTTTACTAGTCAATTTCTATTAACTTTACAGCATAAGCTTTTATGCATTATTTTTAAAGGAAATTCACGGATAGGGAAAACTGAATTCAGCTTCTGTTTGCTATTTAAAATTGGTTTTCTTTCATTGTTAGTATGATCTCATCCAACAAACTCTTAAGCAGCAAACTGTAGAAACCCTATCAGAAAGTTCAAGATATGAATACTATTAAATGTAAAAAATCATTTTCTCTTTATTAAATATGGTGGTCATTATGACCAATATCAGATTTTAAATTTTTAGTTAAAAACTAACTTTTATACTTCTACAGAGTGGCACGGCCTCAGAATACAAGGTCATCCCTTTTGAACAGAAATAAGGAGGAATTTTGTTCGCCATAGGGTCACAGATCTATGGATTTTTTTTTTTGCTACAGATGTCTATAAAGGCCAAGTCATTGGGTACACTTAAAGCAGAGATTGATAGGTTCTTGATTAGTAAGTGTGTCAAAGGTTATGGGGAGGGCAGGAGAATTAAGTTGAGAGGGATAACAAATCAGTTGTTATCAAACTGTGGAACAGACTTGGTGGGCTGAATGGCCTATTTCTACTATTATGTGTTATGGTCATATGGTCTTTCAGATTGATACAAAGCTATTATAAAACTTCTATTGTTTGTGCCATATTGCATTTTTTAAACTCCTCTCACTACTTCACCTGGTCCCAGTGCGTGAAATAAGTTACCCACAAATTGTCAGAGTTACCTTTGTTCAAAGGACAACAAATGAAAGTGTATGAGGAGTGTATGATGTCTCTGAGCCTGTACTTGATGGAATTCAGAAGGATAATGGCAGACCTCACTGAAACTTGATACTAAAATGTCCTGACAGACTGGACTTAGAGAAGATAATTCCATTATTAGGAAAGTCCAGGATGTAAGGGTGTAAGCCTCAGAATAAAGGGATGTCCCATAAATATATAAATGGGGAGGAATTTCTTCAGCTAGTAGGTGATGAATCTATTGAATTCTTTGCCAGAGGGCTATGGAGGCCAAGTCACTGGGTGTACTTAGGGCAGAGATGGTTAGCTGCTTGATTGGTAAGGGCGACAGGGAGAAGGCAGAAGAAGAGAGTTGAAAAAAATCATCCATAACCAAATGGCAGAGCTGATTCGATGTGTCAAATGGACTCATTCTGCTCTTATGTTAAGCTCTAATGCTCTGATGAAGCCCACATTGAAATAATCCAAATCACGTCTATATTTCTTCACATCTCTGCCCAGTTCAGCACTGCTGGATCAGAAATTGCTGCTCCTGCACCTGCACACAACTTTCTAGTTCTCAGTAGTGTCTAACCTAAGTGAAGCACAATGAAACTCATAGAAAAGTCCAAAGTTTCAATTCTGTTATTGTGCTTACTCAAAGGTTCTGTGTTATTAGGTACTTATATTCAAATGACCTAAAAACGTATCAAGAAGATATATTGCCATGTTGAAATATGCCAAAGCCATATTTCATTTTAAAAAATCTCACTTTTTCAATATATTATTGCACAGCATATGGACTGTCATAGTTCACACATCTGTCTAACGGTATGTTTGAAGTACACTGCCCATAGTTATTAAGTAATTAATAAGTGCAAGATCTTCATCGTCAGACTGTTAAGTATCTTGCAGGTAACAAATTACAACCTGCTCCTGGTGTGACCTCCTGGATACCAGTAAGACTCAATGTAGATTTGGAGACTGCTTTGCCGAGCACCTACCAGCCAAGAGTTTGCCAGTATAAGTGGGAACTCCCAGTGGCCACCCATTTTAATTCTACTTCCCTTTCCCATTGCAACATATCAGTCCATGGCCTCCTCTACTGTCAAAATGAGGTCACACTCAAGTTGGAGGAGCAACACCTTACAAGTAGCCTCCAACATGCTGGCATGAACATTAACTTCTCGAACTTCTGGTAATTGCACCCTCTCCCACTTCACCATTCCCCTTTCCTGTTTCCTTCTCTCACCTTATCTCCTTACCTACCCATCACCTTCCTCTGGTTGTCCTCCTCCTTCCCTTTTTTTCCGTGATCTTCTATCCACTCCTATCAGATTCCTCCTCTTCCAGCCTATATCTCTTTCCACGAATCAACTTCCCAGATCTTTACTTCACCCTCTTCCCCCTCTTCTGGTTTCACCTATCACCCACCACCTTGTACGTCTTCCTCCCGTTCCCCCCACCTTCTTATCCGAGCTTCTCATCTTTCTTCCCAGTCCTGAAGAAGGGTCTCGGCCCAGAACATCGGCTGTTTACTCTTTTCCATGGATGCTGCCTGGCCTGCTGAGTTCCTCCAGCATTTGGTGCATGAACCTGCTTATAATGCTGCTACACTTGGCAAACAAGAAGTGTTTTTTTTTTTGTTTGTAAAGTTAACAGGCGAAGGAAAAAATGCCACCAAAACCTAATGTGCCCCTGTTTATAGCCCACCTGGTGTGACAATGGTTTTGTTAGCCAGAAGGAAATGATTGGGTTAATGAACCTAGATGATCACTTTACTGCAGGACTGTAAGATTATCAGATTGATCTAAGGTACATGATTTTTATCTTTCACTGATTGCAATTTTGTAGAGGTCATATCGTTGCTATTTCATTTCCTTAGCTCCTTGAGTATGCTTTCTTGGTTAATTGGTCTATAATAAACTGCTGTGAGTTACATGCCATCCCCACTTTCAATTCTTTGTCTGCCACCATGTTGGCACTAAGTACTATGTAATGCCCTGGTTAAAATAATATTTCTACTGCTGTGCTGTTCGGCATTTTTTTAGCAGTTTTCTGCAAACGCGATGTGTTCTGTGAGTGAAGCTTCATAGACTAGTGTTTTGGCTTCAGCTGAGATAAGAAGCCATTTGTTCAACATAGGAATGTTGTGCCAGCCAGTCGGGTTCGTCTTGGTAATGTGTTGTAACGTTCTGTCCACTGGGATGCCATGGAACATTTGAGAGAGCTGGGGAGGGTCTGAATTCGGAGGGTCGGTGATCTGGCTTTGGGTCTTTTGTTGGGAGGTGTTGGAATTGGAAGAAAAGGAGGAGCAGAGAACAGCACCAGGGAAGACCCTATAGTTAGAAGTGCTTTGTGCAGACAAATGGTTCCCAGGAGGAGGAGCCAGTACTTCTGAATTAGCCAGTTGTTCATATTGTTCTTCGAGGGGAGTTCTAACGGTGGGTTCAGTACCATGAGTAAAGCAATACACTCACTACTTCAGAAATGAGCTCCAACATTTACGTGCAACATTTAGACTGGTTTAACTGTAATGGGCCTTTTTTCTTTTTCTGTTAACTGCCTGTCAAAGTTGAAATATTGGTAAATACAGTATACTTCCCCTTTAATTTTATGCCAGTGTAAGGTCTGTTATTTCCTGGCAAACGATAGCTTTGCATGGGGCAGCATTTACACAGCACTCATCATAATTTCCATTCCCTCGTCAGAGCATTCCAGCTTTCCTGTCTGGTTGCACCCAAATTATACCCAGGGTTAGCTCACAAGCTGAGTTTGTTATGATCCACTGTGAGAGGGTTACGCTTGGTTTTCTGAAACACAATAGGCATCTCACTATGTGTTTTAAACAGGCAAATTTTTGTCCTGAGGGCTTTTTAAAATTCAGGTAATTTACAGCAGTGTTTTGCCTCCATCTTCAGGAGCCTCACTCCCACGGCAACAAAAATTGATCTTTTGATGCCTGACAAAAGAGTCAAGCAGAACAAGAAAGTAAGCCTTCTTTAGGCCTCAAGGCAGCATTGTGACACCTGTTGGCACTTTCAGATTAAAATCTATTCCTAATGGTAAAGATTTTAACGTGCTATTGTTAATAGTGACAAGCGGCTATAAAGCAGCAAGCTACACATTCGGATCAGCTGACATGTTTTAAAATTTTAAAAAAGCAATTGCACATGCTAGAAATCTGAAATAAAAACAAAAAAAATGCTGGAAACAGCATCACTGGGAAGAAAAATTGAAATGTTTCAGATCCAAGACCCTTTCTCAGAACTTGGAAAGCGAAAAAAAAATGTTAGTTTGAAGCATGCAGTGAAATAGCCTTCCATGGTTAGTTACCTCTCGGCCTAGTTTGTATTGGACTTCTTGGGTGGGGTGTGGATCTATCTTTTCTTAGCATGGAATCAATGCCAGAATATAGCTGTTTATAGTTCTATAGTATTCTCTCCTGATATTCAAATATTGAGAGTCCAATGGATGGCCAATATATGAGTGTCCATTTGGCATGATAGTGATGGGGTGAAAGGGTAGGTAAATAGGGGTATAGACTAAGAACAATGATTAATTAATGATCAATCACCTTGTGGGTGTCTTAGCTTACTGTTTTGGACAGTCAAAAAGAAGCTTTACCCAGCAACTGGTGATGTACTAGTCATTGTTCTCTAAAGATAGGCAAAGGCTCAAAAAAGGAGCTATCTGATCTTGCAGAAGCAGCTCAAGGTATAGCTAAATATGGGAAGTATAGTCTAGGGGCTAAAATATTCTGGAGAAAAGGGGAAGGATCCGAATGAGGAACTGATGGGCTAGCTTTGGCTTAAAATAATTATAACTAACTGACCAATCATTATTTTACATCTAATTGTATCTTAGCATGTGATTGAAATGATTCCAATTATCTAAACTTGTAATCGTAAGATTTCCTGCTACCTGATTAATGTTATAAATTGTGGAGAATTGTGTAATTTGGGGGCAGTGTCTGGACTGACTCTTTTGGGAGATCAGTCTGTAACTCCCCCCATAGCATGCTATGAATAAAGAATAAAGGTTTGAAAAAGAATTACGTGTGTTAGTGTTTGTGTGGTACTTTTGTCTTTGCAACGGTCGGTCCAGTACGACAATAGTCATAACATATGAGTAATTCTTTAGCATAGGGATGGCACAGTAGCATAGTGGTTAACACAACACTTTACAGTACCAGCAACTGGGGTTCATTTCCCACTGCTGCCTGTAAGGAGTTTGGACGTTTTCGCCATGATCGCTTGGGTTTCTCCCAGGTGCTTCGGTTTCCTCCCACAGTCCAAAGGCACACCGGCTGGTAGATGAATTGCTCATTGTAAGTTGTCACCTGATTAGGCTCAGGTTATACCAGGGGCTGCTGGGCAGCACGGCTCAAAGGGCCGGAAGGGCCCATTCCTCGCTGTATCTAAATAATTAAATAATCAACCACTGATAAATTTCTCCCTGTATCTTTCAAAGGTTCTTCCTACTGTCACTAATCTTTACTCTTGGAGTGTATGGGGTGTCAGGGAGGGGTAGCACCTCTGGTGGGGGAACATGTCGCATCCTTTTCAGGGCAGTTTGTCCAGCTCTCACCTGTGTCTCCCCGTAGCTGTTCGCATGTGACAGCAGCCACACCCCGGGCAACAGCTTCAACAAGCCGGCTAAACCAGGTGAGGGTAGCTGACGGGTCTCAAACCCTCGGTGAGATAGGGAATTGTCTATCCCAGCATGTGAAGACAGACTTCGGCGGATTGAGCAGATGAGACCAATGGAAGGTCCAACAATCAAGAAAGCGGTCTCTGCAAGCGTCGTGGAATGCGTAGAGCAGGACAAGACACAGAAGATGTCCTGGTCATCCACTGCGCTTTGTCCCATCTACAGCTGTCTCGACTCTTGTCTTGCCACTGGATCCAGATGGGAACTAGGAAGAGAGAGTGAGGCTGACGCTGCGCAACTCTCCCACTTAAATCCAAATCGAGTGTTAGTCTCGGCACCAAAATCCAGCTGGTGGCACAGTGACATCAGCGCCAGACTCCAGAGCGAAGGTTCCTGAGTTTGAATTCGGTCGAGCCACTCCCAGGCACGCTTTCCATCCATGCCAGGTTGAGTGTCGAGTTAGCAACTCGACCTTGTAAAAAGTACTAATGGTGTTGTGGTCTTCATCGATGACAATGGACGAACCTTATCTAATCTTTACTCCCAGAAGAAATGTTCCAGGAGGGTGGGATGAGAAGGGGAGTAGAGAAGACCCTCTCTTTTCACAGTTACTTGGAGTTTTCTTACACATAGGTGTACAATGAGTTAATCTAATTACACATGCCACAGAAATCTCGCAGGAAATTAATTTTGCATAGTACAGATAGCTAAACTGACAGACTGAAGGATGTGACTACACTTCACAATGATTAATGGGCCTCTGGGAACCCATTTATTTAATCAGTGCTGAGAATGTTTCTTTGTCCCACCAATGCTTAACAGTTACAGCTTTTTGACTGAAAATGAAGGTAGAGATGATCAATATGATTCCATGGTGCATGGTAGTGAAAACATATCACTCATAGTCAGAGTGAAATTCTCCTTCAGGCCGTAACTATCTTATAGAATGCAGCAGGCACTGAAAAGCCGGAAGTTTAAGTGTGTCTGGTGAGGCTAGTGACCTGAGGAAGAAATAGAATTTAATGAATAATCAGGATAATTACACAATTTGATGGACCGTTAACTGGCAATGTTTCCAGTTCAAGTTGTAAAACTAGCTGAACATTTTTTGGAAAATAGCTTCCAAAAGCCCGCCAGCAACTGCTCCCAACATTCCCTAGCATACCACCTTTTCCCTTTGGAGAGTCGGAATCTGTCTCAGTTGCCTTCCTAACCCTCTCTGCCTCTCTTTGAATCCACCTCCTGTTTGGGCTTCATGTGCCGTGAAGATCGGATCTCCAAGTACCTCGGCACCCCAGTGGAAGCATCTCCCCCTTAATGTAGCAGATGGCTCGTATTCCATTGGGGATATGACAGGAAATGGCAGGAAGGCACATCCGTGAATTGTCATTGCAGGGCTGATCTCTATGGATCTCGGCAGCCCAGCAGAATTATCCAACGCTTGTGTTAGCAGATGGTGTATATTCCATCATTCCCGGTAGCTCTGGTCTGTGTTCATGCTCTGAGCACTCGACAGTGGAAATGGCAGGGATTATCTTTTGGTAAACTTTTATAATTCCTCTTCCATTGCAGGCTTGCTACATTGCTGTTGGAACCATGACAACACTTGCGGGCTGCCCCGGCACAAGCAATCCATTTCACTGCATGTTTTGATAGTTTGATGTACATGTGACAAATTAAAGCGAATCCCTTTTCTTTCCAAGCTGATTTCTTTATGTACGGAGACAAAATTGTTCTATTAGGTGTGAAAGCTATCAATCAAATTCAGAGCGTAACACTCACAATGTGTAGGATAGCAATAACCAACAATATATCAACCCTATTAATCCAGCAAATGAAAACCTTCTCTCTTGCATAGAATTTGCCCTCTGCTGATCAGTGAATAGATCAGCAATAGTTAAAAAACCATCAAGCCATCTCTTATCTATCGCCACAGCAGAATGCTCTAATGATCAAGTGAAAATGCAGGCCAAAAATAATTTCAAATGTTAACTGTATGATTTGTGTCCAGAAATCAGGAATATTTACACAGCAACTGCGTGTAGTTTCCTGTGACGCTGCCAAAGTCTGTCAATGTCGGCAAATTCATTTGTGTCAAAACGCTGCTTAGAAAGTTGAAAAAACGTCAAGATTTGTATCATTCAATATTAACAGAAGCTGCAATACTTGATATAAGCAGCAACATATATTGCATTAACTTTCAATGATTAACCTCCATCTGGCCGACCTCTATTGGAATGATAAGGATTAAAGATGAAGATTAGGTTTACTTGTCACATGTGCATCAAAACTTTGCAATAGACAGTGAAATGTATTATTTATGTCAAAATGAATCAAATCAGCAAAGTTTGTGCTGTGGGCATGGGCAGCCCACAAGTGTCACCATGTTTCTAGCACCAACATAGAAAGTCCCCAACTTACAAACCCTAGCCATACACCTTTGGAATGTGGGACAAAACCAGGGCACCCAGAGAAAACCCACAGCGCCACAGGGTGAATATACAAACTCTATTTCGAACTCCAATTTGTGATCCCCGGTGCTGTAATGCGATCTTGCTGACTGCTACGCTACCTCGCTGCCCCCAGAGATATGCCTGAGCAGAGTGGACCTTGTATCTACAAATTGGCAGATAAAGCTCAGGGACACACTTGGAGATGCAATCTGTTCTGAGGGTGCACGATTTTCAAGATGGGGTGTTTACTGGTCATCGGAGAATCAGCCCAAATGTTCACAGAATAATGAACAGGACACTGTATTAGAAATATATTTTTCATGGTGAAATCTCAATTAGGAGAGGAAGTGCAATTCTACTGAACTTGTACAATTATCTTCAAATGTTAAAATAGATGACCAGGGCTCAATTAATAACGTGTTCAAGTGTTCTGTGTCATTGAATTGCTGATTAGTAAGGAATTTAATAGTAGACATTTTAAATTCATCTTGGCATGAGCAGCATGGTGGATGAGCTATATACAGTGTTCCCTTTTACAAGGTCAGAAATTTCCTGTTCAAAGTTCTAAGGTATACATGGGGAAGTAAATAAGGCATTAGGTCAAAATCAGCATCTTTCAGTATTTTTATAGGTAGATCTAAGTTGCAACATTCTACAGCCTGGCATTGTACACAGCATCAACACCCACAGCCTGTGCTATTGTTTTAAGTTCATTACAATTTTCTTTATTTTAAAATACAGCATATGAATAAAACCCATTCCAATGTCGTAAATGAAAAATTGTCCAAAGGTTCTGAAATGTATCTTTCTTTATATATTTCTGTAACTTTCTCCTTTTGTCTCCCCTCATATTTCCCTTTATCACAATAAAAGAACGTAGGATTCACAGGAATGCACTTACTCTCTAAACCTTGCATACTAACATCGCAATAAGTTATTTTCAGGTGAACCTTTTACTGTACTTGGTAACACCTAGCCGAATGTTTTAATAAAATACATGGGTGTAATTCATTTCATTCTTTGTAAAGGAGAAGGTAAACAGATTGGTAGCTGCAAATGTGCACTAATATTTTATAATGTTGTTAATAGAGGGACATCTGTCAGATCCATATGTTGTACCTCTTTGGCCCAGTAGCTGTCTTGTACTCTGTCACTTCCAGTAAATTGCATTTTTGTGCAATTATTGGGATGAATACATTATTATTCATGAATGTTTCCTCTGCAAAATTTAACCAAATAGGGCAGTAAATTACTCTGAGGCATGTTAAGGTACTCCTCTGTATACATCAGGTGAGACTATTAGGGTTCAGTCCGGTCGACATATCTGACATTTCAGTCTGTATGTTGATGAAGAGGACACACTAACAGTGAAACTCATTCACTCAAGTTGAGCTATTCTGCTTTAATGTAATGCAGACCCACCAAGAGGCATCAGGAATAGATTCACACTGGCAATTCAGTGAATGGATGTTGTGTCTTTGGAGATGCCTTCCTTAGGATGAGGTATTAAAGCGAGGTCCTATCTGTCCCATGGTATAACTCTTGACAGAGCAGAGTGGTCTTTGCTAATAGCTACCCCATAGCCAATGTCAATTAAAGCTGTTTTACTAGGCACGGTCAAAGTCCGGGCGCAATGGTGGTTGCACTAAAATTGTGTTTCATTACACTTGGAAAATTCTGAGATTATGAAAGCTGCTGAAGATACTCCTTTCTAACCTTTGTGTATTATTCTTACTTTTAAGAGTAACTGAAATAGTTCATGTTCAATTTTATTGTCCTTTGATTGTTGTTCCATCTTTTTATTCCAATGATTAATGTGGGACCAACTCAGGCGGGAGGGATGACTGCAAGACGTGGGCTGCTCTGAAAGAGGAGCTCAATCATCACACACCTTAGTCTTCACTTTGCAATAGTAATAACAACAAAATCACCTGTTTTCACTTGCGTTACTCCAACTAATTCACAATCTTCACAAAAGGTGCCTACCAAAGAAATTAATCCCAATGATTCTATACAAGCTACCCAATAACATTCTGATATTAAAATCAATATAGAATTCAGCAAATAAATGGAAAAATAGGCTTTTTAAAATGGATACACAACTGAAGTTCTTGTCTGTGGTCTGTGGACATACAAGGAGCATTTCTCCATTGATTTTAATGAATGAGAAAGACTGCAACAGAGCAAAGTGATTGCTTGTTGTAAAGACTGCTAATGGTCAGCAACTAAAATAAAGCTTTTTAAAATCTTTCCTTTTTAATCTTTTCTCCAATGCCTTGTTCATTTATTGCACTTTTTGTCATTATCCTTTCCATTTTTGATAGTTTCAGAAACATACGGAATTTCTATATAAGTTTAAAGTTGAACCCAAATTTTGGTGAGTGAAAAGTTACTGTCAGATTTGTTAAATGCTGTTATAGGCAGGACTAGCCTTGAATTCCCCATACAATGTCTGGATTACATCCACAGGAATTAATAACTTGTCACAGATAACCAGCCCAGCATTGAGCCAAAGGTTATGCTGGGAGGACCATGAAAGTTATGTGTCTATTTCAAGTTCAGGTTAAATTATCATTCAACCATATAGCCTCTAGGGCCAAGCTACAAAACAGCAACACACAGCACACTGCACATTGCAAAAATAACGCTTACAGTTACTGTTGTCTCAGTGCAACTATATATCAATCAAATAAAAGCATGCACATGGGAGATGGCTTTAGCAGGTATATTCACATTACAGCGAGAGAGCAATGCGCACGTGCAGACAACAGATCATACGTAGCGTTAAGGAGAGTCATTGCTCCAAAAGAAATAGATCCTTCCATTACAGTAATGATTTAAAAAAAAAATACAGTCACATAGAAAGAAAACATCATCGTAGTCCCTGAGTGAAATGAATATAGATTGTTCTGCAAACACGACGAATTCTGCAAATGCTGGAAATTCAAGCAACACACATCAAAGTTGCTGGTGAATGCAGCAGGCCAGGCAGCATCTCTAGGAAGAGGTACAGTCGATGTTTCAGGCCGAGACCCTTCGTCAGGACTAACTGAAAGAAGAGTTAGTAATAGATTTGAAAGTGGGAGGTGGAGGGGGAGGGGGAGATCCAAAATGATTGGAGAAGACAGGAGGGGGAGGGATGGAGCCAAGAGCTGGACAGGTGATTGGAAAAAGGGATATGAGAGGATCATGGGACAGGAGGCCCAGGGAGAAGGAAAAGGGGGAGGGGGGGGAAACCCAGAGGATGGGCAAGGGGTATTGTCAAAGGGACAGAGGGAGAAAAAGGAGTGTGAGAGAAAGAATGTGTGTATAAAAATAAATAACGGATGGGGTACGAGGGGGAGGTGGGGCATTAGTGGAAGTTAGAGAAGTCAATGTCCATGCCATTAGGTTGGAGGCTACCCAGACGGAATATAAGGTGTTGTTCCTCCAACCTGAGTGTGGCTTCATCTTTACAGTAGAGGAGCCCGTGGATAGACATGTCAGAATGGGAATGGGATGTGGAATTAAAATGTGTGGCCACTGGGAGATCCTGCTTTCTCTGGTGGACAGAGCGTAGGTGTTCAGCAAATCAGTCTCCCAGTCTGCGTCGGGTCTCGCCAATATATAGAAGGCCACATCGGGAGCACTGGACGCAGTATATCACCCCAGCCGACTCACAGGTGAAGTGTCGCCTCACCTGGAAGGACTGTCTGGGGCCCTGAATGGTGGTAAGGGAGGAAGTGTAAGGGCATGTGTAGCACTTGTTCAGCTTACAAGGATAAGTGCCAGGAGGGAGATCAGTGGGGAGGGATGGGGGGGGTACGAATGGACAAGGAGTCGCGTAGGAGCGATCCCTGCAGAAGGCAGAGAGGGGAGGGAGGGAAAAGTGGCGGAAGTTACGGAGAATAATATGTTGGACCCGGAGGCTGGTGGGGTGGTAGGTGAGGACCAGGGGAACCCTATTCCTAGTGGGGTGGCGGGAGGATGGAGTGAGAGCAGATGTACGTGAAATGGGGGAGATGCGTTTAAGAGCAGAGTTGATGGTGGAGGAAGGGAAGCCCCTTTCTTTAAAAAAGGAGCACATCTCCCTCGTCCTGGAATGAAAAGCCTCATCCTGAGAGCAGATGCGGCGGAGACGGAGGAATTGTGAGAAGGGGATGGCATTTTTGCAAGAGACAGGGTGAGAAGGGGAATAGTCCAGATAGCTGTGAGAGTCAGTAGGCTTATAGTAGACATCAGTGGATAAGCTGTTTCCAGAGATAGAGGCAGAAAGATCTAGAAAGGGGAGGGAGGTTTCGGAAATGGACCAGGTAAACTTGAGGGCAGAGTGAAAGTTGGAGGCAAAGTTAATGAAGTCAACGAGCTCAGCATGCATGCAGGAAGCAGCGCCAATGCAGTCGTGGATGTAGCGAAGGAAAAGTCGGGGACAGATACCAGAATACTAGAACATAGATTGTTCCACAAAGCCAGCAATTTTGATGTGTGTGGCTTGAATTTCCAGCATCTGCAGAATTCCTTGTGCTTGTTCTGGTTCAGCTTGTTCTTCCACTGAGTGAACACTGGAGGGCAGCACTGTGCAAACACCAGAGGCAACACTGACAGGAGGGTCCGGTAGTCAATCCAGCACAGGTTCCAGCGCACCCACCAAGCCACTGCTCTGTGCCGTACAACCTTGGTGTCTCTTCCCCTGGGCAGCTGCAACAGGCAACTCTGCGGCCTAAGTCTAGTTCATGCCCCAACCAAGGCAACGCATCTCCAACGCCGTCGGTCTCGCCATTGAATCAGTGAACCGGACTTGCAGTATTCTGCATTTGCCAATATGCATCAGGGTAACTGAGGAGGTAGCTCACAGCTGAGCACAAAATTTGGACCAATGGAAGTTCAAAATATTGGAAAATTACTGGAGCGCTGTAGTTTGTTTTAAGATGTCAACAGATACAAGGCTCAGGTTGATGTTGATTCTATGTTATGTAGCTTCATAAAATGTATAGAGTATCTCTTGGAATTTTTTCAAGAAATAACTAAAGAGAATTGGTGGATGTTGTTTACTTAGATTAAAGTTAGCATCCATGGTATTACAGGAAAGGTAATATCATGGATAGACTATTGCCTGATTGGGAGGATACAAAGAGTGGAAATAAAGGGGGAATTTTCTGGTTGGCTGCCAGTGACAAGTGGTGTGCTGCAGGGGTTGGTATTGGGACTGTTTCTTTTCAGGTTATACGTCTATGATTCGGATAATGAAATTGATGGCTTTGTGGTTTGCAGATGATACAAACGTAGGCAGAGGGGCAGGTAGTGGTGAAGAAGCAGGGAGTCTGCAGAAGGACTTGAACAGATTGGGAAAATGGGCAAAGAATTGGTAGACGGAATACAGTGTAGGGAAGTGTATGATTATGCACTTTCGTACAAGGGAAAAGGGCATGGACTATTTTTTAAATGGGAAGAAAATTCAAAAATCAGAGGTGGAGAGGGACTTTGGAGATCATGTGCAAGATTACCCAAAGGTGAACTTGCAGATTGAGTCAGTGATTAGGAAGGCAAATGCAATGTTAGTTCATTTCAAGGAGACTAGAATATAAGAGCAAAGATGTAATGCTCAGGCTTTATAAAGCATTGGCATCAGACCATACTTGAAGTATTGTGAGCAGCTCTGAGCCCCTTATCTAAGATGTGCTGGCATTGGAGATTGCCCATAGGAGGTTCACAAAAATGAACCCAGGAATGAAAGGGTTAACATATGGGGAGCATTTGATGGTTCTGGGCCTGTACTTGCTGGAGTTTAGAAGAATTGGGGTGGGGGGGGCCAAATCACATTGAAACCTATCGAATATTTTAACGCCTATATAGAGTGGATATGTTGATGTTTCCAACAGTGGGTGAATCTAGGACCAGAAGATGTAGCCTCAGAATAGAGGGACATACATTAAGAACAGAGCTGAGGAGAAATTTCTTCAGCCAGAGGGTGGTGAATCAGCGGAATTCATTGCCACAGACAGCTGTGGAGGCCAAGTCACTGAGTATACTTAAAGCAGAAGTTGACAGGTTCTTGATTAGTCTGGTCATGAAAGGTTATGGGGAGAAGGCAGAAAGTGGGGATTTGGTTGGAGACTTGCACTACCTATTTAATTTAACTATTTTATATATATATATATTTACTGTAATTTACACTTTGTTTCAGAGAAAGCTGCAACTCTTCTTCCAGTTATGCCTACTCATAATACTCATACGAAATACTTCTCTCATCAATGGGATATATATCAGTCTTCTTAAACTGTTCACCTTCAGTGGTTTCCCTTCTTGACCTTGATAAGTTTTTGACCAAAACTTCCTTCACAACTATCTTTCTTTCCCCAGCAAAATCAGATAAAGGATTTAATTGTCTATTCTGTAGTTACATCACTTCACTTTGTCATGGGCATTCCCTTTGATCCACCCATGGAATTCAACCACTTTCTCTGCTACTTGGACCAACTTGGTTTCTTTCTTTCTCAGTCCCAATGAGGAGACTCGGACCTAAACTTTATATGACTTCCCTTTCAACAAATGCTACCTGACTATTGATGTTTTCCCCTTCATTTACGTTTCTGTTACAGCTTGGGCAGAGCTTAGAAGGATACCAAAGCTTATGGAAGTCATTTTGAGGGTTTAATTTGGCTGAAATTCCCCACGGGGAAGATGTATTCAATAATATGGCGGAGTAATCAAGAAAATAAAGGACTGGTCAAGGATAATTTATATCCTACTGGTGTAAGAATACTGAACAGCTGTGTACAACAAGTTTGAGAATTGACCTCAAAATCTTGTTACAATCTCACACGTTACCATTTACCTGCACTGCACTTTCTCTGTAACTGCAATACTGTATTCTGTTATCGCTTCCCCTTGTACTACATCAATGCACTGTTGTAATGAAATGATCTGTATGGTTGACATGGAAATTAAAGTTTTTCACTGTAATTGGTGTTTTTGACAATAATAAATCAATTTACTTGGTGTCCGTGACAATAATAAATCAATTTACCAATTAGAGCCGATTTATCAATGAAGTCACACAAAAAGTAGTAAGAAATCAGGAATTTTTTTCCTCATGAATTTGTGGATGCTAGTATATTAGGGGCCATCAGGACTGAGATTAATATCTTCAAACAAAATCTAAGCTTTCACATAAAGCTAATTTTAAATGCAAGAAACACACACAAAATGCTGGAGGAACTCAGCAGGCCAGGCAGCATCTATGGAAAAGAGTACAGTCGACATTTCGGGCCAAGACCCTGCTGCCTGGTCTGCGGATTTCCTCCAGCATTTTGTATGTGTTGCTTGCAGGGGCATATCTACGGAAAATATGCCTATGGCAAGCACTGAAATTGTGCCCCTGTCCAAACATCTGACACCCATCTTTTAGATAACTTTACCAGAATTTCAGCTCAAAAATACGAGTCAAGCTCGTTGATCTTTTAATTAACAAATTATGGCACTACATGAAAATTATAACTGCACCTTCTTTGCTTTCACTGATGCAAATTGGTCTATGATGTGATCAAAGTCAGTTTTTTCAGTTTCTTTTCTTCCTACGCTCAGCCAAGCAGGATCACAGAGTCTGCCTTGACTCATGGAGGCTCTCGAATACAAAACTATTAGTTTTAACTTGCTGAATGATCCCTCACAGTTGGCGATGGAAACTGAGATGGTTAGCATTATCTGAAGAGCAATGTAAAGATTAGGGAAGATGCTCTCATCTCCATACTGAACAATAAATTCAAGAAGCTCTTCAGATCTTGATATTTTCATGTTCATCCACCTTGATAGCAACATTCTGCAATCCAAAATTTCTTCATATAGCTGCTGTCCATCAACATCAGAGCTGTACAATTCGTCCAAATTTCCGCACTTCTTCTTTAGGTCATTACTGTCAGCTCCGTAACACAGTCCTTCGACATGGAGAAGGAACCCAAACTTGGCATCAGTGTCGTGCAAACGAGCGAACCTTTCGTCCATTTCTCTGTGAAGACAGTTGAGTGTTCCCTTCTTGACTCTTTCCATTTCCTCCTTAGCTGTTAACCCAGCATCTCTCAAGTTCTCATCAGCCATTCGTTTCTTTCATCTCTGACGTCTTTCAACTTCAGTATTCCATCCTTGATAGAGACCAACTCCTTCTTCAAGTGGCTCACTGACCAACACTTCTCTTTCATCATAAAAATGATCTCGGAGGGCATTCAAATCCAGGGCAGCATCGTGGAAGTTCATGCTAGGATCCTGTAGCCTCTTTTGAATATGGTCAATGCGAATGAGTACTTTGTTCCAAAATCCTAGCAAAATCAGAAAATTGTAACTCAACACGTGCTTGTACAGCTGCCTTGCATCACCTTTTGTTTCACTGGTCTCGTTTTCATTGTCTATCATGTCCTGGAGAACTTGAAGTATCTCCTCAAGGTACTTGTTGACGGGCTTCACTGCTTCTGTCCTTGCACTCCACCTGGTTTCAGACTCCGACTTAACAACCACAGGCACAGGCGTTTTTGAGTTTTTCCCAGCGCTGTGTTGAACGAGAGAAAAACATGTAGAGAGCTTCGATGGTTCCAAAAAATGTGACCATCATTGTATCCTGCTTGGCTGTATGTACACCCACCAAGCTGAGTGAGTGATTGTCGCAATTCACAAACACTGCCAGATTGTTTTTCTCACTTATTCTTTGATGAACCCCACTTCCGTGTCCAGCCATCACAGCAGCGTTGTCCTAGCACTGTAACCGACGATCTTGTAGCTCCATTTCATCCTTCTCTAGCTGTTTCAAGATGTCTTCAACCAAGCTCTCAGCATCCTTCTGGCTTATCTGGATAAAACCAAGGAAGGACTTTCTAACATGGACTGTTTTCCTCTCAAGATCAGCTTCCACATACCTCACTACTTCTGACATCTGCTCACGGTGTGCCTGATCAGGAGTCAAGTCGAGCATGAAACCATAGTACTTGGCTTTACAAATGCTTCTCAGTAAACTCTGGTGAACAGTGGATGCCCTCATGTGGATGAATTCGTTCTGGACACCCAGTGAAAGATAAGACATGGATCCAGGATGACTTTACAAATGAGTGAGGTGTTCTTTTATGACAGGGTCAAAGATGGCCAGTAGTTTTAGTAAGCCAAAGAAATTTCCAATATTGGAGTCATTATCTAGCTGAAGTGACTCCCTGTGTCCTCGCAAAGCCAGGTTCTGAGTCGCAAGGAATTTTATGCAGTGAAGGATTCTCGTCAAGATATCACACCACTTCTGCTTTTCCTTATCAATCTGTGGCTGAAATACCATGTCAATAACTCTTGTTTCCAGCTAAATTTATTTCCATTTCTTTCCACTGTGTGAAGCATTCCTGATGATTCTTGGCATTTTCATGAACACTAATCCTTTCAGGTGATTTCCACTGGTTGAATCCACTTTCCTGCTCCAATGAAGATTGACGGTCTGACCGGGAATAGAGAAGACAACAGATACAAAATGCAGACTTTTTAGAGGGGGAATAGACCAGCCATGAGCGAGTCACTTCCTCACCACAACCATTTCCCAATTTCCTCTTGAACCAAGTTTTGTTTATTGAGCTGTTATTTGTTGGAAGGGAAGGCCCCTCACTGTTCTGGAAATACTACAAACCCAGATTTATTATTTCTGTTCTCAACGCGTCAGGCTGAATTGCTTTTTCAGTATCCTTGTCGAACTTCAGAAGTCCAATGTCATGCTGTTCAATCACTTCTGGTATGACAGTTCGAGGCTCTTTGACACCGTCCAGTTCACTAGGTTCAGTGTCGTCAGGTTCAATCTCGTCAGGTAAAATCTCAACATCACCACCAACACCATCGTCTTCCCCTCCTATCATGTCCATGTTCTCTGTGGCAGCGTCACTCTTAATCTCATCATGCTTGGATTTATCTGACTTGACCTCCTCCTCGGCTTGTGACGCATCTGTACTTGATCCATCTTCGGATTCTAACAAACTTGTAGCAGGTGCAGGCGACTCCACAGAATGTGTCAAACTACTTGTTCCAGGCTTTTCTAAGAAGGGCATGAAGAACTTGCTCGACTTCTTGGCTTCCTCCGCCTCCAACTTTCGTCTCTTCCGTCCTTCAGCTCCACTCTCCTTCTTCGTGAAGAAACGTTTCTTGGTCTTCTTACGCAATGCTCTGAAATAAGGCCATCCTAGTGCTTCTCACCCATGATAATCAAAGACAGATCATACATCCGAAGACAATTCATTTTTCACTATCTGAGGATAGCTTATCTAACTTTAATATAAACTGCCCAGTGGCGCCCAGGGCACCTGCCATACCTTAGATACGCCACTGGTTGCTTGGATTTTCAGCATCTGCAGATTTTCTTTTGTTTGCGTTTAAGTGCAAGAACTAAATGGATGGTGGGATAGTTTCAAAGAAATAAATTGGCTGTGTTTCTACATTAGTTGAAGGATGAATACTTGGCAGCACAGTAAAAGAACTTGGTTTTAAAAGTCTAATGGAATTCGTTATATCCACGTATGAGAACAGATGGAACCCTGAAGGAGCACATGTGAATTTGTAGCATACCTTCAGTACCGCATTGAAGTATCACTCCCAGGCCCCAGACATGCACAGAAGTATGCCTAATTGAATGACCTTTAAATGTTGGTTAAAGGTTTTTGGTGCCTTTACACTTACAGGTTTAACAGCTTGCTGACAGTCAAACACCTCAGAACACTAACCCACTAAGAACAAAAAAATCTGCTGAAGCCATGCTGGCTGGATAGGCACATTGAAATTATTCTCAGCTGTGACTCTATCCTTAATGTGTGTCTTTGACTCCATTCCCACAGCAGCCTCTTTGGTCTAACCTTGGCCCCACTATACATTAGACCATATGTTAATTGAGAAATAACAAATATTCCCACTGAAGTTCTAATTCTGGGCACGAAAAACTTCAGCCACAAATCCATTCTCATTGTCCATGTCTAGGAAGCGAAAGATATAACTGGGGACTTTGATTATCATGATCATCTTCATGAAAGGAGACATCCAACTATGGTAAACTGAAAGGGTCTTTCTGCTGTCCATCACTAAGAAAGTTGTTACCGCAATCACAATGACTGAAGAGCTGCTCTATAAATTACAATTTTGTTTCCATGCAAATTTACAGGATCTTTATAGTACAACATCAAGGGAAATACAAGGAGTAATACACACCACAAGACACAAGAGACAGCAGATGCTGGAAACTGGTGCAATGAGCAATCTGTGAGAAGAATTCAGCAGATTGTGCAGCATCTGTGAGAAGAAAAGAATTGTTAATGCTCAAGATGGAAACTCTGCATCAGGACTCCACTACTGTATGTGAGGTTTTTCATAGATCACATCGCTATATGTGATCTTTCTCAACCTCACTAAAGTTTTTACAGAAAAATAAGACAAAATATGAAGGTAAGCTAGAGAATAATAGAAAAGAGGATACAAAAACATTTTTCAGCTAGATAAAAGGTAAAAGAAAGACAAGAGTGGATATCAGACTGCTGGAAATTATGCTGGAGGGCTAGTAATGGGGGACAAAAAATGACAGAGAACTTAAGTATTTTGAACCAGTCTTCACTATGAAAGACACAAGCGGAATGCCAGAAATGCGAGATTGCCAAGGAACAAAAGTGAGTGTCATTGCAATTACTGAGGTGCTTGGGAAGTTGAAAAGGCTGAAAGTAGATAACTCACCAGGACCAAATGGACTACACCACAAGATGCTGAAAGAGGTGGTTGAAGAGATTGTGGAAGCATTAGAAATGATCTTTCAATGATTACTAGATTCTGGAATGGTTCTGGAGGATTGTAAGATAACATATGTCACTCACGCTTTAAGGAAGGAGGGAGGGAGGCAGAAGGAAGGAAATTATAGGCCTGTTAGCTTGACTTCAGTGTTTGGAAAGAAGTTGGAGTCTAGTGTGAAGAAAGAGATTTCAGGGTACTTGGAGACACATGACAAAATAGGCCAAAGAGAGTATAATTTTCTCAAGGGGAAATCTTGCCCAACAAATCTGAATTCTTTCAGGAAGTAACATACAGGTTAGACAAAAGGAGAATCAGTAGATATTGTTTATTTAGATTTTCAGAAGGTCTTTGACAAAGTGCCTCACATGAGGCTGTTTAACAAGGTAAGAACCCATTCTATTATAGGAAAAGTACTAGCACAGGTGAAAGATTGTTTGCCTGGCCAGAGGCAAAGAGTAAGAAACAAGGGTCAGTTTCTGGTTGGCTGTCAGTGACTAGTGGTGTTCCACAGGGGTCAGTGTGTTGGGACCGCGTATTTCACGTTATATATCAATGATTTAGATAAAGGAATTGATGGCTGTGTGACCAAGTTTGCAGGTGATACAAATACAAGTGGAGGGGCAGGTAGTCTTGAGGAAGCAGGGTGTTTGCAGAAGGACTTAGACCGATTGAGGGAATGACCAAACCAGTGTCAGATGGAATACAATATAGGGAAGTGCATAGTCATGCACTTTGTTAGAAGAAATAACGGAGTAGATTATTTTCTAGACAAAGAGAAGATTGAAAATTCAGAGGTGCTATGGGACTTAGGAATCCTCATGCAGGATTCCCTAAGGTTAACTCTCTGGTTGAGTCAGTGGTAAGGAATGCAAGTGCAATGTTAGCGCTGGTTCTCAGGAGTCTAGAATACAAGAGCAAGGCTGTAATACTGAGACTTTATATGACTTTAGTCAGACTGTACTTGGAGTAATGTGAACGGTTTTGGGCCCTATATCTGAGAAAGGATGTACTCGCCTTGGAGAGGGTCCAGAGGAGGTTCACAAGAATGATCCCAGGAATGAAAGGGTTAACATATGAGGAGCATTTGATGGCTCTGGGCCTGTACTCACTGGAGTTTAGAAGAATGAGGGGGGCGGGATCTCATTGAAACCTATCAAATATTGAAAGAATAGAGTGGATGTGGAGAGGATGTTTCCTATAGTGGAGGAGTCTAGGACCAGAGGGCGCAGCCTCAGAAGTAAGGATGTGCATTCCAAACAAAGATGAGGAAAGACATTTCTTCAGCCAGAGGATGGTGAATCTGTGGATCCCATTGCCTCTGGCAGCTATGCATACCAGTTCATTGGGTTAATTTAAGGCAGAGAGTGATAGGTTCTTGAGTAATCAGACCATCATAGGTTATGGGGAGATGTTAGGAGAATAGGGTTAAGAGGATAATAAATCAGAACATAGAACATAGAATAGTACAGCACAGTACAGGTCCTTCGGCCCACACGTTGTGCCGACCCTCAAACCCTACCTCCCATATAAGCCCCCACCTTAGACTCCTCCATATACCTGTCTAGTAGCCTCTTAAACTTCACTAGTGTATCTGCCTCCACCACTGACTCAGGCAGTGCATTCCACGCACCAACCACTCTCTGAGTAAAAAACCTTTCTCTAATATCCCCCTTGAACTTCCCACCCCTTACCTTAAAGCCATGTCCTCTTGTATTGAGCAGTGGTGCCCTGGGGAAGAGGCTCTGGCTATCCACTCTATCTATTCCTCTTATTATCTTGTACACCTCTATCATGTCTCCTCTCATCCTCCTTCTCTCCAAAGAGTAAAGCCCTAGCTCCCTTAATCTCTGATCATAATGCATACCAGGCAGTATCCTGGTAAATCTCCTCTGTACCCTTTCCAATGGTTCCACATCCTTCCTATAGTGAGGTGATCGGAACTGGACACAATATTCCAAGTGTGGCCTAACCAGAGTTTTATAGAGCTGCATCATTACATCGCGACTCCTAAACTCTATCCCTTGACTTATGAAAGCTAACACCCCAGAAGTTTTCTTAACTACCTTATCCAGCTGTGAGGCAACTTTCTGGGATCTGTGGACATGTACCCCGAGATCCCTCTGCTCCTCCACACTACCAAGTATCCTGCCATTTACTTTGTACTCTGCCTTGGAGTTTTTCCTTCCAAAGTGTACCATCTCACACTTCTCTGGGTTGAACTCCATCTGCCACTTCTCAGCCCACTTCTGCATCCTATCAATGTCTCTCTGCAATCTTTGACAATCCTCTACACTATCTACAACACCACCAACCTTTGTGTCATCTGCAAACTTGCCAACCCACCCTTCTACCCCCACATCAAGGTCGTTAATAAAAATCACGAAAAGTAGAGGTCCCAGAACAGATCCTTGTGGGACACCACTAGTCACAATCCACGATGGAATGCTGGAACAGACTCAATGAGCCAAATGACCTAATTCTGCACCCATATTTTATGCTCTTAAGGTCTTATAACATGCATTGTTTACATTAACAACCAACAAACCCCAAGGATGTGATGTGGGCAGCCTGTAAGTATCTCCAAAACTTTTGGTGCCAACATGTCCGCTGTGCTCAACAGCTCAACTCAGAAAAACTAGGGAGTACTCTTCAAATCTGGCTGTATTACAAATATCCACCCCATAGAACAGTGTAAAACCCATTGAGTTATAATGTACGCTCTGATCATGATGCCAGACTAACTAATCTAATTTGCTTGCACATGGTCTGTTTCCTTCTATTCCCTGCCTGCTCATGTGTCTGTCAAAATGTCTTTTAATCATTTCACAGACCTTGTGGTAATCAGGTTTTGATAAAATCCCCCCAGCACTGCACACCAAAATGTTGATTTACACTGAAGGATTTCTCAGTGCATGTGCCATTGTTTGGAGAAGAACAGAACGTTCTAATGGGCAACTGATACCTCAGACATATATTAATCAATTATCTATCTCAGAGCTATTTATAGGCTTCCAGCTCTGTGCAAAATGGTGCCGTGCATACCTAATTAACAGTCACTGCACTTCAAACATAATTCATTGTGAAGCACTTTGCGATGTTTTCCAATACATTAATCAGAATATAATTGCAAATTCTCTGTTTTCTCAACATCACTCACCTTCAATTTACAGCTGACTACATTGCATTTTGTTTTCTGATACTAAACAACATCGGCATTGATTTTGGGATCATTTGGCAAAAGTACACAATTCTGATTATTTAAGTGAATTAATTCAAAACAGAGCATCCTGATTCTATTTGATACCAACTTTTAGAACTTCAAAGGTTTCAAAGGCATCTCGTGGACATGAATTAAAAGGCACATGTTAGAACAGCATAAATACTCAATATTTATTGAAAGGAGACTTTCCAGGATCAATTAAATATGCAACTCAGAATGAATGATGTATATCAAAAATGCAAGAAATTCTGCAGGTGCTAGAAATCCAGAGCAACACCTATTAGGTGCTGGAGGATCTCAGCCAGTCGGGCAGCATCTACGGAGAGATATAAACAGTCAATGTTTTAGGCAAGATCCCCATTAGAACAGGATATATTGCTTTAAATCAATTTCTACTTTTTTTTCTTACGGTGCTAGCTCAAAAACAATTCCAATAAATGGAAAATTTAAAAAAACTCAGCAAATTAAAGCAGATTAACAATGGGGTCAATCAGAGGGTCAATTCCACCAAGGATAATCAGATGTGTAAAAAATATTGTTAAACCAGTGTTTAGCTGAAAAATCCTATCTTTACCATTTCAAACACTGGTTTAACCCATACAGTATTTAATGCAATGCACTAAAGGAAAATTATTTTTTTGCAGTGCATCTTCAGAATTGCTGTGCATATAACAGGAATTAAGAAACTAGGATGTGCCAGTCATGGGAAGCTCTTTGATAGTATAATGGTTGGATCTCCTAATAGCAGTAGTTGATTGCACCCCTATGAATTTCTCCCCAGACCAGTGAAAGTGGAGAAAGAACATCTAGAACTTCAGGCCTGTACATTGGAAGCACAAAGAAGCCCTGAGTAGAAAGTGTGCACCCTTCACAAGCTACCCATCATGCCATCCCATCCGACATCACCTGCCTGATCTGTGGAAGAGTTGTTTTTCCCCTCCCTCCCATACTTAACACTTCAGAGCCTATGAAATTGAAACGGCAGCAAGTCACTCTCCTGCAGTTAAGAAAAATAAGAAAGCAATCATTGTGAAGTAGCTTGAGCACTACTTAAAGGAATATCACTTTTTACCATTCACTTCTACTGGAGATTTCAGACAGACCTACAAAACAAGTTCGGAAATTTTCTGAGATTCTTCCCCAAGACTAGATCAACATATTTTCAAAGAATTTCTGCAGACACGAAAGCTTGTGACAGCAGTCACCATTCTACTCTCTCTCGGGATGACAGCATGTGTGACCTAACCACCATCACATCACCACATCTCCAGTTATTGCTTTTCTGCCAGCACAGATAATAACTTCACCCTGATTCTCCTACTCTGACAAAAACTTGCAGAAACACAGCTCATCTGTGGGATGTAGGGAGAAACTGGTGTTCCTAGTGGAAGCTCACGCAGTGACAGGGAGCAAGTGCAAATTCCACATCGATGATCAGAGGTTAGGATCAAACCTGGTTCTCTGGAACTGTGAGTCATCAGCACTAATTTCAGTCATGCCCCTAGTTGCAGTTGTAGTTAGCAGGCATGGTAAATCTCATTGGGTTATTCTAACCACAAGATTTCAAACTTTGATTTTGCAGCAAAACTGCTTCCCAGAAGAAAATTACCTTCTCTTGAGAGCCTTCTAATAGCATGTTCCATTCCTCATACTCTGCTCATTCTTCCAATCAAACAGTTTCTTGAGAAAGTGCTACTAAATGCCAACTTACCCATGTCAAAAAACAAGCATTTCCTGTTATTTGCATGTCACTCACTTAGTATTTGTAAGTGTCTTTTATTTGTTGAATCAAAGCAACTGTCAGTGTAAATAAATCAGCAACAATTCTGGAAACATGTGATGCTTCCTTTAAATAGCACAGCTGAGGATGGGATTGTGAGTCACCTCTGAGTTATTGAACACTTGAACCATTGTGTATGTTGGACTTAACTGAAAGGTTGAGCTCTATTTTCATGACATTGGCATCAATTCACATCATATGTTGACCAGTGTGATGATCTGATGATCCGCCATTTCCGAGGGACAGTTATCATTGTGCACAGTGATGACCTTTTCAAAATGGTGTGCACCATAATTGGCACTGCAAAGCTTTAGTTACCTACCACATTAGGGAACAAAACCGGTAATCCCATGACACAGTCAGTAGGCACTGCGATGCTTCATCGTTTGTATACTCCAAGTAGAACTCTGGTAACACAATAAATTCTGCAGATGCTGGAAATCTGGTAACACAAAATGCAGAAGGAACTCATCAGGTCAAGCAGTATTTATGGAGGGGGATAAACTGTTAACATTTTGGCCAGAGACCCTTCATCAGGACTGGAAGGGAAGGGTGCAGAAGCCAGGGAAAAAAGGTGGAGGCAAGGGGGAAGAGTACAAATAGGCAGGTGATAGGCAAGACCAGGTGAGGGGGAAGGGTGATGAAGCAAGAAGCTGGGAGGTGATAAGTGAAAGAGGTAAAGGGCTGAAGAAGAAGAAATCTAATAGAAGACAGTGGCAATCTGGTAAATCTGCATTGTTTTGCCTCCCAAGCAGACATCTGTTTACCCCCAAATTAGGTGAAGGTAAGTTGATTCTCACCTGATTAGTTTGTAACCTACAACCCTCTTGTTTGGAATTGTGTTCTGCAGTTCATTTCTCATGCAGAACTCAGATAGGAATGAGAGCTGTATCAGGCAGTTGAGTTTCCAGTATTCAAAGAATAAATTAGTTATCAATAGACCATGACTTCACAGTCAGTATTGGGTGTAATTTAGGATAAAGTTAATATTCCACATGGAAAAACATGGATTATTTAACAATAGGGTAGTGGCAAATTCCAAGAATATATATAATTTACTAACATATTTTGGGAAAAAAAGGAATATTAGGTCTATAAACTTATCTACATTAAGCTATACTTAATATTGTTCAATATATTTTAAAATATTAATAAAAGAACTGCTGTGGAATATTATTACATTTCTTTTCAAAGATAAGTAACATCAGAGAAATATTTTTCTCAGAGAGGTATTGAATTGTCCCACCAAAATCAGTGGTAGAATCAAAATACATTTTAAAAGGGAAATGTGGAAACATGTGAAAAAAAGAACAATTTATGCATAAAAGAATAGACAGCAGATTGCGAGCAAGTGGTTAGTTCATTCTGATGACTGATATTAGCACATTGAATGAAATTACTTGCTTTGATGTTGTCTGATTCTATCATTTTTAAGACTCTCTGAATTTCTTTTGAAGCTACAGTATACATGGTTTAAATTTTCTTTTTACTCATTCTAGCGAGATATACATATAAAAACCTTCGGTTGCTGATTGCACTATTCCTTTTTGATATAATTATATCTTTGACAGTTACGACTGAAATATCTTCAAATCTATTTATTAGAATAGAATAATCTTAAATGAGATAGTCAGAAAGACAGAAATTTTCTGGGAAATAAATATATATGAACTGTTTGTAAGCTATAGAGTGGTTGCTGGAATAAACAACATTTGCCTAGAAATTCAACCCCAATTGATAGACTAACTTGCTGTAGAAGTACCCTTAAAAAACAGAAATAAGAATACATAAGAGCACCAAATAAGAACAAATGTAGGCTGTTAGGTCTTTCAAGCCTAGTCACCATTATGTATGATTATGGCAGACCTATGCTAGCCTCAACCTCTCTTCAATACTATTTCTCCATAGGCTTCTATTCCTCAGTCTATCAAGTATGTAACCACCTCCATTTTAAATACTTCTAGTGATCCAGCTACCATCACTGGGATAAAAAAAATTCCAGAAATTTACCACCCACTGTGACAAGAAATTTCTATATATTTCTGTTTAAAATGATAATGTCCTTATCTTGAAGTTATGTCCTCCTGTTTGAGAATCCTCCGCTAGTGAAAACATTAGAAATCTTGACAAGCCCCCTTAGGATATTACATGTTTGAATAAAATCACTGTTCATTCTTCTAAATTCCAAGGAATACAGGCCCAACTATTTAGTCCACTCTTTCCTGATCTGTCCTTCAACAAGCTCATGGCTGATGTAATACTGAGGCTTTATATGGTATTGGTTAGACCGCAATTGGAGTATTGTGAGTAGCTTTGGGTCCCTTATCTAAGAAAAGAAGTGCTGTCATTGTAGAGGGTTCAAAAGAGGTTCACAAGAATTATTCTAGGAATGAAAGGGTTAATGTATGATGGTTCCGGGGCTGTACTTGACGGAGTTTAGAATAATGAAGGGGATCTCATTGACACCTATCAAATATTGAAATGACTAAATAGAGTGGACATGGAGATAATGTTTCCTATATTGGGGAAGTCTAGGTCCAGAGGATAGCCATAGGCAGCTATGGGCACCAAGTCATTGTGTGTATTGCAGCAGAGGTGGATAGGTTCTTGATTAATAAAAGTATCATAGGTTACAGAAAGAAAGCAGGAGAATGGGCTTTAGGGGGATATTACGTCAACAATGCTGGAATGGTGGAGCAGACTTGATGGGCCAAAGAGCCTAATTTTACTCCCTTGCCTTATGGTCTTATGGTTGATCTCTTACTTCGCCTACCTCTCCTGCATCATCCTCAGGTCTTTCAATTTCTTCAAGGTCCAAAAAGCTTTCTATTTCTGTCTTGAAAATACTCAGTGACTGGGCCTCCACAGCTCTCTTAGGTAGAGAATTTCAAGGAGGAACTACTTCTCCTGGCAAAGAAATTTCATTTCTATTCTGAATAGAAGACCTTTCATTCTGAGACTACAACCTTTGGCTATACACATCCTAACCAGGAAACATGCTTTGCAGTTTCTCTATCAAGGCTTCTATGCTGTGACTATCTATATTATTTGTTTACCACTATAATTGAAAACTACACCATTAAGAGTATCCAGCCATTAACTAGATCAGAGAATTAAATATCTGGTTTGTAATCATCCCTTTAGTCAACAAAGTTCACACACCACTAACATTACCCTCAATGTGCACTTCACCTTCTGTTTAAACAAGCCCATTCTTTGCACATCCCACAGACTCATAATACCAGGACTGACAAATTATTAGGAGCACATTATATTCTGTCTCCTAAATTCAGATGTATTGATTTCAATGGAATTGAATATTAGAGGCAGCCTACAACTTACTGTCATCAACACTACCTTCTGCTTCACTTGCATTCAGATCCATCTGTCTATTTTAACTGGCCAATCTTGCTACATATTAAATTGTAACTGCCTTTTGGAATAAAGAGCAAACATTCCCCTCCGGATGTGTCATATGACCACATCTTGGACTTCAACTGAACGACTCCAAGCTGTATTTGGCAGATGCAGATTAATTTCTTGGCAACTGGCTCTAACAAACTATGATGCTAGTTATATTGTGTCCAAAACCATGAGTAACTAGAGCAACCAGAAGAGAGAAGCCAATAGGTTATGTTTCGTATACATAACTCAAAGGAGGTAGTGGTGCCATCTAGGGTCTACCAATTACTTCTGGTGCTGTGAATCACAAATAATTAAGGGAAAATGAAGTGAGTGTAGGTAATATCTTGTCATGGTGTTTGCTGATGGTTGACTGAACCTCGGTGCACAGCAACGACAGACTCCTATGTAGAGACAGAAGCAAGTGTTTATTCATAGGAATTCCAGCAGAACATCAGTGGCTTAACTGAGTGACACCGCGAGACAAATTATTCTCACAATAAGTGCTCATTGGGAGTCCGCTTTAAATAATCACAGTATGCAGAAAACCTGCGCCAGTCAAAATAAACTTGAGAAGATTAAACAGAAAGAACAAGTGCTTAATAACTCTCGATAAGACAATGATTAACAAACGCAGGTGCACAGGCTGACTTGGCTCATGACAGTATCTGCAGTAAGCTGCTAGAGAAAGTGACGAAGTCAGAAACAATATTTAAGAGACATCTGGACAGTATTTGCAAGAGCAAGACACAGAAGAATATGGAGTTAATGCAGGCATGTGGGATTAAGGTAGATAGGCAAAGACACAATAGGCTGAAGGGTCTCATTCTATGCTGTACATTCTATGACTCAATAATTCCAATTGCAGACACTCAGGTCACAATGAACTGTATTTGTGTAATGTCATCGCTGTTCTTTTCAGCTTTATAAGAAGGACCATTAAAGAAGTTTTGGAATTATTTTATAAGTATCTTTTAGAGGTGATGAAGACCTGATAACATTAGTAAGCCCCAGCAATTTACCAATAATATGATTATTCTTGCCTCTAAGGCATAATTCATGAATGTTACTGATGTTCTATCCTGCACCGGGATGACAGTAGTAATATTGAGCTCATATTGCTGATAGACTTATTTTGAAAGAGAAAAAATCTGTTTCTTCCTTTGACACAGATGTTTAGCAGCTGCAAACCTGAAGCTTTGGCATAGTGTGTTTTGTTGTGACAATACGATTTTCTTTACAGCTTGTTTTAAAGATTTACAAAAAGTGAGATAAAAGAGAGATTAGAAAAATCTCTTGTGCAATTCATTCAAAATGACCATGATTTTTCATCAGAGAATTAATGCTTTCAGATTTTGTAGAAGGCATGAAGAGCAAAATGTCAGTGTAAAAAATACTTGCCAGCAGTTCTCTCTTTGTATTTCCAAGTCACCCTTCATTTTAATTCACCATTGTCTCAAATTCAATATTGCTTCCAACTATTTTAATTATTTCACTTTAAGTTGAGAATGTCTTCTCTGCTTAAGTTCCAGCCATAGCATCTTCTAAAAGAAGGATGGGAGTAATCAAGGAGAAAATTTGTCTGAAAATCTGTTTCTTAAAAAACAAACCATGCTTTTGATTTTCAGACAAATCGGAAAACTAATCTCATCCACTAAGCCACATTGGATAGTCTGAGCTTTTCTTAAAATAAACTGAAGCAAAATTGTTGATAGTGAATCATCACTTAGTTAACACCCTACCTATGTTCTTTCCTCCATTGCCTAAAGGTTGTTTGGATGAGATGTCAAACAAGCCACCAATGTATAGGCGTGTGCTTTGACACTTCATTGAAATTGAATTTCACCCCTGGTCTTGTTTTTAGGGGGAGACAAGTTTTTCAATTTCTGGCTGAGAATGTGTGTTTTTCTGACATACGTCTCCTCATCAGAGTGTACAATACCCCATGGCCACACATTTGGTTCTGAAACAATGCTCAATGCCTGCTGAGAATGTCCAGCATCTTTCTAAGTTTATTTCAGAATTCCAGTCCAATTGTTTGCTCTGCTATGAGTTACTCTGGAATTTCTTTTGCTGCTTCTTGTTCTTGATTAACATGATTGCAACATACAGCGAGTGCCAATTGAAGTGTTTGGTGGCTGCATGCAGCAGTGGATGTCTCTATACTTTGAGTGAGTATTATCAGTAAGACAAAACCAGCATTGTCTGAAGCTCTAAAGAGAACAAGCAGCACTGGTTGTATGATGCCAAATTTGTGATGGCATTATCACAGGCAAGTAGAAGATGCAGATCAGGCATGCAATGTTCATTTGACTCCAACATTATAACTTGGGAATTAAAAACCCCAATACCCACTAACCACCATAACTCAAATGAAATTATGTGGTATTCATAAAACAAGAGATTCTGCAGATGCTGGATATCTTCAGCAACACACACAAAATGCTGGAGGAACTCAGCATATCAGTGGGGAAATAAACAGTTGATGTTGCAATCCAAGACCCTTCATTAGGACTGGAAAGGAAGGGAGGAAAAAAAACCCAGAAAACGAAGGCGGGGGCGAGAGAAGGAGTACAAGTTGGCAGGTAATGGGTGAGACCAGGAGGAGGGGAAGGTGGGGGAGGGGGTTGAAGTAAGAAAGCAGGAGGTGATAGGAAGAAATAAAGGGCTGAGGAAGGGGTTTAATAGAAGAGGACAGTGGACCATGGAAGAAAGGGAAGAGGAAGGGAATCAGAGTGAGTTGATGGGCAAGTGAGGAGGCCATAGATAGAAATGTCAGAATGAAATAGGAAGTTCAATTGAAATGAGTAGCCTTTGGGATATCCTACATGTGCTGTGAAGGTGCTCAATGAAATGGCCCCCAGCTGGATCGCACCAATATAGAGAAGGCCACACCGGGACCTCTAGTTACAGTAGAATAACTTATAAATAACTCATAACAAAATAAGGAGCACATTGCACAAAGTTATGAGCTATATGTGATTTAAAGGACATCTTACCCTTCCCTTCCCCACTATCCACTTTCTGCAGGGATACCATGTGATTGCCTTGTCTATTCATCCTTCCCCACTTATCTCCCTCCTGACACTTTTCTCTGCAACTGCAACAAGTGTTTCACCCATCCCTACATCTCCTCTCTCACCATCATTCAAGGTGCCAAAGAGTCCTTCAAGTTGACCCACTAACTACCCCTCACTTCATATTACCTGTCAGCTCGAACTTCTTCCTCTTTATCCACCTTTTATTCTGATTTCTGCACCCTTCCTTGCCTGCCCTGATGAAGGGACTTGGCCTGGAATTTGACTTCTTCCCTCAATAGATGCTGCCTGACTTGCTGAGTTTCTACAGCCTTTTATGTGTGTTATTGACGGTTCCTTTAAATGTCCCTTGTGCTGCTTTTCAATTACTTACACGTTAATTGTTGTTTAACTTTGAAGGTCAAGGACTATCCAGGTAAGTGGTGCTTCCCAGAGTAGCTAAGGTCCAAAGTACTGAATAACTTTGTCCTGAGCCCATGGGATGGACTACCATTTACTTCCAGGCATGGTGCGTTCCGCTAGAAATGGGATAGGAGGACAGTCAGAGAGAATGCAAATACAGTAAGAGCAAACTACCATACAAGAGAGTTAACTGAGGAGGAAAAATGATTCTCAACAGTAGGCTAGATCTGCACTGGGTCTTCTGAGAATAATTGTCCTACCTGAGGCTTAGTGAGGAGGTTTCTACATTTTAATAAGGGCACCCTCATTGACATCTCTTACATTGACACAATGCCACCCTATGTTAAGAGTTTTAAGTAATGCTCCCATGAGCTTCAAGTATAAGGTTCCTTGTTGTGGTATGCAGGCTCTGAACATAGTCTTCATGTTATGTTGTTCATCTTCACAATGTGTTGCTTCAGGAAGGCTAATAGAATCTTCAAGAATATCTGCAACCCTGTCTATTCCCTTTCTTCTCTTCTACCTTTTGGAAGAACACAAAGGAGCTTGGAAACCCAGATAGCCAGACTCTAGAACAGGTACTTCCTTACTGCCGTCAAACTTCCATACCAATCAGGTCAGGCAACACCTCTAGAAAGGGATAAACAGTCGATGTTTCAGACTGAGACCCACCATCAAGACTCATGAAACATCGACTGTTTATTCCACTCCAAAGATGCTGTCTGACCTGCTGAGTTCCTTCAGCATTTTGTGTGTGAGTTACTCTGGGTCTGCAGAATCTCTTGTGTTCTGAACCAATCCTCAAACCTCCTCATCGCTGCCATATTCTCAGACTCTTAATTCTATCTCTCCTGGTTATTTTGTAACTGACACTTTACCATTTCTTTTTGCAGTACTTCAGATGCCACTTCAATCGTTACAGAGTTCTATTGTCTTGCACTCATGTATGTGTTTACAAGAGTAAAAATACAACAATATGTATTTACAAGTATACTATTTATTCTATAAAGTCCACATGAAAAAGGACTTTCATTGCACAGCTACATTTATACAATAAACTAACCTGTGTCTGGCTGGTGCTGGCTGCACCTTTCAAACATTGCAGTCAGCAGGCAGCTCAAAATACGAAGAATTGCAGGTAGCAGAAATGTAAAGTAAAAACTATAAATGCTGAAACCACACAGCTTCAAAGGCAACATCTGTAGAAACAGAAACAAAGCTGCTGTACACTTCCAGCAATTTAGATCTCATGGATAGGGCTTTCCACTGAGACTCAATACAAAAATTCAATCAAACAGTTTGGTTAATTATGTAAAATAAAATTAAAGCAAGCAAACGAATGACACTTTATTCGGGCATTGTGTCAGACAAGTTCTTTAAGGTTGCTGAAAGTAAATGTAGTTTTTAATCATAAGTTTTAAGTCTGTTTTGTCATTAACATGCCTTGAGTTCCATTACACCAAAAACACAATTCCGTAGGCATAGCAAATGTCATTACAAGCTGCCACTCAAGCAGTGCCTGCCAGCTTCTGTAATATCCCAGACAGTCACATTTGAGAAAATTAATAATGTTCTTCTATTTGTTCCTATTAATAATTGGTCCACCAACATAATTAATTCTATATGTGGAAAGCAGAAGACTGACTGAAGTATGAAACAGTCAGGCACGTGTTCAGTCTTTTTATTGTAAAATTGAGATGGCAAGATGAGCACCACAAATGTATCATTAGACCGTGAAAAGATTGGAAGATATCATAGAAAAATTATGTATTTAAACAAATGTTTTTGTCACAGTTTGAGTTATCCTTCATCTGTATCTAACTATAAGGTGTAATTCAGAGGAGTTTTGTTAAAGTAATGTACCTTACGTAATGTGGTTTATATTTCTACACTGTGACTATAGACCCAATTAATAAATGCACAAGGAAAGTCATGAGTTGAGTTTTATAATTATATACAATAAAACCAGTGTTTATTGTTATTGAACTGTAAGTTGGACAGGATCTGGATTGGATATTCTCCAGAAGCTGCTTGATACTAGTATTTTTCTGAAATGTTACAAGGCACTGAATGACATAGAAATTTGTAAAATATGGTAGGAATGAGATTGATACATACAAAACATACTAAATAAAGCTCAGGCTTATCAGTAAGTTAAAAATAATACATTTCAATTATTGACAAACAAGCTTTCTAAATTTAAGAATTAGCGTTCACAGCTATGAAATCTCATTTATATGTTAATTTCTGGAACTGTTTAAAGTTATATAACGCTAAAGCAAGAGAAAATCTGCAGCTGCTGGAAATCCAAACAACACACACAAATGGCTGGAGGAACTCAGCCTGCCGAAGTGTCTCAGCCCAAAACGTCGACTGTACTTTTTCCATTGATGCTACCTGGCCTGCTGAGTTCCTCCAGCATTTTGTCTGTGTTGCTTATAAAAAGCTAAATTTGTTTGGTTTGGTATTGAATATTTCAGTAAATATTTGAGTAATACTGTAAATATATTATTGGATTAAGCTTCACTATTGCTTATATGCTTTGTAATTAATTACGGGTTATATGTAAAAGTACAAGAATGGCATAAGTCATAAGTGCACATCTCAGTACTAAAAATGAAACTGGACACATTATCCCCAGTCCTGTGTTTTTATTTCAATTAGCTTTATGTTTTTGAGTTACAAAACATAACAGTGGAAGTTTTAAATGAACCCAAGACAACTACATACCTGTTGAAGGACAGCAAGATGTTTCAATTTTAAAAAGGCAGTAAAGAGACAAAATACACGGTTTATAAACTGTGAGTTCCAGGTGATAATAATAATGAGTAATATAAAAAACAGAAATGGCTGACTATATCATATAGAAGTGTTCGGTTGCACAACATATAACTGGGTGATATATACTGAATCAACTGAGCAGTATTTTAAAGTAAATGGAACAGCTAATGAGAAATTAATGCCAGTTTTGCTGAGAGAAATTGGTGGGAAAGCATACAGTTTGCTTAGAAGTTTGACAGCTCCATGGAAACAAGCCAAAGTGAGTTTGCTGATATCATGAAAAGAATGCTGAAAGATTTAGAACTAATGCCATTGTTGACTGCAGGATGCTATAGGTTTCATAAGCAGAGCTAAAAGGAAGGGGAGTCTATTTCAGCTTATGTGGTTGAATTGAAAAGGTTGTCTGAGCATTGCTAGATCAATGATGGGATTAATGACATGGTTAGATCATTTAGTTTGTGGAATCTTACAAAAAGCATTGAAAAATGACTCCTAACAGAAGCACAACTCACATTTAAAAGAGCACTTGAAATCACTGTATCAATGAAAACAGCAGTCAGAGAAGCAATTGCGTTGGGAATGAAAGTGAGTGTGTACAAAATTACAAAAACCTGCTTGGCCGTACAAATTGTATTACCATTGTGACAGAGCCTCACATACACCCAACCAATACAGGATTAAGTGTGAAATTTGCATAAAATGCAACAAGGTAGGACACATACAAAGAACAGGTCAGGCAGATGAAAGTCAATGGACTGCACAAGAAAAAGAAAAGCATAAAAAGTCAAGTTACAGGTTTCATATAAAGCATGCTGTTGATGAAAACTCTAATAATGATGAGAGCCACACAGGACTAAGTAGTCTTTAGATTTACTATGTGAAAACTAACAAGAGATAAGCAAAATGGTTTACACCAGAAGTGAATGGCAAATTAATTAAAATGGAATTGGACACTGGCTCAGCAGTTTCAGTCATTCCACAAAATGAGTTTGAATGACATTTCGAAGATACTGAACTGAAGCCTGGAGTTATCCTCCCGCAGCTGCACAAGGAGTACAAAACTGTGCAGAGAAAATTCAAACAGTAGTGGATGCCCCAAAACCAAAGCATGTGTCACCGTTGTGGTCCTTCTCAGGATTTGTCAATTATTATGACAGGTTCCTGACAAACCTGTCTAGTGTGCTGCACATCTTGAATTCATTACAACAGGGTGGAAAGAAATTGCAATGGACAAAGCAATATGAGGTCACTTTACAAAAGGTAAAGGAAATGGTGACATCAGACACTGTATCACATATTGTGGTCCACGTCACTCACTGAAGCTTACCTGTGATGCTTTGCCTTATGGTATAGGTGCAGTCATGTCACGTGTGCCACAATGATGGAAGAGTGAATGCCCCATAACCTGTGCAACATCATCCCTTACGGCTGTCAAGAATAGTTCCACACAGATTGACAAAGAAGCCTTGAATCTGATTTTGGGTGTAAAATATTTCAACCAGTACTTGTATGGGGACGAGTTTACCTCATTACTCATGTCCTTTCTCAATCCATAGAAGAGTGTTCCAATAACAGCGGCAGCACAAATAAAGAGATGATCTCTGTTTCTTGGAGGATACAATTACAAGATTGAATTCAAACAGATAACTGATCATGTAACTGCTGATGGATTGTGCCATTTATCCATGGAAAAGGAAGTACTGAAAAGTTTTGCTAAAAAAGTACACACTCTTTTTGATGTATTCTCCATAATGTAAATTGTAAGCCTTGCTATAACAGCAGAGATGATCCAAAACAAAACCAGAAAAGACCCCACACTGACTCAGGTCTACATGGCCATCCAACATGGCTGGAACGTGCAGCAGAAATCCCACTTCCCCCATTTTAACCAGCACTGGGATGAACTTGCCCCTGACAGGTGTTGCCTTATGTGGAGAATGCAAGTTGTTGTACAATTCAAGCTGAGATCTAAGGTATTGGAGCAGCTATCTGCCAATAATCTAGGTGTGGTCAAAATGACAGTGTTGCCTCAAAGCTTTCTCTGGTAGCCTGGGATAGATCAGCAGATTGAGATGCTTGCCATGGACTTAATAGGATGCCAATATGTCCGGAAGATGCCACGTACATTGCCTCTCCATCCCTGATAATGCACTGCATTGCCCTGGCAAAGGATTCATGTGGATCTTGCCAGACTGTTCATAGGAACAAATTTCTTGGTAGTAGTTGATGCAGATACAAAGTGGCCACAAGTGTTTCCAATAGCATCAACTATAGACTCACACACTGTTAATGTGTTGTGAAGCCTCTTCTCAAGGACTTGTGTTCCAGAGCACTTCGTGAGTGACAATGCACTACAGTTTGTGGTGGAACAATTTCAGTCATTCCTGAAAATGAACGGAATAAGATATATTACATCTGCACCATACCATAAATGACTTTGAAGAAAGTTTTCTTCGGAGTCTAAAGAATGCAATGTGAGTAATGTCAGCAGAACACAGTACACTAATGATGAATCAGAAGCTTGCCAATTTCCTCCTTGCTTTTCACAATACAGTACGCTCACAACCTTCAACTCACCTGCTATGCTGTTCCTCAGTCACCCATTGCACTCACACTTGGATGTCCTCAAACCCAATATCAAAAGGAGAACATAGGATAAACATCTGAGGCAAATTGAGGGCTCCTCAAACAAGAAGTTTCGATGTTTTACTTCTGGACAACATTAAGGACAGAATTGGACCAATATTCTACACAGTGGAGATTGCATCTGATGTCATCTGGAGAGGACACATTGATCATTTGAGGAGAACAGAGTCAATTGTTAGAGAAGAAAGGTGTCCAATGCTGCTGGAACTACTTGCTGCAGTCCCAGAGTCAACTCCTACAGCCACCACAGAGGAGGACCCAGAATCTTTAGGCCTAAATTTGACTAAATTTAAATTTTATTATGCTGTGAATGTCTATATAGGACTGGTATTATACAGTATATATACACACACGTGTGTGTGTGTGTGTGTGTGTGTGTGTGTGCGCAGATGTGTGTACATATGTTGAGATGCATTCTATATTGAGTTGGAGTTTATAGCTAAGCAGGGAGGCATGCTGTGTATTTAGTATTTCAGTAATATTTGAGTAATATTGTAAATATATTGTTTGATTAAGTGTTCTTTGTTGTTTACATAATTCATTACAGTGTATATATGTATAAGTAAGTGAATGGAATATGTCATTTCACCCAGCGTCATAAGTGAGCGCCTTGCTACAGCAGAAACGAAACTAAACACATTATCCCTGGCTCCTTGTTTTTCTTTTGATTAGTTTTATATTTTGGAGCTACAAAACATGTCCTGTTTATTTGATGCTTTCTGACTTTTTAGGAGGTAATATTTAATAACACTTGGATGTTACCACCTGTCTAGGTAATCCATAGATACGCTGAATGATTGCCCTGCCTTTAGCACACTAACGACTTACGAAGGGCATTGAAGCCTTTGCTATGAAGGCCCTGTCAGACCAGACTAATGGCATTTTGATAGCTGGCTCTTCAACTATATGTTTTCTCAAATGACTTCTTAGATATAAAAATGGCATTGATGTCAATATGAAGTGCTATTTAAAAAACATACTCTTATTTACAGAATCTTATTTCCTTAATTTTCAACCATAATTGTAAGAAAAACTTTGCAAACATATATTGAGACTTCCTGCATGACTGTGTCGAATTGTTCCCATCACCTGAGTAACTTTTGTAAGTCTTTGCCTTTAAGGAAATTACTGTGTCACTATTTCTGTTTAAACACCAGAAGAAGGGATTCTGGAAATTTGTCCCTACCAGTGGAGAGGCAGGAAGTTATTTCTGTCTTGTCCTTCAGTTATAGTTTCAGCTGTGTTCAATAGGTACATTTAATGTCAGAGAAATGTATACAATGTACTGTACATCCTGAAATGCTTTTTCTTCACAAACATCCACGAAAACAGAGGAGTGCCCCAAAGAATGAATAACGATTAAATGTTAGAACCCCAAAACCCCCCCCAGTTCTCCCCTCACATGCAGAAGCAGCAGCAAAGTAACAACCCCACCCCACCCTCCCCCACCATCAAAAAAACATTGGCGTCCCCCACTGAGCACTCAAGCACACAGCAAAGCATCAATAAAGACACAAACTTGCAGTACCCCAAAGACTACTCGTTCACCCGGTAATTCGACATACCACAGGCTCCCTCTCTCTCTCTCTCTCTCCCTTCCTGTGCCTTGGATATAATACTTTAAGGAAAGTTTGTAAAAGGAGGTATTTATCACTCTATAACACCTGATGTGCATTTATAGAGCATGCAAGAGGAATTAACAGGGACATAGCTTTTCCAGATTTGCTCAGACAAAATGTTTGCTGATTAGGGATCAGTAGTCCGTTTGGACAGTTAAGGTGAGCGAGTCTTTTTCCCTGAATGGAAATGTCAAATGCTAGAGAACATGCAATAGCTTTAATGAGGAAGGGGAAAGTTCAACAGAGATTTATGAGGTAAGCTTTTTACACAGAGTGCACTATGTACCCAGAATACACTGCCAGACGTGGTAGAAGCAGATATAATAACAATGATAGAGAGGCGTTTAAGTAGGCACATGAACAGGTAGGGAATGGATAGATATAGTACAGGCCAATATGCAGTTCAGACTGGCATTATGGTCAGCACAAATACCATGGAACATTTTCCTGTTCTGTTCCATTCTATGTTTTGTGTTCTATGTTCAGAATATTGGTTGAAGTTGAATATCCAATTGGAACTCGGGAGTTTGAGATCGACTGGTGTCAGAGGGCTAGAAGTCGCTGTGGATCAGGGACTTGGTGAAGTGTTGACATGAGCTGGGGGTGGGGATTGCTGTTGGAAGATCAGTGGACAAACTGCCAAGTGAACGTCTCCATCTGAGATGTAATGTAAGTGATGATAGGTATGAATGGGCAGGAAGAGGCAGAAGACTGAAAGCTATACGCTGCAGAAGTTGAAAGTCTAGAATAAAAACTGAAAATGCTCTTTTCTCTTTCCCGTTTGGGATGAAGGTTCGTCTACATGAAATATTAAGTTTGTTTCTCTTTCCATAGATAATCCCTGACAAGCTAAGTGCATTTTCCATTTGTACTCTACATGAGATGCAGCGATTCATCAAAGAGAACCAACATGAGTGATTCCAGAAAGAACTAGACCCTGCTTAGGGAAATAGCACTGATATGTCAGCAGTGTTATTGTAACTTCATTGTGCTAGGAGCAATAATGGACACATTTGGCAGCTGGGGGCATTTCCTTCAAGACCGGACCAGCCTCAAATTCTCATGCTCTTTGTGGACCATGCCCACTTTGTTGCCACTTTGGACTGATAGCAGGTTTTCAACTGGAATCCCTCTATAACCTGAACCAGAATAACCTGAAATGCTGGTTCTTACGTTTTCATTCAAAAATGCAAAATACTTTAATATCTGTTTTTGCCTTTCCTACAATTTTTATCAAAACATCAATTTTAGAGGTTTTGTGCAGATACAGTTATTACCAGAGATGGACAATGCCCATCCAAGGACAAAAAAAAATACCCTGGTCATTGAATCTTTGCATCTGCAGTAGCTGCAAAGGAATTTATTAAAGTGGCATGATTTGACTGAATCTTCAGTTTGTATTGTATCTCTCCCTGAGGAGAAATATTTCAGAAACCTTTGGCTGATTTATTTTTAATGCTCTTCATTTGGAAATATAAGCATGGAACCAATGGCAATTCATTCTGTAGCACAGTGCTTCAGTACAATGATGGCCATTTTCAGGCCTATAATCAGGTTCCACTTACTCCTGAAGAGGTAATACCAAGTCAGAAACATAGACAATAATGGCACTTCATGGCACAATTCTGCTTTACTCAGAAATTATGAACCTTTTTGAGCTAAAATGTTTAACATTTACTTGATCCACTGTCTACAAGTAACTGCTGGCATAATTTTGTGAAGAGTTTGAACATTAATTTTTCAAAGCATTGAATTCCTTTAGCTGCGCGGCAAAGAATAAATCTCAGTTGAGTTATATTTAACTCTCTGCTTGCAAAAAGGCAATTAATGCTATGGGTGCTGAAAGTGCTCAAAGAAGTTTGTGCAGATGTCCATAATAAGTAGGAGCAGCAGAGAGGTGGTGACTTGGATTGTGCTTTTCCCTCATTATGATCACTATTAGCTTATGTCTACAATCTCTGACAGGGCACACTTCTGTAACAAGCTGAAATTAAGCAGAAGCCTGGGGAGACTTGTCATTCAAACATGGATCTTGAGCATATTGCAAGGAAAACATAAGAGCAGAACCCAAAAGGCACATTGCCATCTACTTTTTATATATATAAATAATTCACAAAGAAATAAAGGTAATAGGAATTAATTTGCCTAACTGTAATTTTCGTAACATGATAAACCAATGCAGATTTGAATAAGAGATCAGAGAGAAAGAGAGAAAAAAATCAGCGCTGATTACATAAACATTTTTACAGAATTTCTTTTGTACTTTTTACCGCAAACATTACACCATACTGCTAATGTGTTAAATTGCTGAGAGAAAAAGTTAACACTGATGTTCATGTGAGATTGACTCAGACCAGTAAATACTCCCTGAGGTGAAAAAAAACTTAGCAATATATAGAATCATAATGCAGCTGACAGGCTACTGCAATAATCCATAGGTTTAATACAGATCTCATTCCAGCCCTGAGATCTGCACACCCAGGAAAATGAGTTGTAAAGGAATTTGGGTTGGAGAAAATAGCACAACTACACTAACGATGAACAAACTTATGCTGTTGTGGTGATGTAGCTATAGTCTTCATTGTTTAAAATTTTATAAAGATTTGCCAATAAGTTCAGCCATTTGCCTCATTATGGAATTTTATCACAAAATGAATGCACTTGAGGACAAAAAGATGGAAATCCACTTCACATTCTCAGTTCACATTGGGACTGCCACCAGGATATGTGGAATTTCTTAATTCTATAACATGGTAGTTAAAATAGTATCATCTAGTCATAAGTTTCTAGCTTTTGTATTAGAAAGATATTTCTTCTTAATCTCATCCAAATAAATTTGGTGTCAAGTTTTAATAAAATGTAATTTAAATATAATATTATTTAATGATACATTCAAAATAATAAATTCAGGTTTTCTATTTGTTGTTCTTCAATGCTTTCGATTTTATTTTTGTGGTGTGTCATTTACTTTTGGCTTGTGACATCCCAGGCTTCTAAAGTGATTCCTCTATACGTAAAGATTTAGTGAAGAAAAGGACCAAAAGAATAAACTCCAAACTGGAAACCGAAGTGCACTGCATCTTTGTACCACCAACACATACAAAATGCTGGAGAAACTCAGCAGGTCAGACAGCATCTATGGAGATGAATAAATAGTCGCTGTTTCCGGCGGAGAACCTTCATTGGGACTGGAAATGAAGGGGGAGACGCCAGAGTAAAAAGGTGGGAGAGGGTGGGGGTGCAGAGGGAAAGGAGCACTACCTAGAAGGTGATAGGTAAAGCCAAGTAGGTAGGGAAGGTAAAGGGCTAGAGAAGAGGGAATCTGATAGGAGAGTAGTGTGGACCATGGAAGAAAGGGAAGGAGGAGCACCACGGGAGGTGATAGGCAGGTGAAGAGAAGAAGTAAGAGCCCAGAATGGGAAATAGAAGAAGCGGAAAGGGGGAGGGAAAAATTACAGGAAGGAGAAATTGATATTCATGTCAAGTTGGAGGTTACCAGAGGTGTTGCTCCTCCACTCTGAGGGTGACCTCATCATGACAAAGCAACCACTCTTTGCCTTCTGTGGGCAAGCCAATTCTGGATCCACAAAGCAAGATCCCCTTGAATTCTATGTCTCCTTACTTTCTCAATAAGCCTTGGATGGGGTACCTTATCAAATGCCTTGCTGAAATCCGTATGCACTACATCTACTGGCACGACCTGCCTTTCACAAAGCCATGCTGACTATTCCTAACCATATTATGCATCTCCAAATGTTCATAAATCCTGCCACTCAGGATCTTTTCCATCAACTTACCAACCACTGAAGTAAGACTCACTGGTCTATAATTTCCTGGGCTGTCTCTACGCCCCTTCTTGAATAAGGGAACAACATCTGCAACCCTCCAGTCCTCCGGAACCTCCCCTGTCTCCATTGATGATGCAAAGATTATTGCTAGAGGCTCATCATTCTCCTCTCTTGCCTCCCACAGTACCCTGGGGTACATCTTGTCTGGTCCCAGAGGCTTATCCAACTTGATGCTTTCCAAAAGTTCCAGCACATCCTCTTTCTTAATGTCTATATGCTCAAATATTCAATCCACTGTAAGTCATCCCTACAATCACCAAGATCCTTTTCTGTAGCAAATACTGAAGCAAAATATTCATTAAGTACCTCTTCTATCTCCTCTGGTTCAATACACACTTCCACTGTCACACTTGATTGATCCTATTCTCTCACGTCTTATCCTCTTGCTCCTCACATACTTGTAGAGTGCCTTGGGTTTTCTTTAATCCTGCCCACTAAGGCCTTCTCATGGCCCCTTCTGGCTCTCTTAATTTCATTCTTAAGCTGCTTCCTGCTAGCCTTATAATCTTCTCGATCTCTATCATTAGCTAGATTTTTAAACCTTTCATAAGCTTTTCTTCTTGACTAGATTTTCAACAACCTTTGTACACCACAGTTCCTGTACCCTACCATCCTTTCCCTGTCTCATTGGACCGTACCTATGCAGAACACCACGTAAATATCCCCTGAACATTTGACACATTTCTTCCGTACATTTCCCTGAAAACATCTGTTCCCAATTTAAGTTCCTGCCTGATAGCTTCATATTTCCTCTTACTCCAATTAAACACTTTTTTAACTTGTCTGTTCCTATCCCTCTCCAATGCTATCGTAAAGGAGATAGAGTTGTGATCACTATCTCCAAAATGCTCTCCCACTGAGAGACTTGACACCTGACCAGGTTCATTTCCCAATACCAGATCAAGTACAGCCTCTCCTCTTGTAGGCTTATCTACAAAGTATGTCAGAAAACCTTCCTGAACACACCTAATAAACTCCACCCCATCTAACCCCTTGATCTAAGGGGAATTCCAATCAATATTTGGGAAATTAAAATCTCCCACCCTGACAACCCGGTTATTACTACACCTTTCCAGAATCTGTTTCCCTATCTGCTCCTCGATGTCCCTGTTTCTATTGGGTGGTCTATAAAAAACACCCAGTACAGTCATTGACCCCTGCCTGTTTCTAACTTCCACCCACAGAGGCTCAGTAGACAACCGCTGCATGATGTCCTCCTTTTTTACAGCCTTGACCCTATCTCTGATCAGCAGTGCCATGCCCCCACCTCTTTTGACTCCCTCCCTGTCCTTTCTGAAATATCTAAAGCCTGGCATTATAAGTAAACATTCCTGCCCCTGAGCCATCCAAGATTCTGTAATAGCCACAACATTATAGCTCCAAATACTGATCCACACTCTTAGTTCATCCGCTTCATTCATGATGCTTCTTGCATTAAAAAAGACACATCTCAAACCATCAGTCTGAGTGCATCCCTTTTCTATTACCTGCCAATGCTCCCTCACGCACTGTCTCCAAGCTTTCTCTATATGTGAGCCAACCTCCCCTTCCTCCGTCTCTTCAGTTCGGTTCCCTCCTCCCAGCAATTCTAGTTTAAACTCTCTCCAACTACCTTACCAAATCTCCCTGCCAGGATATTAGTCCCCCTGCGATTCAAGTGCAACCCATCCTCTTTGCACTGGTCACACCTGCCCTAAAAAAGGTCCTAATGATCCAGAAATCTGAATCTCTGCCTCCTGCTTCATCCCTCAGCCACGAATTTATCCTCCACCTCACTCTATTCCTATACTCACTGTTGCATGGCACAGACAGTAATCTCATGATTACTACCTTTGAAGCTCTGCTTCTCAACTTCCTTCCTAACTCCTTGTAGTCTATTTTCAGGACCTCCTTCCTTTTCCTACCTACGTCATTGGTATCAATACGTACCACGACCCCTGGTTGTTCATCTTCCCACTTCAGGATATCGTGGACGTAATCAGAAATGTCCCGGAATCTGGTACCTGGGAGGCAAACTACCATCTGCATTTCTTTCCTGCATCCACAGAATCGCCAGTCTGACATCCTAGCTATAGAGTCCCCTTTCACTGCTGCCTTCTTCCTTTCCCTACCCTTCTGAGCCACAGGGCCAGACTCTGTGCCAGGGGCATGGCCACAGTTGCTTCCCACAGCTAGCTCGACGCCCCCCCCCAACAGTACTCAAACAGGAGGTACTTATTGTTAAGGCAGAGAGCAAGAGGAGTACACTCTAGCATCTGACTCCTGCCCTTCCCTCTCCTGACTGTTACCGATGTATCTGTCTCCCGAGGCCCCAGTGTGACTACTTGCCTATAGCTCTTCTCTATCACCTCCTTACTTCACAGATGTCGCTGTCCGGGAGGCTGGGAGTCTCCCGGACTTCCCATATCTGGCACCCAGTACGGAACACCTAGATACTTCAAATTTTGAGATCAGTGAGAAATGGAGTTGATCATGGGCTCGTGCCCCATCTCCAGGCTTCTTGGCCTTGAGGCTGCATGCTTTGCTCAAAACCTCACAGAACACCCTCAGAGACAACATAATGTCAGATCGCTCAATCAGCCCGAAAACATATCACTAAACTGCAGACCACAGGCTCTAACAGTAGCAGAACCACATTTGAAAGAAAAAGAAGATATAGAAGAAGTGAAAGAAGTAGTTTGGAGGATGATCCATTTGGAAGATGTTGCTTTTAGTTGCATTTTCTGCTGCTGCCATCTTCTTCCGGATATGGAGACAGAGAGATCAAGATAGGGAAGAGAGGTGTCAGAAATGGACTAAGTGAATTTAAGCGCAGGATGGACATTGGAGGCAAAGTTGATGTAATTGATAAGCTTTTGCCACAATCAGGACACTGTCAGGGTGGAGGAGCAATACCTCATATTCCGTCTAGGTAGCCTCCAAACGAATGGCTAAATGCCAATTTCTCCTTCTGGTAAAACATTTCACTCCCCCTCCTCTCTTCTTCTATTCCCCACTCTGGCCACTTACCTCTTCTTCTCACCTGCCTTTCATCTCCCCCTAATGCCCGTCCTTCTTCCCTTTCTTCCACAGTCCACTCTCCTCTCCTATCAGCTTCCTTAATCTCCAGCCCTTTACTTTTCCTGACCCACCTTGCTTCAACTATTAACTTCTAGTTAGTCCTTTTTCCTCTCCCACCCCCCCCACCCACCTTTTCCTTCTGGTGTCTTCCTCTTTCCTTTCCAATCCAGAAGAAGAGTCTCAGTCTGAAACATTGACTGTTTATTCATTTCCATAGATACTCCTTGACCTGCTGAGTTCCTCCTGCATTTTGTACGTGTTGCTCTGGATTTCCAGCATCTGCAGAACCTCTTGTGTGTACATCAATTTACACACCATAAAACAGATCACAGTGATCCAGGAGTTTGGAGAACAAACACTCCGCTGAGAATAAAAACCTGATGAAATAAGTACTCGAGAATATACCAGAGAAGGGGAGAGTTTGATAGTCTTAGTAGATGGTACTAAACTAGGTGAGACTGTGAGTATGGTGGAAGTTGTGAAGAGGTTTCAGAGACCTATAGACAAGCTGCTTGATTTTGCATGAAGGTGACAGATGGACTATCATTTAGAAAAGCATGACGTTACCCATTTTAACAAAAAACAGTTTTGTTTTTAAATGGTGAAGAATTCAACAGTTTTGATATTCAAAGGAACTTATGTGTGCTTGTGCACAAATCACTAAAAGCCATCGGTGCAACAAATGATTGAAAAGGCTAAATGTTTGCCATTATTGAAAGAGGATTTGAATACAGGCAAATTGTATTTCACCTTGGATCACCTTGCGTGCAGTTTTCGTCTTCTTAAGCAAGAAATGGTGAACTTGTCATCGAAGGATTGTGGTGGAATTTCATGATAACGTCATGGCCGATATCCTCACTTAGGCAGGAGTGTATAATTGTTGAATAAACTCAAATCAGAAAATAATAAGAAGTATGTTTGAAAATCAATGTATGCACAATTTTAGGTAGTGGTATGACTGCAACTTAATTGTCCTGCAAGCCCAAAACAGTCACAGTACAGCCAAAATCTTTGAAGGCCCTAAACTAATCATCCTCAGGATGATTTCAGGTTGTCAACAACCATCAACCAATTTGTCACTCACAGGACTGATCTAGTAAATCAATGATGTGGCACCTGCATCTTATTCAATCATTTCAGGGCAGGTACACTCTCAGAAGCAATGTTACGCAATGGGTAGTTATTGAATGCAGTCAATCTACTACCAGTATATCCATCTGTCGACGTCCTGCATTTTTTGGATGTAGCAAAATTTCAGGCTTATTCTTGTGTGCCTTACGTGAAATATGAACATCACTGGTTTGGTCTTTGCAGTATTTCTGTGATATTGTTTAGGATGTATCTTGTCATGTACGTATCACTGTCCAGGTGGACAGTCTGTGAAGAAGCATTGATTAAACAATGCAACTACCTTCCACAAGTTCCTCATGTCTCAAGAGCACAAGTTGGTACACACTGCAGTGGAAGAACTTTCTCAATGAACAAATCTAATGACCCTAAATGTCCTGAAGAAGGGTCTCGGCCCAAAACTTAACTGTTTATTCATTTCCATAGATGGTTTCTGACCTGCTCAGTTCTTCTAACATGCTGTGTGAGTTGCTTTTGATTTCCAGCATCTACAGACTTTCTCTTGTTTTCTTAGGTTTCCGAAGTTTCAGATCATCCTCTTAGCAGTCACTAATATTTATTTCCTTCTTTTTTAACTCTTCCCCCAGGCCTATTTGCATCTTTCGCTATTTTATCTCATCCTTAGTTATGTGTTTTTTGAATGCAACTTGTAAATGAGGGACACACTGTCTTTGTAATTTCCTCATGACCCATTAATATCCTGTGAGTTATCTGCCTTTCTCTAATATTTCCCCTGTGATCCTGCTGGAATCTATGGAAATTACTGTTGCCATTATTGCAGTTTAATTTCAAGCAAAACAAAGCAGTACAGATAGGCACTCTGGACCCTGGTTAAATTAATCCTGGCTGTACTATGACTGGAGAACAGAAGGAGGGCAATTTAAAGGAAAACTTGGAGAGAAGATTGATCTATCCCTATGTTTATTGAATAGAATCACTTTTCTAAAGCTCACAATGAGTTTATACCTGAGAACATAAATAGATTCCTAGAAGTTCACTGAAAGTGGACGGGGTGGAGAGGAAGGCTTTTAGCATGCTGCCCTTTATCAGTCAGGGCACTGAGTTTAAGAACAGGAACACTGTGTTGCAGTTATATAAGTCATTGGTCTGGCTAGATCTTTATTCCCCGGAGTATAGGAGAATGAGGGAGTGACCTCATAAAAGTTTATATAATCACGAGAGGCATGTATAATGCATATGAATATAGTCTTTTCCCCAGTGTTGAGGAGTTCCAAACAAGAGGGGAGTGATTTAAAAGATACCCAGGAGGTAATTTCTTTACACAGGGATTAGTGAGTACCTGAAATGAACTGCCAGAGGAAGCAGTTGAAGCAGCTACAATTGCAACATTTAAAAGACACTTGGATAGGTAGATAGCGGGGAAAGGCTTGGAGGGCTTTGGGCCAAAATCTGGCAACTGGGACTATCAGACAGGATGCTGTGGTTGCCATGGACTAGTTGGGCTGAAGAATATGGTTTTCTGCCCTGTGACTATAACGGACCCCTTGGTCATTGGTACGGGCCCACGGCCTAAAAAAGGCTGGAAGCCCCTTGTTTTATAACAAAATTTCAGAAAAGGGAAAAGGATCAGATGGAATTGGACTGTTGTGTATTCGTAAACAACCTCTGCCTTTCAAAAGCATTTTGGCCTATGTTGAGATATTCTAGCAGCAAACTGGCCTTCTATATGAATGCATATATTTTTCTTAGTTTAATGTTAAATATGAGTAGAATGAAGTGGTGCTCAGGCAGAGTAAATGAGAATTCTAGTGTTTTCGTCTTATTCCACTGTGCTGCGTAACACAACCAATACTTACAATAGCAAATAATACTACCTTTGCCATCCTGATAAGTCATTATAGTCTATTTTGCATATAAAAATGATGAATTATTTAAGATAAGTGCCTTCAAAGGATCCAAAAGCACATTATTTCTCTATAAAACATAACCAAGTGCTTGTGAGGGAAATCATACATATTCAGTCAGAAATCTCTTCACAGTCCGTAAACTTCAAAATTGAATGTCTGCCACACAAATGAACCTATAGAATTAGAATTAAATGGAGGCTTATTTAAGAGATAGAGGGAAAATCCTGCAAAAAATATCTCTTCTGAAATCTTACTTCTGTTTTATTGTTATAGTTCAAACAGGATTTCAGTTGGTTCTTGGCATAAAGCAATCAAAAGTAGACTGCCAGTGATGTGAATCTGTGCCCTCTTCATGTGGAACACACTTCAATTTGTCCAGATCTTGATAGGAGCAAGAAAATGGCAGAATTTCACTTACTGGGTAATGAGTGCTGTATTTTCTTTTATGCTGCTCTGTCTGACTCAAGGTGGTTTGAGGAAGATGGAAGGGAATGCTTTAAGTACATCCCCACTGCTACCAAGAATTGGTTTTCCAATTTTCCACTGGAAAAGGCAGAAGCAGGTCATATGAAAATTCTATTTAAATTCTGAGATTATATCAAACATTAGATTTCCAGAAATTTTTATCTGCAGTTCAGCTGTAGTTTAAAAAAAACTATATTAGAAGGGTACACACTTTCATAGTGTCAATTGCAGTTAAAGTGCAAGAGAAATAATATTCTACAGTGTTCTTGCTTCCATGTTTGCAACCAATCAAAATAAACCGAATCTCGTTATTCTGTGAGTAAGCCAGCATGCAAAACATTAAGGTTCTTCTCTGACTTGTGTCCTGAGATTTCCACCTGATGACTTCCAAATGGTCTATGAAAATCAATTTCCTATTAAGAAAACTCTGTTATGTTAAAAATGAAGAGAAGAGTGAGGAGAAGTATGTAGAAAACATAGGAGGCTTCTTTTCTTTTGTCACAGCTTTGACCAAACTTACTGATAACCACCAATGCAATCCTAGCTCTTCCTAAGCAGGAAATGGTATCTCGAGAGGCCATGACGCAACACGAAAAGTTATCATGACCAATAGTACAGGATTGCTTGAGCACTGGGTCCAATACCATCACTACACCTCAAGTAGCTAGAAAAGGGCAGAAATGATGGCATCTGCTTCATGATAATCTCATTGTAGTGCTCAGACATAGCAGTCTTGTAGTAGTCTTGTTCTCCTGACCTGGAACATCTAATGATTAAGTGCCAACCATCAATCATTTGCAGAATACCATTATTCAGTCCATAAAGATGACCTAGAGCTTCCAGTTGCTATTAACTGTCTATCACACATCTACAGTTGGCTTATGTAAGCTTGAGGGCAATCATCTTATCTTCCAACCAGTAACAATATGGCCCTTAAGACTTAACGATAAATTTCATTATTACAGATAATTAGCCTTTCCAGATAGTATTCGCACTACCTAGTTCTGATGAGAACTCATTAAACTGCAAAATTAAGTCCTTTTTCCTTCTCTCCACCTATGCTTATGATGTTTTTCAGACACTTTCAATCTTTATTTCCAATTTCCAAAATCACAGTTTGTTGCTTCTCCAATTTGTGTCTTGCAAGTCGTTTATCACCTTCCCTTTATATCTTGCAATGACAAATGAACAACTCATCACCAGTCCCCCTCAGGTAGCATCGCCAACACTTACCATATGTCATTCAATCTCTCTTGTCTTCACCCCATCATACGTATTACCTTTATTTCTCATCCTGCCACCCGTTGCCACTTCTGTTCTGCAACATGATAATTCTTTGACTTTTCTCATTTTTGATGAAAGGTCAATAACCCAAAATACTAATTCTCTCCCTCTCTTTCTCTATGGATAGAAATATAGAAACATAGAAAACCTACAGCACAATGCAGGCACTTCGGCCCACAAAGCTGTGCCGAACATGTCCTTACCTTAGAAATTACCTAGGGTTACCCGTAGTCCTCCATTTTTCTGAGATCCATGTACCTGTCCAGGAGTCTCTTAAAAGACCTTATCGTATCCGCCTCCACCACCATCACTGGCAGCCCATTCCATGCAATCACCACTCTCTACATAAAAAACTTACCCCAACATCTCCTCTGTACCTACTTCCAAGCACCTTAAAACAGTGCCCTCTAGTGCTAACCATTTCAGCCCTGGGAAAAAGCCTCTGACTATCTACATGATCAATGCCCCTCATCATCTTATACACCTCTAATTATGCTGCTTGACTTCTTGAGAACTCTTGACCATTTCTTTTTATGCTGCATATACAGTAAATGATTTAGATGATGGAATAGATGGCTTTGTTGCTAAGTTTGCAGATGATACGAAGATTAGTGGAGGGGCCGGTAGTGTTGAAGAAACAGGTAGGATGCAGAAGGACTCAGATTAAGAGAATGGGCAAGAAAGTAGCAAATACATTGGAAAATGCATGGTTATGCACTTTGGTAGTAAAAATAAATGTGTGGACAAGTTTCTAAACGGGGAGAAATCCAGGAATCTGAGATGCAGGGGGACTTGGGTGTCCTTGTGCAGATTAACTTGCAGGTTGAGTCAGTGGTGAGGAAGGCAATTGCTCATTTCAAGTGGACTAGAATACAAAAGCAAGGATGTGATGCTAAGGCTTTAGAAGGCACTGGTGAGGCCTCACCTTCAGTATTGTGAACAGTTTTTGGCCCCTCATCTTAAAAAAGATGGGCTAGCATTGGAGAGGGTCCAGAGGAGGTTCACAAGGATGACTCCAGGAATGAAAGGGTTACCATACGAGGAACGTTTGATGGCTCTGGGTCTGTACTCGCTGGAATTCAGAAGGATGAGGGGGGATCTCATTGAAACCTTTTGAATGTTGAAAGACCTAGACAGAGTAAATGTGAAAAGGATGTATCCCATGGTGGGGGAGTCTAGGACAAGAGGGCACAGCCTCAAGATAGAAGGCCGTCCTTTCAAAACAGAGATGCAGAGAAATTTCTTTAGTGGTGAATTTGTGGAATTTGTTGCCACATGCAGCTGCAGCGGCCAGGTTGTCGGGTGTACTTAAGGAAGAGATTGATATGTTCTTGATTGGACATGGCATCAAAGTCTATGAGGAGAAGATCGGGAACTGGGGTTGAACATTGAAAACATAGAAAAAAACAATCAGCTATGATTGAATAGCAGAGCAGACTCGATGGGCTCCTATGTCTTAAGGTCTATTCACAACATCCTATGATGTTTAACATAAACATAGTTTAGTGGATTGAATTAATATTCTTAATGATTAAACCACCAAATCATTGTGCTGTAAATGAAGATAGATTTAAGAATATATAGATACAGATATGCTGGATTTACTTAGTGAATCTTTGCTGCAATAAAGGGTTTTATTTAATTCAATTTGTCCCCTAAAAATTGTTTGATTCACTGCATTAAAGGATAGGGAAGTCATTTTACATCTCATGCAACACACTCCATTGTACCGCATATTGTCCTTGTTCATATCCGGCTACGTGACAAGAACTCAGAGCATCTTTTCACAAAGACGTTAGCATTCTATGTGCATCAGCTTCTGAAGCTAACCAGTGTTTGTATTCTTGTACTTTAAGTGTGGTGTTGAATTGCCTACCATCAATATTGGCATCCACCTCTGTGAAGGAAAATATAGTCATTACACTAAGGATGAAGCTGGATTTAGTAGTAAGAAAGGAAAGAGGAGAGAAGACATTAATAATTGCCTGGGAATATGACTCAGCAGGGTCAACCAGTGCAACTGTTGTGAATCAGCAAAGAGGGTATCACAAATTTCAGGGACTGTTGACTCATGCTATAATGTCATGAGAGGTGAAGAGTGGATTATGGAGGAGATGCTGAAGTTATTGTACATATGGATCGAGGATCAAAATGTCTACCATTACATCTCTACCTCATCATTCAAAAGAAGGCACGTATCATTTGGTGGGACCTTAAGAAACAACAAGGTGGGCAGGTAGATCAAGCATTCACATCCACGAGAGAAAAGAAGCCATGGATTCCCATGAACTCAAGATCAAGATTCAGATTGTTTATTGTAATTCTTCAGTACACAGGTGTAAAGGAGAACAAAACTGTGATACTCTGGATCTGATGCAGCATGAAAAAAATGATAATTATTTAAATGATAAATGATAAATATTAAATAAAATGATAAATATTCACAGTAAATATGAATATAAAAGCAATCCTATAAAACACAATTCACAATAACTGCTAAGTCTGGCTGGATATACATAACATGTATATATTTACATATGCATAGATTGAATGTATGGACATAAGTGAGACTATGTGCAGGAATACTATAAGGTAAGGTGACTCTGACCCAAAGCGATAAAGTGACAACATGACTCTTGGCAAGAGGAGCTCGACTGGGTAGCAACAGGGCATAACCAAGCATAGTAGGACAATAAACTGTGTCAGCGTAGGTATGAATCGTGGAGAGTAAGTGTAACACAGGAGTTGATGGGAGTACAAAGGGTGCTGAGGGGCTGTGGAGAGGAGTGGCTGATATGGATGCAGTGGTGATGGAGGGTGGTGGGGTAGGCTAATGGGTGAAGATGTTGATCAGCTAAATGGCTCAGGGAAAATAGCAGTTTTTAAGTCTTGTTGTCCTGGAATGGATATGGCGGAGCCTCTTCCCTGATGGGAGTGAGAAAAACAGTCCATAAGCAGGGTGGGTGGGATACTTCAGGACTTTGCTGGACTTTTCCCAGCATAGAAACATAGAAAACCTTCAGCGCAATACAGGCCTCTTGACACACAAAGCTGTGCCGAACTTGTCCTTATCTGAGAAATTACCTAGGGTTACCCATAGCCCTCTATTTTTTTGAGCTCCATATACCTGTCCAGGAGTCTCTTAAAAGGCCCTATCGTATCCGCCTCCACTAGCATTGCCGGTAGCCCATTCCACATACTCACCACTCTCTGCGTAAAAAAACGTACCCCTGACATCTCCTCTGTACCTGCTTCCAAGCACCTTAAAACTGTGGCCTCTCATGTTAGCCATTTCAGCCCCAGGAAAAAGCCTCTGACTATCTACACGATCAATGCCTCTCATTATCTTATACACCTCTATCAGGTCACCTCTCATCCACTGTTGCTCCAAGGAAAAAAGGTCGAGTTCACTCAACCTATTCTCATAAGGCATGATCCCCAATCCAGGCAACATCCTTGTAAATCTCCTCTGCACCCTTTCTATGGTTTCCACATCCTTCCAATAGTGAGGCAACCGGAACTGAGCACAGTACTCCAAGTAGGGTCTGACCAGTGTCCAAAATAGCTGCGACTTTACTGCTCGGCTCCTAAACTCAATCCCATGATTGATGAAGGCCAATGCACTGTATGCTTTCTTAACCACAGAGTCGACCCGCACAGCAGCTTTGAGTGTCATATGGACTCGGACCCCAAGATCCCTCTGATCCTCCACACTGCCAAGAGTCTTACCATTAATACTATATTCTGTCGTCATATTTGGCCTACCAAAATGAACCACCTCACACTTACCTCGGTTGAACTTCATCTGCCACTTTTCAGCTCAGTTTTACATCCTATGAATGTTCCGCTGTAACCTCTGAAAGAAACATCTTTCTATTTACAGTATATATCCTCATGTACACAGAAACTGTGGCATATTGCATTTTGAGCACATTATTTCCCCAGTTTGCCTTATAATCCTGTTAAATATTTCACTATTGTTGGTGTATGGCACGTGGACAGTGGCATCTACCCAATGAAGCCAATTGAATGTACTTAAGGGGCAAAACAAATCATAAACACAAGAGTTTCTATAGATGCTGGAAATCCAGAGTAACATATACAAAATGCTGGGAACTCATCAGGTCAGTCAGCATCTATGGAAAGGAGTAAACCGTCTACATGTTAGGCTGAGACCCTTCATCAGGACAGGCCTTGGGACTAGGGGGCATTGGCCTGGCATGCAACACTAATGGTGATTCACTTGTCCTGCTGGCAGATTTGGCAGATTTTACAGTGATCAAATAGAGCAGAAATTCTATGAACTGAAGGTCACCCGATTCCAAAACATTTTTGAACAGCAGACAGGATAAATCTCCTCATTTAGGAAATCTATACCACATCGGGAAAGGAAAGCATTTTGCTGCACTAAGTCTTATAGACATAATTTATTCTGTGACTCAATTAAGTTCATATTATTCCATTGCAGTAACTGAGGCCTCCTGTGGATATAACATACCTGCCCCAATGTAACTTTATTTAATTTGTCAAAATTATTTTTCTTCTTGCTATAAGATGACATATTCTGCTGTTTATAGAATTACATTTTAGAAGCAATTAAAAAGATCTAACTTCCTTTGAAAATTTTATATAGCATTTTTATTCCTATCATTTTTTTTGGCCAATGAATCATTTAAAATTCAATAAAACACAATCTAAACATAATTGGTTAATACGCAACAGTTACTCTGTATATTGGATGAATTACTGCATAAATTTGATACGGAGTGTCTAATATAAACATTGCCTTCTACTGAAGGATTCGAGGTAATAATAAATTAAAGAAGTGCCTCAATTTTGTTCATTGCTCTAACTATAATGAGGAAGCAGAGCTGAAAATCTCTGGTGGCTCATTCTAGAAACGGAGAGGGGATCAGATGCCAAGTTACTTCCTTGGTCTACCGGGCTGGTATTCCTGAACCTGATTGGGAATAAAGATGGAGTTTCACTACGCTTCAGCTTCTTGAAGTGGAAATCTGTACTTCAGTGAATCTAGTTGGAAATTATACATATATATTACATGAAGACCAATTCGATAAAAAGAATTAATTACCTAGGAGGTGAAGCACAACAACCATGGCAAGCACCTTTTGTCTTACATGTGACAGGGTCTCTAAGTTCCGCATTGACTTCATCAACGACTTCACAATCTACAGAAATGGAACTGAAGAATGATATCCTTAACCCCAAGGTACTGTCAAAAAAGAAGAGAAACGTATATGCAGAAATGCCATCGAGCTCGAATATAAATTTTAACTGAAGTTGTTTAATGATCCAGCAAGGGCAACAATTACAAAGTGCTCCAGCAAAAAAAGGCCCATTTCTGTGACTCTATGACTAATTGTGTTCTGCTGCAGCGTGGGTGTGCATGCAAAGAATTTTAAGTGTGCTTGTCAAACATTAACAAACTCTGTGGTGTTTTTGTTTAGCAGAACTATGTATTATAAGTTAGATAATTCAGCCTTGGGTGAGCTCTCCAAATGTTCTTCCATTTGCAAATGGGTCTTCACACATAGAGAAATTATCTTATAATCTACTTCTGTGCTCCTGATGAAGAAGGTCACATCAAAAATCATTACAACATTTCATAAATACTGGAGATTCTGTAGATTCTGGAAATCCAGAGCAATACAAATAAAATGCTAGAGGAACTCAGCAGGACAGGCAGTATCTATGAAAATGAATAAACAGTCGATATTTCAGGCCGAGACCCCTCATCAGGATTGGAAAGGAAGGGGAAGATTTAGTTCCCCACTCTGACCTTTTACCTCTTCTCCTCACCTACCTATCACCTTCCCCTGCTGTACATCCTCCTTCCATTTCCTCCATGGTCTACTCTTCTCCAGCCCTTTGCCTTTTCCAGCCAAGACCTCCCAATTTACTTCATCCCTCCTCCCCCACCCACCTGACTTCACCTATCACCTTCTATTTTGTTCTCCTTCACTTCCCACATTTTTTTATTCTGGCATCTTTCCCCTTCCTTTCCAGTCTTGATGAAAGATCTCAGCCAAAACATTGACAGTTTATTCATTTCCATAGATGTCGCCTAGCCTGCTAAGTTCCTCCAGCACTTTGTACGAATCACCACATTTCATGTTGAGTTTCTAGCAGATATAACAGAAATAGAAACAGAAGCAATGAGGAAGCAGTACTATATAATGATAGTTTAATAAAATACAGGGTAAAAGTAATGATAACAAATTTATAGAATTCAGATGGAATGCATTGGAAGATAAACAGGTATCTGGATTCAGACATGTTAAGAGGTAAATAAAAAACAACCAGTCATGACATGAAATATTGTGGTGGAAATTATAAATACCTTGATTGGCTTAATTTTTACCACTGAAAAATTAATAATATGGATACGATTAAAGGATAAGCATTTAAAAGCCTTAATACACAGGATAAAGTAACTCAAAACTAGAGAAAAGTAAAAGAGAATAAAACTCAAATTCAGGTGGTGTGTCCCCTGTCACAGTGATCATGTTGACACCACTAGGTCAAGAACCTTGAAGTAATATTAGACAGTATAACTGGGACCCAGTGCAAGCCCTTCACTTTTCAACTGAAAGGATTGAATTATTTTTTTTTTCCTTAAATATTCAAAAGCCCCTCTGCCCTCAAAAGTTTAAAGGACTGAAATTATACGAGAGTTCCTCTTGTTAGGAGAATGATAGAAATTCTGAGGAAATTTGGGCCGTATGACTTATTTATATATTTCCACTGATCTCTCTCAAGAGCTAAGAGATACTTATTTCAGTTCATTTTTGATATAAACAGCATAATGTCACTAAACTCTCACAGTTATTTTTGTTCACTTTTGAGATTTATACAATTCATCTATTCTGTGCAAGTCGAGTCTACACCTGCGGGGAGGAGGAGTAGTGGAGTTAATAAAAGGTTAATTGTTGAAGTTCATTTTAAAATCTCTGGGCAATTTAAATGATATATTTTCTTCTAGAATCAAAGAGGAGGTGATTGATTCTCAAAGTTTCCCAAAAAATAGAGCCTGATTATTAATCCAATCACAAACTTAAGAGAAAATCTGCAGAAGCTGGAAATCCAAGCATCACCCTGAAGAGTCAATTGTACTCTTTTCCATAGATGCTGCCTGGCCTGCTGAGTTCTTCTAGCATTTTGTATGTGTTGCCTGATTCATTAATGTTTGAAAGGAATTTGTTCTGCTCAAGCCATAAGAAAGGAAAAATTTCCTACTTGCCATCAAAAGTATCCTTCTCCAGCAACAAGCTTGGCAAGACACAACTAACAGTGAGAAAGCTATTCGGGATCTCCAAAGAACATTGATCTATATGCAGAATAATAGCAAGCCAGGCAATAGAGTATCTTTCTACACAAACCAAGGCTACGTATGGATAACATAGTGCTTCCTCATCACATGCATTATTTTACATTGTTATACATTAATACCCCGGAACTATAAAATTAGTCAATAGGTGATACTAATTGACAGGTAGATTTACATTGGACTTTTTTTTTCTGTCCTGTGTATAATACAAAAATATTAGCCTATTCTGGCAAAGGCTGAATTTAACTACTTCCAATCTTTTGGTACTTTACAGTTTTTCCAAGCTATACTTCAGCATGACAGAAGTAAAAACTGCAACTGGCTAATAAGTAAAGACACATACTTTATCTGTAAATACAAGGCTATCATTGAAATATTAAAACAGTTTCAATTCAAGAAACTCCCACACAGTCTAGCTGCCTATTGATATCCAGATTAGTATATGCAATTGTAAGTGGTCCTTAATCTTATAAAAACTTCAAAATAATGCCTGAAAAATGAAATGATAGATTAAGAAGAGAACAGACCAATTGGCAAAAAAGGGCCAAGAAATTGACTCCTTTCGACAAGAGGTATCAATGGCTAGGCCAGGATCAAAGGAAAACTGAGCATAAGGTCAGAGGTTCACCTTCAGGAATAATGGTATGCCATTCTCGTCAGTTTTGATCCCCCCTTTCTGCTGTCTGCAAAAAAGCTATACTAAGAGATACTAAACATCACAGGTAACATTTTGTAGTTTCTATCTGAGAAATTTCCTTGTAATAGCCTCCCCGATGAACAATGAGTCAGCAGAGGAATTGCCCCTCAGCTGGAATTGGCTGGAAGTGTAAAGAACCACACTGGTGCATACAAGCAGACAGCATTTGGTGCATGATTTAATCCCCAAATTTCTCAAAATAGTTAATATGCCTTAATATTATTTGACATGGGATTGCCCTGATAGAAGTTAACTGATCCTACGAATGTGGAAATAGAAAAATCCCTGGAAGCCTATGCTTCTGCACATTCGTACAGAACATAATTAGTTTGGTGACTAATTAATGCAATGATTCAGTTCTCTGTTCATTCAGGTCAACGAACCTGTAAGCAACATAGAGATAATAAATTTTATGAATCATTATGAGTAGAGTTTATTTATCAGTAATAATTTTCTCATTATACTTGATTTCCTTGACAATGTCACAGTCTGTCTCCATCAGTCAAAACACCAATACTAAGTTATATGGAATTAATTGTTCAAGCAAATGACCTTTTTGATCACTAATGTATCATGTGCTGTATTTAGAAGAAAAGATGTAATAATTGCCTTGCTACAATATGTATTATGCCTGGCCTTGTAACTTCTACGATGAAGTAAAACTGTTTTCTTTTGTAAAGTCTTTGTTAGAAGTGTTAATTCGTACTTCAGTTGGAAAGCATGTAGGTATTTTTAATAATCTGTGTATTAGCTGTGTATAAGATATTTCATTATAATTTGCTTGACCTTTTTTGGGCTTTCCAAGCACCTGCCATTTAAATGAAAAATATCATCTCAAATTAGTCCTAAAGGAATCAATGGTGCAAGTGCTTATCAGTAATTAATCTCTTGTGGGAGGATGAGGAGAATATTGGCAAATGTTAATTAGCAGCAAATTTGTTAGATGGTAGATCTAATTAGAAAATGGTAACACCCAAGTGAATTTTTTTTCAGTGGATGGTCCACCACTACTTCTGTGGTCTCTTTATTATCAACCTGCGGAGTTTGAAAGTTAACAACATGGAAGGACATTGCCCTGGGTAACGTTTTATTGCAGCTAAGTTCCTTCAATAACCAACACATTTTTAATAATGATGTGGCATTTGGCTCCTGGGCCTCCTTGCTTTCAGGACACCAACACATGAGAAAGATGGACACACAAGAATATTGTCAAATAGCCTTTGAAAAACACTGAATCCTGCCTCTGCACAACTTGAAACCAAATCCAAGGCCATGGAGTTCTGCACTTCATTCCTTCGATTGATGAGGTCTTATTATTTACTAATCCAACCACAACCTGATTCCAACCCACACTCTATCTCTCCCATTTTTGGCAGCTGCAACTAAACACTGAGTATGTGATATCCTCAGCCATTCAACACCTCCCAGCAATCGATCGTGGCTCTGACCCACCTTCCTAGTCATTTGCAGAATCTCTTGAAATCATCACTCACTCCTCAAGCTTCCAATTCCCCCCACCCATCTGCCATTCTCTCTATCTGAAACACCTCAACCCTGCTCTTATCCGGCACTGTGACCTGTAGTCTCTTTGCTTTCTTTATAGGTTCATGGGAAAGAGATGTCGCTGGCACTACTAGCATTTGACATTCATCTATATTTACTCCTGAAATGTAGGGACAGGTAAGAGCAAAGCAAAATTGATGAAGGGTCACAAATCAAACAATTTGGGTAGAGTTCACTATCATGGTGCAGCACAATAGAGTTTTGGTTAGCGTAACACTATTACAATGCTGGCAATCACTGATTGGGGTTCAATTCCCACCGCTGTCTCCAATTTCCTCCATATTCCAAATATGGACAATATGGAATAAGGTTAGTAAGTTGAGGACATGCACCAGAAGCCTGGCGACATTTGTGTGTTGACCAGCATGACCCTCATTGATTTCATTTGATGGAAACTACACATTTCACTGTATCTTTCTATTTACGTGTGACAAATAAAGGTAACTCTTTATCTTTTCCCATAGAAAGATTTTATTTATTTTGTTTTGTTTTATTTATTTATTTAGCGATACAGCATGTAGTAAGCCCTTCCAGCCCTGCAAGCCAGGCTGCCCCAGCAACCCCCGACAATTTACAATGACCAATTAACCTACCTGGTACATCTTTGGATTGTGGAGGGAAACCAGAGGACCCGGAGAAAACCCACACATTCCACGGGGAGGACATACAGAGACTCCCTACAGATGACATCGGAATTGAACTCTGATCTCTGGAACGTTCCGAGCTGTAATAGTGTCACGCTAACCACTACTCTACTGTGGCACTGATATCTTTATGGTTATACGTTCTGAGCCAAACTCTTTTTTTATTAAATTCTGGATTTTATTTAGTTACTTGAATTCAATTTCCCAGTTTCCATGGAAGCATTCTACACAAACACAGCACTGGCAGACCTGGCAGAATATTGGCCTCCGTGCTATTACGTACCTCATGAATATCTTGTGACTGCCTTATGAGCATGATGTAATGGTCTTGCGGAGGTCACATGATGTAATTTTCCCACCAGTGAGGTCACATGATGACCTGTTCTCAACAGGTACATAAAGGAGACCCCTGGTGTGACGCAGTTAGTTTTCAGTTTAGTTTTTTGTTAGTTGCTCCGTATTGCTGTGTATTCATCTTATGACGCAGTTTCGTTTTAAAGTGGAGTTCTACTTTCTATTGTAAGTATTATTGGAGAGTGAAGTCCTTACCAAAGTACAGGAATTTGCAGAGTCGAGTAAAGCTGATATCGTCTGGCAGTTTTGGAGAGGATCGGCCTTTATTGAATCTTCATTCACGAAACAGTGACCTGCATGAGATAACCTCTGCTAAAGTAGGAAAGGTTGTGCAGTGTCTATTCTCCAGAGAAAAAGGTCAGTTCTTTTCAGCCGTTTTAGTTCCGCCGTCGTGAATCCTGCGAGCAAGGCAGATTCTGGCTGGGATCAGCAGTAACGTCACATCTTCGAGGAATTCTTTACTTCAGGAAATTCTCTCCTAATTGTCTGTATAAATCTCTTGGACTTTTGAATTTACTATTCTAAGAACTGTGTTCAAATTTACCACTTTAAGAACTGTTTTCGCATTTACCTTTTTAAGAACTGTTCCAGAGTTGCCGTATAGCAGTTAACTTCTGATTACCTTAGTCGTTTAAATACATTTTGCTGTTTTTGAGCAGAGTTTAATAAATGTTTGTTTGTTTTTATAAAACCTGACTCAATTCTATATTCATTGTTGCCGGTCACATGACAGAACTCGAGGGCTTGTACAGGTTGTTCCAATTTCGAGCTTAAGTGCTTGTTTAATTATCAACCTGACTTGGAAAAGGGAAATACCCAATTCTTTTATTTGATTGGTCTATGGGTGGTATTTGGCAGCAATGAATATCGACGACTTCATGGAATCGCCAGACCTGGAGGAATTAGCAAAGGCAAAAAAAACGGAAGTGTCGGAGATTGCTAAACTGTTGGACCTTAAAGGTATTTCGAAGGGTACATCTAAGTCGGTAATTCAAAGAAGAATTGCAGTACACTGCATAGGTTCGGGTGATTTTGAGGGAGAAGTGTTGGATAGGTTTCCAATAAGTGAATTAGAGATGCAGTTGCAAATAGAACAATTAAAGTTAGAGCAATTTAAACAGATTTAAACGTAGTCGTTTAGAAGATGCAAATAAAAAGAGGGAGTTTGAGCTAGAGATGGAGAAATTAAGGATGGAAAATCAGTCATCTAGTTCTAGGAAACAGTTTGTTGCTAGTCGAGAGGTTATTTCGGCTCCTCCATTTAGTGAAACAGAAGTGGACAAATATTTCCAACATTTTGAAATTGTTGCTCTGATTTCAAAGTGGCCAAAAGATAAATGGCCAGTGGTGTTACAAAGTGTAATTAAGGGTAAAATAGAACAAGTTTATACAACTTTAACTGCTGAGCAAGCACTTGATTATGATATTGTGAAGCAGCATATAATTAAAGCATATGAACTGGTTCCAGAAGCTTATAGAGAGAAGATTCAGAAATTTGAAGAAATCTGTGGAAAAAACTTAAGTGGAATCTGTCTACGAGAAATCTGTGTGTTTTGAGAGATGGGTTTCCTCTAAAAATGTGAATGGGGAGTATAATAAATTAAAAGAGTTGGTTTTACTGGATGAATTTAAAAGGAGCATTCCTGTTGAAGTGAGGACATTCTTAAATGAAGGGGACACTGCTACATTGCAGGAGTCTGCTAAGTTAGCTGGTGAGTATGCTTTAATTCATAAGAGTAAATTTTCTCCAGGTAGAACTTTTAAAAGGAAAAATAGCACAGACAGTGAAGGTAAACCAGAAATTAAATTTGAAGTTAGTGAGAAGGGTAAGGATGAAGGGAGACATGTGAAGGAAAGATATTTTGGGACTATTTGTAATTATTGTAAGAAACCTGGACATGTAATAGCTAACTGTTTTCAATTGACAAAGAAAGAGAAGGAAGCAGTCCCAGATGCTTGTGTGCAGCATATTGAAACACCTGTAAATCCACAGAGTTCTATAAATACCAATGAAGCTTTGTCAGAGTCTGACCAAGTTAAGAGGGGATATGAACATTTTATAACCGAAGGATTTGTGTCCTTGAAAGTGAGATCCAATTCAGTACCAATAAGAATCCTTAGAGATACTGGAGCTTCTCAATCACTAATGTTAGACAGTGTTCTAAAGTTTAGTGATGAGTCTGACATTGGTTAGGTAAACTATATAAGAGGAGTTGTGAGTGCCCTTATGCCGGTACATTTGCATAGAGTAAATTTATGGTCATGGTTAGTTACAGGGCCTGTTAAAGTAGGGCTACAACCCAGTTTACCCATGAATGATGTTTCTTGTTTGTTAGGGAATGACATAGCAGATGGACAAGTTTTTTCTGAAGTGCGTTTGACAATAAAGCCTGTTTCTGAGGAACCACAGAGGCATTCTAACACAGATTCTTCCTGTGTTGTAACCTGAGCTATAGCTAAAAAGACTGATGTGCAGGATGAGTTTGTTACCCATGACTGTTCAACTCGGGATTCGAATTTTGTGGATGTGTCAGAAACTTTCTTACCTTCATTATTTGAACAAGATTATTGTAATAAGTCTGACCATGGAGATCTGTCTTTATCTTGGAAGGAGATGATAGCAGAGCAGAGTAGAGACCCTGAGATTATCAATTTAAAGGAACAAGCTCTTCCAGATAGTGAAATTGAGAAGGTGCCAGTAGGATATTATTTTGAAAAGAGAGTATTAATGAGGAAGTGGAGATCACCTACAATTCCTGCAAGTGAGGAATGGGAAGTTAATCACCAGGTGTAGTTCCTAAAGTTTATCAAAATGAGAGTTTATCAAAATGAGATTTTAAGGTTCATAGTGTGCCTTTGGGTGGCCATCAAGGTGTAAAGAAAACTATGAACAAGGTTTTTAAACATTTTTACTGGCCTAGTTTAAGAAAAGATGTGGCAACATTTTGCAGGATGTGTCATACTTGTCAAATTATGGGTAAACCTAATCAAGTTACTTCAGTGGCCCGACTGCAACCGATTCCAGCATTTGGTGAGCCAGTTTCCAAAATTATTATAGATTGTGTAGGCACATTGCCAAAAACTAAAACTGGACATCAATATTTGCTGACCATTATGTGCACAGCGTCTAGGTTTCAAGAGGAAATACCTCTTAGGAATATAACAGCCAAAACTGTGACAAAGGCTCTTGTAAAATTCTTTACTTATTTTGGGTTGCCTAAGGAAATACAATTGGATCAAGGTAGTAATTTTATGTCTGGATTGTTTCAGCAAATAGTTTATAAACTGGGAGCAAAACAAATTACCTCATCTGCATATCATCCAGAATCGCAAGGAGCCTTGGAGAGATTCCATTCCACCCTTAAACCTATCATTAGGACGTATTGTGTGGAAAATGAAAAGGACTGAGATGAAGGAGTACATTTACTACTTCTTGCAGTACGGGAGGTAGTGCAGGAATCATTAGGTTTTAGTCCTTTTGAACTTGTGTTTGGACATAGAGTTCGAGGACCTTTGGCCTTGTTGAAAGAACAGTGGATTAATAAAGAGGTTCACACGAATTTGCTGGATTATGTTTTAAAATTCAAAGAAAGATTACATAAAGCTTGTAACTTAGCCAAGGAAAATTTAAAATCAGCTCAGAAGAAAATGAAAACTTGGTATGATAAGGAAGCTAGAATGAGGTCATTTAAGCCTGGAGATAAGGGGTTGGTTCTTTTCCTCGTGCAAATGAACCCATCACAATCAAAATTTTACGGTCCTCATGAGATTAAATCTAAAGTAAATGATGTGGATTATGTGATTAAAAACCCCAGATCAAAGAAAGGCAACACAGCTGTGTCATATAAATATGATAAAACCGTATTATGAGAGACAGGCTGCTACTATGACTGTTGTGGTCAATAGTAATGAGTTTGATCCCACTGGGAACTTAATGGATGATTCATCTGAAATGCATTTTAAACCCAACATTATTTCCGCCAAATTAACAAACTCAACAATTCTGGAAAATATTGATGAGAAATTAGTTCATTTACAGCCAGAGTAGAGAGAGCAAATGAAACAGTTAATTTTTAAATATAGGGATTTATTTCCAGACGTTCCTAGAAGAACCACAGTAGCTTCACATGATGTAGATGTTGGAGATACAAAACCCATAAAACAACATCCATATCGGATGAACAGGGAAAAATGTGAACTTGCTGAACAAGAAATTAAGTATATGTTAGAGAATAATATTATTAGACCTTCTAATTCAAATTGAAGTTCAGCGTGTGTTATGGTGCCTAAGCCAGACAATAGTTTTGTATAGATTACAGGAAGGTGAATGCTGTGACAAAACTGATGCATATCCAATCCCTAGGGTAGATGATTGTGTGGATAAAGTTGGCAAGCAAAGTTCCTTACAAAGATTGATTTGTTAAAAGGTTCCATTGACGGATAGAGGTAGAGAGATTTCTGCGTTTGTAACCCCATCCAGGTTATATGAATATAATGTTCTTCCATTTGGGATGAAGAATGCACCAGGTACTTTCCAGCGGATGATTAATAGTGTGATTCATGGGTTAAAAGATACAGATGCCTATATTGATGGTTTAGAGACAGGAAATAATACTTGGAAAGCACATACTACTGCAGTGCAGAACCTATTTGAAAGACTTTCAAAAGCTAACTTAACTATTAACTTAGCTAAAAGTGAATTTGGTCATGCCACGGTGACCTACCTTGGTTATGTTGTAGGTCCGGGCTCGGTTAAAGAAAATGGTTAAGGAAATAAATCAAACTCCAATTTAGCAACAAAGTTTGATGTTACAGGAGTATAATATTTTGATAACTCATATTAAAGGTAGAGATAATGTGATTGCTGATTGCCTATCTAGATATTAAATGTACAATGTAAATTTTTTATGGAGTAGTATTTTAACATTTGTAGCACTCCTACTGTATATTTGCAAGATGCTGTATAATACTGTGTATATCGTGTAAGTTGTAAATTTTATACATTTGTATTTCTTTTGTAAATAGTTGTTAAAATTTTGCTCTTAAAAGACCAATTTTTTTTGGAGGGAGATGTTACATACCTCATGGATATCTTGTGACTGTCTTATGAGTATGATGTAATGGTCTTGTGGAGGTCACATGATAACCTGTTCTCAACAAGTATATAAAGGAGAACCCTGGTGAGACACAGTTAGTTTTCAGTTTAGTTTTGTGTTAGTTACTCCGTATTGGTGCGTATTCGTCTTATGACGCAGTTTCATTTTAAAGTGGAGTTCTACTTTCTATTGTAAGTAGTTTTGGAGAGTGAAGACCTTACCAAAGTACAGGAATTCGCAGAGTCGAGTAAAGCTGATATCGTTTCGCAGTTTTGGAGAGGATCGACTTTTATTGAATCTTCATTCACTGTAGTGTTCTCGTGCAGTGTGTTGAAACTATGACTAAACACCAAGTTAAACTGGAGCCAATAAAGACAGAGTAGTAGTTAGGTTAACCATTTACTGTGCACTCTTCCACATTAACATCATATGGTGAAAACTGTTGATAAAAAAATACAAATATATACAGCGTCTGTTTCATTCTGGAGACCACGCGCGCTCTCTTCTGTTAGTGAATGTCTCCAGCAACCCCGAGTAGCAGGCGAGGGGGTCACGTCAAACTGCCATCAGGCTCGAGCTGACCCCACGTTTGTAATTGAAAAGCCAGCACATGCGCTGCCCCAACTGCCACTTCCTTAACAGAAACCGCGTTAATATTTTTACTTCAAATACATTCTTATGCGGAACTTACGGTGTTGCTTCTATAATGTTTCTTTGTGGGTAGAAACGGAGCTCTTCACGATCATGCTGCACGCATGGCACCCACCTTCACAACTTCTCCGAACCGGACATTGCACATAAGACGTGGCGAAACCGGAGGTGACACCATCGCATGCTGCGATATACCATAGACAATGAAGTTATCTTTGTTATACTGTAACATAATTATCAACCTTTAACTTTAACTAGAAAATAGTTACAAACAAATAACTTAAAACATAGACCCAACAAAGTCAAATAAATGCTTTAAGGGCAACACATTCACCTGCATGAGATAACCTCTGCTAAAGTAGGAAAGGTTGTGCAGTGTCTATTCTCCGGAGAAAAAGGTCAGTTCCTTTCAACCATTTTATTTCTGCCGTTGTGAATCCTGCTGGCAAAACAGATCCCAGCTGGGATCAGCAGTAACGTCATATCTTTGAGGAATTCTTTACTTCAGGAAAGTCTCTCCTAATTGACTGTATAAATCTCTTGGACTCTTGAATTTACTATTCTAAGAACTGTGTTCGAATTTACCACTTTAAGAACTGTTTTCGCATTTACCTTTTTAAGAACTGTTCCAGAGTTGCCGTATAGCAGTTAACTTCTGGTTAAGTTAGTCGTTTAAATACATTTCTCTATTTTTGAGCAGAGTTTAATAAATGTTTGTTTGTTTTTATAAAACTTGACTCAATTCTATATTCATTGTTGCCAGTCACGTGACAGTGCACACAAAGTATACAAGTCTGATTTCATTGTGCGCTGGACTTTGCTTCTCTATCATTCTTGCATTTGTGCCATTATGCTTAGTTTGTTGTTTGTCTTGCACATGTGTAAGTTATGTATAATTTATATTAATTTAAGTGTATGTTAAATTATGTCTGTCCTCATCTTGTAATGTAATATGCTGCTGTTTCAAAAACCTAATTTTCATGGCAATTATTCTTTATGAATATACATGTTGGCTTAGGTTTTACAATAACCCTAAACTTGGAGCTCTCCAAGCAGGAGTTGGAGAACTGATGCTGCAGTTCAATGTGTAGTGTCAGAGGAACCCAGGGGAACAATGGATGGTGGTCACAGTTTGGAGACTAAGATTAAAAAAAGTTGACTTAAAGGAATCGAAGAATGAGTGATCAGTAGATGTCAATGAAATAGGAAGAGGAGAATGAAATCCTGTAGAATTTTGAGCCAACTGCTTATTTCAAAAGAAAACAAAAGAAGGTTGAGCCTCTTTATTTTATGTTAATGTAGGAGCAGAAGTGGAGAGCTTCAGTGGAAGAGCATTTTAAATAGTAAGGGATTGTGGATCAGCATAACTACATTCACAATCAAAAGTCAGTGATGAGAAACTGTGACTGGATTTCTGACCAAGACATTCAAGTATATTCAGCTTGTGTTACTAAAGCGGTTTTACGCTTTTACTCACAACAGTAGCATAATAAGTAGAGCTGCTGGCTGGAGCTGGAGTCCCAGGTTCAATCCTAACCTCCAGTGCTGTCTGTGTGATTTGTGCATCTCATTGAATTCTGATTTACCCCTGTTGGCAAGAATTTAGGCCATTGTAAATTACCCTGGGTGAGTGGGAGAATTGGGGAAGAATTGATAGGAATATGAGAGAATAAAGTGGTATTAATATAAATGAGTGTTTGATAGTGTGGGCAGAGTCACTGAGCTAAGGGACTTTTATCCATGCTATGACTCTAAAATGTGCTGCCTGTGATCAAGATTGGCAAACCTGCTGGAATTCTTTTAGGAGATAACAAGTAGGATAGATAAAGGGGATGCAGTGGATGTTGAATATGTGGACTTTCAGAAGGCCTTTGACAAGGTGCCACACATGAGGCTGCTTACCAAATTAAGAGCCCGTGGTATGACAGGAAAGTTAGTGACATGATTAGAGCATTGGCTGATTGGAAGGAGGCAGCAAGTGGGAATAAAAGGATCCTTTTCTAGTTGGCTGCCAGTGACTAGTGGTGTTCCACAGGGGTTGGTGTTGGTACCACTTCTTTTTATGCTGTATATAAATGACTTAGATGATGGAATAGATTGCTTTGTTGCCAAGTTTGCAGATGGTACAAAGATTGGTGGAGGGGCAGGTAGTGTTGAGGAAACAGGTAGGATGCAGAAGGACTTAAACAGATTAAGAGAATGGGCATGAAAGTGTCAAATGAAATACAATGTTGGAAAACGTATGGCCATGCTTTTTGTCAGTCGTAATAAATGTGCGGACTATTTTCTAAATGGGGAGAAAATCCAGAAATCTGAGATGCAGAGGGACTTGGGGGTCCTTGTGTAAAACACCCTAAATGTTAACTTGCAGGTTGAATTAGTGGTAAGGTAGGCCAATGCTATGTTAGCATTCATTTCAAGAGGTCTAGAATACAAGAGCAAGGATGTAATGCTGAGGCTTTAGAAGGCACCGGTGAGGCCTCACCTTGAGTATAGTGAACAGTTTTGGGCCCCTCATCTTAGAAAAGTTGTGCTGGCATCGGAGAGGGTCCAGAGGAGGTTCACAAGGATGATTCCAGGAATGAAAGGGTTATCATACGAGGAACGTTTGATGGCTCTGGGTCTGTACTCGCTGGAATTCAGAAGGATGAGGGGGGATCTCATTGAAACCTTTTGAATGTTGAAAGGCCTAGACAGAGTAGATGTGGAAAGGATGTTTCCCATGGTGGGAGAGTCTAGGACAAGAGAGCACAGCCTCAGTATAGAGGGGCACCCTTTCAAAACAGAGATGCGGAGAAATTTCTTTAGCCAAATGGTGGTGAATCTGTGGAATTTGTTGCCACATGCAGCTGCGGAGGCCAGGTTGTTGCGTGTATTTAAGGCAGAGATTGATAGGTTCTTGATTGGACATGACATCAAAGGTTACAGGGAGGAGGCTGAGAACTGGGGTTGAAGAGGAGAGTAAAAAAGGATCAACCATGATTGAATGGTGGAGCAGACTCAATGGGCCAACTGAGCTAACTCTGCTCCTATGTCTTATGGGCTAAGACTTGGTCAAGGCCTTTCAGTGGTCAGGGTGGGTAGATGGCAGAAGGAATTTTCGAATAAAGGGTCAAGGCCAGAGGTATTGGATGAGTGAGAAGGTAAGTTGTCTCAGATCTGATCTTATAACGGAGGCTGGTAAGTCAGAGTGTCAAAGGCCTGGGACATTGGGAAAAGAGAGGACTTTAAAATCGAAGCAGTAGTGAAATTCAGACCTGGAACATCCAGGGTATGAGGAGCTGGATCTGTCTAAGAGTGAGCCTTATGGGGTGGGGAACAAGATCAATGAAGGAACAGGAGATGTTCGTGACATATTGTGGGGAGGGCTCCCAGTAGGGACAGCAATAAGTATGTGACTTCCTTGGAGTATCTTCAATCAAATGGTGCAGAGTTCAAAATAAATTGTGCCAGGTGGTCCCAGTATTGTTCAATCTTACTTCAAGTTCCCCAGACATGCTCCATAGATAAATGCATGGGAAATTATGTCAAACATGCAAGCCTACAGCAGAATTCATGTCACATATACGAAGGTACATCATTACAGGAAGTACCCAATTAATTGTTTTGAATAACGCAAAACAAGCCAGAAATAATCATTAGCACATTTCACTCTGGGTAACTCAATATTCACTCACGTAACCGATAAAAACATTGTTATACAATTGACTGTGTCCACCAACACCCAGAGGCCACTTTATTAGGCAGCTTAATGTAAATATCTAATCAGCTAATCATGTGGCAGCAACTCAATGCATAAAAACATGCAGACAGGGTCAAGAAGTTCAGTTGTTGTTCAGACCAAACATCAGAGAGGGGAAGAACTGTGATCTAAGTGACTTTGACCATGGAATGATTGTTGGTGCCAGACAAGGTTCAGTATCTCAGAAACTGCCGACCTCCTGGGATTTTCACACACAACGGTCTCTAGTGCTTACAAGGAATGGTGTAAAAAACAAAAGAAAACTTTCAGTGAGCAGCAGTTCTGTGGGCAAAAATGCCTTGTTAACGAGAGAAGCCAAAGGAGAATGGGAAGACAGGTTCAGGCTGACAGGAAGGAGATAGTAACTCAAGTAACCACACATTTCAACAGTGGTGTGCAAAACAGCATCTCCGAATACAGAACATTTTGAATCTTGAAGTGGGTGGGCTACAGTAGCAAAGACCACACTGAGTTCCACTCCTGTACCTACTAAAGTGGTCAGTGAGTGTATATTTCTACTTAAAATGTAGAATTAAATCATCATAAATAATATATAAGGAAAAAAAGTAAATGATTTATAGAGTGGCTACACTAGCTGACAAGACAATCTGAGGCCCCAAAGTTTATATACCATAATCTGATTTTCATTACTGAGGCTGGAGTTTTCTTTATGATGAGATATCAGATTCAGGTCAGATCAAATTGATCTTGGATGGTTTGCAATCTTTCTGAATTTAAATTTGATTCGATCCCAGTCCTATTCAACTACTTGGTGATATCAGGTTGTCAGTCCAGTGAATGTGCATTGATTCTTCAGGCGGAAGAAAACAGGGATTTAAATTACTCAGAATTGAATCATATTGCTTTGCAGCTGCTTTAAGCCAAAATCGGGGAATGATGCGTCCTTACCTCAAAATAAGATAAATAACTCAGGATATTGAGATGGAAATCATCTTAAACAGCCATCCAAGAAGAACTAATGATTTTTCTGTGGCTTTATATCTGGGGAAATAAAAGGAAAGCAATCAGAAACTTTCTATTGAAAGCTGAATAGGGTTTGTAAATAAATGCTATCTTAAGTTATCAGCATTCACATTTTTATTGGTATCAAATGACTTAATTAATTAAAAGGAAAGAAAACATAGTTATTTCATTTTTACTGAGTGAACAACTAGAAAATTATCAATGATGGAAAAAAATCTGAAAGCATCAGCCATTGGTATCATGGGAGTTTTGAGGACAAGCAGAATTGGGCCAATTGGGCCAAGCACAATGCAGAGGCTATGTATTCTGTGGTGTGTGGTTGATCTCCTGACATTACAAAGCCTAGCATTCCTCTTCATACATAAATCAGAAATTTGGCCAAATGTGATAGAAAGTGAAACACTTACCTGTATAGCTGTAACTATAACATTCCGAAGTCCTAATGCAGTGAGGGATCTTTACCGCCCGGGGGTGGGGGGCCCTTTCATTTTTACCAAGCTCAGCTTTCTAAACACATCAGCTGATGCTTCCAAAGATCAAAGTGTTGTTTTTGAATAAGTTAAGTTTCCAATACTCCTTGTTTAGCTTCTGATCATAAACAGGAGCCAATCTTCAGTTCTTAAAGTTACTGGCAAGCAGTAATCATTTTGAAGTTAAAAGCACAGCTTTGCAAACAAGCACTGTATATAGCACAGACTTGCTGGCACTACATCACCTGAACTTATTGCTCAGAGGATCATTGTAAAGCAATGCGTTATTTAATTTGGCTTGATAGACAACACAAGTTTGCAAGCCTGATTGATCTTATCACTTAATCTAACAAATAGCTGATTGGTTAATAGTTGGAAGATTGTATACTCAGGGAGTTAGAATTCATAGCATTAATTGTGGGTACCTGGGAACTCTGTCTACAGAAGATTTTAAACAGTTTGTGTAAAAGGTATCTGAAAAAAAATGACATGTGTCTGAAGTCACCCAAGTGACAAAGAAAAACTATAAATATATTGATCACCTGCAGTGTGAAAAAAGTCACCCACTCCTTTTGTCTCCAGGATCCAGGAGAGGCTGGTTGACTTCTTCTGGGGCTATAGGAGGCATTGGGTCTCTGCTACAGTCCTGAGTCTTCCAATCACTGGGGTGGGGGTCAGTCATTGGTGTGCATGCGCACCCAGCTGACAGCTCTCCACCTTAGGACCCTGCAAAGATACCCTGTATAGTGCGTCCATCCTCCCAGATGGCATGCACTGACGATGCGCTATCTCCGCCACTGCCTGCAGGAGGGCACGCGGATTCTAGCGCACAGCATCAGCCATACAGCTGTGAGGGAACTGCCTCGGTTTTACTGAGAGCTGCTGAGGGTATGGGGTCTAGTCTCATCCAGACAGGATGCTCCTGCGCTGGTGGGGGAAACGATGCTCTAGCTACGAAGGGGACTGGTCTCCATCCTATTGGGGTGGGCGTCGAGGGGACTTGGGGAAGTGGAGGGGTTACTTATGGCTGCACCAATACCTGATGGGCTGGAAGTGCTCATCGGACCCAGGCCTCGGGATACCACCCAGGAGAGGGTCCCGCATAACGCGAGCCATCTCCAGGGGTGCCCACCCTGCCCTTCCATGATGCTCCAAAGCTTTTCTTGTAGCGTTTCTTGTTTCTTGCATTTTCACACATTTCACTTCTTTGCCTTCCTCTGCCAACCAGACTCGCTTTGGCGGTCTGTTTCACCATCTGGTGGGGAAGGAGGTCCCTGGTGGAAATTTCTCTATTCTGGGGTCCTTCGCCTGTCCATTGTGGACATAGGGTGGAAAATGTTGCATACAGTGTATACAGAAGTGTATACATGCAGAATGTACCGTGCAACAGGCTTTTAAGCAGGTTCATTGACATCCCGTCCATCTGTCCATTCTGTGGCTGGGAGGAGTCAGTATATCATGCATATATGAAGTGTAAGAGTTTGCAACTCCTGTTTGAATATCTACAGGGGCTGCTCCCTCAGGTTCTGGTTGCACTTCATCCCCGCACTCCCTATATACGGGCACCCAGTATGGAAAGGTGGGTCACAAGGTGGATCTACTGGTGGGCTTGCTCCTTGGCCTGGCCAAAATGGCCAGTCACAGGTCTAGGTGCTGGCATGGCAAGGGCTCTGCCTGCCCCTCTTCTGAGGATATGTTTGTGCCCGGCTGTCCTTGGAGAGGGAGCATGTGATTACATTAGGTACAGTGGGGGATTTCCAGGAGTAGTGGGCCCCCAAAGGAATTGACTGTTTCATAGATAGTAATAATCGTATTTTAATTTGAATTTATTCACTTTGTAAATACTTCATGTTATATTTTGTCTATTTTTTGTGTAAATAAACTTTTGTAGTTCTGTTTAAAAAAAAAGTGGTTAACATAATGCTTTTTAGCACCAGCAATTGGAAGATCGAAGTTGAATTTCTACTGCTGTATGTTCTCCTCACGACCATGTGGGTTTCCTCTGGGTTCTCCAATTTCCTCCAACATTCCAAAGACATACGGATTAGGGTTTGCAAGTTGTGAGCATGCAATGATTGTGCCAGAATCATGACAATAATTATGGTATGCCCCCAGCATATCTTCAGACAGTGTGGGTCTTTGATCCAAACAATGCATTTCAGTGTATATTTCAATGTGTCAATGTAAATGTGACAAATAAAGCTAATCTTTAACCTTTTAAATCTCAGCCCTCTAGTTTTAGAATCCTCTACCCTGCTAACATTCACCTTCTCTATCCCACATTTATTTTTATGAACCTATTCCTCAGCTTCCTTAGCCCCAAGAAAAGAGACTCAGCTATTCAGTCTCCCCTTGTAACTCAATCTCTCCACTCCTGGCAACATCCTTGTGTTTTTTTTCCATAGTCCCCCATTTTAATAGCATCTTCCTATAGCTAGGCAACTGGAATTGCAAGTAAGCAATTAGAACAAGTAAAGAAATGCAACTTTTTTAAAAGAGAAACAAATATGCTAAAATTAAACCATCTTCCCTATTGTCCCCTAAATTTGTGCCTTATGAACTCTACATTAAGTCATCTGAAAGGTACTTCCCCAGCATAATCTGGGGAATCCCAGCAAGAGCCACAGCCATCAAGCTCTATGGAACGTTCTGTAAATAACTATCAGCCACAGCCAGTGCAATTTAACTGAGAGGTTGTAAATAATTTACAAACATTGGAAAAATTCCTCCTCTTTGTAAATTGTAATGTTTGTAATATTAGTTTGCACATCTCAAGATATATAGCATGTGAGCAATTGCTCTGTGAGTAGTACAGCACACTACAGGCCCTTTGGCCCACAATATTGTTCCAACCTTTTAACCTCCTCCAAGATCAATCTAACTCTTCCCTCCTAACATTGCCCACCGTTTCTCTTCCATCCATGTACCTATCTAAGATTCTCTTAAATGAATCTAAGACATTCTCACAAATGTATTGTCGGTACATTGTATTCTGTCAGTAGATAAAGTATCTACAGCAACAGCTGCTTTCCTGGCATATATGACAAATCAACTCTTCTCATTTCTTTCCAAAAGAAAAGAATTTTAACAGAGACAAAGGTTTCTCTCTAAGTAAGAACTGGAATTCGATTGTAAACAAGGTGGAAGAGCGGAAACCTGATTGGGTGAGGACCAACCGATCAAGAGAGATGGATTACGGGGGTATATCATTGGACTAGACAAGCCCAGGTATATCCCTGATGAAAATGGCAGAATTTGTCACTAAAATGTCAGTTACAATTAATGCCGGTACCCGACTGGAAGCTGAGAAGAGTTTATTCATTACTTATAGTATGTTTATTAGTGAAACTTACTAACTATCCTATATGATCTGAGAGAGTGAATGAAATGTTAGTTAATGACACTATGAAATCTACAGGCTACCCCTGAATCAAAATACAAATGTTAAGCATGATCTCTTCCAAATATGCTTCCATGCACTGAGAAGTGTATGATCAAGTACACATTGGAATAAACGGCCAATCAATCTGCTAGATTTGAAGAAGGGTCTTGACCTGAAATGTCGACTGTTTATTCCTATCCATAGACGTGGCCTGACTTGCTGACTTCCTCCAGTACCTTGTGTGTGTCACTCAATATTTTCCATCGCTTTGCAGAATCTCTTGTGTTTATGCCAGATGTCTAGGCTAGTAACCGGTCCAAAGAACTGCATTCTTCATTCACTCTGACAATGTTGAATAAAGAAGTGAAGGTAAAAATAAAAATGTTTTTGCATCCCATTAATCACAAGGTATTGGAAGCTGACTAAAACCAAAACTGTTGGCTTGCATTGGTTTATTTAACACACAATCAGGACCTTTGACCTATAGATCCTTTGAGGTTTTTTTAACAGACCTAAGACTTTTAAAAAGTAATTTAAATTATGATTTGATGGACTAATCCAGTAGAGATTGGGTTGTTTGTGGTGTCTAGGGATCCTTCTTTAGTGAATAGTTGTATGTAAAGACACAGTAAACGCTAGAAAAGTGTCTACAGACAGATAAAACTGCAAATCAGGAAAAGAACAGCCAAAATGTCCAAGAAGCTGCAAGTATTGTGGACTACAAGTCTACAAGGAAGATATTATATATGGGGAACAATGTGCCTGATGAAGCTGGAATATCATTTCTACAGAGGTGTCACAATAAAGTGAAACTTGGAGGTTCCTGGAGCGGACAAGATGAGCCAAACAGGGATCAGAGTCAGAATAAGGTTAAACACAATGTACCTGGTGCCAAATATGGTCAATTATACAGGGAGAGAATGTATATGTTGCCAATACATTACAGCAGAAGAAACCAGTGTTATTTCGGCTTGCCTCTGGATCAATGCATGCTGAAGCAAACCAATATCAAGACGAAACTAATACCAAGGTGGTGCACTTGAAACCAATGTGTCGTCTGCTTTTGATACATAACATTACCATACTGAAGCTAGCTGGAAAATTCTCTATGAAGATAGGGAACACAAAAATATTAGACATAACATGGATTTCATCTAATGACAACCTACTTACTTAACCCCATCACTGGGCCATAGGCTGTTGCCAGCAATACATAAAGAGTCTTCCATCCTAGGCCAGTCCTTCAAGTTGCCCCATGTGTAGCCCATCTTTCTTTTCTCAAGGATGAGGCCTCTGGAGCTTCATTTGGTGTTTCTGTACAACTGAGTTTTTATGAGATGGAGTTGCTAGCCCCATACCCAACCTTCCTCCTATCGCAGCCAGACTTAGGATGGTCCATGGTGGAGTTTAGTGCTAATCTGATTTAAGAATATTGGCCATCCCTTGACCTACTGACTTATTTTTCCATTTATGGTTCTGCTCATTCAGGTCTGGTGAATAGCTCAGCACTTCTTTGTACATCACATGATGTATTATAAGGTGCTAACCATTCCCACTGCACCATCAGGATGAATAACATTTGTGTTTCATTAGTCTTTTTGGAATATTAACTTTTAAGAGGATATATTGAGTGATGTTGCATCCAGATGAGGAAGAAACATAAATCAATGTTTGTAACTATTTAATTGTCTAGAGGTGATGTATATGTTCCTTTTAAGACAGCCTGGCCTAAACAGCATCTTCAATCACAAATCTATGGATTGACTGTACAAAATGTATGTACAAAGTGCTTTGCAGCAACACATGAAAGCTTTGCGGCTCACCATATGTAAGCCATATTCAGGGTAATGGGGTGTACTGAATTCAATTGCCTTTTAATGAGTTTCACAGTTATAAGAGTATGATTGTTACCTTGCAACAGGAGGATAAAGCTGTGACTTCAGTCTAGCATTTTGTATGTTTATGTTTTGACTGCTGATAATTTAAATTGTACAATTTATTTCCTCTGTGATCAACTTAAACAGACCAATTTCCTAGTATGTAGCTGGATCCTGTGAAGAAACAGGCAATCTTCATTAAATTAGGGAATCCAAATTATGGCTTTATGAAGATAGATGTGCAAAGTTAAGCAGTAGCAATGCACAGACAATGGCAGCTAAAGTTCTCCCACAAAAGGACGTACACAATTGCAAAGAAGATTTAATCTGTGAGCAGATGATCTGTATCCAACATATACCAGGATTAATCATTTTCTTTCACAGTCTAAAGTATTTTATAATAGAACTGAAGACCATAGTCACACCAACCTAAATCGTAATGGATTATCCATCTGTTTATCATTCCCACTAGGGGAATGAGATATTCTTTTACAGGAACACACAATTGCCTATTGCCAGCACGTGGTTGCAAAATGCCTTTAATCAGCTGAGAAAACCCTTGCATTGTTTTTTTTTATTGCTTCAAACTAGAAATAACATGAACAGGTTTTCATGACTTAATTATCTAGAAATGCTTTTTATTCAACTGCTGTGTAATAACGGCAATTAATACACAGTTAATAGGAAGCATTAATTCAAGGCTAAACCACTGCGCACAGAAATACGTTCTCCATATATTCATAGAAGACTGCTAAGTTGAAATTTCGATCCACAATGCTGTATGTATATCAGTTAACAGGAGGTTACTTAGAAAGGCGTAAAAGGCCAGAGACTTACTACTCTGGTCTTTTAGCCCTCTTCCCCAAAGACACGTATCTAACTACTACTTAAAACAAGCAGAAGCTTTATAATCACATTCAATAATTAAAGGGGAATCCTTCTATCCACTGTCAGCTCTTGGGCTCTCAGAGGCTCCATCTTCCTCTCACCCCAACCCTCCCCTCTCCACTGACACCCTCAGCCTCCCCCCTCCCCGCTGTGATCCTAGCTCTCAAGAATCCAGCCTTGAACTCCAGGCTGGGTCTTCACATGCTGCTATTGTGACTCCCGTCTCCCCTTCCCCCACCACCACTCTGCAACCCCGTCTCCCTCACATTCCATCAGCTACTCCTGGGCCCTCGGAGGCTCCTTCTTGCTCTCACCCCAACCCTCTCCTCCCCACTTACACCATCAGCCTCCCTCCACCTCCCCCTCCGATCCCAGTACTCATCCGTGCCGGGTCTTTACCATCCCCTCCAACCTTCAACTGTCTGAGGCAGAACGCTCTGTCCTCAGTAAGGGCCTCACCTTTGTCCCTCTTTGCCCATACCTCAGCGAGTTCTGCGTTTGCCATGACGCTGAACTCTTCTTCCACCGGCTCTGTCTTCGAGCCTACTTCTTCGGCAGGGACTCTCCCTTCCCCATCGATGACCCCTTCTCCCGTTTTCAACCCTCCTCCTCTTCATGGACACCCCGCTCTGGTCTTCTGTCTGCTCTGGATCTCTTTATTGCTAACTGCCGACGGGACATCAACTGTCTCGACTTCACCGCACCTTGGTCCCATTCCAACCTCACTCCTTCCGAACGCTCTGCTCTCCACTCCCTCCGCACTAATCCTAACCTTACTATAAAACCCGCGATAAGAGGGGGTGCTGTTGTAGTCTGGTGCACTGACCTCTACCTTGCTGAGGCACAGCGACAACTCACGGATACCTCCTCTTATTTACCCCTCGATCATGACGCCACTAAGGAGCACCAGGCCATTGTCTCCCACACCATCACCGACTTTATCCGCTCAGAGGCTCTCCCAGCCACTGCTACCAACCATATAGTTCCCACACCCCGCACTTCCCGTTTCTACCTCCTACCCAAGATCCACAAACCTGCCTGTCCTGCAGACCTATTGTCTCAGCTTGATCCTGCCCCACTGAACTCGTTTCTGCATACCTCGACACTGTTCTATCCCCCCCTTGCTCAATCCCTTCCTACCTATGTTTGTGACACTTCTCACGCTCTGAAACATTTCGATGATTTTAAGGTCCCTGGCCCCCACCGCTTTATTTTCACCATGGATGTCCGGTCCCTATATACTTCCATCCCCCATCAGGAAGTTCTCAAATTTCTCCACTTCTTTTTGGATTCCAGACCTAACCAGTTCCCCTCTACCACCACTCTGCTCCATCTAGTGGAATTAGTCCTTACTCTTAATAATTTCTCCTTTGGCTCCTCCCACTTACTCCAAACTAAAGGTGTAGCCATGGGCACCCGTATGGGTCCCAGCTATGCCTGCCTTTTTGTTGGGTTTGTGGAACAATCTATGTTCCAAACCTATTCTGGTATCTGTCCCCAACTTTTCCTTCGCTACATCGATGACTGCTTTGGCGCTGCTTCCTGCACGTATGCTGAGCTCGTTGACTTCATTAACTTTGCCTCCAACTTTCACCCTGCTCTCAAGCTTACCTGGTACATTTCCGACACCTGCTTCCCCTTTCTAGATCTTTCTGTCTCTAGCTCTGGAGACAGCTTATCTACTGATGTTTACTATAAGCCTACTGACTCTCACAGCTATCTGGACTATTCCTCCTCTCACCCTGTCTCTTGCAAAAATACCATCCCCTTCTTGCAATTCCTCCGTCTCCGCTGCATCTGCTTTCAGGATGAGGCTTTTCGTTCCAGGACGAGCGAGATGTCCTCCTTTTTTAAAGAAAGGGGCTTCCCTTTCTCCACCATCAACTCTGCTCTCAAACGCATCTCCCCCATTTCACGCACATCTGCTCTCACTCCATCCTCCCGCCATCCCACTAGGAATAGGGTTCCCCTTGTCCTCACCTACCACCCCACCAGCCTCCGGGTCCAACATATAATTCTCCGTAGCTTCCACCACCTCCAACGGGATCCCACAACTAAGCACATCTTTCCCTCCCACCTCTTTCTGCTTTCTGCAGGGATCGCTCCCTACACGACTCCCTTGTCCATTCGTCCCCCCCCCGTCCCCCCCATCCCTCCCCACTGATCTCCCTCCTGGCAGTTATCCTTCTAAGCAGAACAAGTGCTACACATGCCCTTACACTTCCTCTCTTACCACCATTCAGGGCCCCAGACAGTCCTTCCAGGTGAGGCGACACTTCACCTGTGAGTCAGCTGGGGTGATATACTGCGTCCAATACTCCCGATGCAGCCTTCTACATATTATCGAGACCCAACACAGACTGGGGGATCGTTTCGCTGTACACCCACGCTCTGTCCGCCAGAGAAAGCAGGATCTCCCAGTGGCCACACATTTTAATTCCACGTCCCATTCCCATTCTGATATGTCTATCCACGGCCTCCTCTACTGTAAAGATGAAGCCACACTCAGGTTGGAGGAACAACACCTTATATTCCGTCTGGGTAGCCTCCAACCTGATGGCATGAACATTGACTTCTCAAACTTCCGCTAATGCCCCACCTCCCCCTCGTACCCCATCGTTATTTATTTATAGACACACATTCTTTTTCTCTCTCTCCTTTTTCTCCCTCTGTCCCTCTCACTATACACCTTGCCCATCTGCTGAGCTTTCTCCCCCCTTCCCCCTTTTCTTTCTCCCTAGGCCTCCTATCCCATAATCCTGTCATATCCCTTTTGCCAATCAACTGTCCAGCTCTTGGTTCCATCCCTCCCCCTCCTGTCTTCTCCTACCATTTCAGATCTCCCCCTCCCCCTCCCACTTTCAAACCTCTTACTAGCTCTTCTTTCAGTTAGTCCTGACAAAGGGTCTCGGCCCGAAACGTCGATTGTACCTCTTCCTAGAGATGCTGCCTGGCCTGCTGCGTTCACCAGCAACTTTTATGTGTGTTGCTTGAAAGTCCAGCATCTGCAGATTTCCTCGTGTTTCCTTCTATCATCACTTGCTTCTCTATATCCACTTCCACTTCATCTCACCTACACTCCATTCCACTTCAATGGGATGTCTTTTCTTGAATACATCCATGGTAGCTAAGTGGCAAGAAGTTAATTAAATAAGTTTGAAAGGAATAAAAAAAATAGTTATTCTACAATTCTAAGATTGTTTTTGATCCAGTTCCCTTTAATTTTGATACTCTGATACTTTGGTCACTGTTTCTCTTACTCTCCTCAGCATCATTACTAGATTTCCCTCTAGCAATCCCCTGTTTACACAGAGAGCTGTGAACACTAGGTAAGTCAGGCTCCTCGTGAAATGCATTGCATTATTGTAAGTACCAGCTTATGTAATGTCTATAAGCAAATATGGTCAGACCTCCATTGAGCAGGGGATTAATGTGTGTAGAAATACTGTTGAGTGAGAGCTTCACAGGTTATTGCTGGCAAAAATTTGTATTATCTCTGAAAACATGGCCCAGTACTATTTAGCTGATACCTAAATGGTCCCATGGCATAACATGTATGGACCACCACAAACCCTTCTTCAAACTTTCTTTTATGCAAAGACAGTACAAACACCTAAGCTTTATATTAAAAAAAGGTTCATTTCTCTGTTGAAAGCTGAAATAAAAAAGTACAGTTGGGGCAGGTTCCAAAACAGATAATTGGAAGCAATTCCAAAAAAGTTAAGATGTAATATCACTACACATATCCCTGGTGTCCTCTGAGGGCATACCTTATTTTGATTATCGAAAGTCACTTTTGTTTGGATTGGTTAGTTTAGGAGCTGCAGCTGTTTTCCCATTGGAAAGCTGCCTGGTGTCCAGTTTCAAAATATCCTGTGTATACAAATAGCACATGATGATTGAGAAGGTATACTCTACGTGAACAGGTAAATAGAGTTCCTACCCCTACCCTCTATGCAATGTGGAAATGCTGTCAGGAGTAACTAAAAAGGGGAGACTGTTGAGAGGAGAGAGTCATTCTTCAAGTTCTCTGCAGATCAGGGTTCCTTTTGTCTTCCGCCAATTTCACTCAAGGTTCCCTGCAAAGGATATCCATTAACGTTCTCCAGCAGTGGGAATCGAGGGTTTTGGGGGTTGGTACATTTGAACCTAATCGTTGTAGGGTGGGGTCATTTGACCTGCATCCCTCTTCCCTGTAAATAGAGTGTGGATGATTTCAATGTGGAGAAATGTGAGGTGCAGCCACATGCGTCAGTGTGTGTGTGAGAGAGGACTTTGCCTTTAAGAGACTCTGTGACTGTGTTGGGTCCCACCCAGTTGCTTTTTTTTAAATCAGTTGTTCTATGATAAGTGTGCTGTATCTCTCTGAGTTCCATCAGAAGTTTTTTAAAAAGAGTACAGCCCGGGCTCTGTGATTTGTGTTTTGTGTTTAATCTGTTACTTTGTTTCTTGTGTTTGTTGAGTCACTAAAGGCTGATTTATACTTCTGCGTCAAATCGACGCCGTTGGTACGGTGTAGCCGCGAACCCTACATGGATCCCTACGCTGTAGCCTGATGCGCATCTCCCCCAAAATGCAACTACGCGTCGCAGCAACACAGAATGCAACAACTGTGATTGGTCCGCTTGGTAGCACGCATTTCCTCCTACGCTGCAATAGCTTCCCATTGGGCGACTGAAGGGCAGGGAAGGAACTCTGGCTGCAATGCTTTCCAGAAAGCTTTACAGACCTCCGAAATTGTGGACACATCTCGTTTTTACGAAAAAAGACGCTCACTTTAAACTAGTTTACCCCGAGAAAGACTACCATGACCATAAGGCCTTGTGTGGGTAGGGTGTGTGCGCATGCGCGACGTGCCCGAATTTGCAGAGCGACGCAGACACACCAACGCAGAAGTATAAATGCTCACAACGCGCGTAGGTAACTTGTGTAGGTTACAGTGTCGAGTTGACACAGAAGTATAAATCAGCCTTTACTTTCTTACTTGTTTTCTAGTCTGTTACGTGTTTATTGTGTCTTAATTTGTTACTTGTTTCCCCATATAATTGGCTTTTACAGATGATACATTGTTCATACTGGCCATATGAAATTTGGTAGAAATTAGGGCATCTTTATACAGGAAATGAGATGCCCACATTTCAGAGGGAATTGAGCATTTGGGGAGCAATTCTTCTAGTTCTATTATTTTTGTGTTTTCTAATTATCCAGCGACTAATCAGGAGTGAGTTTATTTGTATCTCCATGCATCACAGAATGGCAAAGTGGTGGATGCTGATTTGGGGTGGGAGATCCTGTGATACATTCCTGGGGATGGCATTTGAATTTGCTGAGCGGACCAACAGGTCAGATTGCTGAATTTGTATGAGGACTCCTAACTAGATAACAGAAGGGAAGTCACTGATAGAGATCTCTTTGACGAGAAGAAAAGACCATTGGGGAAAGTTATCTGGCTTCTCGGAATATGGTTTTCTGCTTTGGGGAGCTAGGAGGGAGTAATTTATTCCAGACAACGTTAACCCAAAGTATGGTAACAGCCTTAAGAGACTTGAGCCTCAATAGCCCTGAGTATTTTAAGGGTTGGTATTTCCTACATACTATTTAAATAATTAGAAAGTCCTGACTCTCAGTGATTTCACCAGTTGACAGAGTGTTGGTGTAGGTGGTACATTGAGTGCAGGTACAAGATGCAAGGTGGATGGCAAGTCTGAGCAGAATAGTATCCTGGGATGGCCTTGTCTATGCCAAAATGTGTTGTGAAGCTGGGTACTTGTTGGGTATTGAATGGCACTTACTTGAATGCGGTTCTTTAACTACCCATTGTTCCCACAAGGTGGTGCCGTATGAATGCCACCCTAGTGCCCTGGATGAACACCTTGTCCATGCTGGTTGGTCACCAGTGGTGTGCCTCAGGGACCTGTTCTGGGACCCCTACTCTTTGTGATTTTTATAAATGACCTGGATGAAGAAGTGAAGGGATGGGCTAGTGAATTTGCTGATGACACAAACGTTGGAAGTGTTGTGGATACTGTGGAGGACTGTCAGAGGTTACAGTGGAACATTGATTGGATGCAAAACTGGGCTGAGAAGTGGCAGATGGAGTTAAACCCAGATAAGTGTGAGGTGGTTCATTTTGGTAGGTCAAATATGATGGCAGAATGTAGTATTAATGGTAAGACTCTTGGCAGTGTGGAGGATCAGAGGGATCTTTGGGTCCAAGTCCATAGAACACTCAAAGCTACTGCACAGGTTGACTCTCTGGTTAAGAAAGCATACAGTGCATTGGCCTCCATCAATCATGGGATTGAGTTTAGGAGCCGTGAGGTAATGTTACAGCTATATAGGACCCTGGTCAAACCCCACTTGGAGTACTGTGCTCAGTTCTGGTCGCTTTACTACAGGAAGGATTTGGAAATCATAGAAAGGGTGCAGCAGAGATTTACAAGGATGTTGCCTGGATTGGGGAGCATACTTTATGAGAATAAATTGGGTGAACTTGGCCTTTTTTCTTTGTAGCGACGGAAGATGAGAGGTGACCTCACAGAGGTGTATAAGATGATGAGAGGTATTGATCCTGTGGATAGTCAGAGACTTTTTCCCAGGGCTGAAATGGCTAACATGAGAGGGTACAGTTTTAAGATACAGAGGAAGTAGGTACAGAGGAGATGTCAGTGGTAAGTTTTTTACACAGAGTGGTGAGTGCATGGAATGGGCTGCCGGCGATGGTGGTGGAGGCGGATATGATAGGGTCTTTTAAGAAACTCCTGGGCAGGTACATGGAGCTCAGAAAAATAGATGGCTATGGGTAACCCTAGGTAAATTCTAAGGTAAGAACATGTTCGGCACAGCTTTGTGGGCCGAAAGGCCTGTATTGTGCTGTGGGCTTTCTATGTTTCTATGCTGGTTGGTAAGAGGGCTATTAGAAAGGAAGGAAGGATGTTTTGAATGATAGCCTTTCTCAACATGATATGGCCAGAGTGTCCTGGGAACTAATTTTGATGGCTTTGGATTACCTGCTCACAAAGGAAGGTGGCACGTGTACAAGAATGCTACACGTATATTCCTGGCGGGTCGGGTAACATCACTCACCCGGTTGATCACATCTAAGAGTCAGTGTATAAGAGTAAGCGGGGAACCAGCTCATTAGCTATTTTATTCTTGTGGCCTTTTGGGGCCAAGGGTAGTTGGTGGACTACTATAGTATACTGGAAGGTGACTATTGGTTTACAGTACTGGGTATCATTCTCTTGTGTTTTATGTATAACTTAGATGGGAGTTTATGAGAGTCATACTAATATAAGGATTGAATCATCACGTTCACAACTTATTCTGATTGTCGAAAGTCACTTCTGTTGTGATTGGCTAGTTTAGAAACTGCAGCTGCTTTTCCCATTGGACAGATGCCTGGTGTCTAGTTTCAAATATCCTGGGTATATAAAATAGCATATGGAAGGGGCTTCCTCCCATCTTCCTTTGTTTAAGGCAAGGATGCACATGATGATTGATATGGTATTCTCTGCGTGCACTTTTAATTAAGTATATTTGTTGAATTCTCAGCTTTGCAGGGTCTGTAACTTGGGGAACATGAATGTTTAGTTGAATTTTTTACTGATAGTAAATAAATGATCGATTTTCAAATTCATTGCATTTCCCATCCCACTTGCCAGACCCATGAACCTGATTCAACATTACAGCTGGCAATGTTGGTATCCCAGAGTCGTCATTGACCAGATCTCAGCTGAAGCAACCACATAATATAGTTAGTACGAGCATTTGGACATTCCATAGCACTATTCCTGACTTGTCAAACTTGATCCATTACCATTAATCAATGAGAACCACAATCTGAGGGCCAAAACAGAAGCAGTCAAGTCTGGTGACCAAGAAAGGTACAAGAGGTCCAGCTACAATCTCAGGAAAGCCATCTCACAGGTGAGATGGCAATTCTGGACTAAACTTGAATCAACAAAAGATGCTTCATAATTGTAGCAGGGCTTGAATACAATCACCTCTTATAAAGTTAAATAAAGTGACAAAAGCAACAGGTCTTCACTTCCAAATGAGCTCAATGCTTCCTATGCTCGCTTTGACAGTCAAAATATGGAGAAATGATCAGCTCCTGATCGACCTGCGATTTCAGTCTCAGAGGCCAACGTCCACCTAGCCTTCAGGATGTTGAACTTCAGAGCAGCCTTCAGAAGAAGAAGCCTCTGATCTGGCCCAGACGGGGATACATGGCCATTACTAAAATTCTGTACTGATCAACTAGCTAGAGTGTTCACTGAGATTTTCAACCTCTCTCCAGCAGTCTGAGGTACATACCTGTTTCAAGCAGGCTTCAATTATACCGGTACTCAAGAAGAATGTGGTGACCTGCCTCAATGACGATCATCCAGTAGCATTTACATCCACAGTGATAAAAGGTTGGTGATAAATTATATCATCTTCTGCCTGAGAAGCAACTTGGATCTGCTTCAATTTGCCTACCAGAGCACCAGGTCCATGCAGATGCCATCTCACTGGCTGTTCACTCAACTGGAACATCTGGACAACAAAACTGAATACATCAGGATGCTCTTTATGGACTGCAGCTCGGCATTCAATACCACTATACCCTCAAAATTAATCAATAGGTTCCACGACTTTGGCCTCAATACCTCCTTGTGCAATTGGATCCTCAATTTTCTCAGTTGCGAAACTCAGTCAGTTTAGATTGGCAACAACATCTCCACCGCGATCTCCATCAGCACAGGTGTGCCACAAGGCCGTGTGTCTAACCCCCTGCTCTATTTACCTTACACTTATGAATGTATGGCCTGTTTACTGACAACACCACTGTCATAGGCCGAATCAAAATGGTGATGAATCAGCATATGGGAGGGAGCTTGAAAACCTGGCTGAGTTGTGCCATAAAAACAACCTCTTACTCAATGTCAATGAAACCAAAGAGCTGATTATTGACTTCAGGAGAAGGAAACCAGAGGTCCATGAGTCAGTCCTCATTGGAGAGAGGATCAGAGGTAGAGAGGGTCAGCAAATTTAAATTCCTTGCTGTCATTTCAGAGAATCCGTCCTGGGCCCAACATGTAAATACAATTATGAAAAAAGGAACGGCAATGCCTCTACTTCCTTTGGAGTTTGCAAAGATTTGGCTTGACAATTAAAACTTTGACAAGTATCTCTAGATGTCTAGTGGAGAGTATATTGACTGGCTGCATCATAGCCTGGTATGGAAACAACAATGTCCTTGAACGGAAAATCCTACAAGATGTAGGGGGTCACAGACAAAGCCCTGTCCATCATGTGTAGAGCCCTCCCCACCACTGAGCACCTCTACATGAATGTTGCTGCAGGAACGCTGTGTCTATCATCAGGACCACCCACCACCATGCTCTCTTCCTGCTGCTGCCATCAGGAAGAAGATAAAGGAGCCTTAAGACTCACACTACCAGGCTCAGGAATAGCTGTTCCCCTCAACCATCGGGCTCTTGAACCAAAGGGGATAACGTCACTCAACTTCACTTGCTCCATCATTGAAATGTTCACACAATCTAATGACTCGCTTTCCAGGACTCTTCATCTCATGTTCTTGATATTTATTGTTTATGTATTTACCATTACAATTTATTTCTTTTTGTATTTGCAAAGTTTGTTGTCTGTTGCACACTGGTAGAATGCCCAAGCTGCTGCGGTCTTTCATTGATTCTGTTATGGTTATTATTCTATTATGGATTTATTGTGTATATCTGCAAGAAAATCAATCTCAGGGTTGTATATGGTGACATATATGTACTTTGATAATAAATTTACTTTGAATTTTGAACTTTGAATCTACATAGCACATCAGGAATAGAGTGTAATACACTCAGAGTTGACACAATAACACAAAAATATCGAGGTTAACCTAAACCAAATAGCTCACTTGATGGGTATCCTATCTATCATTCACTTACTCTGGCACATTATGGCTTCAACTTTGGTACTCGTGTTGGTTTATTATTGTCATGTGTACCAAGATACAGCGAAAAGATTTTCTTGCAAACTATTCATACAGATCAAATCATTACACAGTGCATTGAGGTAGAACAGAATTAAACAATAACAACGCAGTATAAAGTGTTAAAGCTACAGAGAAAGTGCAGTGCAAGTAAACATAAAGCGCAAGATCATAATGAGGCATATTGTGAGGTCAAGAGTTCATTTTAAAACATTTGGGAATCAGAATCACTTTATCGCCCCTATGTGAAACATGCCAGAATTGATTGTGGTTCAGTGCCAAGAATAAAACACAGGGCAATACCCATAACAGACAACACGATAACAACCAACAAATTACAAGACAATAGTGCAAACAGCCATGAGCAATCAATAATTAGCACAAATCAAACTTAAATAAATGTGAACATATGAACAGACTAAATAATTATCAACAGAATGAGGAAAGCAGGGAAGACCATTCAATTGCTATTGAGCAGGGACATTTAGGGTATTACACCTGAGTGAGTTTTATTGAGAAGCTGGATAGCTGTAGGAAAGAAGCTTCGGAGCTGGCGTGTAGACCTGGTGGTGATGGACTTGTAGCATCTTCCTGATGGCAATTCGCTGAACAGGTGACTGCTAGGGTGGGTGGAGTCAGCAGTATTTTTCCCAGCTCTTTTCTTTGCTCTGGCAATGAACAAGTCATTTAATGTCAGTAGTTACAACAGGATTGAGGACTCCTGTGTATCCAATTCTCCCAAATGTAAGATGAGTATTGGAGAGAAATGGAAATCCAGATGTTGGAAGTACCATTTTAATACTTTGGTATAATAACTATATTATTCAATCCAAACTCCACACCTCTTAAAATTGGATATGCAAGAAACCAAAAGTATATTTTGATGTAACCTCCAACCTTATCCATATCTGAAGACTTCTAAAGAGCGGAATTTTCCTAATGGGGAAGGCCATAGTTGTAAAGCAATTGTCATGCTATTAACTGAATTTGTTTATTGGTGAAATGGCTTTTTGCCTAAAGTAAGGACCAATCTTATGTAGGGACTTCTTTAAGTTATTATTTGATCTCTTCAAACTACCTGAAAGTAAAGAAAATTGATGTTCTAATAGAACTTTGGAGGACCTATCTCAAATTAATAGCATGAAAAATATTAATTTAGTGTGGTTTAATTATAAATATTTAATTGAAGTCATTTCTATATTGTATTTAATAGCCTATATGAAACCAAGAATACTCTCTGGACTCTGTAACCAACCCCAATCTTCATTAATTTGTAATTTAAAATGGATTTATAATGAATGAGCATTTTTTAATTTAATTCTAAATGAGTTGTAACTTCTTTTTCTCTATTAGGACAACGAAACCTTATTATTATCAAAGTCTCTTTATGAACAGAAGGTTAAAAAGTCCTAATGTAGTTAACCACTCAGGCAGTTCTTGATCCAGTGATACTTGATTTCCATTCTGTCATGCAATTAATATTTCATTATATATGGAGGAAAGGTGAAGTCTTATCTTAGTAACACATCTAATAAGGTACAAATTGAGCCATTTTCAATTATATTTATTAAGCCCTTCACAATGCATGAGCAACACTGCATTCCATACCACCCTTCAGCAATACATAAATGCAGGAAGGCAGAGTATTACTGTGGTAAGGAGGCTCTTATTATGACCCTTTTATCTGTTGACACCAAGCAGATTAGTGGCTTTCTTAACTCTGCTGATGAAGCTTCATTCCTATTTAGTTCTTTCTGACACTATTAAGACACGCTATCATTACCAGATTAATCCTGATGGGATCATGTATCTTCATAATATTAAAATTAAGCATCCTTGAAGTTTGAAGAACTGTAAAGCTGTAGTATCTAAATTAGTAGAAGAATCTGCTTTTTAGTCTTTTTAGTACAATTAGAATTAAAGATGGGGAAGGTTTAGTCAGTTAATTAGGGATTTTTTTTAATCCATCCTCTCTTTTAATCTCTAACCCTCTGGTATGAATATATTATCAGGTGAGATCTTCTTGACTTTGTTTTTTTCAACTCTGGAGGTTATATTTAAAATCAGACGAATCTAATTGAGTTGTTCTATCCTTTAAGCCTGTTCCTTGTGCGCTGGTTTGTTGCTAGTTTCAAACAGATATGAGATCATAGTTATAAATTGTCCCTAAACTGGATATTGTACCCTCATTTAGAGGAGGCACAGGGGAAGAATGAAAGAACATACACAGGTGCCTAAGTGTTGGAGCTCATTCACTAGTCTCTTAGCATTGCTATCTAGGAACATCACTCAGTCGACCCTACTGCGTACATTCTGATCTTTCTCCGTCTGTTCCTACAGTACTCTTCCCACAGCTCAAACATTTCTCCCTCCCATAGCACCAGTGTGCCAAACTGGCACTGTCACAAGTAAGGCTGGAAAGGTGCAGGAGAAAGAGAAGGGATACAGGAACAATTGCTCAGAAAATGTTGACTTGCCAAGAAATAGAAGGGATGGGAAGTAAATCAGATGAGCCAGGAAATTGTGTGAAGTAAAAGACAAAATTGAAGAAAGAGGATGGAAATGTGGAAGGGGCAGAACCAGGAGCAGAGTGGAAGAATATGCTGAGAGTAGACAGGAAAAAGGGAATGGAAGTCCCTGTTGAAAGGCAGGGGATTAAAACGAAGCTGGGAGGAGATACTGTGTCATAAAACTGAGGTTTAGAGCAAGACAGTTTGCTTTAATCCATCCATCATTGGCAGAGGCAACATATGTAGTACTGTGCAAAACTTTTAGGCACATATACATAGCTAGGGTGCCTAAGACTTCTGTACAGCACAATATATTTGTTAAAATAGGAAGGTGGTTGGGACACAGAAGTAAGAGTACTTAGTTTTGTATTAGCTTAGTAGTATTAGTGTTATTTGGTAAATGGAAAGACATAATGTACAGCATTGTATTGTCAATCCCAAATTCTAGAAAGGAATATGTGGCATAGTATGGCCCAGATGATGCAGAATGGTACATGGGCATCTAGTGGAAAATTCAGTAACAAATAGAGATATTGCTTCTTTAAGGGGGAAGTGAGGCCGTAGCTGAGGGAGATGAGGCTTTGACATTCAGTAATGTTTACATACTATTAGAAATTAGGTAATTTTTAAAATAATGACTATATTAAAATTTATTAACAGAATTATAACTATGAGCATAAAATTAATCAAATAATTTAGAAAAAGAGCCTACTGCTTCTTTGCTTTATTTTTTGTAGCCTTGTCCTCTATGGGAATATCACTGAGATCATGGATCCCGTGCTTGGTCTGCACTGGGACAGAAGCCATCAGTCAATTCCCAAATTTAAATGTGGAAACATCAAAACTCCACTGCCATTGGATCACACGTGGAGTTCAACCGTGGGGCACTTGTTCATGCCATCAGGTTGGAGGCTACCCAGACGGAATATGAGGTGCTGTTCTTCCAACCTGAGTGTGGCTTCATCTTTACAGTAGAGGAGGCCGTGGATAGACAACCACGCCCTCCAACCTGATGGCATGAACATTGACTTCTCAAACTTCCGCTAATGCCCCACCTCCCCCTCGTACCCCATCCATTATTTATTTATATACACACATTCTTTTTCTCTCTCTCCTTTTTCTCCCTCTGTCCCCCTCACTATACCCTTGCCCATCCTCTGGGCTTTCCCACCCCCCTCTTTTCTTTCTTCCCGGACCTCCTGTCCCATGATCCTCTCATATCCCTTTTGCCAATCAACTGTCCAGCTCTTGGCTCCATCCCTCCCCCTCCTGTCTTCTCCTATCATTTTGGATCTCCCCCTCCCCCTCCCACTTTCAAATCTCTTACTAGCTCTTCCTTCAGTTAGTCCTGACGAAGGGTCTTGGCCCGAAATGTCGACTATATCTCTTCCTAGGGATGCTGCCTGACCTGCTGCGTTCACCAGCAACTTTGATGTGTGTTGCTTGATATAAAATATTAAGTTTTTTTGGAAAATGATATCCTTAAATCACTACCACAGCTGTATGAGTGCATGCAGTAATTTTCACAAAGTGTAGTGCTTAATGCGGGGAATTTAAGTACAACTTTTATTCCCTGTCAGGTAGCAACTTCTGTGGTCTGTAGCCTCTACTACCTATGATGTTTGGTGGTCCAGTTCTCTGTCAGGTAGCAACTTCTGTGGTCTGTAGCCTCTACTACCTATGATGTGGTTCCCTGTCAGGTAGCAACTTTTGTGGTCTGTAGCCTCTACTACCTATGATGTTTGGTGGGAGAAGAAACATGAGGCTGACAGGAAAAGTAATGAGCCAAGTGAAAATGAAAAGACACAGAAACAGCATTGTGATTTAAGCAGAGAGGGGCCCTGAGTAAAGTCAGCTTCTGAGAAATAGGCAGCTGGAAAAATTGTAAATGCAAGAACCCACAGGATGCTAAAAAAAAAACAAATTGCGAACATGACACTAAAAGCAAAGCTTCTGAAAAATGTTGTGGTTAGGCTCTGCAGCATAAAAGCAACACATTTGATATGAAAAAGAATAGAACCCACAGCAAATTGCAGCATTCATATTAAATGTGAGGTTCAGAACACTAACAAAAAGAGCATTATCCTTAGATTATCACAAGACTAAGGTAAAGTTTGTGCTTTCTGGCCCTCAGCATCCACAAATCTCAAGATCTTTCACTGTCAAAGCAAGCAAAAAATAATATTCTTTCAATCTGCATTAACACTAGTCATATCCTCATATCTCTGCTCACAAAGAATGCTATTCTTCCCTCACTAATCATCCCACAAACATCACCAGGGGCAGTTGGATGTATTGTCATTTGTCCACTATCTTTTGTGCAGCTTATCAGTACACTGTGCAACACAATTTCAGAATTACAGAATTGCATTATTGTTTGTTAATATAGATGCAAAATGCAAATACAGAATAATGTAAAACAACTGCATTAAGTGTGCCGTTGAAGACGATGGTCCTAAGCCAAGCTTTTCAGTGCCCACCCAACCTCGTCCTGCAGTCAGGCTCAGTTTTTGCAATCGTATCGCTCCCACTGCTGTTCTTTTCCATGAGAGGTCGCACACTGACCTGGTTACCTTCCAGCAGCCCTGATTATCAGAGACGTTTGCAAAGAGTTGAAAAACAAGGAAGAAAGTGAAACAAATATTTTAAAATTTAAGTGATAAATTTATTTAAAAACATTAATCAGCTACAATGAATTATAAACAAAACATAATCAAATATCACACATAAACTTCCCTTTTAAATGGTCAGCGGCCTACTCAAAAGAAGAGGGTCACACTGGAACCATCAGTTTTGCCAGAGATAAAATTGAGGGACAAATACATGGTGTATTCAGCTCAGTGACATGAAGAAAGCCCAAAAATCAGTGGTGGGTCCTGGAGCAGAGCAAAAGGTCAGACGCATTGAGTATAATATCCTCCCTTAGCTGCTGAAGTGTCTATCTATGGGGGTTCCTGGGTAAGGAGAGGAAATTCTCTTTCTCTCCACCTCATCAACCAAGGCCTACAGAAACAGGGTCCTCTATCAGTCCATCTCTAGAAGCTTTCAATAGGCTTCATAAAATACTTCTCGTGATGTCTACCACTGGTTGCAAGCAGATTGCTCTAAGAGATGCAGAAATGGCTCCCTGGAGCCAGATGGCTTTATCTCGTGCTGACCACTCGCTGGCCTGTGCTCACAGATTGCCGCTAATGGCAGAAACTGCACAGCTGGTACTGACTGGTCAAAAAAAAATCATGAAAATGAGTTTGCAAGATGTATTTTTAATGTCCCTGTATGAGATGAGATTGAACAAACAATCTGCTGAGGGAACTCAGTAGGCTGAGCTTCATCTGTGGGGGGAAGGAGTTGTCTTTGTTTCCGGTCAAATCCCTGCATCAGGACCTAGAAGAGATGCATTTGGACTAATCACCTATGACAACATTAGTCCAACACTGTCCAATTTTGTTCGTAATATGTTCAAAGAGAAGAGCACTTAAAATGCACACTGCGCCAAGTTAACATCTGTTACATCACAGATTTAGCCTGTGGTAGACATCGTGGCAAAACACTCTGGCTCCCTTTCATAGAAAATATTCAATTAGTTTCCACAGGTAGTTTTAATTTTGGGGCATGGGGTAGTTCTTGATACATTTAAAGATATTTTCAAATACACAAATTTACACCTTAGAAATGCAATTCTCATCTACTTCACCAACAGCCTTCTGTAAACATGTCAATAATTTGCCGATATCTATTTTAATTGGTGAATCTTCCTTTTAAGTACTAACAATCCTGAGATATTATTTTCATGGTGCTAGCTTTGGTAAACAGCACAATGCCCATTTCAATCAGAAATATAACAAAACGACTGGCTCTTTATTATTCGAAAGCCAGGGTGCAGGGGCTCAGTGAATACAGCCTGGAATCTATATAACAATGTAATGCCTATTTCAGAGACAGCATAAAAGGCAAGGATTCCATTAGGATAGTTTAGATACACACCAATTTGTTCACATTTCTCTGATTTTGTTTTAACTTCTATATCATTATGCCATGCTGAACAATGACTCTTAAACAGCTGTACACCCCATGAGTGCTTATTCCTCCCAATGAAACAAGAGTTGTCTGATCTTTTTCTTGCAATACCTTTATATGTCACACCTACACAGCAACCTTCACTGATTTCAACTTCCCAGTAGTGAATACCTTTGCCCAATTCTTCTGCACACAGCAGTTGCCAGCAAGAGTCAAATCGCTCGGTGTGATCAACGTAATAGGCCTCATCTGGCCAGATGTTTGTCACTTTGCGGTTCCCTTTTGTCAGGAGGAGGCACTTGTGTGCCGTCTTTGAGTCAAATGTCAGTCGACGGGAGAACACCCGAAGCTCATTCCGGTTCTGAGGTTCTGAAGCATTTGGCCTATAGTGCCTCGGACCAGCCACTTCAGTGCTTAGGGTTCCCACTAGTTGAGTGCATTTACTCACCAGCTGCTCCTTCAGGTTAATTACAACCTGGTCCAAACCCAGAAAATTAATGTTCATCTCACATTCCTCCTTGGATGAGGATTCTCCACATTTATTGCTTAAAGCTTTGGATTCTTGCAGAAATTTAATATTATCTACTGTTTTTGAAAGCTCTTCCATTGCACATTTCTCTCTCCCCAACTCAGTATACTTATTTTGTTTCTTGGCTATAGCTTCTTCAGTCTTGGACAGTGCTACTTGCTCTTCTTTCTTTATGAATTCAACCACCTTCAATTTTGCTTCCTCTATATCTTGAACCAGTTCATTGAACTTGGCAGTGATGTCTTCTTGCAAAATAAATGCAGTACTTTGAATTGATCCGGTTTGTTTTCTTAGGTCTTCAGTCTCTCTTTTGGTCCATTTTGCATCTTCTTCCAATGATTTAACTTTATTGACTAGTTTTCTCTGCTCCTTCACTCTCTCCTCCTCTATAGTCACGACTGCGTGGTTCTCATGTTCTTGGACTATACATATGCAACAGATGAAAGTTTCATCTGTTCTGCAGAACAGATCCAGTGGTCTTTTGTGTCTCTGGCATTTCCCATTCTCTGTAATTTTGACTGGACTGACCAGCTTGTGAAGTCCCAGTGCTGCATTTGCTTGATGGTTCCGGAGGTGGGTTTCACAGAATGACACCATGCAATCCAAACAGGACATGGTAGCTTTCACCTTTTTGCCAGCACAAAAATCACACACAGCATCATTTGGATCAAAGCATGGTTCTACAGCAGATACCTCCACATTTTTAGGAACCTTTTTCACGTCTTTACAAAGAACACTGTTCTCACGAAGCAGAATCATTTGATGAGAGCTCCCACGGCATTTTGGGCAGCTGCGTGCCTTCACATACTCTTCTGTATCTGAGTAAATCGATATGCATTCCATGCAGATATTATGACCACAGGGAATTGTAATAGGATCTGTGAGCAACTTCAAACAGATGGCACAGACAAGTTCATCCTCAAAATGAAGCTGAGATGATGTAGCCATCGTGAAAACAAAATAATCTTGTTTAAAGTGAAAGTAAAATGTCACTTCCTGGTTGGTTCAACTTATACTATGCTATCTAAACTGAAAACAAACAAGTAAGGAAACAGCACCACCTACACTTCATTAGTCATTAACAACCTTCATCTGTCTTTAAGATCCACTATTTTCTCAATCTCGTTGCACAAATTTTTATGCAAGATTGATTTTACATGTAATGTCTCAAGTAGCAACATTTTTGCCTCTATCTTAGCGGGTAGGGAGTTCGAAACCCCACTTCAAAATTTAAGCATGTAGTTCAATCTACTGTTGAGCATAGCCTTTGTCTGAAGTGCTATGTGCAAGATGGCATGAGAACAAAGTTTTTCCCACTGTTATATCTGTACACATGGCAACAATAAACTAATACCAATGTAATATTAAACTGTGGCCTTGAGGAAATGAAATTTGTCACTTTTTCACCTAGTGTCCTGATCAATACTCATCCCACTACCGACACTATCAAAATAAATTTCTTCAAAGATGTTCCAGTTCAGACACTAAAACTACACACTATCAATTCAGGTAATAAGGGGGTTTTCATGTGGTAAATTGGCCATCGTACAGCAGCAGTGGCTCTAACATAAGATCTGATCATGATTTGACTGCTCAGCACATATTCCAGGGACAGGGACCTTGCTGATTGTAATGTTCACATACAAACAACAGTCCTTACACTTTAAAATGTAAATCACTTTAGACCTTAAGTAATAAATAGGAAAGGTAGCATTTAAATGTAATTTCAAACTGATATCATCTCATGTATTTGATTGTCAAGAAAAATATAATATAATGATGCAAAAACAATTCAACATGGAAAAATTTTGGCACATGAAACAGAAAGGTGCAGTTTTTTAGAGATATTCTGGTAGATGGGGTAATGTTTTGGTGTCCTTAACAAGAATAGATATTCTTGTCATTGAAGGAGTCCGCTGAATATTCACTAGACTGGCTTGAGGTTGGCAGGATTGTCATATGAGGAAAGATTGAGTAGCTTAGACCAGTATTTTCTAAACTTCAGAAAATTAAGATAATTGAAATTAACAACATTTTTGTAGAGCTTTGCAGGCTGGATGTGGGAAGAATGCATCCATTGGCTAGGAGTCTAGAATCAGGGTCCCACCATATTAGGTAAGAGTAGAACACTCAGGACTTAGATGAAGAGAAGTTTCTTCAACTCGCAAATGGTGAATTTTAGGAATGTTGTATCCAAGGTGTCAGTGAACTCTGAAGTCAATGGATTTAAATCCAGAAGACCATAAGATATAGGAGCAGAGTTAGGCCATTTGGCCCATTGAGTCTGCTCCACCATTCAATCATGGCTGATCCAATTTTCCCTCTCAGCCCCAATCTCCTACCTTCTTCCCTTATCCCTTCAGGCCCTGACTAATCAAGAATCTATCAACCTCTGCCTTAAATGCACCCAATGGCTTGGCCTTCACAGCTGCCTGTGGCAACGAATTCCACAGGTTCACCACTCTCCGGCTAAAGAAATTCTTCCTCATCTGCATTCTAAAAGGACGATCCTATAAGATTTCTGGATCTTACAAGAAAGAGATACGGGATAGTGCTGGATGAATGGCTGAGCATATTCGAAGAGTCAAATGATGAACTTCTGCTCCTCTTTGGTCTGTTTTTATGGTCAGTGTCAAACACCACTGTGCCACATTGATAAAATGCCATCAGTTCAAGTTCAAATAGTGGCAAGTCTCACTGCTTTCAAGCACAGGCAGCCTTTTTATTTGCATTCTGAGATTTCGCTGTGAGCTTGATTAACACTTGTGTAATTAACACACGTGAGGATAATGCATAAAATGCCCTCACTCTCCAAGGCATTCTCTCCTGTCTCTGGGGTGCAGGAGTCTTTCGCTGTTCCATTGTTTGTTCAATTTAAATGCCAGTCCAGATAGAGTGAAAAAACAGGGTGTCGGAATCCTTGGAAAAAGCTGATTTCACTCACTCTCCATGATGGTGACTCCTCTCTCTGTTGCACTGAGGCTAGGAAAGCTGCCCCAGCTGCTGTGCTCAATGCCCGCTAATATGATGAACTGATAAGTGAGGCTTTGGGCCTACAGGTTTGGGATGTGAGGACTCAATTTGGTTCGGAAGACTGTTGTTCGCTTCAATTTTTTGAAGGATTTGTGTTTTATTTTCATTCTCTTGCTCATCAGGTGTTGGTCTTTTATTTTTTTTCTTTTTAATTGGATTTGTTCAGATTTTTTGCTTTGTGGCTACCTGTAAGCAAACAAATCTCAAGGCTGTATAATTTCTTTGATAATAAATGTACTTTGAATCTTTGAATCATTGAAAAGTTGAGCAAGTTCTAAGCCTGCTCCATTTAAAAGGATCTTTGAATAACCAATGGATTTGTTGTGAATCAGCTGAGGCTGAGTGTTAAACATGGCTGAAGACAATTGGTGAAATTCTCGAAGCAACTGCTTGTTAATCACCAAGTGTTAATCGGATACATAGGCATCAATTTCACAAGAGAAGCAATAATTATGTATATCACAAAGATTAATAATATTCTAACTGCTTCTTGTATATGCACATTATGTATAAAACAAGGTATAATTAAGAGGCACATTGTGCAAATGCCAAGCTTGAAACATTGGAATTCAATCCTATTGTGCTTTAAAAATATACCCTGCATGATTGAAATTTTGGGCCCCTATCACTAGAGTTAAACACGTACTTACTGTACATACACCGAAGAATTCTGAAGGGAGAGACCAAATGAGAATGCTCATAACTTCAAGGACTATGGAGAAACCAGACACATAACTAGTGATGATTTGCTCCTATATTTAGAATTTTTCTAAGGGCAGAAAATATTCTAAATCAAATGGAGCTGGTGGAGTCATCACATCTGTCAATGGACATGCATCCCCAAATGTTATTCATTGAGATAACATTTTGTAATAACATGATTTTCAAAGGTAAATGTTTATTTTTCACAAGAGATTCTGCAGATGTTGCAAATTTTGAGCAATTCACACAAAATGTAGTCGGAACTCAGCTAGTCAGACAGCATCTATGGAGCGGAATAAACAGTCAGTGTTTTGGACCCAAAATGTTAGTAGTTTATTCCACTCTGTAGATGCTGGCTGACTTGCTGGGTTTTTCCAGCATTTTGTGTGTAATTCTCAATGTTTGCTTTCACCTCTTTCCTGTCTAGTTTCATCATTTAGTCTTTCTATAAGGATTATGAGATAAATTGATGAGATTTACCCATTACCTATGGTTATTCTCTATGTTATTTAATGAAAAGGAAGCCTGGTTTGGCTTGCTAGAATCACATGATTTTCCTTTTTCATATTCCTCAATAGACATCCCAGATAAGGGTCAAACAGACGGAATCCAAAGACGGTTCCAAAATTTCAAGCCACTGCCTAAGAGGATAAAGGCAGCTGGTTCATGAGCATAGCATAAGGTTTTTTTTCTGTTCAGGCTGCAAACCATCTCAATTTGGATATGAATCACTATTTGCTGGGTCAGATTCCAAGAACATTTCTGCCAAATCTACAGTATTATGAGAACTTTGTCACCATGCCAAGAAGGTGACTCATCAGCACTGAGTCAAAGGCAGTAAGGCAATAAATTAAGCATATAGTTACTGAAAATTTATAACAGTAAAGAGGATCTTCAACATGTTGGCATTATGCAGGCTGAAACCCTACCATATAGCACTCAATATAAGGCACGACAGGCACACCTCAAATACACATATAAATATTTTTAAATTATTTTTAAAGTAATTTTATTTTTTAAATTACATATATGTCATCACATACTGCCTTGAGATTAACTTTCTTGCAGGAATTTAGAGGAAAATAAAGAAATACAATAGAACATATGAAAATCTATATACAGCTGATTCCCGGTAATTGGGCCATCAGTTAATCACAGGAGCCATTTATTTGGGACAGCTCTCAAAGAACAAAACTAAATGGAGAAAATGGCTGGGATTCCCTTCATTTATTTGGAACAATATGTCAGTTAATTGAGGCAGGAAACTGTTGCAGAACAGTTTCTAACTAGCATCAGTGGCGTGCACTTGCAAGACCATTAGAGACTACACCGTCTTTAGAACAAACAGATTTTAAATAGCAAACATGAGGAAATCTGCAGATGCTGGAAATTCAAACAACACACACAAAATGCTGATGGAACGCAGCAGGCCAGGCAGCGTCTCTAGGAAGAGGTACGGTCGACGTTTCGGGCCGAAACCCTTCGTCACGACTAACTGAAAGAAGAGATAGCAAGAGATTTGGAAGTGGGAGGGGGAGGGGGAGATCCAAAATGATAGGAGAAGACAGGAGGGGGAGGGATGGAGCTCAGTTGCACATGTTTGTATTTACAAAGCAATGATTTTTATCACTGATAGTTGGCCAGAAGTAAGCAGTAGGACAAATTGGAACTGCTTTGCTCACTGCAGTTTCAAGCATTCAGCTTGGAAATGCCAGAAATACCCGGGACTGATAACAAAACGATATCACTATTTCAACAAGTTAAGATCTACAAAGATTTGAAGGTCTTGACAATCATCTTGGTATCAACATTATTCTTGAATGTTATAATGAAAATTTGGAGGATACAATCATCTAAAGCATTGTATGAAGGCAGTCTTATCTGTGTTGATTTTTTTCATTTACAGTCAATCAAAAGAACACGGCAGATGAATTACTCTGCCAATAATTATTAGTAAATATTGCACAATTCTATAATACTGCAGAGGTATTAGTAATGTTCTAGTGTTACGTGCCAGCAGCAATAGACCACAGACGCAGATTTTTAATGTTAAACAACCATATTTTCAATATAATAGTCAATTAAAACAATTACTCCCCTAACAAAAATTAACAGTGAAATGCATCTTAGCTCACAACTGTGGAGGTCTGGAAACAGTTCTTCCCAAGTCTTACTCAACCCAAAATATAGACAATTTAAACAGAGTCCTAGGATTGCAATCCAGAAGGTTCTGAAATCCACGGGAACAGGTACAGGTGTCTGTGGGGAAGGGTTCATAAAATCCACATTACGATGACACAAGGTGACAGTCACAGAAGATTCCAGAAGTCAAGTGGTCATCACCTAAATATTAGAGTCCACGCAGGGGTAACAAGATGCCAGTCACGGAATATTCCTTAATATAAGTGGTCACCACGTAACGCACCCAAATCCATGTACAGGTTAACAAAAAGTGGTCGCCATAGAACACTCCAGAAATCCAAGTATGGATCATACAAAGTGACAGTCACATATCCAATATGAACTGTGTGCCACAAATTATCACCATCTTCCAACACGGAGAAATACTGGGACCGCCCATGGCTGTAGTGAACTCTTCAACTCATTCAACTCAATTCACTTCCTCGCTGGTAGCTCACGGTCCGTTGAATCGTTTAACTGATGATTTTTTCCTGAAACCTCTCGAATCGAATAGAAAGAACCTCCACGCATTTGTTATAATGAAGTTATCCCCACGCCTAAATGACACTTAACGGTTAATAAAAAAAACGTTGACAAGTAACACTAGTTTGTTGTGTACTTCACTTAAATACATAAATTGTTACTCAGTTAAATGGTAGTTTGTTATTTTTTTATATACTTTTTAAATATTTCCATGAAACTTCAGCTAATTGGGACAGCTGATAAATGGGGCCAAAATGTACTGGTCTCGATGTGTCCCTATTAACTGCAATCCACTGCATAAGCAAAGACTGACAACTAACCAATGTGAGATAGACAGACAGGTAATACCAAGAATATGAGTTGTAGTGTCCTTGAAAGTGAGCCTATAGGTTGTAGAATCAGTTCAGAGTTGAGTTAAGTTATCCATGCCAGTTCAGGAGCCTGATGGTTGTCGGATAATAGCTGTTTTTGAAACTGGTGGTGTGAGACCTAAGGCTCCTATCCCTGCCCAATGATTGTAGCAAGAAGAGAGCTTGGCTTAGATGGTGGGGTTCCTTGATGACGGATGCTGCTTTCTCATGGCCGCACTCCTTGTAAATGTTCTTGATGGTGGGGAGGGCTTTACCTCTGTTGGACTGGTCTGTACCCACCATTTTTTGAATTGAATTGACTTCATTTCTTACATCCTTCACATTCATGAGGAATAAAAATCTTTACGTTACCTCTCCGCCTGAATATGCAATGTACAAATTAGTAATTTGTAATAAATAATATAGTAAGCAGAATAGTATTTGTAATAATATAGTAAGATATACAAGAACAGTCAATAGAGCTTAGAAATACAATTGTGTCAGTATGAATTAATCAGTCTGATAGCCTGGTGGAAGAAGCTGTCCCAGGGCCTTTTGGTCCTGGCTTTAATGCTGAGGTACCAGTTCCCTGATGGTAGCAACTAGAACAGTTTGTGGTTGGCGTGACTCGGGTCCCCCTTGATACTTCGGGCCCTTTTTACACACCTTTCTGTTCCTGGCCATTGTTCTTTCTATCTTGTGTTGAGAGTTTCTATTTCTAACACTTAATCTGACATTAGGTTCCAAATTATCACCACCCTTTGTGTGAAACCACTCCTTGAATACTTTTACCAAGTACAGGTGTCCCCCACTTTTTGAACGTTCGCTTTATGAAACCTCACTGTTACGAAAGACCTACATTAGTACCCTGTTTTCGCTTTCAGAAGGTGTTTTCACTGTTACGAAGAAAGGCAGCGCGTGATAAAAGGCAGCGTGCGCCCCGAGCAGCCGCTCTGCCCCAGGTTCGGAACGGCATTGCTTAAACATGTTGCATTGAGCAGCCGTTAGCAAGGTGAGTTCTAAGGTGTCGGAAAAGCCTGGAAGAGTAAGGGTGTTACATTTAGCGTAAAACTAGACATAATTAAGTGTTTCGATCATGGTGAACGAAGCAAGGAGAAAGTGAGTTTGGCTTGTGGAAGCTGATGAAGATGATGTTGAAGAGGTTTTGGCATCCCATGACCAAGAACTAATAGACAAAGAGCTGATGCAATTGGAAGAGGAAAGGATAACAATCGAAACGGAATGCAGAAAGTGAAGCAACTGCGTGAGATTTTCGCTGCAATGATAAAGTACGACTTTAAATTTGAAAGGTTATGTAGTTTTAGGGGATATTTTCAGGATAGTTTGAGTGCTTACAAACAACTGTATGATAGAAAAATGCATGAGGCTCAGCAGTCAAGCAAGCCTTCCACATCAGCCACAGCAGACAACAAACCTCGACCTTCGACGTCGAGGCGGGCAGTCTTAGGAGAAGATGAGCTGCCTGCCCTGATCGATGATGAGATGACACCCCCGTGTCCCACCACCCCAACACCCGAGCCCCAGACAGATACTGTACCGATTCGCGAAGAACACAGCGGTAGCCGGGAAGCACATAGCACATCTTTAAGAAAAAAGCCAAGATAAACATGCTAATTAATTAGGTGCCACCTAGCACGTAATTGTCGGCCCAGATCAGAGACGATGCAATACTTTATATAGGCTGTGTATTTTTACGTGTTATTTGGTAGATTTGGCAGCTTCATAGTTTAAAGGTTACTGGAGAGTGCGGTTATGCCAACAGCGCTTGCGTGAGATTTTCGCTGCGGAGATCTGTGCAGGCAATCGTTGTAGATAACTATTTCTACTTTATATAGGCTGTGTATTTATCATATCATTCCTGCTTTTACTATATGTTACTGTTATTTTAGGTTTTATGTGTTATTTGGCATGATTTGGTAGGTTATTTTTGGGTCTGCGAACGCTCACAAAATTTTCCCATGTAAATAAATGGTAATCGCTTCTTCACTTTACGACATTTCGGCTTACGAACCGCTTCATAGGAATGCTCTATCTTCGGATGGCGGGGGAAACCTATACTTAAAATCTATGTCTACTGCCCTCGCAACACATTGTAAACAAAGCTAGGCAGGGAGTTAAAGACCTTCTCAAAAATCATCCGAGCCAGAAGCTTTCTTCAAAGTTTTAATGATAAAACTTTGTAAAACTACAGAAAGTTAAGTAAAATGCCCATTAGATTCAATACAGAATCATCACGCCTCAATAAACTAATTATTATTCACACTTGATAAACTCAATTATTCTTACAATCAACATTAAACAAGGTAATGCACACGTGTAACATTCCATAGCAATGCCACAGAATAAAGTGAACTCATGGTGCAACAATAGCTTAATAGTGAAGAACGATAAACATAATACTTCCTTCAAATTACATCTATAACGGACAGGAGCAGTAGACACATAGGAATGTTACTTCTTGCAGGATCTACTCCGCCATACAGCACCTTGACTTGGAAATATTTTGCAGGTTCTTCGCTATTGTTGGCTGTAAGCCCTGGAATTCTCTGCACCATATGGGAATACACCAACAGGAGGATCAAGAGGTCAGCTCACCATGGACTTTCCAAGGAGAATTAGAGGGGAATAGAAGTAGGCAATACCAGCAACATCCAAAGTCTGAAAACCAAATAAATAAATAAATATCCATGATCTATCTGCTCCTCCATGATTCCCTATATTCTCCTATTTATTATATATTCTCTTGCCTTGTCACATCTCTTACATGTATTTTCTGGATTAAATTCCATGTGTCCCTTTTTTGCCTAAGCTACCAAACCATCTATATCTTCCAGAAGCCAAAAGCCTTCTTTATCCTTCCATATACAGTATATATATGAAACTTTTAATATACAGTATGTATCATTTGCAATATTTCCACCACGCGTTATGGTTAAATCACTAGAAGCCAGGAAGCCAGGAATCAAGATTGGAACACTGTTACCAGTGGAGACATCGTACTTGTGGAGCTCTTCTGGTAACTGATTTCCAGTCGGAAAATCACCAATCAATCATTACCCACTGCTTTCTGCCACTGAGCCAATTTTCAATCTAATTTCCTAGTTCTCTTGGATTCTCTGCACCTTTGCTTCACTGACCAGCCTAGCATGCAAGACCTTGTCTGCGACCTTGTTGCGATCCATTAAGCCTACACGAAAGGTCATTGACCTTTCCTGTTAACACCACAAAAAATTCCATCAGGTTAAACAGGCCTGACTACCTTTTAATCAATCTCTTTCTGCCCTTGATTAATTTGTACCTTTCTGTACGAGGGTTTCTACTGTCTCTCAGAATAAATTCCAACAGGTTGTCCACTATTGAAATTAAACTAACTGACCCATAATTACTGGGTTTGTTCCTTTGTCCCTTTTCAAACCACAGTACAACTTTAACAGGCATTCAGCGCCAGTTTTGCAGCCAGGGAGTATGGAAACAATGATGGTCCGAAAGTCTGCAATTTCTTCCTTTTCCTTTTATCTTAAGTGAACAAGAATATAATCCATTTGGGACTGGAAATTCATGCACTATCAGAGATGGTGAATTTCTGAAAACTTCCTCTTTGACATTGATTATCCCATCCAATACTGTACAGTTTACCCCATTACTATATTCCTTACATGATTCCTTACATACTTCAATGATCATATCATTAGTAATATCTCCATTTTTTGTGCAGATGACTGCAAATAATTCATGAAGAACCCTTCACACATTCTCCACATGAATATAGTGGTGTCTGATAGACTTAATTTGTCCATAGTGATCAACTTGGTCCACATGTACTTAAAAAAACATATTTGGATTTTAAAAACGCAAACAACACACATAAAAGTTGCTGGTGAATGCAGCAGGTCAGGCAGCATCTCTAGGAAGAGGTGCAGTCGACGTTTCAGGCCGAGACCCTTCGTCAGGACCCCATTTGGATTTTCATTGCTTTGAAGGCAGAGGGTGGTAGTAAATGGAGTGTATTCTGCCTGGCTGTCAGTGATTAACTCTAATTAAGGACACCTACTTTTTGTGATATTTATAAATGAATTTGTATGAGGAAGTGAAGGATGGGCTAATAAGCTGTAGATGACACGAAGTTTGAAACTATTGTGGATAGTGTTGAAGTTGTTGTAGGGTACAACAGAATGTAACAAGGGTGCAGAGCTAGGTGGAAAAGTTGAAGTTCAGGCTCGAAAAATGTGAAGTGATTCACTTTGGAAGGTCAAACCTGAAGTCAGAGTTCAAGCCTAATGGCAAGATTCTTAGCAGTGTTCAGGATTAGAATGACTTTATAGCTCACGGCCGTAGATCCCTAAAAGTTGTTCTGCAAATTGATAGTGTGGTTAAGAAGGCCAATGGTGTATTGGCCTTCATGTGTCAAGGAGTAAGCTGAAGCAACGTAGCAGCTCTATAAAACTGGTTAGACCACACTTGGAGTATTGTGTTCAGTTCTGGTTGACTCACTGCAGGAAGGATGTAGAAGCCTTTGAAAAGATGCAAAGGAGATTTGCCAGGATGCATCTATAGATGGGAATATCTGGTCGATGTTTCAGGCCAAGTCCCTTCCTCAATCTGGATCAAGGGTCCCAACCCGAAACGTCAGCTGTTCGTCCTTCTCCATAGACGCTGCTTAACCAACAGTTCCTCCAGCATTTTGTGTGTATTGCTCAAGATTTCCAGCATCTGCATAATCTCTTGTGTTTAAGATTTGCCAGGATGTTACCTGGATTGGAGAAGATGCCTTAAGAGGAAAGGTTGAGGTACGCAAGAGCTTTTCTCTTTGGAGTGCATGATAAAGGTGTATAAGATTATGTGAGGCACATACCAAGTGGACAGCCAGCACTCTTTTTCCAAGGCCGCAGTGGCCAATACCAGAGGACATTTGTTTGAGGTGAGTGGAGGAACGTTTAGGGGAGATATTCAGAGGTTGGTTTATTTACACAGTGAGTGATAGTTGCCTGGAATGCACAGCTGGAGGTAGTGGTAGAGCCTGATATAATAGAGACATTTAAGAGGCACTTAGGCTACGTCCATACTACCCCGGATAATTTTGAAAACGAAGCTTCTTCTCTTCATTTTGACCTTCTGTCCACACTGAAACGGCATTTTCATCTCCCAAAAATGGAGATTTTTGAAAACATTCTCCAGAGTGTGTAAATTTGAAAATGATTGTTTTGCTTTGTAGTGTAGACAAGGTAAACGGAGATTTAAAAGTGTTGTCATGACAACACCACAACAACAATGCTTTTACTGCTTCTGCTTGGTACTGCACAAGCACTGCCGGATGGCTGTTCTTGGTTCTTGATCCTCCAAAATATTCCGCATGGAATTTAAACTGGAGGTGACTTTCAAACTGGTCCCCTCGGTTTCTCTGTTTGCATCCTCTGTTCTTCTGCCCGTACCCTCCGGTCTCCCAGTCTGCGGTGGTCGTACCCTCGATCTCCTGTACCCCGGGGTCTCCAAGCCCGCACTGTCGCTGACTGACCACCGCTGTTATAACGCGCAGTCGGTGTGAACGGCGTGAGAGTTAAGTTGTAAGGTGAGCTTTTTGACTAGATCCCCTAAATTGATTTGATTGAATCTATCTTTAAGAATATTAATATCAGAAATACTGCGCAGGTCTGGTGGCAGAAGATTCCACTCTCTTGGTTCTTGATCCTCCAAAATTTTCCACATGGAATTTAAACTGGAGGTGGCGGAGAGTGGGCTTAAGAAGGAGATTTTTGAAGAAGAAAAGCTGCCTTAAATTTAATTGGGTTTGGTTGTGTGACTGTGTTAGGATTAAGATTATTCCATGCTTTAATTGTGCGGGGGAAAAATGAATTGCTGTACACATCTGACTTGGTAGTTAGTATTTCAAATTGACTTGAGTGCCCTCTTCTGCTCCTAATAGGTTTGGGTTTGATGTGGGATTGGTAGTCTATGTCGAGCTGACCATTTAACATTTTGTAATTGTTGATCTTGGTGATCTTGGGTAGAGGACGGCTTCGTGCATTGTTATTTACTTTATTGTCTACGTTAATAGCTTGTTTGGAATGAAACATCTCCACTGCTTTGCTAGCTTTGTTATCGTTTGTAACTCGCAGAAATAGCTTGACTTCATTGTCTGTCTAAACAAAGAAGTCTGGTTTGCTTTTTCCAGCAGAGGTTTTTTTTGTATTCCTCGAAGACATTTTTGAAAACTTTCTTTCACAATTGTTATAGGTACTCTCAGTTTTTGACCAATGGAAATAGCACAATACCACCACAGAAATGTAAATATTATACCGTTTCCTCTTTGTTTGTTTTCTGTAGATGTGTTGTGCATTCCCGGTAGGAGGAGATTCGCCGAAATATCTGTTTTAGTGTGGACAGAGATATTTTGTCCACACTAAAACAGATATTTCGAAAAATGCCTAGTGTGGACGCCTGTCATTTTTACTCGAAACCGGCATTTCAAAATTATCCGGTCTAGTGTGGACGTAGCCTTAGATAGGCACATACTGTAGATGTAAGAAAAAGAGAGAGTTATAAGCTGTATAGGGGAGAAGAGTTGATTGTGGAGCAGGTTTATATATGTCAGCATAATATTGTGGGCTGAAGTACTGTGCTGTACCCTTCGAGTATATTCTGAAAGAGTTAGCTGAAGAAATTGTTGGGGCATTAGTAGGGATCTTTCAAGAATTGTTTGAGTCCGGGGGGGTCCCAGAGGACAGGAAATTTGCAAATATAAAACACTTATTTAAGAATGGAGGACAGCAAAAGACAGGAAATTATAGATCTGTTCCTAACCACAGTGGTTGGTAAGATTTTGACACCTCATTATTAAGGATATCTCAGAGTACTTAGAAGTACATGATAAAATAGGTCAAAGGCAGCATGGTATCATTAAGGGTTGATCTTGCCTGATAAATCTGCTCAAATTCTTTGAGAGGCAATAAGCAGGTTAGATAAAGGAGTGGACACTATTTACTTGGATTTTCAGAAGGCCTTTGACAAGCTGGCATGCATGAGGCTGCTAAATAAGACAGGACTCTTGGTGTTAGAGGTAAGGTGTCAGCAAGGATAGAAGATTAGCTGATTCACAGAAGGTAATGAGAGGGAATAAGGGATCATGCTTAGAATGGCTGCCAGTGACTAGTGCAGTTATGCAGAGGTCGGTGTTATGACTACAACTTTTCACCTTATATGTTGATGTTCTAGTTGAAGGAACTGATGGTATTGCAGCCAAGTTTGCAGAGGATACAAAGATAAGTGGAGGGACAGATAGCATTACAGAAGAACAGAGACTGCAGAAGAACTTAGACAGTTTAAAAGAGTGAGCAAAAATTGTGGCGGATGGAATACAGCAGAGGGAAGTGTAAGATTATGCATAGTATAGACTATCTTCTAAATGAAGAGAGAATTCAGAAACAAGAACTGCAAAGGGAGTTGAAAGTCTTAGTTCATGGTCCTTTATGGTTAACTTGGTTGAGTTGGTAGTAAGGAAAGCAAGTGCAATGGTAGTATTCATTTCAAGAGAACTAAAATGTAGAAGTAAGGATGTACCACTGAGGCTTTATAAAGCATTGGTCAGGCCTCATTTGGAATATTGTGGACAATTTTGGACCCTGCATCTAAGGAAAGATGTATTGACCTTGGAGAGTGTACTAAGTTTCATAAGAAGGATCCTAAACATGAAAGGCTTAATATACAAGCAGCACTTGATGGCTCTGGGCCTGAACTTGATGGAGTTCAGACAAATGAAGATGGATCTCATTGAAACCTACCAAATACTAAAAGGCCCAGAGAAAATTGAAGAGTTTGCTTCCATTCATAGGAGAGACTAAGATCTGGGAGTGCAGCCTCAAAATAAAGGGGCGTTCTTTTACAAGTGAAATGAGGAGGGAAGGGTGGTGAATGGATGGAATTTCTTGCCATAGAGGGCTTTGAAGTCCAAGTCAATGGACATATTTAAGGGAGAGATTGATAGGTTCTCGATTGGTTCTTGAAAGGGTTATGGGGAAAGGCAAGAGAATTGGGCTGAGAAAAAAAAAATCAGGCATGATTGATTGTCAGAGTACACTGAATGGGCCAAATGAACTAATAACCTCTATTTGTCCCAATAAACCTGCAAATCTCTAACATCAGTGATCAATTTGTGTGCCTATTATTGAACTCTTATCCATTGCAAGACTATTTTCAAATGCAGTGATATGTGAAACAATTATCTACATAATGGCAATATATTTTGAGGTTCAGCACCATCAGAGTGCTTCACAATTAATGAAATACTTTTGCAGGGCCCAAGAAAGCGCTGCGAATTTGCACCAAACAAGCTCCCATAATTTAGAAATGGCTAAATAGTCCAGTTAAGTGACATGAATTGAAGAATAAGTATTGGCCAGGGAACATCTCCCCTGCTTGTCTCTAAAATAATCCCAGGGGATCTCCAACATCTGGCTGACAGTGTAGGAGGAAGGCAATGTCTCATTAAACTTAACACATCTCAAACGGGTATTATTCAGAGTAACTGAGTAAGTTTTGCCCCATATTTTTAATGTCACTTTACTTAAAGTTTTCATAATTACTTGACTAATTGTGTCAAGAGGCAACAAACTGTAAAATTGCCAGAGATGCACCAGCTGTATTTTAATAGCAGGACTTACTCACTAGTGACTCAACAGCAACATGTCAGTATGGACTCAAGGGCATCATTAATGCTTTAAAAACTGAGAGCATTATGTTTTTTAAAAAGATTGTTTCTGAATTTAAAGCTACGGGGTTTTTTTTGTGCTCATTAAGCTAATAGATGGAACCGCTGAGAATGGAATATATCTCTACTTTCTACAGCCATTGTCAAGTATATTTAGACTACAAATACAGCAATAACTTGCATTAATGCAGTGAGGCACTGCGAATGAGAGGGCTCTATTCCTACATTTCACTACTTATATGTGGAAGCATTTCTGCCATTGAGAGTATAGAATAACAAATCATCGTTAGATCTGTCACCAGCAGGCTCTCCTCCTACTTAATACTGTGATGATACAATTGTAGCATCAGTCTGCTTATTATGGCTGCTTTAAGTGCAGAAATCAGAATTAATTCATCCAGGTGTAAATGTAATTGTGTCACATGCCAACTAATCTCTTCAACTCTTGTACTATTGACCAATGGACTTGATGTTCCTGTGGGCCTGCTCCTCATCAATTCTCAATTCCTCCCACCAGCCATTGTATTTTTTCAGACTAATTACCTCCTTCTCTTGCAAAGCAATAGAGGGCTTATAACCAACGGCAATTTGTAATTATATCAAGCATTTAGTACAGCAAAAGCATGCTAAGGCATTTAATGGAAGCATTATGGCAACATTTAAAGGAGTGAGGAGATAATCAATCAGAGTTACAGGGAAGTAGTCACCCCCTAAGTCGCAGGAGGTGTGGAGCTGGGTGACTGTCATGGAGATGTGAATAGGCAGTTAGTGCAGAGAACCCTTGTGGCATTCCCCCTCAATAATAGGTATACCATTTTGGATACCGTTGTGGGGGATGACCTCCCAGGGAAATGCCATGGAGACCAGGTTCCTGGTACTGAGCATGGGTCCATGGTGTAAAAGGGAAAGAGGGACAAGACGAGCGATAGTGATAGGGGTTCTCAACTGTCAGGGGAACAGACAGGAGATTCTGTGGATGTGAACAGGCTATCTGAATGGTATGTTGTCTCCCAGGTGCCAGGGTCAGTGATGTCTCTGATGTCTATGATTGAGTTTAACTTGAAATTTGATATTGAGAAAGTAAAGTCTGATGTAGCGGTATAAAGGAAATTACAGTGGTATGAAAGAGGAGTTGACCAAAGTAAATTGGAAGGAGATGCTGGCAGGCATGACAGCAGAGCAGCAATGGTATGAGTTTCTGGGAAAAATGAGGAAGATGAAGGATGGATGTATTCCAAAAATGAAGTACTGAAATAGCAAAATAGTACAACCATGGCTGACAAGGGAAGTCATAGCTAACGTAAAAACAAAAGAGAGGGCATACAATAAAGAAAATAATTAGTGGGAAGATAGAAAATTGGGAAGCTTTTAAAACCCTGCAGAGAGCAACTAGAAGAATCATTAGGAGAGAAAAGATGAAATATGAAAGCAAGCTAACAGACAATATCAAAGTGGATAGTAAAAGTTTTTTCAAGTATGTAAAGAATAAAAGAGAAATGAGAGTGGAGACAGGACCACTAGAATATGAGAGCGGAGAAATAGTAACGAGGACCAAGGAGGTGACAGATGAACTAAATGAGTATTTTGCATCAGTCATTGCTGTGGAAGACACTGGCAGTGTGCCAGATGTTGAAGGGTGTGAGGGAAGAGAAGTGAGTGCAGTTATTCAAGGGAAAAGGTGCTCAAAAATCTGAAAAGATTTAAGGGTACGTGAGTCACCCGGACCAGATGAACTGCACCCTAAGGTTCTAAAAGAGATTGTGGTAGAGATTGTGGAGGTATTAGTAATAATCTTTCAAAAATCTTTGCACTCTGGCATGGTGCCAGAGGACTGGAAAATTGCAAGTGTTACTCCATTCCTTAAGAAAGGAGGAAGACAGCAGAAAGGAAATGGAAATTATAGACCAGTTAGCTTGACATCAGTGGTTGGGAAGATGTTGGATTCAATTGTCAGGAATGAGGTTATGGAATATTTGGTGACACAGGACAAGATAGGACAAAGTCAACATGATTTCCTTTAAGGAAAATCTTGCCTGTTGAACTGTTAGAATTCTTTGAAGAGATTACAAGTAGTCTAGGTAAAGGGAATGCATGGATGTTATATATTTGGCCTTTCAGAAGGCCTTTGACAAGGTGCCATACATGAGGCTGCTTACCAGGTTTAAGAGTCCACGGTATTACAGAGAAGTTACTGGCATGGTTAGAGCATTGTCTGATTGGTAGGAGGCAGCAAGTGGCAATAAACGGATCCTTTTCTGGTTGACTGTCAGTGACTAGTGGTTTTCCGCAGGGGTCAGTGTTGGGACCACTTCTTTTTATGCTGTATATCAATGATTTAGATGATGGAATAGATTGATAACTTCGTTGCCAAGTTTGCAGATGATACAAAGATCGGTGGAGGAGCAGGTAGTGTTGAAGAAACAGGTAGGCTGCAGAAGGATTTAGACAGATTAGAAGAATGGGCAAGAAAGTGTCAAATGAAGTACAATGTTGTTAAATGCATGGTCATGCACTTTGGTAGTAGAAATAAATGTGCAGACTATTTTTTAAACAGGGAGAAAATCCAAAATTCTGAGATGCAAAGGGACTTGGGAGTCCTTGCGCAGAATATCCTAAAGGTTAACTTGCAGGTAGAGTCGGTGGTAAGGAAAGCAAATGCAATATTCGCATTCATTTCAAGAGGTCCGGAATACAAGAGCAGATATGTGATGCTGAGGCTTTATAAGACACTAATGAGGCCTCACCTTGAGCATTGCGAACAGTTTAGGGCTCATCATCTGGGCTGGCATTGGAACGGGTTCAGAGAAGGTTTACAAGAATGATTCTGTGAATGAAAGGGTTATCATACAAGGAACATTTGATAGCTTTGGGTCTGTACTTGCTGGAATTTCAAAGGATGAGGAGGGATCTCATTGAAACCTTTTGAATGTTGAAAGGCCTAGACAGGGTAGATGTGAAACAGATGGTTCATATGGTGGGGGAGTTTAGGACAACAGAGCACAGCCTGAGGATACAGGGACATAGTCATAGTCATACTTTATTGATCCCGGGGAATCCACTTAAAACAGAGATGTGAAGACATCTCTTTAGCCAGAGGGTGGTGAATTTGTGTAATTTGTTACCACAGGCAGCTATGGAGGTCAGATCATTGGGTGTATTTAAGGCAGAGATTGATACGTTCTTGATTGGACATGACATCAAAGGTTACAGGGAGAAGGCTGGGCAGTGGGGCTGAGGGGAAAAAAGGATCAGCCATGATTAAATGGCAGAGCAGACTTGATGGGCCAAATGGCCTAATTCCACTTCTATGTGTTATGACCAAGAAAGATGTGTTACTAAACCACACATGAAATTTTTAAGATAGCTGATCAAAAACTTACTCAAAGAAGCAGGTTACAGATTGAGAAGGAGGGAGGGAGAAGATGGTGGCGCGACACAGCGCGCGCAGCCGTTCCGAATGATATCGGTATGTGTTAACTAGAGGACCGTGCACAATCCTGATTTGACGGAGACAGCCGTGAGAAGCACGGAGGAACACCTGGAGAAACTTCTGAAATGCCCGCTTCGCTGCCGCTGCTACGGTACGATCGAGAATCTCCGGAGGGGAAGGCCCCAAATCCTCGGCTTTGCCTATTGCCTGTTGCCGGGGCCGGGATCAAAGCGCTCGGCAGAGATGGTGCTCGGTGCTCAGTGTCAGAGAGCAGGTCGGAGGCTCAAAGTTTTTGGATGGACTCGGATTCGGACTGTGGTCAGATGCTTCCAGGATGCTGCATCGGCAAGTTTGCGGTGCTGAAGGTTTACCATCTGCGTGAGATGATGGGACTTTCGGGAGACTTTGAGACTTTTACCGTGCCCATGGCCTGTTCTTGTCAAATTACGGTATTGCTTTGCACTGTTGTAACTATATGTTATAATTATTTGGTTTTTGTCAGTTCTTAGGTCAGATGGTCATGTGTTTCTGTGATATCATTCTGGAAAAAACATTGTATCATTTCTTAAGCAAGAAGAGGCATGCAAGAAGCCAGATTTGGAGAATGTAGGAATGTTGCAGGAGCATAGGTCTGGGTTATGTTATAAAACACAGAACATAATTCCATCGCCGCTAGAACAGCACAATACAGTTCAAGCCCTTTGGCCCACGGGCTTGTGCTGACCCTTTAACCTCCAAGATCAATCTAACCCTTCCATCCCCCATATATTTTTCTGTCTACGAGACTGTTAAATGTCCCTAATGTATCTGCCTCTACCACCACCTCTGGCAGAGCTTTTCATACATCTACCAATCTTTGTGAAAAAATTGGAGAGGCTGTGGATGTTGTGTATTTGGATTTTCAAAAGGCCTTCGATAAGGTGCTGCATAAGAGGTTGCTTAATAAGATGAGAGCCCATGGAATTGCAGGAAAGATATTGGAATGGGTAGAGCATTGGCTAATAGGGAGAAAGCAAAGGGTGGGAATAAAGGGATCCTGTTTTGATTGGTTGCCAGTTACTAGTGGTGTCCCGCAGGGGTCAGTATTGGGGCTCCTTCATTTTACAATGTATATTGATGATTTAGATTATGAATTAAATGGTTTTGTGGTTAAGTTTGCAGATGACACCAAGATAGGTGGAGGAGTAGGAAGTGTTGAAGAAATGGAAAGGTTGCAGAGAGAGTTGGTCAGTTCAGGAGAGTGGGCAAAGAAATGGCAGATGAGATACAATGTTCAGAACTGTACGGTTGTACATTTTGGAAGAAGAAATAATCGGGCAGATTATTATTTAGATGGACAGAAAATTCAAAAATCGGAAGTGCAAAAGGACTTGGGGGTCCTTGTGCAGGATACCCTAAAGGTTAACCACCAGGTTGGATCAGCAGTAAGGAAAATGAATGCTATGTTGGCATTCATTTCAAGAGGAATAGTGTATAAGAGTAAGGAGGTGTTGATGAGGCTCTATGGGGCACTGGTGAGACCTCATTTGGAATACTGTCTGCAGTTTTGGGCCCCCTATCTTAGAAGGGATGTTCTGATTTTGGAGAGAGTTCAGAGAAGATTTACGAGGATGATTCCTGGAATGCAGGGGCTAAAATATGAGGAGCGTTTGTGGGCTTTTGGACTGTATTCATTAGAGTATAGAAGGATGAGAGGGGATCTCGTAGAAACATTTTGAATGTTGAAAGGGTTGGACAGAATAGGTGTGGAAAGGCTGTTTCCCTTGGTGGATGAGTCCAGGACAAGAGGCCACAGTCTTAGAATTAGACGGTACCCATTTAGAACAGAGATGAGGAGAAATTTTTTTAGCCAGAGGGTCATGGATCTATGGAATTCATTGCCACATACAGCTGTGGAGGCCTGATCATTGAGGGTGTTTAAGGAGGAAATTGATAAGTATCTAATTAGTCAGGTTATCAAGGGAAATGGGGAAAAAGCCGGAAATTGGAACTAGATGAGAGAATAGTTTAGCTCATGGTGGAGTAGCGGAGCAGACTCAATGGGCCGAATAGCCTACTTCTGCTCCTTTGTCTTGTGATCTTGTGAAAATACTTACCTCTAACATCCCCTATACTTCCCTCCAAACACCTTAAAGTTATGCCCCCTTGTATTAGCAATTTCCACCCTGAGAAAATCTCTCTAGCTGTCCACTCTATCTAGCCCTATTATCATCTAATAAGCTTGTATCAAGCCTTCTCTCATCCTCCTTGTCTTCCAAGAGAAAAGCCCTATCGCACTCAGAAGACATGCCTTCTAATCCAAGCAGTAAATTTCCTCTGCAACCTCTCTGAAATTTCCACATCCGTCCTATAATGAGGAGACCAGAACGGAACATAACACAACACAATATTCCGAGTTATAAGTTACAGACAGAGAGTGTGGTTAAGAAGAGGTGGGGACTGGTAGACAAGGATAAGAACTTTATAACTGAGTTACTACCAGACCAGGAGCACAGATGATGAACATGATTAACTGCTATGGAACAGTCTTCTCAGTTCTGTATTGGATGAGGAAGGGCACCTTGCAACTGCATACATAAGCAAAAAAACTAATAGTTCAAACAATCAAGAACTTAGCAGATTCCAGTTAAAATGAAATCCATTTTAGTTTCCTGCAATTGTACATTAACTAGCTGGACTTATGTGGTAGCTTAGACTATAGTCATCTGCATATGTGCATCTAGTTCCATCATGAAATACAGTATATTTATTGTCCGAAGATTGCAATATGTTAAGTGCTGGATTCATGATCTGTGCAAGGGTGAATGTGGCTTTCCTCTTACTCATTCTGATTGTTCAATAAATCAAAAAATTCTTATGCTATGTAATTTCCACTGTGATTGTGAAGATGGCATACCAGCATTCTTTTTTTCAATATAACCTCAGTGTAGATTAAGATCTTCACTGTAGATGCTTTCTTTTGCACGCGTGAAAAATAATTTTACGTATCTGGACTGCAGACCACACTTACTGCAGTTATATACACTTACTGAAACCAGACATTCTCTTCTTGTAGATGGCCTGGCTGCATGGTCCACCTAAATCACTGTAAACTACTATCACTTCCCGATGATTTGCCAAAAACTTTTACTTCCTTACCATTTTCCCAGTTTGTCTCCAATCCTCACCTCATCAAGCACTTTGGGTCTAGAATGAAAACTGACAACATTGGGAATGCACAGCAGCTAAGCAAAGATCAGAGGAGAGAAGATCTAACTTGTTAAGTTATCGTTTTTCTTTCAACAGATCATTGACCTAAAAATGATCAATCATCTCTTGCAAAGGTCATTAATCGAGTTGATGATGTAACCATTTCACTTCTGTTTACAATGGTGCACTTTAGAAAGTTGGAGTGTATGGGATGTAGTGGGGAGGAGTGACATCTCTGGTGGAGGGGCTTGTCATGTCTATTCCGGGGCAGTTCATTCACCTTTGGTCCCTATCAGACACTCAGCTCTCACCTGTGGCTCCAAGTCACATGTGATACGGCCACACCCCAGTACACTACATCAACAGGGGGGCTGAATCAGGTGAGGGTTGCCAGTGACCACATACCCTGGTCAGATAGGGACATGCCTGTCCTAGATTGCAAAGTCAGCTTTGGCAGACTGGGTGGATGAGGTCTACAGTGAGATCTAACAGCCAGGAAGGCAGTACTGCAATGCTCCATGGAGAGTGAAACACATGACAAGGCACTGAAGATGCATGGTCATCCACTGCAACCAAAGAAGACCCCGGTTTGTGACGCTAGTTTGTAACATTGGACCCAGACTTCTGACGTTGAGAGAGTGGAACTGCACCCGTGCAATGGTTTTTCCACTTTAAAAACTCTCCCGCAGAAGTTTCCTGTCATCATCAGACTTGATGGACAATCACCATTCTAGAAATTCATTGTAGTAACTACGTATGTGACTATGACCGATTCTAAAATACTCCTAGGCTTTTAATTGCTGTGTTATGATGCTGTCATGATATTACCATGAGTTAAACTCTTCTGCTTTACAAGAGAAACACAATCTGATAGGGTGGTGAATAATATATTCCCAAGTGCTTAATGTTTTCATTAGAGAGGTAAAAACACTAATACAAAGTGACATTCTGTAGTAGGTGTTTAAGTATTCTGCATGTTGATGAACATCAGTTTTAAAATGTGAACTGAATATTGCATAATTCAGTTGGAACTCTTAGTTATTCAGTACTAATTGTTTATGTTGGAAATATTGTTTCAATATGCAGCTTATGCCTTACTTTTTTTTTAATTTTCTGGACTGCATTTGCATCACTGATCAGCCATATGGTGTAGTAAGCAGATTGCAGCTGGAGGCGATTGTGATGGGGGTCAAACGTCTTATGAAACAGATCCTTGGTGGCTGTCTGAGTGCAGAACATCAGCATGTGGTGCCAATGGGCACTTGTTTTGAAGAAGGAGATGACTGCCAACAGTTAAGGCCACTGACTTCAGATGATTAGCAGGTGGTCTAATAATCTTCTGAATGAAAACTACAACAAATCCTGATGAGCATATTGCCTGAGAGCTATAACTCCAAAAGCAAAGCATGGGAAACTTTATAATGGAAACTGCTTGGATATTTTCAACATTTGAGACTCATATAAAGAAAAACTACATTTAGATAAGAACTTCCATAACCATTGGAACCTTGAAGCATCTTTCAGACAATGAATTACTTTTGAAGTCTGTTCAGTATAATGTAGGGAGTGCAGCCACTAATGTGTTATGAACAGCTGTATGATAATACTAGGATAATCTCTTTCAGAGATTGAGGATGAAACTGAGGGATTAATATTAGGCAGGACAGAAGGGAGACATAATGGAGATCTGTCCAGGTGGATGTTATCACATTTTTACCAAACCTGTTTAAACTGACAGGGGAAGTGTCATATGGAAGAGACATACTTATTGCCCATTACACAGCTGGCGGTTAGGGCAGCAATGAAGGTCTTCCATCTCTCTGTCCTTGGCTACTCAGATTTTTCATTGCTGTTTCCATGACAGTTTTGTTTTACCGGTCAGGGGTGTTAGCCCTGAGCTGAACCCCTGAACCTGAAGAACCACTCTTAACCTGGCCTCTACCCTTTGACCTGTTTGACATGGGTGACATCCTGACTCCAGCCAACATAACTGTCCAGATCATTGAGGCATGCAAGCCTCCAAACCACGGTGAAGTTGTGGTCCTCTTGGAGGATGGAGGAGCCATAGAAGATAGATATTCTAGGTATTCATAGGAGGAGCCATAGAAGATAGATATCCTAGGTATTCAGAATACTTCAAACTGATGTTGTGTACAGTGCAGCAATCCCTAGAACCACACGTCTTTGAACAAATAAGTTCACAAACCAACACAGTGCTAAACCATTAATATACTTGTGATTTTGGGAAGCAATTGAGCAATTATTGGCTACTGAGGAACAGTGAAATGCCATTCAGAAGCACTGCCCTCCATTGTTAATGAACGAAGCAAAAAATAAGTGCTCTTACCTTGGAACTCATTCAATTATCAGCAAACTTCTTTCTCACCATCTCTGAGGATTTAACAATATTCTTTCTGCAACCAGCATCCAAGTACCAGTTGTGTTTCATTTCACCTGTTGCCTGTAGATCCCTTGTAGAGAGAGCTTAAACACTTAACCTGATAGGATTCCAGCCTTGTTTAGTCCTTCAGCACCAGTAAACTTTCAAGATGACTCATGCTTCCTTCAGAGCAGTGGATGCCAAATAACATACCTCCTCTTTCCCTGATCTGCATCAAAGCAGTATATAGTATATTATGCATCTTATAGTATTGCACAAGGACAACTGATACAGGTAGAATTTCTTGGAAAAGTAGCTCAAATATGCTGTAAAATTATTCTTTCTGAAGTTGTTAAGTTTTGTAAAAGAGACTCATATAGACACCTTGTCATGTTCTCTGCCCATGGAAATAAATTAGTACTAAAATTATCCGAAGGAAATGCACTGCTCATTGAGATTTTCTTGCAAATTGCCTACAATAAAGTAAGTGAATACAAAGAAGGCTGCAGACATTACTACTAATTAAATGGCCTTTGCTCTGCCTATTCTTAATCCAGAATTCCGTCAAGTTTAGAAGGTGTGGAATATCTATACAGCAAGTGCTGCTGCTTCTAGGTACTTAATTTATCCATCTAATTTTAGGACAAAGGGATAGCAGATATGACAGAATAATTATACTTCTGATTGCCATTTTACCTAACCAGTAGGAAATCAGGTTTAGACAACTGCAATAAAACCTGGAGTTGTGTCAAATTCAGTTTTCAGTAAAATGCCATTTTTAGAAACAAAATGTGTGCTAAAGTCAAAAATGGAACAATGTTGTAACAGGTTAAAGTGGTAATCACATCCTTAAAACCAAAAAAGCTTAAATTAAAGTTTACTTGAGTTTAAAAGAAGAGGACAATAAGGAAAAGGGACATGAAATTTGTCCTGAATAGAAGGAAATTTTTAATTTAAAAATGTCAAGAAAATAATTGTCTTGATGTGATGGTAGAAATGCAAAAATGAATTATTCAACTGGATTTAGACATACCTTCAACATTATTAAACTACTTCTGAGATTCTTAAACTTGACAGCTACTGTTAAGAACCAAATAATAAGATATTGAAAAAATATCAGTCTAAAAGCATATATGAAATTTAGTTCCAGGTTACGGTTCTGACTGAATTTTTGATGGTATTAATTCTAAGAAAAAATTTTAGATTTTAATCATTGGGTAAAGGAAAGGGCATCGGGAAATCAATGAATGAGGAATTCAGACCAGACAACCTCAGTAACTAGTTCTTGTGTTGCCCTGGAAGTTGAGGGGTGTACGACAATAGGAAACAGAATTAGGGCTGTGTTTTTGATATGACGGAGCTGGTCATGGTTTACTGTCTCATTTCTGGAATAAGCAGCTGAACACAGAGTAACATGGGACTGTAGCTTGCCACCAAAACCCTACTGTTTTGGAAATATTAGTAATGAAACAAATTCTGGAAGGTAAAAGACATAAGAGGCAGTCAAAACCTTTCATCTGGGCTTCTATATGCAAGAGCAGACAGAAACAATGGGCCTATCATAGTAATCTTGTTACTGTGTCTTGGTAGAAAATAATATGGACGGCGTGGAGTCAGAGTACTCTCAGGTTGGAAGCAGTGAAGAGGTAATCTCCTCAAGTAATGGGATCTAGGATGCCATAGGAGGTAGTGGACTGATGATCATTGGTCAAGGGTTAAGTATGAAGAGACGTCTGAGACCTGCTGCCTAGTCTTTGCAAGGTAGAGGTCAGTTCCCCAGACTAGGACTGCACTGCCCCATCTGTAGGTTTGATGGCAAGACTGGGATTGGTGCAGAGTGTGCTGAGAGCTGTGCATTTGGAGGTGGTGACGTGAAGAGGTCCAGTTGAAGGATCTCAAGAAGAAACATCAATAGCCCATTTCCCTCCACAGGTGCCAGAGAGCCAGACTCTGCGGCTCACCCCTGAAAGGTCGCTCCCCCTCAACAGTATCTAAAGTGGTATACTTATTATTGAGGGGGATGGCCAGAGGGCTGCTGTGCACTGACTGCCCATTTCCTTTCTTCTCCTGACAGTCACCCAATTACCTGTCTCCTGCAACGTAGGTGTGGCTACCTGCCTGTAGCTCCTATGTATCACTTTCTCAGTCTCCTGTATGAGTCAAAGGTCATCAAGCTGCAGCTCCAATACCTTAACACATTCTCTGAGGAGCTGCAGCTTGGTGCACCTGGTGTAGATGTGGTTATCTGGGAAATTGGAGGTCTCACAGAATTCCCACAACTTACACACAGAAGAAAACACATACTATGGAGCCATTCCCACTGCACTATTTGTGCCTTGACAAACAAGGGATGAAAAATAAAGAGGAAGAAGAAATTTACCAGATACTTACCTTGCCCAAGCCTGATGAGTCAAAGCCACTCCAACAGTGCCCCACTCCCACAATGGCCACTCCGCTTGATCATACCTTACATTTATTTGTCCTTCCTAATGAATCTTGTTCATTGATTGGGCACAGTCCAACTCCAATAACTGCCACAAAGCACTGCCTTTTTAAAACTTCAACTACGAACCTAGATGAAATTGCTGCTTCTTCTTGTGCTTCTGATCTCTGATTGGGTGCAATTAAGGAAACATTAAGGAAATCAAAATATTCCTTACCTTCTTTAAAAAAAGGAAATAAAACTTCTTAAACCACACCCCCCCCCCAAAAAAAATCCTTTTCAAATCTCACAAACATTTACCCTCCATCGAAATACTGACCCCTCTGCTGGGGAAAATAAATCATATCCACCCACACTATCACCTCAGTTAGATCATCTCTCTTAGCCTTGGCTGACTTTACTCAATTAAAATTCCCCAGTGCTGAACATTCTCATGAACCTGCTGGTAATGAAAGGTAATTTCTGGGTGTTTACCAGAAGAATTTTCCTAGCTCCAATGCTGATTGTATCAATAATGATATTTCTTTATGAAATCAATTCAGATACTCTCAAAAATGATTGTGCATTTTTTTTCTTACCCAGAGATTACAGAGAGACATGCATGAAATATTTGATCACAATTTAAATTGCAGGTTTCATTCACATGAAATATTTGATTGCAGATTTTGATTTGCCTTTTGACAGGGTCATGAACTTATTTCTGAACACTACTGAGCTTATGAAATGGTATTGCTGCTGAATAAAGCAGTCCTTTTTCACTGCTTGAGAGTATATAGCATTTGTATTTCACAAGCAACTCTGATACAGTCACTGGGTCAACTTAGTCCAGTTTCTAGAGCGTGATGACTATATAATTTTCTGCTGAGGATTTGAGTGTTTAATCTGATTTACAGCAAGAAAAATGTTGAAATAAATATTAGACTTGACCCCATTCACACAAACTCACCAAGCAGTAAATACTTAAATGCCACCACTTACTGTTTGCAATTTAAACTTACTGAATACATTGGTATTTATAATTAAGATGAAACTCAAAATTGCTATTGCTTCTAATAGTAAATATTCATATGGTTTTATTAAGAGTTTTTTTTACTCTTGGAACATGGACAAAAATCATCCTCCCCTCCACGGACTCTGTCTATACTTATCCCGGCATCAAAAAATCACCCAGCATAATCAAAGCCCTTCGCACCACACCACCCACCCCCCCCATTAGGCAGATGATAAAAAAGCTTTAACACATACACCACCAGGCTCAAGGACAGTTTCTCTCACGCTGTTTTAAAACACTTGAACAGACCTTTTGCACGTTAAAGATGAAGGCTTGCCCTTTCAATCTATTTTACAATATGGTCTTTACACCTTATTGTCTTTCTGAACTGCAACTTCTCTGTAATTGTAACTGTAACTCTATATTCTACACTCTGTTATTGCCTTTCCCTTGTACTACCTCAAAGTACTTATGTTTTGAATGTATCTATATGGAAGACTTGCAAAATTAAGGTCTTCACTGTATCTCAGTACAAGTGCAATATCAGTACAATTACAACAAGGTATTCTCCCTTGAGAAACCTGTCATAATTTTTCCCCTTGAACCATTGAGGTACTAGGTTAGATGGAGTTTGCCCTCTTGGTGTCAGACTGGCGATTCAACTTATTTGGACTAAAGAACAGCAAGTACTTGTCTGACATAGAGTACTTGTATATAATCATATTCCAAAATGATGCTTTTTGGAAAACAGCTCTGGAAGTTAAACAGCTCTATCCTGGTTGCTTTTGAACTTGCTGAGTTTTGCACATCTTTAAAGAAGGTTCAGATCTCTCACGGGATTATTCCAGTTAACAGTGCTTAGAATAAAGGGAGCCTAAGAGAGAAAGAATCTATGAGTCTGGGCAAACCTGTCCTATCCAAGGACTATTCTGCATTTGTTGCCTGTGAGAGTAAGGATAGCTGTCAGAAAAATAGTGAGAATACTGTCCAGTGGAGAGGGTGGGAGAGAATTGCCACTCTGAAATATGTTGAGAGGAGCAAAATTAGAAGATAGAACATAGAAATCTACAGCACATTACAGGCCCTTCAGCCCACAATGTTGTGCTGACCAGGCAACCGACTCTGGAAACTGCCTAGAATTTCCCTAGCGCATTGCCCTCTATTTTGCTAAGCTCCATGTACCTATCTAAGAGTCTCTTAAAAGACCCTGTTGTACCCACTTCCACTAAAGAAGGACCTGTAATGTACTGTAGATTTCTATGTTCTATGCCTATGTTCCATATTGTATGAATGTCTTGATATAGCTATATGAAAAAACTGGTTAGACTACATTTGTATACAGTTCTGGTCACCACAATACAGCGAGGATGTGTTCACAACAGACAGAATACAGAAAAGATTTGCAGGATTTTGCTTAGAATGATGAACTGCAAAAGGAGATCTTGGATATCCTGAGTTTACTCCCATTTGAATGTAGAGGGCTGCGTGGTTTCATCATAGGGATTTATAAAATTATGAGGGACATAAACAAGAGTGAGGGTTAGATATTTTTCCCAATGACAACGGAGTTTGGAATTAGAATTAAGGTGAGAGGAGAAAATTTAAAGATGATCGTAGGAGAAGCTTTTCACGCAGAGAATAGTAAATATCTACAGAAGAATGAGTTGCCAAAGGAGGTTTACAAGGTAGTTGGATAGGAAAGGCTTGGAGGGATATGAGCCAAATGTGGACAAATGGGATTAGCACAGATTCATACAGTCAAAAGAGTGCATTTCTCCGCTGTTCAATTTCATGATTCAATGGTCCTAGGACAAAACTTTGCCAGGTTAGCGAGTCATTATTAGGTATGGCTATTGGTGCTCATAGTAGGCTCTCCTACATTTCTCATTGGCCAAGTTTTTTTTTAGATTTTTTTAGGACACTCAGTCCTCGTTTATTGTCATTTAGAAATGCATGCATTAAAAAATGATACAATGTTCCTCCAGTATGATATCACAGAAACACAAGACAGACCAAGACTAAAACTGACAAAAATCAAATAATTATAACATACAGTGACAACAATGCAAAGCAATACCGTAATTTGATAAGAGCAGACCATGGGCAAGGTAAAAAAAGTCTCAAAGTCCCGAGAGCCCCAACATCTCATGCAGACGGTAGAAGTAAGAAACTCTCCCTGCCATGAGCTTCCAGTGCCACAAACTTGCTAATGCAGCATCCTGGAAGCACCCAACTTGGTACCCTAGCTTGATTATAATGGTATAGCGAGTGAGAGGCCAAGCTGTGAGGTTGCTGGCTGTGGTGTAATAGAAATCTGCTGCTGATAGCCCACAGATGGAGACCTAATTTTGAGATGTCAGAACTAATCTGAGTCTGTGTACCTAGTGGAAGAGCCACACAACATTTTGAAGTATGCCCTCAATATAAAGCAAGGACTTCGCCTCCAAAATCACTCCCAGTAACTCTGTTTTAGGCAGAGTTGTGGATGTAGTGCAGCCTACCCTCCACTGACTTTGCCCTTACTTTCAGCAACCTCAGGACAGCAGGTAACTTATTCAAAGAGCCCTCCCAACCCACTCATTCTGTCCTCTTTCCCTTTCCATTCCACCACTCACAACTGTTTCTAGCCTGCTAAGACATTTAAACAGACTCTTGTACAAAAAAGATGAACTCTTAGTCTTTCAATCTACAGTATCTCATCATGGCGTTTATACTTAATTGTCTACATGAAGTGAACTTTGTCTGTAAACGTAACACTATATTCTACATTCTGTAATTACTTTGCCTTTTATACCACTTTGATGTACTTATGAATGAAATTATTTGTCTGAAAGCTTTTCACTGTATCTCAGTATATGTGACAATAATAAACTGACTTCTAATTACCAGATGTAGCTGTAACATGTTGATGAGGACAAGGTTGAGTAAGTTTGTCCCTCTAGTTGGTTACCTCATTCCTGTCTGGCAGCAATGTACTTCAACAGTCAGCCATTGGTGATGCTAGCAAACCACTCTAAATGAAGGGCATTAAAGTCCACCATACATCTTTCTGCTCTCATTACACCCACCAAGTAGTATTCAACACAGAGAAGCACTGATTCAACAGCTGAAGGAAGAGGTTTCCTTGCCAATATTATGAGATATCATAGATAGTGAAATCAATGTTCAGAATTTTTTGAGCCGCCAGACTGTACTACCTTTTCTATAGGATAGGACATACCGATAGACTGTGATAAAGGAAAATAGCCCCCCACCAAAAAAAAACAGTGGCAGCTGGAAATCTAGGATAATCGGAAAACACTCAGCAGGTTAGGCAACGTTATGGAAAAAGAAATAGAGTTAATGTTTCAGCTCTGTTGAGTATGTGGCTGTTTACACAACAATATCATTAATAAAAACGCTAGAGACTGGAGCTAAGTTAACAGGGGCTTTTACTTATGGAACCCAAACTGAACACATATATACAGATCAATATGTGCCTAATAGTGCATGCTCAATAACGTGTTACTACGACATAAAATAGTCCCATATTGTATAGTAGGCTATATAGCACACTCCTCCCCTTTTATTTTAAAAGTGCATCAACTTTTTTTTAGGGGCACTATGCTAAACAAATACTGTATGTGTACCCTTAATATACAAACACCCACCAACTGTTTGATTAGAAACTTAATAATATGAAATTATAACAAACTAACATAATAATAATAATAATTATTATTATTATAATTATAACAAGTCTCTGTGGGGGGGGCCTTCTCTGTCACTCTGGGTAACGTCTGCCCTGCAACATTTAATTTAGCGAATTATTCTTCACAAGTACATCAGGTGGATCCTCAGCACTGAAGACAGGCTTATCTGTGGATGAGGCTGATGTGGTCACATCAGGAGTGTATGCTTCTATGTCTGGGGAGTCAGGGCAAGATGTTGTGTTTTCCACCTGAGCATTCAGGATTTGGTCCACATGACATGCTTCTATTTCATGGGAGTCCGGGAAAGGTATTGTTGAGATTTTCACCTGAGCATCCAGGATTTGATCCACGTGCTGTCTCCATACATTCTCTCCCACCTGTACTCTACATATCAGTGGCCCGTCTATGGTGGAAATTATACCCAGCTGCCACTTTTCAGTCTGGTAATCCCACGCAAGAACTGACTGTCCCACATTGAAGCTCCGTGTTAACTTAGCATTCAAGTGTTTGAGCTGTCTGTTCTCTACATCACGCCGTACATTTGGTTTGTGGAGTCTGGTTAGTGGTTGCATGTACTGCATTACAATAGGCAAGGAGGAAGCTATCTTGTCTTGTAGTGGTCGATTTTCACTGTCCCTTGCCTTGAGGGCTTTCTTGAATGTCTGCACAAATCTTTCTGCCAAGCCATTTGTGGATGGATGGTAAGAAGCCAATGTAAAGTGCTTGATTCCCTTGTTCTTCACAAAACTTTGGAATTCTTCAGAAACAAATTGTCATCCATTGTCTGTGCAGATTTGCTCTGGTATGCCATTCCTGGCGAATATGGTCCTCAGAACTGTAATGGTCTTTTACGATGTGGTTGTCTTCATTTTGATGACTTCTGGCCACTTGGAATGTGCACCACTGGTGATTAAAGAGATAGAGTCCATGAATGGACCAGCAAAGTCGATGTGCACTTGCTGCCATGGTGATGAGGGCCACTCCCATGGACGGAGAGGGGCTTGTGGTGGAGTGTTCTGGATCTTTTAACATCCAGGGCAGTTCTTGGTCACGTCCTCAATTTGTTTATCGATTCCTGGCCACCACACATAGGCATAAGCAAAACCTTTCATCTTCACGGTACCCAGGTGTCCCTTGTGAAGTTCCTCCAGCACTCTGGTGCGTAGCTTGGGAGGAATCACAACTCGTGAACCACACATTAGAGTGCCCCGACACACTGACAACTGCTCCTTCCTTGTTGAGAAGGCTGGAAACATCCTTTCTTGGATTGAAGATTGACACGAGCAGCTGATGGTCAGTCAACAGAATAAACTTCTGGCCACACAGGTAGTGACAAAATTTCTTGACTCCCCACACGAGGCTTAGGGCCTCTCTGTCACTCTGTGCATAGTTGCGTTCAGCTGAAGTTAGCATTCTTGAGGCAAAGGCTATTGTTCTTTCGGAGCCATCAGGAAATTTGTGCAATAATACAGCTCCTGTCCCATGGGGCGAGGCATCACAAGTTAGTCGGATAGGTAAGGAGGGGTCAAAGTGTGCGAGCACCCCGTCTGAAGTTATGAGTCTTTTGGTGTCTTGAAATGCTTTCTCACAGCTCTCAGTCCCCTTCCATTGTGTCCCTGCCTGTAATAAGTGCACTTAGTGGGTGTATGACTGTGGATAGGTTAGCCAAGAACTTGTGGTAGTAGTTCACTAGACCAAGATATGCTCTCAGCAGAGACACATTTTCAGGTGGTGGTGCCTTAAGCACTGCTTCTATCTTGTCTTGAGGCACATGTAAGCCATCCTTGTTGATCACATGCCCAACGTGTTACTACAACATAAAATAGTCCCATATTATACAGTAGGCTATATGGTACAAGCTCAAAGATTGTTCACCAGAACTCCTCTTGTGGTCTTCTATCTTGAACTAGGCACCAAATCTGAATGAGGGTTGATTCTACTAAAGCATCCAGCTGAATTTACAGAAAGACTTTGACAGCCAAGGACAATCTAAAATATCAATGGGCTAGAATTTCTAACTCCACATTAGGATTTACCTGCATTTCCCTATTGAAATCTTCGTTTCTAGCATGGGCGTCAGCCTAAGATAGCAGTGGCACAGTTGGCCCTTCTGCCTGTTTGCCAATTGTGCTGCACTAGGGGATCCATTAGAGGCAATGTTAACTTCTGTAGGTTTCCCAGGTCTCACGCTAAGAAACCAGCCTGTAGGCTCTGCACAGGTTCAACCATGCAGAGCACAGCAACCCATATTCAATTGAGTGGGAGGGACAAAGACAAAGGAAAGTTGAAATGTATGAGGAGACAAAGGATTGCAAATGTTGAAATGTTGAGCAACAAACAAACTGCTGGTGGTCAATTTGATGAATTCATCAATGATGTCGTGCAGGACCAGCATGAATGAAGTTATCAATGTAACAAAGGAAGAGTTGAGGAGTGGTACCAGAGAAGGCTTGGAACAGACACTGTTCCACACGACTAACAAAGAATCCCAATGCAGGGATTCAACCCAAAATATCATCAATTCCTCTCCCTCCCCATTGCTGCTGAACCCACAGATCTCCTGCTGCAGACTGTTGTTGTAGAGATGTTTTTCTCACTAAAAAATCATTTCAATGTTCCCAATTGCTTTCTTGTATTTTGTAAGTATATTTTTTGGTATGTTAAAGGTTAAAAAAAAATTTTAATTTCGGAACCGCGTATTTTATTTCTTTGACAGGTCCCAAGCATTGAGGGATACCTGCAAATGTTCATAACGTTCACAAGCATCGAATGGCCTTCACTGTTTTGACAGATGGCCAGCTCTGGAAAAATGGTCTAACCAGCTGTTGAAGCCCTTCTGTCGGCTGTCTGCATGGAGACAATCCCTACATTTTACTCAGCCTTGCCAAGTGCTGGGAGCCCAATTCCCAGTGGAAGATTGTGCCTGGGGCTTGATGGAACAGCTTGGCCCAGCGGCAGACAGCCAGCCATCCTTTAGCAGCCTCATTACATACAGCTATAGTTACAAATGACCAAGGGATTTAAAATTCAAACCTTTTATTTTCACTCTCTTTTAGATAAATTGTAAATCGCATTGTCAAATATTCTCTGTGCATTTAAAATACTCGATTGGACTTGCTTGTTCCTCCTCAGCAGCTTAATAGAGTCTGGCATCAACAGAGCAAATAGAAATCCAGACAATTGCAGAAAAGCATTTTTAGCAAGAACATGTACGAATCACCAGGGAAGCTCTGGTCAAGTTCTGACTGAATGTGACATGGAGCCAAAATGTACCAAAGGCATAGCATTACCAGTCACTGCCAGGATCATTTGAACTTTGCACTCCAGGTTCATTTAAAGCTTTGACAAGATATACATCAATCAATTAACATAAACAGGAAAATCACGCCAGTTACTGATTCTTTGCTGCAGCACATTTCGCCTGTTTGATTGACAACAGTAACTGGCAGCTTTTATTAAAGTGCCAGGTATCATTCATTCGAGCCTTGTGGTTGCACAGAATTCGGTACACAACAGCTGCATTTTAATGAACAAGGAGTACCAGTCTATCAACATGCAGTGAGAGTCTGTTACCATCAACATAGGTCAAAATAATAATTGTGTATCTTAAGATAATCCACTAAGCCTCCAGAAGCATCAATGCAAGATTTATTACTTGGTAACTAAGCCATCCCCTTGACACCAGGTCCATGCTATTTCCATAATACATGCATGCAGTTCATTGTTCATCTGCAATGAGGTACCCATTGCTACCTAGAAGTGCGCTAAAACAAACCACAGTATAAGCATATTGAATTAGCTTTTCAGATTCCTTGACAATCTGAGAGCCTGTCATATTGCAACCTGGCAAAGAGTCCAAGATCACTGTAATTTGCTGCATACTGCACAACTCTGCTGCACAGCAAGGCATGACCATAGAACATCTGGAAGCAAAGGACAAATCTCAGCAAGGATGTGAGCATGAAATATAATTGCTGTGCTTCAAAAGTATCATTTCAGAGTGAAACGATTCATAGATAGCAGCTCTGCCTTCTATTCAGCTAACACATTAACAGTCCACTCTGTCACACAGTGACTTTGCGTAGTTTCACATACATACATTCCGTTGTAGCTAAATTACTAGGGATTCAAAACTGGTTACAAACTGAAATAACCCCTGGGGTTTCTGCTGAGAAGTACAAGTGAGCTTCACAATCGCAGCTAAGGAAAGGAAGCTGACACCAACTTCTAGCATGCACATTTGCTCAATTAAATATGGAAGTTGTTATATTTCTACCTGTCATTGCCTGCATTGTTTTCCAGCCTTCTCCAGATATCAATCATTCAGATAATCATAAGTTATTGACTTCTATGAAATAACCTAAAAGTCTTATGCAAGATCCAAATTTTAATGTTTTAATGACTCATTATTCCTGGCCTCAATAATTAATTCTATATTTGTGAATTATAATTCCTTCGAGGAATTAGTTCAAAAAACTTCAGTGTTCTTAATTTTAGGTTTGGATATATGTTTGTTGCTTATAACCTAATCTATTCTTTCTTCGAGGTTACTTTTATTGCAGGTGTAAGTTAACTCTGTATTCTTTGTGTCCCTGATAGTGTCAGTTAAGTTAAGAAGCCCTCTACTTCTATGATTGAGATTTTCTGACCCTATTCATTTTCTGTTGCCTCCTTTGTTATTTATCTGAGAGGATGCACTAACCCTGGACCTTTCCAGCAATGTTCTGACAATAGAGGTAGAGCATTACCATTGTATTCTGTTCGTTTGGCAGAAGTGCATAGTGTTGCCTCCCATTTCTCCCCATCTTTTAGCAACTGTTCTTCTTCTTCTTTTTCTTATAAAGTTTATAAACACACCAACATGAGGTGCATTACTGCCACCTAGCAAAGGATAAGTTACTGGCTTGATTTTCCTGTTTACATTGATTGATTGATGTATATCTTGTCAAAGCTTTAAACTAACTTGGAATGCATAGTTTAAATGATCCTTGCAGTGGATGGTAATGCTATCCCTTTGGTATATTTTGGCTCCATGACACGCTCAACTATAACTTGAATCATACATGGTGAATCGTACATGTTCATGCTAAAAAATGCTGTTTCCCACTTGGTTAGACTTCCATTTAGAACATAGAACATAGAAGGGCCTGTACAGCACAGTACAGGCCCTTCGGCCCACAATGTTGTGCCAACCCTCAAACCCTGCCTCCCATATAAGCCCCCACCTTAAATTCCTCCGTATACCTGTCTAGTAGTCTCTTAAACTTCACTAGTGTATCTGCCTCCACCACTGACTCAGGCATTTGCACTATAGTTGTCAGATTCCCTTCAGCTATTGAAGCAAAGAGTGGAAATAAAGGAAGATTTTTCTGGTCCAGCAGCTAGTGGTATGCCACAGGTGTCAATCTTGGGACCATGTTCTTTCATGCTGTATGTCAGTGATTCAGAGGAAGGAATTGATGGCTTTGTGGCCATGTTTGGGGTTGATACAAAGAGAGGTGGGAGGGCAGGTGGTGTTGAGGATGCAGGGTGTTGGCAGAAGGACTTAGACAGATTGGGGTAATGAGCAATGAAGTAGAAGGTGGAATATAAACACAAGATATTCTGCAGATGCTGGAGAACCAAAACAATACACACAAAATGCTGGAGGAACTCAGCAGGTTAAGCAGCATCCACAGAAATGAACAAACAGTCAATGTTTTGGGCCAAGACCCTTCTTCAGGACTGTAAGGAAGGGGGAATCTGCCAGATAAAAAGATAAGGGGAGAGGGAAAGGAGGATAGCTAGAAGGTGATAGGTGAAACCAGGTGGGTGGGAAAGGTAAAGGCTTGGAGAAGAAGGAATCTGATAGGAAAGGAGCATGGAATATAGGAGAAAGGGGAAGAGGAGAGGACCAGAGGGAGGTGAGACTAGGTAAGAGGTCCAAGTGGAGAATGAAAGAAGACTTAACATTTTCTTTTTCCAGAAGGAGAAATCAATGTTCATGCCAGATGGATCTCAATTTAGCAATTAGATGTTTCCTTTGCTCCTCATAGAAACTGCATTCAAACGATGCATGCTGCAATGCTTCTTGAACAGTGCACTCCCTTCAAATGCCCATATCATGCACATTAATTCTGAACAAAGAATTATTCAACATAGTACGTCCAATAAATAAATCCATAAGTATAACTTCTCTCTTTTTATAACCATCTTCCAGTTGCATTCCCACCATCCTCTGAATTTTATATAAATGACATCCTTTTTTTTCTTTATCCCAACTTTGTTGCCACAGTGATTGAAAAGACGTTTTAATTTATAGCTTTCTCCTCCTCTTTATGCAAAGGCATCACCACACTGCTATCTTAATTTTAAGTGATTGTTTGGCTAAAATGTCTGCCACCTCGTTTCCTTCAACCCCAATGTAGACAGGGACCCATAAGAAATGAATACACAAGCCTGGACCCTTCAGCCTGAATAGATGTTGTTCAATCTCAAGAAGAATATCTGGCTTACAATTTGAAATGCCTGTTTTAATAGCGGTCAAATCCAAGAGCAAATCAGATCACTGCAATACATACAGTAATCAGGACATGCTTCTTCAACCCATTCCAAGGCTAAAATGATAGCAAACATTTCAGATGTGAATACTGATATTTTGTCTGATAATCTTTTCTTATCACCTGAAATTTTGCAAAATAAACAGAAACACCTGAACAAATTGTCATTGAATTATTTGAACCATCTGTCTAGATATGTTTGCAAGAATCCACGATATCTGTCTTGCATATATTGCTGAACTTCTTGTGCCACTGATACACAATCATTCCTCATCTTGATCTTTTCTGGAAGGCAAAGGGAAAAATCATGGAGGAGCAACAGAAAGGGGTACACTGGACCATATTCCACATTAAACAACCCAAGGTTTTATGCCCATTCATTTCCCATCCACCCAGAACTGAAGACCTTACGAATGAAATCTTCAATAGAGTCTAGGTGGTGATCTTGAGGCTTTAGCTCTACAAGGCTTCAGTCAGAGAAAGCAGAAGATGAAAAAAAGCTCTGTTGTTTTTTTTTCTTCCCTTCTTTATATCTGCTCAGCTAGGACAGCAGAGATGCTAGGCAGGATAGTTGAATGCTCTTCTTATGGGATGTGGGAAGGCAGGGAGATCTCCAGTGTCCCTGATGACTTCAACAGTGAGAAATGCATCCAGCTGCAGCGTCTAACAATCCGTGTTAAGGAGTTGAAGCTGGAACTGGATGAACTTAGGATCATTCGGGGGACGGAGGAGGTGATAGATTAGACATACAGAGAGGTAGTTACACCCAAAGTGCAGGACACAGGAAATGGGGTGACAGTCATTGAAATTTATCATTGAAAGGCCTTAATAAAGTTGAAATGGAGAGGATGTTTCCTATGGCGGGAGAGTCTAAGACCAGAAGGCACATCCTCAGAATAGAGGGGCGTCCTTTTAGAATGGAGACGAGGAGCAATTTCTTTAGCCAGAGAGTGATGAATCTTTGGAATTATTTGCCACAGGCAGCTGTGAAGGCCAAGTCTTTATTTATATTTAGGCAGAGGTCGATTCTTGATTGGTCAGGGTATGAAAGGATATGGGGAGAAGGCAGAAGATTGAGGCTGAGAGGAAAATTGGATGAGCCATGATGAAATAGCAGAGCAGACTCGATGGGCCAGATGACCTAATTCTACTCCTATATCTTCTGGTCTTATGGTCATGTTATGCTTCCAATACTCTACTAATATTGCCAATACTAGGTGACCAATTATATGTCCTCTTACATTACCCAAATAGACCATTGCTAACTGTATGTAACCTGTGTAGATGTAAAGGTAATTCACCCATTTCGACCATTAATGCTGAAATTGAGGGTGATTTAGTTGCACCATAATAGAGTCTCAATGCTTGAGCTTAAACTTTATCTAGGGGCTTTAAGACCGCTGGTGAGGCTGACTCATAAGCAACACATCAAAGACAGATCTGATTAAAGCAATGTATATTTGTTAAGTGGCCTCCTACTCACACCCTAATCACACCCAACTAGACTCCTAAGTGCATTAAGGGCTTTTTTACACTTCTCTATGTAACCAGGTGATCATTGAATGTCATTTTTTATTGTTAAGTGCACTTATGTATTCACCCTGGTAATGCTAAAATAGCTACCTGTGCCTTTAAGAGAAAACGGTGACATCATTTTGCATGGGTGAAGTAGAAAGAAGAGTTATCGTGTTCTAAAGAGAACGACGTTTGAGTGTTTTTCCCAGGTTTAGTGAGGAAAGGTGAATAATGTCTGATAATAATATCCATGTAAATTAATTTACACTTGTATGCAAATCTAGGATGTCAGTAATTGGACATGTTTTACATGTGGATGCTTTAGATTTTCACGAATGAGGTATTGGTGCTGATTGTGCGAAGCTCCTTATTGGCCTAGTAGGTTAGTCTTTTTAGTAATTTAAACTCCAAGGCAATATATTGTAAAAGTTTTGAACAAGTTTATTTTTGTCTTTCTTTATTGTTTCATGACCAAATGTGAATGTAACAGAGTAATGTGAATGTGTTATTCTCTGTTTACATAGCATGAAGGAGGAGAACTCATTTCAAGGTCTAGCCTATATGCGTTTGGAAGTTAAGCACGTGTGTGCCAACATGAATATACTTCTTAGTTAAGATGAGATGTATTTATTCATATTTTTGATGTTGTATATAAGGTACAGGGTTGGTGGGATTCTAATGTTGTTTGTATTGTTTTTTAGAATTGCCACTACCGTATTGGTTTTGTGTATTTTGTTTTATTTATTATCATACTACACACGTAACAAGGGCGTGGACTGAAATTAAACTGAGATTGTAACAGCAGGAACTGTGTTTTTTAGATTCATTTTGTTGTTTTTATTTTGATACCCACTTTCTGCATTAAAACATCTGAAACAGATAAAGGAATTAAAGACCCGATAAAGTATTTGTTGTCCTGCACGTGTATTTTTCCCCAGGCTACAAAATGTAGAACTTTTTCACATGCACCTTTCATGCTAGGCTTGTGACCATCCACATATGGTACCTAGAAACATTTGTTTAAGAGATTTATCATATAATTTGTGATCAACTGCGGGTGTAATGTTCCTTCTAGAAAAACAAATGACTTGAGTCTTTACAACAGAAAATTTAAACCCCCCACTGATGTCCCCGTTCCACTACTTCATTAACAGCTGCCTGCTGTTTCCTAACTACTGTATATAAACTACATTCTTGGCTCTCTTCCACACTGCACCATCATTAGCAGCATCTAACAATTTGGAAATACCTTATGCAACATTTCAGAAAGTATCATGAATATAATATTTAAAAAGGAGTGGCCTACACACACTCCCTTGCGGAGTTCCATTCTCTATCAAATACTCCTCAGAGAATGCTGTTCCCACCCTAACTTGAAGCTTCTTATCACATTAGAAATCTTGAATCCAATTGAACATTTCCAACTTTTCCATTTTAAGCAGCAACACTTGTGTCTGTAACGTATCAGAAGCTTTCTCTACATCAAAGAAAACTGCTACCGCTGATTCTTTATTAACTTGGGCCTTATGAATGTCGGATTCCAAACTTAACACTGAGTCAATAATCCCCCTCATTAGCTGTATCATATCCCAAACTCCCCCTACCTGGATGTCTTTCCCATTGCTATCACAGTACGTTCTGCATTAAATTTTCTTTGCCCTTCTACATTTCTAACTATAGCTTGAGCTCTTTTATATTGTATGAACACTGTCTAATTTTCCTTAAAGCTTTATTTTGCTCCTTCACGACTCTTTTACTTTTATCCGTCTGCCAGGGAACAGCTTTCCTTTTATTATCCCCCAATGATCTGGGAACTGATTCCTTACTTAATGAGTTCAATATAAAGCACAAGGTATTATAATATCCTCCAGAAACAAATGATCAGGAAACCTGCTTTCACATAAATCACCAAATATATCCCAAATTGGCTTTTTAAATTCTGTCTGGGGATATGAGAACCTTTCCACTGATACCCATTTATTCTTATTGTACAGATAATGGGGAAGTGATCATTCCCCACTGTTGTATCATTATACACTTCCCAGTTACACACACTTGCTATAATCTCAGATACCAGCGTGAGATCTACAGCAGAAGTAGTGTTGTTAGATAGATTTATCCTCGTATGCCTACCATCATTCAAGCACATCAAATACTTTTCTTCCAGAATGTCTTCTACCACCATCCCATTCACATTTGTGTCACTAAACCCCAGATAGTACAATGAGCATTAAAATCCCCACACCAAATCACTTTATTTTTCCCATTTCCTTCCACTTTTTCCAATATATCAGGTTTTAATCTTTCACAAGCGTTATAAAAAATTATCATTCTTCCCCCAAATTTCATATACAAAGTATAATGACTCATAAACAACTCAAATTTCCATAAAATCTATGTGCTCCCCTATTTTTGACAAAGGTAGACACTCCTCCTCCAATACCCATTTTTCAATTGAGTCTTATATCAACAACCAACTAATGGGAGTATTCAACGATATTTTCAACCTCTCACTGCTACATGCAGAAGTTCCCATTTGCCTCAAAAAGGCAACAATTATACCAGTGCCAAAGAAGAATAACGTGGGCTGCCTTAATGACTATCGCCCAGTAGCACTCACATCGACAGTGAAGAAATGCTTTGAGAGGTTGGTCATGACTAGACTGAACTCCTGCCTCAGCAAGGACATGGACCCATTGCAATTTGCCCGTCACCACAATAAGTCAACAGCAGACACAACCTCAATGGCTCTGCACACAGATTTTGATCTAGACAACGCAAACACCTACGTCAGGATGCTGTTCATCGACTATAGCTCAGCATTTAATACGATCATTCTCACAATCCTTATTGAGAAGTTGCAGAACCTCAGCTCTGTACCTCCCTCTGCAATTGGATCCTTGACTTCCTAACTAGAAGACCACAGTCTGTGCGAATTGTTGATAACATCTCCTCCTCGCTGACAATCAACACCGGCGTACCTCAGGGGTGTGTGCTTAGCCAACTGCTCTACTCTCTGTATACACATGACTGTGTGGTAAGGCAAAGCTCAAATGCCAAATATAAATTTGCTGACAATACAACCATTCTTGGTAGAATCTCAGGTGGTGACAAGACGGCGAGATATGCCAACTAGTGGAGTGGTGCCGCAGCAACAACCTGGCACTCAACGTCAGTAGGACGAAAAAGCTGATTATGAACTTCAGGAAAGGTAAGACAAAGGAACACATATCAATCCTCATAGAGGGATCAGAAGTGAAGAGAGTGAGCAGCTTCAAGTTCCTGGGTGTCAAGGTCTCTGAGGATCTAACCTGGACCCAATATATTGATATAGTTATAAAGAAGGCAAGACAGCGACTATACTTTATTAGGAGTTTGAAGAGATTTGGCATATCAACAAATACACTCAAAAACTTCTACAGTTGGGAACTTGTATAGGTGGAAAGATGTGCCTGGAGGCTGTGGAAGTGAGTGAGGTCCTCAATGAATACTTCTCTTCGGTATTCACCAATGAGAGGGAACGATGATGGTGAGGACAATATGAGTGAGGTTGATGTTCTGGAGCATATATATTAAGGGAGAGGAGGTGTTGGAGTTGTTAAGATACATTAGGATGGATAAGTCCCTGGGGCCTGACGGAATATTCCCCAGGCTGCTCCATGAGGCGAGGGAAGAGATTGCTGAGCCTCTGGCTAGGATCTTTATGTCTTTATTGTCCACGGGAATGGTACCAGAAGATTGGAGGGAGGCGAATGTTGTCCCCTTGATCAAAAAAGGTAGTAGGGATAATCCGGGTAATTATAGACCAGTGAACCTTACGTCTGTGGTGGGAAAGCTGTTGGAAAAGATTCTTAGAGATAGTATCTATGGGCATTTAGAGAATCATGGTCTGATCAGGGACAGTCAGCATGGCTTTGTGAAGGGCAGATCGTGTCTAACAAGCCTGATAGAGTACTTTGAAGAGGTGACCAGGCACATAGATGAGGGTAGCGCAGTGGATGTAATCTATATGGATTTTAGTAAGGCATTTGACAAGGTTCCACACGGTAGGTTTATTCAGAAAGTCAGAAGGCATGGGATCCAGGGAAGATTAGCCAGGTGGATTCAGAATTGGCTTGCCTGCAGAAGGCAGAGGATGGTGGTGGAGGGAGTACATTCAGATTGGAGGATCGTGACTAGTGGTGTCCCACAAGGATCTGTTCTGGGACCTTTACTTTTCGTGATGTTTATTAACAACCTGGTTGTGGGGGTAGAGGGGTGGGTTGGCAAGTTTGCAGACGACACACAGGTTGGTGGTATTGTAGATAGTGTAGAGGATTATCGAAGATTGCAGAGAGACATTGATAGGATGCAGAACTGGGCCGAGAAGTGGCAGATGGAGTTCAACCCGGAGAAGTGTGAGGTGGTACACTTTGGAAGGATAAACTCCAAGGCAGTATACAAAAGTAAATGGCAGGATACTTGGTAGTGTGGTGGAGCAGAGGGATCTGGGGGTCCATGTCCACAGATCCCTGAAAGTTGCCTCACAGGTAGATAGGGTAGTTAAGAAAGCTTCTGGGGTGTTAGCTTTCATAAGTGAAGGGATAGAGTTTAAGAGGCGCAATGTAATGATAAATAGATAGATAGATATACTTTATTGATCCCGAGGGAAATTTGGTTCCGTTACAGCCGCACCAAGAATAGAGCGTAAATATAGCAATACAAAAAACCCCAACAATCAAACACCAAAATACAAACTATGCCAGATGGAAAATAAGTCCACGACCAGACTATTGGCTCAGGGTGTCTGACCCTCCACGGGAGGAGCTGCACGTTCGATAGCCACAGGCAGGAACGACCTCCCGTGCAGCCAAGTGTTGTATCACGGTGGAATGTGGCCGAAGTCCAACAGTAAAAAGTTCAATATCCAGTCTGCAAACACATTCCTCGATCGTAATATGCCCCGGATTGCACCATCTGTTGTTAACCAGTTCAGTAAGCACCCAACTCCTTTATGCTTACCACTCTCAGTGCACTTCCAATCAGCTGGAATGGTATTACCCACCGAACTCCTCTTCTCCAAAGGTCTCTGTTGTCTCGACCCAGTCCTCTTTCCTCGACTTTGTGATCCCCCTCTGCATCCTCTGTGTGTTTTCCTCCAGATTTCAGCAGGGGTGTCCGCTGCTCTGCTC